>NC_142008.1:91068926-92386426 GCF_049901715.1 Pseudonaja textilis
ATAAGTGGAGCAGGATGTTGCCCATGTTACTAGTGAATTTAGCTTGTTTACATGTTCGATGTCATAATCTTCACACTCATAAGAACAAATGGAGAGAGAAGAATCTCCATAATGTCTGCATCCACTCTAGATAACTGAGGGATTCAACAATATAACCATTTACAGATGTTCTGGAGTAGAATTTCTATAAACACCGACTTGCATCCACATAAGTTATCTAAGTCAATCTGCAGAGGTCAATATAGTCTAACTCTGGGCTAAGGATTCTTGTAGAGCTGTTTTTTGTCAACCTCATCGACTTGTAAGATTTATGAAATTCAATTCCTAGAATTCTCTAGCCTAAGGAGAAACACTGTAGAGGAAAGCATTTAGAGGTGGAATAGCACATAGTTCAGGGCAGGTACTTTTTAGATATATTTACTTCTGACACCTAATAAAAGTAAGATTGCTATTTGCTGGTACCTATTAAATGTTTTAATTCACAGCATAATTTGTTAGTAGCTTTTAGACTATGCTAGTCTGAATAATTTTACTACTGTTGCACTTTATATTCATATTAAGTGTCTGATGCTTGGCCTGTCACTCTTAACATTCATGTTGCATGCCTGTTTATAACTTTTCATTGCTGATACTTGTTTGAGAGGTCCAGATTTAACAGGGAGCATTAAGATGAAAAGAGCCTGTCATTGTTAGGCAGAATTCAGACAAATATGTGAGGCTAGAGAACTACGCAATCCCAACCAGAGAAATATCAAGTGAACTAAGAATAATGATCCCAATAACATTCAGAATATTTTAATGGTAACTGAGTAGAGAAAAATAGAATAATTCTGCGCTGCAAAAACTGGGAGTTCTTCTAGTAGTCTACCAAATAACTACAGTATTGTTGAAAGTAATCAATGGGACAATCTGACTCTCCAGGACTTGGCCCCCCAATTAGCTACAAATTATGTGCATATTGTTGAAGATGATTTGGGGAAGATGTATGGATCTGTCTATATTGATCCCAGATATTTTTCCCTGACAGGTTTTTTTATATATTATCATTGTGTGAGCAAGATTAATTAAATAAATACAGTAAATAATGAGGCTGGCCTCTGTAACAATGGGGGTTATGATGAGATTCTGCACTTCTGCCAAGAGTACATATTTAGTCTCCATTATGGATTAGTTGTAGTTAGGCCTTCAATGTAGGATAGCAATTCTATCAATATATTGCCCAGTCACTCTGTTGTTCTCCTTAGAGCTGCTCGGATCATCCAGAGAGTGGGAGGTGCTTCAGTCTGTGTTGCTTATAGGCTGAGCTTAATTACTGAGGAACGCTCCACCCTCCGTCACGTGGCTCCCTTGTAGCGTTCCCCAGTTTATGCTCAGCCTTCGTGAAGTCAGGCTGTGTTTCTTCCACTCCTTGGCCGATTCAAGCCTCTAAACTCAAGGTTTGCCTATTATTTTCCTTCCTAGCCTCTGCACATTTGGGTGACTCTAGAGCAAGGGGAGCGTGTTTCTCACCCCCAAGGGGGAAAAAAAGCGGGCAGTTTAACAGCGCTTCTGCGCTATTCCCCCCCCCCCTTTCCTTTCGATTTTGGTCATTTTTCCTGCTGCTTCTCTATGCCGCCCTCGCTAGCGGCTTGAATCGATTAAAAAAAAAAAAGAAAGAAAGAAAAGAAAAAAGAGCACTGCGAGCGCAGCTGGTTTTCCCCCCACCCGAATGCCGATCGCCCCAGGAAGGGGCAAATTTCTCTTCTCCTGCCCCTTTCGGCATTCTAAGCTTGCCAGAGGAGCCTAGTTCCACCCTGAGGAGCCCCGACAAGGAGATCTGTAGGCGGCCGCCATTTTGGGCACCGCCTTGTATCCGGGCGCCAATTTCCGGCCTCTTTATCGGCTGCGAGGGTGCTAGCTCATTACACAGGCCTCCCAGCCCGTTGGAGCTATTATTATTCTGTACTGTCAATTTGCTCAGCATTTCAGAAGGGTTGGCTTTCCGCAGCAGCGCTCAGGGTGAAGTAAAAGCAGTCACCTCCTCCCGGTTGTTGTCTGGGAGGCAAGCTGCTAGAGGCCTTATCTCCAGGCTTGTGCTTTGGCCTCAGGCGTTTATTTGGCCAAATTGGATATTAATCTACTGGGCTTCTACCCTCCGTGGAGCCCCAAACCTAGCTAATCAATCATATATTGTTATTTAAATAAACAAATGAACAAATAAATAAACAGATGTTGTATATATATTAAGAATAATATCAATAGTAAATAAATTTTTTTATATTCACATATATATATATATATATATGTATAAGTAACAAAACTAACAGATACGTATATGTATTAATAATAATAACAATAATAATAACAATAACATTGATTATATACATCTAAATTCCAAAAGGGGGCACGGGCCAGCTGAAAGGACACCCGGCCTTGTTGTAGGCCGAACCCTTGGCGAGCCAACCGCCTATAGGATCTTTATATACGTTCTTTTCCTCTTAAACTGGCAGATGACAACTCCACTAAAGGCCCTTCCTTGAAGGCCAGATCCAAATCTTACTACTTGCGCAGACAGGCTAAGGAAACTTCTAAAGCCCCTCAAAGGGACTCCTTAAGATGCCCTATGGCACTGGAGGAAGAATTCGACAGGCAATCCAAGGAGTCACAACCGTGCCTCCAGCCCTCCCACCCTCCATTCCTTCTACCTCTACACACACAAGGGCATTACTAATAGTACAATGGCAAGTAACCCTGTACTTCTAACATGCTAAGCATGTGTAACAGTGAAACAAAAATAGAATCAAACTACATGGGAAACACTGCCTCCTGTTGGCTATCCCCCTCCTCCAGATTGCTCTTCTCTCTCCAGGCACACCTCTTCTCTGGTGCATCAGGCCCCTGGACCAATAACCAGACAGACAACCGGAGCCACCTTTACTCCCATGGCCGCTGGTAAGCGCCAAGAGGAGCCCACCACAGGGAGATCCCTGAACAAATGAGGGTGTGGATGGAGATGGCTATCCGCCAGGGGATTATAGAAGGTCTTCAACAGATGTCCAGAACCGGCCTCCTCCCGATGGTTCCCGAACTCAAACCTCCATCAGTCAGGTCCTCGTCTAGATCGGACCCTCCCCATGGTCAGGTACCTTCACAGAGGGACCTCCCTCTCCCAGAAGGGGAACTGGAGGAGGAAATAGAGGGCCTGGATGAGTTCAGGGGGGAGGAAGAATTTGAATGGGGGTCTACACACCATGGTGAGCCCCTATCGGAGATGGACCCTATGGAAGGGGAGATGCCCGAGGTTGAGGGTCTCCCCCCTATCAACCTCTCTCTCTGGGCTTTTTTAAGCCGCACCTGTATAAATCGCTCCTCTATGACACCAAACATCTCAGGCTTGCCCACACAGTCTCCCTCTGCCCACCCCTCCCCGGCGGAGGGCCCAGAGGATGCCATTTTCAGGCAGCCCGTTGTGGAAGCTGAGGTTGTTCCGGCTCCATCCATGTTTCACGACGTAATTTCAAATCAGTTGGCTTCCACAGGGGCCCCTCCTGCCCCATCCAGCCAGGACAGAAGGTTTTTCAACCTCGACTCAAACTTCTGCAACCTACTTAATACTCTCGAGGTCGATGAGCCCATCATTGGCTTAGCTCCTCCTCCTCCCCTAGTGATCCTCTGGGGGGCTCTGAAACCCGAGGACAAGAGGTCTGAACTAGCTTTATGTCGGGTTCCCAAGCCGACGCTTGGGCCATTAGTTCGGCCATGGCCGCCGCCTTCTTCACCAGATCCTCGATCCGGTGGCTCCGCCAACAAAAACAGCATGTTCCCCCCCCCATACAAGGGCGCACCAGGACATCGCCAACCTGACGGCTGCGGCTGAATTCTCGGCCGACGCCACCTACCACGGTTAAGCTCTCCACCCGAGCCATAACCTCTCAAGTTACAGCTCGTCGCCTGCTCTGGCTCAAACACCGGCAGGCGGATGTTAAAAACAGAGTTAAGTTGGCCACCACCCCCATCAAGGGGGACAAACTATTCAGCAGGGCTCTGGAGCCCCCGTTAGCCGAGACCCGAAGCAAGAAAAAATGTCTCCCTTCTCTTTTTCGGAGGTCAGAACCCAGAGTCCCTCAGCCATTTCGGAGAGGGTCCTCCCGACCCTTCTCCAGTCTCCCTTCCCGCCCAGGTACCCAAGACCCCTCTCCTTTCGACCATTCCAACCCCAGGATCAAGCCAATCTGGGTGACAGGAACAGAAGGGGCGGCAGCTATAAGCGTTCCTTCAGGGGTTCAGGGGGGAAGCCCTTCCGGCGCCCAAGATTGATTCGTCCCTCCCCTACCATCGGCGGACGCCTCAGGCAACCCGCCGTCCGATGGGACTCTTCTACCCTGGGCCTGGGACACTATCAGGTTCGGACTCCCCTCTTTTTCATGGCATCCCCCCCCTCGAGGGATCCCACCAAACGCAGTTTGATGGTTTCCGCCTTTCATCTTCTCCTCTACATAAACGCTATCCAACCCATCCCACCCTCCCAACGAGGGCAGGGTTTTTACTCCCACCTCTTCATGGTTCCCATCCTCAAGTGGATGGAGAACAATTCTAGACCTAAACGGCTTAATCGTTACCTGATCCACTGCAGGTTTAAGATGCACTCCTTACAGTCCATCCTTCTGGGCTCCAGGCAGGGGGACTGGCTCTCTTCTATAGATCCTCGGAAGCGTATCGACCCCATTCCAGATTCCTTAGGTTCTGTGACAGTCATCTCCACCGCCAATATGTGGCCCTCCCCTTGGGTTAGCATTCATCCCCAGAACCTTCTCTAGGGCCTTCGCGGCCCTAGCGGCTCACTTCAGGAACCTTCCTGTGCGTCTCCACTGCTACCTGGATGACATTCTCATCCTATCTCACTCCAGACGCCTAGCAGAGAGGGACACCAGAGCTTCTCTCTCTGCCCTCCAGGACCATGGGTTCCTAGTAATCTGGCAAAAGAGCCTATTGTTACCATCGAACCGGATAACCCACTTGGGGTCCGTCTTTGTCATGGTTAAAGGGAAGCTCTCCCTTTCCTCGGCAAGATTCCTTAGCATACAGGAATCTGTCAATCATACCCCCCCAAAAAAAAAGAAAAAAGAAAAAGACCGGGCAGAAACAAAGACTACGGTCAAGGGTCCTCCAAGGGTCCTCTCGTCTCTCCTCTGATGGGCCAACCCCGCCATCAACTAGGGTCAGTTCTTCAAGGAGCCCCAATGCCTCACCCTCACCACAGACACCAGCCTGTCCGGATGCGGCGCTCACATCCACTCGCTCACGACACAGGGCAGATGGTTGGAGGCAGAACGGGCATGCAGTATAAACTGGTTGGAACCCCACGCCATCCACCTGGCCCTGTGCAACTGCCTCCCTCAGGTACGAGGGCAGCATGTCCTTATATTCACGGACAACATCACCGCCAAGGCTCACGTCAACAGGCAGGGGGGTCCCAGTCCATACAGTTGATGAGAGAGGCCGAGCACCTCTGCTGTTGGGTGGAGTGCAATTCCCCCCTCTCTCAAAGCAGATCACATCTCCAGGGTTTCAAACACCCAGCAAACTGGCTAAGCAGGGCCACGGTGGACCAGTCCGAGTGGTGCTTCCACCTGTCTCTGGTCAAGGAGGCATCCGTGATCTTTGGCCTCCCGACAGGGACCTCTTTGCATCCCTCCCCATACAACTCCCAAGGTTTTTCTCGGGGTGCCCTTCCCACGGGACCAAGAATTACAACGCCCTCCGTTGTCCCTGGCCCTAGGGCTTCTATATGCATACCCTCCATTACCCCTAGTTCCCAGAGTCATTCAGAAACTGATCCACAAACCGGCAGAACTACTTCTCGTGGCCCCCCTACTGGCTCAGACGCCCATGGTTTGTGGACCTCCACAACTTATCGGCCCCTCCCTGGAAAATCCCCCCGAACAGGATCTCCCTTTCTCAGGGACCTCTCCGACATCCGGATCCCCAATGGCTCCAGTTAGCCGTTTGGAGGTTGAGCGGAACCGCCTGAGAAACGACAAGCTCTCTGATCAGGTTATTGTTCCCTTTTTAGCCACTAGACGGCCCTCAACTATCTGAATATCTGACGTCACTTGGAATAGTTTCGGCAAATGGCGCCATAAATTCCAGGTCAACCCGCTTTCGCCCTCCATCGCTCGGGTTTTGGACTTCCTCCAAGAGGGTCTGAAGAAAGGGCTTTCCCCTAACACCTTGAGGCGACAGGTTGCAGCCCTCACAACTGTCACCTCCGGTGACAACCTTGGTTCCCTTTCCCACCATCCTCGCATTGGGGCATTCCTCAGAGGAGCCACTAATCGTTCCCTCCAACCGTTCATCGCTATCCTACCTGGGACTTCAATCAGGTCCTTGTGTCCCTTACTAACCACCCCTTTGAGCCTCTCAGGAAATACTCCCTCCAGTTTTTAACATTCAAAGTCGTGTTCCTGGTGGCCATTACCTCAGCTCGCCGAATCTCGGAGATTGCAGCCTTGTCGGTGAGAAAGGACCCTTGCATCTTCCATGCCGATCCAGTGGTCCTCCGACATGACCCTTCCTTCTTGCCCAAGGTCAACTCAACCTCCCACAGGCCACAGGAACTCACGCTCCCAAACTTCTGCCCCAATCCCTCGCGGGAGAGGGAGAAGTTTTGGCACACCCTGGATGTGAGACGTGCCCCTCGCATTTACATTAAGCGCATCCAGCCCCTGGAAGGTCCGAATCCCTATTCCTTTCCTTTCATCCCAAGACTTTGGGCCACAAGGTGTCCCCTTCAACCATCGGCCGCTGGATCAGAGCTACTATTTCTAAGGCTTCCTTGTCTCAGGCTCTGCCAGTTCCCAGCGGAATAACAGCACATTCCACCAGAAGTGCGACTACCTCGGCAGCTTGGGCCCCCCAAGCTCCAATCTCTGATATTTGCCGGGCCGCCACCTGGGCCTCTCCGTCTTCTTTCATTAGGCATTTTAAGATCGACATATTTGCCTCAGCGGAGGCCTCGTTTGGCAGACGAGTCCTTCAGCGAGTCCTTGAGGACCCGCGGAGACCTCCGTACCAGACGGAGTCCCTCCCGTAGGACAGCCAAGCTTTGGTATGTCCCACTCTCTGGATGATCCGAGCAGCTCTAAGGAGAATGGGCGTTGGTTCTTACCTGACACGCCATTTCTCTTCGAGCTGCGAGGATCATCCAGCCCTACCCTTCTTCTTTCACCGTCTGGTGGGGTCTTGTTTCGGCCAATGAACCCTTAAGTCTAGTAAGATGAGAGTACGACTTCCTCTTCCATCTCGACTTCACATAAACTGGGGAATGCTACAAGGGAGCCACGTGATGGAGGGCGGAGCGCTCCTCAGTAATTAAGCTCAGCCTACAAGCAATGCAGACTGAAGCACCTCCCACTCTCTGGATGATCCTCGCAGCTCGAAGAGAAATGGTGTGTCAGGTAAGAACCAACGCCCATTTAGGGTGGGGGGACTATGATTGGGACTATGATTGGAGCCTTGTTATTTATGGCTCAAGATGGAATTATTGCCACAAGAATTCAAGTTGAACTAGAACTTGTTGCGATTTGAATGTGAACTTAATTTGTATTTGGCCCAATATATTAGTCTTCCTTTAGCGGGCTAGTTGATTCACATTGCTATTTAATGCCTTTTATACCTATTTCAGTGGATCAGAGTAGTGATTATATTCATAATTTGGCTGATCAATAAAATCCCCAATAAACTGGTCTAAAGACACTATCATTCCAAATTAAACTTACTGCTGTCAGGTGCAAAAATCAGGAGCTAGCATAAAGTTCAAAAGTACTAAAAGTTTATTTCAGGCTACCTATACACAGAACATGATCTACTAACAGTCAAGACAAATTGGCACCAGATAAGAGTCAACAGACTTCAGCAGGGCTGGACTTAGGTCTCTTATGAGGGTGTAGTAACTCCAAACTGATGATGCATTTGACCCCACCCTTGGACTCACCCTGGTCATCTTCTATAGCTACCCTTTCTTGTAGAACTAACCCATATCCAATTTTCTCAATAATTTATAACTAAAAGATATGTAACATAAATTATGAGTCAAATCAGAATGGATTGGAGCCAATTGCAGTGCTATATGTTATTCTTCTGAGCTATCCAAAATTACCTAGAACAGCGCCCCTTCCCCAACCTTTTGGGCACCATGGTCCGGTTCCATGGAGAGAGGTTTTTCCATGGATCAGAGGGGTTGTGGTTTTGTGTACTACCTGCTTCGCTTCTTTGCATGGTCTGGTATACTGGACCAATGTTGGTCCACAGACTCCTGGCCTAGAAGAAACTTCCTGGAGTGCCTTTCGAACCATTTCAAGCATAATACTTCAGCAAATGTTATACCTCAAGTGTAAAATGCTGTTCTTGAATACAAAATGTGCTTTTTCAAAAATTTTGGAAATGTTTCAAGCTGATAATAGTGCTTCATATATTACGTTTTGAACATAAAACAGATGGTTTTATACTCAAAACAGTTTTGTATTCAAGATACAAATTGTGCATTATCTTAAAACTTTCCTTGTGTCTCCAGAGATGTATGTTCATGCATGATGAGAGACTATGCTGGTTGGTTTTGAATTCTGGGAATTGTAGGTCTACCATACCTGGAGGTACCAATTTTTTTTAAAAAAAAACAAAGTTTAAATAAAAGGTAAAGGTTTCCCCTGTGTAGTTGTGTCTGACTCTAGGGGGGCAGTGCTCATAGTAAAATCCCAGCTAATCATTCTCTATCCATCAAACTCTATTAATGTCATTTTCTTTAATCTTATTTACTTTCAGACTATCAAAAGTATCCAGGTCAATTTAAAGGAAGAAGTCATCCACTACAAGTTTAAAACATCCTTTTTTGACATATTTGTAAGTATTCTGTTGCAATTGTCTTTTTTTTTTAAATGGAGGCTTTTCTTTTTGTCAGGGCAAATTATTGCTAAATAATTCACAGGGCTATTAAAAAACATGTCAGCTGTAGCATTTTGGAGAAATATTTTTCAGTCTCTAAAAATCTTCCTACATTGCCAGCAGTTTTCATAGTTTTCTGTTAATTTATTTCACTCAGAAATAATTGTGTTGTTTTGTATTTCTCAGAACTTCATCATTGTTCATAAATATATTGTATATATATTTTTATTAGCTCTTGGCTTTTTTCCGGTTCTCGGTGCTACTTCTTGCATATGCTGTTTTTAAACTCCGTCATTGGTGGGTCATAGCGGTAAGAGAAAATTCTTTATAAAATATATGTTTAATTATGTAACTTTGCATCTTCCCAAGCTGCTCTTGTTAATGGATCTTCTTTTTTCTTTCTCCCTCTTTCCTCTTCACCCCCAAGATCACTACATTGGTGTGCAGCACTTTCCTGATAGTGAAAGTTATCTTCTCAGATGTGAGTTCATGAAAAAATAGGTTCTATCTGAAATTTTGCAGCCACCTTTTTAATGGTTGGAGCAGATTAAAATATCCCGTATTAACTCATGGGAATTTAGTTCACCATTAAAATTCCAGTGATGGTAATGGTGAAGGTGCAGAAGTATGCTTACAAATAAAGTACTTTATCCATAACAGCTGATCTTCCAAGATGGTGCATAATAGTCTTTAAGGAATACTGAATATATTGACCTTTGTTAAGCTAACACCCACCAAATGTGTTGGCTGTAATTCCCATACACTGCAGGTAGTTTGCATTTAGTGATTAAAATTGAGACTATTATGTGGAACTGCAGTGAGGCTTATGATCTTATTTCAGCTTCCCTTAGCAAACTTGTAAAGATCATAAATACAAGGGTTGATTGTATAGTAACGTTTTCATCACCATCATAACAGCTAAATGAGGTGGTCACTATATGAAGTTTAGCTGTAGTCAGGGGTCATATGCCTGAAATGTATGAAGGTTATAGATCCGTTCCAACTGGAAGGCTCTAATAAATGTTAAGTGATCTCCAATATGTACCTTGAAACTTCTCTCCTTTTTTCTGTCTTTATACAACAGCTGCTGACCAAAGGGGCATTTGGCTACCTCCTACCCATTGTTTCCTTTGTTCTTGCCTGGTTAGAAACATGGTTCTTGGATTTCAAAGTCTTGCCACAGGAGATAGAGGAAGAACAATGTGAGTCTGCTTATCCAGTGAGAGCGGTGTGTCAAATAAAGCTGCTCTTCTACCTATTAAAATAGTGTTATCAGCTTTCTTGGTGAGGCATTTATAGACTAAGCTGAAAAGTTATGATAGTTTGGCCTGCTGCTACACAAAAGCAAAATCTGCTTTTCTGAATCCAAACATACTACAAAGAATTGCTTGGTTGTCCAGCAGAATCTACAGGTTCATGATCTGCTCTGATGTAATTAGATTTTTATGTGACTTTGATGTTGTGGTTATGATTTGCAGTTATTTGCAATGCAGATGAGTTAGTGGCTGGCAACTTTTTAAAATACTGTTCAATAATCATGAAATCCAGACTGGGATTCTAGAAGAAAGACTGGGGATTTTAGTATGTGATATTGGAGTCGGCCGTATGTTTGGCTCTCATTCTATTAACACCCCAAAAGTATGCTGGTGACAATTTCTAGTTTGTATTAGAAATAGAGAGGCCTGGTTTTAAAATTGTACCTATCCTTTGGAGGTAATATTTAGTCTAACCAATCCAGTACCAGCAGGGATTTTTGGATTCTGATATATACATTTGAGAAATAAATCCAAAAAATTGTTGGAAAATAAAGAACTGGTATGTGTTTCATTATGAGGCACTTAAAAAAACATTCATAGTAACTTTCACTCTGATGATAGAGTCATCATGTGAACTATTGCTTGACAGGATGCAGAATTGCTCAATTGCTAGATAGTGAACAGCCAGCCAGACCACTATGTTTTCCTAAAACTCTTCATCACCAAGTGTTTGCTAATCTGAATTGAAAGAACAAAATTGCAGTTTCCACTCTGATTTAATTTTTATTCTTACACAGATAGATCTTCCATGAAGGCCAAGTCAGTCTTTCATTAGACCAGTCTCTCCTAATTAGGCTTTAGATTTTTAATCTTTCTCACCAGTGAAGAATGAACAATTGATCAACCTTTCCAAGTCTTTTAGTCTCACCGGTACTTCAGTGAAAGTTATAGTCCCAGTTTGTGAAATCGTCTAATTTCTATGAAGATTGCTCACTTTTTTCAAACGTCATTTTCCCTTGCATTCAGTAGGCTTTCTCATGTCATATACAGGCAGTTCTCGACTTACAATAGTTCATTTACTGACTGTTTAAAGTTACAACAGCATTGAAAAAAATGACTTGTGACCACTTTTCACACTTACGACCGTTGCCACATCCCCATGGTCACGTGATTTATATTTGGATGCTTGACAACTGGTTCACATTTATGATGGTTGCAGTGTCCTGACCTTCTGACAAGCAAAGCCAGTGGGGAAACTAGATTCACTTAACAACAATGTTACTCATTTAAGAACTGCAGTGATTCGCTTGACAAATGGCGAGAAAAGTCATAAAATGGAGCAAACTCACTTAACAAATATCTCAACATCATAATTTTTGGGCTCAATTGTGGATGTAAGTTGAGGACTACCTGTATTATGTAGACTAGGCAGTAAGTTTCACATTGACTAAGCCAACCAATGTTTTCTCTTTTCTCTTCCCTTTTTTTCTTTTCAGGGTATGTGGCAGCTCAGGCTGCTATGTCTCGAGGACCACTCTTTTACTCAGGAGCACTTTCAGATGGCCAATTCTACTCTCCTCCAGAATCTGTTGCAGGTGACTTTCTTCCTCTCAAACAGTTGCCAACCAACCTTTTATATGATGAGTTTAAGAATTGGCCTGAAGGAGAACATAGAAGTTATAAATTCACACATGATATTAACATAATTTCTCTGTGGTGAACTGCAGTCCCTTTTGTTTTAGTAGCTGACACAAATATGACAAGGCTCTTTCACTTCTCTGTTTATAAAAAGAAGGCGCAGACATAAAAGGGCATAGGTTTGTATACCTTGGATATGTTTTAGCAACTGTTCCCTAATGCACTAGGGCAGGGGTAGGGAAACTTGGCTCTTTTATCACTTATGGACTTCAGCTTCCAGAATTCCTGAGTGAGCCATAAAAGGTTCCCCATCCCTGGCCTACTGATTTTTCAGTTGCGGGGGAAATCGATTTTTGACTTGAACGGGACTGTTTAATATACAAATGTAGGACATTCAAGTCAAAAATTGATTTCCCCCACAACTAAAAAAACCAGTAGGCCAGTAGTGATAAAAGAACTAAGTTTCCCTACCCCTGCACTAGGGTGCTTCCAGCAGGTAAAGTCTGCTGTGGAACCCAGATTCTTATATACACAGAAAATTGCCCGGTGGTTTTTTCATAATTTAGTGTCTAGATTATACGTAACCTGAACAGAATTAGATGGGGAAAATTGATGCATGTTTATGGGAACATTCGATTCATGGTTCTGCAGAATTAGCATAGAATTATGTAATCTGTAAACCTCCTTCCTTTATATCAGGGGTCCCCAACCACCGGACCGCGGACCAATACCGGTCCGTGGGACATTTCCTACCGGGCCACCGGTTTGCTGGGCGCCGCCATCTTGTTTGATGAGAAAGTGCTTCCGGGTGAGCTTTTCCGGTTGGAAAGTGGCGTTTGGGTCTGAAGGAATCTCGCACCTTAGTTTCATCGAAGGGGGGCGAACGAAACTAAGGCGCGAGGATTCTTTCAGCACCCAAGGCAAGGCGAGCCGAGCGACCGTCCCGGCCGTCCCGAGCGAAGCCCATCGACAAAGGTACAAAGGAGGAGTTGAAGATGGTGGGGAGAAGCGGGGAACGGCTGGCTGGCCGGTCGCTCGGCTCGCCTTGCCTTGTCATGCGTGCTGATGCCGGTACCAGGCCGCGGATCATTTTGTGATGCCGGTACCGGGCCGTGGCACAAAAAAGGTTGGGGGCCACTGCTTTATATGAATCACATTTTAGGACTGCCTTTTTCCAGTTGTAAGACAAGCCATTAATTCATACAGAAATGAGAAGGATTAGTTTTCCTTAGAGTTAGCAGTTTTTATACCTCAACATGTTCTAAAAGAAACTCCTGACCGAGTAACCAAAACTGGAATTTAAATATTTAGAATACATAAGAGAAAATATCTAGCATTTCCTGTTTTGTTTTACTTTTTCCCTGAATGGTTTGTTTTTATCAAGGAATTCCAGAGCTAGAAATGCTTCTTCCTACTTTACACGTAATACTTCTAAAAGTCATATTCAAACTTGTACATTTTTTTCCCCTCTCTAATGCAGGATCGGATGAGTCAGATGATGAAGTTATGGGGAAAAGGGCGGTAACTGATGAGGTATGCCTCAATATAGCAGAATCCTTTGGGGGCTGTCATATATTCGGTTATATTTTTCTGTTTTCATATAATATAATGCATGCTACTATTCTTTAGAACAAATCTATTTGCTTTTCTGTCAGGTGTCCTGTCTAAATTGCAATAAAGAATAAGCAAAAGATTAGTCTAAACGAGTACAATAGTGGGCAGCCACCCATAATCGTAATAGAAAAGAATCAAGTGTCATTTAGCAATGCCACCTTACCCATCCATCTATTCTACTTTGAAGGTGTACTAAATCCCTTTGCTCATCTTTTCAATTCACATACAGCTAGAAATGTGATGGGTTTTTAAAATATCCAAGGAAATATTTCCCAGGACAGGTGCTCAAATGTACTCCATAGTTTCTGTTCAAAAATATCTCAGCACTTATCACAGATGTTTATCCAAACTCCGTGTCTGGAATATCTTCCAGAATAGTTGCAGTGATCAGAAGTTCTATAACTGCATGTATCAAATGTGCAATTGTTTCATGTAGGTGTATGCAAACAGTATATTAAAATTATATTTTATTTATGTTAAATTCATACAAATTTTGTAAGTAGGGTAGTATCTTACCTCCTTGAGAAATCCATGGCTTTCAGAAAAATCTGAAATCTCTTCTGTTGTTTGATGAATATGCTTCCCTAGAGCACAGCATGAAACAAAGCTTTATCAGACATTGAATCTTTTCTGCAGAAATTTCAATAGTCACTATGTATCCGAGACTGTGGGTGTCCCAACTTTTAGTCTAGCCTAGGCCATATTGAATGAAGAGGAATTGTCTTGGGCTGCATATAAATATATAATATACTTAATGTATATAAACCACATAATCATGTTAAAAGTTTATGATCTTGTGGGGCCACATTGCTAGTTGTACTGGGCACATAACGGAACGCGGTTTGGACATGTCTATCCTAGACTTATTAGAAAAATCCACTTATCTCTTGTTCTTGTTTCTTCCTATCCACCAGGGGGCAGGATTATTCTGTCTAATATTTTATATCAACTATCTCAAAGAAGCTCCATAAGCCCATTGTTTTTAGTACAATAGTAGCATGCTGGTCTGTTATGTTATGGACAAACAATTTATATTTGCTTCCCTGAATGAGTAATAGTTTTTTTAATTTAATTTTATTTTTTGTATTGGGAGAAATAAAACAGCAGACATGGTAGGCCGATGCTGATTTAGATTGGGAGTGGTAGCTTTTGAAAAAAGGGTGCGGCATAAAGGCTGAATTTGCTTATTCAGTTTTATTGTTGCAGCAGTAGGTGTGATACCTGAACTTTTTTAAAGTTCAGACATGTAAGACATGCAACTAGGGCTGTAATATTTAAACTGATCATATGATTAAGAGTTTCTGTTTTGTTTCTAAGGGACCTCCCACTTGTATTTAAAAGGTTTTGCAATAACTAAAATATTTAAAGTAACAGTACACCTGTTTGGGTATATTTATATGATAAAAAAAATGTTGTGAAGCTTGGAAACCACATAAAATCCAGAATACTTTTCAAGTCTTTCAAGCCTCTTCAGACAGTATTATTGAATATTTGTGGAAAGATTGCTGAAAATCAACAAATATACAACTCACTGAAAATGAAGAAGACTTTTTTTTCTAATATGACCTGGGGGAAGGATGAAGGAAGAGAGATTGTCCTTAAATTCAGTTTGAATTTGGGGTAAAATTTGGCTATTTGTAAATGAAAAATACAACAAATCTGTTATGTATAACTTAGAATAAGTATAAAGTTTTTATTTATTAAATTTATAGTCTGGGCAGCTTGGTTCTTCCCCACCAAAGGTTAAAAAAAATAACCAACCAGGAGAGACAAGAAGAATGAGCAGTGTTTGCAAACTATCCTCACTGTGTAACTCCATAAAGCCACTCAAATACCTAATTGCTAAGACTAATCAGTCTGACATCAATACTTGGGAAGATATTGGAAAAAATAAGCAATAAATCTGTGAACATCTAGAAGCAAACTAGATTATAACCAGTAGTCAATATGGGTTGGTCAAAAAAAGATCATGCCCAACCTTATTTTGTTCTTCAACAATGATTAAATTGTTCTTCAACAATGACTAAATCAGTGAAATGCTGTTGTCATAGTATACTTAAATTTCAATAAACATTTGATAAAGTAGACTACAACCTACTTCTTGGAAAGCTACTAAAATGTGGGATAGACAGCAGCACCACCACAAGGTGTGAAACTGGCTGACAAATTGTACTCAATGTGTAGTCCTCAACAAAACTACATCCTTATGGAGGGAAGTAAGCAGTAGGGTACCCCATAGTTCCGTTTTAGGCCCAGTATTCTTCAATATCTTCATAAATGATCTAGATGAGGGAATTGAAGGAGAACTTATCAAATTTGCAGATGCCACTAGGCTAGTAGGAATAGCCAACACCCCAGAAGACAAGCTTAAGATCCAGAAAGATTTTGACAGACTTGGACTGGGCCCTGTCTAACAAAATGAAATTCAATGGAAATAAAAATAAGGTTTTACATTTAGGTAAGGAAAACCAACTGTATAAGTATAGACTAGGTGAAATGTAGCTTAATGTCAGTAACTGTGAGAGGGATCTTGGAGTCCTTGTAAACAATCACTGAATTGAATATGAATATGAACCAAGCTGTGCAGCAGGCAGCCAAAAAAGCCAACGCAGTCCTAGGCTGCATCAACAGAGGAATAGAATTAAGATCACATGCAGTTCTAGTACTGCTCTACAAAGCCTTAGTAAGACCACACTTGGAATATTGCATCCAGTTCTGGTCACCACAATACAAAAAAGATGTTGAGACTCTGGAACGAGTACAGAGAAAAGAAAAAAAGAAAAAAAAAGATTAGGGGGCTGGAGGCTAAAACATACAAAGAACAATTAACAGGAATCAGGTATGTCTAGTGTAATGAAAAGAACTAGGGGGAATATGATAGCACTTTTCCAATATTTGAGGGACTCCTACAAAGACAAGGGGATCAAACTATTTTCCAAAAGAAGAAACAATCGTTAGAAACTAGCCAAGGAGAGAAGCGACCTAGAACTTAGGAGAAATTTCCTGACCTTGAGAGCAATTAACCATGGAATAGCTTGCCTTGTGGGTGATCTATCACTGAAGGCTTTCAAAAAGAGACTGGGAAACCATTTGTCTGAAATAATATAGGGTCTCCTATATTGGACTAGAAGGCTTCCAAGGTCCCTTCCACTATCGTTCTATGTTCTTGTTTTCAAGAAAGCTGATTTTATACTGATTCAATGGTAAACAGAGTTTCTTCTTTAATTCACCCTGAAATGGCACCTGTCGTAGAATTTGATCACTTTGACCCACAGGAGCAGCATGGGAAGTATACAGAGTGCAGATGGTAAATGAAGGGAAGTCTGGTTGGTGCTGTGTGTAGCCAAGAGTATCTCCTTCCATCAAAGTAGATTAAATTAAGTCTTGATCTAATGAACTTGAGATATCGGTATCCGCTGGATATAAAGTGAATTATGTGTTGCTAAGCTGTGTTTCATATATTGGCCTAGGAGAGAGAATATGTCCGGCAAGGCAAAGTAGCAATGGAGGTGATGGATCAGATCTTAGCCCAAGAAGAAAACTGGATTTTTGAGAAATGCACAGTAAGTTTACAGTTCTGAGTGACTGCTGGCTAGAAATCCTACAACCAGTCATGTCACCTGGAAATGGCACTGTTTGATTTAAAAAAAAAGCAGCACTGAAGTTTTCTGATACTTTCTGGTATCAAAGGTTCCTGATGCTCCCTGTATTGCTATGGTATTATTTAGTGCAGGATGATTTCTTTACCATTCTTGCATTGAAACCTCTCATAAGTTTTAATAAGGACCTGATATCCTCCTGTCTCTTTGGTTTCAGTTTTTATGCAGGGTTTTTTTTTTTTTTGCTATAGAGCAAAATTTAGTTTGAAAATGATAATAATGAGGACCTACTGAATAAGCCTGAATAATTTGAGGGAGGCAAATTTTCTTTCCAGTTGCTGCTCAGCACCAGGAGGCAGCAATTGAGAAGAGAAAGGGAAGACGCTAGATCATGGAGGCCCATCAGTTGTACCACAGGGGAGAAAATGCTTGTGTAGAGTATAGGATTTCATGTAAGGCTTTTGTAGGATTCCGTTTTGCACGAGTAAAATCTGAGCATAACCACTTGTAATCTTCCCCTATCCAATATTTATCAAAGCAAAATAAGGATAGCAGTAGCAATAGCACTTAGATTTATATACCACTTCATAATGTTTTATAATACTCTCTGAGTGGTTTATAATGTCAGCATATTACTGGGTCCTCATTTTACCAACTTTGGAAAGATGGAAAGATGAGTCAACCTTGAACGGGTCAGGATCGAACTCCGGGCTGTGGGCGAAATTTCCTGCAATGCTGCATGCTAACCACTGCAACATCAGAGATATACAATATATAATTGGTTAACAGTCACAGTTGATTCATTTGTACCAAACGTGTATATAAAAAATCTATACACCTTTGTTAAAATGTCAGGTTTTGGAGATGTAAAAGAAGATGAAGATTTCACTTGAGAGTTTTTTCCACCCTGAATACAATATATAGGCTGTACAATTCAATTGAAAAACACACTGAAGTCTTTTAAAAAAAATTTTTTTATTGATTTTTAAAAACAAACAAACAAACAAAACATAAAAACAGGCCATCTTCCATGTGTGTACATACAGTGTGCCGGTTGGTTTACAAATTGTTTTGTGCTTCCATTTCTTCGTCTTCAATTGCAATTACATTGCATATAATCTCGTATTTTAAATCAAAAATTAAATACCTTAGTATCATTATTAATCAATCATTTGACTATACTTTTATTCATTCATGTTTTACAAGATAATCATAATTTATTTAGTTTGTTTTATAACAGTTCATATTATCATCCCAAATCTATCCTAAAATCATTTTGTAGATATAAGAAAGAAGTACATCTTTATATATTTATTATTTTCTAAAAGTCTACATATTTCATTATTGTATTTTATTGTCTAACCATTGATAGAATAGATCCCAAATTTTATAAAATTGTTTATCCCCTTGTTCTCTAATTTCAAATGTCAATCTACTCATTTCAGCACATTCCAATATTTTCTTAATAATTTCCTCCTGTGATGATGTTTTCTCATTTTTCCAGTTTTTGGCAAATACAATCCTAACTGCTGTTAATACATTTACAATCAGATATTTCAAGTCTTTACTATATATTTCAGATAAATTCCCAATAAAAATATCACTGGTTTCAAATCTACATATTTTTTTGTCATTTTTTCCAACCACATGTGGATTTTAGTCCAGTATTTTTTAGCATCCGCACAAGTCCACTACATATGAGCCAGGTGTCTGATGACATTTCCAACATTTTTCGGATTTATTCTTGAACATTCTTGCTATTCTTGTCGGGGGGAAATGCCACCTGTAAAACATCTTATACAAATTTTCTTTATATGCTGTTGACATTGTCATTTTATAATTTTGAGACCACAATTTTTGCCATTTCCCTAAATCAATCCCATATCCAAAATTCTTCCCCCAAGCAATCATAGTTTTTTTAACTTGTTCTTCTAATTTAATTTCTAATAAATATCCATACAATATTTTAATCACCTTTTCATCAGTACCTGTCAACATCTTATCTAAATCAGTCAATTTATCACAGAAACCTTCCATTTTAGAATCTTTATCATACCTTGAATGTATTTGCGCACATGAAAACCAATTCATCTTTATACCTTGTTCCTCTAGTTTTTGTATAGATTGGAGTTCACCCTTTCCATTCAATATTTCACCATATCTAACTGTTTGTTCCTTTTTGTATATTATAGGATAAGAATAGTCGATATCGACTTCAATAGTCGATAGCCAGACTGGAATTTTCAAATAACATTGTCTTTTAATCTTCTCCCAGTTTAACCACAGAGACTCCCGTATATAATGTCTTCTAAAATATCCCTGTGTTTTAGTTCCTTTATACCATAAAAAAGCATGCCACCCCAACAACAAATCATGTCCTTCTAATGTCAACAATCTAGTATTTCTTAGTGTTATCCATTCCTTAACCCACATCAGATTTGTAGCTTGATAATACAACTCCTAATTGGGCAAACCAAATCCTCCTCTAATTCTAGCATCTTGCAAAAGTTTTAACTTTATTCTCGCTTTCTTACCTTGCCATATATATTTCAACACAATTTTATTTAAATCTTCAAAGTAGTCTTTTCTAAGCCTAATTGGAATTGTTTGAAACAAATATAAAATTCTGGGTAATATATTCATCTTGATTGTTGAGATTCTCCCTATTAGTGAGAGTTGTAAGTTTTCCCATTTCGCCAAATCTAGCGCTATCTGCTGATTAGGTTTAATATAATCATTCTCTTTTAATGTACTACATCTTGCTGTCAAATATATCCCCAAGTACTTGATCTTATTCGTGACTTGAATTTTCAATAGATCTGCCAGTTCTTCCTTTTGTCTTAGTAGCATATTCTTTGTCAAAATCTTTGTCTTATCTTTATTTTCAAACCAGCCACCTTTCTGTATGTCTCTATCTTTTTTATCAATTTTGAAGGGTTTTAAAGGGTCTTCTAAGATAAAAACCAGATCCTCTGCAAATGCTTGCAGCTTAAATTCTTCCTTTTTGATTTTCATTCCTTTTATATTCTTTTCATCTCTAATATTTCTGTTTAACACTTCCAAAGTTAACACAAACAACAAAGGTGATAGTGTCTTGTTCCTTTTCTTATATTAATAGGGTCTGTCAGCTCTCCCTCTATTATTACCTTTGCCGTTTGCTTATAGTATATAGCTCCTATTGCTTGGATGAATTTTCTAGCAAAGCCCATCTGTTCCAGCAGTAATAACATGAATCGCCAATTCACATTATCAAATGCCTTCTGTGCATCTAGAAATATCAGAGCCATTTGTTTTCAGGATGTGCCTCATAGTATTCCAAGGTGTCTAAGATTACTCATATTATCTTTAATTTGTCTCTTTGGCAGAAATCCATTTTGATCAGGATGAATAAAATTATTTAGATCTTTTTAAAGACTTTCTGCCAATATTGAAGCAAAGATTTTATAATCTGCATTTAGTAGAGAAATAGGTCTATAGTTCTTAATTTGTATTGGATCAGCCTCCTCTTTTGGAATAAGTGTAATATAGGCTTCTGACCATGATTTAGGTATCTTCTTCTTTAACATAACTTCATTCATAACTTCTAGCAATGGAAGATTCAACGATTCTTGTAATGTTTTGTAAAATTCTGCCGGAAGTCCATCTGGGCCTGATGCCTTTTCATTATTTTGCTTCTTGAGTGCTTCAGTTAACTCTATCATCGTTATATTGCTTTCTAACATTGTTTCAATCTCTTTAGGTATCTGAGGTAAACTAGCATTCTGTAAGTACTGTTTAACTCTTTCCTCATCAATATTCTCTTGCATATATAGTTTTCCATAGAAGTCTCAAATGATTTCCTTCTTCTAGCAAACTTGGCCTTGGTCATCTGTTAATTGCAATATTTTCCTTGATTCTTTCTCCTTTCTCAATTTGTATGCTAACCATCTGCCTGGTTTATTTGTGTCTTCAAAGTAGTTCTGTTTAGCACCTCTAATTTTCTGTGCTAATTCTTCTTTTTCTATTTGACCCATTTTATGTTTAACTATATCCATTTTTAGCTTGATGTCCTTTTTCTGTGGCATTTTCTGTAGCTCTTTTTCAAGTCTTTTATACCCATCCTCAAAGGCCTTAGAGGCTAATCTTTTCATAGTATTTCTTTTCCTTGTATAGTCTATTATCAAGCCTCGAACATATGCCTTCACTGTATCCCATACATTCTGAATTGATGTATCTTCTTTTTTGTTTTCTCTAAAGAAAAAAGCCAATTCTTCCTCCATCCACTGTGTGAAGTCTTTTTCCTTTAAAATTGTATTATTTTACGTCCATCTAGATCTTCTTTTTTGTGCTTTCCATTTAATTGTCATTGGATTGTGATCTGCCCAAGTACTTGTTTCAATATTTATTTCTTGAATATTCGTTATTAATTCTGTTGACATCCATATCATATCTATTCTGGACCATGATAAGTGTCTATTTGAATAGAAGGTGTATTGTTTAGTTTTAGCATTTCTTTCTCTCCATGTATCTTTTAAGTTTATTTCATCTACCATTTTAAAAAAAGATTTAGGGAGAGTCTTTTTGTTTTGCTTTATTGTTTTCTGTGCTGTATAGTTCAATTTATGGTCTACAATTCCATTAAAATCTCCCATCATAACTATATTAGCATAGTCCAGTTCAATTACTTTCATATGTAATTTTTTGTACAATTCTTCTTGTCATTCGGGGCATAGATTGCAATCAGGAGTGTTTTCGTATTATTATCCATTATTTCCACCATTAGTATTCTTCCGTCATCATCGGTATAAATCAATTTTGCTGGGATGGTCTCTTTAGTATATAAAACCACACCTCTTTTCTTACATTGTGTCAAGGAAGTAAATATTTTCCCTAGTTTTGGCTGTATCAACAATTGTTCGTATTGTTTTTTAATATGTACTTCTTGTAGACAAATTATATCAAATTTTAATTTCTCTAATTTGTGAAAGGTTTTTCTTCTTTTAACGGCTGAGTTAAGTCTATTTATATTAATTGTAATCAGTTTTTTCTCTTCCATGGTTATATTTTTTAGTTAGGTTTAGCAGCTCTCATAGATCTTAGTTCACGTTGTTCCTTGGCTTCCACCTTTCCACCTACTGCACCTTCTTTTTCAATCACCATTTGACAGTCCTCTTGGAATTCAATTAGTGAGATTTCTTTTTCTGCCTCTTCCTCTTTCCCTCCCAAAAATTCTGTATAAAATAATTCCACTTTCTCAATTGAGTCAATTCTATGTCTCTGTTCTTGCCATGTGAACATTAAACCTTCTGGAATCAGCCATCTATAATTCACCTCTTTTTTAAGTAGTATTTTAGTCAAGAATCGGTATTTTCTTCTCATCTCTCTCACTCTTCTGGGTATTTGTTTCAAGACCACAATCTCCTTGTCTTTATATTTCAATGTTTTCTCTTTTGCCGCTTGCAATATTTGCATTTTAATGGCTTTCTTTGTAAATCTAATGTGAATTTCTCTTGGTAAGCTATTTCTCATCGCATATCTTGTGAAAACTCGATAAATCTCATCTATTCCATCCATCATCTTCTCTTGAGTTATTTCCAAAGCTTCAGCCAATATTTCTATCATTATCTCAGCTAAGTTTTGTCCTTTTTCTTCCTCTACATTTTGGAATCTAAGATAGAATTCTGATCTATCCATCTCCTATCTCAACATACCACTTTTATCTTGTTCAATCACCGTTAATCTATTATCAGTATCTCCAATCTTCTTGTCTCTTTGTTTATCTTCTTCAATTTTTTGGAATCTCTCATCATACTTCAACATCATTTGTTGGATGTTCTCCACTTTTTCATCGGTTTTCCCTGTTCTTTGTTCAATGTTCTCTATTCTCTTTTCAATATTCTCTGATCTTGCTTGAATATTTTGAATTCCTTGCATAATCATCTGCAGAATCACTTTTTCTTGTTCTTTTTCCTGCTTTAACATTGTCTGTTTTGAACGTTGTCCTCCAGATGGTGGAGAGGAGGAAGTAGAAGTTGAAGAACCAGGAGCTGTTAGTTTCCTACTCATTTTAAGCAATTCAAAATCTTCAGGTTCTTCTAAACCTTAATCCAATTGTGAAATAACCAATTGTAGTTCGAAATAAAAATAGTAGAAAAAAAGAAGCCAAATAGTAATGATAAAAAAGAAAAGAAGAAAAGGAGGACAAAATTTCTTCAGGTTTTGTATACCTTAATCCAATCGGTGGTTAGATGAAGAAAAAGGCTTGAAAAAAAAAGGAAAGGAAAAATTCTTCAGGTTCTTCAACACCTTAATCCGATTGAGAGGTCTCAAATAGAAAAGAGTGCATAAAAATAAACCAGAAGGGTAGATGAAAAAACAAAAATACCAGGAAAGGAGAAAAAAAAGGCTATTCCCTTAAAAAAAAAAAAGGAAACATTAATACTAAAGCTTTCCCTTTAAAATAAAAAGCAAGCGTAGAGATTGGACTTCCAAAGGAAAAGAAAAACAAAGACAAGCTCCAACAAAGCCAAAGATCCAAATAGCTATTGCAAAAAAAGAAAAAGATAAAATGAAATAAAATAAAGCTGGTGAGGAGGGATAGCACAACTTAGAAAAAGTAAGAAGAGTACACTGCACTTTGTTTAATTATCCACGGCTCTTATTATAACTCTCTTCTCCAAAAACTTATCACCTTTTTTCCCCTAGGTTTCAACACCAGATTCTAGCTGTTGATAGAAACCCAGAAGAGCACCTGCAATAATACTCTCCCATGCTCTTCCCTCTATCTTATCAAACAGGCAGTGTTCTTGAAAGTCTCAATTCTTTCTCAGCTTTGTCTGGTCAAAGGAAAAGTAGAGTATTTCCAAGCCTCTAGTTGGCAGTGTTACAAAGTTTCTTTAGCTTTTACTTTCCCCCTCCTTTTCTGGCAGAGTATAATAAGAATTAGTTAAAAAAGGAAGAAAATATTTTTAAAAAAGACTAAAAGGGAGTCTCTGGCTTAATATATTATAAAATCAAAAGGGGGGAAGAAAAGAGTAGATTAAAAAAAAAGGAAAAAACCAGTCCAGTTTTGAAATATAGGATCATCAGCAATAAGAAAAAAAATAAAAATATTACTTGGACATTCCTGTTTAAAATTGCCGCTTATTCACTTCTGTCAAAAAACTTTTACAGATTCTTTCTTTCCCTTAGGGTGTCCTCTCAAATCTTTAAATAAAGAAAAGTTCTCACCAAACCGGCACACTTTCTCTTTCATTCTCTTTCGTTTAGGAGCTGTCCCAACTTCAGCAACATTAATGGCTGCCGCTTTGCCGCTGGCAAAAAGAGCTTCTCCTGGATCTACCAGGGACTTTGCGATATCCCTAGGATCGACAGGATGCGCTCTTTACATTCACTGTCTTTTTGGGACGGTTTAGATCCACTTGGACCATCCAGGAGCAAAGATATCGGCAGCGATCTCAGACCTCCAAGATCGCATGCCGTATCGTCGCAATGCCAGCTCCGCCCCCCCTAAACACACTGAAGTCTTTGAGGAAGAAAAAAACCTTAAAAACTTATAAAATATGTTTTTATATGCCTTTTTATAAGTAGGGATGTGGCTGTGTTTAGAATTAACCAGTATTCAAACAGATATTAAATAGTAGTCAATACACATCTGTCATCAATTAAAATTGCTCTGATCAAGCCCATATAAGGTTTAGCTGTTCTGCTAGGATTTTTCTGAATTTACTCAGTTGCCTCTTACAGCCAGAACCATACCCTCCAATTACAATAGATTGAAGAGATTTCATTATTGGACGGTATCAGTCAGGACGAGAGTTCAAAAAAAATTCCAGGCATTCAATAGACTATGGGACTCAGTGAAGACTGTCATCAACAAGTGGAAAAAATATGGCACAGCAGTGATGTTACCAAGAACTGGATGTCCCTCCAAAATTGAAGAAAACTAGTCTGAAGCGCTGCCAAGAGACCTACAGCAGGATTAAAGGAGCTACAGGAATTTCTGACAAGGATTGGTTGTGTAATACATATGACAACCATCTCCCATATTTGTCATATGTCTGGGTTGTGGGGTGGCAAGACAGAAGCCTTTTCTTACAAAGAAAAATATCCAAGCCTGGCTATATTTTTCAAAACTACAGTACATTAAGTCTGACAAAAGCATGTGGGAAAATGTGTTATGGTCTGAGGAGACCAAGGCTGTAAATTTTATGTCCATAGTTCCAAAAAGTATGTTTGGTGCAAAAAACAACACTGCACTACCAATAATACACCATACCACACAGTGAAGCATGAAGGTGGCAGCAGAGCCTTCAGGCTTTTGCTAAAATGCTGAAGACGAAGAGAAATATCACCTTTACAATGAGTCAGAGTATCTCCAAATCAACAAAACAATGGCTTCACTAGAAGAAAACTAAAGTTTTGGAATAGTCCATCCAGAGCCCAGATCTGAATCCAATTGAAAATCTGTAGGGGATCTGAAGAGGGCTCTGCACAGGAGATGCCCTTGCAATCTAACAGATTCGGAACTTTTTCAAGGAAGAGCGGGTAAAGATTCCCAAGGTAAGATGTGCCATGCTGATGGGCTCCTACTGCAGAATGCTGTCCTTTATGACTGAATGCTGTCATAAAATCAAAACGTGTTTCAACAAAGTGTTAATTTAAAGGGTATACACACTTACGCAACCACATATTTGTAAGTTTATTGTTTTTTTCACCTGAAAGATTTCAGCTTGTTTTTTAATTGACTTGTAGAACTTATATGTTATATTAGAAGTGGAAAAAATTCTAAAGCGATTTATTTTGATCTGGGGTTTTTTTTACTTCTCAAAACCCTGGCATTTTATATCCACTAAGTCATAGTTTAAATAGTTACACCTAGTCCCTGTCTTTTTTTTTTAACTTCTGTTGAGCCACTATAGCCTCTGAGATTAACCAAGAGTACTGTCTTAAGTAGTCCAACTGTGTGCCAAATCAGGCCAGCCAGGGCATATACTAAGAGGCTTCTTGGTGGCTTCACTCTCAACTGGTGTAACTGTCCTGGGTGCTTGCTGGACTAGATAATTTATAGAAGCGGTGGAAGTTGTTAGGCTGGCGGCTGGTGAATCAGATAGACAAGCTAGTATGGGATTGCCTGCTATTTAACCTTGGGGCCACCCCAGTTAATAAAAAGTGATGGATGTGGGGGGACTGCTGCAATGCTGGAAATTTTCATAAGACAGTAAAAGAACAAATGTTGAATTCTTGTGACTTTAATACTTCTTGTGCAGGACTTTGGGGATACAATTCATTTTCTCGAAATGCCATTCTATGGCAAGGTTTTCGTCCTAAAGGTAAGGTGCCTTTCAGCTTCCTTCCAAGCTTCCCAGACATCTTTCCTTTTCTACACCTTTTGTTGAAAATGGAGGGAGTAGAGATGGGCAGACACAATCCATGTTTTGAAAGGGATGCTTTTTGAGTAACTGGAGGGGAAATTACTGTGGGGTGATTTCTTGCCACCCTGTGCTATACATATTTATTTTTTGTGTCTAGCTGGTATTTCATTCTTTCTAGCACTTCTCCCAGTGATGTTCTTTGTTTGACAGATTTTAAATTGGAATATGGATGCATTTCAATTCCCATCAGACCTGGCTGACATGACTATCAGTTAGGGATGATAGGGAATTGGAACCCAACAACCTCTGAGCATCACAGTATTCTCAAATGAATATTTGTTTTAATTATTGCTTTAGTGAGTGTTGAGGATATGCCATTAAATGAGATGTTGGGGTGTTTAAGCTCATCCTTCAATTTCCATTGACTGGTTAATGTTAGTTACCCTTGTTACAACTGTTTCTCGGGGAAGAGGCTCTGTAATGTAACCTGTGTCCCTCATTTGCAGGCTATTCTGCAATGTCCAGCTGAGATAGTATACCAGGAGCTGATTCTCCAACCAGAGAAGATGGTCTTATGGAATAAAACTTTGCTAGCATGCCACGTAAGTCTTTCCAGACAGAAAGCTATTCTTCACTTATCACTAACATTATTTGTAGTATTGATTATTCTTATCTCTCTAATACCCCAAGCTAAAATTATGGCTCTTCTTGCTATGAACTGTTATCTTCAGGAAATGACAGAGAGGTAGAAGCGTGATTTCTAAACTGTTGGGTTTCTTATGTTATTTTGAGTTTTTCTTTTCAATAGTTATAAATCAGAATTCAGCATACTTACTCATCCTTTTGTTTGCTAAAGACACTTTTCTTAAAATACACACTATATTCTTAAAAAGAAATATATATATATTTATTTAAATATATATTTAAATAAAACACACATTCCATTCCAATTCAATTCTATCATTAATATTCATTAAAATCTTAACATCTTTAACATTTCTTTTCAATTAAATATCATACTTCCTTGGGAACGCTTATAAACTTTCCATAGTTAATTCTTTTTTTTTCATATTTCTCACTTATATTTTATATAAATCATTACTAATAATTAAAATGTTCCCATTTAATTCTCTCAATCACTTTAATTCATTTATTAACAAACATTCCATTACATAACAGTAAATATTTATCCATCATTTTAGTCATATTTTCTAAAATTATTTCTGTTTGTAATATAACAATGCTATCTTATGTACCTTTGCAGAATCCCTTTTACAATTAAATTTTCACCCATTATCTCTAAACAATCTTATGGTTACAATCCTTATATCTTTTCCCTGTTTCTCTATTTCTTGTTTCTGTCTTTTACAACTTCTTTTCCTTGCCTTCTTCCCCCTCTTCTCTCCCTTCCCTTTTTACCCCCTCGTATCTCTACTTCTAACTCTCTCATCTGTAATCCCCTCTTCTGTTGCTTTCTAATATTATACTTATCTTTAAAATTGTTCTTCTTTTTGGTTGTTTTTTCTAGTCTTAAACCTTTCACTCTCTTTCCCACCTTTTCTTCCCCCCACTTAAAATTATTTGATCATTAAAGATGGCTTCTTCTTTGTCCCAATCTTCTTGTTCTGCAAGTGTTTCTTGTTGTTGCTCATAGTTCCAGATCTCCATTTCTAAGAATTGAAATACGAAGCCAAAAGAACCTCTCCCTTCTTGTGCATCTTCTTTCCATTTTTTAAGTTCCATTTTCAGTTCTTCTAAGAGTGATACCATTTTAAAGACTTTTAAACAACCACCTGGTTAATTTTAGTCATCTAGATGCAAAAATCAAAAATCACCAAGTAATCCAAATAATCTAGGGCTGTTTCTTCTTGCTTCTTTTTTCCACTTTCTCTTCCTGGGGTTCTATTATTTTGTTACCAAGTTTCAGTTAAAATGTATACTTGAGGAATCTTGTTAAAATTGCACTAAAAGTTCCTTTTAGTTACAGTTCCATTCCCTAGTTCCAGGCAGTCTCCTCTATTTTTCCAGATCCTGCCCTTTTATTCTTTTTTTTCCTTCTTTCCTGCTTTTAAAAACTTTTAAATATCCAGAAATCTTTATTATCCCTTTGACTTTTATTTTCAGCTTAGATGCCTATTAATGTCAAAGTGGATTTTTTTCAATTTCTTGCTTAAGTCTCTTAGCTATCAGTATAAGGAAGTGAAGAAAAAAAAAACTAATCCTTTCCCTTCTCTCTCTCCTTCGCAGCTTCAAAATCTTCTTTGGGAACAATGTTATTTAATTTAAATTCCAGGTTACCTTACATTATTGCTTTTTCGGTTTAACCCGGTCAACCAAAACTTTCTCTTCGTATCTTCCTCCTGCACATTCTTTTCCAGTTCAGTTCTTCTATGAGGTGGCGATTTCTGACCACCGCTGCAACCGCCTTCGGGAAAGGGAGTAATGGCCAGCTGGGGAAAAGAGATGCGGCTCTCCTCAACCCTGCTGGCAATCTCCCCCTTCTTCACTACCTCTACGGGGTGGCTTAGCCCCGAAATCAGCTGTCTCGGAGCGCTCTGGCGGCAAGCACAGATCGAAACTGCGCACAATCACGAATTTTGGGTTGTTGCCGAAAAGACTCAAACCGGAAGACTACACTAAAGACACTTTTGATGCCACTTGCCTGAGCATTAGGATTGAAAGGCTTAAAAACATAGATCCCCCACTGAATTAATGCATAATGTATAATTTTAAAAATAAATAGAATAAATATTTATACTATTTATAAAATAAGAGGATCTTTGAAATGCTACAGAGTTACCCAGGATTTGCTACTTAGTTTTCATTTTCTATCCATTGGTTTCTGCCAACAGCAAGTATTTTTCTGCTTTATTTAATGACAACGCTTAATGTTTTTCCTTTGTCTTGTGCTCTTCAAATATATTGATTCAGAATTTATTCTGTTACCAGATTAAATATATGAATGTTTGCAGTACCAATCAGTGGTATTGTTTTACTCAGTGTAAATATGGAAGTTAATTTTGTGAACATATCTGAAATTAATCATCATTGTTCTGATTTCTTCACAAGTCAAAGGTGGTTTACAAAGAAATCATGCCAAGGAAATTTTCTAAACTAGCTTATGTTGGCAGAAGTGGGAAAACCTTCTGTTTTCTTACCAGATCTTGGAACGGATTGATGATAACACAACTGTATCCTATGATGTGGCAGCTGGTGCCGCAGCTGGTGTTGTCTCTCCTAGGTAAGTTCTAATTCAAACTATATTTTTCACTATCCATTTCATTTCAGTGAACTGATGTTTCATATGTGCTCTCTTTACAAATCAAGAGATTTTGTGAATGTGCGTCGGATTGAGAGAAGAAGAGACCGGTACATTTCATCAGGAATGGCAACAATTCACAGCTTGCGCCCTCCAACTTCCAAATATGTCAGGTATGAAAATCATATTGTTGTCCTATATCATCCCTGAAGCTTTTTCCAATAGACACGTAGAAAAGAGTAGGGAAAAATATTTTTTTAATTATAAAGCTTTTAGTTACTGTCTGCACTGGCAATGAAAAAAAAAATACAGTAAAGAGCTTCCTATAAAGCAGCCTTTTCTGAGCAAATAGTTTGCTTTTGACGTTCAGCAGCAGTGAGAGGAAATAATTTATTGTTCATTTGATAAGAATTGTAAATAATTTAGGAATATTCTTGTATGTAAGCAGAATTGTATGGTAGTACTTATAAATACTTGGGACTCCACAAGCATAAGTCAAGTCTTTTATTTATTTATTTATTTATTTATTTATTTATTAAATTTATTTGCTGCCCATCTCATTTCAAAGCTACTCTGAGCAGCTTACAACATAAACCCATTAGGAGAGGGACAGAGGGAGGGAGAGAGATGACTTCCAGTTCGTTTAGTGACTGTTAAAAGTTACGGTGGCACTGAAAATGACTTATGACTGGTTTTCACAATTACGACCTTTGCAGTATCCTCATGGTCATGTGAACAAACTTCAGATGCTTGGCAACTAGTTCCTATTTATGACTACAGCTGTGTCCCAAGGTCACGTGAGCCTCTTTTGCAATCATTTCACAAGCAAAGTCAACGGGGAAGCCAGGTTCATTTAACAACTTAGTTACTGACTGATCAACTGCAGTGATTCACTTAGCAAGCATGGCAAGAAAGGTCGTAAAATGGGGCAAAACAAATTTCTCATTTAGCAACAGAAGTTTTGGACTCAATTGTGATCGCAAGTTGAGAACTACCTGTGTAGTAACTAAGTAGCCATGGTGTCCCAAATATTTATACCATTTTTTACTTGTCTCATGTTGTGTTTTATACTTTTCAAATTGTAAGTCATATATGTGAAAAGTATTTCTAAAAACAAAGACCAAAATTCCCATTCCAAATATTTTCCAAAAATTCTGAAAGATAGTTGGACTCATGTTTTTTTATTCTTCTTCAAAGCGAAAAGGAATTTTTAAAATAGGCATTCAGGATAGCTGTAGACCTTTCTTACTCAGATACCCTGTTCCGTTTATATAGTTAACTGAAACTTGCCACAATGGTGGTCTTGGCCAGATTTAGAGAAAAGGCAAAGTATTCAGTTTTCTGCTTCCTGGAATAGTAGAAATTTGGAGTTTTTCTTTTATCAGCAGGAATTCAGACTTTTAGATCAGCAGTCTATAGAGTTCCTTGTGGTAAAACAAATGGAACACTCATCCTTCAGAATAGTTTCTGTGGTCTTTCATGTGTGCCTGTAATGAAGGCTGCATGAATAAGATACACCTTCTGACTTTAATGCAGAAGCCACCCCCTGGGACGGTGCATTTCAGAGCTTCCTACATAAAAGCATTTTCCGGGCAATTAGTAGATAATGTCTTGTGATGAGCAAACTCCAGTTGTGAGTAGTTTCCAACAAGGCCTCTTTGTTGTCATTGCCTTCTGCCTCGGGTAACCAGTCAGGGTGCCTTTGTTAACCACCTTTATTTTTCTAAGTAATAACATTAAAACATCATTGGCCTTTAACTCAGAATTTGCGTAGCAATTGGAAAGATATATGAGAGAGACTGTGTTCATTTCACATGTCAAGGTAGATTATCAAGTGTTATGTATCTTTTTCCTGTTCAAGGAAATTGAGTTTCTGGTATTCAAAATGCTCAGTTAAAAAAAAACCCTAGTTGTTTGCATCTGTTGTCAAGACATCAAACAGAAAAGAACTGGCATCTTTTCACTCATTTTTTTTCTCAGTATTTAAATTTGTGGGATATGCCTTGAAGGGCATCTTTCATGGTGAGAAGTCTAAGCAATCATGGGGTCCAGATTCATTTGGTTGAAAGAACACTGGGACTTATGGACAACTCTGTAATAATGCTTTATTTATAAATGCATTGGCATGGCGTAACCAATGCAAATTGGCACTGTTCCTGTGGTTGGTGGCTTGCTCATAACTAATTTCCCATGAAATGCAGCTTATAGATCTTAAAAGAAATCAATAAATTTGCAAAATCTTCAATAGTATGGCCTGGACCCAGTATCATTGACAGCTGCCTTCCCATCTGAAGTAGTTTGGGTGTCCCGTTTTCAAAGTGGTTGATGCCCTCTTTAGCACTCCATTGATGGAATGTTCGTAAGGTCACTTAAGCTCTTAAGCCAGAAGCTTATTTGTACTAGTTTTAAGTAGTTGGAGGTGGGATTGCACCTGAACTAAATCAATTAATGATTCTCAAAGGACATCATTAAAATCAAAAGGGTATAATGATAGTGATAATGCCTAATTTGTTTTCATAATGTAAGTGTACATTGCCTTGAACCTTTCTGTTCAAAGATTGGTCTGCCATTAAACTAAATTTTATCTTAATTTTTTCTGCTCTGTCAGTATATCTCCAACATTATTTATGCTTTTGGCTTTTCTCAGAGCAGAGAATGGCCCAGGAGGTTTTGTTGCCCTGAAATGTCCCACCAATCCAAATCTTTGTACCTTGTTCTGGATACTCAATACGGACCTTAAGGTAAAGCATATTTTATCTTTCTAGGACTTGATTTAATGCAGGTTATAATTGTAAATTGGTCCATTGTGCTTTACTGTACTCTAATATTAATTTTTCAACACAACTGGCTGACTACTACTGCATTGTCTTTGGCTCCTTGGTGTTTGTGGGATATACCGAACAGAATGTTACATGGATTGTATAACAACCAAATTCTGTTGTAATACATACTTTACTTCCTGCAGTTCCTAGGAGACTCAGTAATGTATAAATATCACAGATTAATTCAATTCTCAGGTATTTTGCAAAATGATGTCCCACTGATATTTTCATTCTAATTGGTAATATGAGTCTAGGAGCCATGGTGGTGCAGTGGTTAGAATGCAGTATTGCAGGCTAATTCAGTTCACTGCCAAGAGTTTGATTCTCACCGGCTCAAGGTTGACTCAGCCTTCCATCCTTCCGAGGTGGGTAAAATGAGAACCCAGATTGTTGGGGGCAATAGGCTGACTCTGTAAAGAGCTTAGAGTGGGCTGTATAGCATTATGAAGCAATATATAAATCTAAGCGCTATTGCTAAGTGCTATTCTAATCTACAATATAGATATTTTATGATATCCATAAAGTACTTTGATTACAAAGTCTATATAAAATATAAAGTTATCTATATGGCTTGGATTCAGTTTCCTGCAATGGAAGTTTTTAGTTCCCAGGTTAGTTTTGTTTAGTTCCAGTTACTGTTGCTGTAGTTTCCTTTTTAGAGAATCATGGGAGAAATTGGTGGTGTTAATCTATGGCCTCTCTAATAAACAAGCCATTATTTGTTTAAGTGAACCCAATAATAGCTCAATTCTGCAATCTTCCCCATCACAGTGCTTACATTATTATAATCTTATGATTAGAAATGGAACTATATTGTGATGGGAAACTATGCTTTGTATGCCAAATGTTGTAGATTTCATTTCTAAATATACTTGACAAAAAAAGTTGCCAGAAATATTGAAGTTCTGCTTGAAGTTAGTGTAGATGAAATTGAACTAGACAGACATAGTTGTACAAAGTAAGTTCCTGGATTCTTTGTTTTGTTCATTTTAAAAAGAGAGAATAACCACAGTTTGTGGTTAACCTCATTTACTCAGTAATGTCTCAGGTAAAACTGAAGATGGATGGCAGAACTGGGAAAGATCTTGCTCTATCTTAAGAGGCCAAATATTTATAATTATGTACCAAATATTTGATAATTTGACTAGATTAGACAAGACCAATAAGAATTAGAATATATAAACATTAAATTTATATGTTTTGATTTGCTTGTTTTGTCCTATAGGGTCGGCTTCCCCGATATCTAATTAACCAAAGCTTGAGTGCCACCATGACAGAATTTATGTTCCACCTGCGTAAAAGAATTATGGAAATCACATCAAGATCTAATTCTTAAAACTTGGTTTAACATTGCCTTTTGAATGTTCTGTGAACCTATCAAGGCCCAAAGAAGTGGATACTTCTTCCTACTAGTTGAAAAAAAATATTTAGCTGTCATTCAGGATAAAAATGAAAAATGAGCCTGTGGCCAGTGATGTCAATGAATAGACTCAGGAAGAGGAGATAAGATGGTTGATGGTTCAAAACAGAACATATTGAAGAGAAAAATTAGGGCAAAATCTTTGAGATCTCTTGCCAATGATCAAAGTTAACATTGCAGTTTTTGTGCCAAATTAATTCATAAACGTAATCGCAAAGTCCTGTGGCTTAACCCCTAATACTTCTATCTGTCCCTCTTTTCTCCCTTGACATGGTCATACTATTTCTGACTAATATAAACTCATAAACACATCCAAATGTGAAGAGTACCATCAGGTAATCCTGCATATGAAGTCATTGGAGTGCTGCAGAATAAGCCAGATAATTTTCTAATCACTGTTGTATTAATTCTGGACCCTCCTTTTCTTAAACAATGATGTATCCCTTCAAGACAGAGGACTGAATTGCCCAAAGGTGTGACCATAATTTGACTATGTGTCCTTGAAGAGGTGATGGTTTCAGGAAATGAAATTCCCACTATCTCCATTGAATACACGGATTAGAATTATGCTTCAAATTTGTCTTTCTGAGCTGCTGTTCTAGTTTTATCATGATTTTTTTTTTAATTCCTTCTTTCCGAGAATGTGAAGAAGGCCCCCATCTCTGTCTGCAGAACTGAACCTTCTACAGTGGCTGACATTTCATAGTTTGATTATGATATTCCATCCTGTAATGAGTAGGCTGGAGGACTTGTTAATTAAGGTCAATATATATATATATATATATAATTCAGCTTTGTTCGGGTATTTTCCCACGTCATTGTAGTTGTGCTTTTAAAGTTGTAGCAACGTTTCGGCAGACGAACACAATACAGAAGCCTGATGATGGCAGATGAGATTCTGCCAAAAAGTTGCTACAACTTTAAAAGTACAACTGTAATGACGTGGGAAAATACCCAAACAAAGCTGCCTTGTTTTTCAAGGATGCATGTTAAGTGCAAGAAAAGCTTACTTGAAAACACCTTGTTACCTGCTTCTTTTCCTTGCCCTGACAACATCATGAGGCGTGTGCTGGATCTGCCATAATAATGAATGGACCTTCTTAAAGCAAAGACAAGGGTTATCACCAGACCGTGAGGATTGTGCTTCCTTAAAGTGGATACTTGTGGTCCATCTTCTTATCCCAACATTTATTTTCAAGATGATTCCTTAATAAATTCAGGTCCTGAAAAGGCTTTAGGATATGAACCGGACTAACAGTTCCATCTGTCTTATATATATCTTGCCTATCACTATTGAAGCGAAATCTTACTGCCTATCATCTCTGGGAATAAGGAAAGTCATAAACAAGAAGCTGCTTCAAAAATATTTTCTTGATTTTTTTAAATAACCTGCACCATCATGCAATATGTGAATATATTCTCATTTCAAAGGATTAGTAATCTTATTTAAATGCCTTCAGTTAATTTTACACATTCTGGATATCATTGGGAAGTGGCTTGTACTTCTTTGTAAATCTAACAGATTTCTTTGCCTTTACGCCTCATTTAAAAAGCCACTTCAATTAAAAAACATGCCTTTGCTTCAAATATTTGAGAATTAATCAAATAAAGTAATAATAAAAACTTTACTGTCTCAATGTGTACTTCTTTAAGCCTGATGTATCTTTTTACGTTCAGCTTTGCTAATCTAATCTAAATTAATTTTTGTTGTCATTGTTTTAAATATTTTTTTTGTTTTTCTGTGTTATGCAATTAGTGGGGTTTTTATATATATAAAACATGACCCAAAGTCTGCTTTCTCATAAATACACACCTGTTCCGTTATAATTTATCTAGCATAAGCATATCTGAGATTTTCTTTATTTATTGCATTTAAATAATCTTATGAGAAAGAAACAACAAAGGCCCTTGTGGTGCCTTGAAAAAAACACAAAATGATCTAATGTGTAAAATACAGGCCACAGAACTATGCTTTAATAAATTATTAGCCTTTTAAATGTAAATTAATGTGGTTATTAGCTCAATTAAGACCAGTTACCTATTTTGATATCTCACTTTGTGGCTTATACATGAAAACTGTTTGCTAAACATAATAGAGCTTGCCAGCTACTTAACAATATGACGTCCAAATTCAGAATTTCTTTAGGAATGCAGTTTAAAGTTCTGTGCTGCAAACAAGCCACTTCTGTGAGCAAGAATTTTTGTTTAAGCTGGATGCTGGCTGGTTAAAAGACAGAATTGCCTGAGATTTTAGTGTGAACCTACAGAAGTGGGAATTGAAATTAATTCAAAGAATGGAGAAAACCAATGGAGCTATCTATATAAGCGATTTGGCTATCATGAAAGGGACAACGAGTAATTTTGTTGGCACTTGTCCAACAAATAGGAGGAAGAAAAATGCATGTGAGGTTTTCTGCCTTAGTACTCAAAAGTAACCATAGCTCTTGAAATGAGAAACATTTTAATATGTTGGGATTGTAACCTACAAGAACAGCTGCTTATTAAGAAATATCCTAGTAACAACTTAATAAGAATCCTATTAATAACATTCAGTGAAGCCAGTGCTTTTCCGTTTGGTGGCTAAACAGAAAAGAATCTATGGAAGATTATTTCAATATATGATTACTGCAGCTAGATTATTATATGCACAGATGGAAAGATTCAACACCAACCACTATGAGCAATGGTTGTTGAAGCTGAATTTGCTACATTTTGCTGAACTGGATACATTGATTTATTCAATTAGAGAAAAAAACATCAAAATTTAATGGTGACTGGAAGCCTTTAATGAACTTTTTGCACATAAATGAACTTGCAATTTATGGGTTGATGATTCGACTGGATAGATTATAAAAAGAATAATAGTATGATGTAACTTTAAGAATAGAGGTTAAAATATATTGGTACTTAAAACTATTGTGAAGACTATCAGAAGCCACTTACATCCTTTTTCTTTTTTTATATTGTATTAGTCTCTGTTAGTTTTTATTTTCTTGTTTAAAAGTAACAAAATACAGATAATAAAACAATCCTAGAGCAAATAAGAGTTCTGACTCCCAAAGTAGTCTTATTAAATCAAAGTTTACAACTATTAAAATTACTGTGAAATATTGACTGCAATTAAAATTGAAATTAGAAGTTTCATTCATTTCGATTCTTATAAATTCCTATTTTCTTAGCTATAAGAATGCAGCATTGTAACAATCCAATCATATGAAACTAAAATTCTAAATCTAAAGTGTTTTGCTGGTGCTTTGTATATAAACCATAAGCTATAGCCTAGAACAAAGAGAAAAATATCCCAAACCAATACAGGAATTTAACTGACATTTTGTCCCGTCAACCTGCTTTATTATAAGTATTTGTGGCGATATCACAAAGATATAATCAAAGGTCACTTAAAAAAAGTGGTTTCTTGCACTTCTGAGGATGTTAAATTTTAGCTGAAGGAATGTGATTCATCCTCATTTTGTTATTGAAGCTAGATAACTTTTATTGCAACCTGACTTCCAGATGTCTTGGTGCCTGTAGGCCAATATGAAGTGGCCAGGACTGGAAGATTCCATCTGAAAGGAGCCAAACTGGGAAAAGCCATTTTTAAAAAACTTGAGACAAAGCTATCAAGGCAGAAAATTCTCTAGCTTAGGCATTCTTGCTTGGCACAAAACCCCCATTGAAACCAAGCATTGATACCAAACACAATGTTTGATCTCAGAAATTATGTTCACTTTTGTTTTGGTAGGCCAGGATTACAGTTTCATACCAATCATATCATGGTTATGAAATGAGTCCCATCCATTAGTCAGTTGTCTTGGGTATACTGGGTATTTTGTCTTTAAAAAATTACAAGATATCTCACAACTAGGCTAATTCTTTGATCCAGAAGTCTTTGGGGACATCAGTAATTTTGAGTGTCAAGAACACTGTCAGAAACTGGCCACCAATTTGTGGAATGACAATTCATTTAAAAACCCATGTTCTAAAAGTCAAATTAATAAGGTAATTACTCACTGTTTACTATCCTAGTTTACCTTTTGTATGGTGAGGTACATTTCCTGACAAACATGGACGTACAGCCTCCTTGTATTTTTATTTTCTAATTATATCCATGGAGTTTAAGTGAGGTTCGTGGCAACTCTTCCATTTTTAAAAAATTAAGGGAATACACAATCAAGTCAGGGGCTCCAACCAGGTTAGATAAGTGACTTACTGCTTCCTAGAAGCACTTCATTATTTAATACGGCTTTAATAAGTCTTGAGGAAGATAATAAAAATGAACGTACTCTTCTTCCCATGCCAAATGCCAAAACCACAATATATTATGTTGAATTTTGCATGTTTTGTTCAAATGCCTTAAGCTATGGAAGATTGAAGGAAACATTTCACATGATCTCTGCTTATGACTGTCAGGCAGTATTTAAAAAGAAATATAAACTTCCTTGCCTTTTTTTGCAATTTCTGTTATCCCTATCATATACTCTGATATACTAGTTAAAGGCATATTTTATAATCTGCAGCTTTTCCAAGTGACATGGATTTCTTGGGCCAAGTGTGTTGTTGCTGTTACCACAACGAAGATGAATTGGAGAAGAATTCGTTGATCACTGGGTATGTATTTCAGCATTTCACAATTATCTCAAGGTTCCATAAATATGATTGCAATAGTACAAATTTGCAAATCTTTTGCTTTGAAAGTAATGCTGGAAAGTGGAATATTTAGATCCATCTCCAGGAGTTTTCTAGCATTGTCCGTTCTGTTGCTTGTTCCCGTTGTTTTCTGTGTCTCCTCTAATTCTAACCGAAGGACAACTTTTTGTATTCAACATGTTATTTTCTCATTAGGCTGATCCCATCCCTATATTTTTCTATGCTTTTAGCAAGGGACAAAAATGTCCTGTACTTGCATGGGGCCAGATGACTTGTGGGACTACCTCCTTCCAATGGTTTCTGCCTGTAAATTTGGCAGGGTTGGACATGCTCTGAGTACATTTATGAAGCAGTGTCACCTACTGAGCCTCAGAAGCATGCTTTGTGTGTTATGGTGCCTACCTTATGGAATGGCCCCGACCCTTTTGGCCTTCAGGAAAATAGTGAAGATCTGTTCTTTTCCTCCAGGCACTAAGGGCCGGGATTTGATAGGATTTGACCTCTAATGGATGATGGATGGATGGAAGTTTTTAACAGACCTCAGCACAGTTTATCGCATTGAATGATTTTTAATGTTATTATATTTTTATTTCGTTTGCTTCCCAGAGTTCCTTTGGGAGATGGGCTACTATATACGTTTGTTTAATAAATAAAAGCAATATTTCTGCAGCCTTGGGGATGTTTGTTTATCTCTTCTGAAGCTGCTGTTTGGGCTGCATAAAGTAATGGCTTGTTATTAGTATAAATAGGACAGCATCTGTGAGTGCTTTTACTTAGCTTCAAGGCAGTTTTCTCCTGTTCCTGTTTTCAACAGGATCTGATCTCTTAATCTCTTGAAATTAATTTCATTATGGTGGCATGTCCAATATCAAAATATTTTGCTTCATTCTGTATTTGCAAGTTGACTCTAAGTGTTCTCCTTTAATTATAATCATAATTCCTTCTAGTTACCTCTAGTGTCTAACCTTCAAAGTCCTATTCAATCTTTATTTTTTAAAGAATTCAAAACAAGATGTCACGCTTAGCCAAAGAACAATGTTACACAATCCAGCCAAATTTTTCTTTATTTGATTACATATTCAATCTTGACAGACTAATCTTATACTACCCTTACCCAATGGATGTATCCTGGAGATTTTAGGAAGTGGTTATCCTAAATCTTATCCTCTTCCTATAACCCAGTTTTGGGCCATGTTTGCTCTTATCTCACACCCCTCCTTGGAATGTGCTCCCTCCTTCTGGTTAGCCTACTGGGTTACCAAAACATTTTCCAATGGGAAGCATTCTGATGCAATAATAAATTACTAATTCCAAAATTTTAAATTTTGTTTGTAGCGTTCCAAAATCTAAGCTCTAATTATCCTTTTGATGTTTAAAAAATAAAAGTTGTATTTAAACTTCTTTCACTAACAATTAAAGGAAACTCATCCAATCTTTTCAGATTTGTTGATCCAAAGCTTCCTGATAGTTGAAAAATAGTTAACAAGCAATGTTAAAAAATTATTAGAAAAGGAAGTATATGAGCCCTGCATCCTTTTGAAGGTGCCAACCATTGTTTGAGCAAGCTTCTTCTTCCAGGGCTCTAAACCAGGTAGAGGCAGTTATTTTGCAGTCTCCTTGTGAGGAGCAGCTATTTGGAGCACTTGTGGGCAATCTCAAGTTCTCTCCTTGTCTGTTTTCAAACGTGTTGCCTGGCTAAGCAATCCTGGGATTCCATAGTTGCCAAGGTGTAAAATACTGCTCCAGAGGAATGGTGATGGATCCACTAGAAAATGTGAAGCCACAAGAGTTTGTGAATCCCAATTCAGCAGCCATGTCTGAGATCCAATTCCCAGACATAGCTTTGAATATATCTGAATATACAAAGCCCTCAGTCTCCTGAAAAGTCTGTGCAAGGTCTATAGCCTTTAAATATTTTGGATGAGATAAATGATACACCATGGAAAAGACTAGGCTAGGCTAGTTTCAATAATTCCATTACAATGCATTGCTATGGATTCCCCTTACACTTCCCTCTAAAAGAAAACCTTGAAAACCTTTTCCACTTTCTATTGCAGTGACACCTTTCAGTATTTCAATAAGTTACGGAAATGGCGGCAATTAGAGGCAGCTAACTTGTGGAATGAACCAGCAGACTCTGCTCATGTGGAGCGGGGGGATGATCATGAGCTTCACAAGCTTCTAGAGAAAAGATCAAAAATGTGTCGTGGGTCAGAGGTAAGTGGCCCACAACAGTTGGAGCTCTTTCTTTCATATGGAGTTGAATTTAATGATGTGGAATTCAACCACATGTAGCTTGATATATTGGCAGATATAGTGAATAGTTTCTTGTGTTGTGTTCTCTGTGTGAAAGTGGTGAAGTGTGTGTCAAGAATGCTCATTAAAAAAAATGCTATTGCTGCCTTGAGCCAAGAAAAAAAAGGTAAAAATAAAAGCATAAATTGGACTTTTTAAGATCATTCTGAAAATGCTTGTGGCTACATCTAGTTACGGCTGGGTTTGCTGTGTTATCATTCCATGAACTGTTTTGTCCATGACTTCTAGAGCTCATAAAAATTAGAAATGTGATTTTAATTACCGTACTCCTCATTCTCAGAGCTCTGAAACTGTAGCTAAATAACACTATGCTGTACAATGCTACAAGGGAGAGTGGAAGTGGTGCTAATTTTTTTCTACCAAATTGGCCTTGATTTCACCTGAGAACTGTAACTTTACCTAAACAGACAAGTATTTCCTCCTAAAGTAGAATATAAAAATAATAAACTAAGCTCCAGATGCATTACATTCTAAAATGGTCCAGACAGATCTGGAGTATGGAGGTCTCATTGCAGAGGTGTCTGGCAGAAGGTGTGGGTGTGTGAAAGAAAGATGTTGACCCACAGACATGTAATCAAAGCCCACTTTACACGTTGTCATGCCCCTGTTGGAATCTGATTCCAAGGGAGAGGTCAAGAAGCTGACAGGGAGTGGGGTTGTGGCTCTGGTGGCTGTGGAAGAAACTGGGGAAGGACACAGTCTGGCTGGGCATTCAAAGGAAGACCCAGGGCCACCCCCTCTTCATCCTAGGGCACACAGGGAGGAATGGAGAAGGGACCAGCACAAGTTACGTAGGTTATGGGGGAGAAAAGGGCCATGATTCCCTTCATTAGCTGCTGTTGGGAAAACAGGATTTAAAAAGGGTGTTTGCGCACAGTAATATGCTGGAAGCAAAGCATTAATTATTTTGGTTTGTCAAGTCTTATCTGGGTTCTGGTGTCCTCCCAATGTTTATTTGGGAAGTCTGCTATTCCTTATCCTGCCCTGTCTCGTTAATTGCTGCAGCGTGGTGTGTGTTGGTTTTTATTTATAATTTATATGTACTTCAGGTTTGGACTGAATTTCTTCCCTTTAAAAACTGTTTCTTGGGAGAGTTTTTTTCTCCAGCCAATGATAACTGGACATTGGGGACCAAGTTGGAGCTATTAAAGGGATTTTACCTACTTTTGTGACTTTGTTGCTTTTGTGCCACACCCCGGGTCATCACACATGTGTTATGTGTTATATGGTTGTGGCTAACATCTTTATCTTTATGACTTTCCCGTGGACTTGGTACTTGATGACTTTCATTGCTACTAGCAATATCAGGTGGATGGAAGAAGGATGGAAAAATCTAATAATCAAAACATCATCAGAAAGGGATAATGATGTTTGGATTCATTGTTTAACTCCCATTCTCTTTCTGGGCCTCCTGGTTCAAGATTTCAGTATTGAAACCCTGCATAGATTAGGAGCAGAGTATCTCAAGGAATGCGCTATGTTTCAGTATGGTTGCTTTTGTCATCTTTGGAGGCACTTCTCCAGCAAGTGGAGGTCTCCAACAAGTGGAGCAAAGTGGGTAGCTACAGGGAACATGTTCTTTGCATTATGTGGAAGGAAAGTAAAGAAAAGGATGATGGGCATCAAGGTGAATGGACTCAATAATAGTGGTGCTATTGGAAGACCTGAAAGACAAGGTGAGGGACAGATCATCATGGAGAAAATCTATGTAGTCACTAAGAATCAGCAATGAGTTGATGGCATGTAATAATCATTTGATTGTATTTTGGTTACTCTTCTTTAAAGAGTAGGTCTAACAATTGTGGTTAATCCAAAAAATTTCAATTATTGGGTGGATTAGAAGTAAAAGTATTATTACTATTCATATCAATCATATGCTCTTTTTTCCTATACAAATAAGTATAAGGGTTAATTGAAAGTCACAGCCCTTAAATATGCCCCCTATAAGAGCTTGTATTTTACTGGTCTGTATAGTTTAGGAATTCTTTTTTCTTTTCTGTTCTCCTTCTTCTGATAAAGGGTTACCGACGTTTGAGCTTTGACATCATTGCCCACCGACAGATCCGTCAAAAGATAAAGGATCGGTGGAAACATATCTTGGAAGTCTTAGGTAAGCGTCCTGATAGTGAACATTTTTTCTGGTTAGAGCTATGTCTCAAGTTAATTTATTTAACTATTGTATACTTTTTTATTCTAAAGGAAAATTTAAAAATTATAGGCAGAACCTCAGATACTGTTTCTGTTGTTTCAGATTGTTGTTTCAGATTTAAATATAAAATACCCAGTAAGAGTAAGATAAAGATTGATTTTTCTGACAAAAAGAAAAAAGAAAAATCTATGGAAAGAAGGGTTCTATGTATTTTGGCTATTTGAAGGGCTTTCATCCCACAAAAGTTGTTATTAAAAAAAATAGAGAATTAAATAGACTATATGGAATTTTCCCTTATTATACAGTATTGCAAGGTTTAATAGGCTTTGATAATTGAAACAGGAATTTTCAAATTATTCCAGACCACAAAATCTGTTAGCTAAAAAAAGATCTTGGAATCCCTGATCAAGAGACAGAAAAGTAGTGATATAAATGTGGCAATCTTTAAGTAAACTTTATCTGTCTATCTTTCTGCCTATCTCTTTCTCTTTGTCTCTGTGTGTGTTTAAATTGATCTAAAGAACAATGATTAAGCAAGTACTTAAGCCTGGGGGGGGAAATTCCCCTGCTTCTCAAGGTTTAAGCTGATGCTAAATTTGGGCTGCCTGACGAAAAATTACTGTAGAATTTCCCTCCATTGGCTTGTATCTGTGTCCATCTTGAAATCAGGCTTGGCCCCTAGCAACTGCCTGAACTAGTCTCTTCATCTTCTTAGCAATGTCTTTCGTAAATGTTTTGCCATTGTCCTCTTCCTATGGCTGAAAGAAGTGACTGGCCCAAAGTCAACCAGCTGGTTTCAGGCTTAAGGCTGGACTAGAACTCATAGTTTCCTGATGCTTTTGTTTCCAGATACCGCTACATAAAATTGGCTCTCCCATTGAATTTAGGGGGATCCATGTTTCAGTAGCTTCATTCTTGGGTTCTGTAAGACTTGGGTACAAGTGGAAGATGGACTTGTAAAAATTTCAACTACACAGGACTATCCTAGTCTAAACACTTTCTATTAGTGCTTTTTGCTTATATTTTCCCTGAGTAACGTGGCACTGAAAATTTAAGGTAGAGATTTTTTGGACCTTTTCAACCACAAATGTCATTCCCCCACCAACCCTTCTTCCATGTCCCTGGATTCAGGAAAGGCACTGAAAACTGTTTTTGATCTTAATACAAATGGAGGATGGCAGACATCATTTTTTTGTCTGTAATTGATGCTCTGATTGGTGCCCCTTTACTGTTTTATAGCAGTAAAGTTAGATGGTGATTACGTTGTACAAAGCCTTTTCTTTTGTAGCATATTGATTATAGAGGATCCCTTGGTGTCAAATTAAAGCTTTTTATATGTTCAAGAATGACTAAATTGCAATCTGAAATTTAGTGAAATAACTTTGTATACTTGTTTGAATGTGCATTTTCATGTTGAATTCTCTGGCAGTGCATATAAATACAATAGAAGATCATTTACTGAATAGCTGTGAATGAAATATGAGGGTTAATCATATTTTCTCAATACAGGATTCAAAGCTGAAGCAGATGGCCTACTCACTGTAACTTCCTGTACTCCTTATGAATCTCTCCACAATCCTCAAGAGGCCCGCAGACTCCACACTATCCTGGCTGAACAGACATCAATTTTTGGTCATCACCATGGTGGTCCACCAGAGAGATATCTCTTTGTCCTGGTGAGTAGGGATGAAATTGTAGAGAATACACTGTCTAGACAGTGCCCTGTCAGAAGCGGCTCTGGATATTACTCACAGCATCACAGAAACTATTTTGGAGGGTGAGAACAGCAGCTGCATCTCTCCTAATTAATTGGAACTTGATATAGGTCTTCCCACAATGGTTAACCTAATGTAGAGCCAATGTAAATTGATTCCTTCTAATGTACTTTGTGGTTCATGGCCTGGAAAAAAATATTTTGAAAGGTGGGCTGAGGCAAAAGCAATCCATTTTAAAGTGAATAAATGTTAGAAGACATTGGGGCAACTTTAACAAGAGTTGTTACTGCAGTATTCTCTCATCCTCAAGAAGGTCATATGAATAGCAGTAAGAATTAATCCTTAAGCTACCAGCAACCTAACTGAAATCATTATTTGTGGAACACAAATATATGTTATGTATATTATGTTTTATGTTGTTATGTTACATTATGTTACATTATGTATTTATAAAAGATTATTGCAAAATATAACAAGAGAAATCTCAAGGTCCAAGTTTAGGTACCCTTTTTGATAGAAAAAGAAAGCAATGAGGATATTAAAAGGAAGAAAGAGACAAACATCGGGTGGTGGGATTGAGAGGAATTCTACTTTCAGCTGCCATTGTCCTGCTCTTGGGAGGCTGGGGTAAGCAGTGATGTTTCTGCAAAAGTCAAAGAAAGCAAAATGGTGGCCGGGACTTATAACTGAAGCCCTGTGCCTTTTTCTTTTTTTAATATACATTGCCTGTGCAACTGTTAGCCTGCAAGGCCATTCTGACAGGAAGCCCAAGGGGTACTAACTGTCATTATTTTATTTTATTATTTTATTTTATTTTATTTTATTTTATTTTATTTTATTTTATTTTATTATTTTATTTTATTATTTTATTTTATTTTATTTTATTTATTTTTTTTTTTTTATTTTTTTTATTTTTTTATTTTATTTTATTTTATTTGTCAAGCAAGTATTAAATAACAGGTATAAGTATAAATATGGTTATGAATACATGAAATGGATACAAATAAAGAAACAATAGGACAGCGATAGTAGGCACGTTGGTGCGCTTATGCACAATAGTAGACAGTCTAAAGTTAAAGTTTTTGGGGTTTGGGAAGAAACCACAGAGTCAGGTAGAGTATTCCAGACTTTGACCACTCTGTTGCTGAAGTCATATTTCCTGCAATCAAGTTTGGTGCAGTTTACCTTTCATTTGTATCTATTGTGTGCTCTTGTATTGTTTTTTTAAAAAAACAAATTTTATTAATTTTTAAAAACAGTACACAAACAAAGAAAACGTAGAATATAATAACATAAGACATCTTTTCTGAAAAACAAATGAAACATCTTATTTAAAGACAGGATAATTCCAAATTATCACATTTCCATACAAGCACAATTTAATATGTATATTTATCTTATCTGTTCAACTTCATATCTTTTCCCAACTTCTCTTTATTTCTCCCTTTCTTTCTATTCAATTTTATTTCTTTTGCCTTGGATTATATATATTCATTGTATCCATCTGTCTTACTTACAATTTTGTTATTCTCTTCCAACATTCTTCTAGCGTTTGATTAATTCAAACATAGACAAACAAAACACAAAACATAAATACATAAAACTGCTTTTTGGAAAGTGGCTTACCCCGGGTTACATCTTTTTGTACAGACATAAATCAAATTCATGCTCACTTAATATACTATTTCATATCTTATTTAACATTCTATATTTTCTATATATTTTCACTATTCTATTCACTCTCTTAATTCTATTTTATTTATTTCATCTCAGTTTAGATAATTATACTTGCATCTTTTGTGCGTTCTCTTTCAATTATCTATTTATCTTTTCTTTCTAATACAATATTTCTCCTGTTATCACTGGTTGAAGTATGACAACTTTTTATCTTTCCCCTAAATTTAACACTTAAAATAATACATACTTTCCATACTGATTCTGCTTAGTACATTCTAAGTACTACATTTTAGAATAATAAAACAAAAAAAAGAGAATTAAGTTTATAATATAGTAAAAACAATATTCCATAGGAAGTTAAACTCTATTGTTAAATCTTAAACGTTTTTATACATTCCCTTTAATGCATTATTAACTCATATAATATTTCAGTTTTCTAACTCGATTTCAAATACTAGTATCTACAATATAGTCTTATGTACTTTTGCAGAATCATTTTTTTAAAATTATATTTTACCCCTTGTCTCTGAAAAAAACCTGTTTTTTAACATCTTGTTTTAAACCTTTATGACTTCTCTTTCCTTTTTCCCTTCCTTTCTTATCAATTTTAGCCTTTTTGCCCCCCCATCTCTCAGACTCCACTCTCTTAATCTTCCCTCTCTGTTGTATTTCTCTTTTCTGTTGCTTTCTGACATTGTATCAATTTTTCATCTTATTTTTCCCTTTCTTGGTTGCTTTTTTAAGTTCCGAGTTCTCCATTGTCTTTCCCCCCTTTCTCTTTTCTTCCTCAGCTAAGATTATTTGTCCATTAAAGATGGCTTCTTCTTCTTCATCCCAGCCTTCTTGTTGTTTTATTTCTTGGTAGGTAGAAATCACCATTTCTAAAAAGTGAAAAATAGATCCAGAAGAGCCCTTGCCTTCTTGTTCTTCTTCTTTTAGCTTTTGAAATTCCATTTGCAATTCTTCAACAGATAATGCCATTTTTTTAAGAACAACCCAAAGGTTTTTAATCTTTCAAGAAGTAGTTCCGAAAAATCCCAAAGTCACAAAGCAATCCAAATCAGAACAAACTGTTTCATTTAAGCACTTTCTTCTTTTTATATTTTCTCTTCCTGGGGTAGAATTCAATTACACAGTTCCAAAGTAATTTTTTAGAAGTCTTATTGCCATTTATTTCTGGTCTTATAAACTCCAAGCAGTCTCCTTCAGTACAATCTTAAAATAAGTTCTTTACCTCTTCCCTCCCACTTATAGCAAAAAAAATTAGTTTTTAATTCCAATGTTCAGAAATCTTTTATCCCCTTGGCTTTAAATTTCAAGTTTAGTTACCTCTGTGCCCAAGCAGGTTTTTCAGATTTCCATCTGCTATTTCCGTGGGGAGGGAGAGTGAGAGAAAATAACTTTCCTTTTCAATTTTCTTCTGCCGCTTTTACAGTCTTCTTGGGAAACAATCTATCATTCAAGCGATTAAATTTCCAGGGTATTTAAAGGTTCCTTGTTGTCCCGGTTCAGCCAAAAACTTTCACTTTCTCTGACTTCCTCCTGCACAATCTTACTCGGCTGCAGGCTTCTTTGTGGCGGCCATTGCTGATCGCCGCTCCACCGCCTTGGGAAAAGGAGTTTAGCCGGCTGAGGAGGGGGTTTGCAATACTCCCAAGCCCCTACCCGGATCTCCTCTATCTTCAGTTGCCTCTACAGGGCAACCATATCCTCCAGATCCAGCTGGATCGGAGGCACTTCGGCGGCGAACGCAGCAGGAACCGTGCACGATCGCAGATTCCTGCCACCGCCGAAGCCTTGCAAACCGGAAGTCATGTGCTCTTGTATTGTTGTGGTTGAAGCTAAAGTATTCATTGACAGGTAGGACATTGCAGTAGATAATTTTATGTACTATACTTAGATCAGACCGATTGTAAGTTTACATTAACAGAATCAGGCAAGTCTGAAAGTACTTTTCTCTCCTTTCCGTTTACTTTCCAGAAAACTAGGAATGGTTCCTTCTGAAACATTTCCACACCCTCTCACCTTCTATGGGGTTGATACAGCTTTTACATTCACCAGTTGTGCAATCTATGGCTCTCCTTTCTGTATCTCAGGATTGTTTCCATATATCCTTACAGCAACTGACATAAAAAGGGCAGGTGTTTGACAATAAGGCCTTCCATCTTGACCTTTTTGATGCAGCCTTTCCATAGGCATCCCTGGGCTTAGGCCACCAAACCCATGCTTCAAAACTCTGGATGACAGAGTTTGGATTTTTCTAGATCTCTTTGTTGCCATCTAGCAGCAGAAAGTAAGCATTATTTGGTAACGAGGATAAATCCTTCCTTTTCCAACAATGCTAATGGAATTCTTGTCATGGTTCCTAACAAGCCATATAGGGAGGGAATTGGAAGTTGCTAGAAATAGGATTGTGGCTGATTAAAGTAAAAGCCCCGAGAATTTTCTTAAAAACTCTCCAAAGCCTCTTTGGCTTCCATTCCTTTCTGGTTTTGCCTAGACAATTCATTGAGAAGGTATATGCCATGTGAGGCCTGAATGTGGTGGGCCTCCAGAAAGGGAGGAAAATAACCTTTTCTGCTCCATTTCATTACAGTAGCCTCTCTTTTCTACAAAATGTAGATATGTCATTTCAGTCTTTGCAAATAATGTAATAGGACATTTTTATGTCAGTGAAAAATCACCTTAATTAAACTAATTTTATTATTGTTTGTTTGTCATTGTGTTTTTATTGCATTAAGTGATAATACGATCACTCCAATCCTTCGCTCAACTTCTGCTGATAACTAGACCACATGTTAAAAATCAAAAGTTATTACCTTCTGTTTATGACCAAATAAAATTTGCTTATGCTCTTCCTTTAGGAGATATTTAAGTGGAATTCTTCAATCCCTCTGAAATGTTAATTTTCCTAGACTTGCACCAAGAAGGATTTTGAATGTTCTAGATTCCAAACGAATTCCTTTAAGCATTTTTCCCCATTTGCACCAAAAATGTGGAGGAATCACTGTGAACAGTATTTAAAGAAGTCAAATTTTAAAAAGTTTAATGAAACTTAACCAAACTAATACTATGTTTAACAAAACGTTTGGGAGACCTGCCACCCCAGAACTACTTCAAAACCTTTACCTCCTCATATTTACTATGCCACACAGTTTTATGAGATGGAAATGTAATGTAATCTATGATTTACTGCTAATTGGGATTTTGTGTAATTTCTTATTATATTTTTGATGTATTTTTTCACCTTCACTGTGCTTCCATTTTTTTATATCCGAATTTCAGGACCGGCTTATTCTTCTTGATGTGGGAGATGATTTTCTGTCAGCCGCACGACACTTTTATCCTGCAGAGGAAGAAGAAGACAACATGTCTTGGAGTCATGGAGGAACATCTACTCCTAGTCTCATCTTAGTACAATTAAATAATGAAACTCAAAAAGAAGCTGAAGTAGAAGAGGGGGTGGAATTAAATGAGGACTATGCACATTTTGGAGAGGCAAAAGGAGGAAATTGAAGAATCTGAGGAAAGTACCATGAAGAGAAGCCAACTCAAATAATTTAGTATGGATCCATAAAGGATTAGAGCAGGGATTCTCAACCTTCATTTCTTAAATCCCACCAGTTATCATAAGAATTAGAATCCACATAGTACAAAATAAAACTCTCCATTCACTGACAATGAGAGCTGTACAAATAATCCATTACTAAATTTATCATGTACAGTAACTTTTAAAGACTTGAAATTTCACTTTGTTATTCTGTGTCCCAGCTAGAGTGCTTCTGAGTCTCATTGATGCCATTATTCAATCTAACTAACTTATGTGGACTTTTTGGAATGTAATATAACTAACATTATGGACCTTTTAAAAAGTTATTTTTCATAGAATAAACTTACCTTTCTTTATTTCCCATGTCTCATTTTCTTTTTGTTATTACAGCACATTCTAAAATAATCTTTGAAATTTATGCTATAAGTAAGTCAGTGTCTCTTCTAAATGATAAAAGTGGGAAGTAGTAAACATTTGGGGGTAAATAATAAAGCAGAACTTTCTTTTCTCTATAATTTAATGTCTCTACACTGCCTTTTGTTATTGTTATCTGATATCTTATTTTACATTGTGCTCTACAAGACTCAGAGTCATTTTATGTCAGGTGCAAGAAATGGTACAAGGAGCTGAGTGGTATGTTTATTACAGATTGTCTATGAAAAGAAATCTAGCCAGACTAAAGCGCTCACCACACAACCACAGATAAACACTGTGAAGATTTAGGGAGGATCTTCTTTCAGCTGCTTCCTTCCCATCAACTCAGCTCTAAATTCCACCACAGTTTACATTTCATTTGTGCTTGTTTCTTACACGTGATAGAGGTTGAGAATGAGAAATGTAAAACTCTCCAAATATAACACTCACGTCACCCACCCTTCTAACCCAACACAACAAGCCCACCTTAGATTTTCTTGTATAACACAACAATATTTCATCTGCATGCAAGAATGGCTTCAGATACCATGCTAAGCCATGATTTAATTTACTATGGTTTGTTGAACAAGTCAGAATCCACTAGCTCAGCATTCTAATTGACATGACTTTTCCTCTCAATGTATGAGTGGACATACAGTGCACTCTTAAGAGGCTATCTCCTAAAAAACCAAAAAGTTTCCTGGAAAGTGTTGCCCAACCTAGTTTAGCATAGATGTAAGCCTGGACAAATGTGTTTTGTTAAACAAACCATCACAGAGGAAACCAATCACTGACTTTAATGCCAGCTTACAGTTTTCATTCTATGCATCTCCATATCATGGCACTTCCTCAGCCAGAGGGATCTGACTTTATAGTTCTATCACCAACTTTAAAAATGACTACTGTGTTTTCAAAATTAGTCATAGAAGTGCTGTATAGCCTCATGGGAACAGCCTTATGTGATCTAGCCTTTATTATTTGTTCACATATGCTAAAATTCAAAGATTAACAGAGTTGGAAGGGACGTTGTAGGTTTTCTAAGTCCAACCTCCCTACTCAAACAGGAGACCCTACATCGTTTCTGACAGATAGCAGTCCAGTCTCTTCCTGAAAGCTTCCAGTGATGAAGCTCCCACAACTTCTGAATGCAAGCTGTTCCATTGGTTGATTGTTCTCCTTATTTCCAGGTTAAATCTCTCCTTGTTCTTTGTCTGGCCTTCAGGTGTTTTGGAAAATAGCTTGGTCCCTTCCTGTCTGGTAGCCCCTCAAGCAGATAGAAAAACTGCTAACATGTCTCCTCTTAGCTTCTATGCATTTCTATTATGTATATTTTCAAAAGTACATTTTTATTATTAAAAAAGGCATTATGCATAGTAATACCTGATGAAGTTCAGAAAACAGACACAGGATTTCTGGGCTCCATATGATATCCTCACCTTCCCCTTTTCATAAATAATAAAATATATAGTTCATACTTGCCAGCCTACTTCCACTTAATTCCACTTCTCTCAGGCAGTATTTAGAATACTTTTAAGTGCTGAAATATATTCAGTTACATTAATCTTTGCAAATTTGTTTGGTGATTGCTGTTTTGCAATTAGGGTGCATAGATTCCAGAATACAGAATTTGAATATAAGGACCCAAATGTATGGATTTTTAATAGCTTTGGCAGCAAGATTATTATACGCACAAAGTATAATATGGAAATTCCCACAAGGGAGGAGTTGATCATAAAACTCAGAATTAGCAGAAATGGCAAAACTGACTTGTTGGTCAGGGTTTTTGTTTTTTTAGCAGATTGGAAACCTCTTATGGTTTTTGCTAAAAAAAGGAAAAAATGAAATAACGATCTATGGATTCAATGACTGAAAAACATAAGAATATAATATGGGGTTGAATGGATTTCTGGAAGAGATAGGAGGGAGTAGAGATGATGGGTTTGTCAACATCTCTTAAAGAGAAGTTCAGAAATCATTTCTATCTCTCTTTAGATGCTTTTTGCTTTATGTAAAATTCTGAATATTTTTTTTATAAATAATTTTTGTTAGCTTTAAGTATATTCCTAATGGAGAAATTACCTTTGAGTTTCAGGGGGTTAAAATATATTACTCAAAAATGAATTCAGATAACCAAACTCTGACCAAATAGGAAATGAGTCTTATATCATTTGTTTCTACAGATACTGAATACAGTCTGCCAAATATGTCAGTTGTGTTGATTTGCAGGATAAGAACAGCGTGACGGGTTCAGCTTTTGGCACAGAACATGTGTATACGAAGCAAGGGAATGATGGGAGCTTCAGTGTACAATATAAACCTGATACGCTTTCTTCTGAAATAATGTTTCTCTATATTTTGAAGATGGATCCATTTTCTTTTACTTGTTTTTCCCTAGCCATGTTTTCTGCTTCCTGGACACCTGTTCTCCTCTCATCGTGTCTTTCTTACACAATCTCTGAACAAATTGTCCCTGCCGCACAAATGGAGCTTGGAGACAGAACTGTGGCTGCTTTCACTAATCCTTCTGGCTCTGTAGCTAAATAGCAGAGCCTCTAATTTCTCAGAGCAAAGTTTCAACTTTAGCTTCTTCTGTTTCTCTCCCTACACTATAAATCTTCTGCAAAAGCCCAGCAGATTGGTTCTTAAGGTGCAGATTATAAAGGTCCAGCATCAAGCAAAAGAGAATAAATTAAGGAAACTTTTGAGTTTGCTTCTCCTGGCACAAACTTCCACCCCTTCTCTATTTCATCAGCTGCCAGCTGTCAAGTAATACGTGCAGTTAACAAGTTTTTTATCCAGCTTGTTCTGAACAGCTTCTTCCTTCCTTATCAAGGGATTTGTGGTTTTGCACTTTCCCAACAATCTTGACCTCCTGCAAGGAACTCTTGAGTGTGTGGGTGAGCATAATGGATATCAGCTGTTGAATTCAGGTTTCAAGAATCACACACAGGATAATCAAGCTGGAATGAATATCACTTATATATGACTATCTGCTGCAGTTGCTTTGAAATAGGCTGATTTGTGCTCAGCAGAAAGTTAGGATTTTGCATTGCATGTGGGAATCAAAGTATTAATGTAATATTTGATCATAATATTTCGCTAATGCAAAAAAGGCAACAGCAAAATTACTAGTGTCTATCTGTTTTTGCTTCCATCTAGTGTGGTCCAGATATTTGGCACACTGATCTGGAGTTTAGAAAAATTTGCTCACTACCACATCAAGAAATGCGTTGCCAGCTTTTGCTGAAAACTAAGATAAAATTGTAAAGACTTAGACCAAGCTTTTCTCAGTCTGATGCTCTCCGGATAATATTGGTTTGTCTCAAAAGTCCCAAAGTCCCTTTGGCATTTTTGGAAATGTACCTAAGAGGCTTCGGTTGCAGAAGTTGACCTTTCCTAATGCTGTCTTACAGCTCTGCCTTTTGGATGGGGAGCCAGAATAGACGACCTTGTTGTCCCTTCTGACCCGAAAACATAAAAACAGATCTGATAAGTCAGACTGAGTTCTAACTAGCCCAGCATCCTGTTTCCAGTAGTAAATGATGCTGATCTGCCCCAAGGAGAATAAAAAAGAAACAGCTAATCCACTGTTTTCATGCCAGGGGCTTTGGAGGCAAATGAGATCGGCCCTCAGGAGCTACCCTTACCCTGCCTGCGTGTCCCACTTGCAAACTGATCTTGTTCTGAGCACTTTGTGTGGGTTAAGCAGATATCAATCCCCCAAAAAACCAAGAAAAACACAGGATGATTCTTCCAAGGAGATTTTTTTTAATTGTTCCATGCCTACAGATAGATTCTTGTCAGACTGAAACATTCTACTATCTGCTTCAAGCATATATTATTAAAACTATTAAGGAGAGACTGACTGGACTAATTGCCTCTCATTCCTCCTTCGGGGAAATCCAGGCTACTACAACATCACAGTAGAAGACAATTGTCACCCAAAATGCATGAAGAAAGAATACGTGGCCTCTGTCTCTTGTGTGGCTCTGAGAACTCCAGATAAATCTCTGCATTTAATGCAATTGGGGCATTCAGTGCTCTTCTTCAAGGTATTCTACATTTGTACTTAATCAACAGATAGATCAGAATTGTAGCTATTAGAAAATGAGCAAGAAAAGAGGACCAAAATGAGATAATATCAGAATCAAATTAGATTATGTTCAATGCACAACATGTTGACACTGAAGGATATTTTTAGCAGAATGTTATTTTTAAGGATGATCTGGGAGAAAATTATGTGGTTGGATGGAAGCATCCTGTGAGACAGGCCCAGACATTTTTTTCTGCCCAGAGAATTTGGGAAGCTTGAGACAAACTACAATTGGAAGCTAGTATAAAAGTGAGATTTGGGTAAACTGTAGTTGAAAGTATCCTCATTTCATTCTCCAAATAATAGCCTTATTTATGTTATCCTACTTAAAAGATTAGGAGTAAACATTGCAGTTGTGGCATAACGGAGCCAACAGTAATAAGCATGATACTTGGAAGCAAAACTACTGTATACATTTTCACCACAATGTGCTTCTAAACCTGTAATATTCTTTTTTTTTTCAGCATAGGATTATAGAAAAAGGGTGAGAAAAGTGAGATATCCTTTCACTTGTTAACACTCATACTTGTGCCCTACCCAGACATCAGTGTTACAAGGCAGCTAGGATCAGGAGCTCACATTTGCTTCATGAAATGTGATTCTGTCTGCAAAGTTGGACAGTTACGTACACTTAGCAATGTGCATATGCATTCAAGCCAAGATGTTAAAAGTTCAAGCAGTGTAACTTTTAGAAACCCAAATATTCCCTCTGCTAATATATAAAATATGTGGAAGGGATCAGTTGGTCGTCCAGGCAGGAATTACCTGGAAAGTCTGCATAGGGAGGCAGGACACAGATAGTGAGAAGGGAAATAGGAAATTTGCTGGTTTAATGGCATCAGTACTCAGATGTGCTGAGCCCATAGAGCATAAAAAGAGCTTTACTAAATAGACAATCTGTGTTTTGTCTCCAGGATGCCAATAGAAAGTCCACAAGAAACAAATGGATGCAATAGCGCTCCTCCTGTTTGCCTTAGTAGGAACTGCTATTCAGAAGGGATAAAAGGGCATCTTACATAAGTATCATGTAACCATGGACAATCTTAATCTTGATGAATGTGGCCAGTCTTCTTTGAAACTATCAGCACTGCAAACATTGTTAATAGCATTACCTAGTGATGCACTGTGCATGGAATGTCCCATAGTTTTGTTTTTGTTTATTTATTTATTTTTGCTGTAGTTATTAGAAAGCCTTGGCTTTTTGTTGCTTGCCCTAACAATCCACTCTCATACTTTCTTTTTTTTCCCAAATGTAGAAGCTGTCAACTATGAAACTGTAGAACAACACTTATTAATGCTGTACCTCTTTCGTTACATATTTTGTATTCAGTGTATAAATCAGGGGTAGTCAACCTTTTTATACCTACCGCCCACTTTTGTATCACTGTTAGTAATAAAGTTTTCTCTAATTGCCCACCGGTTCCACAGTAATGGTGATTTATAAAGTAGGGCACAAACCCCTACTGCCCACCATGAAAGCTGGAACGCCCACTAGTGTGTGGTAGAGACCAGGTTGACTACCACTGGTATAAATATTTGTTATCTTTCTGTTGATAAAAATAACTAACTAAATAAGAATACTCTCTTACATCAAGCTCAATTGTTTGTGTCAAAATGGACACATATGTATAGTTTTCTTAACAACAATATCAAAAGGTTTCCACCTCTTTATTCCAGAAAGTTTTTTCAACTTCCAAGTCTGCCTTACAGACTTAGAATTTCTTTGTAGTATCCCATTCAAGTGGTAACTCAGTTCCACCTCCACTGGTTTTAAATTCAGCCTGCAGGGTCTGCTCAGGGCTTCTATCTACTATAGAAAGAAGCTCTGAATTCAGAACCTATTTTGCAATATATTGAAACTGATCCTGAATTGTGGCCCTATATGGTTTTCTGCTGGGGCCTCGTGCTTTCTTTGCTCACCATATCTCTGGTCACATTGGAAGACTTGTGCTAATATGTCAGGAACTGGTTCAGCTAGGCAGAGATGGGCTTTTTAAAAATAACTACAAAATGTTGTTGCTTATAAGGCTGTGGATTGGGGCAGGAGGCGCCTGAATCCTTCTGCATTCATTTTTTATAGTGCTTTCTGTTGTGGTTGGGAGCTGCCACTGCCCCTCCGCCCTGACTTATCATGGCATCCAAACATCACACACCCTGTTTGCCTTTCCAGCATATCACATGTGGGTGATCCCTCGCCAAGTTTTCTTCTATTTTTAAAGTCAACGTTCATTTAAAGAGGGGTGAAAGTAAACACTGAATCCCCTTTCAAACACAGGATACAAGCAAGAAGGGAGGGGGTGGTTGATGGCAAGGGACAATATTGATAAAGATTCATGCTATCAGCATGGTATATATTGATACTGACATATATGGCTCTTGGTTACAGCTAATGGCCCAATGACCACAACGATAGCAGGGATTAGTGGATGATGGACCCAGTAACTTTTGTGAAGTGCCCATCTCTCCAATGTTATAAAAACACGCCCTGTCTGGACTGTGGGTTGCAGGTGGGTGCTCACCTGAGAAAGGGGGCTTCCTTCATTATGAAACTAATGCACAATGTCTGACACAAAAAATAGTTGAATGAGTGAGTTAGAGTCCCTGTCTCTGACAAGCTAAAGATGTAGGTTCACCAAATCTGAGGATTTTAAAAGAATCCACAGTCCCCATTATTTTTATGAGAAGTGACAGAGCTTTGCAAGTATTAGGAGTGGACTCAGTGTCTATCTTCTTGCAACATCCCCAGCCGTTGTTTAGAAACCATAGTAATTAAACTCACCGCACTGTGTGAATCCAGTTATTATTTTAAGCTATAAATGAGTTGTGTGCAGTTTTGCCTTAACGTGCCAACAGCCACAATGTTTACAGTGAAATTGGAGGCATATTAATTTGATATATATTTAACACAGAAACACTGATTTCTTAGTTATGGTTTATGGTGGAGTGTGAATACAACCAATAGTAAACGACAGTTCTCTCTTGGCCACATGCCTTTCACATCTCAAATCCTTACAAGGATTGCATTGCATGTTTTGCTTTATTTTTAAGGAAAATATGGGAAGTTTTCATAGGATTGTGAAGATTTTCAAAAATAGTTTTCCCCCTTACTTCTGTGGACTTATAAAATATTGGCACTTTGTCTTAATGTTAATTGAGTTCCCTGGGTGAAAATTCCCAGGGAGTTTTGCCTCTCTTTCCACTGATTAATGTGGGATATTAATGTGGGATAAGTGTTTGCAAGAGCCTTCTGTGACATCCCCAGTGGAGGATGTGTCTTAGTAGCTGTACAGTGCAGGAATAAAGTATCTCAAAAGGCAGGCTGAAGCAGAACTGGAATTTTAAAGAAAATCTAAAATGAAAGAACAGGTTCAACCAGTCGCAGGACCCAGCTGACCTTGGCTGACCTTGGAAACTAAATGAGATCAATTCTGGGACAGGGGAGGCAATTGACAATTTCAGAATCAGTAGCTAGATTGGGAAGTAAAAAAGAAATCTTAGAGGACAATGGCAAACCAATTCCATAACACTTTCAAGAAAACTGCATGATGGCCTAACTGAGGTCAATTCAAGAGCTCCTTCCCCTTTTAAAATAGGGTCCAGGGGGATATTTCACAAGGGAGATGTAGAAACTCTGACATTTTACCCCTGCCTCTTAGGCTGTTCTACTATCTCTTATTCTGTTTCTATCTCTGCCAACACTCTGATTCATTTTCACCATTAGAATAGAGCCACTCTAGGTGAAAATTCCTAAATGGATAATATCCCTATTTTGCATTGAGTCTACCCTGTTCCTCTTCAAAACTATTAATAGTACTAAAAATGTTGGCTTTGAGCATGCCAAGTCACACTATCTTCCTTGCTGAGTTGTCGGAAGGAGACCTTGGAGCTTTGCCCTCTTGAATTATATAACTAACCACTCCCTACCTTGAATGGTTGCCAGGTTCCTTGGCCTTGCTTTGGCCTCATGAACAAGTCCCAAGCCTGGATTAGCTGTCCCTTCCTCCTCCTTCTATCAGATCTCACCCACCTTCCCAGCAGCCAAATTGTTCTGTTCCTAGTAGCTTTGAACTACACATACGTCAACACGAGTGAATCTGTATCTCCAATTATTCTGAAGACTAGCTGTAGCAATTCAATTTGTCCAACAGTTATTATTTGCAAGGATTTGTTTGGGGTTCGGGTTTAAGAGAAAAAGCAAACTAGCATGACAAAGTTGAACTGACCCCCTAACTCAGAGGTCTCCAAACTTTGCAACTTTAAGATTTATGCACTTCAACTCCCAGAAATCCTCAGCCAACATAGCTGAGGAAGTTGCAAAGTTTGAGGATCCCTGCCCTAACATATGAGAGTTACTATTATGGAAAATAATAATTATTTACCAGATTACTCTACTCTAACATTTCCTTGTTTTCCTGCCTTTTCCCCCTTTCCCCTCCCTACTCCCCCCTCCCTTCCCTAGTGGTCTTCACAGCTGTTGCAGTATATATATATATCTCACTACCAAATCCCAATATACTTCAGTTGTTTTGGATAGAATTCCCCTTGCCCACTTGTCATGTAGATACAAGTGGGCCCTTGGTCTATTATCCCTAGCTGGAGTAGTTTAATCATCTCTTTATTTGGTAGTGCTAGGAATAGATTCTGCTCTATGTAATTCAGTATTACCTAGACCATTATTCCCCGAATTGATGACAACCTCTATGGCTTCCATAATCCCTAACCAACATGGCGGTCTAACTTTAACAGATGTTTCTGATTGAAGCTGCAATCCAAACATTTTGGAAAGCATCTAGTGAGAGAGGTGGATCTTCCCTGATTAGTAATAGTTCACTTAGAGTTCAAACAGACCTTTTCCCAATTCTAATTGGAGGTGTGGGAGAGAGAGACTGGGATATTTTAATGTACAAAGAAAGTTGACCGCTAATTATACTCTGTTTTTAATTTTATGTGTCTCAGGGAGACTGTGGGGGTCTGGATGGGGAATAGATTTTAGCATAACCTTGATAAATCCAAGTAATTATGGGCTTTGGACTCCATAAGTCCTGGAACTGAAGAAATTTCATCTTTGATCCTGAATAGGATTGTCTTATTGCCTTTGATTCAGGGAACAATGAACTTATCGCTTCTGCTTCAAGAAGAGGAAGCAACTGTGCACCAGTTATGGTTGTTCTTGGATGATGAGGCCTTGCTAAAGATCATTCATGCCTTAATCATTTTCTGGATGGATTATTTCAATGCAATCTACATGGAGCTGCCCTTGAAGATATCTGGAAGCTACAACTGGTCCAGAATTTATTTATTTGTTTAAAACATTTATATAGCCACTATCTTCCAACAAATGCTGGGTACAGTGTAGATATTTATGGGCAATCCTTGTTACAGTCATATAACTTCCCTACTCTGTAAATTGTACTGGATTCCTACAAGTGGTTCTTTATTTACATCCATTTTATTAGCAACTCTTCCAAGTTATAACAGCACTGAAACAAGCAACTTATAAGTGGTCCTCACACTTATAATTGTTGCATTATCTCACAGTCATGTGATCAAAATTTGGATACTTTGCAACTAGCATGTATTTATGACTCTTGCAATTTCCTGAGGTTCTGTGATTGCCATTGCAATCTTCCCAACCGCCGTCCAACAAGTAACATCAATAGCAGAAGGTGGATTCACATCATCAAAATTCAGGCTCTTAGCAACTGGTTCACATTTACGTCACAGTGTCCATGATTGCCGGTTCCCGCAAGCAAAGTCAGCGGGGGAAGCTGGATTTGCTTAAAATTTTTATGATTCACTTAACAACCACAGTGATTTCCTTAACAACTGTGGTTTAAAAAAAAGCCACAAAATTGTGTGTGGCTCACTTAACAACCACCTTGCTTGGCTTCAGAAATTCCTGTCCCAACTGTGGTTGTAAGTTGAGGACTACTTGCATGGGCTTCTGGGTACAAATCATGATGCTATCATTTAGAAAGCCCTAAATCACATGGGACATGGATACTTTCAGGAGTACCTTTTCACAGTAATATCTGCCTGTCTCACATGCTGTAATAGGGAGGGTACACCCTAAGTCTATTCCTTGAAACTACAGGTATTCGTCAATTTATGACCATAATTCAGCCTCAAACTTCTGTTCCTAAGCAAGATATTTGTTAAGTCAAATACCTTAAAAAATGCCCGGCTAAGTGTCAGAACCTAGAGATTCAGTGTTCTCAATAACTAAAGCAGAGTTAGATCACATTCAATGAGAAAGTTACCAGGCGTTATTGAACTGGGAAGATGTGCGCCCTCCCCCAAAATACCAAAAGAAATCAAAGAGAAACCACTGCATATTGGCTGCCCAGAACATTTCATAGACTGGGAGTCAAACTCAGTTTGAAAGAGTCCATTCTCTTTTTAAAAGAATAGCACCTTGATAGTGAACCTATGGTACGTGTGTCACAGAATGGCACGCAGAGCCATTTGTGCCATTTGTGCAGGCAAACTTACCTCACTACGCATGCACGCACCCCACAGCTGATTTTCGGCTGGTCTGAGGACTTTTTCAACCTCCCAGAGGCTTGAAAAAGGCTTCTACAGGCTTTTCAGGCCGACTAGGCCCGTTTCATCACTTCCTGTTTTTCTGGAAATAACAGAAGTGATGAAATGCACCTAGTTTTCATCCTGAAAAGCCTGCAGAAGCCTGCAGAAACCTTCCTAAAGCCTCTGGGAGGCAGAAAAAGGCCTCAAACTGGCTAAAAATCAGCTGTGAGGCACAGTGCAGGTAAGGGGGTGGCGGGGTGGGTCAGTGGGGATTGAGAACATACGTTGGGGGTGTGGAGGGTGTGCATTGCCTTCTGGGTGCTGGCACGTGAGCACAAGCATGCAAGCGCACCAGTGGTGAGATTCAATTTTTTTTACAACCAGTTCTGTGGGCGTGGCTTGGTGGGCGTGGCAGGGGAAGGATACTGTGAAATCTCCAGTCAGAGGTGGAATTTGCCAGTTTTCCAAACTACTCAAAATTTCCGCTACCGGTTCTCCAGAACTGGTCAGAACCTGCTGAATACCACCTCTGAAGAGCACATACAATTTTTGGCACAGGAGTCCAAAAAGGTTAGCCACCACTGGAATATCAGTCATCAGAAGCCAAATATTGAAAAGGAAGTAAGGGGTCAAAAAATCAAGATGATGGTCACCAACAAGTGATTGAATTCCCCCCCACACACACACACCTTTATAGCTGTCACAAATGCATATTAAAAGCAGGAATATTTCAAGCATATATCTTACCATCCATCCATGAATATCCCCTCAAAAGCAGAGTGGAGAATCATGCTCTTAAATCATGTTCTAGTATGTTGCTTTCTTCCAATTCCCTCTCTTTGCTGGGTACAGATAATCCTTAGTTTCAAGCAGAATTTCCATTGCTAAGCAAGATAATTGTTAAATGAGTCACTACTGATTTTATGACTGTTTTTTCCACGATTGTTATGCAAATCACTGCACTTGTTAAATGAATCATATGGTCGTTATGTGAATCTGGCTGCTTCCATTGACTTGCTTGCATGAAGCCAGCCTCAGCACATGCCTCAGCACCCTGCAACTGTTGTAAATACAATGTGTCTTCAACTTACAACAGTTCATTTAGAGACTGTTCAATATCCCTTAAAAAGTGACTTTCATACTTAACCACCATTGCAGCATTCCTGTGGGCACAGGATCAAAATTCAAATGCCTGGAACTGATTCATATTTATAACAGTTGCAGTGTCTGGGAGTCATATGATCACTTTTTGTGATGCACCAACAAGCAAAGTCAATGGGGAAGCCAGATTCACTTAACAACCATGTAACTATCTTAACAACTACTGTAATTCACTGAAGAATTGTGGCAAGAAAAATCATGAAATGGGGCAAAATTCACTTAACAAAATTCTCTTTCTTTGCAACAGAAATTTTGAGCTCAATTATGATCATAAGTCGAGGATTACCTGTAGGTGCTGCGTGCCAAGCACCTAAATTTTGATCATGTGGGGATGCTATTATGGTCATAAATGTGAGGACTGGTTGTAAGTAACCCTTTTTACTGCCATTGCAATTTTTAAGGACCACTAAATGAAAGCTTGTAAATCCAGAATTACCTGTAATGTGTAGTATGGAAGCTCCCCTTCTTTAGGAATAGAAGTGGAAGTGAAAACGCTTGCTGATTTAGCTCTCTATTTCTGAAAATAATGAAAGAACCACTCTCTAAGGTGTGCTGCAGTATTAAGTACACTTTTGAGGTGGCATGAGGTAGCTTGCAGCTTTATGGTAGCTTTCTTTAGCCAGGCAACAGATTTATTGTTTATTTATTAAATTTATATGCAGCCCATTCAAAGCAACTTTTCTCTTATATGTGTCTAATAGAGGTTTATGTTCAAAAATGTGCCCAATGAATATGAAGGAAATTTGTTATCTTGTCAGGTTAGTAGAACTAGACTGATGCGAAAGTGTCCAAATGAAAGAAATACACATTCCGTCATTTTCTTTTTATTTCATTCATCCTTTAAAACACAATCAAGAGAAATCCACAGATAATTATCATTATATAATGATAATTTTATTTAAAAGAAAACAAGAAATAGAAGGCACTAGGAAAAATTCACAGTGGAATATTTCTTCTTCCTCAACTACTTGTACATAGATGGGACAAGGAGGTGAAAGACCAAATCTGTTCTTTATAAATTAAATCTGTTTCCTACCCTTTCTCTAAACCTCTTAATTCAACCTTCATTCATCACTTTCCCAAGGTGTAGTTACTCTCCATCTTTCATGGCATATGTTCTCTGACTGGGACATTTCCATGGGTGTCTCCTATCCTAAGTCTCAGAACTAGGAAAGGAATATCAGAATAAGATCCTAGAAGGTAGCTCCTATCCTAAACACTGCAAAGTTCCCTCCTGGAACAGGACCAAGAAGGCCAACAATTTCCTCCAAATTATTTCACTTGCTACACCATTAAGCACCATTTTCCTGAACTCAAGAATAACTCCAGCATAGCTTTCACTTGCTAAACTCAGAAACTGCCATTCTTATCGTTTTGATCAGCCATTTTATCTACAAATTTATTTTTCACTGTAATTTTAGACAATTGTGTCAATCACCTTATACAAGGAGGGACCGTTTTTCTTTTTCGCCTTCATTCATGTGGACCTTCCTTACTTCTCCAGGGAGGTAACATTAAATAAAAGAAGAAGAAGAAGAAGAAAGAACAATGCAGAAAAATGAGCACTGGTCATAGAAATATGTAATATTATACATCTAAGTATATATACACAAACAAATACATCCTACATCCCTTCCCCACCCCCAGAAAAAAAGAAGGCCATCCAAAGTTCAATCCTACAAAGTCTTTTCTATATATCTGGGCCCCTCCAGATTGTTCTCATGCAGCAATAGGCACATCGGCCCAAACCCATTCCAAATAGGAGAATTCTTGAGTTGCCTCAGCCTCTCTGGGCCTCCTGAGACATAGACCGGGACAGTGAGCGGCGCAGGCCAGCTTTTCTGAAGTCGGGACAGGTGGGCTGGACAACAAGGGGCAACTCTTTGGTGATCTCAAACACTGGTTTCTTGTCAGGGCAGACACCTGTGACTGGCAGTGATTCCACTGATGGAGTTGGTGTCAGCTCCCGTTCAGCCTTGGTGCTTAGCTTGACTGGTGTGAAGATGGGCAAAGGCAGATGGTAAGAGACCAGAGGCTCACCCAGCAGACCTAGACGGAGGATGCCCCATGGTGATCGCTGAATTATGGCCCAAGCCTCCTGTTGTTGGTGGTAGGTTTCTTTGCGATGATGGTCCACCTCAGAGTGAGAGCAGCTATATGGATATGAGCACAGTTTGAATTAAAAATCGACCCTACAACATACCTTAATAATTCTTTCTGGAAACCAACCTGACAACATACAGTGCTAGCAGAAATAGAAAACTGAATAATTTCATCTGGAAGAATGAAGCCATTCAAAATATTGCCATTCAAAATCACAATCTCAATCTCTGTTTGGCTTGTTTGAAGTTCATGCTCCATTTGCCAAAAAGAAGAAATTAGTGATGCAATAAGAGCATGCAAGTTCGGGTCTCTCAGTTTCATCCCATGCTTCCCATGGTCTAACATCAACAATGGGAGGAAGTTTATTTCTGCTTGGAAGTTCCCTTCATACATCCTTTAGAGCTTTGATCTTCCATGATTGTCAACAAATTGAGAAAGCTGGTAAAAAAGGAAAGATACGGGAGCTTGCCTAAGAGGCTCATGCCCAGTTTTGCTTTCGTGTGGTGGCAGTTTGTTGAGAGGAGAACATCCAAGTGAGGCTTTATGGATTGAAGATGTTCATGAAGGATGTTCTGATTGCAAATACTTAGCTGTGACAGTCACAAAGTGGAAATGGTTAGTTCCAGATGGAATTGTGAAGGTCTCTTCCCACCCCCCTCAAAAAAATCTATCCAGTTTAGGTGAATGGAGCAAGTGCAGTTCAATGTAAAGGAGACACCCCCACCTCCAAAACAGATGAATAAACATCCTAACTTCATATAAATGATAATGGGGACTAAGCAGGCAATGTGATTGATGCGTGTGGAAGAAAGGAAGGAAGAAGAAAAGTTCCTTCCATACTTGAAATAATAAAGGGAAGGGGGTGAAAATTATATTGCATTGTGTCTTTTCACAGATTTGTAACATCACAATAATGCATTTCAAATTCTGTAAAACAGCGTGATCAGCATTGTTTAAACGGGAGAACATGTTAAGGCTGTATTCCCCTAAAAAGAAAGATTGCACATTCAATTTTAAAAAGAAAAGAAAGAATGAAGGATGACATCATAGATTACATTTTGTATGCTAAAGGTAGAGAAAAGGGCAGAAAGAAAGAAAGTTTTGTTTCTCTCCCTCCCTGCCCTCTTAAACTGGAGAAATTCAGGAAAGGGGGTCCCTTTCACTCAATTAAAATATTTACACATTATACTAAGCCTTCAAGTATATGTTTGTTGCTAAGCTTATGTGAAATCGAACTCAAGTATATATATCATTCAAGGATGGCATCCACTATCATTAAGTTAGGTGGCTTCCAAAAGGACTTGGACAAATTAATGGAAGATTCTTCTTTCAATGGCTATTAGTTAAAGTGCTTGCCAGAATAGGAAGCAGTGTGCCCTTGCTATAAGTTCTCAAAAATAATAGGGAGAGTAATTGCCTTTTACTCCTATGTGTAATTTGTTTCAGGAGCATCTGCCTGTCCAGTGTAGGCGAAACAGGAAGCAAGACTAGGCAGGTCTTTGCCAAACTCAAAGAAATTTGCTCTTACAGCCAGGGGAAATATGTATTTTCTAAACAACAAGGACAACCAACTCTTTCATGGCCTGCTTGCTACACTCAACCTGGCTTTGAACCAACAATGTATATGATCCATCTACTAAAATGAATTGAATAGCAGCAGGAAAATCTGACTTTTCAAAATCCCGGCTGCAATAACCATGAACATACATACCATTCTCCACTCAGCCCAACTCACCTTTTTCAATGGTGTATCACTGATGCTGTGATTTAATGTCACATTCATCTAAGATGCCATTATCTAACCACAAGCTTAAAGCATATGGAGATTCATATTCATGTCCATTCCTTGGGTGTGCCTTTGCCTTCTGCCTCTTCTGTCTTTATGTGTAACATATAGTAGGCCTGTATCTGGTGCTATACATAATCATAACCTCAGAAACACTTCAATCCAACCCCATGGTAATTGTTGCTTTCCAATAAAGGAAATACAACAATTTCTTGAAAAATCCATCTGTTCTCCATCTCCCGATGCATGTAGTACTTCCAAGATCTGATTATGTTTGATTTCTTAAATGAATGTACTATGTAGACATATTAATAGGAGTCCCAGCAGTCCATCCATCCTCCAAGTTTCAGAAAAGAACTGGGGAATCTCTCCCCACCCATCTGCTGGAATAAGTAATTTTTGACCAAGTTAAATACAACCTTTGTCTAACCAAAGCACTTACCCTTCTTCAGGCCTTGAGGTGAGTGACAAGTCTTTCCATTCAGCGTTGAATGATTCCTTCCTGGATTCATCTTTCTCAGACACCTGGCAGGCCAGTTCAGCTGCAGACAGAGTTCCAGAGCTGCGGAGAACCACACTCTTCCCGTGCATCTTTGTGTGTAAAGTTCTGCTTGAAATAAAATGAGGTCTGTATATCTCAGTTCTGCCCGGTGTTTTGTCCCTGCTGAGGTGGTTTATATAGTTTTAGGAGAGCTCATTCCTAGGGGATTGTACTGGAGCTAAATTGGTCTTGCAGAGTCACTCCTACAGCATTCCAATACTGAATACCTCTCTTCTTCTCCACCCCTTTGCCCTCATGGGATATATGCGTTACTGGAATCCACATTAGTGACATTACAATTATTTTTAAATGGTCTTTTATTTCTGTATTTCCTGGCAATAGTAAGGACTGGTAATTTAATTAATTCACTATTTGAAGATGAAAAGAAAGTTTGTAAATTTCAAATCTACAGCACTGTGTAGCAATCTTTAACTTGGATGGACATTAAAGCAATTTAACATTTTAAATTAAAATCTACTGAACTCATGAAAAGCCATAACTTTAATTGGGGTCTCTCTCAAGGAGAAAGTGGGTCTTTAGAGATACATGGCTTCTTTAGAATAGCCCAAAGATTAAAAAAAAATAATAATCTTTGATTTTGCAAAGTATACAAGTACTTTTACATCATTAAGGAATTGTGAAAAGTAAACATTAGGCTGCATTTCCTCTTCTTCTTTATTATTATGGTTCTTTTCAGAGTCAGCCAGATATTTGATCTGGCATTTTTATTCCGCCTGGCCTGGAATAGGCAGATGTTGTTCAATGGTTGCAGGATGTAAACTGTAAACTGTTAAGTTTAACTGTAAACTGCTTTTTATAAAAGACTGAAATGATTTTATCAATGTCAATGGTGTTCAAGAGGTGCTCAAGACGTTTTTGGGATTGCACCCAAGGTGCCTCTTAACTCTAGGTACTATCTTTGTTCTCTTTTGCCACTATTATACTTCTATTTGCACATCTTTGTATTTTGTGAATTGCTTTCTATACTGTTCTTCTATCTCCAGGTACTGCCACTATTGGGTTTTTTTTGTCTTCCTCATTGACAGTTGTCTATTATTATTATTATTATTATTATTATTATTATTATTATTATTATTATTATTATTATTATTATTATTATTATTATTATCTGTTGACAACAATGTGAAGTTACAACTGCCAGTTCTTCAGCTGGCATTGACCTTGATATGCATCATGTTTTTCCCAAGAACCTGGGTTATCATAATGTATTTATGTAACATGTTATGCGGACCCATGCACGTTTATACTATTATGTAAAAGAATACGTAATTTCATAAGCACTAGTAATATTATCTATTATTGTCAGAGTATGTATAGTTGTATATTCACGATCAAACACCTTATGATCATTATACTGGAAGACATCAGTGCACAAAAGGTGCATACGCAGAGCGTATTCAGAATCAGTTGTTCTAATAATTTCTGACTTCAAATTCCTTTCCAGCTCTTTTTTTTTTTCAGACATTAAAAAAAATATTATTTCAGCTATTGGGAGCCCTGAGCAAGAGCTAGTAATCCAAGAAGGTATTCTGTGATAGAACGAAGATTTGCAGAACTTGTTGTTGGAATATGGAAAGGCCGGCTTGAAAACACACGGCTCTATGACAGTTCTTCAGGATGAAGTCATTTGGAAAAATCTTTCCACTCCCTCCTTCCTTCCCTCTCCCTCAGGTTTCAGGACCACCATACTCCCTCAGAGCCAAGCTCATGCTCACTTTTCTCATCTCCAGAGAGACCCAATGCCAAAACTTCGGTGTAACTGGGAGAAAATGTCCTGCATGTTCCTGAAGGGCAGATAGGGTCAGGGGCAACATGAGATGTTGACTTGGCAAGCAGTCCCTACCAAGAGGCATGGAAATGCTGGGAGTAGAAGCGTGACTATTGCAGCGTGTGTAAACCACACACTGCAAAGATGTGGGACAAGAAGAAACTCACAAGCTGGGAAGAAAAATCAGCATGCCTTTTGCATTGTACATTTTTAAATGATACTAGTTAAAAAGCATGAGAAGTGGTCATAGGTGACTTACTGGCCTACGCATGAATAGACATACTGGTGCGCATGGCTTGATTTCTCCTATTAACTCTAGCATAACCAAACTTCCCATAACTGAATCCTAATGATATAGAAGCAAGAATCCCTGCTTCGCCAAACCCAAGCAACTCAGGCAATGAATCCAACAGACAGTCAGTCTCTTCAGTCAGTTGGGAAATAACCTCGAACTATTTTCTTGGATTAAGTAGTATGTAAAACCAACCCCAAGTATGTCTTGGGAATGCATGAATTCAATCCTACCTATGAGAAAGTTCCACAGAACTCAAAGGAATTTAGATCTGAATCAATATGCATTGAATTGTTCTCAAGTGACATCATGCTTATTAGTCTTTTTTTCATCTTTCTGTAACATTTCCAACATCAAAGAATAATGCCTCTTGGCATTCATTCAGCATTGTATGGGATGTTTAGCATGTGAATTTTAGAAACCCATCAGCTGTTCTTTGTTACTAGACACTAATTGTTGATAGCAGCCAGCACAAACAAATGGGATGATTCCTTAAAGCCAGTTGTTTGTTCACTATAATAATCAGAAACAGAGTACCTATACTCCTCCCCATTTCAGAATAGTTGTAAGTTTTCTGGCAGTTGTATCATCTAACTTGCAATATCAGGCAAGTCCCAGACATGCAGCAGATGTGCACTTGATTACTTTGGAACAGCTTGCTTGACTGACATATTTTCAGTTGCACATATACTACCACCCAGCCTGTACACAATAGATGTACAATTATTTCAGTGGGTAGCTGAAAAGGAAAAGAAATGAAGGTGGGGATGATAATTGTCCCTGGCTCTTGCTTGATGTGCCCTTAATGCTTTTTCAACTGGTTGCAGTAAGATGCAGTTTCTAACCGTATCTCAATCTAGGATGGGTGAAGCAAATTAGGGCAAAGAATTAGCAAAAATAAGCAGGAAGCAAAGAGTAATATGAGAGTAGAATTTCTCCTCTGGCTATCTCAGAAGAAAGTAAACAATAGGACAGCTGAAATATTTTGGAAGCCCCATTCTATAATAATCTTCAGTTTTACATAGAGCAATTCTTTGTGCACTCAGTTTTATTAGATTTTGATGAGATCAAGTCATACCAGATTAGAAATCATGTTTAAAAGGGCATATTAGATTTATAAAGATGAACCGTTTTCTTTGATTTGACTGTTGCATTAAATGATTAAAAGCTATGATATTTCCTTAAAATAATGAAATATCATGGCTAACCAAATCAGCAGAAAAGAGGTATTAAACCATTGAAGTTAGCTCCCATAAAAGGTATATAGTTCTACTGATGCATTTTGGGGGGGAAATTGCCTTTCCTTCCCTCTCCCCCAATAAGATATTTTCCATCATAGCAAATTGTTACTGTTGTTAGTTGCGAAATCGTGTCCAACCCATTGTGACCCCATGGACAGCATTCCTCTGGGCCTTCCTGTCCTCTACCATCCCCCAAGTCCATTTAACCTCATGCCGACTGCTTCAGTGACTCCATCCAGCCACCTCATTCTCTGCTGCCCCCTTCTTCTTTTGCTCTCAATCTTCCCCAGATATTAGGCTCTTCTCCAGTGAGTCCCTCCTTCTCATTAGGTGGCCAAAGTATTTTAGTTTCATCTTCAGGATCTGTCCTTCTAAAGAGCAGTCATGGTTGATCTCTTCTAGGACTGACCAGTTTTGATCGCCTTGCAGTCCAAGGGACTCACAGGAGTCTTCTCCAGCACCATAGTTCAAAGGCCTCAATTCTTTGTGTTATGTCCTGAGGACTCAAGGAGTTCTCACTCAGGTCCACTCACTTGTGTGGGCGTTATTTCCCCCATTCCCATTGGTCAGTTCTCCCCAGCAGCCAGCTATAAAAGCAGGCTGCGGGGTCCAACTGGCTGCTGATTGCTGCGAGCCAGTTCCAGGCTTGGCAAGCACGGTCAGCCCTTTATTTGTAAATAAAGTACTGTTGCACTCATGCTCTGGTTCAGCCTCTCATTGCTCAAACTTAACACTGGCGACGAAAGTGGGATGGCTACCAGAAGCACCTTGCAACCGCTGAGTCACTAGCCACCGATCTACAGCCCAGAGAGAGCGATCGGTTGGCAACAGGGGAACGCTGATCCGCAGCCAGAGAGAGCGGTCAGCTAGCGAAACGAGCGATCAAAAAGAGCAAACGCAGATCCGCAGCCAGAGAAAGCGGTCTGAGTCAAATAGTTAGAAGCGTCTGTAGCCGCTTGTTAGCCACGCTACGGGGAAAGTGAAGCGCTGCGAGCCGCAGCCGCTCTGCATTTGGCGCGAAATTCAAACGGGTGTCATTTGAATTTCGGGCCAGTAGGAATCACAGCACAGCGCTGTAGAGAGTCACTAACGCCCATTTTTTTTGGCGCGAATCAAGACACCCCCAACGGCTAGCAGCCAACGTGGTAACCCAGAGAGAGAGAAAGAGAGGGTAGCAAAAAACCTCTCCAGAGCTGATATCACTTGTAACTCACGAGCGTTCGTAGTCCCAGAGAGATTTCTCCCGCAGGTAGCCCAGCCGTTCCAGCACCATGAGTTCCAATCCAGTATTCCCGGCGTTTAAACCAGACGAAGAGAAGTGGGAATCGTATAAGAACCGTTTCAATCATTACATCGATGCGGTCGCCTGTCGGATGCGGGAGAGCATCGAAAAAATCCTATTTCCTAATCTACTGCGGAGCCACCGCTTACGATACCGCTGCAGCACTCGTGGCGCCGAGAGAATTAAAAACGTTCCGTGGTCCGAGTTGCTTGAGATCCTCACAAACCACTACGCTCCCAGACCTTCACAAATCGCCAGGAGGTTCACGTTCCGAATGAGAAAGCAATCAAGTAAGGAGACCATCAACCAATATATGGCCGCCTCAGAACAGCAGCCCTGCACTGTGGGTTTGGAACATACCTAGAGGACATGCTCCTCGATCAATTGGTTTGTGGGGTCAAGGATCTCAACCTACAGAGGCGACTGCTAGCTAAGAAAGACCTCAACCTCGCGCAAGCGGTAGAGGAGGCCCGCCAACACAAACCCCCCATCTACCTCAAGGACTATGCGTGTTCGCATCTGGGGGGAAGGGGTGTTATGTCCTGAGGACTCAAGGAGTTCTCACTCAGGTCCACTCACTTGTGTGGGCGTTATTTCCCCCATTCCCATTGGTCAGTTCTCCCCAGCAGCCAGCTATAAAAGCAGGCTGCGGGGTCCAACTGGCTGCTGATTGCTGCGAGCCAGTTCCAGGCTTGGCAAGCACGGTCAGCCCTTTATTTGTAAATAAAGTACTGTTGCACTCATGCTCTGGTTCAGCCTCTCATTGCTCAAACTTAACACTTTGGCACTCAGCCTTCCTTATGGTCCAACTTTCACAGCCATATATTGCAACTGGGAAAACCATAGCCTGGACTATACACACTTTCGTTGGGAGGGTGATGTCTCTGCTTTTTAGTATGCTGTCTAGATTTGCCATAGCTTTCCTCCCCAGGAGCAAGTGTCTTTTAATTTCTTGGCTGCAGTCCCCATCTGCAGTGATCTTGGAGCCCAGGAAAATAAAATCTTTCACTACCTCCATTTCTTCCCCATCTATTTGCCAGGAATTGATCATAGTTTTCTTAATGTTGAGCTTCAAGCCAACTTTTGCATTCTCCTCCTTCACCTGCATCAAGAGGCTCTTTAGTTCCTCTTCACTTTCTGCCATTAGAGTGGTATCATCTGCATATCTGAGGTTGTTGATATTTCTCCAAGCAATCTTAATTCCAATTCATCTTGCGATTCATCTTTCCCCCCACTTTTCTCATGATGTGCTCTGCATATAAGTTAAATAGGCAGGGCGACAGTACACAGCCTTGCCAAACTCCTTTCTCAATTTTGAACCAATCAGTGGTTCTGTGTCCAGTTCTCACTGTTGCTGCTTGACCCACGTATAGGTTTCTCAAGAGACAAATAAGATGTCTGGTACTCCCATCTGTTTAAGAACTTGCTACAATTTGTTGTGATCCACACAATCAAAGGCTTTAACATAATCAATGAAGCAGAAGTAGATGTTTTTCTGGAACTCCCTAGCTTTCTCCATGATCCAGTGTATGTTGGCAATTTGATCTCAAGTTCCTCTGCCTCTTCAAAATCCTGCCTATACTTCTGGAAGTTCTTGATCCACATACTGCTGGAGCCTAGCTTGTAGGATTTTGAGCATAACTTTGCTAGCATGTGAAATGAGTGCAATGGTGTGGTAGTTTGAACATTCTTTGGCATTGCCCTTCTTTGGAATTGGAATGTAAATTGATTTTTTTCAATCCCATGCCCACTGTTTCCAAATTTGCTAGCAAATTGAGTGTAGCATTTTTACTGCATCATCTTTTAAGATTTTGAATAGCTCAGCTGGAGCTGCAGATCACCAAAAATTTTGGTGGTCCGTGGCACACCTGGGTGGAGGAGCTGCTCTGGGATGACCAACAGGCCAGTCCTGTGACTGGAGTTCTGGAATACAGGACCAGCTAGGCAGCTCGGGCTGGAAATATCCACTGTAAAGGGAGATATGTGCAACTTGCAACTTAGCAGGAGGTGCAATGTGGTGCAATCTGGGTGCAATCTGGGTGAATTTCATTGTATGTGTATACTGCGTATATACAAACAAAGACAATAAAGTATTATCACACCCCAAAAACAACAGTGTACACAGCAAACAAGATGACTATGCTGGGTTTCATATCACAAATCACTAGTTGAACACTTCCCAAGCATTTAGGACTGAGTGATGTATCGGTGGATTATGTGAGCAGATCCAAGTAAGGTGGCCTTCTGCAGCTGCTATTATTATTATTATTATTGTTGTTGTTGTTGTTGTTGTGGTGGTGGTGGTGGTGGTGGTGGTGGTGGTGGTGGTGGTGGTGGTTGTGGTTGTGGTTGTGGTTGTGCAGTGCAGCCCTCACCGGCTGGAATAAAGTAATGGTGCTGTTGTGGCAAGGTGGGGGTTGCTGCGCAGGTGGGTTGAAGCAATGGGTGTCGGCAACGCATGGTTCTTTCATCCCCCTGCTGTGGGGGATGTGAGAGAGAGAGAGAGAGAGAGAGAGAGAGACCCATGTTTTGTTTTCTGAGGGAAATGGATCCAAATGGCTCTTTGAATGATTAAGGTTGCAGAAACAGGTGGCCAAGCTAAGTGCCTGAAGGACCCCATCCCATCCCATGATTAAGGTTGCAGAAACAGGTGGCCAAGCTAAGTGCCTGAAGGGCCCCATCCCATCACTGGGAGTCCAGGCACTTCAGTGGCGGTGCGCTGGATTCATATTAGTGGTCCGTGAGATTTAAAATTATGAATTTAGTGGTCCCTGAGGTCCAAAAAATTGGTCACCTCTGGTGAAGGGTCCCCTGCTTGGGCAGAGGGTTGGAATACAAGACCTCCAAGCTCCCTTCCAACTCTGCTATTGTGTTTTGTTCTGTTTCAATTCTATTATCCAAGAAAAGCAGTTTTTGTTTCATTGTGCTTTATTTTTTAAATGTTTGGAGTTCTGATTGCAAATCTCCTATATGATGTTAGTCTGCTCCTAAGTAATGAAAGATTGGCATCTCTTGGTGGGGGGTGGGGGAGAGTCATAGACCCATCTGGATTGTGTCTAAGGTGATTTGATGATATAGAAGGATCTTGATTTACAACTGCTATTTCCTGCCTCTCAAAAGTGGGAGGGTGGATCATATATTAAATTCAAGAGCTATGCATTATTTGTGAACAAGATCCTTCCCTGAAAGACAGTGGTATCTGTCATACCATATTGCCCTCCCTGGTTCCTGACACTAATTTTGTTATACTGAATGTACAACCTCAATAAAGTGTCCTTTCAATACAGTTATTAAATGACTGTCCAGTACAAGATACACACTCCATTCCCTTGCCTTCCCCCAACAGCTTTGCCAGAGCCTTCATCAAGCTCTTTGAAAGGTCTTCTCGATTACTCTATGAAAGGGCGTGGATGTGTATTGGACAAATGACTCCAATTTATAGATACCCTACAGGGAATCTCTGATGGTATCAGCTCAAAGTACTTGGCACTAATTGCATTGGGTCCATTAACTTGTTCTAATACCTTGGGCACTCAGGGCTATAAAACCACCACTTGTCAACTCCAAGCGCAGTAGGTGAGCTGAATGCAGCTAAGTATGTCCAAAGCCATGAATGCCATTGGTACTGCAGCTATGGCTGAAAACTACCAGAAGTTCAATCCCCTGGCTTATTTGCAGAACAATTACAGTCTGCCACGTGCCAATTTCACTAGTGAGGAGTTTGTGGTGCCCTGGAAGCTCCGTTGCCTGGCAGATGCCTTTGCCACAGGTAAGAGATTGCCAAGGTTTCCATTGGTTGGAAGTGGCTCCTGATACTTAAGATTCTTTTTTTTCTCTGTCTGGAACATTCTGTGGTCTCCCCTCCTAGATTATTTCTCTTCCTGTTAATAGAATATTTGTTAATACATTTTCCAAATGCTAACTTTGGTAATCAGGAACAAAACAAAGAGTAGAGTAGAGTAGAGTAGAGTAGAGTAGAGTAGAGTAGAGTAGAATAGTTTATTACGAAGAGTGATTAGACACATAAGAAATTTGTCTTCAGTGTATAAGCTCTCAGAGCACATACATACAACAACAAAATTATAGGTCATAGATTATACATCATAGTTACAATAATTAATCCTATGATACAAACAAGTGATAAATTACAATATAACAACAGTGGGGAAGATGAGAAAGATGACAATAGCAATATAGCCTACTACATGGATAAATATCTTAGGCCTAAGACAGTGCTGTGGGAATTAAGTGTTCAGCAGAATGATGGCCTGGGGAGAGAAACTATCTTTGAGTCTATTTGTTTAGGCATGCAATACCCTATAGCAGCAACCTGAGGGGAAAAGTTGAAACAGATTATGTCCAGGGTGTGAGAGGTGTGTAGATATTTTTTCAGCCCTCTTTCTGATTTGCGCAATGTTCAAACTTTAATAGAGGAAAGATTGACTGAAATTATTTTTTCTACAGTCCTAACTATCCGTTAAAGGTTGTGCCTGTTCTGTTTGGTTGCTGTGCCAAACCAGACTGTTACTGAGATACAAATAACAAACTCAGTAATTCCTCTGTAGAACTGCACCAGCAGATCCTTGTGCAATCTGAATTTTCTGAGTTGATACAGGAAGAACATTCTTTTTTTTTTTGCCTTTTTAATGATGGTTCTAATGTTAGGTGTCCATTTCAAGTCCTGGGAGATAATAGAACCCAGAAACTTGAAGGTGTTGATTGTTGATACTGTATTGTCTAATATTGTAAGAGGTGGTAGAATTGGAGAGCTTCTTCTAAAATCTACTATCATCTCTAGTTTTAAGAGTGTTCAGCTCCAGTTCAATTCTAGTTGCATCACAGGGCCAGTTGATCTACCTCTTGTCTATGTGCAGACTCATTATCATCTTGAATGAGATCAATGGTTGTTGTATCACCTGTAAACTTCAGTATTTTAACCAAAGGATTCTTCGAGATGCAGTCATTGATACACAGAGAGAAGAGTAGTGGAGAAAGCACACAGTCCTGTACTAAGTGAACCTGCTGTTTCCTATTTGTTAGAAAGCTTATAATCCATCTAGAATGAACTCATGGTGAAATTGATCGATGCATCTTTTAATTTATCATCATCATCTCCATAATCATCTGCCTAGTTTAGAGTATTTAAAGAGTAGAAACTCTTCTCCAGTAATGTCTGGAATGGCCATCTGAGCGAACAATCCTTGCCATCCTATCTTGGATGCTCTTCCCCACGGAAGAGCAAATGCCAGGATATGGTTTTAATTAACATTTGTCCTACTTAGGAATCTGCAGCTAATGAAACCCCAAAATTTGCTCCCATCAGATTTTGTGGCAATCTTTTTTATTTAAATGCTTATTTGCTAAATGGGTGAGATTTTTGATTTTGGAAACTTGGGGCAGGAATCAACCAGGTTGAAACAAAGCATTCTCTTTTACCTAACAGCTTAGTTACTAGTCAGTTTCACAAGACAAATAATTTTATTTGCATATTAGCACTTAGTTCAACTAGAATACCTGTTGTGACTATATACTTTCTTCTTGACAAAATGTTATCTAACTGAAGGGCTATCAAAGAAAGATGAAATGTTCAGGCACTCTGCATCTGGAGATTAAGAAATCTGCATCTAATGTAAACATTAAGAATGATATGAAAGGAGAACAGGGGTCCTGAAATCAACATTGTATAGTTGACCATTCCTGGTCTTCCTGCAAGTATATTGTGTTTCTATTCAAATCTAGTAAAGATTTCTAAATGTTTATGCATCTTTATAAATTAAAAAATGCAGATATGAAGCAGACTTGTCCACTATCTTTGATGAATCATTGACTTCTTTATTGGTGAAAAGATAATATACAAGAGGGATAGCGTCAAGATCATCGGAAGTGTCAACACCACTTTACAATACCTTGGTAAAGCCACACTTAGAATACTGCATCCAGTTTTGGTTACCACGATATAAAAAGATGTTGAGGCTCTAGAAAGAGTGCAGAGAAGAGCAACAAAGATGATTAGGAGAGTGGAGGCTAAAACCTAAAGAACGGTAGCTGGAATTGAGTATGTCAATGAAAAGAATGGGTGACAGAAGAGGGAGTCAAGCTATTCTCCAAAGCACCTGAGGGGAGGAGAAGAAGCAACAGGTGGAAATTAGTAAAGGAGAGAAGCAATCTAGAACTAAGGAGAAATTTCCTGACAGAACAATTAACCAGTGGAACAGTTTGCCTCCAGAAGTTATGAATTCTCCAAACTGGAAGTTTTTAAGAAGAGATTGGACAATCATTTGTCTGAAATGGTATAGGGTTTCCTGCCTGAGCAGGGGTTGGACTAGAAGACCTCCAGGGTCCCTTCCAACTCTTTTATTCTATTCTGTTCTGCTCTGTTCTATTTATTCTATTCTATTCTAAATTGCTGTTAAATGTATGCTGTGGGACATCACAGATAAGTCTTATACTAACCCTTTTCCCTGTTATATTGTTTTAATAAAGCTTAAACTTAGTAGGTTAACAATCATAGAATAATTCTTTGCTTACAAAAAACCCTTGATTCAATCCTTTACATTTTCAGGAAAATTTGTCTGCCTCCTGGAATGTCAAATGGTCCGTCCTCTACTTCTGTCAAGGCAACCACTTAATTTCTTACAATAACAGCACCTGAGCTGTTTAGAACAAAGCTAAAGAGGATACTCAAAATGAAATGGAATAGCAACTACTATTTAATATTATATTATTCCCTAGAAAGCCAATTCTCGGCTTTCCTTCCACACAGGCCCTTAGGATTCTATAGTGCCGTGATGAAAAACAAAAGAAATCATTTTCTGGATGATTCTTTGGGGGTCAATGGGATTAAATATGACAGAGGACTCTCAGTGTGTATCCAAGCACCACGTACCAATGCCGCCTCCTCCTCCTCTTGATATTTAAATAAGCATTTCTGATTTTTGCAAAACTTTTTAAAATCTTGATTTTCCTCTCTCTTTTAAATCCTATGCAGGAAAAATAACTGGCCACACTCTGATTGATATTGGCACAGGCCCCACCATCTACCAGCTCCTCAGTGCCTGTGACTACTTTAAGGAGATTGTAGCCACCGACTTTCTGGAAGTGAACCGGGCTTTCATTCACAACTGGGTGCACAGTGAAGACAAGGATGGCTTTGACTGGTCCCCTTATATCCAGCATGTTTGTAAAATTGAGGGCAAAGGGTAAGAAACTGAGAGGGAGGGGGGGCTTTGCTTTTGGATTTCAGGAAAATATATATTCTTGGAATTTATGCCCACTTGAAAAATGGTTAGGAGGGCCCCAATATGTTTTGTGGGAAAAGAAAGGGAAGAAATAGGAGCCAGGAGCCAGACTGATCTATGTTCCATCTCATCCAATGCGGTGATTTTACACATGACTCCATTTCTATATTCAACTTTCTCATACCAGCCATAAATCTGCTCTGTCTCCCCCCGTTTTTTTCCCCCTGGTGCCTACAGGGAGCCGTGGAAGGAGAAAGAGCAAAAGCTGAAAAAGAAGCTGAAAAAGATCCTTCCCATTGACATCCACCAATCTGACCCGTTGGGTTCTTTGCTGAGCCAGCCAGCTGATGCTTTGATTTCTACTTTTTGCCTAGAGGCTGCGAGCCCTGACCGCCCAAGCTTTGATAAAGCTTTTCAGAATGTCACCAGGCTCCTTAAACCTGGTGGCCATTTTCTCATGATTGGAGCTTTGGAAGAGTCTTTCTACTTAGCAGGAGACGTAAAGCTGACAGTGGTGCCCCTGCGTGAAGCCGACATCAAGGAATCATTTGCAAAAAATGGCTATCGTATTCATGACTTCCATTCCTACAACATGCCTCCAACCCTGAAGATCGGAGTTGATGATGTACAAGGGATCTTTTTCATCCATGCACAAAAGTTTCCTTGATTCCATTTTGTCCTGAAGTTGTTTTTTTTTTCTCTTGTCAAAGAAACATGATGTTGCATAAAAACTCAGCTTGCTCATTCTTCCTATTATTTTTTTTGTGTTGAAGTCTCTATGTTTAGATCTTATTGCCTCTGTTTTGATCTTATCTGAATTCACATTTATTGCCAAAAGACGATAGTTTCAGTAATCTGAATCAAATTCCTTTGCAGATTTTATTCATTTCTTACTGTCCCTAGAATGAAATAATGCATTGTCCAAATTCTATACCCCACTATAGTGCAGATCAGGGACAGAATATTTTTTTATTTAGAACAACAACAGCAAGGTTATACCTCTACTACTGCAGTAAAAAGGGGGGCGGTTTTCCCCATTTTGGTATTCTCCAGATGTGTAAGACTTTCAAGACCATGGTGGTTAGCAAATAGTTCTAAAAAGCTTACAGAAAAACCTCCAAGGAGCTAGATGCATCATAAGCAACTTACTGATTTGTTTTGCATAATACATTAAGGTATGGTTTGCTTAACCGTGGTTTAAAGAAGTCTCAGTTGCTTGAATTCTCATGTCACATTATGTGTTATGTACATAATGAGGAGTCTGTTAACTGATGGGGAAGAAAGCAAGAAAAATCAGGAAGAAGAAAGATTGCAAGATCTAGGAAAATTGCTGGACAAAAAATTAAATGCACTAGATTTCAACAGATCTATATAAAATATGATTAAAACTAGATCCACCCAATATTGAGACAGAAAAGTAAATAACTACTTCAGCATATGTTATAAAAAAGTATCTGAGCACAGCGGGTGGCTTTCATTTAAAAACCAACATTTATGGACATTACTAGGTGCTGCATGCTTATTGAACTTCTGTTTTCCTCTTCAGGTTGACCTTCTTGAAGGAATTATTATGAGAACCACTTTGAATTCACAAATAGTTTTTAACATTTTATCTTCTATCTCAAATGAGTTAACTAGAGAGAAGTTTGCCATGAACGGCTGCCATCTCTGGTGATAGTTAGAGGGAATTGCCAAACTTTTTTCAAAAAAAAGTTGCTTGAAATGTAAACTGAACTCAGCCATAATACTTTATTTCAGTTCATTTTCCCTTCACCCTAATTTAGCTGCATCACATGAGGAGTTAGGGTTTAGGTATATTGACAATAAAACACAAACAGGTGTTGTGATTTCAATTATGTTGTGAACAGCCTCAAACATAGCCAAGTCATTATGTAAATTCTGCAGATTTTGCAAGTTGTATGGTTCCTTAATTCCCAAAAGTTTTTTTCTGATTAGAAGAGAACATACTAAGGATCTTATATATTGTACATGTATTTTCCTTGGTGGTGGTGGTGGAATCAACCAGGATATTGAAATGATTATGTTCAAGGCTTGGTGGCATGGAAGTCATTACAATTATTTCCAGCACCTATTCCTACCATGTGTGCGTGTGTGTGTGTGTGTGTGTGTGTGTGTGTGTGTGATTACTGACACAAACATTAATTACAGAACTAAACATATCTAACAGCCAAATGTTTTTAAAACATTTAAAATGTTTTTAAAACTAAAATATAGAATTTTAAGTAGTTTATTATGTTTACCGAATTTTCCACTTGCAAATACCTGGCCAGGTTTTGCCATTTCAGAAAGCAGATACAAGGAATGGGACGGTGTTACTCATAGGGTGGTCATGTCTGGTGGGGCAGATCTATTATCTTCAGCCTACAGGTCACCTTTTTCCTAAATCAAATTCCGCGATTCAGGGGGGAAAAAGGGCAGAAGATCACTGACTTTCTTGTCTGAAAGCATTCTCACACACTGGGAAATCCACAGGCTTCAGCAGATGCCCTTTAACCAAGCCAAGCTTCAAAGGCAAATGGAGATTAAAGGGATAGTGTAATATGATGGAAGGATTTTTCATAGCAGTTACAGGCTGCTAAATAAGGTCATCAAGAGGTTAGCATTTAAATTGAATCATTTTCATTAGAAATCGCACACACATTTAAAAAAAAAAACCAGCAGAAATTCAATTACAGTGGGATATCTCCCTCAAGAGGGCCTGTACAATGTAACCCATTAAGAGGAATGCAGTTGACTATTATTCCGTATGTTATCTGGGACTTAATAATTTATTTCATTTCAGCTGACTTCCAGCGGAAGTAGCAATAAAAAAAAATACCAAGTACCTGGCAAATGAATGTAGTTTAAACAGAATATATTAACTTTTATATGATATTTTAATAAAATTGTGCTTTTCCTTCTTGACATATATAAAATATTAGGGTAGGCAAAGTTGTTTCACAGTTGAAACTCCACCCACCTTACCTTATTTAACAGAAAGGAGCTGCCTACCTTCAAATAAGCTATTTGCAAAGGAAAGGCAGGATTTTAACGTAAAACCTGGTGTCACATTTATAAGGAGATGATTGATGAGACATCTTCTGGAGTCCCAGAAGAAAGAGTGGGTGCTTTTTTAATGATTTCCCCATAATGTCCAACCCATTGGAAGAATGACAAACAGAATTGGGACTAAGGATAGCCTCAGGGGGAAAAAAAATGTTATCGAATTTCTCTTGTGGAATGGAAAGGAGTGGGGGTGAGGAGAGAAAGAACAGCAAAACCATGAAAAAGTCCCATTATTACAATTAGCTCCCATTTGAGACACTAGAGCACTTACTATCTTGGTTAAAATGTATCGGATATCAAAAAGTAGCATGAGCTGGACCTGGTATCTTCTTTTCACAAAACTCCTTCTCAGCACAGTGGGGAGAGTACGAGTGGCACTACTCAGATTAGGACTAAATTCATACTAAGCCAAGGCTTGATTTTTTTTTTTTTTTAGGGTTCACTTAATAAACTATACTTGGCTTAATTGCACAATGTACTCATGGCTTACAAACTTCCTAGCTGAAATATAAAACAGGAGGGCCAAAGGAGCTTGATGGGTTAGCAAAGACTTATAGGAATGCACCCGCGGCCTTCTGGGTAGGAAACTAGCTCTCCTCATACCAGTTTCTTCTCACCATTTTTCATGATTTATTGATTGCGCTATTCCTCCCATACTTGCCACATCTGGCGCTTCTAATTTAGATCTGTTTGCACAAATTACTAGCATATGGTTTTATAAACTATAGTCTACCAAATTAAATAAACTGAATCCACATGTTTAGTTATAAAGCTAGCATACTTTACATACATTTTCACAAACAGAGCACCCTTAGTAGGCATAGGAAGAAGGTAGAAAGAAGGCTTTCCTCCACTGACCATTAGGTCAAGATCTGAACAAGGAATAGGGTTGTAAGAAGCCTTGGGAGTCTTCTAATCCAAACTTGTTCAAGCAAATGGACAAATGGATGTCCAATCTCTTCTTGAAAGCCTCCAATGATGGAGAACCCACTACTTCCAGAGGAAGGAAGGAAGGAAGGAAGGAAGGAAGGAAGGAAGGAAGGAAGGAAGGAAGGAAGGAAGGAAGGAAAGAAGGAAAGGAATTTTTTCTGCCTGTTTACAAAACACCCTTCTTGGCACAGAATCCGGAACAGCTTTAGAACAGAAGGCACACAGCTCCAATTACAATTGTTCCTATGAGATTTTAGTCACAGGAACTGAAAACTGTCCAAAAGTACATCTAGACTGACAGTGGTTCTGTCTAAGACATGTTTCTTATTCTTTTCTGTTTTCCACTTAGGAACTAAAAAGCTCTAGCAGCTGCCTCTCCTAAGCAGGGAAGCAGCTCTTGGACCTTCAGCAAAAATGCCATTGATTTAATATATTTTAACACTGGGTGAGCGGTCAGTCAAGACTGCTCTGCGTGGGCACAATTCGAAACCATTTTTCTGGCAACCAACCTTGAATTTCAATGCAAGAACCCTCCATGCCTTCAGAACCATCATTTTAGCCCCCGCTTTTTTCATTAATTAGCTATCAAAGTTATGAGCCACCTGAGATTCTTCAGAGACTAGTCAGTTAACAATCACCTTTCTGATAGAGGCTGCAGCGAGCAACATCCAGAAGGCTGCAGATTGCCCACCTTGAAACAAAGCAAAGCAAAAAATGCACATCACATTTTGTTCTCTTGGTTAGCCAAACTAAGAGGCAGCCTAATATAGATTCCCCAAAGCCAGTAACAGGTCATCTCCAGCTGTCCAGGCTCCAAGCTGCCGGCCAAAAGGATTGGCAAAGCTTGTGGAAAGTACATCCCTTTAAAACAGGATGGGGGCAAAGTGACTTTTGGAAAGTAACAATAGGATTACTTTTAATCCAATTCGTATATCTAACCTGAAGGTGGATGTACTATATGAAATTAGACATGAACACAGCCTTGCGTTTAAAAAGCAGCGTTTGCTGTATCTGGGCAGCAAAAGTAAACAACTCTCACAATTACATGGCTCTCGGGACTTTCAGGCCACTCCCCTTGCCTGGTCCTTTTCCAGCTCAGCCCACTTCGGTGGTGTCTGCAAGGCAGCCCAAAAATTTGATATAATTGCTACGACCATTCAACCAAAGTCCAATCTCTTTTGAAGTATGTTATGATGCATGTTAAAAAAGGAGTAAGGCTTCAATTGTATGATTATGGTGGCCATCCTGACTATTTTGATCCCTCTGTTATCTCTGGCACACACTCAGTTTTGTGAAGCAGGACTTTTGAACAGAGGTGCTGCTGACTGACAAAAGGCAATCAGGACAATGTCAGATTTCCAAGACTCATATTTCTGCTTTCACATGTTTAGGTTCTACATAATGAGCAGCTTCTCTTGCTCCCTATTGTTACATATACAATGCTGGCTTGCAGAATGTTGCAGAATGATGGTTCAGTCAACTAAGTTTTCATCTTTGAAGAACTCTGTACATTCTACCACAAAATGTGGTACCGATTTATGACAGAAGAAAGGAAGATTTCATTTGCCTGATTTGTCCTGTCTAATTAAGATATACAAAAAAAAACCAAGAATGCTAGAGGACTCTAACATTTAAGTCTCAAATCATTCCCAAGTTTGTTTGATTGCTTCTAGAAGAAAAATCAAATCTCCAACTGCAGCAAAACACAACAAAGAAAGGCTGTAGATTTTATCTTCAAGTCAAGGTTAACTTTTGGGGAAATCATTTAACACATCTATGTAATTTCTATCGCAACATTCCAGAAGAGGCTTGTCACTGCATATTGGGATACTTTTTCAACTTCCCAACCTGGCTTGCGATCCTGTTATTCCTCTACACATGTCCCATCCTATAACTAACCAGACTTCTTCTTACCCTACTTCTTCCCCAATGGGGAAATCTATCATTCCTGGAACTTGGTCATATATTGCCAACACAGAAGCCTAAATTTAAGATCAGCTATTTTTTCCAGGTATCATCATGCAATAATGGAAACCAGCCTAGATTCTCCCATTAAAAAAATCACCATCCAAATAGTGCCAGATGATAAATGTTTGTCTGCTTTTAATTACTTTAACCTGGTATTCTCACAGAAAAGTTTGTGAAAGCAGCATTGATGCATGAAATTTCATGTGAGAAGGCCAACATCTTGTAAGATAATGAATTTTGTTGTTGAATCCAGCCATCTGGAACTCCATGTTGATGATCTCTTATTTTGTATTCACATTTAGCAACTACAATTGGGCACAGCCACTCAGGCATTAAGCCAAGCAATCACTAAGTGAAACAACTGTACTTACTTAAGCTTTCCTTTGCTTTAAAACCTGTGAAAGTCATAAAAACAAGGATTGGTTGTAAAATTATTTCTTCATCACAGAGTAATTGTGCACATCTGCTAAACAAGGCAGTCACCAAACAAGGATTTATTTTGTAGGTAGACATGCGTTAGATTAGTTAGTCTTGGAGATATTTGGATTTTTGCCAGAGGAAGGCAACCAGGTTTCAGATCAGGTATTCTGGATTTCAACTTTCATCAGGTCTAACCAGTATTACCTATGACAAGGAACTATAGGTGAGCAACCTTTCTGCTACAGTTTTCAGAGAACTGAAAGTAAGTGGAAAACTGAGGTGAATTTAAAAACTATAATAAAAGATGCTCCTTTTCTCCAATGTGTTGAGGAGAATCCAAATAATGGGTTAACTCTGCCTTTCTGCTCATTAGACTGAATCTGTCAATCTTTTGTAGCCACGCCTCTCACATCTGTGTTCTCAGTTTTGACTCAGTCTTTAGCTCGAATAGATGCTTATAGATTAAATCCAACTTTCAAACCTAAAAGAGCAAAAGGCACAGAACTTCCCTTCCTTGGATTCTCACTTGGGCAACAGGAAGGCAATCAGCTTTGTCCAATGTTGACAGGGAAAGCGAACTGACAGGCAGCCCCTCCCCCCCCCCCCAGTCTGATCAGCATGGCTGACATTATCCGTCTCAGTCCAGCAGAGCCGAGGTCCCTTGAAACTTCTCATGGTCTGCGGAGGGGACTGGAGTCACTGCCTGGTCTCCAGTGCATACTTATTGGTGGCAATCAATCAGCCATGGCAGTGTTTCCACTCAAAACTAGTCTGCCTTCTTTGAAGGGCTGGATGCAGCAAAATGAGTCTTCTGCAGCAACAGACAACTGTGAAGAAACTGTAAGTGGGGAAGAATTGGGTTTGTCAGCCAAGCCCCAGGCTCCACTTTTCAATGCCAAAATTGGCTATCACAGGAACAGCTGCCCAAATCAGGGCAAAAGCCCTTTCCTCCAAAAAGGCCACTAAGGCCAAGGAGAAAGACGCACAGAGACATCAAAAGACCCTAGTCATGGAAATTGCTAAGGCAGAAAGGGAGGCAGAGTGATGTAGGCAAATGAATTCCCCCATGGGTGAAACTGCCTTTTCCTGTGCTTTTCAGCCTCAACCGTTGCAGCCTGAGTGAGGCCAGGCAAATAAATAGCTTGAGCTCCCAGTCTTCGTCACCAGATGGCGCTCAGAAGCAACCCTCTCAGCCAGTTTTCAATGACAGACAGCAATGAGATGTTCCTTACTCCCCTTTCCAATCTGCTCCCAGCAGAAGGGCATTGGGAACCAGCTCCCAAAAGGATAAAATCTACCCCAGAGCCTACCTTTACCCATACAGTAGCAGAACTCCATCCAAGGGAAAATCAGGAACCAGAAAGCTCCACTCAAATGAGGCTCTTGACCTCAGAGGCTAATGTTTAGGGGATTGCTGCAGGCATGCAGCAAAACCATCAGGCAGCCTCTGCAGTGTCTGATAACATCCTGCACCAAGGGCAGCATTCTGCACCCCAGATTCCAAAAAGAATTGTCAGTCCTCCAAAGGTCTCATTCCCTTACCCCCTCCATACAGAGCCAAGGATCTCTCTAGGATGATGAGGAACACAGGGAATTGACGCTATCTGAGGATGAAGGGGTGGCTTCAGACACCCCAGCCATCACAGGGCTCTTTCACCCTGCCTCATTTAAGAAACTTTTATACAAGGCCAGGACCACAGCTCACATAGGAGTGGACCCAGCCACATCTGATTCAGCATTGGGCTTGTCTGACCCAAATTATTTACTGTTTTCAGAGTCTGCCACAAATAACGAGATTCTCTCCCCAAAATTATTCCTGGATGTTGTCCAGCGACAATGGGTGTCCAATGCTATCTGGATGACATATTAATCCAATCTTCCTCTCACCTCTGGGCAACAGAGGATCTATGCTTCACAATCCGGGTCCTCCAGGATCACGGATTCTCAATCAACTACAAGAGCCACCTTGCCCCTATCAACTGGCTACTACATCTAGGAGCATACATAGACACCACATTGTGCGTAGTCTCCCTGTTCCAGGAACACTAGGACAGCATCAGAACTTTGTCAACTCAGATCCAATCGGATCATACAGTGCCCCTGATCCTTCTCTCGCAGCTCCTGGGCAAGATGGTGTCATGCATCCACACTGTTCTCAGGGTACATCTGCATGCCAGGATATTAAAGTGGTTCCTCCTGCCTTACCAGAGATTCAGCAGAAGCAACTCAACCACCAAAGTCTGGTCCCACCAGAAGTACATCACTCCTTCCAGTGGTGGGTGTCCCAGGCCACAGCCAAGGGATGTGCGCCTTCAAGGAACCGAACCGTCTCACCAGCATCATGGATGCCTTTGTTCAGCTGGGATGCCCACTTGCAGACCCAGATGACACAGGGGCAGTGATCTCAGGAGGACTTATGGAACTGGCTAGAATTCAAAGCAGCCCACTTAGTCCCCAGACAGTTCCAGGATACAATCTCTGGTCACCATGTGCCATACTAACAGACAACATAGCCACCAAGGCCCATATCATCCGCCAAGGGGGCACCCACTCCAGGTCCCTCATGCGAGATGCTGGGCATTTGGGGCTCTGGGTGGAATGACATTTCCTATTCCTGAGAGCAGAGCATATCTTGGGAATAGGTAGTCACATTGACCACTCAGAGTAGCGCCTGCACCTCCACCTGTTCAAGGGACTGTTCAAATGTTTCACTTCTCTGATCCCAGACCTGTTTACCACTCCATCGAACAGCCAAGTACCCAGGTTTTATACCAGGTTTACAACATCGGGGAAGGAAGGGATCAATGCACTTCGCATTCCACGGACCCAAGGGCTACTATATGCCTTTCTTCTGCTTCCCCTCATCCCAGGGGTAATTGGGAAGGTACTGGCGGAGAGAGGGAAGATCCCATTCCTGGCTCCTCACTGGCCCAGAAGACCATGGTTCACCAATGTGGTAAACTAATCAGTGTCCAGATCCCACCAGAGAAAATCTCCCATAGTCAGGGAGCTCTTCTCCATCCAGAACCCCAATGGCTCCAGATAACCATTTGGCAATTGAGCAGGGAGAGCTTTGTGGCTAGACAACTTCTCCAGCATAGTGATACAGACCATCCAAGACTCTAGGTCATCTACCAACTGGATTTATGACTCCACCTGGAAAACCTTCTGCACCTGGTGCTCCAAAATCTCTATTGATTCCTTCTCAGAATTGGTGGCCCAGATCTTGGACTTCTTGCAGGACAAGGGCCTTTCACCCAATATGATACACAGGCAAGTGGCAGCCTTGTCCTCCATGTTATCTTGTGGGGATCTGGAGTCCCTTGCACAACACCCTATTGCGCGCAGCTTCATCAGAGGTGCAACTAATTTAAGACCTCTGACGATATAACGATATCCCACCTGGGAACTGCCCAAAGTCCTACAGGCTCTCTCCTCTGTGCCTTTCAAACCATTGCGCTCTGCCAGCCTTTGTTTCCTCACCTGCAAGGTAACCTTTCTTGTGGTCATCACTTCGGTGATGCGCATCTCTGAATTGGCATCCCTCTCAATAAGGCCTGTGTGTCTTTCATCCTAAGAGTGTTTCTACGATTAGATCCTTTGTTCCTTCCCAAGGTTAATTCCTTATTTCACAGGGCTTAGGAACTAATTTTACCAGAATTCTGTCCTGCCCCATTCTGCGCCCTAGAGAGGAAATGGCACACCTTGGACGTTAGGAGGACTTTCCGTATCTATATTAAGAGGATAGCTCTTTCGGAAATCAGAGTCCCTATTTGTATCCCCGACATTGGGTAATAAGGCCATAGCATCAATGATAGGCTAATGGATACGGGCATGCATCAACAAATCATGAGCTTCAGGCTCTCCCATTGCCTCAATGAGTGATAGCCCACTCCACTAGAAGCACAGCCACCACAGCAGCATGGGATAGAGGCATCTATCAAGATTTGCAGAGCAGCAACATGGTCCTCCCCATCGCCGTTTATTAGGCATTATAAACTGGACACCTTTGGTTCCGCTGAAGTGGTCTTTGGCAGACAAGTTCTTCAGAAGGTGTACACAGACTTGGGAACTCTGGACCAGGCTGCTACCCACCCTTAGGGCGAGCCGGCTTTGGTATGTCCTATTCCTTAGATTCTCCTCAGCACACTGGAGAAGGGCCGTTGGTCTTATCTGATATGCTCCTTCTTGGTGTGCTGAGAGAGAATCCAACCCTATTCTGTTGACCGTCTGGTCCAGAGTCCAGGAATGGCCAAGCCAAGGCAGGAAACATTTTCAGGTCAATCATTACGCCTTCCGTCAAAACTGGGAAAGCAGACGTGAGAGGCGTGGCTACAAAAGATTGACAGACTCAGTCTAATGAGCAGAAAGGCAGAGTTAACCTATTCCTTGGATTCTCCTCAGCACACTGGAGAAGGAGTGTGTCAGGTAAGACCAATGCCCCTTCCCTCCCAGAACTGAAAGTGGGAATGCATATAGTAGATATAGTGGGATTTTAAATCTCCTCCTCCTCCAATGTGAACCCTTTTCGCACCGACCAGACGCCAAGCACATCCCTCAGGATTGAGGGGTCAGCATCAAATGCATTTCCTCCAAGTCGGGCAGAACAGTATAATCAGCAATAAATGGCTCACGAATGTTTCTTAAAGGGATGAGGATAAGCAAACTGTTGTTCAGGGAAGTCTAGCCGCTATTGCAAATTTTCTTGTGCAGCAGCCTTATAATATAAATTAATTAACGGCTCCCCTGTTTAAAATTACATTACAATAAAAACATAGAACCAAAACCTTGTTTTAAACACCCACTTCCAAATCACAGATGAATGGGCAGGCATTGCCACCTAGTGGCTGAATAGAGCCAAAATACTCACATGACCAGTCTTGCTCCATTGCACATTTTATTTTGATTTTTCACTGGTCACAGGCAATTTCTGAATCCTTTGGCACTCCTCTTCAAGCAAAAGGCACTTTGGCCTCCGGTTACTTTTTCTAATTTTCCCACAGGCAGAAAATTGCTCAAGTGTTCACACTCAACATGTAAGGAGTTCTTTTAAGCGTTGTAAGAGTTGCTGAACTGAATGCCCTGAAAGGCTTCAGCAGTGAGACAATTTAAGGAGCATCAAAATCTCCTGAGGTCACCTGTCTCTGCAAACGATCAACATTTCTTGACATGATTATCCAGGCACTTTGTCATCTTCAGACAGACATCCCTTAATTTAAGCCTCCCTACAGTTAAAAGAAAGAAAATGGCCGAACACCAAAAAATGAGAATTTTAAACTATAGGAACAGCCTGTCTTTGAATACAGATGGATCTGGCTGTTCCAGAAATGGGGCATAGCCATAGAAGCCCCAACAGAGTAGATAGAAAAGACAGAAAAATTCCTCCAGGACTTTGAGTGACAAATGATTCAGAAAAAATAGAACACTGACCAAGATGGAATTTTGTGGCAAGATGAGCCTTATATTACATATATATATATATAAAAACTGTTGCCCCACTCTCCAGTGTGTGTATCGTTATTTTTTTTTAAAAAAGGACCTGATGTGGAGAAAAGGAGAAACGCTATTTAATTTCCCTCCAGATCTGGTTTGCATTTCATTTTGAAATTTCTCAAACAGCTTTTGCAGTTTGCTAGGAATAGTTTGTGCCATTAAAATATCACAAATTAATCCAAAAAGATTAATTAAAATATTTTTAAGTAATTCCCCGTGATTTTCCTCCTCTAAGCTGGAAGCTAATTCTGATGACAATAAATCTGGTGCCGGTTGTGTTCTCAAGATTTTTGGAGCAACTTAATTATAAGAAATGATGTGACTGACCATGTCCATGTCAAGAAAGAATAAGGATTACTGTGATGGAATATATAATACAAAAGACAGTTGACCTCAGCACCACATATTATTGATTTTTTTAAAAGTCATTGCAGTACAGAATCCATTTTCTACTTTTTTCATGACTGACAAGAAAGTAAGGAGCATAGTGCTAAACTCCTGATGGCTTGCTGAAAAAACAGAGAGCTTCTTGGTGAATCAGCATTATAAGACCACTTGTCTGCACATCTGGATTTCAAGTCAACAGCAGCATAAAAATGGATTGTGGTTTGCCAGACCTACTGCTGCCATTTATTTTCCAAAGTGGCTTGTGAAGTCCTTTCAATGCAGTCTATTGGACCAGCCAAAACCCACAAAACCACTTTTGTAAAAATGAAAAAAGAAACCGAATGAAATAAATAAAACTTTCCCTGCTCTCTTCAGAGAAGTGTAGGAAGAACTGAAGAAGGCAAATGAAAGGTCCGAAAATAATCCCAGGGAGACAAGAGGCGTGTCTCGATACATTCAAGCAAAAAAAAAAAAAAAAAGGCAATCAGGTTATCACACTATGGCAACAGAATTCTGAAAGGGAAGCTTTTGAGATGTCAAAACAGAATAGTAGAGAGGAAATTGCCACCAATCATCAGAGCAAAGTGGGCTTAGAACATCAAACTCCTCAGTACTAGATATCAAAGCAATGGGGTATCTTTTATAGATGGCAGTCCATGGCTTTTTCCAAGTTATCCTCTGCCACAGGTGTTAATCTATTTTAAGAATCTCAGAGTTGGCCTTCAGGAGATAAAGACTGTCATCAACCAGGAAACTGTAAAGAAAAAAGAAGAAAGTTACTAGGACAAATGATTAGTAATGGATTAAGGCTAATTTTAAATTTAGGACACAGATGAACGTATTTTTTTTCAGGCTATGAGCTGCAATCACTGTTCAAAATCATGATAGGAGAGAGTGAAAAAAAATAAGCAGGGCCTAAATTAGTTGTGAGAAGTAAGAATTTCACATTAGGCTATGCGATAATGATAATCTATCACTAATATTATTTCTTAGATACTTCCCTGAACCAATTAAATGTGAAAATCTCTCTATTTCAAATTTTAGCCTGCTGAAATCAAAGCTATTCTCAGCAGCCTACAGGATATACATATAGTCCTTTTCTTACTAAATACAATTGAGATCGAAACCTCCATTGCTAAGCAATATGGCTATTAAGTGAGACACATCAGATGTTACGACTGTTTTCGCAAATCACCATGTTCATTAGGCAAATTTGGTTTTGCCCATTGACTTTGCTTGTTGGAAGGTTACAAGTGTCCACCAAATGACCCCTGGATGCTGCAACCATTGTAAATGAAAGCTGGTTGCCAAGAGCCCAAATTATGACCATGTGACTTTGAGGATGCTGCAACATTCGTAAGTGCAAAAACTGGTCATAAGTAACTTTTCTCAACACTGTCATAACTTTGAATGATAAACATTAAACAAATGGTTGTAAATTGAGGACTACTTGCATAAGCAAGAATCCATAATCAGGTTAAAACCAATCCCTATTATCATGTAAAATCCTCCACAAAAACTTTACTCACCTCCAGAATTTAAAAATAAAAGAAGGCAGAAAACAAGATGGAATCAAACCGAAACTTTTTTTAAAAGGCACTTTGAAAAAAAATCATTTTTAAAAAACGTTTTCCAGGAAATCAGTAAGAAAAGGACCAGCATGATTACATTGGGGGGCTGTTCCCAAACTCTGGTGCTGTTGCACAAAGGCAGCTCCTTCCTTCTTCAGCCACCCAAATCTCTAAAACATGTAGAATTAGGAGCCGTTTCTCCCTAGACCTTCTAATAGTTTGAGCTAATGGTGACTAAGACAAGTGATCCTGTATATATTCAGGTGCCAAGCTATATATGTCTCTATGTGTTCCCAAAACCAAGTAATAAGCCACAAATGACATGTACCAGCTAACTTAGGCCCACCCCTCTAGCCACAGCACCATTCTACACATTGGGGGCAATTGGGCTGATATTTCCTCTCCGTTATCTCAGACTGAAATTGCCTACTGAGCAAGGAATAAACCCAACCCCTATAAACAATTCAATGAATGTTCTCAGAAATAAATGATTATTCAAAAAATGGAGTCTATTGGAATATCTATTATTTGGGAGAAGGTGATATTTTATTGATTAGCGTTATGACCAGAAAAAAGGCAGTTAAGAGTAAAGGAAAAGGGGAGAAATAAAGGATGGTATTAAAAACAAAACCAGGACGCTCTTCCCATCTAACCCAGAAACATGTCACCCAAGATAGACCAATATTGTCTTTGTCCCACATTGGACCTGAAAAATGTCTGGAAAAGGGGTGGGCAAACTTTTTGGCTCAGGGGCCTCATTGACTTTTAAAATTTGACAGACGGGCCTCCACCTGGTGTCGAAATGCCTGTCATTACAAGTCAAAATCAAATGAATGCAATCATTCAATCATTCACATCAAACCTTAATTCTGTACCAATCTTCGGCGGGCCGGATTAAAAAGACCAACGGGCCGGATGTGGCCCCCGGGCCGTAGTTTTCACTATGTTTGGAGTGTTGTCAAGCTGGTCAGCCACCATTATCTTAACTGCCTGATCCCCAAATATTAAATCATTCTTGTATTTCTTTTGCAAAAGTACTTTCCGAGGCCCGCCAGCAGAAGCATACCTAGAAAGAAAGAAGGAAGAAGGAAGAAGCATGGAAAATAGGCTGACCTGTAGAAAAGGATATTGACAGGGATAGTACTGATATGCCAGATGGCATGGGCATCGAAGACCCAAAACAGGGGTGGAAAATCCAGGAGTTCCAAGAGAGCCAAGATCTGGAGAAGCAGGACAACGACCACACACTTCCAGACATAGGGCAGGCGTTGCTGGTTCTGCCTACACCAACCCAGCCACCAGAAGAGATTGAGAAGGCCTGCAAGGTACAAAACACTTCATGTTAGTATCACTTTTACTACTCACTGATCACAACAGAAAGAAGCAGCTTTTGTTGCTACAGATACTGGGGGGTTCCAATACTACCAAAGCCCTGACTGCATTGCTCCCTTCTCAGCACTAAATGCTAAGAACATCCGAAGTTCAAAGTGTCAAAGTATGAATCCTATTCATCCATAACAGAAAGGCACAGAGAGGAAAAAGAAAAGAAAAGAAAAAAGAAAAGGATTGTTTGGGAAAAGGCAAACAGGAGAGAAAAAAGTCTCATAAGGTAGTAAGAATGTTCAACATTTAGAAAAGGAACACTGAAACAAATTAGCTAAAGCTATTTTACATAAATAAAATAAAAACATTGATTCCTCAAGTCTCACCAATTGCCACATTGGCAGCCATATTGTAACCATAATCAAAGCGCACAAGGGTCAAATAGGAAACATGGCAGGCCAGAAAAAGGAGCAGGAAACCCCCAAAGGCAGTGGCAAAAGCCGGACGTTTCAGCCCTAGAGTTCTGCAAATAAAACACATACGAAGTTGAAGATATTTCAAAGAACAGAACTGCCTCATTTCCCTCACACCATATTTTGTTCTGTCTCACTTTTCTTCTTTCCCAAAACATGAAAGAATACAAACTCACACAAACACAGGCAGGCAAGCTGGCTCGGACTTCACAGAGTTAATTTTTTGGAACTGATAATATCCTTGGCATTCCAACACCCTCTGCCTGCCAAGTCCGAACTGATAACAAATAAAAATCTACTCACAGAAAATTATAAGGCAGTCCACAAAAATCATTCATGAAGAAAATCTGAAGTAAGATTAAACTTTGTCCCGTACAAAGTTCCAGCCGAAAACACACCCACTTTTATCCCTGTGGGGTGTGGCTCAATGACTCAGCTCACTCTCTGACCCTCCCACGCCTCCTATGTTGCTGCTCACGTTTCTCCCTACGACGCTGCTTAGGATCAAGCCAACACTCTTCCTCTTTACTCCCTGTCAGGGGCTGCTCCGATATGCCTTCTTCCTGATTAATCTCAGGCTGTTCCTCTCGGTTGTCTGATGAAACCTGAGGCATTATCAGGAAGGAAGGCATTGCCAGAGAGGAAGGTCCTGGGAGGAAGGCATTCCTAGTTCCTCCTCCTCATCTTCCAGGTCTTCTTCCTCTGACAGCATAGGCTCGGGAATCGGGGCCACAACAATTTTTTATCCCTAGCTTCAACTAAACAGAAAAAGAAATATTTTTCTCAATAAATACAGATTACTTACAGCTATAGAAGAAAATCACACATTAATTCAAGTAAGGAATTATATCCTAGCCTTTAACAACTTTCCATCCCGAAGATGCCACCATCCCTTTTTCTTTCAGGAAAAGGATACAATTTTTTCCCTAACTAACCCCTCAAAGTTTGAGATTTGGGGGTAACTATTTAGGAAAGACTTTTGGAAAACCAATATAGGGAGTAATTGTGGGGATTAGAAATTATCAAGACTGCAACCTGATGTTTTTTAAGAAAGCCACTGACTATTCCAGTGAACCTTGGTGCAGATTTATTAAGAAGATAACTGGCCAGTTAGGGATTTCTGTATTTTGTTAGTTATTCCTCAAGTCCTGGATTGATTGATTGATTGATTAATGTTCTTAGACTGAAGAATACAAGCCACTCAGAATCTGGACTGGAACAGGAAACAGATCGCAAAAAATAACCTATGGCTAGAGCTTCCTTATTGATTGCGTATAAATATATGAACTTTTATTAATAAACCATTTCTTATCATGTCTCACCATTTCCTATAGATAGACTATATGCTATTGTAAAGTTTTGTTAAGTGGCTGCCTTGAGCAGATAAATTACATTTTTCTTTCTCTAAATGGTTTTCTTTTACCCAAACTGACCCCCTTCAAATGTTTTGGAACTTCCTCTTCTAAGAACTCTAGTCAACATAAGAATATATGATTAAGAATATGGGAAGCTGTGCTCCCAAAATACCAAAAGGACATGAACTTAGGAAGGATGCGCTAAAGAAACACAAGGGAAATTCACAATTGGACATAACAAAATATATGACCTGTACCGGTTGAACTAATTTTTACATTAATTAATCAAATTCTACACCACTTTCTATGTAATTAGACATACTACTGTAATGTAATAACTGTAATGAAAATGAAGACAAAACCACTGAAAGGTTAGGTGAACTTTGGGCCTATGTAGCAACTTACCTGACACAACACAAGTACACAGAGTAAAGGATGACTGCTGATGCACAGAAATAGTCCATTTTCTATGAGAGGAGAAATTGAATTAGAGATGTGGGCCAGATCTTGTCCAATATGTATGCCACCTGAAAAAAACCCTCTATGATATCACAATACAAAAGCTCACCTCAGTCAGATTTGTTTCTCGGGTATGAAAAATCATGGACCAAAACCAGGCATTTAAAGACACCTGAAGGGAAAGTGCAAGAAAGAACTGGTCTGAGCATACCACAAGATTCAATCAACAAAGCTGCAGTTTTGGCACAGAGGAAATGTAGGAAACAGTCCACTCTTTTAAGTGCCTATGTGGCTATCAAGTGTTATTTGATTATATTAGGCGTGTCCAATCTTGGCAACTTTATGACTTGTGAACTTCAACTCCCCAGCCAGTCTCACATAATATAACTGGTAAATGATCTACTGAAAAAAAAGCCAGTCCAAGTAAACAAACTGAGTTAAATGGACAAAGCCAGTATTGTCTGTAAGTTTTAAAGTTGCCAAGGTTGGACAGCCCTGGATTACATCTACAAGCCTGAATAGTCTATTGATCCAAAAATGAAGACAACTGAAAAGGAAACCTGAACCTCAAACCCCCTTTTCTTCCTTGCCTAAACACCAATGTTTGAAAAAGAGTTTAACAAACTGAATGTCTTCTTGTCCAAATTTCTTTTTTCCATTTAGCTTGTTGGCTTAGAGTCTTAGGCAGATTATGCTCTCTGAATCTCAGCTCCTCACAAGCATAATAAAACTTTATTGATAACAATAAAACTGTCACTCAAGTTTGCTAAATGAAAATAAATACAGCTAATTTCAAATGGAGCACAAGGGGATCCATCTAAAGGCCAAAGTTTGTCTACTCTTGTCCTGAGAGCTCTTAGGTGGCTGGGCCTATGATGTCTCAAACTTCTCAAGAGGTTGGGACAGTATTTAGGGAAGAAAGGCTGAGGGCTGTTTACATGATAACCCTAAAAAAAGATTTCATGTGCTTTCTTTCACCCATCACTTTCTGATTGATTTAGCAGCACTATTTCTATAATCTTTGAGAGTGTTACAGATTACAAGTTTAAATGTAGTGATGGGAGACATTGGCTAATTCATGAATATTTTTAAGATATCATCATTTAACACTATTGATAGAATGCTTGAATCTGTCCCTCATAATAGACATCCTCTTTCTCACTTCCTTCAAATGACATTTCTTAAAATAATTTTTTCAGCGTGTCTTAAAACTGTTAGCCTCCTTTTGCAAATTGCCTGAGTTCACAGAACACGCTGAGGCAGAAGTACAAAATCTTAAGTATCCCCCTACTTCCCTAATCTGTTAGATCAATATTCCGCCTTTTCTCCAGGAAGTAAAAGACCTTCTACTGGATTCTTCTTTGTTTTATCCCACCAAAAAAAAAAAACCTTGTGAGAAAGCATGGGTGGGATTGTGTGAATGGCAAAAAATTGTTCCATGTATCAGGATGGATGTGAACCCATGTCTTCCCAGTTATATTGTTATGTTCAAGTGTATTATGGTCATCCTTTCCAAAAACTTGACCTCTACACACACTGTCTCTATTTAGGCACAGCCCTAAAAGTTCTCTAAATTTCTACCCAAATTGTCACTTTTGTGATAAAAGCAAAAAAGTGTGTTGAAAAATAGCGATTTTAATTATGCTGGAATTGAGCCAAATCATATTTCCTATTTTCACACCTTACTTTTTGCAGTGCTCCTTCCAGACTCAACAATGGACAGGTGCAACCATTAGTTCAGAATACTATGAATGTCTGCATTAAACCATATTTATAGATGATGTTGATGACAGGACTCAGCCAATATTTTAACTCAAACAAGTCACAACTTGGTTTAGGATGTTATGTGAGCCCAGCTTGCTTGTACAATAGTTTTCTTTCACTTGATAAAGAAGATAAGGAAGCTTGGATTCTTGTTAAAAATGACTTACCCGAGAAAAGGCAATGCAGGTGTGGTACATGGGAGAAGAATGGGGAACAGTGGCTTTATATTTGTTCAGCATCACCAAATTGGCAAGACCATTAAGGAATGAAGCAAAGGCAGAAGCAGGCTCCTGAAAAAACAGGAAACGAGAAAAGGGCCACTACGGGCAAGGCAGGGAGAGGAAAGAGGAGAAGACGATGAAGAATGTTATCAAATGGAAATGAGATTATCTGCACATTTTCCTACGATTGCTTAAACCAAATCCTAAATTAGGTGGAGAAACTGCAGTTCAGATGTTGTTTTTTTTCCAAATGCCCCAGAAATAAGGAGATCTGCCTTTTTTCTCTTTTGACCAACGACTACTTCGTTTGAAATTGCATTGCATAGCTAATTTCTGAAATAAATAAATACTTGGGCCTTAGGTATGGGTGCTGACTTCAAGGGGAGTGAGCTGTGTTTATTCTGTCTTTTGATTTACTTGCTGAATATAAAGACAGACAGAATAACTCTACAAATTCTTCCATACAAAGTTTCTTTTATTGGATTATATTAGGTATCCTCATCTAATGTCCAATTCTTTCCATAGTTGAAATCGTAGTGTAAAATGATAGTAATCTTTTCCCCTATTTCATCCCATAGTAGCAGAGCCAAAGGAGAAGCGCTAGCCCGAAGCTAGGGTCCGAGCAAGAGTGAAGAAACCTCTCCCAACCCACCAAGGATCAATTCAGTTACCAATCAGGATTACAGATGTGGCCACATGACATGAGCTATGTTTCCCTGGATACCTTAACTACAGTTACCATGATGCATTCCCTTAAGGGGACAGCTCCCAATTCCTAACTAACTATACCTGGCTGGACAGCACAGTGTTTGTCTTTTGTTCACCTATTGCATTCCCAATCCAGCACAAACTATTTGGATAAACTACAGTAATAGAAACTTCCCTTGAAATGCAATTTCAGGCAGTGACTTGGGAAGAGAAAAAATTCTCAATCTTGACCCCAATGGACTGAAGACTGCTCAAACTCTCTTTAGGCTGCATGTATTCTGTGTACATTGTGATTGCACAATGAAATAGTTGCAGTTCACTAGTTTATCCATTCTTCTGGTGCTCAGAGGCTGGAAATGCCTAAAGGGCTGATACAGACTACAGAAAAAAATTGGCAGTCTCACCTTTTTGCTTGCTCTAGTTTCTTTTTCTAGTGTATTAAAAGGAAATATTTCCTTGCTGCCTGGTATATATAGATTTTGCTTGCTCAAGCCTCAGAGTCAAGGCCTGGATCTCACACGATATAACAAGTAAATGATCTACTGAAAAAAAGCCAATCCAAGTAAATAAACTGAGTTAAATGGACAAAGAACAAAGTCAACCCTACAGGTTAGCCATCCTGGCTTCATAAACAAGGCTTACCTTTCCATGAAACTGAGGCACTTTTGATCCCTCTTGGAGATAAAGTCCCACAGTCAGCCACATACATTCATATTTGCAATCATCTCTGCAGGTCCATCCTAGAATATAAAAGAGGGTAAACCTATTAGAGTAAGTGATACATTTGGATAATACTTGATAGCATTTATTACTGCAACAATTCTAAAGTAATGAGATGAAATTAAGATACACATTTGCATAGCATATTTTATTTCATTAAAAACAATCATTTTTAAGGTGTGGTGAATTGCCTCGTTCTGATTTTATATTGTTCTTGCCAGGATTCTGTGGCTGAAACTATTGTGTCTCATGTTCCTTGCTTTTATTTTTAAGTTTCCATCACACTTATTGTCAAAAGTGTAAGCCCAAAATCGGCTCACACTTTTGACAATAATGGAAACTAAAATCCAAACAGTATGGATTTCTCAGAAATAAATGCTTATTCAAAAATTGAGTCTATTGGGATATCTAATATTTGGGAAAAGGTGATATTTTATTATTAGCGTTATGACCAAAAAAAAGGGTTAAGGGTAAAGGAAAAGGGGAGAAATAAACATTTGTGAGAAATACTTGTATTTTGAACTCCATGGATTTTAATGCTTTTTGATGTGCACACAGCAGCACTGGGAAATAAAACAACCAAATCTGGATGCCAAGATCCAGATCACCATAAAATGGCCGCAAAGAATTAGGTAGATTTTTGTTGTCTGTGTTCAGCAAGCACTGTCCAGGGATTTAGAGCAGGGTGGTATCAGTATGCTGATTACATCTAAGTCTATTTCTCTTTAACATGAGGTAACGATGGGGGATTCTAAATGTTTGCCTGAAGTCAGTAGTAAACTAGATGAGGAACAATACACTGAAAGTGAATCTAAACTAGATGAAGAAGTTACTTGTGAGGATCACAATTTAAGAAGTGGTAGTTATCTTTATCCTGAATAGGATTGCATTTTCCCAAAAGTAGCAAATACAGCTGTGGAATATTTGGGCATCTGGGTTTCTCTTTAGCTTCAGGCAATAGCAGGGACAATTTTTATGTTACTGTAACATTTACAACTTTCTCTAACTGCATTCCTTCTCGGAAGAAAATGATTTTGAAATAGTGCTGCATATCCTGGTAATTGTCAACATTACTCTTATAATTACATTACTTGTATACATGGAGCTGCCTTTGTACCAAGTCTAAAAACTTCAGTCAGTACAAAACTCAACAGGAAGATGTCAAAGAGAATTATAGCAGTGCCAAAAGCAAATATCTCGGAATGAAATACAAAGTGATGAATAGACTTTTTAAAGCAGCGGTCGCCAACGGTGGGCTGTGAGAAAATTTTGGTGGGCCGCAGAGAAATCTCACCCACAAAGCACCCCCACAAAGCAATTAATCCAGGCTGTGCAGAAACACAAGGCTGCGCCACCCACATGGTCCACGGGAACCCTCCCCGCCCACTCACTCCTTACCCGGTAAACTTGTCTGCTAAGTTGCTATTTTTCCTTTTTCCAACCATCATCTGTTCTGCTCTGCCGGGAGATTTAGATTAGCTAGGAAGCAGAAAATGGTTGGATGTCTTGCTTTCTAGCTAAGCACAGCCAAAACTCCCTTAGGACTGAAGGTTTGCTTGCAAGCAAATTCAGTGCAAACTCACAGCAAGCAAATTTGAGAGACTGAGCTAGCCGATGGCAGATAGATAGATAGATAAATGAATGATTCTGTGAGCAACTCAATCTGCCTGCTTTGCCTGATTTGGGGTAAAAGTTGCTCTTTTTTATAAAAAATTCAATATTTACATGCATGGTGTGTTGTGAGTTAATTTTGTGAGTTTGCTTGCTAGCAAATTTTATGACTGAGCTAGCCAATGGCAGATAGATAGATTTCTGAATGAATCTGTGATTCTGTGAGCAACTCAATCTGCCTGCCTGCTTTGCCTGATTTGGGGTAAAAGATGCTCTTTTTAATAAAAAATTCAATATTTATAAGCCATGCCGAGCTAGTCACATGACCACCAAGCCACACCCACAAATTAGGCCATGCCCACAGAACAGGGTTAGTGGTCCCTGGGATCTAAAATTATGAGTTTGGTGGTCCCTGAGGTCCAAAAGGTTGGCGACCCCTGTTTTAAAGGACCCCGTCTTTCTTTATAAAGCATACACACAATACACAGTGATAACCTGAGGAGGCTCATTTACAGTCGCTATAGATCTGTTTATCAGTAATTTGGGATTCAAGACTTTTTGTATGTGTCAATTTTTTAAAAAAAAAACATCTCTTTTTGGGGCGGGAAGAAGGTTTTGAAATACCACACCAAAAATGGACAACCTGAATATAAGTATTAATGAGGTTGAGCATATTCCGCTCAGTGTAACTGCGAGGTCCTATATCAAACTATAGATTACATACTGACCGGCTGTAAATTGAAGGCATATACTGTCCCAGTACCTGAAGTTTTTTTTCTCACATAAATGATGCCATGTTTCAACAATTTGGTGGCCTAGACATTGGTGTCTGAATATAGACTTTTTTAAAACGTTCATATTTTACTGTGCTTTTAAGCTATGTGAAATGTTAATATATATTGCAAGTCCCTGTATCAAGTGCCATATGCTAAATAAATAAAACAAAATAAAAGCTCAAAAGTGTGCCTAATGCATATGGTATATCCATGAAACTCATATTTTTATATGTATCCCTCCAAGTAGCTAATGTTATATTTTCTATATGCTTGTCACCTCTAATTTTAATTAATGACTTTGTTTCACTTTGGAACAGCACACTGCAAGATAACTGAAATACTGTTTTTCAGCCAATGCACTCCATGATGATGGGATATGAACATGCAGTCAAGGTGCCAAGGATTTGGAAGGCAAACCAGATTTCGCTGCCATATCCAAAAATGTCTTCTTGGGAAATTGCTTGCTTTTTTTCAAGCTATGTAGATTACAGGTGGTCCTCGACTTATGACTACTACTGAGCCCAAACTTCTTTTGTTAAATGAAACATTTGTTAAGAAAGTTTTGCCCCATTTTATGACCTTTCTTGCTACAATTGTTAAGTGAATCACTGCAGCTATTAAATTAGTTACATGGTTGTTAAGTTAATCTGGTTTCCCCATTGATTTTGATTGTCAGAAGGTTGCAAAAGGATACCACATGATCCGGGGATACTGCGACTGTCATAAATATGAATCAGTTGCCAAGCGTCCAAATTTTGATCATGTGACTATGGGGATACTAAAATGATCGTAAATGTGAAAAATAGTCATAAGTTATTTTTTTCAGTGCCGTTGCAACTTTGAACAGTCACTAAAAGAAACTGTTGTAAATCAAGGACTACCTGTATTTAAGCCAAGCAACAATTCCCAAAGAGCCTTATTTCTGACAATTTCCAACAGCAGGTTTTAAGGACAAATTATATCATATCCCATCAGAACAAAACTCTGCCACTGTGGTAAGAGCTGTTGAAACATCAACTTATATTTTCCTATATAGGATTCTTTTAGAGTCCTAGTTGCAGCTAGTAACTTTCTATCTAGTTAGATTTCCAAGTCATACAGATTCATTTTATTTACTGTTGTGATTCTCTGATGAATGTGGTTTGATTTTCTAAACATAGCGAGGTTTTGCTTTGCTTTAAATAAAATGGACATACTTCAACCACCTCAGTTTTATAATGATTAAGTTTTATAATGACTTTAGTTTGCTGTGTCAGAATTTTGTTTTTAATTTTGAAATGATCAATGATCATAACAGAGTTTATTATTACTATTTTACAGCAACCTTGAGAAGATGATTAAGGATGAAAATTATAATGTGAATTTTATAATAAATAAGGATTTGAAACTTGATCTTCTCATCTATAGTCCAGCACTCTAAACATTACAATACATTTTCTTGGGATAATGGTCTGTTTTTTCAAACTGAAATCGCTGAATACATATATAAAGGATCCAATTGCATGTAAACCTTTTATACTATTCACAAAGAACCAATTAAAGAACTGTGATTTGTTTCACGTTAACACTATAACCTCAAATGAACTTAAAGCTGACAAAGGGCTAAACTGCATAGATAGGATTCTACAATGAGATATTTTACTACAGTAGTGTAAACCATAAAGAAACTTGAGAGAAATAAGTTCTATTAGGAAAAAAAACCAACTGGGAGGTATGTCTACTCAGATAAGCTTTAAAAACATTAAAGCAGGATTACAATGCTAACCCAAGTATACTTAATAATGGCTTATTATATTCCCCAGTTAGCTGGTTTAGCTCAACCCATTGTATAATAAACTAACTCGTGTAGCACATTCAGCTACAAACTGAAAAATAAAATCTTTGGGGTAAGCTTGACTCCCAGGAAGAGAGAAATTAAATACAAAGGGAAATTTCTTTTCAGCAAGATAGACGTAGTTTGCCATTGTATTCTTTGGGGATATTTTTCTGACATCCCACTTTAGTCTACAGCTTTTGGAATTCAATGGAAGTCTCCCATTCTAGTACAAGTAGTCTTCAACCATTTGCTTAGATTCAATGTTACAATAGCAGAGAAAATTTAACTTATATCCTGGCACTTATGATTATTGCAGCATTCTCACGGTTATATGATCAAAATTTCAACACTTATCAACCAGCAAGTATTTTACATAATATCCTGAAGTCATTTGATCACTATTTGTGATCTTCCCAGCCAGCTTCCAGCAAGTAAATCAATGGGGGAAATTGGAGTTGACCATGTGATTCACTTAACAATTGCAGTGATTTGTTCAATAACCATGGCAAAAAAGGTTGTAAAATAAGTAAAATGTAAAACAACTGCCTTGCTTACCAATGGAAATTCTGGTGGCAATTGTGGTCATAAACTGAAGATTACCTGTATTTCTTGTTTGGCAGTTGTTCTGCTGCTTCTGACACATTTTGCTAAAATTGTTGTCAGTAATACGAGTTCTTGTAAACTCCTGCTTGTGCTTTCTATCACTGTCAGATGAGGCAGCTAAATGATAGTAGCCTCTTTTTCAACTGATTTTACCAAGTCTCAAAATCTTTAATAATTCTTATTTTTTCATTATATATCCAGAATAATTAAACTTTAGCTTCATTATTGGAATCTTCAGAGAGTAGTTTGATTTTACTTCATCTATGGTACAGGGTATTTGCAATAGTATTCTCAAGCACCACAATTCAAAAACATCATTTGTTTCATTGTTTGACTGTCTAATAATCCAACTGCAGATATGTTTCAACTGGGACAACCATGGTTTTGAAAACACATAGTTTTGTGGCCAGAGTAATGTCCCACATTTCAATATTTTTCCTAGATATGTCTCCCAAGTAGGTATTTGCTTGTTTCGTGATTACAATACCTGCAAATCTTTGAGTCTAGGAAAGTAACATATATTATTACAGTACCTCAACTTTTTCTCTGCTTTTTGTATTGAGATGGTTGGTACTGACAAATTTTTAGTCTCTTTCATACCAAGTTGCAACCAATTTTTGCACTTTCTTCTGCCACCTTCAAGAAAATATTCCTTAAAGCTTATTTCCAGTCATCAAAATGGCATTGACATGAATGTACTTGAGGTGACTAATTCTTAAAGTAATTTTAATTCAGATTCTATTTGTTCTTATAAAACATTACTTAAAATACATTTACATATTAAACAAATAAGGCAAGAGAATATAGTGATACTTATTCCTGATTTTGAAGCATTACTCCATATTCCATTCTAACAAATGGATTGCCACATCAATTTTTAAGGGTTGCCCACAATTTGTTGTGGTCTCCATATGTGGTCTCCAATTCAACTTATCTTCAGTCAGGTGTTGCCATTGTTGGCATCCCATACAAATTGGTCAATCATATTTTTACCAACCATTATGAATTTAACATAGTTTTCTTATTTGCCTTTAATCAACTTGAAGGTTGTAATCTATTCAACCACCTAAAAATATATTCGCTTCCTTTCTTTGAAATTTTGCTATTTATTCTTCCAGGCAAGGGAACCAGAGCTCTCTTATGCATACATTATCACAGTTTGCAGACCTAAGTGGATACCTAATTGTTTCATTTGAACAATTAAATTGCCCCTAATGAATTGAATCACAGCCGAATTAAACAAATGGCGCAGTGCACGAGATCCACTTACAAAGTACCCAGGTAGGGTGGATTCCTACAACAAACACTAGGTTAAATATGATAGCCTGATTCCTGGCTCAGCACATTCCATGAATTCTGGCTACTTCTAGGGATGGTTCCTGTCAATGCGGGAACAGTTATACTCTCTTTTCCAAGATTACTATGGCGACACTAGGAAGAAGTGACGGCGGGAAAGCATCCAAACAAACTTAGCGAGATCAAGCTGGCCTCACCAAAGGAACAACATGCCTTCCAGGTGGGCGTGTCTATGCAAAACGGGCAACCCCCGAGCTTGATCCCCGGTGTGGGCGTGGCCCTGTTTCGGCGTAGGTAAATCACCGCCGGGCCGTTCCGTACCTGTGAGGCTCATGTAGAGTGGCTGGCGGGAGCGGAAGTGCCGCAGCCCGGCCTCAGAGCAGTTGCGCCTCTCGCAGTGAGCCACGCAATCACGGTAGACGGGTTCTCGGTCCCCCTGCGAGCCTTGGGAAGGGACTGGACCCACTCCCGCCGCTCCCAGGAGAAAGAGCAGCGCGGTCCGAGCCGCCATCCCGCCTCCGAGGAGCTCTGCAGCTACACTTCTGGGCTGAGTCGGAAATAATCGTTATCTTCGCAAACAAGGGAAACCACAAAGTTGTGGAAACCCGAGCTGCATTCTCAAAGTTTCCGTGAGGGGCAAGGGGTTGTGGGTAGTGTAGTTTTCCTTTTTTCAACTAAGCCATAAGAAAATGCTGAAATTGAAAAAGGCGCTCGCCTTTAAAAGCTACAACTTGCGCGGAGGAGAGTTTTCTGAAGACTTATTTGGGGCTTATACTTTGTTTTTGTGTTTTTTCTCAAAGCAAAGGGGTTTATGAAGCAGCACAGTGTGGCTAAACAAATAAAAATTATATTTTTTAAAAGTTTCTCGTTTTCCCCACCTAATTTATCATTTCAGCAGTAATGGATGAAGAGAAATTGGATGGGAAGAAAATACTGATTTAGTGAAAACATTTGGAGATCCTTAGTCTGAATCAAGCAGACGTAGGTGCTAATTAAAGACTTTTATATGTAGCAGGGCCCCTGTAAAACCCTGTCATTTCAGATGCTGATGAAGCTCCTGTTGACAACTGGAAATTAGATATGTATGTTATCTCATTCAAAGAACAAATATTACTGCTAGTTATCTAACACTTTAATTAATGCAGTATAGAATTATGAGGGCACCCTTTAGACATAATGGTGTTAGTTTTAAAATATATCCACAATTCCATTTTCAAAATATTAGAAAACAGGCATGCTACCTTGCCTTCAATATTTGTATGTTAAATAAATAGAAGTGCAAGATATGCATTTCCGATCAGTACTACAGTCGTTGCACTTCTGTCTGCCATGAAGCCACTATATAGGAACCCTACCAATATTTTTATTAAAAGGATAACACTGTTAAACTCACCTGCTCCACTCCTGTTTAGTTTCCTTTTGAATCTGGTCCCCACTTAATGAAGTAATCAACTTCTTACTCATAAGTAAGATAGTTAAGGAGAACTACTGTAGGTAACAAAAAAATTGCATCTGAGTATTCTAGGTAAATTTAAATATCAAAGGTCCCTGTTATCTCTCAGCTGGTACAAGCACTAGAGGCCTGGCAAATTATGTGGGGAATAGTTTAGCACTTCATAATAGCAGAAAAAGCACCTGCCAATCACAACACTATTGCAGAAATTAAACAAATTTAGCTGAAGCAATTCGACTATCATGGAATAAGAGACATGATACGTGAAGGATCTTTTGTTTCCCATAGTATCTGCTCAACCACTTAGATCAGTGATCTCCAATCTTTTGGCAGAGGGGTGGTTTTGTGCGAGGTGGCAGGCGAGCATCTGTGCCCCCTGCTGTATGTGCAAGTGAAGTTGCAGGTGTGCACATCCTCCCACACTATTTCTACAGCCTGGTTCTGAACAGGCTGCAGCCCGGTAGTGAGCTGCAGCCCACTGTTTGTGGACCCTGACTTAGATCTTACAGGGTTTGCATGTGCCAAGTTCCTTTAATTAAATAATGTAATCTATTGGTATCCCAGAGACATTTTCCTAAGGTCCTTAAAACAGGGAAAATCATTTAACAATCACCATGTTTAGAAATGGAAAATTTGGGCTCAAAGACTACCTGCATATTTTCTTAAATGGACCTGATTCTCTTAGGTGGAAGTTAGCAGCCAAGTCCCAAGGTATGATTTGGAATTCTTGAACAAAGCTGTTGGAAACATTCAGAAATGTCCATACAGCATAGTTTTAAAAAACTAGAAACTTTAAAAATCAAGATAGCAGCAATGATATGACTGAAGCTCGAGTTGTTTTTATATTGTATGTATTGTGTGCAACATGCATAAAAAGCAGGTGCAGCTTTGATTGTACTGTTGTGGCTTCCATCCTGAGGTGTGGTTTTTTTTATCACAACTGGCAAAAATTATTTTATTTTCTGGTTGCAACTTTCCTATCTTCAATGTAATGGTGCAAGCACATATTAGTTCTAACTTTTCAATAGTTTTACAGACATATTCTTTGCTTAGTGATAAACAAATAATAGCCAAACATGAATTAGGCTAATTGCTTTTTAACCAAACATCTTACAGATTGTGTTTAATCTTGTTTTTCAAATTTTTCTGCATAACTATTGTGCATATTAACTGGATATTATTAGCACACTTACATATTTGGTATGCTGTCTAGCCAGTGTATGGGAATTGGATAGTTAGGTAGCAATTATGAGCGGTCCCCTTAAGGGAATGCATCATGGTAAAGTAGTTAAGGTATCCTGGGAAATGTAGTCCATGTCATGTGACCATACCTGTAATTCTGATTGGTCACTAAATTGACCCTCAAGGGGTTGGGGGAAGTTTTCCTCACTCTTGGCTGAACAGTGGTAACTGTTTTACTTCTATCGCTACAACATGAGGAAAATAGGATAGAACATAAATCATCTTTTTACCTACAAGACAAATATGCAAAGGATTGGTCATTAAAGAAGAACTTTGTCGCAAATGTGAGTTATGAGGATACCTGATGAACCAATAAAAGTACTTTGTTTTGGATGTTTTGTGGAGTTTATCTATCTGCATCTGTACAGGATACAGAACAGTAAAAAGATGATTAATTTGAACTTCTGAAGCCCCAAAAGAAGTAGATGCATCTGGAGTCTCTGTCTGCAGTAAACAGATGATTAATTTGGACTCCCTCTGTGCCTCATTCTCCTTCGAAGTAATCAAAGTTTGTCTTCATCCCTTAAACAAAGAAAGTATAAAGGCAGGAAGGAGTAACCCCCCCTTTTCTCTTCAGCGAAAGACATGCTCTGTCTCATGTTACATCGCTGTTATCTAAAAAGCAGGCTCATCTTGCAAGCAGGGGGAGGGGCCAAGCATTCCATTTGTCTCTGAATCCCTCCAGTTACAAGAAGATTATCTCACTTTGTGGACTAAAAGCTAGAAATTGAATGTATTCACACCAGCTGAAGAGAATTTGCTCCTTTTTTTGTTCCTTCTTCCTCCTGAGACAAGGACTGTATCTCACTGGCCCTTCCAACCAAAAGTTTCCACAGGAAGTCAGTAATAAAAATACCTCATCACCATATAAACAGACTGCCTAGGAGGTAGAAGCCCTTTGTCTCAAAGATCTTTACCAATGTAGATTTCCTCCCTCTCAAGATACAAAGCGTTTTTGGCTTAAAAAACCTGCAGTAACTTCTTTCTCTATTGTACAATAAACTTTAAAAAGCCCGCTTGGCTGCTGGGAGGAATTTCCGCCCCCCCTTTTTCTATCCAACCACAGAGGCTCAGGAAACCTTGTTCCATTTAAAGTTATACAGTCTGTTTGGATTACAGAGAGGGATCCTTTCTTTCTTGAGTTCTGCGAACAGCCAAAGAATGTTCTAACTTACCAGGACTGGCTTGCCTTGATCTCTTCATAACGCAAGAAGCAATCATCGCCAAACTCCCAAAAGAAATATTAGAATGATAGTTTTGTCCGATGCCTTTCTTGCCGCAAACCACAGATGAGACCTGCCTTTCTCCAAGAATTTGTCTTCCGGCAAACAGAGTCCTGCAACAGCTTCAGAAACCTTTGCCTTAGACGCAGAGTTTATCAACCTAACAGAGACCGCTACCGCAACTCTGGACCTCTCCAGCCTCTACTGCATATCTCTATAGATCGTCCACACATAACACGAGATCGACTCCTCATCTACACACAGTTGGGGAGAGAACTCATCAGATACAACCCAATTTAGATCTTCAAATACAAGGAGAATACAGTTTTGTCCTATGCACCACACTCGTCACTCGCTGAACAGGTGCACTGAGTTTGCAGCGAAGTCACTGACCCAACAAAAAGATTTGCTAAGGGAGTACCAATATTGTTACAAGTGTTGTGAATCCAAACACCTGTCCCAGTACTGCATAGCCAAGGTGCAATGCGACTTATGCAATAGTGACCAGCACCCAACCACGCTACATCCAGACTCCGAGCTGCCACTGCAGTTATCTCATAGCTCTCCTTCGGACAAGGAACCTTAATGTAACACAGATGCACACAGGGCTCCTTGGCAGACTGCCAAATTGCAACCCAAACCGAGGATGAGTGTCAACTGCAAAGCACTGTGCGCCGACTCACCATGTACACGTTCGTGTCTTCCCATCTGTTTAGCCAAAGTGTACCCTTAAGGATGCCTTGAACATGTGGTGAAAATGTACCGTGTTTCTCCAACAATAGGGCTTCCACCAATAGGAAGCCCCAGCATGATTTATTGGCATAAAATCAAATTAAGCCCCTCCCCCCAAATTAAGCCCCATATTAAAAAATGCGAAATAGGGGGGAATGGTGGGGGGGGGGGCTTGCCGTTAGGAAGTACTTTGTTGCATCCCCGGATATGGTGCTGCCTGCGTTGGTGGGGCAATTCACACTGTTGCTTTCCCTTTTCCCTTGCTATGGTGTTAGAGGAACACCGCAGTGTTTGGCGCAGCCACGTGCGGCCAGTCAGGACTCCTCCCTGCAAACGGAGCCCTGAGGAGACACTTGGCTTCAGGCGCTCCTGTTGCCGCCTTCCCTTTGCCTTCGAAGGTAAAGAGAATTATTTTAAAAACCTCCGCTCATCCCATCAGGACCATGCCGGAGCGGTGCGCAGAGCCGGGAAAGCGAACCGCGGGTATTTCCTGGCTCTGCCCAGCCCACACGGCTCCGGCATGGCCCTGGTGGGATGAGCAGAGGCTTTTAAAATAATTCGCTTTACCTTCAAAGGCAAAGGGAAGGTGCTGACAGAAGCGCTTGAGGCCAAGTATACCAACAACAAAAGGCAAAACCTCAAGGTGGGCTTGATGGAGGTGGCTGTGTGCCCCCCGGGCTGCTTCAATGCAAGGTCCTGACCTTGCCCAATTGCAGCATCCTGCCATTGCCGCCGCGTCCGCCGCCTCCCTCTCCGACTGCAAAACTTGTGTGCTTCGCCAAGCGCTCCGAGCGAGGCAAGCTCCTTCATACACACACACACACAGAGAGAGAAAGATGGCGGCGTGCTCTGAGAGGCTGGCTCTTTTCTCTAGCTGAGGCTGATGTCTGACTGAATCTCTATCCCGCTCCTTTATCCTCATGATGGGGTCGGCAGCGACGCTCTCTGGTGTGGCCACCTCAGCTTGCCAGCCTTGCCCTGCTATGAGATGATACTGTGACAGCCGCCGCTGCCACGCTCCCTTCTCTTTCCTCTCCTCTCCTCCCTTCGCCAGCAGGAGCGTGCACGCCTGCCACCACCACCGCCGCTCCTGAGGCTGGCTGGGTCGGGCAGGTGGGAAAGCAAGCAAGGTGGCTGTGCTGTCTTCTTTTTCCCTCAGTGAAGCGCCGCCACTTGCCACCGCCGCCACCACCTGCGATGGGCGAGGAGGCGGCGGCGGAGGCGCCCAAAATGTTCCAATTCGCTCGTTCGAGCAAAGCGCGAGCACTGAGTAAAGGGGTGAGAAAGAACCCCAGCAAGCCCTCAGCTTATACGATATCTGGTGAATGCTCTTTGAGTGGACCGGAAGCTTCTTCCTTTAAATCCTAAATTCAGACCAAATTCAGTCATTGGGAGCCGTTTTCTTAATTCCGTAACCAAAAGGAGCCAATGGGCAAATCCCTGTTCGCGCTCCATCTGGGGCGCCCAGGGCAGCTGACTGGCGGGCCCTCCTTCCCGGCGGCAGAGCTTTAACAAAGGCAGCGAGTGCCTCCCTGCCGGGCCCTCCACTCATCCCACCAGGGCTGCGCCAGAGCTGTGAGGGCTGGGCAGAGCCAGGAAACACCTGCGGCTCACTTTTCCGGCTCTGCCCAGCCCTCACGGCTCCGGCGTGGCCCTGGTGGGATGAGCGGAGGTTTTTAAAATAATTCGCTTTACCTTCGAAGGCAAAGGGAAGGCGGCAACAGGAGCGCCTGAAGCCAAGTGTCTCCTCAGGGCTCCAGTTGCAGGGAGGAGCCCTGACTGGCCGCACATGGCTGTGCCAAACGCTGCGGCGTTCCTCTAATGCTGCGGCAAGGGAGAAGGGAAAGCAACGGTCCCGAACATCCAAGCTGTCGCCGCCCGCCCACCTGAGGATGCAAGGGGGGGGGAATTAAGTCACCCCTGAAAAGATGGCCTAGCCATTTTTTCAGGGGTCAAAAAAAAAAATAAGGCCCGGCCTTATTATGTGAGAAACATGGTACATGTGGATAGACACTCAAAGCACCTGCACCCTGGCCAGACCTGCATTCTTCGACCTCTCTGAGGTGCAACAGAACGAACTTCACTTCACTATATCAATATGCCATGGACCAAGAAGCATGGCAGGGAGGAGAGCTACTGGACTCTGCATAGAGTCATTGGATGGAAGTTCTGGGTTCCCACTACTGCCCATTTTTGAATGTGATGGGGTACCAAATGAGTGCAGTCAGATCGCAACACCTGAGGTCATAAGTAACATGCCTCAACTACAGCACCTGGCTCATCACTTCCCCGCTCTAGATCCGGAGGTTGAGATCCTACTCTTGCTGGGAAATAATGCCCCTTGTGCCTTTCTCTTCTCCGAGTCAGTCGGTGACGCTGTAGACAGCCCAGTGGCCATCAAATCTCCACTAGGCTGGGGGATCATAGGAATTGTCAGTGTTGATCGGATGCAGGCCCCAACCCAGGCAAATGCCTTAGCACCATCCATTCCAACAGCCTTCTGATGCCCTTTAGCACTGTCGAAAACAAGAATGCCATTCCAGATTGAAAGGTCGCTGGCGATCAGTACACTTTTGCTAGGACACCCTAAACAGCTGCCAGCAACCACCAGACGTCTACTAAGATGCTCTACACAGGCATGTGCCTCCGCAACACCCTTTCCAACAGCTTCCCGACACCCTTTGACACCGTAGAAGCAAGAGTACCATTCCAACCCTAAAAGGCCACCAGAAGCGACCACCAGACTTTCATCTTTGCCACCAAGAGTGCCTGTACAGCCTAAAAAGCCACCAGAGATGACCAGCAGACTTGCACCAAGAGGCTGAACTTGAAGATTGAACCTCGAGCTTTGCATGCTTCACTTTATTTGATGCTTTATTAATGGCTACTGGTTTTTTTAGTTATCTAGCTAACTGTTTATCTTAGTTATAGAGTTATACGCTATTCAGTTAGTATTACTGTTTACTGCTTATTTTAGTTTATAGTTAATTTTTTTTCTTCCTTTAATAGTGGAATTTACAATTCCAGGTGGGGAGTGTGCTGTCCAGCCAGTCTATGGGAATTGGATAATTAGATAGCAATTGTGAGCGGTCTCCTTAACCAATGCATCATGGTAAATGTAGTTAAGGTATCCTGGGAAATGTAGTCCATGTCACGTGACCACATCTGTAATCCTGATTGGTCACTAATTTGACCCTCAGGGGTTGGGGAGGTTTTCCTCACTCTTGGCTGAACTCACAGACTCTTGGTAACTGTTTTACTTCTATCGCTAGAACATGAGGGAAAAAGGATAGAAGATAAATCATCTTTTTACCTACAAGACAGATATGCAAAGGATTGGTCATTAAAGAAGAACTTCTGCCGTCTTCCTGCTATTTTACAGCTGATCCTGTGCAGCCTCAAGCTTAGGACTTTGGAGAATACCAGAACAATCTGACTGAAAAAAAAAATGTCCTGGAAGGAGACAAAGGCATACCATTTCTGTACTGCTGCCAAGAAACCATGGACATTGGCCATTAAGTCACTAAGTCAGTGTTTTGTTCACTTTGAAGGAGACTTTATCTTTATGTATGTCTGCCTCCACCTAGGGCTTAGCAGTTAATTGCCATAGTCTATGCTCAGGTTGTGTGATAACCTTGTTGACGTGGCAGTGATATGAACTGATTCCTGTGTACAAGCAAATTGATGTCTACGGTAGCCAATTATGAGGCATGCTGTTAAAAAGATCCTTCCTTTGTCTCAAAACCTTTCATTCTCAATGGTTAAATATTGATGGGAAATACTGTAACTGCTGTGCAACTTATTGATCTTTTAAGGCAGATTTCTAGTCATTTTCAAGATAGTAAACTTTGATTTTGCAAATAGCTGCAGGGCGTGAAAAGTACAGTTAAAGGAAAAGTTAACACCACAAAAGAATTGAGCCGCCTTCATTTCACTGCCTGCAGGATTTGATAGAAGTCTTGAAAGAGCCCATTCTCTAGCAATCTCTCCTTGTTCCAAGAATTTCCTCCGCAGGCTTCGGGCTCTCAAGCCAACAGCCCCCTCTTCCCCTCCTCCAAAGCCCTCTCCCACTGCCTGGCTTCTCCTATCTGAAAGGCAACTATGGTGCAACAGAAGTCCCAATCATTGCAAGTGGTAGAAGATGCCAAAGACCCCAAGGAGACACAGCAAACAATGCGGCCTACTAAATTGTGTTAGTTAGACATCAGTCATGACTTTCTGACAGTACCTGCAGTGGTCAGATTCTTTTTAGAAGGCATTTTGAAGAGAGCTACAAAGATGAGAGGGAAATTGGAACAAAGATAAATTGCACAATGGAGCACTCAGCAGGCTGGTCTTCAGGAACTTAGCCTAGGAAAATAACTGAACTTTTAAAAAGACATATTGCAAATTTTAAACTGAGGAAAAATAGCAAGTATCTTTAAATTAATAGCCCAAAGTTAGCACTTTCAGTATAATCAAAAATTATGGTTAATAGTAAGATTGCAACAGTAAAAACTAATGCAAGTTAAAAAAGAAAAAAGTTCAGAAAGAAAAAGAGAAAAAATTAACAGTATAGTAAAATAGAATAAAAGTAATATAAAAAGAAATTACTCAGCAACTATAAACAGTTTTAGTAACTTATCCCCTTCTCTTATAATACAACAAATGATCTCTTCTTCCTGTATCCCATCTCTTATCTTTAAAGAAATCCATAAAGCTTTGTAATTTCAGTCCCAATGTCAGCAATACTCCATTAAGGGTCACAAGAGATAACAACGTATCTATTTTAAACTTGATCAAATAATTTTTGTATATTCTTTCTTTTTATTTTTTAACAATTTTGATCTTCAGTAGTGTAGATCTTGATTTCTTTTCGTTTTTTCTTTGTCCCTTCTCACAAAATTCTTCAAAATTTTAACAAGCCTCTTTTGTAAATCGTCAAATTACAACTGGTTGCTTAGCAACCGAAGTTCTGATGAACCTACTTGGGAGGAGGGTACCTACGACCTGGATTTGAATTTCCATCCACAGTCACATGATCTCACTTCAAGCCCTTGGCAACTGGGCCACGTTTAGACATCATATGACCCTGTTTATGATGATTTATGAGGTACCAAGGAATGAATTTGAATGCTGTTTTTGTGCTGCTAAGATGTCAATTGGCCAGGAAAAACATATTTTGGACTTAAATTCGTAATGTTGCTCTTCACATTGTGCTAAACCTATGGAATACTGTAAAACCTACAGGAAACATTTGGCTTCAGGATAATAAAAATCATGTACAACTCCCAGCAGCCCGCAGCCGGCCAAGCCAATGAGGAGGAATATCGGGGACTCTATTTCAATAATATCTGGAGGGCAGGGGTGGGTTTCAAAAATTTTAGCAAAGGGTTCTCTGCCCGGTTGCTGGGCATGGCCTAGCTGGCTTCCTGCACCACAGCCTCCCCAGGCTCCAGAAGTTTTCCTCAAGCCTCTGGAAGAGCAAAAACAGCTTCCCCAGGCTCTGGAGGCTCTCTGGAAGCAGGAAATGGGCCCATTTCTGGCCTTCCTAAATTTCCAGGAGGCCCATTTTTCGCCCTCCTCGAGCCTCCGTGCATGCCCTGCACTTACCTGCATCCAAAAGGGGCCACATGGGGAGTCCTGGGAGGGGCCAGCCAGGAATGGGATTTGGGGGTTCTCCGCAGAATCTTAGCTAGAGGATCTCCCGAACCCCTGCAAACCCCCAGCAGCTCATCCCTGCTGGAGGGCCATCTTGTAAAAGAATGATTATTATTATTACTTTTATAGTCAGAGTACAACATGTGTACAATGAGATTGGCTGAGCCTCCCTTCGTGCACTCCCCCGACACAACTCACAGTAAAGATAGAGGTCCCTAACCCAGTCTTGTTACATTATGGGACCTTGTTGCATAACACGCCGACCTTGCAAGTCTATCATACTATGTTGACATGAAGTTATTTTCCGTTCAGTCCACAGGTAGAAACTGTTCTTCAGCCTGTTGGTGTGGCTGGCTATGCTTCTATATCTCCTACCCAATGGTAGGAGAGTGAAGAAGTGCTGATGGGGTTGTGAGTCATCCCTGAGAATTTTCCTTACTCTTCTAAGGCAGCAAGCCCTAGCGAGGTCATCTAGTGGTATCAGGGAACAGCCCGCAATGTTTTGTGCTATGCTCATCACCCTCTGTAATGTCTTTCTATCCGTGGCTGTCAAGCCAACATATCACACCATAATATAATATGTGAGGATGCTTTTTATTGTAGATTGGTAAAAGGAGGTCATCAGTTGTTGTTCCTCTTTATTCTTTCACAAGACCCTAAGAAAATGGAGTCTCTGTTGGGCCTTTCTGGCCACCCGGGTTGTGTTGATTTTCCAGGTAAGATTTTCACTGAGGTACTCAGTGAAGGAGGAAACTCTCCACACAGCTCCCCTCAATGTAAAAGTGATTGAAAAAGTGATTCAAAGTGATTGAAAAAATAGCAAGAAAATTAAAACCAATAATCCCCCTGGGAGTAAAATTGAAGAATTGCTGATGTTGTAGCCTTGGACTTATTTATGTATTTATTTATTTTATTTTATTTGGTTTGTCAATTGCTTACAAGATAATAGGTATAAGTAAAAACATAGCTATGAATACGTGGATACATATAAGAAAAATAAAAAGAAACAATAGAACAGGGACGGTAGGCACATTGGTGCGCTTATGCACGTCCCCTACAGACCTCTTAGGAAAGGGGTGAGGTCAATTGTAGAAAGTCTAAGGTTAAAGTTTTTGGGGTTTGGGGAAGAAACCACAGAGTCAGGTAGAGTATTCCAGACATTGACCACTTTGTTGCTGAAGTCGTATTTCCTGCAATCAAGTTTGGTGCAATTAACCTTGAGTTTGTATCTATTGTTTGCTCTTGTATTGTTATGGTTGAAGCTGAAGTATTCATTGACAGGTAGGACAATGCAATGTATGATTTTATATACTATACTTAGATCAGACCGAAGGCGGCATAGTTCTAAGTTTTCTAGGTCTAGAATTTCAAGTCTGGTGGCATAAGGTATTCTGCAATGAGTAGAGGAGTGGAGAACTCTTGTGAAATATTTTTGGACTTTCTCAACTGTGTTAAAATCAGATACATAATGTGGGTTCCACACTGATAAGCTCTATTCGAGTATTGGTCTAGCAAATGTTTTGTATGCTCTAGTTAGTAGTGTAATATTACCAGAGAAAAAGCTACGTAAGATTAGATTAATGCATTTTTGGCTATGTAGTTACAGTGGGCTCTAGCACTTAGATCATTAGAGATGAGTACTCTAAGATCCTTGACAGAGTTTGGATCATCAACAAGGTTGACTATTCAGCCTGTATTTTATTTTCTGATTATTTTTTTTGCCAATATATAAGAGTGAGCATTTGTTTGTTGAGATTTAAAAGTTGCCATTTGTTTGACCATTCTGATACATAGTCGAGGTCTTTTTGAAAGATATCAGTATTGTCTGTAGTGTTGAATAGCTTTACATCATCAGTGAAGAGAACGCAGTTGATCTTAATATGATTACAGAGGTCATTTATGAAGTAAGTTGGTCCTAGAACACTGCCTTGGGGCACACCACTGTTGACAGGTACAGAATTTGACAGGACGCTCCCAATTTTGACCATTTGTTGTCTGTTTGACAGGAATGCTTCTATCCAGTTATGCAGGTGTCCAGAGATACCATAAGATTTTAGTTTTAGGAGTAGTTTGTCATGTACCACTGAAAGGCTTTACAGAAGTCTATGTAGATTGCATCTATTGTTTTGCCCTAATTGCATTTTGTAGTCCGTATGTTTTTGCAGTGTAAGAGTTGCAGATTACAGGATAGTTTTTTTCTGAAACCAAATTGTTTATTAGGGAGTAGGTTGTTTGTCTCTAATTGGAAGATAATGGATTGGTTAATAATTGATTCCATGACTTTACAGGTGACGCAGCATAAAGAGATTGGTCTGTAATTTTCAACTAGGCTAGGGTCTCCCTTTTTGAAGATGAGGATGACCGTGGCTTGTGACCATAGATTTGGCAAGGAACTGGTCCTGAAAGAGTTTTTAAAGATTATGCTTAGAGGTTCAGCTATGGCAGTGGATAGCTTTTTTAAGAAGTAGGCACGTATTCTGTATGGTCCAATAGATAGAGATGGTTTTAGATTGTGTAGTGCTTTTTCAACATTGTCTTCTGTAAAATCAATATGTATTAGATAGTTGTAGTTTTCTGTGGTTCGGCTAGGAAATACTGGGTATGATCCATTGCTGTTTACAAATACTGAGCAAAAGAATGTGTTAAAAATGTTGGCTTTAATGGTGTCGTTGTTGCAGTCTTTACAATTAGTGTCAGCTGGTGCTCCATTCAAAATCCAAGAAAGAAATACTTAGATTCTTTTAATTAGAGAAAAGATGTCTTTTACTGGAAATCAAGTGGTAGCAACAAAAGAATTCTGAATCTGAGAAAATAGGCGCGTAAATCACATATACAAAGCAATGGCAACGTTCCCACCCCCAATAGTTCAAATGGTTCTTCCAATTAAAAGTTGTGAATATCATCATGTGGACATCTCCAGGTGATGATGAGGCTTCTGTCCGTTGACCTTGGCATACTTTGATAAAGGTTTGCAGCTGCGCATAGCATAAAAGAGAAAGCTAAGCAAGGAATAGAAACCTAAGCAAAAATGTATCCCCCTGCCCCAGTTTATACAGTTCTGTTTGTTACACCTCCAGCTCACTTCCCATAATTTCCCCCCCTCCTCCCCCCGTTACTTATGACAGCCGAAGGATGCAAAGCAATGGGAGAGAATCTTGAAGGCTGACATTCGGCCCTCCTAGAAAAAAAACGTTAGTCCTATAAAAGAAGAAAACATAGAAGGTAATATTCAATAAACAGGTAACATTAAATTACTCATATTTTTAGGGTTTATCAGGATATTTAGTACGAAATGCTTTGACAAGTGTAGGAGCTCTAACATCCCTTTCATCGACCCACTCAGCCTGGGAAGAAGGGAAATGTTTCCAAGCAACCAAATATTGGAGCCATTTCCGAGAATCCAAAATTTCCTTAACTTCAAAATGTTGTTCGCCTTCAATTAACAATCTGGGTCGGTCTCAAATTGCCGGTGTGTTCAGGTTTTAACAGACTAACGTGGAAAACAGGGTGGATTCGTATAAGAGTTTTTGGTAATTTCAGTTGGACTGCCACAGGGCTTACAATTCGTTCAATTGAGAAAGGGCCAAGATTCTTAGGGCCAAGCTTTTTGGACATTTGGGTGGTTTGCAAATATCTGGTGGATAAAAAGACTTTGTCGCCCACCTGATATGGTTTTTGTGGAGTTCTCTTTTTGTCTGCAAATTTCTTATGAGCTTGATGTGCATCATCTAATGCTTTACGAGTAACCGGCCAGGTAAGCTGGAGTTGTGTTATCCATTCATCGAATGACTGAATGTTAGGCTTCTCATGTGGAAGTTCAGGTAGGGGTACAAAGTCTTGCCCCGATGCCACTTTAAACGGAGTAAACCCAGTACTACTCTGTACGGAATTGTTATATGCCACCTCCACAAATGGCAATAGGTCAGCCCAATTATCTTGCTGATAATTTATGTAACATCTAAGATATTGTTCCAATACCGCGTTAGTTCTCTCACATGTGGATGGTGGGCAGAGCCCAATAACTTCAGGAACTCCTTCCAAAAGTTCGAGGTGAATTGGATACCCCTGTCTGAGATTATGGATTCGGGAACCCCATGTAACCTATAGATATGTAGAATAAACAGTTTAGCCAACGTTTTTGCAGATGGGATCTTCGAACAAGGTATGAAATGTACCTGTCTGGAAAACAAATCAGTTACCACCCAAATAATTGTGTTTCCCCCACTTTCAGGTAATTCCGCTATAAAATCCATAGAGATTTCCTTCCATGGAGCCGTTGGTCTAGCCACATTTTGTAACAAGCCTGTTGGCTTACCAGGGGGCCATTTAGCTGAGGCACAGATAGAACAACTAGCTACATAAGTTTCAATGTCCTTCTTCAAAGTAGGCCACCAAAATTGCCGTTTAACCAAGTGTAAGGTTTTCATGAATCCAAAACCAGCAGCTTTAGAATCATGAGCTTGATGTAATATTTAGCTTCTCAGTTTCTCTGGCACATATAATTTGGCTCCCACCCATGCCAATCCATCTCTAACCATACAGTTATTTGAGTGAGCAAGGAACCAGTCATCAAGTTTTAGAGCCTCTCTTAATTGTGCAGTCAAATCATTCAATAAATCTACCTCCTTCTTCTTCTTTTGGGCTCTGGTAACCACGGGAGCTGCCAACTGTTTGGTTGGGACAATCGGCCTTACCACTTCCTGGCGAGCACTATTATATTGAGGTAGTCTAGATAAAGCATCCGCCATGAAGTTCCACCCCCCTGGAATGTACTTCAATGAAAAATTAAAGCATTTAAAGTACTGTGCCCAGCAAATTTGTTTGGGGGGCAGCTTCCAGGGCGTTTTCAAGGCCTCCAAATTTTTATGATCAGTCCACACCTCAAATGGGTGTTTTGCTCCTTCCAAGAAATGTCTCCAAGTTAACAGGGCCCAGCGAACTGCAAAAGCTTCTTTTTCCCAGACGGCCCATCTCCTTTCGGTTCCAGATAATTTACGGGAAGTATATGCACATGGTTGTAAAGTCCCCGTTTCATTTGCTTGCAGTAACACCGCTCCAACTGCTATGTTACTCACATCGGCTTGGATCACAAAAGGAGCATCCATGTCCGGGTGCTTGAGCACTGGTTCAGCAGCAAACAGTCGTTTCAGCTTTTCAAAGGCAGCTTGACATTCTATGGACCACTCCAGTGGCTTACTAGGCTTTGGTTTCACCTCCCCTTTGGTTTTTAGGAGGTTTGTGATAGGCAGTGCTATTTTTGCAAAAGCCGGGATAAATTGTCGGTAAAAATTGGCGAATCCCAAGAAACTCTGAAGTTATTTTCTGGTGCTGGAGGGGCCCATTCCAACACAGCACGAACCTTCCCCGGATCCATTTCTATGCCCTCGTGTGATATGCAATAACCCAAATAGTCAATTTTCTCCTGATGGAATTCACACTTGGACAATTTTGCATACAGCTTAGCAGCTCGGAGTTTTTCCAAAACTGACCACTCGTTTCACATGTTCATCACGAGTCTCTGTGTAGATAAGGATATCATCAAGGTAGACCAAAACCCCTTTGTATAAATGTTCATGCAATACTTGATTGATCATTTGCATGAATACTGCTGGGGCGCCCTGTAGGCCAAATGAAAGAACGTTGAATTGGAAACAACCCATCGGGCAGTTGAAAGCAGTTTTCCATTCATCCCCTTCCTTAATTCGAACCCAGTAGTATGCTTCTCTCAAGTCGAGCTTCGTAAACATTTTCATGGAATAACACTGGGGTCGCTACCCGGGGTCTAGCAGGTTGGGTGAAACCATGTTCCAAATTCTTATCGATAAATGACCGCAGCTCTTCTAGCTCTCACAGTGTCATCGAGTACAGATTCGGTTTTGGGAGTTTCACCCCAGGTAAAATTTCAATACTACAATCTGTTGAATGATGGGGCGGAAGCTCATTCGAGGCCTTTTCACTGAATACTTCCTTTAAGTCCCAATATTCCTCCGGAATTTTCTCCTCCCCCTTCAGTTTCTCTGTACCCATGGAGGCCAGTTCAATGGGATTCTTAAGTTTCAGTTGAGATCGCTCCTCCCCTTCCGGGCACTGGTCAGTACATATGCGCAATGACCCCCTCCAATCGACGTGGGGTTCCATTTTCAGAGCCAGGGCAATCCCAGTATTAGGGGCCGCTCCATCCCAGGGCCACAATAAAACACGGAGTCTCTCTATGCTTCCCCATTGTCATTTCTATGGGTTCCGTTATGAAATGTGTAGGGCTTCCCCCAGCTACCGATCCATCCAATTGGCAAAAGGCTATGGGCGTTTTTAAGGTCTTTAGTCTTAAGCCCATTTTCTCCACTACTTCCGAGCTGACAATGCACCTTGTGCACCCAGAGTCCAACAAGGCCACCATTTTCCCTTTGGCTCCCAATGTGGGTACCCTTAACTTCACTGGAATGGTCATAGGGCCCTTGTTTGGACTTACCAGTGAGTCGTCTTCCGATTCAAAGTCACTCTCTTCAGAAGAGGTTGGAGGTCCAGCTCCTCTCCTTTCGGAGGGGCAACCTCTACAACTTCGTCCACTTTAAGCGCCGTTTTGCAAGGATTCGCTGGGTTTTTTTCAGGTCTTTTTCCTCCTCCTGGCGCCCCCTTTGGTTCCAACTTGGCCCGGCAATCTGCCACCCGGTGACCTTCCTTCCCACATCGGAAGCAAGCAGTGGACTTGGGTTTTGCCGCCATCCCTTCCTTTTGGGGTTTTAAGGCTTCTCAAGGATGGGTGGGGGAGGACTTACTCCAACCAGAACCCCCACGGCGTCTGTTTCGGGTTAGATCAATTTCCACCTCTGCTGCCAGCATGTACATCTGCAGCTCATTAGGGTCTCTTCTGGCAATGCAGCTTTGGTATACATCTTCATTTAACCCATCTTTGAATGCTTCTATCAGGGCTCCCTGGGACCAGCCTCGAATATGACACGTCAGCTCTCTAAATTCCTGGGTGTAGTCGGCCACTGATTTCCGCCCCTGAATTATGGCCTTCATCCTGATTCTGGTCTTACATTCAGCAAGTGGGTCTTCAAACCTGGCCTGCAGCGCAGTCATGAACAGGTCATAATTCATCAGCTGAGAGGCATTATCATTATGCAGTCACCATCCACTTTGCAGCTGTTCCCTCCAGAGCCCTGGTAATACATCTAACTTTGGCTGTTTCTGAGGAAAAATACCCTCCGTATTCCTCCATATGGCTCCAAACTTGTGCCAGGAAAAATCCTAACTCCTTGGGATCCCCCCCATATTTTACTTCCAACAGAGGCACCTTTGGGGTTCTCTGTCTTCTGGCAATTATTCCTCCCGCTGGGGGCCCCTGGGCTGCTGCTGCCTGTTGCTCTAGCCCGGGTTGATTTATGGGGGTGGCTGCTCTGCTTCTTCTAGCTGGGGCTGCCTCCCCTCCTCTCCCTCATACCTTTGTTCAGTTTGAGGATCTCCGATAACTTCATTTAGCAGATGCCTGGCTTGAGTTAGTAAAAAATTCTTCCTTTCCTTCTCCTGCCATGGCTCCTCTCTTCCACACTGACGGGTAGTGGTCACTCCTGGAGGAGGCTTTTCCTCAGGATCCTTCCAGCTGACTCCCAGGTCTTCTTGGTCGCTGGCTGGACTTGACATGATGTTCAGACCCCTCGGAAGAAAATGGTAATGTGAGATTCAGAATAATGTCAGCTGGTGCTCCATTCAAAATCCAAGAAAGAAATACTTAGATTCTTTTAATTAGAGAAAAGATGTCTTTTACTGGAAATCAAGTGGTAGCAACAAAAGAATTCTGAATCTGAGAAAATAGGCGTGTAAATCACATATACAAAGCAATGGCAACGTTCCCACCCCCAATAGTTCAAATGGTTCTTCCAATTAAAAGTTGTGAATATCATCATGTGGACATCTCCAGATGATGATGAGGCTTCTGTCCGTTGACCTTGGCATACTTTGATGTTATGATTCCCCTTCGAAATTCAAACGAACAAAACAGAAAGCAGCCGTTTCACAAGTAAATCAAATGGAAAGAAGTCTTACAAGATAACGGCTGGCAGAAACCACAGCATAAATCTTACTCTGTCCGGCAAACCAGTCCTGGCAATAAATCCTCAACCTCAGAGCTCTTTGCTGTAACGTCCTCACTCAAATAGTCATTTTGTTCCTGGCAAAATGTACCAGCCCAGCTGTGTTCTTTTATACTCATTGAGGCAATGTGCTAATTTACTGACTTGCTCTTCTCATTCGCTCCAGCTGATTTTGCCTTTTCAACCGTCTTCTATTTTTTACATTTAACCACAAATTTTCCAAGTTCTCATCTCCACTAGAAGACTCTCTCAAAACTTCCCTGTCAGCCATTCCCGGCTGACAGGGATTTTATTTTATTTTATTCAGGTATTTTATTCACAAGGCTTCTTGCATTGAGTAGCTTGCATTTAAGGCCAGTTGTAGTTGGAATTGAGGGGCATGCGTGCCTAGTTTTGAGTGATGGTGGGTTGGATGAGGTAGGGTTGGATGTGGAGTTGTGGGTTGTGTGACTTACTTTTGAAACAATCAGTGCGGTAGTCAATGTAGAGATCCTTCTCTCCATTGTCTAGACGTCTTTTGAGTTCCTTGCAGAGTTTACGGGAGCGGATTCTTTGCAGTATGGATAAGTCTGGTCTTGAGCGAAGTTTTTTGTGGTTGGGATTGGTTTTTACAATGGCGTTTATTGTATGAATGAATATGCGTTTGCTGGACTCATTTTTGCAAACAACTCTACAAAATTTTGGGGCCACCGAGCCAAATGTAGAGAAAAGTAAAGTCCTACATTTAGGCAAGAAAAACCAAAAGTACACATATAGACTGGGTGAAACCAGGCTCAATAGCAGTAACTGTGACAGGGATCTTGGAGTCTTAGTGGACAACCAGCTAAATATGAGCCAGCAGTGTGCAGCAGCAGCCAAAAAAGCTAATGCAATCCTAAATTGTATTAACAGAGGGATACAATCAAGAACAAGGGAAGTACTAACACCACTCTATAAAGCCTTAGTAAGACCACACTTAGAGTACTGCATCCAGTTTTGTTCACCACATTATAAAAAAGGTGTTGAGACTCGAGAAAAAGTACAGAGGAGAGCAACCAGGATGATTAGGGGACTGGAGGCTAAAACATACAACAAATGATTGCAGGAACTGGACTTGGCTAGTCTAGTAAAGAGAAGGACCAGGGGAGACATGATAGCAGTCTTCCAATATTTGAGGAGCTGACACAGAGAGAAAGGGGTTAGCTATTTTCTAAAGCTCCTGTAGGCCAGACAAGGAATAATGGATGGAAACTGAACAAGGAGAGATTCAACCTGGAAATAAGGAGAAACTTTCTGACAGTGAGAACAACCAACCAATGGAACAGCTTGCCCTCAGAAGTTGTGGGAGCGCCATCACTTGAGACTTTCAAGAAGAGATTGGACTGCCATTTATCAGAAATGGTGTAGGGTCTCCCGCTTGGGCGGGTGGTTGTACTAGATGACCTACAAGGTCCCTTCCAACTCTGATTATCTGTTAAATCTGTTAAATCATTGTATTTGGACTCAAGGCCATCTCTGGTTACTTCAATATATTACCTGTGTTGCACTCGAAATAGGAGCTGTGAACATATTGTCAGATTTTATATTTTGAAAAATTACAAAAATAACTATAAGCAGTTGTTTAGTTTCCCTACCAATACTCAGTGGGAAGCGCTGTTTAAAATTTTGTATAGGTAAACAGATAAAAGCTGCAATGTTAAACTACAGAAATTAAGATAACCACTAGATGGCAGCAAAGAGAGCCAGAAACTTTCAATTCTGTTTTTCTTTTGTGGCCAGAATTTTGCAATCTATATCAAGGAGGGATAATCTAGGAGAATTGCTCCGGTTTCAATGGAAAAATTAACAAGATCCATTTTACTGTTCAACAGCAGTTGTTTTAGCTATGTGAGACTACAGCAGAAGAGGATCTTTTTCCTTTAACTGTGTAGGATGCTGCTACTTTTGTTAAATCTCAACCCCAGTTTTCCATTCTTGGATGATTTTCCTGGGGCAAGCTTCACTGGAATAAGCAAAACTTGGCCATGAAATAAACGATAAACAACTATTGTTGTTGTTTGAAATAACTCAATTGTTTATATTCAACATCACAGTAAAATATAATTTAGATATATGTAAGAGGATTTTAAAAGCAAATAACCTCTAGTAACTTTCCACCTTTCCCATTTGAAAACTTGTACAGGTAGACCTCATCAAAGTTATGACAGAAAAAAGAACGAAAAATCATTCAAACTGAGCAAGTCTATATGGGAGAAAATGATCTCCCAAGCCATTCGGGTTTCTCTATGTCATAGTTGGAACTCGGCCTCCAAAAGAAACTCATGGTATTCAGCTGAACATATAAATAAACTTTTTATTTGCAGGTGACATTATTTTATTTATTTCTAAATCTTTTTTGTAAAGTCTCAATAGACTAGAACCATGAAAACAAGTCACTTAGAAAGTTGTGAAATATAATGTCAATAAAAAAAGATTCAATATTTTTCCCATGCTTCTGAACTTTTAAAAATTGGGAAGAAAGTGGTGATAAGGAAACATTGGAGGTAAGCAAAGATAATCTCTTTGTCCCAACTGATTAATTTTTAACAGATGCCATATTAAGAGATGGATACCAGATGTAACTCAATCACAATATTTACACAACAACATTTGTTAACAACATTGTTTGGACCAGCAGCATTTCAGCTTTTGAAAACCTAGAATAGTTAAATACTTTAAAACTAAAAAAAAAATCCTAATTTTTACAGATTTTGTTATCAATAAATCAATTTAATATATAGACGCTTAGAACAGAGGTGGTATTCAGCAGTTTGGAGAACTGGTAGTGGAAATTTTAAGTAGTTCGGAGAACCAGCAAATACCACCTCTGACTGGAGATTTTACAATATCCTTCCCTTGCCATGTCCACCAAGCCACGCCCACAGAACTGGTAGTAAAAAAAAAAAGATTCCTACCACTGGCTTAGAAATGAGTGAAATAAAATATTAGTTTCCTATGTTGCCTAAACAGTGGGAGAATGTCTTCTATAGCAAGAGTGACAATGGACCTCAGAATATAATTTATTCAACAGAAAATAATTAGAATTTATGTTTATATAGAAAAGAAAGGTCAAAATAGCATTTTGTTACATGGAATTTGACCAATGGACAATGTGCTCTGTGCTTTTCCTTTGTCTAAAAACAGATATCACAACATTAGAAAAATAAATATATAGCCTAGTTCACTCAATGGACTGAAGAAATAATTACACTTGCTAAGTAGGAATGTATTACATAGACTTAGATTTGGTATGAACGAATGAAATGAAAGATGGAACTCATTTATACAAAATACAGTAGGTCAAAAATGCAGAATGATAAATAAATACACTAGAAATGTGTACATTTGCATAATATTGTAAATGTACCGTATATACTCGAGTATAAGCCGAGTTTTTCAGCACATTTTTTGTGCTGAAAAAAACCCCTCGGGCGATATACTCAGGGTGAGATTCCCTCTGAAAAAAAATGGTGTGGAGCTCCGGAGCTGGGCAGCGCTTCCCTGCTTCCGTGTTTCCTTTGCAACTTGTAAGCATGGGGGTAATCGGAAGCAGAAAAGTTCTTGCATGAGGATATATTGTTTTTCTTTTTTTAACTGTTTTTAGCGGGGGGAAAGACCCACCGTCATGTGAGAATGCTCAGACACGAAATCTATCCGCCTGAAAATAAGTGTGTGTGTGTGTGGGGGGGGATTTTAACAGAGGGAAGACATAGGGAGAAGGCAAAAGCGACGGAAGATCCTTCAGGGGAAACTGAGGGGGAGACTCATCCTTGGTCCAGATGAGCCCCTTCCCGCCCTAAGGAAGCAGGGCAGCCAGCAAGGGCAGGCAAGCCCGCCGCGGACTCCGTCCGTCCTCGCTCCCACCCACCTACCCACCCAAAGCCACGAAGTCCCCAGTCGTGCAGCCCAGAATCGCCCTTCCCTCGGGGCAGCAACGACGCCCAGTGTTTCCTGAGACAAGAAGCTCCACCGTGCAATGAAAGCGCCTGGCTCTAGGCTCAGAAAACAACGCGAGCCGAGGTGGCTTTGTTTCCTCAGCCCCAGCTGCTTTCAGTCCGATCGGGAGGAGGAGGAGGAGGAGGTGGTGGTGGCAGCGGCTCGCGTTGTTTTCTGAGCTCTAGGCGTGGCTTCAGCTCCGTTGGCTTGCGTTCCTCAGCCCCAGCTGCTTTCAGTCCACTCAGGAGGAGGAGGAGGTGGTGGCAGTGGCTCGCGTTGTTTTCTGCGCTCTAGGCTCGCGGGCTCAGAAAGCGACACGAGCCGCCGCCGCCGCCGCCACCACCTCCTCCTCCTCCCGAGCGGACTGAAAGCAGCTGGGGCTGAGGAAACGGGCAGCGGAGCCGGGCCACGCTTAGAGCTCAGAAAACAACGCAGCCGCTGCCACCACCACCTCCTCCTCCTCCTCCTCCGGATCGGACTGAAAGGAGCTGGGGCTGAGGAAACGGCCACCTCGGCTCGCTGTTTCCTGAGCCCAGAGCCAGGGCGCTCTTGCACAGCCTGGAGCTTCTTGTCTCAGGAAACACTGGGCGTCGTTGCTGCCCGAGGAGAGGGCGATTCTGGGCTGCGCGATTGGGGGACTTCGTGGCTTTGGGTGGGTGGGTGGGAGCGAGGATGGATGGAGTCCGCATGCGGCCGGGCTTGCCTGCCCTTGCTGGCTGCCTCTGCTTCCTTAGGGGCGGGAAGGGGCTCATCTGGACCAAGGTGAGTCTCCCCTCAGTTTCCCTGAAGGATCTTCCGTCGTTTTGCCTTCTCCCTATGTCTTCCTCTGTTAAAATCCCCCACACACACACACACACTTATTTTCAGGCGGATAGATTTCGTGTCTGAGCATTCTCACATGACGAATGGTCTTTCCCCCTAAAAACAGTTAAAAAGAAAAAACAATATATCCTCATGCAAGAACTTTTCTGCTTCCGATTACCCCTTGATTACAAGTTGCAAAGGAAACACGGAAGCAGGGAAGCGGCTGCCCAGCTCCGGAGCTCCACACCATTTTTCTTTCAGAGGGAATCTCACTCGAGTATAAGCCAAGGGGTTTTTCAGCACAAAAAATGTGCTGAAATACTCGGCTTATACTCGAGTCAATAAGTTTTCCCAGTTTTTTGTGGCAAAATTAGGTGCCTCGGCTTATATTCGGGTCGACTTATACGGTAATTGTAATTTAATTGTTACAGTGAGATATACTTCGCTTTTTTTGGTTGTACATTTTCATTTTATGCACTTTTTATATTTTTTTGTATTTGCATTATAACTATTTTTATGCTTTGTCTTTTTTGTTAGCTTTTAAAAAACCCAATAAAAATAATTAAAAAAGCAAACCTATACAGTAACCCAACTGTTGCATTGGTACTTGCAATGAATGTCAACTTTTGCAGTGGCTTTGTACCAATTCTACTCTAGTGTACTTAGACCCCTCTGTCTCAGCTAAGTATGCAAGAAGTCATGGGGTTTGCAATTATGTTATGACACACGTTTTGTCTCCACTCCACGTAGACCCTTATGAGCTGTTTTTATACAGAAATTGAACAGGCCTCTCCAGCAATGCTACTGCACCCTCCTGTTTTATTTCACTGAACATAGCAGAAGAGAGTTCTTGTGATTTATTGGGCTTACTTCCTTTATAACTTTCTCCCTTTACCTACTTGCTAAACTTTCTCCCTTTACCTACTTGCTAAAAGTCTTTTGCACGTTCTGCTGATTAGTCATGAGGGACATTTCAAACAGGTATTGTGGGTGTTCTTAAAAAGCATTATATTCCTATAGAGGCATTCAGTCCAAGTAAGGTATGCAAGCGCATGTTGGAGCTGGAGGTAATTTTTTAACAGCCTAGCGAAAGAGAAGAGCATTTTTGCCTGAGGCCAAACAGCAGCCTTGAAGCCTGTAAGTGGGCCTCTCTGATGTTTTGAGTATGCTTTCTGGAGGAACTTCATTTTCCAAAAAGGAGGGGGCATTGCTGAAAAGATTATCCTGCCATTCATCCCATCCCACATCTGAGAAGATCATTATATTCCAGAAACATAAACTCAGTTGATTGTTGAGTGGAAAGCAGGAAATAAACATTATGTTTCATTTTTATTGTTAAAACACATAGCACCTGTTTCCCAGAAAGAGAATTCAAGTATAATTCACAGAGCATGAAACTTGATGTAAAATATAAACAATGCATGTAGTCATTCTACAATTTCCACTGAATCATACTTTTGTAAAACAACCCATCAATGGCTGAGGCCACACAATATGCAGAGCTTAATTCGTAGTTTACAAAAAGTGGCTGGGTTCACATAGTATAAACTTAACTACATTCTGACAACATATGTTCCCTTTTAGATGCTTTTGATTTAAATAGTGTTTTTGCTTTATATTGCAATCCTATCTAATACAGTCTTCAGAAGTTGTGGGAACTTCATCACTTGAGACTTTCAAGAAGAGACTGGATTGCCATTTGTCAGAAATGGTGTAGGGTCTCCCACTTGGGCAGGGGGTTGGACTAGATGACCTACAAGGTCCCTTCCAACTCTGTTAATCTGTAATCTGTAATATTTGTTATTACACTAGGGTTACATAGTGATTTAAAAAAAACTCAATTAGGGCAATTTTAATTCATGGTTCTGTATGGTAAAGTAAAAGGTAAAAAATCGTTAGGTAAAAATTAGGTAAAAACGAAAAGGTAACACACTATTTTTTTAATGCAAACACACATACAGGCACACACCCTAAGTACATGTATACAAGTAAGTATAGCTTTTACCTTACAGCTTTATTTCCTGAAGCTGTTTTGTATCTGATGGAAATAAATGAGAAAATAGTATTGATTTATTTCAGTCCTTTAGGAAAAGAACCCAGTTATGCAAAGATACTTGTGGTTTTTTTTATTATCAAGGTTAAAAACTTCAATTAATCTTTCAGTCTAATCTTTCTGATTAATCAGTCTCAAATTTCTCATCAATTCATTCAAGATTAATACAATCTTCCAACTTCCAAATTCAAGATAATACAAGATTAATCCAAATTTAGAAGCATTTTACAAATATATCACCTAAATTTTGGCGCTATTATTGATCTTTGTTGGTGTAACGTTTTATATTGCTAGTGTATTGATAATGTTTTTGTTCTGCAATTTTTTTTATGGAGGTTGGGCTTAATTCACATATTTCTATGTTACTCTAAGATTTGCATTCCTCTGTCAGCCAACGATACAAGTTAAAACAAAATTCCGAAGCACAAAACAAACCTTCAACTTCAGCAGTACGGAATCAAAGGTGGGGGGAAAAGAGAGAAAGCATTTTTCTTCTGCTGTTCTTTCCATAGGCATAACTTACGTACGTCCCCAGAGGAGCTCATTCGCCGCTCCCGAGGGAACTGGAATCTTTCTCGTGCCCGCGCTCGGCGCGTTCCTGACGTTTAGCGTTGGCGGAGGAAAAAAAAAACCAACCCACAGAGGTGGTGACTTTTTTTTTTTTTTAAGGAAGTAAAACGAGTTGAAAAGTTAGGTAGCAAAGAAGTGTGGAGGGAAGCTGGTGGGAATATTTTTGAAGATTGCTGTGGGAATAACTCCGCTTCATAGTCTAGAAGAACATTATGCGCAGGAGGTTGCAATGATAAAACAATGGGCCACATTTTTTGTCCCTGCTGGTTCGGCATGGGGTTTCTCTTGGTTTCTGTCTGGCCAAGCGGTTCGACTACCGAAGGTAGGTCATTGTGAATGCTTATACACTGTATGTGTGATTTGAATCATGGAAAAATCCGTGGGAGAGGGAGCGAATAAAAAAAGAAAAGGGAAAAAGAGGGAAAGAAGAATTGCACAACAGACACAATTTTGCGTTCCAATCCCGATTTACGCTTTCTTCTGTGTGAGAGTGTAACTTTATTGTAATTTAACGTGTGGGTAAACTGCATGGAATTGCTCAAATACTCTCGTATAGGGGTCAACCCTGAGGGAAGGCAGGGCGAGGCGAGTGGAGGAGAGAGAAAGAATAAATGCAACTTGGGTTGTTAAACTCGGCGAGCCTTGTGGGGGGCAGGTTTTGCAGATGGGATCTGAGAAGTTTTCGTGGAAAACTGACCATTTCTCAACTGGGTTCGCCCAGATTTTAGTTTAACAAAGCAAATCAGGAGAATGCACTGGATTACTAGTTCTTCGGGAGGTCCCTTTTCTTTTGGGTTCGAGACTATCGTCGATCTGGTGTAGGAGATTGTCTTTATAGCTCCGCCCTTCGAGAAAGGAGTTGTTGTTCTGGTTGGTTGTTTTGTTGCAATCCGTAGCAGTGATTATGAGCCTGAAGCCGGGGACTCTGGTTGAATTACTCATGAGTTAAATTAGGGGTTATCTGGATTGCTATACAAAAGCGTATGTGTGAATAAGAGAGAATGTTTCTACCTTGTAAGGAAGGGAGATAAAGGGCTGCAGCTCTCAACGGACGGCGGCGGAAGCTAGTTTCTCCTAGCTTTTACACATATTCATAGACACTTTAAATCTCTCTGGAGTCCCATTTACTTTGATTTTTTTTTTCAGAACGAAAAAAAACGAAGCACTGGTCTAAAATCATTTTACTGTCAAGAAATAATCAGTGGCCTGTAGTTCTAATCAAATACGAAGTTTGGCTGGGTTTGACATAATTTATAATGAAATCCTAGGCGACTGAAAAGTAAAACATTTAGTTTTGTGGATTTCATTTTTATCAAGGGGGCATACCAGCCTTCTACAAACTACAGCTCTCCCCAAGTGTTGGATCGCAGTTGCTGTAATTTCCAGACAGGATAAGCTTGATATTGTGGAATAGGAAATGTATTATTATTGGATGATATCAGATTACAGAAAAGAAAACTTCTGTGTAGATTTCAGCATTGTTCAATGCTCCTGGTCATAATCCCAACAGATATTGTCCATTAGAAATAGAAATGACCCACCATCTGTCTTAATTGTCCATAGTTACATACTGAACATTTTGTTACTTTTTTAAAGTTGCTTTTTAGTATAAGGATGATTTGAGATGTTTCAGTCCCATTTTTAAATGCCCAACTCTTTTTGGCCTTAGATTGTTTCCATACACCCAGTATTTTCTCAATGCTTTTCTTGATCTTACTTCTCCAAAGAAATTGTATGAGTTAAGGATGATTTGAGAACAAAAGTTCAGTTGAGCCTGGTTAATAATAACAAATAATTCATGATATGCAGATCAGGCAATTTTGCTGCATATCTTCTCTAAATGGGTTCTGTTAAGCAAATACTGTGAAAATATTATTGGGTTCCTTGAATTTAACCGGATGAAATTTAGGGATTACTAGATGGTTTCTCATGGGTCTCAAGCCAGATGAGTGCAGAAAAACCAGAACTTTCTTATCCATCTCCTTAACTCTTTCATTACCTCTTTCCCAAGATATAATGGGCTTACATAATCAGAGGAGGTTGATAGGAATGGTAGACCAAAATATCTGGAAGACATTAGTATGAAAAGCAGCCTGTACTGATGGTGTTCTTCAGTCTGGTGTTTCTTCTAGCCCTATTTAGTGTGCTGAGGGGCTCCATGAAAAGATTATCTTCTTTCTGTGGACTTCCTTCTGGGGAAATCAGGTCAATGGTGGAAGAATATTACCTGGTAAATTTCTAACAATCAGAAAAGAGAATAACACTAAATCTCAGAAACCAGAAGAAGGGGTGATGGTCTTCTCATAAGAAAGGTAGATTTGTAACTCATGCTACATTTCACACCCAATTTAATGTTTCAATATATAATTGTCTAAAAGCTTTTGCCTTTTTTAAATAGATAGAAACTTTCTTCCAATTAGTTTCAGCAGTTGTCTCTGGAGAACTGATACGAAGATGGGTGAGATTGCACTGAGGACAATAGTTTTCAAAAACACTGGTTGGTTTTTTTTTTTTTCAAAATTTAGGCATTAAATGGAGCATACAGTACTAATTTTTGCTTGCCTCTCTAGAAAATTAAATTATTTTCTTTCTACCCCACACCCCAAGTTTAAATGTTTACTATTTAAACTTTAGATAGATAGATAAGTTTTTTATCTGTGTGCTAACTTGAGTTGATAATGATGGTGTTTGAGTCAGAGACACTGAATTTGATGGTGTTTTCTGGAATGTTGCAAAACATTTGATGTGGCAATAGAAAATAATGCTAATAGCACGCTATATATTATGCAGAGAAGGTTATTTTATTACCTTCTTTTGTCGCACTAGTGCTTCCTTGTTCTGTACTTTTTGATTTAAAGCAGTATGTACTCTACATTGTTTGTTATAGTATTTTAACTTGTGGCACTCTGCATGTGGGCACTGTTAGATGGCTTATTAAAGGGTGAATGAATTCGAAGTAATGCTGGCACAAAATTTGCTGATTCAGTTGTCAAGTTTTATTCTTGTCAGAATAACAAGGCTAGTGAGTGATGTTGTTCTTATTGATTTAATGAAGGATGAGGTAAAGAAATGAATCTTTCAGCTTCATTTCTCCTTCTGCCAAGCATTGTAGACTGGCAGGGAACCAACCACCAATCACCTTCTGTAAGGTGTGGTATGGCAGGATTGGACAAGTGTAGATGTGTGCTTGGAAAGTCATGTTTAGCCGTCTGTCAGGTTGCCTGAAGAAATGTTAGGAAACATCAGGCAGACTATCAGGCTACTTTCAAACAAGGGTCTGCCATTTTTCTGAAAAAAACTAAACCTGAGTCCAAGGCTAACCCAGCTCACAGGTGGAAAATAGAAGTGCAGGAGAAAGCAGACATGAACAATAGATAAAAATCAATTCTGTCCTTGAAATAGGTAGAGGGAATAGTAATGCTAGCAACTTTCTATCTACATGCCTGGTGACATCCAGAAGTAGTCCATGAACAACCATGAAGTTTAGACGGAGAAGACAAGGTGGTGCCATTCCTCCATACCATCACTACCACCGGGTAATAAAACAGTAACTAATACAGCCATGCAGAGACACTGCATACAGCCTTTGCATAGCTGTATTGGATACTATTTTTGTTACCTATAGGAACAGCAGAAAGTGTACAATACATCCAATGGTGATAGCCCGGCAACAAAGCAAGTAGAATCCACCTGTCTTCTGTTATAAATCAAGGTGTCTGTAACATAAGAGTAATACTCTTCCAAGAAAGGGAACATTCTGTTTTGAAAAGCAGGCTTTCATCTCTTTCAAAAGATGCTAAACTTGTATTTATTAAGGACTTGATATTATGAAAGATAGATGTCTCTGCAGATACCAGATGTGGAAGGATTACAGTAAGTAACTTCAGTGGCCAATAGCAGCTGGGCAGAAGCTGCTTTTGAGAGCATCAGCAACAAAGGAGAACCATTGGTTGAGATCCAAAGAAAGAGGTCCTGGGGCTGAGGCCTTCCTTCTGATTGCTGTTCTTCCTCATTCCAGATATATGACAATGATTTATAGTTAGGAATTTAAGACATTACTTCATATTCAGGCTGGTCTTGCCTTTCTACAAGTTTGAGCATCTGGAAATTTGGGAGTGTACATGTCTGTAAGATTGGGATGAACCAACCCTGCCCTCAGGCTGGATTTGCACATTGTATTAAGTCATAATTTATTTAACTGGTTTAATTGAATATATCATAACCTGGTCTTATATTTATTAGTTTCAAATAAGGCTTCAGCAAGAGCTCTCAATAGGAAAATGTAATATTTATGTCCAGATAGCCCTGATTCTCTGGCTATATTACTTTGCAGTTTGTTGTTAAATAAAATCTGGAATCTTATAGTATTTTTCTAACTATCAAGTTTTACTGATAGTTAGTTCTATCAGTAAATATAAATAGATAGTAAATATAGATAGATAGTTCTAACTATCAAGTTTACTGATAAGCTTGATACTCAAGTTTACTTCCCGGGTTTTTGCCATCATAACATTTCTTTGTATAATGTCAGTAATCACATAAAAGTTTATTGTAAAGACCATTGCAGTAATACATTTCACAATTCTTACTGGTGGAATAACATTTATAAAGGTAAAAAAATCAAATAACAAAATATTCTGCAAGGTTTTAAATTCTCCATAGTTCTTCATCAAGGAAAAAAAAATGTTTAAAATACCTGGCCTATGGCATCACATAAACTAGTGGCAGTCTCTGCTTGAGAGATCTGTGGTTTTTCTATATAGTGACACAAATCAAGACTAAATTTGAGAATTATTTCAAACCATTTCATTTAGAGGAAGTAATCAGAATAAAACTTTTTTGCTTCTTTTTTAAAAATAGTAAACTTGTACTTCTTTCTCAAGTTTCCAAGTAACTTCTGAACTTCTTGAATAGGCCCAACTGAATACAACTGTACTACCATTCAAATCACTTTCAAACGTAAGATTATTGTATATTTTCTAGATCTTATTTATTTATTTACAGCAGAGGTCTCCAACCTTGGAAACTTTAAGACCTGTGGACTTCAACTCCCAGAATTCCTCAGCCAGCAAAGCTGCCTGAAAGTCTTAAAATTGCCAAGGTTGGAGACCTCTGATTTGGAGTATGCCATATGTTTATTTTCTAGATTAATTGTGCAGCTCTATATGCTGTGACCAAATAAAATTCTGAATATGAGCTTGTGTTCTGCAGTCAAGGAGCATGAAAAGAATCTAATTAAAGATTCTTTTTTGCTTAAAAGTTGAAGAATAGTAGAAGAATAGTGATCCGACACAACAATTTGGAAAGATGTTATTTTGGCATTCAAATACATAGCATACAATATCCATTGGCTTAACTTGTTGCCAAGGTGACCTTCAAACTTCCATCAGAAGATTCCTTTGCTTTCCACTTCATTATACTTCCAACGCAGAGTTTCTATTAAATATTAAACCAAAATGGTTTTGAAAAGAGAAAAGTCTACTTTCCAAATACAACTCTTGACCTCACTCCCACATGGCATTTCTCAATTTATTTTAAAGAACATTAGCTGGCTCTGGATGCCCTGAGGTGTTTCTTTTTTCTGCAAGGTGCCCAAAAGTGGAAATGGAGACATAAGAGCCAACTAGCATCTCTGCTCAAATGGAAGAAAGCTTTTTGAAGGCATTCTTCTTTCCTTGTTCAATTGTATCATCTGTAGTATTGCAGAGGACATACAAGAGGATATACACTATGTGCTTAAACACATTTCTCGAAGTATTAGGGGTAACTTGGTACAGGATTCTTTTAATTTTCCTATACATGTTCCCATAAAAATGTCACACTTGAAGAAAAGCTATATATGCTGTTTCTTTTCTGCAGAATTGGGTGGTGGTGAGGGGAATGGGCATAGTTTCATCTCATTTTAAAACTATTTAAGCCAATTTATGCTTATTAACTGTTATACAGGAATTCTCATATATTTCTTGTCTCAAGATGAAAAGGCATTTGGAAGAGATTTGCAGCCACAGAAATGAGTTTAGGAAATATATGCAGCCAAGGTTGCACGTTGAACATCCCTGATTATACATAGCTAACATGCATGTGAGAAGGAGAAGATTAATGTATCAAAATTTGCCCTGACCTGTAAGTAACTGCTTGCATGATTACAATGGTGAATAAAATTTTCTCCGAGCCATTCCTGTTGTGGCTCTACCATAGATCTCTTGTCTTTAAATATTGATCTCACCCCCTCCCCCAAAATATTGATCTCACCCCTCTCCCCAACTCCTGCCACCCCCAAGTTAGAGGATTGAAATCAAGGCGCTGCTGTTAATGCAACACTATTCTAGTCTTTTGACCTTCTCCCAGTAGTGCTATGTTTGAGAGTGGGAGCATCAAGCAATGCAAGTGGCCCTTGGAGTGTCACTCAGATTTACAAGACCTGTAGATTCCTGCAAGTAGTTTGAAACACAAGAACAGTTCTTGAAAGAGGAAAGGATTGTTATTTCAGAACCTAGCAACAGTTTGTTAATAAGTCACAGCTGCTACTGGTAGGTAATAATGATCACTTTTATCTAGCACTTTTTGAATATTTGAAGTGCTTCGTGATGTTATTTTGGGAAACTTTTAGAACAAGGATTGGAACTAATACCAGCACCCATATTTAAGGTTACCAAATCTGAACTTCTGAAAGAACACTTTGTGTGTCATGCCACTAAAGGATTGATACATCTTCTGCCTCCACTGTCATGCATTCTGTTGTAAAGCTCTAAAGCAGTGTTTTTCAACCTTAGCACTTGAAGATGTGTGGACTTCAACTCCCAGAATTCCCTAAGCAGCCTTGCTAGCTGGAGAATTCTGGGAGTTTAAGTTAACACATCTTAAACTTTCCAAGATTGGAAAACGCTACTCTAGAAGGATGAATCCAAACGATATTTTCTATGGAAACTCCAGTGGATCCATAGGGATGCTAAACCTAGACGGGAATAATGATTGGTTCAGTTTAGAAGAGATTTAGGTAGCATGCTTAGCATAATGATTCAGTATGCAAAAGGACATTTGAAAGTTATAGCTTTCCTATGCTTTGTTCTCCAAAAAGGATTATATAATGAGCATGATGTTTTGAATCTGCTGTCTGTGAAGTTCCATTAAAAATCTTACAAATAAAAAAAATATCCTAATCTATATAGGAATAGAAATGATTCTTCAAACAGCATCATATAGGATTATTTATTTTAAGCCCTTGCTTAACTAGTGGGAACTTACAGGATCTTTAGAGCCAAGATCATATATGCTTAGTATCTTAAAAATAACAATGGAGTGAACTCAGTATCTGTTGGATATGTTTTCTTTCTTCATTGTTTCTTCCTGTATAACTAAACAAGAGTTCCAAATGTTAATGCCTACATGTTCTTTTCAGAAGGAGAAATGATTCTTGAGTGGATACATAGTCTTTCCATTTGTAATTTATGTGGATAGTTGATACTATTGCAGCTCATCAGACTTTCCAATCAAGATTAGAAATATGAAAAATATGAAAAAAACCACGATTTTACAATGACTAGTAAAAAAGAAAAAATATGAATACATATTAAATACAAAGAATTTTAAAAGTTAATATTCTGATTGAACTAGATTTTTTTTATTGGGCCTTACGGATAACCAGTTAGAAAAGTTTTACGGAAGATTGATTTTGTATATGGTAATTGCAGCAAGACTTCTCAATACACAACACTGAAGAAATACGGAAATACCCACAATGGAGGAGAATAGATTGTGAAGAAGGCAGAATAAAAGAAATGTGAAAACCGATCTGTTTGATTAAGGATAAAACAAGTATTTTAATAAATGTGGTTAGAAGCCTTTGATTAACCTTTTGGTGAAAACAGGAAGAAATGAAATGGCGATTTCTGGATTTCTCAATAGTAGAAATTAATAGTAAAAGGATTGAACAGGATAGAGGAGAGCCATAATCTTAGTGAGGAGGGATAATAATTTGGTTTGTAACTACTATAAAGAAGATCAGAAATTGCTTCCTTAACTTTTTCTTTTCTTTATTTATACTGCTAAACTTTTTCTTTTTTTCTTTTTCTTAACTTTTCTTTATATATGTCCTCATGTTTATCTTTTGGTTCATGTAAAAAAATCTTCACTAAAAATTACATATAAAAATTAGTGAATGTTCAATGGAAGGACACTTTATAAATGATCAGGTGCATAATTTTTTTTTTCCAACTACATGAAAATCAATTTCACAGGAGTCCCCTGTTCCAGACAGTAGGTGGGTTTTACTTTTGTAATATTATAAACTATATCATCCCCACATTATCTTAAACCATTCTGTGGTTTCGTAGTGCTTGTAATATATATATATATCTCCAACCATTTGCTTTCAAAACATATTTTAGCCACCCTGTTACTAATAAAAATCTCTGTGTTACATTAATACACTCTCCTTAGAGAATTTTCATCTGCTTGCAATAAGCATCACTTTAATAGAAACTTTATTGTACTCAATTATCTTTGCTGAAGATATACAATTATTTACAGATTATAGAATGGATTTTTCTCCTTCCTTCCTTCCTTCCTTCCCTCCCTCCTTCCCTCTCTTCTTTCTTTCTTTTTCTTTCTATGCAAAACAAGAATCCTCTATGTTGATATGGGTTTGGGTGTTTTTTTAATTGAGGAATATTTGTTAATCACCTGCTTATCAACTCATATTTGAGCCTTTAGTTTATTTGTTGCTATTTTACTTTCATTAAGGTCCAACCTTAATGAAAACAATCTTTGAAAATGTAACTATTAAAAATTATTACAAGTAATATGAGTACTTAATTCGTAATGGTATGCTAATGACATAGAATGAGAACAATATAAGTTACCTTGCCTTTGTTACACATTAAGAATTCTGGTGATAGAAAGGAAGAGAGAAAGGGCGGGGAGTGGGGGCAAATCTCTACCTCTTTTAAACACAGCCAAATCCTCCACCTATAGAGCTGGTTTTTCTGTGCTCTTTGAATTGGGAATGAGTTGACACACTGCAATTTTAAATTCAAACAGGATAGGAGGAGTATCATTAGGAACATGCTGGGAAATTTAAAATGAGGACTTACATATTTTTGTTATTGTTTCAAGTCTCAAATGGAAAGAATCTATGCAGAAATGTGCTTTGCCAATGTCACCAAGCTGGCACTGACTCTATTCATGTAGATGATTCAAGAGCAATCTCTTTAAGGAGGATCTTGGAGAGAAATTATCAAAGAAACACTAATGTCTGTAGGGAAAGAGTTTGGTAAGAGAATATTCAGAATATTACTGCTTATTTGCCAGTGCCCATTTATCTATTTAGCACCTCATATTTCAAACAATGTATGGGTGAAAAATGCTTTGAATTTGAAACAGGTTGTTTTGACCTTTCAAAAGTATTCCAGTAAGATCAGGCCCATTGTTTTGAATTTGAAATAGTTTGCACACCACTACTAGATTGGTGCTGCTGAAAGGGCATAGGGGGAATTTGAGGAATACAGTCTCTCCTGATGTTTGACTAAAGCAGTAATTGGGATCATTAAATTTCTTACCTGTATCGTTGTATTGTCTTGTCTTAATGTGTAAGTTAGTGACTCCTATTTCATATTCAACCACATTAAAATATTCATTATTCCTGGATATATTTTACACAGATGCAATATTTATATAAAAACAGGTAGTCCTCCATTTAAAACAGTTCATTTAGTGACCATTCAAGATTAAAACAGCACTGAAACAACTGACTTATAACCAGTTTTCAGAATTATTACCATTGCAACATCCTCTTGGTCATGTGATCAAAATCCAGATGCTTGGCAACTGATTCATATTTACGATGGTTGCAGTGTCCTGGGTCATGTGATCACCTTTTGTGAATTTCCAACCAGCAAAATCAACGGGGAAACAAGATTCACTTAACAATAGTGTCATTAATTTAACAATTGCAGGGATTCACTTAACTGTGGCAGGAAAGGTCATACGATGGAACAAAATTCACAACAAATGTCTCACTTAAAAATTTTATGCTCAATCGTGATTGTAAGTTGAGGATTACCTTACTTAGGTTAAAGTACATTTGTGTAAATTATGCTATTAAGCTGAGACTTATTCAGAGAAATATGCCAATGAAGTTTTACATGTTTCAATCTGCATATTTTTCTGGTTCATTTTAAGCAAAAACAGAAGAAAAATCCTTAATCATCTTTGTTGTTAATGCTTCCTTTTAACTATTTGGCATTTATTTTATTCCTTTTAAGCTATTGAAACAATAGCCCTAAAGCAAAGATGAGATATAATTTTGATTTGTGTTTAATACTCAATATTGTTGCCTTGTATTTAGTTTGTCATTTTGACTAAATGTCAGTTTTCATCTAGTCCAGGTATAACAATAATGAGACAGCCAAACAGAATCTCTCTTTGTCTGCAATAGGTGATATTCAGAGAAATTTCCAGTTCTTTGAGGTAGGCCAGAGCAGCGAACAGATACCACAAGAACTACTGGAAGTCCACTATATTATTATAGAATATTATATAGAAATTGTAAAGTCTGACAGTGTCTCTCTCCCTCTTTTTTAAAAAATAAGATAAATCAGGGCAATCTTGGGTTTCTTTTTCACCTCCTGTTATCTTTCAGGACTAAGCTGATACTGTCCTTATCAACTATTGCGTACCTTCTTCAAGACTATCTTCATACTCCTCCTTGACAGGAGTGTGGTGATTCCATTTAATCATCATTTATATGGTAGGCTTCCATTAGCTGACCTGGAGTGGCATTAAGGAGCTAAAGAAATGTGAGTGTGATTTACACTGAGCCCTAACCAACAAAGGGGCAGCACAGTGGCTTATTGGTTAAAATGCTGGGCTTACTGGTTGGAAAGCCAACAGCCCCAGTTTGACACCCAAGTTCCCATCCTCACGCCAACTCCTGTCAACCTAGCAATTTGATAACATACAAATGCAAGTAGATAAATAGGTACCACTTCAGTGGGAAAGTAATAGCACTCTATGACAATAGCTGGCCACATAATTACGGAAATGTATTCAGACAGTATTCAGGCTCAATAGCTTTGAAATGGAGATGAACTCTGCCCACTATAGTAGACAAAGAACAGGAGTAAAAATCTGCAGGAACTCCTTTACTTTTTTTAACCTGTCGAACAAAATGAAATTCAATATGGAGAAAAGTAAGGTCTTACACTTAGGTAAGAAAAAACAAATGTACGGGTTTAGATTAGGTGAAACCTGACTCAATAGCAGTAACTGTGAGAGGATCTTGGAGTTCTAGTGTACTATTTCTTAAATATGAGCCAGCAACGTAAAGAGCAACCAAAAAAGATTTTTTTTTTAATGCAGGGGAAGGAAGAGGTGCAGAATTTACAAAACTCAACCTGGGATCTGTTTTGCTAAAGAAGCCCTAGTCAACATCTGTGAGATTAACTGTCACTAATACTTCTCCCTTTGTGATGGCTACTTGGCTGCAAACCTTTTGGTAAATTAATTTAAAACCAGTTTGATTGTTTGTCTCATTCAGATTTTATTCATTGGTTTGTTCACCAATGCCTATTTCTTTCTTCTCAATAATAATTACTTAAAAGTGGGTTGAAGGAGTATCGGCAGCTACTAAAGTAGTAAAGGGGAGATTCTTTCCGGAAGGGGATCTCTCCATCTGTAATGAAGTTCATTTTAACCCAGCCTCCTCCCACGCTGCACTCAGCACCAGATAAGAGCCAAAGCCCCTGTTTTTGGGTGGCCGAGGCCTTCAGTCTCCTGCTGCTGGTTGCCAGGAGACCATTGATGGACACACTGAGAATTCCAGCAGCTGGGAGTACACTTTATTATGGGCTCTTTCCGTTGATTATCCTGTAGGAGGGTCCCTACTGACTTAGAGTCAGATAACTTCCTTTGATTGGCAGTGGCCTCTTGCTGCAGAACCAACCCCCATGTGTCCTTGCCATGGAGAATACCCAAACACTTGAGTCCCTTTGGCCAGAGACCTCTCTTCATTAGTAGTCCTGCCACTAATACCTGGAAGAAAGAAACAATTTCCAAACTTTGCAAAAATTTATCTCTGTTAATTAAAGAATGCAAAAAATGGAGATTTTATAAAACCATTATGTTAAATAATCAAACTGCAAAAAGACAGCTTTTCCAAGTATTTTTGTATCAGGTTTCTAGTACCATCTCATGTTTCATTCTATGGAACAATATTCAATGAAAAATTGAGGCAGTAAAATATGTGATATGTTTAGACAGGACCAATTAAAATATATTCTTGGTTGTACTCCAATTTATCTACCAGATTCTGAAATCTATGGGTGGTGTCATTATATTGTTATCATTATGTGTCACTGGACACATAATATGTTTGGGTCTGCTGTTAAAGAGATGAAACAAAATTTTTGTCTAGCTTCCTGGTCTGTATATTTCCTAAGCCTTCTGTGACAGACTGTATTTATCTAAAGTCTTATGGGTTAGTTTTGAACCCAAGAAATCTAGCTATGGAATGTGTAAATAGAATTTGAAAATATGTAAAGTATATTTCCACTTCTCATCGCCTTCTTTCTTGTGGGAGCAGAAATAAGAGCTTCTTGAGTAGAAACTCCAGAAAATAGTGAGTCTTCACCTATTTCTTTACTTTGAAATTCTGCTCTTCATATTGGCTTTGAATAGGAAAAGTAGCTACGGTAATGGCACTTCACTTGCATTAAAGTATACTTGTTCCATGTCTCTCAACAATTTAGCAACTACTTTCCTTCACAGCCTGTACTTGTACATCTAGATTTTCCAGTGGCAACAAGGTTACATAAATTGAGTTTGTTGATCCTAATTCTAGTTGGATCAAGCTGTGTGGGCAGTACCAACTTCAGTTGGGGGATGGAGCATTTTGGCTTCATCAGGGTTACTTCAGAGAATCACTTTCCCTTTCTAAACATGCTCAGCTTGAAAAAGTAGTTCTGTTGTCAAACTCTGCCAATTGCCAGAGGAATGATGTAAAGACATTTTTGATCTTATAGGAAAAAGAGTTTAGCAGCAGAGTCCTTAAAGCAGCCTTGGGTGTCAGCTTTTCTGCCTGGGAGATTCAGTTAAATTTGTAGAAGGAATTTTCATTTGCTGGGCTTGCAAATAGCAGAGTTACATCTGCCACAATTGATACTTACCATTGGTCATTTTCCCCTGGCTTTACTTCTGAAAATTCAAATACAAACATTGATGGGGCCATTGCACTTCGATTTAGATGTGTTCCATCCATTATATATGTGACAAAGAAATCCAAACAATCACTAGATAACAATAAATAATTAATTTTTGATACATGGTTGTCCAGATTCTTGGAGCCTCACCTTTTTAAAAATGAAATTTTTCATCACTTGATTCCAATATTATGCAATTAGAACACTTTTTTTTCATTAAGCATGTCCAATTCTCAGAGATCCCTTGCACAAATCCCTGCAGTTGTCTTGGCAAGGCTTTTCAGAAGTGATTTGTCATTGCTTCCTTCTTAGGATTGAGAGAAAGTGTTTGGCCCCAGGTCACCTACTGTCCCTGGCTTCATGCTTAAACAGGATTAGAACTCATGATCTCCCAGTGTCTGCCCTGATACGAATAGACAATATTGGCTCTCAGTTAACAACATAAAGGGATACATTTTTTTATTTAAATTTTCCTCAGCTGCAAAGTCTCTTACTATACATAATTCATGTAAAAGTTATCTGGCCCACTTAAATCCTTTGTAAGGTAGACCCTTTTTGTAGGTATTCCAGTTTACATTCCAAAGCAATCAAAAAAAATCCTTAGCTAAGAATATATTCTATAACCTTGTATGTGTAGTCCTTGACTAATGCCCACAATTGAACCCAAAATTTATGTTGTTAAGTGAGTTTTACGACCTTTCTTGTCAGAGTTGTTAAGTGAATCACTGCTGGTATTAAAGTAGCATTTTACAGTCATTAAGTGAATCTGGCTTTTCCATTGACTTTGCTTGTCAGAAGGTCACCAAAGGTGTTCATGTATCCCTGGGACACTGCAACCATCATAAATATGAATCAGTTGCCAAGCAACTGAATTTTGGTTACATGAGTACGGGGATGAGGTAATGGTCGTAAGTGTGAAAACAGGTCATAAATCACCTTTTTCAGGGCTGTTGTAATTTCGAACAGTAACTAGATGAATTCTTATAAGTCAAGGATTAGTTATATACCAATAAACCCAAATTCTTCAACCAGAATTGATTTAGAAGTAGCTGTTTTGATGAACATTGTTAATTGGGCTGTTCATCACACCCCAAAATGAAAGTGTTCCATTCATTTTTGTTGTTTTGCTTAAAATCTAAGGTCTGTTAAGATTTAAGGATAAAACATAAATTCCAGTTAAGACTTTCTCACTCTTATTTAATTACAAGTAACTAGTCCCTATATTATTATTTTTTTAAAAAACTGTGTTTACTGTAGTGCAAATTTGCATAGCTTGTTATCCACATGTGGTTTCACAGTTCTTGGGGTTGCAGTTTCATGGAGTAATTGTGTTCTTTACTCCAGCAACAGTACTGAACTGTTTATTTATTTTTTCCTGCCTTTATTATTTTTACAAATAACTCAAGGTGGCGAAAATACCTAATTCTCATTCGTTCTCCTATTTTCCCCATAACAACAACCCTGTGAGGTGGGTTTGGTTGAGAGAGAGTAACTGGCTCAAGGTCACCCATCTGGCTTTCAAGGCTAAGGTGGGACTTGAACTCACGATCTCCAGCCAGTCTGGTGCCTTAACCTTTATTTATCTTTGTGGATCATGAACTTTACAAATCAGATATTTTGTTGAAGTTTCCAGGCTTTGTTCCATTATTTTAGATAATTTCCCACTCACCAACATGCATTGTAAATCTAATCCATTTGCCATTCATTAACCTATATATTAGTTCCACTTCATCAATTGCTTATTTCTGAATTCTGTTGGAACTAAGCGAAACTATGTTTTCTTTGCCAGCTGGAATCTGCCATCATTATTTCTTCCTATTTTTCTCACTGTTATTTGATCAGAAGCTGTGACATTTGTATGAGAAGTTTCTTCTTAGCTGACAATGGCTCTCAGTGTTAAATTGCCCATCCTTGAGAAGCTGAAGCTGATCCTTCTTCATTTTCTCATCTGCCTTGGGAAAACATTCATGGGAAAGAAGTAAAGTGGGGGAGGGGAAAGAGGTGAGAACCTCCATTCCAAATAACAATCTTACTGCTTAGTTGCCCTGAGTTTTATAACTAACCTGCTAGTTCTTAGCTAAACATTTTTTTATTCAACAAAGCGAAATAAGTATACCTTTAGATTCAAATCCACCAAATAAATTATATTTTATTTGTATTTATTGAGAATTTTACCTAAAGGAAAAGATGGAAGCAAAGAAAAAAAGAAAAAGAAAACTAAAATTAGTGACTCCATATCTCTCCTCCATATGTTCTCTTCCAGAAATTCTTTCAACTCTGTATTAAATTCTCATCTTTTGGAATTATTATATCCACAAATCATAATTTTCTTTTTTTTTCTTTTTTAAAGAAAAAGTCAGTAAAAGATTTCTAAACTTTAAAAAGAACTTACTTTTTTCTTTCTGACAAAACAGATATCTTTTGGCATTTTCCTAATTCTGACAGCTTATAACCACTCTTTCATTGAGGGAACTTCACTATCTTCCATCTTTGTGCATATAATAATCATGCTGTCATTACCATATATAACATTTATCTTTCATGAATCCTTTCTGATTCAGTTTATCCATAAACTCCAACAAAAAAGTTCTGGTTTCTTTCCAGGATTAAAATTTTAACATTCTTTGTATTACTGTATGTATACAAAATTTCTTGTCTTACAGCTTCTGAATTAGCTATAATTTGTTTTTACTAACTCTCAGCCTACTGAAGATTTGTGGCATTTGATATTTTTCCCATCTTTTCTAGTGACATATTATGAAAATTACATAGCAATTAAAATATCAATTAATTTGTACCATTTTAAACACAGAGAGGAAGTAGAAAGCTACAAATATTTTATGTACATGTACATGTTATATAGCAATCATTGCTATATAACGTACATGTACAATGGTTATACAGGTAGTCCTTGACTTACAACAGTTTGTTTAGTGACTGTTTGAAATTACAATTTACTGAAAAAAGTGACTTATGACCATTTTTCACACATACGACTATTGCAATCTCCCCATAGTCACATGATCAAAATTCAGATGCTTGGCAAATAATTCATATTTATGATGGTTGCACATGACTTGGGGCCATGTGATTAACTTTTGCAACCTTCTGACAAGGAAAGGGGAAGCCAGATTCACTTAACAACCATAGAAAAATAATAAAAGGGGGCAAAATTCACTTAACAACAGAAATTTGGGGCTCAGTTGTAGTCATAAGTTAAGAACTACTCTATTACCATGCCTATAATTTCCCAAATGGGAGTTAAATCCTTTTCAATCTAAAGCCCATCAGTTTAGAGATGCCTACTATAAGATAGGGAACACACACCACAAATTCAGAGATGGGGCGTGCTGTAAGCAAATGCCCTTCCGTCTTTTAGAGAAAAATTTGCAATAATCACATTCATTAAGGGCCCTGCCATTAATACCAATTCATTCTCCCCTATTCAAAAAAGGATTTAGATTATTCTGTGTATTGTAGATGAATCTAGCCTTTCACCAAACAACCTTGCTGAATTATGCTAGTTGTTTACTGAACAATGCAGTTGAGTATTTATACTTGTCATAAAGTCATAGATCCTAATCAGACTTTGGTGAGAGGGGTCCACTAGTATGTATGTCAGCATATATTACTGCCCTCTCTCCAAATAAAGGATATGAATATAAAACAGAGATAGTTTTTGATGTCTGAGACTCTTAGTAAACGTGGAAGCGGGAGATAAAAATTACAGTGGGAGAGATGATTATTTAAAATGGGGAAGTCAATTTATAGACCTGAGAGGACTTTAAGTTACATACTTTAACATTAAAGCAACAAGTGAATAGAAAGCTGAACTGAATATACCAGAGATTTCTGGATATTTGAGGAAGACTTGTTTTCATTGATCAGGAGTTTAAAAACGGCAGCAGCAAACTGTCTTAAGTTACATTGCTAAAATGAAAAGAACTCAGAGAGTCTGCCTCTCTTATTATATACACAAGTTATGAGGACTGGAAACTTAGATTATGCTTACTTTCTCCTGATTCCTCTTGACTGCCCAGCTTAGGTTGAGGTATTTACAGATACTAAGGTTGTTTCCCCCACTGTGTAATCAACATCAGGTGGGCCATAAATTCTTGCCCTTGCTGATGGCCATAAGATAGCAATAGCAAGACTTATATACCATTTTATAGTGCTTTACAGCCCTCTCTAAGCAGTTTACAGAGTCTGCATATTGCCTCCAACAATCTGGGTCCTCATTTTACCCATCTTGGAAGGATGGAAGGCTGAGTCAACCTTGAGCCTGGTGGGATTTGAACTGCCAAATTGCAGGCAGCTGGCTGCAGCAGAAATAGCCTGCAGTACTGCACTCCAACCACTATGCCATCGAGATCTCACTTGCCCAACTATTTCATGAATAGACATGTGTCCTTGCCCAAGGCACATACTTGAGTGGCTGACATTGCCTAGCAAATGATACTGTGGCCCATATTCAAGTTGTTTTCGGCACCTTGTCATCTCTATAAAGGCAGAGAACAAACTTCAGTACAATAGAGAGTGCACGTCTTTGATTCATCTGGCCCTGGTCCCAGCTACCTGGGAGCTAATTTACTCTCTGATTCAAAAAATTGGAAGGAGCCAGAGATCACATGTTCAGACCCACCAGTTTATTAAAGCTTTGATGAAGTATAACACGGAACTCAAAACAAGGACAAAGTAATATCAGATTATTTTGAAAAAACTGGAAGAATGCAGCCTTCTCATTTCGGGTAAAGAAAAGTAAGTAGCTCCCTTTTCTTTGTGATAACCTCTGAGATATTGGAACACTGCTATCATGTCACCCCTAATTTAGTCACCATCATTGGGACTGCCACTGGTTGTTAAGCAAAGCAGTCTCTAATTGAAACTTTCACTGTTTATTGTGTTCTTCAGTTTTCCTTTGTTTTACAGACCTTTGAAGGTTATAAATGTGAGGCTTGGTTAAATCCTCGCCATTGTAACTGTGAACTGTTGCTGTACAAGGTAGTCACTAAACGAGGAGTCCCTGTAATTGTTCCTGTAAAATTACTTTAGGGCAGCCCTTCCAACTATTTCTGAGCTCTTAGGCAACAACAAAGCATCATGTACACTGCAGTGTTGTACATATTGGACAGCTGACCTAGAAAAATAGTTGCCAAGGAACTCTTTCTGATGATCTGAAACTGACCACCCTGTCCCCTTCTTAAGGCATGTAGCCAACAGTATAATTGAAAGGGTTTGACTCTATAATATTTCATAATAATATCCAGCAATGGAGTGTTCCTTCCCAGTGAAAGAATAGTTTTAAAAAAGCCCTGGTTCTTCTCTTCCTTTGTTCATGGAATTTTTCTTTTCTTTTTTCTTTCTTTAAAGTTCTAGCCTTCAGTAAATCTAACTCTCCTGGCTTGCATAATAGGTCATGAAATAAGTGTGTATTTTGGATTTCTTTAAAAAAATGAAAATCTCTTTTTGCTGAAGGTAGAATGAGATGGGATCCTTCTCCCGCACTGAGACATGGGGTCCTGCATCATTATAAACCACGTTTTCTCCTAAAATGATACCTGTAGAGAAACAACTGGGAAGACCAAGGCCATTCTCTGTCTTCCCTTCAGGATACCTTATCCAAAATTGCTCTGACACCTCTCCAATCCTGAGCAACATATGCTTAGTTTTGCTGTCATCCATTATTAAAGATCTTCTCCAAAAATGGTAAATTTATTTTTGTACTTCTTTATACCTTTTCATCCTCCTCTTTCAAGAGCTGAAAGTTTGGGTTACACTGAATCAAGCTATTCTCCAAAGCACCTGAGGGCGGGTCAAGAAGCAATGGGTGGAAACTAATCAAGAAGAGAAGCAACTTGGAACTAAGGAGAAATTTCCTGACAGTTAAAACAAATAATAGTGGAACAACTTGACTCCAGAAATTGTGAGGTTTTCTAAATCTGGAATTTTAAAAGGAGAGATTGGACAACCACTTCTCTTAAATTAATGCTCGTAAAAGAAAAAAAATGGCTGTATATAACTATGTGTTTTTTTAAAAAAAACATTTTTTTTATGTTTTAGACAAACATACACAAACACAACATAAAAACATCAAGCCATCTTCCACTTACCTACATACAGTGTGTCGGTTGGTTACAAATTGTTTTGTGCATCCACTCCATAGTCCTCACTTACAATTACTTGTATATATTCTCATATTATCAATCAAATATTCCTAAATACATTATTATCATTGTTACTCAATCATTTGACTATACTATTATTCATTCATATTATGCAAGATATTCCATGTTTTTAAATTGATTTATCTTATAGTAATTCATATCATCCTAAATCCATCCCATAATTATAATATAATAATACATCTTTATATATTCTGTATAGTTTTATTCTAAAGTTCTACATATTTTATTACCATATTTTATTTTCTAACCATTGATAAAACAAATCCCAAATTTTATAAAATTGTTTATCTTCTTGTTCTCTAATTTCAAATGTCAATTTACTCATTTCAGCACATTCCATTATTTTCTTGATAACTTCCTCCTGCGTTGGTATTTTCTCATTTTTCCAATTTTTGGCAAATACAATCCTAGCCTCTGTTAATACATTTACAATCAAATATTTCAATTCCCTATTGTATATTTCAGGTAAAATTCCCAATAAAAATATCTCTGGTTTCAAGTCTATGTGTTTTTTTGTCATTTTTTCCAACCATGTGCGGATTTTAGTCCAATATCTTTTAGCATCCGCACATGTCCGCCACATATGGTAATATGAACCAGGTGTTTGATGACATTTCCAACATTTTCCAGATTTGTTCTTGAACATTCTTGCTATTCTTGTTGGGGGTAAGTGCCACCTGTAAAACATCTTATACAAGTTTTCTTCATATGCTGTTGACATTGTCATTTTATAATTTTGAGACCACAATTTTTGCCATTTCTCTAAGTCAATCCCATATCCAAAATTTTCCCCCAAGCAATCTACAATGTGTTTTTGTTATATGGAAATGAGTGTTGGGTATTATCAAGAGAAATAAAATAACTTGAATCTGGGAATGAGTTACTTAAGAAATGTGGGTGGTAGAACAAGAAGAGATAGGGTCAAGAAGGAATGGCTTCTGAATACAAAAATTTGAGATCAGTGAAGGAAACAAAATTGAAGTAGCTTGTCAGCCTTCCTAATGTATTGTTTCTGATAAAACAAGATTTGGAATCAAATCAATCCATTCCAGATAGAAAATCACAGCATTTTGGAATAAGCAGATCTTTTTAAAAAAAAGACTATGCCTTTAAAAGTCTAGTCCTTCAAAATCAATATGTTTCAAATCCCCTGCTGAGCAATGAGGATGACTGACTCATACACAGACAGCAGCTGGGATGAATTAGGTTATTACAGGAAATCAATAGGAAGTTATTAAAATGAACCATCAAGTTAAATTGGGTTCATTGTATTTTCTAAAGAAACAGTTACTGTGCAACTGTTTTATTGCATGTCGTGAATCTGGGGGAGGATTATATTGAGGCATGAATTATACTTGGGAACATGTATGCCGATTTTAGTTATGTTTTCAATAATTGGAAAGTGACACAGGAAGTGTTGGTTTTTCTGAAAGGATCTGAGAAGTTCCTGCTTGGCTTGGAAGGGCTTGGATGGATACCAGAGTTCCACGATTGAATTGCACATTGAATTCCAGAAACCAAAAAACCCCTTCCACCCACATTTATTTCAAAGCAGTTTATTATATTGCCATCCTGCTCTGCATTTTTCAATCTCTCCAGAATGGCATGCAATGAAAGAGGGTAATGACCTCTTGGATTTCTGAATCTCAACTGCTAAAAGCCACATTCCATTTTTTTTCAGGAAAAATACATTTTAATTATATATAGTAGGAAAAGCTGCAAGGAATAGCAAAAGTTAATTTCTCAATCCAGACAACCCATGTCCATGCATGTAGATTCTCATATTTTTATTTTCAAAACAAGGCATACACATCTTTTTTAAAAGCAGATATTTTAGCAGTTGGCGGCACATTAAGTTAATATTTTCATATTCAGTCATTATAACAGATGAGTAACCTAAATATGAGGTGGAAACCCAGCTATTATGGTTCGGCATTATATGAAGTAGGCTACTGTAGGTTGTTCAGCAAATTAGAATTAAAATATTTGTTTGCACAATATATGATTTCAGTCATTATTGCTGTTGCTAGTTTTTGAAATGGAAAGAGAGATTCCATCCTCTGCTAAAAAAAACTTGTAGGGCTGTTCATGTTCATTTTAATATGCGTTAGGCCCAAGTAATGGAACTCTGCAGACTGTGAAATTGTGCACATCAATCAAGTTTATACATATCTACATTATTAATCTGATTTATTAAGAGAAAAGTTTGGATGTTCTGCAGGGCGCTATTGTCCACTCACTATACACACTAGACAGTTTTATACACTAGCCAATTTTATACATTGTATACCCTAGATTTTGAGAATTACGCCATTTTCTTTAAGCTCATTGTGGTTGTCCTAGGAATTGGAAACTTACTTAAAAAAGAAAAATAACTGAAATTCTCAAGATGTTCTTTGCTCAGTGATTGTTTAGTAAGGATAATGTACATGAAATGCTTGGCTTGTATGCATTTTAAACTTTTTATTTTACAGTTTAAAATTAAGACTTTAAACCCCGTCAACTTAATTCAAACTTTCCAAAATAAACTCATATACCTTGCCAAGGTATAGCCTAAGAAGGCATAAACCTCTCCATATGGTGCATTGGAATCACATCCTTTTGTTTCCGTGCTGGTGTTATCTTGGACAACTGAACTAATTTCCTTCCAGTTTTGCCACCCAAAATCTCTAATTGAAAATTTCTGTTTTGTGATTTGGAATGACAATATTGGATCTGTGGGGCTTGGAGTCTGCAATTTTGCTGTTGGCAAGAAGGTCCACCAATTCCTGCCTTCTGCAGTTATGGTGATTTGAAGTTCCATAATTACTTTGTGCTGGACTCCAGTCCTTTTGCAACTATGGTTTACTTTCTCTTCTTTTCTCACAGAACTAATGCAGGAAGCCACGGTTCTTGCAATGGAAGAGAGCGGGGAGTACAGGCCAATTTCTGTGTTTGCTTATTAGTTGGGTGGTGGGAGCTGAGGCAATGCCCTCAATAGCTGTGTTGAGTAATTGATCACGGATCATTATGAAGAATTTGAGAGGGTTCAGAAGTTGCAACTGTGATCAAAGTAACCAGATATGTCTTGCCAGATAGGTAAAACCCTCTTGAGAGAAGCAGATTCTTCTTTCTCTTGAGCTTCATGATAATTCCTCTCTCTTTTTTTTTCTTCTTCTCAGTATGCACAGGGACAGATATGAAACTGCAGCAACCCTCCAGTCCAGAAAACCATCCAGACACACTCCGTTGGCTCTATGAGCATTGTCAAGTTGTGCAAGGCAATCTGGAGATCACATATCTACCAGCAGATGTGGATACATCCTTTCTCAAAGTAGGTACAGTATAATTTGAGAAATGGTGGTGTTTCCAAACTTTGTTTTATTGGCTTAGAAATGGGGAAAGGAAGAAACGCTACATGCTTCCACTTAACTGTCCCTGCCATTAGCATTTAAGAAGGTGACATTGATGACTAGAAGTTACAAAAACATTGTCTATTAGGATTGTATTAGATCAACTCCAAATATTCACCACATTTAGTAAAGTGTAGCTAAATTTAATTTGGTTGTGCATATTTTGATTTCTCCCTAAAGGGGCTTTAGTAGCTTTTGAGTCTCATGTTATACCTGCAGGTCAGCAAGTTAATAAGATGTTGTTTTGGGTCCCAAGAATTTGAATTTGATTGCTTATGCTGGGTTCAGTAGTCCGTAAACTAGTTTAATTTCTGCGACATGCTAAGCCATAATGAAATTCATTATTTAGTATTAGAAATCCTTATTAAACAAAACATAATATCTAAGCCTAGTCTTTGTGTCAAACTCACAATTTACAAACCAGAAAAGTTGGCTTCAGGTAACACCTACAAGCTTAGAATAGAAAGAATACATGGAAACGAAGCTTTAGATAGGTATAAGTAAAAGGTGAATGGAAATATAAATACAAATCATCTGCCACCTTCCCCCTATATGCTCTAATGCTGAGCGCACTTATTATTATTTATATTAACCATGGTTAAATTAATAAGCTACACTTTTAGTGATATGTCTTGATTCCTTTATAATCCACAATTTGTAAATAAAAAAAAATCCAGATTTGGGAAATATGTCAAGCCTTAATCAAAATATATATTTGGGCTTACTGCACTGAGCCCAAATATAGTGCAGTCAGCCCAAATATGTATTTTGAGTAGAGCTCAGTATGTAGCAATTGCAATTTACAAATTGCAGATTATGGAGGAATAACAGTATGTTGTACACATAGAGCGGTGTAACCTCAAACTTTCTGTTCTCTGTGGGCAACATACTGTAGTTTGGCTCAGGGAAGATTTGGGTCTGTTGAATCAGGGAATCTGGTCTCCCAGCTATTGCACTTCAGTTTTCATCTGTAGTATAGTAAAGTTCAAGGGGTATTATGGCCCATCAGCTCTGGAGGACCTTCATCATGTTCTTAGTAGGTGATCTTTTGCAAATCCAAGCATCCTGAAACATTTATACTTCATTTCGTTCTCTCTCTGCTTCTCAGGACATCAGAGAAGTCCAGGGATATGTATTAATAGCCAAGAATCACATGCGCCATTTACACCTGAACAGCCTCTTGATCATTCGTGGAACGCAGCTCTATGATGAGAAGTATGCACTGGCTGTCCTAGACAATGCTGATCCCAGTGGAGACGTGGGGTTGCAGGAACTGGGCATGTTGAAACTAACAGGTGTGTAAAGATGGGCTGGGTAGTTTCTCAGGAAGAAGATAACAGAGCAAAGCAGAACAGAATAGAATAGAGCTGGAAGGGATCTTGGAGGTCTTCTAGTCTAGCCCCTGTTCAAGCAGGAGAACCTATACTATTTCATTGTTTCTTGTCCTGCCCTTGTAGAATAATTTGACCCCCTCTTCTGGAATATTGCTATCATGTTGCCCCTAATTCACTTCTTTAGACTAACCAAACTCAAATCCTGCAGCCACGTTTTCATATGTTTTAGTCTCCAGGTCTTTGATCGTCTTAGTTGCTCTTCTGTGGACTTTTTCCAAAGTTTCAATATCTTTTTTTGTAGTATAGTGACTAAAATTGGATGAAGTATTCCAGATGTGGAATATGCAGGAGGCAGTGTTGGAAGCCATTCACTCTGGGTTGAATCCAGACAAAATTATTTACATTTAAAACATAAAGGCAGGAAGCACTGTTGGTGGATTCCTGCCTTAACAGGATATGTGAACTGGAAATTTTGATGGATTCTAACAAATCAAAGATTCTAGTTCACATATGCTTAATAAACCACAGCTGTTGTAAATATTCCTACTGTTAGGAGAAGCCAAAAGTCATTACTATTGCTGTTCTAACCAGCCCTAAAATGTACTACAATGTTTATTTATTAAATATTTTATAAAACTGCCATTATTCAAAAAGATTTTTCGCCTTAAGAGCAACTCCAATTCTGTAAAAAATACTATAGTATTTCTGCTTGGCAGCTGAAAGCATTTATATCTAGCTCAGCTCCAAAAAAAAAAATCACAATAAATGTGTTATTTCCATTTAAAACCCCGAAGTTCTGTGGGAAAGTTGTATTTTCAGTTCCCATTTGTAGAAACAAGAGGAGTGCAAATCTTCTCAGATATGTACAGTTAACCCAGATCAAAATGCCCGGATTGATATCAGAAGAATTGTTCTGACTTGCAGGGACTATCTTGAATTCAGAAGCTTCTAGAATTGCCAGAACACTCTCTTTTGAGCTCTAAATGATGTGTTTAGAATTTGAAATAATGTGAATTTGAAAAGTTTAGCTCACTTCTAGGTGGGAAGACTTGATGTACCTATTTCTTAGTGCTCATGCTAACAAATTTTAGCAACTCCCCTCACTCCACTGTACTATATTTCTGTTTACAATGAATTCATTGCACAAAATATGAACAAATGTTTTGTTGGTAGTATAGTGATTGATTGATGGTCTGGTCCCATATCCCCATACAAAGTCTCCTTGAATATTTAAAAGATTTGGCATCATATTTCAGCCTGAACTATAAGGTATGATATTTGTTGCTTAAATCTTGCTTGTGCCATGGACATACTTTCTTCAGCATAGATACATTATGATCATAATGTGCCAAACTCTCAGCTGCTACTCTACCTCGAACTAACTTTAGGAAGTGTAATACAGTTTTATCCCAGTTTGTAATAGAGTTCCAGTTTAGTTGTGACAACAGGTTGAACTTTATAATAGATTGAATGTGTGATTTTAAAATAATGAACAAAAACAGACTGTTAACTCATAGTCCCTTCACTGTCCCTTCCTTTCCTCCTGTTTGCTTTCAGAGATCTTAAAAGGTAGTGTGATTATGATGAGGAACCCTCAGCTGTGTTTCCAAGAAACCATCCATTGGGAAGCTATCTTTCATAAATATAATGGGCAAAACTATACAGAGATCAGCAGCCATCGCCGTAGGAACTGTAAGTATAATTGTTTAGGCTCTGGGCTTCCTGGGGAGATATACGCAGAAGTAATTTTAATGATGCTCGGGAAATATTTCATATCTACTTTCTTTCTTCTGAGTAAAGTTTGGAATTTTGATTTTTTATCAGTGCTGTTTTATTTTCTGGTAAAATTAAGACCCTGAGATGAAATGAATTTCATAGCTTCCATTAGTAATACAAGTTGCCTTATGTTTGTTCTTATCTGGAGCTAATTCTGAAGTTCCTGGATATCACATCTCTTATAGTTTTTGTGATTTGTTCATGTAGCATGCCCATAATAACTGGAATAACAAATATAGCAAAGATTTATAGATCTTGCACTTTATCCCTGCACTGAATTACTCTTTTCTCATTTTTTGCTGCCCAGTAACTCTTTCTACAATCTGTGAGGTTGGGTGAATGAATGAGCAATATTCTTTTATTATGAACTTCCAGATAGTGCTTGGCTTGTAAAGCAGTTAGGACTTGAATTACTGTCTGTAAGTGATGCAGTCATAAAGCATGACATCACATGACCATGTCACTTAGCAATGGCAATTCCAGCAATCCCATTTGCCCTATTAAGTGAGGACTGCATTAAGTGGGGATCTCATGTGACTGCAATTTAAGTGACATTTTACAATTTTTCTTGCCGCATTTGTTAAGCGAATCATTGCAATTGTTAAATTAACATGGCTGTTAAGTGAATTTGGCTTCCCATTGACCTTGCTTGTCAGAAGATCACAAAAGGTGATCCCATGACCCCCAGGACACTGAAACCATCATAACTGTGAACCTGTATCTGAATGTAAATCACATAACCACGGGGGTGCTGGAATGGTCATAAGTGTGAAAAATGGTCATTAGTCACTTTTTTCAGTGCCGTTGTAACTTCAATGGTCACTAAATAAACTGTTGTAAGTTGAGGACTACTTACTTGTCCACAGTTCATCTATTCAAATTGGCAGGAATTCCCCATTTCTGACCTGGCTGATGTCATTTTGCTATCCTAAGAAGCCAGTTTGCACTAGCTTAGCTTTTGGATATTAGAGATATGTCTGGATTCTGTACCCAAATTGCTGAAATTCACATGATGAAAAGCCAATTCTGCAGTGTTATATAAGCAAATTTAAATATTTTCTCTTTAGTTTTGTATAATGCCTCCTGCAATATTTTCTGCTTTATGTGATATATTTTGGTTTATTCACAAGGAACAGTGAAACTCTGCTCTTTTCTAACAACAATCATATTCAGCTGTTTCTGTCATTAGAGACTTCAGCAAATGTGTCTTACAAACACCCTGCTTGCTATTACAAACAAAAGGGTTAGAAGCTTAATTTAAAAAAATGAAAGCAGATATTCTTAAGAAGCTGAATCCAGTACAACTACATTCTGTGTCCTGGCAAAATTACAACATACACAACTCTTTGCCAAGTTCATTTTTGCAGTCTTTCTAGCTGAGCACATCTGGAATCTCACAATTGTCACTACTCCAATTTTTCATGTTTTTTTCTCCTAGTTGTAAGATTTTAAAAATCTGTTTTCTTTCCCTCTAGGCCCTGACTGCAGCCAAATCTGCCCACATAATAACCACTGCTGGGGAGAAGCAAAAGGGAGCTGTCAAATATGTAAGAAGGAATATCACTGCTTGGGATCTGAGGGAAAAATCCAACATCTCTAATGCATGCAAGGAAATGGTAGACAAATTCTATTTTAAAAATTCAGGGTCCTAGGGCTTAAAAAATAACGAACTTGAAATGTGTTACTGAATCGATCTTAAAATGTAAGGGGCTGGAGTCTAAGCCACAGATTTTAAGTCTAAGCCAAAGATTTAGCCGAGCGTAGGAAGACTAATGTTCCCCTGGATAATTGGTTCCACTGTCAAGTTACTATTAGAAAGGTTTCTCCAAGATTTACATGAAATCTGTAAATCATCTTGTAATATAAATCCTTTATGCAATGTTCTGTGCTCTGGAATGATAGAGAACTAATCTTCTGCATGATAACTCTTCAGATAATAAAGTGCACTGTCATATTCTCCTCTTCCCCGCCATCCTTTCTTTTCAAGTTAAAACATCCTCGTTGTGCTTCTCAGAATCTGTTCCCCAGTCAGCATGTGAATTTGGAAGTCCTAACCCCAAGGCAGTGGGAGAAAGTTGCTTTAGAGCAAGGGTCTTCAGACTTGGCAAGTTTTTAAGACTTGTGGACTCCCAGAATTCCTGAGCTAACATGACTGGAGGAGGAATTCTGGGAGTTGAAGTCCACAAGTCTTAAAGCTGTTAAGTTTGAAGACCCCTGCTTTAGAGGGAAAAGTTTCCATTATTTGGGGGAGGGGAGGGAAAGCTGTGCTTCTGCCTAATGATGTCCTGGCTTTCTCTATGGTCAAAACTTCCTGATGTGTTTGTTCTGAGTGTCCCTGATTATCCCTAATAACGTGATGATCAGTGCTGCTCAACCTGTGGCTTCCCACAGTGGTCTCAGCAGCAGTTCACTCTAGTCTCCTTCATCATACAATTGCTTCTGGTTCAAGATAAGACTGGACTGAAGTCCTTTCTTCCTGCAAAGTATCTGAGAGCAGAGACCTCTGCTTGTATGGGAGAGAGGTAGAATGACTGGTTTCTTCATTTTTGGCTCTCTCACAGTGACAAGTACAATCTGTGCCAGCAGCTGCCCAAGGTGCAAAGGAGGACACCCAACAGACTGTTGCCATGAGCAGTGTGCGGCAGGCTGTACAGGACCCAAACATTCTGATTGCCTGGTGAGTGGGGATCTCTTGGATGCTTCTTCCCCAGCCTGGAGATGTCTACTTCATTGAACAGGTTGCTACTTTGTGATTGCAGCAAAGTTGACATTTGTTAATTGGTACCTACCAGTATTCCTGCAAGGAGCTAAACTTAACCTCCCCTCGCATATGGCTACATACATCTGGAAACTGTGGGTTAGATTGGTTTTGGTCAAAAGAGTATGGATTCAGTAGTGAAGGTTCTAGACAGAAAACACTGGTATTGTGTCCATTGACATTTAAGACCCCATGCTATGAGAAAATATGTTGAGTTCTCTCTTTGTTTTTCACTTTAATTCCTGTATTATACTAAGTCAAGGCTTGTTGAACCTCATGGTATTAGGATTGGAGAAGTTGAAGTCTCATCAGCCAATGGGGAGGTTGACTATAGTCCAGTCCCTCTTCATCCAGCCTCATAGGGTGCGATGTGCTGTGTTTGCATATTGTCAATAAAGCAGCTGTGACAAAGATGCAATAATATTTGGATGTTTCCTTTAGCAAGCAAAATTTAGCTGTATACTTATACTCAAGAACAGGGCTGTCAAACTCTCGGCCCACAGGCCAGATGCATCACACGCTGGCCACACCCAGGCCCAGTTTAGCAAAGGGGAAAAAATGTCCCGATACATCACGTGACGCTGCCGTGACGCCGCAAGTTTGACAGCCTTGCTCTAGAGTATTTTCACTAACTAGATCAATTTTAAACTAATGGCTATATTAATATGCTATTTAAAAGGATCCTGCTGTCTTTACCTGATGCAAAGCAATAACTGTCTCTTGAGGCACAATTTTTCTTGCTTTTCCTCCAAGAGATGAATAGGGCAGGACATCTCCTATACTGTTCCTTGAATTTTGCCTGCTGTTTTTTTTTAAAAATACTACTACTTCCTATTTTTCCAGGCCTGCCTGCACTTCAACCACAGTGGTATATGTGAACTGCACTGTCCACCTTTAATGAACTACAATCCAGATACTTTTGAAATTATGCACAACCCAAATGGACGCTATACTTTTGGAGCAACCTGTGTCCCTCATTGTCCTTGTAAGTCTCTATGTATGGATTGGTTTGCTTGGAGTGGGGGGCAGATAGTTGGGTTGTAGATACCAAACTTCTAATCACTTTCAACCATTTGATAGACTGATATATGAAATTCCTTACTTCTTTTGGAGCACTCGTACATTCATACAGTTATCAAGATGAATTATAGCCTTACCTTTTTCTTGACTTGATAGATTTCTGTGCACAGCATTTTAAAAATGGTTTTCTCATATCTCATGACAGATAATTACTTGGCTGCAGAGGTAGGCTCTTGCACTCTGGTGTGTCCCCAGAACAGTCAAGAAGTGAGCATGGGTACCATGCAGAAATGTGAGAAATGTGACAGTTCCTGCCCAGAAGGTAAGAACTGAAATCAGCTGAAGTGTAAAAAGATTCCCCATTTTTCTGGACACAGCAAAATGTTATCTGTCTGGATTCTCCTTGACTTTTTTGACAGAGCTATGGAAAGAATGAATGGGTTTTGGCTTTATACTTGTCCAACTCCAGGGACTTTGGCTTAATTGTAAATTTCTTAGTCTCCATTTACTCTTATTGTTTTGGAGTTCAGTCATCTCAATAATTTGTTACCATCTGTGGAATGCAGAGGATTCACTTCCATATTGTTATGCCTCCACAAAAGGCCAACCAACTTGTTCTTCATGACTGTAAAGTCCAGAGGTTCACGGCTTAAATTGTGATAGGCTGCCCTACACTGTTGGTTTAATATGATGTATAGATAAATATATGCATCCTTTTTTCTGTTTTAGTTAATTCTACACCACCTTCTCTCTATTTTAGTCTGCTATGGTTTAGGAATGGATTTCCTGAAAGGCGTTCGTGCTGTCAATGCCTCTAACATCCACCACTTTACTGGCTGTACCAAGATCTTTGGCAGTTTAGCCTTTCTGAAAGAGACCTTTGCAGGGTAGGTAACCAAGTCTTAGAGTCAGAAGGCTGTATCAGTTTCTGGGATGCATCTGTGTAGTTGTTTTGGGTAATGCATCCCAGCTTATACATTAGGAAGCTTCTGAGCAAGCCCAGTAAATTATTGCAGAAGAGCTGCAATTTAGCTTTATTACTTTTTAAAGCCAGAGCCTATTGTTTCTAGGTGAGCTTTTTAAACCATAAATAACCATACAGAGTTATTTACAGAATTAGAAGCTTATTTCATAATTCAGCATCTTTAGAAAGCTTTTATTTTTTTTAAAGGATATTAACAGATAGGAACAGAGAAATAAGGCTAAAAATATAGCACCATTGTAATCACTGAGGAATTTTGTTTTGAAGGCCTAAAAGTTTAAGCTTTTAAAAAGTGTCTCCAAAAACGAAGTCTGTAAGAAAAAGAAAATGGGGAGGGAAAGAACTACATTAATACTCTGTTCTGAAACTAATCTCTGTCATGAAGCTACTGTGGGGTGGGAGAATAATGCTGCCAGTGAAAATTGTGGTGTGAAGAGAGAAAATAATTTGTTGGCCTAAGATAGAAGCTTTTATATATGTTAACAGTTTTGATGGGAAAGCTTCCAAATTGAGAAACCTTGGTATTTCTTAAAATAAACATTTCCAGCAGTAGGAGTGATGTTTGATGCTGGGAAATCTGAACACATTCTGGTTCCCATTTGTCAGCTCAAAGGTGAAAAGGTTTAATGGACTAGTATCTATAGATTTGGGTCCAGGCTTGGATAAATCTGCATATTTCCTATTATTGTTGAATTGAAAAATGTCACAATTTTATAGGAAAACCAGAACATGAACTGTGAAAGCCCTGTAATATGATTTGTCCTTAGAAACATATCTCATGATGGCATGATATATTGTTACTTTTTAAAGGAAAGGTAGTATCACCTGTGACAATAGAAAAATTAAGTCATCTTGAAAGTATTATAGAAGGAATGGGTGACTTGTAGGATTCATATTCAAGCCCTTTCTTTCATTTTAGCAAAACTGCCATCTGCAGCATTTCTTAGTCTTCTAAAAAAGTGTGACGCTTAACCTCTAACTGGCTTGCCACAACAAAACAACAGCAGCCTCAACTCCCAAAATGAAAAAAAAAATGTAGTCATGTTTTCTAAAGTGACAGCATTCATTCACTCATTTAACTTGTATGAATACACAATTCATAGAGGTACACAAACACATATAAATCAGTTACCAATCAATCACAAAATATTATCAAAGTAGCAGAAGAAATTGGCAACCAAACATGCTAACATATCACTTGCTTCTATGGTAGAAAGGGGCTGCCTCATTACTCTGCCCCAAGGAAACAACCAGACCTTAAGAGCCTTACAGAAGATTGTAGGCTTGGAGTCATGAATCTTAAGGGGAAACTGTCTTGACAGATAAGAATACAGATCTCGTTCACACTCACCGTGGCCCATAGCTCCTCAAAATATTCTTTTGAAAGCAAGAACTTATGGGAGCAAAAAGTTGGATATGTATGTTTATATTTCCTTGTTTATATACCTTTCTGTGAAAGCTGGATGGTCCTGTCATTCTCCTAAAAGAGACATGTGAAAGTGTGCAATTTGGCATCATTTCAACCAAAAATAATGTTGGCCACTAGAATAACCAGGGGGGAGGGGTCATTTTAGATGTGTGTGTGTGAACACTTAAGTTTCACTCCTTTTTCTGTTTAGAGATCCTGCCACAAATACCCCACCCCTACAACCTGAACAGCTTGAAGTCTTTATGCACCTGAAAGATTTAACAGGTACGTACAAGAAGATTTCAGGACAGTTTGAGGCCTTGTGATAAGGGCAATGTACCAGTGCTTGTAATAAATAGCAGCATATCCACTTGGTCCCTGCCTCTGATCAAATGATCGTTCCTCTGTAATGAAGTCAATACCAATCCTTTAAAAAAAGTAGCAATCACAGTTCTCCATTGAATGGATCTGTCTTGGTGTTTTCTCAGGCTTTCTATACATTGAATCCTGGCCAGAGGCTCTCTTGGACCTGAGCCCTTTCCAGAACCTTCAGGTGATCCGAGGGCGGGCACTTTACAAGTAAGTTGTCTCGAGTGTTTTAACAACGGTGAGATCTATGTTAAATTGTCGGTATCTGAGCAATTGCAATGGGTTCTTTTTTTAAAAAAAATCACCAATTACTAGATTACCCAGACTTATTTGACCAAATTGCTGAAAATTTGGACAACTGATTAGGTTTTGTATCTTGGCTGGGGAAGAGGGAAACCTTTTATTATAACAAAGAAAGATTACAGATAAAAGAAAAAGACATTTAAATTATAAATGCCCACAGCTGCTATAGAATAATAAAACTATTTTCTATTTATTTCCTATAAGCTCTTTATTTTAACCTCTCAGAGAATTAGGAAGACAGTCTATCTTCATGACCTATTTCTCTAGCTTAGTGGTATAGATTTAACAGAAGTAATGGCTATTTTTGTCACTGGAATTTTGCTCGTTTTTAACTGGGAAATCTATTTCATGTGGCAGTGGAGCTTATTCACTAACGCTGCAAAACCTCAACATATCCTGGTTGGGCCTGCGTTCACTGCAAGAAATCAGTAGTGGCATGGTCCTTATCCACCACAATCCCAACCTTTGCTTCATCCAAAATGTTCCTTGGGGCAACATCTTCAGAAACCCTCGGCAGAAGCTATTCCACAATGACAACAATTCACCTGAGCAATGCGGTAAGCATGTGTGAAGCCCATTTGCATTAATGTGTGTGTGGCCCCCACTCCTCATTCTTTGTAAGTGTGAAAATGTCCTATAAACCTGATACGTTGGTGGAAAGGACATAAAATAGAATCCCATGTGAGATTTTCCTGCAATATTGTGACCTCAGAGGAAGGTTGCTTGGCATATCTTTGGTTTGGGCAGGTTGTAATACCATATTTCCCCCCAAATAAGACTAGGTCTTACTTTCTTTTGACACCCCCCCAAAACAGCTAGGTCTTATTTTGTGGGGGGCACCAGCCCCTCGCACCTTCTTGCCTAACAGTGTAACCAGCAGCTTGTTCTGTGAAACAGATGATCTGCGGGTGCATTCCTGCTGCCGTCTCCAGCGATTGTGGCTGCAAAAGCAGCAGGAGCCCCCACAGGCCTCCGCAAAAACAATTGATCTGCTTCTGTGCTCCTGCAGCCAGCTCCAATGGCCCTTTTGCAGCTGCAATCTGCAGGCGCCCTCCTTCCCTTGGTTCCTGCCCTTCATCTATTGTAACCCAACACAACTGTGGGCGGGGGAGGATGGGCAGTGTGAGCTCTAAATTGGGAGCCAGTCATCACTCCTCTCTTGCTCTTTGCCCGCCTTCTCCCCATCCCAAACACTTTGCTTTTGGGCTGCCTTGGGTGGGTGGGGGGAACGTGTGCGTGTGAAAAGAGAGGGAGGAGAGAGAGAGAGAGAGAGAGAGAGAGAGAGAGAATACTATCCAACATGGCGGTGATGTTCTCTCTCTCTCTCTCTCTCCCTCCTCCTCTCCCTCCTCTCTCCCTCCCTCTCCCTCATTCCCCCTCCCTCTCTCTCTCTCTCTCTCTCTCTCACACACACACACACACAGGTCCCTAACCCTCCCACCCCTCCCAAGGCAGCCACATCCATCTACTAATCTGCTTTCCAGCTCCATTCTCCATTTATTCACTCAACTAATATTCTTCCCTTTGTACAGGGGCACAAGGTGATATACCTAGTGCTCACTCTTCCTATTTGTCCCCATAAGAGCAAGCCTGTGAGGTAGATTCAGCCAAAAGAGAACCCAGCCCAAGTCATTCTATGACTGAAGATGGATTAGAGGCTGGGTTTCCCCGCTTATAGTGCAACGCATCATACACCACAACGATTCTCATACTGTAGCACCTGATGCAAGAACGCAGGTTAATTATACTGATTGGTTCCCTGAGTATAAAATTATGTGCTGTCCAACCTTTTTTTGCATCTCTTCTCTTTAGGTCTCCAAGGCCAAGTTTGCTATTCTTTGTGCATCCAGGGACATTGTTGGGGACCAGGGAAAAGTCAGTGTGTATCCTGCAGTGGCTTTCTCCGTGGGAAGGAATGCATTGAGAATTGCAATGTTCTGGATGGGTACGTGGCAAGGGGAGATGTGATTAGGTGGGGCTTTTCTGAGTTCTTACTGAGAAAATAATAAGTGGGGGGAGGGAGGATTTCGAAAGTATTAAATAGAAGGAAAACGTTTCAAGTCTCGCATTTTAATCTTGTCATTGAGTATAGAAGTGTAAGCTGCTCAAACTGGACACAATAGGAATAGCAATTGGTGTTAATAATAAATAAAATCTCAATAAAATGTAAGAGTGTGTTTGATTTCCCTTATCCTCAAACAAAAAGCAAAAATAATATCTTTAAAGTTTCAGTAGGTGGCACTGCGTAGCTTACTTTGGAAAGCCAAACAGAATTGGATCTGATTTAATATTTGGATTGACTGAAAAATCTAGAACTGGAAGTTTCAAAATGAAGTAAAAGAAGAAAGTATTGTGGGAAGAAGCAATAACAAATCACTTCATTTTTCATGCTCAGAAAACTGCCTGGGTCTGCCATTATAGGTCATCAAGAATCCTTATACCGAATGGGCTTTTTGCTGGAAAAAAAAAATCCCAAAATAATTATATGATTTATGGTTGAGGAGTTAAAAAGATGTGGACTAAGTGAGGGACTGAAGGGATTTGTGTAATGTCTAAGAGAAAAGAAAGATTATAAGTGTAATTTTTCTGTTGAAGAGAAAGTTGAAAATTATATTTCATAACTTCAGTTTCTTTTTTTCTTTGCACTTTTTCATTTTTGTTTAGATTTGTCTTTATTTCAGGTAAAATTCTTAACAAGTATAAATAAAAAGGAGTCAAATTTCACCTCATGGCAATTTACAGGTAGTCCTCAATTTATGACCACAATTGAGCCCAGAATTTATGTTGCTAAGTGAGAAATTTGTTAAGTGACATTTTGCCCCATTTTACAATTTTTCTTGCCACATTTGTTAAGCGAATCATTGCAATTGTTAAATTAACAGGGTTGTTAAGTGAATCTGGCTTCCCATTGACCTTGCTTGTCAGAAGATCACAAAAGGTGATTCCCATGACCCCCAGGACACTGAAACCATCATAACTGTGAACCTGTATCTGAATGTAAATCACATAACCACGAGGGTGCTGGAATGGTCGTAAGTGTGAAAAATAGTCATTAGTCACTTTTTTCAGTGCCGTTGTAACTTCAGTGGTCACTAAACAAATTGTTGTAAGTTGAGAACTACTTACTTGCACTTTTATCACGGTTGGGGTGCCTGATCCTGTGCCATTTATCAAATTTCTCTCTTTCCGTATTCTTTGAAGGTACATAGAAGTAAAATACCTATCACCAGTGAAATAATTAAATATTTTTAAATCATCCAACCCTGATTATAAAGTTATTTTTATTCTAATTCAGTGGATTACAAATTGAAAAACAAAATAATGTCGTTTGAGAATACTAGGAAGTCAAGAATTTGGACTGTCTAAACTTTGGCTTGCTTGGACTTTATAGGGATATCCGGGAATATGTTAATGGGACACAGTGCTTTCCATGTCATCCAGAGTGCATGCCCCAAAACGGGACTGAATCTTGCAATGGATCGGTAAGAAATATCTTGAAACTGCAATCATGTTCAGATATTATATTCTTGTTTCTTTTTCTATTATGTTTTTTTTAGCTTTTTGTGACTGGTTCACAGTGAAAAGAGTGTAAATATCCAGGCCTCCTTTCTGGGAATTAGAAACCTAAAATTGATGACCTATAGTGTTCAGTGCTATAGCACTTTTAAGAAAGAAGGCAAACAATAGTACAGAGCAAACAATCATAGATTATATAAGCTAACTTGAGTGAATTGATTTGGACAACTTCATCTTGAGAGAGTGCTATCCTTGAGATTAACTTGCTTTCTAGCAACTATCTGCAGTGTTACCAAATCTGAAGTATACAACTATGTCCTTCATATGTATGTAATAAATTGTGTAACCACTGCTATTTTTCCTGAGGTAAATTTGCAACATACCCTGTGACTCTAAATGCCTAGATGCCTATCAAACAGCTGGTTTTCACTGCTCTGTAGGTTATGTCCATCTAAGGTCACGTCAGCAACTAGACAGCTTCTACAACGAAATAACAAGAACATCATTCAGTATTGAAACATATTCAATATCCAACAAAATTTATGAAATGGATGAAAGGAGAGTTGTTGTTTTTGTTTAATTGAGACTCTTTCATACCATACTTCTCCCCGTTCTAGGAGGCAGATCAGTGTGTAGCTTGTGCCCATTACAAAGATGGACTGTCCTGCGTAGAGCGGTGTCCCAGTGGTGTGAAGCTTGATGGCTCTTTCATACCTGTTTGGAAGTACCCTGATGAAGACAATGTCTGTCAGCTCTGCCCAGTCAACTGTACCCTTTCGTAAGTAGCCCAGGGATGGGAAGATCAGAGCAAGAAACAGCAGGATTCTGACTACTTTCTGATAAAAAGTGGACAGTGTAATGCAAAAAAAAAAGAAAAAAAGATCAGCTTTTATTCTAAAGACACTGCAAAAGCAAATTACAGTTTAAAGAATAATTTTAAAATGAGAGTCTCACTGATAGCTATTTCCCTTTGTTGTTGAAATTGCAACTAATTAGAGTTAATCTTTTAAAAGAATATTCTCTTCCCCTTTTGTTTTTTTTCAATTTTGGGTCAAGCTATTCAAGCATGACTGGAACAGTAAGAAGGGTTTATTTGTTTTTATTTTTTATGATAACAAAACTTTTAAGTTCTAACTTACATTAATGCATAAATGGAATGAGATAAGAGAGGCCTGAGTTATTTATTGGGTTGCCTTGCTTTGGATTTAACGTGGAGGGATGAGGAGAGGGGTGATCTGGACTCTCTTTCACTCTGGATTCACTTCACTTCTGAGACAGTATTGATTGTGCTTGTGAGTGACCTCTAGAAGGCTTGGGACAGGGGTGGTGCAACCATCCTGGTCCTCCCTGAATTTTACTGCCTTTCAATACCAACAACTTTAGTTTCCAAATGAAAAAAAAAACTCTACATTCTTAAATTTATGTGAAAATTCTTTTGCTGCGGATTGAAGGAGATTTTTTAAAAAAATTTGGAATTAAGCAGCAGGAGGGTGATTAGAGTGCTGATTCTGGAAAGTTATAAATGCAATAAGGGGGGCAGATTGACTGGAAATAAGATTTTGAAGCTAATTACAAAAATCCTGTGGCTTGTTCAGAATTGTAATAAAATATATATAATATAAAACATAAGAGTTGGGATACATTCAGAGATGTATCTGCCTTGAAAATAGTCCATGTTGCACTGTATAGCACTGTCAAACATGGGCATAAAAAGTACTTTATGCCATTTTGTATTATGCATTAATTGTTTTATGATAATGTTTATGTAATGAAATGTTTTATAAAACTTGCCAAATTTGAATTCCACAGAAGTCAGGGACCCCAGAGTTTGAATAAATTAGTTCATCTGAAGTATTTACTTTCAAAAATTGTTGCCTTATAATGCACCATTTTCCCCAGCTAAAAGTTACCTGAATGAGAGCTTTAGTAATACATAGATATGATTATTTTTTCTAATATTTTGATGATTTGAATTAAATGACAAGGCTTTAAAGATTTGTTTATAGGTAAAATGTGAGAAAAAGATATTTTTTTATTGTATGTTTAGAAAAAAATATAAGTTATGATGTTAACATTGAAGAGAATTATAAGATATTATGTTAAAATTGAACTTGCAAAGGAGTTTCTAATAAATTAATTTGTGGGAGATCATTTGAAGGGATTAAAGATCAATTTTTTCTATATGTTGTTTCAGGTAGCAATAGAATTTTTATTGATTAAATTTGAACAAAGCAGTTTGTGTGTGTGTGTGTGTATGTGTGTGTGTGTGAGAGAGAGAGAGAGAGAGAGATGAAGTTTAGCATTTGCTAATTGATAAAAAGTGAAACATGAGTTGAAAAGATTTTTGGATAAAATGTTACAGAAGTGGGGTTATTGAAATGGTACTTAACTTGATGAAGGAAAAGAAGCAATTTCTTTATATATTTTTCCTTTATAGTTTTCCTTTCACCTTTTGTTCTGTCTGCATGCTATTGGGAATAGGAGTTGAGATTTCTCAAGGACTAGGTTTCTCTCCTTTTTAACATTTATATGAAGCTTCTGGATAAAGTCATTCACATTCATAGTATGTGGTATCCTCAGCATACATCTTTAACCCTGCCCTGACATATGACACGGTTATTGTGCTGACCAAGGGCCTAGAGGTTATGAGGGTCTGCATGGGGAGGAACTGACTTTGACTCAATGTTGACAAGACTTAGTGGCTTTACATTTTCAGCCCTCCAGGGTTTGTTAATATGTCATCTTTGACTCTGACAGGATTGCACTTCCCTGGACTGAGTTGATACGTAATTTGATCCTCCTGGGCTCATGGCTCCTAAAAGAGCAGATGACAACCATGGCTGGGGGAGCCTGCACAGATCTCTTTTCTGAATCACAGTCACTAAGGGCCTTGGTCATTTCCTGTTTGGATTAATCAATCAATCAACCAGTCAATCAAATATATATAGCTACCTGTCTCCCCCAAAGGAATTATTGCAACATGTTGTACATTAGGCTGCCCTTGAAGGACCATCTGAAAGCTATAACTAGACCAGAATGCAGCAGCATCAGTGGTGTGATCTGTTGTATTTCGAAGGAAGGAGAGGCTTAGACCAGGGCATGCAATTAACAAGTTTATTGAAGGAACAGTGGTTGTCGCGTCTGCCAGCCAACGGGCAGACTAGCTAGCGAACAACGGCTGGCTTGGCTTGACAGCCGGCTTTATATAGCCGGCTGTCAAACGGCGCCAGCCAATAGGAACGGTTGTTGAACCTACTTAAAGAGCGGACCCGGTTGGAGCCCCAACCGGTTCCCAAGACATAACACCCCTTCCCCCTAGATGGGAACACATATAGTCTTTGAGATACGCCGGTGGTCTGTGTTGGCGACCCGAGCGACGTAACTCAGGAGAGTCATTGGGCGAAGACAAGTTCGCAGACCCCTGGTCAGGGTACGAGGGGGCGAACAGGGCTCGGCGCAGGAACTGGAGCCAGGAAAAGTCTCTGCCTTCGCTGGGGATAAGCGGTGGTGCTCCCGGCTGGCAGTCCCGGTCTACTGCCTGCTCCCTCTGCTCCGTTGGTGAAGGGTGACCACTCTGGGGATCACTAGCTGGACCTTGGAGTGGCGCCCGCGACTCATCTGGTGGAGACGGGTCTGGGCGGTCAGGCTGCTCCGTCGTCTCCGCAGCTGGTCCAGGTGTCTTCGCCACACACAACCGTCTTCAAGTTGGACCCGATAAGATCTCGGACCTGTGACAGCCACGACCTTCCCGGCCACCCACAGTGGGTCCCCCGCGTAGTTCCTAGCAAACACTAGGTCCTGAACTGCGAAATTCCTGGCCAGACTGTCAGACCCCAAAGGGAGTCTGGACAGTAGTGGGGGTGCAGCCTGTCTAAGGTAGTCCTCAGGCGTCTCCCCATCAGCAGCTCAGCCGGGGATTTGTTCGTAACTGTGCACGGTGTGGTATGCTGGCTTAGGAGGAATTGAGACAGTTTAGAATGCCAATCCACTTGGCCGAACCTGGCTAACGCCTCCTTGGCTGATCTGACTGCCCTTTCAGCCAACCCGTTGCTGGCGGGGTGGAAGGGTGCCGTGAGGACGTGTCTGATGCCTAGATTGGTGACATACCTACTAAATTCGTTCGAGGTGAACTGGGGGCCATTATCGGAGACCAGTGTGTCAGGGAGTCCGTGAGTTACGAAAAGGTGAGTCAGGGCTTTAACAACTGCCTGTGTGGTGGTCGTGGGAAGTAAGGCCACATCTATCCATTTTGAATAGGCGTCCCACGACCACCAAGAAGGTCTTGCCGTGCATTGGCCCGGCCAGGTCGATGTGAAGCCGTGACCACGGGGCATTGGCACTTTCCCACTTTGTGGGTGTGGCGGTTGACGGGACTGCCCTAGATTCCTGACAGGGTCGACACGAGCTCACCCACTTGGCGATCTGATCGTCCATCCCGGGCCACCAGACGTAACCGAGCTAACGCCTTCATCCGCACGATTCCTGGATGGCCCTCGTGCAGCATCTTCAAGACGGGTATGCGAAGGGTGGTTGGTATGACCACTCTGGTACCCCACAATAGGCATCCCTGCAACTTAGAGAGCTCTAGCTGGCGAGTTTTAAATGGGGCAAAATCAACTGAATAGTTAGTTTCCGGCCACCCCCTCCCTACCCAGTCCAGAACCTGGGCGATTGTTCTGTCCTTCTTGGAATGTGATGCTATGTCGTCTGCAGTCACCGGCAGCTTGAGTTCGTTTACATCAAAAATGGCATGCACAGGAGCTGGGTCCTCGACTGGGGCTGGCAAGGGCAGCGGCTGAGGGCATCAGCGTGGTTTAGATTTTTTCCGGGACGATAGACCAGTTTGTGCAGGTAAGCCGCCAGGAATAAGGTCCACCTGGTCATTCTAGGCGACAATATCTGCGGGGTTTGCTTTTCCCCTGATAATAATCCTAAAAGCGGCTTGTGATCAGTAATAAGTTGAATTGTGTCCGAATAGAAATTCGTGGAATTTTTGACTGCTGCTACTGCAGCCAAGGCCTCCTTATCAACCTGGCTGTAATTACGCTCAGTCGCTGAAAGGGTTCTTGAAAGAAGGCAATTGGTGCCTCGGAGCCATTGGGGAGCCTGTGACTTAAGACAGCTCCTATCCCAAAGGGGATGCGTCTGCGGCTGGGACCAAAGGAAGGCGTTGGTCAAATTGTATTAAGACAGCCTCAGAGGTGAGTAGAGATTTGACTGCCACAAATGCTTGGTTTTCTTTGGGTCCCCAGTGCCATGGTGTGTTTCTGTCTAAGAGTCTGTGCAATGGCTCAGCAACTGACGCCTTGTGTGGGAGAAATGAAGCGTAGAAGTTCAATAACCCCAGGAAGGCTTGTAACTCGGTTTTGTTGGTAGGCGTGGGTGCCTCGTGGATGGCCTTGACTTTCGATTCCACCGGGTGGATGCCTGAGGCGTCTAGCCTGTAGCCTAGAAAGTCCACCTGTCTAGTGGCGATGGTACACTTCTCCCGTTTTAGTTTGAGGCCATGCTGCCTGAACTTCTCTAATACTGCCCTGACTCTCTGGATGAGTTGGGGTCTGTCCCTGGCTGTGACTAAGATGTCATCGAAATATGGCACTACGCGGGGAGACCTTGGAGGATTCGCTCCATCAGTGATTGGAAAATACCTGGGGCTACACTTACGCCAAACTGGAGATGCTTACATCTGAATGCCCCTCTGTGTGTAACTATGGTCTGTAAGTCAGCTGTTTGGTTATCCACGGGGAACTGTTGGTATGCCTGTGACATGTCCAGTTTGGCAAAAATGGTGCCAGGTTCGAATGTGTGTAACAGGTGCTGAATGACTGGGACTGGGTATGCGCTAACCTGTAGATAATGGTTGATTGACGTCTTGTAGTCAGCACAAATTCTTAGATTACCGTCTTTTTTAGCGGGGTGACTATTGGGGTCTCCCACTTAGCGAAATCTGTGGGTTCTATCACCCCTTGTTTTAGTAGTTTGTCTAGTTCCGCGTCCAATTTGGGGCGGATGGCGAAAGGTACTCTACGTGGTTTTAAGCGAACGGGGACTGCCTGTGGGTCTACTGAGAAGGAGATGGGAGTGCCCTTATAGCAGCCTAACTCACTACTAAAAACGTCAGAGAAGTCTGTGAATAAGGAGTCAACATCAGAAGTTGAGACAGCATGGACTCCTTTTATACTAAGGCCGAGAGAGGGGAACCAATCCAACCCCAAAAGACTAGGGAGGGCGCCATTAACAACCACTAAAGGCAAATGGCCTTTAAAGGTTTGGAATTTCACGAGAAACTTGCCTTTCCGAGGGCCAGGGGATGTTCTTTCCTTGGTAGTCTCTCAAGGTGAGATGGCACTTTGAAGCTGGTTCTTTGTCAGTCTGGGCTGGATCTTCTTAAGCGTGTCCCAAGATATGATTGAGAGCGCTGACCCCGTGTCTACCTCCATGCGGCAGGGATTACCTTCTAGTAAGACAGAAAGTGTAATTTTATTGGGGTGTAAAGTGTGTGGTTGGCTTGGTAACAAGTATGGCATTTTTCTACTTGCCTTGGGGGAACAGGAGAGGAAAGAGATCTATGTGGAGAGGTGTGCGCTGCCTGGCAGACTCTTGCGAGGGTGACCTTTCTTGTGGCAGTTGTGGCAGGTGGCGTTTCTGAACCTGCAAGATGCCCGGAATGGGAACCTCCACAGGTCAGGCATAAAAGAGTTTGTTTTGGGCCACTGTTGTTTCTTGGCCTCGCTCCTACCTGCGGCTGTCTCGTTGGTTTGAGGCGATGCACATCAGAGTATTCTGCAGGGTCATCCTCACTAACCGCTTCTTCAGAGTGTACGGAGGAAGTGCTGGGTCTGGGAGCGGTGCCCTGGATCTCAGCTGCGGACTGTGCTGCAAGTTCTGCAGCTAAGGCTTCTTCAACTGCCTGGGGAGGTTGAGGTCTCTTCTAGCCAGCAAACGCCTCTGGAGTTTTAGATCCCTCACCCCACAGACGCAGGTTGGTCGAGGCAGCATGTCGTCCAAATAGTTCTTGAACTCACATTGTAGAGCTGCTGTCCTCAGGGCTGCCATATATTGATTTATGGATTCCCCCTCGGCTTGCTTCCTCATCCTAAAGGCGGCGCCTAGCAATCTGAGACGGTTTTGGTGAGTAGTGGTTAGATAGCGTTTCCACCAACTCTGCCCATGGGACATTCCCGATTTCTTGTGGGGCCAGGAGTGCTGTGGCGGTGTCGTATACTACAGCCCCACAGTAGCTGAGGAAGTAGGATTTCTTCCTCTGCTCCGAAGCTTCAGCCAGTCCAATGGCATCGATAAAGTGGTTGAAGCGATTCTTATACGAATCCCACTTTTCCTCATCAGGTCTGAAAGGGGGAATACTGAATTGACATTCATTTTGGACCCCTCAGTCTCTTTGTAGACTGGTCTACCTCACTGGGAGCTCGTTGTCTTGGATTGATGCTGCTTGAGGGCGTTGGCGGCTGTGGCTACAGTGCCCTATTCTCACTCAAGGACTTCGGCTTTTCTGAGGCGCTTGAATTTTCGTGCTCTTTGCGAGCATTAGGCGGCTGTGCCTGTGGTGCTGTACTGACAGCGCTTTAAAATTGAGCCCTTTTTCTTATTATAATTATTTTTTTCTTTTTTTTTTGGCGAGGCGGCTGAGGCGCTCGCAATTTCACTTGGAGACTTCACTTAGTGACAGCTACTGTAATTAGTGCCCTTTTGTGATCGAGGCGGCTGAGGCTCTCAGCGCCGTAGCTAACCTCTAGAGGCTGCAGCTCAGTGACAGCCGTTAGAATTTTCGCGCCCTTTTTTTCCGCGCGTGCGGCGGCTGCGGCTTCAGCGCCCGACTTTCACTATCCGTGGTGCTCTAACCGTCGCGACTTTCACTGACAGCGCCCGGCCTTCTCTAACCGCGGCAGATCTAACCTAAGCGGTTCTAACACTTTCACTTCGCGATGACAGGCTGCTGGGTCCGAGGCTCAGTAAGCAAACGGCAAGCGGCTGCGGCTTCCGATGACAGGCTCCTGTTCCTTGGGAAAATGCTCCTGGCTAGCCTTCAGATCCCATCCTCGTCGCCAGTGTTGTATTTCGAAGGAAGGAGAGGCTTAGACCAGGGCATGCAATTAACAAGTTTATTGAAGGAACAGTGGTTGTCGCGTCTGCCAGCCAACGGGCAGACTAGCTAGCGAACAACGGCTGGCTTGGCTTGACAGCCGGCTTTATATAGCCGGCTGTCAAACGGCGCCAGCCAATAGGAACGGTTGTTGAACCTACTTAAAGAGCGGACCGGTTGGAGCCCCAACCGGTTCCCAAGACATAACACCTATGTTATTCCTCTGTTGCAAACGGGCTTCCAGTTTCTTTCTGGGTAAAATTCAAGGTGCTACTCATTATCTTTAAAATCCTACATGGTACAGAATCAAGTATTAAGATGATTTCTTACTGAGCTTATCTTCTTGTCCCATTAGATTGGATAGGAGGGACTCACTGGAGTTCCTGTCTCTGAAATACCATCCTCTGTACACTGTGGGACCTAGGAACCATATGGTACCTTTTCTGTGGCTGCCCCTGCCATATGGAACACACCCCAGGAATCAGCAGGCGGCCACCCAGAATTCCATTAAAATATGTTTCTTTACCCAGCCATTAAGGTGGAGTTGTGGGGCATCAGGTTTTAAAAAATTTTTTTAAATGTTTTAATGGTTTTAAATTTTTATTGTTTTGAACCATTGAGAATTAGTTTAAGATGGGCGGTCCTACATATCTTTAAGAAAATAAAATATTAAACTGGAACTGAATTGCAGAAAAGGTTAAAGTGTAACTTGTTCTGTGTTTTGAGAGTTCGTTAATAACTGAACTTTGAAATTACTATTGCCTTCCTCTTCAGATAACAGTCTAATCTGGTTTCTCTTATCACATTTTGATTTTTGCTGCCTCATTTTATTTCAGGTAAAAATAAGTTCTTAGTAGGGAGAGTATGAACATCTATTTTTTATTTCATTGTGGTTCCTAGACAAAAACTGTAATTCAGTTTTTTTAAATAAAAGTTTTATTTAAGTTTTCACAAAACACAAATACAAATAAAATATCTTTTTTTGAGAACAGCGTGGCCCCAGGTTATCACTTCTCCTTAGACATAAACTCAATACATATTTATCTTATACATTCTACTCCATATCTTATAACTATTTTTGCAAATTTTTTGATAGCTTTTTCCCTTTCTTTACTTCCTATAGCCTTATTTTAAATTACCTCATTCCTTTCTTAATTCAATTACATATCTTTTTCTAATTATTAAAATCTTTCTAATCAATGTTTTTATACTTTTGTCTGTCCTATTTAAAATTTCATATTATCTTTTCTCATAAAACAAATTTTCTCCTGTAATTACTAGACTGGAGTGTAACACCTTTGTATTTTTTTTCAAATCTTATTTAAAAATTTAAGTTACACCTTTACAGTTATAACATTCATTTTCTAACCTCTATTTCATAACACATACCTATTTTCAATCGAATTCTGCTTGGTACATTCCCTTAAAAATACACACTAAATTCTTAAAAGAAAAAGTATGTATGTATATGTGTGTGTGTATATATATATATATATATATATATATATGTGTGTGTGTGTGTGTGTGTGTGTGTGTGTGTGTGTGTGTGTGTGTGTGTGTATCTGTGTATATATGTATAACAATAGTAAATGGAATAATTATTCTATTCAAGTATAGCTCTGCCATTAATATTAATAACAATCTTTTACATTTCTATTTCTTTTAACAAACATTACCTAGTAATATCAGTTGTCTTTCACTTTAATCATCTATATTTCATGTTTTATGTATTACTGTCTTTAAATAAAAAAACCAAACAATAGTTATTAGCAGTAGTCAATAAAGTTATTATTCTTATTCAAGTTCATCTTGTCAACTGATAAAAATCTTCCATGTTTCTTTTCAATTTTTTTAAATGTTCTTTTTAAATCATTGAGAGCCTTATTCTCTTTACAAACAAATATTCCACTACACATCAATAGAAATTTTTTCTATCACTTTAATCATCTAACATATTTTCTAACCCTTTTCTATTTCTAATATAACAATGCTATCCCATATACCCTTGCAGAATCCTCTCCTTAAGTTAAATTTTAACCATTGTCTCTGTGTCTTTTAAATAGGTTTGTACCTTTAATTCTTGTACGCTTTTCCTGTACCTCTATATCTTGTTTCTGTCCTTTGTAGCTTCTTTTCCTTTCCCTCTTCCCTCTCTTCTTCTCTCTCCCTTTTTATTCTCTTTTCTATCTGATTCTCCCTTCTGTGATCCTCCCTTCTGCTTCTTCCTGATATTATGATTACTTTTCAAATTACTCTTTTTTTTAGTTGTTGTTTCAGTGCTTAAGTTTTTAACTCCCTTTCCCCCCTTTCCCTTTTTTTACCCCGCTTAAAATTGCTTGGTCATTAAAGATGACTTCTTCGTTGTCCCACCCTTCTTGTTCTGCCAGCGTTTCTTGTTGTTTTTCATAGTTCAAGATCTCCATTTCTAAAAATTGAAATACGAAGCCAAAAGATTCTCTTCCATCTTGTGCTTCTTCTTTTTGTTCTTTAAGTCTCATTTTTAACTCTTCAAGGAGTGATGCCATTTTAAAAAAATTTAAACAACCCCCAGTTGATTTTATTTTATTTCATTAGGATCCTCCATCCAAAGTTCCAGGAATCATCCAATAATCCAAAACTGTTTCTTGCTTCTTTTCTCACTTTCTCTTTCCAGGGGCTTTGTTATCTTGTAACAAAGTTTCAACTACAATGTATCTTTTGCAAGCCTTGTTAAAATTCCACTATCATTTTTTTTTTTAAGTTCCAGGTGGTCTCCTCCATTTTCCAGGTCCACCCTCTTTTTTCCTTTTTCCCTCCACTGCTTTCTTTCTTTTTTTAAAGAAAGTTTTTAAATTATCCAAGAATCTTTATCCCTTTGACACGTTATTTTCAGCTAGAAATAGCCTATTAATCTCAAAGTGGATTAGTATCAATTTCTTATTCAAATCTCTTGTTAATGTTCCAAGTCAGTTAAAACTGTCAGTGTTAGAGGAGAAAAAGCCAATTCCGTTTCCTTTCCCTTTCTCTTTTGCAGCTTAAAATCTTTTTTAGGAATAGTATTAGCCTTTAAAATTCAGGTTCCAGGTACCTTAAATAGATGTTCTCCATTCAACCTGGTCAGTCAAACTTTCTCCTTTAAACTTCCTCCTGCACAATCTTGTCCGGTCGGGTTCTTCTTTGAGGTGGCCATTTCTGACCACCGCTGCAATCACCTTTGGGAACGGGAGTAATGGCCAGCCGAGGAGGAGAGATGTGGCTCTCCTCAACCCCGCTTATGGCTCCCCCTTCTTCACCACCTCTACGGGGTGGCTTCAGCCCTGAAGCCAGGTGGCTCGGGGCGCTCCTGCGGCGAGCACAGATCAAAACCACGGATTGTGATTTCAGTCTGTCGCTGAAGAAGCCCAAACCGGAAGTCCCACAAAAACTGTAATTCTTATAATATGTATAGGACATAACCCGTCAGAAAATTACTTGCATAAGCTCCATTTCATTTGGTTCTTGCACAACTGCTATTCATTAAAACATCTTTTCTGAACTAAGATTCTGCCAAACCCTAGAGATCCAAATGAGATGGTAATTGAAATAGAAAAGAATAGTGTGTGCGTCTCTCTGTGTGTTTAATTGGCACTCTGCAGAGGTAGGGTTTGTAATGGTGTGATTTTTTTTACATTTTGAAACTGTTGCCTGCTGCTTTACACTCATTTCAAACATTGAAAACAAGGTTTCTGTAGGTTAGAAGTGAATTGAACTGGAAGGCCTTTGGATTTTTTGCAATTTTTATTCAGGGATTCTCTGAATAAAAGAATCTGGGAATTATTTTAAGAGTATTTCCAAAGTGAAAGCTTGAGAAAGACTGCACTAAATAAAACTTAGCTAGTGAATGTGACACCAGTTTTCTTTTTCCAGATGTGCACTAAGGGATGAATTTGGCTGCCCTGTGGATCAGAAGCCCAGGTATTTTTTTTTATATATAGTTTCTCTTATCTTGTTTTTCTATCATGAAATCAAAATAATATATCTAAAACCTATTGTTTGCAAAGGAGGAGTTTGCAAGTTTAAAATTTATTGGATTTTCTTAAGGACATCATGGAAGTGCCACCCTTTGGGAATGTTTTTTGATTTCTCAATGTTAGAATGTTGTGGTAGTGATTCATCAAGGCACAAATGAGGTCCTGTCTGCTTAATTACTGATTCTAGAAAAAGCCAGCCAATTTGCTAAGGCTTTGAAATAATAAATGAGCCCTCAGATTGGATAGTAGGAAGAACCTCAAGACCTCTAAAGAACCTCAAAACCTCTAAAGAAAATGTGACCCCCTAAAATTTGTTCCCTTTCTTCCAAGCTAGGCAAATTAATGGCTTTGATTTGGCAAGCATCAGTTTGATATGTTCAAAGTTTATTTAAGATAAATGTTAAAAATGTTTTACTTAGAGTCAATTAATGAGTTACGTTGCTAGAGGAGAATGGTGAGGTCTCCCCCACCATAATGTTCAAAGAGGCTGGGGTGGGTGGGGTAAGCCTGCTGTCTCATTTGGCAATGAATGAAATACCTCTGATCCATATATTGGTTTCTGTGCAGCTTCATTGTAATTTCAGTATGTCTACACACAGTTTGCTCTTTCCCTCTGAACGGAAGCATACTATGGAGAGACAGAAATCAGAGAAAGAAAAGTATCTATGTTGCAGAAGAAAGATGGGGATCTTATGTCTGAGAAGTGCTTAATCTTCCCAACGATTGTAGAGCCAAACAGAGAAACCAGTTGAATTACCACTATTGCCCACACACAGATAACAAGGTCACTGCAAGGAAGGAACGGTGACTTTGATTTTCCAGCTATTGTCAGTGATATTTGAAAAGTTTCTCAGCTTACTTGATTTGCTCCTAATCCTTTGGGCAAGTAAACTATCTCCAGATGGTTCCAACCAGAGGAATACTGATCACAGCTTGGCATTCCCTGTTTTAGATTACAGTTTATCCCTCTCTCTTTCCATCCTCTTTCCAGCCATGCTAGTTCAATCACTGCAGGTGTGGTAGGTGCTATCCTTGCCCTACTTCTGTTGATTCTCACTGTTATTTGCATCAGTCGACGGAAGCAGCAAGAGAGGAAGCATACCATGAGGCGTCTTCTGCAGGAAACTGAGGTATAGTTAGAAGTTGTGAACCTTTCCCACAGTAATGGAGTGAAAGCAAATCAAATAAAGCTCAAATTCACATAGTTAGTTCTCTGCTAACATCCATTCATCCAGCAACTGTTTGAAGTTACAATAGCAATGAAAACATGGACATGCAACTAGTCCTTGGTGTTCTGGTCATCACAGCTTTCTCTTAACCATGTGATCATGACCCAACTTTTGAACATCTGGCTCATGATTACAGTATGACCTTGACCACAAATCGTGGTTACGTGATCACTATTTGCAACCTTCCCTGGCTACTTCCCTTCCCACAAGCAAAGTCAAAGAGAGAAATTGGTAAGAAAGGTTGCAAGTTGCTCTGGTAAGTGTCTCCCACTGCTTTTTATCTCACCTACAGCACACCCTTTCCTGTGCATAGCCAAGTTCCCTGACCTCCTCATAACCCTCCTAAAACCTTCCTTGAGCCACACGCTGACCCTCCCGGCAGCCTTCTCTGGCCTACCCAAGGCACTGCCACTCTCTTTGCTTAACAACTCTACTTCTTCCTACTTAATGTCCCACACAGAACTGCAACCAGTAACTGGGAGTGCTGGGATTACAACCATTAAGCAATGTGATCATGTGGCATTATAACTGCATCACTTAGCAACAGCAACCCCAGCCCCAACTGCCTCATAACCCAAGCATTGATGTATGGAGTCATGGGAACAAATGCCAGAAGGACTTTATTTTTATAATCTGCTTTCAGGGGTATTAGAAAGTTGTGGCTTGCCATTGTTTAAACCAAAAAAGCTGATTCCTTATTGCCTAGATTCATAAAGCTGCTAACACAGACTGCAATAGAGTCAATCTGGTATAGTGGTTAAGATGCAGGCCTAGAACCAGGAGACTGAATTCTGTGAAAAATTGACCCTTTAGGCCAGTTACACTCTCCCAGTCCAATTCACCTCACGAGATGATTGTTGTGAGCAAAATAGGGGAAAGATATAATATTGGTATATTTGCCTTCTTGAATTGTATATGGAAAATTATGTGGGATAAAAATCTAACACAGGAAAAAAAAATCAGAAATGTTTTAATAATTCTGAAGGATACCCAGCACTGCTTTTATTTTCATTTACATTTGTGTTATTTAGAAAACGTTGATATATTCTTGTATTGGTGATTCATTGATGGAAATATATTTATCTTCTTTTTTATGCACTCATTCTTAAGTTCCTTTCTTTCTGTGACTGCTAGTTAGTGGAGCCTTTGACTCCCAGTGGAGCTCTTCCAAACCAGGCTCAGATGCGTATTCTCAAGGAAACAGAACTGAAAAAAGTCAAGATTTTGGGGTCAGGTGCTTTTGGAACCGTGTATAAGGTGAGGAGAACAGGAATTGAAAACTGCATAACTAAAGTTGGGCAAATGGCAGGCAAAGCTTTGGCTGGAAACCACCCTGAGAAATTCAGAGTACTTCCCCTGTTTTCTTTCACTAAACTCTCTGAAGGTAAAGTGAAGCAAAGTCTTGAATCACACCAGTCTTGGAAATGCAATATGAATCAATCAATATTCTTCCCAGAGAGAACAAAACGCAGTACACAACTAATAGCCCACTCCCTTCATAACTGTTTTTCCTGTATCTTTGATACTTTATAAAAGCAAAAGAAAAATGATATGTTTATGATAGGGAGGGGCTCAATTTAAAAGATTACAGAAATATTAGTCTAGACCAGGGGTGTCCAACCTTGGCAACTTTAAGACTTGTGGGCTGGCTGAGGAATTCTGGGAGTTGAAGTCCACAAGTCTTAAAGTTGTCAAGGTTGGACACCCCTGGCCTAGACCAATAATGGCTGAACGTGTATAAGACCTGGGAGATATGATAAACCCAGAGTTCCCACCATTGAGGAGAATGATCCACTCTCCCAAGTTTTGTAGGGTTCAATGTCTCTAATGAAAAATCAAATTCACTGTTATTACGGATGTGCCATATCTCAGCTGAATATTGGCTCAGCTGCTGAATAGATCATGGCTGTGAGATCATCAAGGTGTTGTGCTGATTAGAGACCCTCACTGTAACTGCGTGGAGTGTTCTTGTAATCAGCAAAAATGTGCAAATGTTCTGCAATTTGAAGAACTGCCTTGAATGCTGCTAAAGTGTACACCATAGTGCTTTCTTGGTTTTATTTGAGAAGAGGATTAAAAAAGCAGAAATGGATTAGTTAGGGATTAAGCATGAAGCTATGCTTGAGATCAGTGCTGTTTTGCCATGCATTTGACCAGTATTTTTGTGGTTGTTCCACTTGCCCTGCAGTCTTCCTTGTATAGAAATGCAGTAATCATATTCTTGCCTAGCATTTTCCAACTTGGAACTGATCAGGCAAATGGAAATTCTTTCCAGTCAGCATGGTTTGAGCATATTTAATTCTGTTCATTGGTGTATTTCAATGAACACTACCAGATATTCATCAAAATATTATATGATTCCTACTCTACTTTTAGAGGGTTTTTGTTTTTTGTTTTGCCAGATTTAAAGTTTTGTTAGTGGAGTGAAATTCTCATTCTCCAAAGGTCTTAAAAGACTGTATGGCTATCCCTCAGAGATGCTTTAGTGGATCTTGCACAGAGCAGAGGGTTGGATCAGAGAACCTATATGATCCATTCCAACTCTTATTTCCTTCATTTTTCAAATGAACAAACAAATAAAATAGTTACAATATTTCTTAAAAACCATCTGTATCTATATTTGTAATAGTAAAACACATGTTTGTGATTTAGGTCTCCCAAATCCTCAAATTGAGTCCTTCATTGCAACATTCTGAAAAATGTGTATTTTGTATATATTTCTTCTGCTATGCATTTCTTATTCATCAAATCTGTATTTTTGTTCTGGTCACATGCTTTCTTGATTAAAGAATAAACTCATTGTAACTATATCATCATATAAACTATATCATTATCTCTTTTATTCATTAAACATGAAACTCACTCAACTGAACATTTAAAATTATTTAAATTTAAAAGCATTTAAATTATTATTATTAATAATATTAATGTCGTCATCATCATCTTGTCCCTGCAGGGTGTGTGGATTCCAGATGGAGAGAATGTGAAAATCCCAGTAGCTATCAAAGTCCTGAGGGAAAACACTTCACCTAAAGCCAACAAGGAGATTTTAGATGTAAGAAAATTGTGATGACCTCCCAGGAAGGTGTATTTCTTCCAGAAAAGTACAGTGTACTCTACCTAATTTATTACATGGTTCCTGTTTTTGCTTGTTGGTCTCTCAGTAATGTCAGGCACAAGAAAACAGGAGCCAAGATAGAGTTCAAAAGCATTGTAAGTTTATTCCTTGCAACCTATACACAAAAATCTATTAATGCTCAAGGCAAATTGCCACCAGATAAGATTCAACGGATTTCAAAGGGGGCTGGACTTATGTGGACTGATGTGTTTGATTTCCCTCTTGGGCTCAGCCTGGTCATCTCCAACAGATAGTTCTCTTCCTACATAGGTCCCTCACTTCCGTCCCTCTCTATTCCAACAGGAGGCATATGTTATGGCAGGTGTAGGCAGCCCTTACGTCTCTCGGCTATTGGGAATCTGCCTCACCTCCACAGTCCAACTTGTGACTCAGCTCATGCCATATGGCTGCCTTCTGGATTACGTGCGGGAGAATAAGGACCGCATTGGATCCCAGGACCTCCTCAACTGGTGTGTGCAAATAGCTAAGGTATGTGGAAGGTTAGGTAGGGTTGTAAGCAGGGGTGGGATTTAAATTTCTTAACAAATGGTTCTGTGGGTGTGGCCTAATTTGTGGGTGTAGCTTGGTGGTCATGTGACTGGGATGGGAGTGGCTTGCTGATTGGGCATGGTTACATGTTCATGTGACACGGGTGGGCGTGGCTATGTAGTCAAGTGACGGATGGGCATGGCCATGTGGCTGGCAACCCAAATTTAAGTGGTCCTCACTTAATGACCAGGTGCTCGCTTAGTGGCCAATTGCTTAGCAACTGCTTTTTGCCAGTTTCCAAGAACTGGCAAATCCTGGAGAGGGCAAGGCGAGGCACGGGCAACTACAGGGAGGGCTTCAGAGGGCTGGTTGAGGCCAACTCAACATCACGTCTTTGCCCTAATGACTAAGTATTAAAAAAGATATACCAAAACAAAAGGTAATTTATTATGTCATGTCTTTAATGCTTAAATAATAAAAAGGTACAGAAAACTATATTGTAACAACATTTTAAAATATTAATCAAAAACAATTACATAACAAAACTTTACAAAAAACAAAAATTATTTAAAGTACTCCCAAATCGCTTTTCTATTATCGTCCCGAGTTACAGTTTTTTGTGTTTAACACGAGCATCATCAGCTGTGTGATGATGTGCCCGTAACCACTTCTTAACTATAGGAACAGGGTCCCATTCTTGCACAGGTAAGCCAATTAGACTGATGGTCAGGAGGTTTGTAATATTGGAAACTGTAAGGTGACTTCTGCCTTCTGAACATATTATGTTTATCTGTGAGAAGCCCCTTTCCGCCTCTGCTGAACTGACTGCAATAGTTTTAATCATATCTCTAGCCTTTTTAATGCTGCAAGGAATTGTATAATTTTTGGAATCTTTTAGTACCTTTTCTATGAAATCACGATAATCATTAATATTGATTTCATGATTGAAAATTTGACCAAATGCAACCAATTGTCCTTCAGCTGCTCTCCATGGAACCATCACTTCTTCAATGTTCCAATGATCTGGCTCCAAATAATTTAGAAATTTTAATTGATCAATGTCTTTAAATTGGCAGCCTGTTTTTAAATGTTCGGAATCCATCAATCTTTTCTTCAAATTAATAACAATGCTTTATATATGTTTTTCACGAGGAAGTCCCACAAATCAATTATTTTGTATAAAATTTATATTTTTAAAGGTATCTGAAGTGATTAATTCATCAACCTTATTTTCATATGAACCCTTTTCCTCTATAAGCATTTCAAGTGATCTAATTGATCCTAGCACAAGTTTTTCAGCCTTTATAATGTCTATGTTTCTTGCTTGCAATGAATTAGAAAGGAGAGATATTTCAGTTAGGACATCAATCATCAAGGCCAAATCAGTGGGAAAATATGAGTTTTCAAGACGGGCAGCCATACTGGAGTATTTTTTATTTGAACAGAAAAACTGATGTAGCGCTGGATAAGCATGCCACACAGCTAGGGTTGATCTTAAACTGCAGGCAGCCCATCTTGGTCCAAAAACTCCACCAATTTTTATAATTTCAATCTCAAGTTGTTCAGAAATTTTGTTAAGTTCATTTAGGTTCTTATTTGATTGATGGAAAATAGAATATATTAATAAAAAATTGAAAATTATTTATTTGCTTTATTTCCCTAATAGAATCATCTAAAACAAGTTGCATATATGATGGTTTAAACAATGCCATATTATAATATTTGGAAACTCTTTGGCTATCCTAGCGCTTACCTCAGATTTTCTCCCAAGCATAACACTGGCTCCATCAGAACAAAATCCAATTAAATGTTTTTACAGATAGTTTCTATTAAACCCAACTTTATTCAAACTTCCTATAACTGAACAATATATCATCTCTGCATCTTGTTTATCTAATTCTACTAGTTCAAGGAAAATTGTTGGTGAGAAAGCTGGACTCTCAACTTTTAAGTACAGTATAAGAACTAGTTTGGAAGATATTGTTGAGGCTTCGTCAATTATCAAACAGATTTTGCGAGTTTTCTCAATAATTTTGGTAAATAAATGTTTCCTGATATCTTTTGCAATGAAATCTACTATTGTAACTGCAGTTCTACGTGAATGCAACCCTGTTCCCAAATCTACACCATTTCTTTTATGTAACTCAATCAGATCTTCTATATATGAAAATGGTCTGTATTTGTGCCAGACTATACACTGTAATAAACACTCTTCATGTACTATCCAAATATTTCTCACTCATCTTCTCCAGTCCTTTGCTTATGACATCCTGCTCACATTGCTTTAACTTCTCTGTACAGATGTTGTGAGCCTTAGATGAGAAATGTTCCTTCAATTTCTTTCTGAGGGAAGCTTGTTGGATTCCTTTACTCCTTCCTGATGGTTCAGTTTGGTAATTTTTCCATTCCTTAGCTCCGTGGACACTTTTTTCTTTGCTCAAAATTTCAAATCTTCTGAAATACTTGCAACCTATTTTTTTCTGGGAAACGTCCAGTCCATCATATTTTTCCCTAAAATTATTGTACTGCTGCAGTGTCCAGCAGCCAGGAAAGTTCCCTTCAATGTTTGATTCAGCTCTTCCAGTACCTGATGATGTGCTGGCTCCTTCCTCTGGTCGTGGTGTGGATGATGTGCTGGCTCCGCGTTCTTTGATGGGTGATGTGCTGGCTCTTTCCTCTGGTCCTGGTATGTATGATGTGCTGGCTCCGCGTTCTTCGATGGATGATGTGCTGGCTCTGCTTTCCTCATACTCCAATGGTTGTGGTTGTGACTCTTTTGGATCTCCTTTTGTTTTCTTGCCAAAGAAAGCAGACAAATTCATTTGCCTTTTCATCTTGGCAATATGCTGCAAAAAAAATCAACAGTGGTTTGGACTCGATTGTTGTTGTAAGTTGAGTGGTGAAGGCAGTGGCAAGCAAAGAAAGCAGGCGAGAAACGGAGATCAGTAATATTCAGTTACTTTTAAGAGTCCCTGACACAATAGCTAGTTAGTGTTTAAAAGATGTTATGGAAGAGGAACAAGTTTCACCAGACAAGACTGAGACGGAACTGAAAGTAGATATGAAAATGACAGTCTATAAAAAAGATGTTGCAATGTGTATATAAAAGAATGGCTGATATTTTCATAATTACAATTCATTAATTGAAAAAGAAACACTTGAAATGGAAATATTATTAACAAACCAAGGGAGTTTGTTATTTTGTGCCGGTAGTGACACAAAAATCTTTCCTAGCCAAGACTACTTACCTGGACCAACAGTCCCTAATGGAAAGCTCTCTCTATATATGTTTGGTCGCCTAACCTTTTTAGAATGCAGCTTAAAAATATACTGAAGCTTTTTACAGCCTTATGCAGATATATATATAGTACAAAAAAAAAGATTATAGTACAAAATCATCTAAGAAGTTAGATTACAAATGGAATTGACAGGTACAGTCACAGAGCAATACTGAATTCTTTTTTTCTGAAATTTATTCCTCAGTTTAAAAAACTGGAATATATGAATTCAGTATTGGGTACTGCTAGTGTAGCTATTCAATAGGATATAGTGTCCAGGTTAGCAAAAATGGTAAAGCGACATATAGATTTAAATTTTAAAACCAGAAATATTTTGTGGGTACCCACATAAAGGGAGTACAATACATATTTAATGTTATGCATGTTAACAGCAGCTAGAATTGTTTGCACAATAGTGGAAAAACAAAGAGATCCCCATAGATGAAAATGAAATTAAAAAATTACAATGTGCAGAAATGGATAGAGAGAAATTAGGTGGAGAATGATCATTGCTATGTATGAATTAAATACAGAAGGTTGATAATTATAAACATGTTGATATAATTAACAAAGTTAGAAATAAGTCAATACAAAGAAGTTTAAATCATTTTTCTGTTATACTGCTGTACTTATTGATGTTTGTTTCTGCTTTGCTTTTTCATTTATCATACATGATATTCTTCCGACTAAAATCGGAATTCCAATTTTTTCAGCTTTGCCGGTTGGGAATAGCCTCCCCGCTTTCTTCTCCTCCTTCCCCTCCCCTCAGAGGCCCCGAGTCAGGAGTTGCTACCGCCAGCTCGCCTCTGCGCGGCTCCAGTCCCGCGTTGCCTCGGGAAGGGAAAGGCAAAAAGGAAGAGCTGTGGCGGCGCTTTGCAACAGCACTGGAGGAGACGCAGCGGCTCCCGGGTTTCTTTCTCCTCCTGGCACCTTTCGGTCCATGGATACTTTAGAGGCAAAACCATCCCTGCGGCGGGCGGGCAGGCTGGCTTGGCAAGCGGAACGAGCCGAACAGTGGCTTGGCTACCTACCTTGCGAGGCAGGGAAAGGCAGGAGAATGGAAGAAGACGGGGGTGGCATGGGGCAGGGGGGAGAGGTTTCCGGGGATGTGGAGGTGTGGAAAGAGCCAGACCGCTGCAGCTCCCTCCGGAGAGCGAAAGTAATGTTCATTTACCGGGAAATTCCCCTGAAGGAAGTCGCGCAGAGGGGAAAAAATAAAAAGAGCTCGGCTACTTTTCAGATTTTTTTTTCAGAGGGGAATATCATGCCTGTTTATGAAATATTTTATAATACTTTATAATATAAGTATAATAGAATTACAGAGGTAAGGTAGGGTAAGGATATATTGTAGAATAGATTGGTGATGATGAAATGAGCATTACAAAGTAGATTAAGTAAAGATGGTGATTTGCTCACATCAAATGATGTAATATTAGTAGTCTAGTAAGTAATTAATAATAGTAATAATATAAATATATATATGGTGGATTTATGATATAAGGATTAATGCAAATTGGAAGGGAAAGACTGCAGAAATTGTGCACAAGTGATTTGTATCAACCAACACGCTATGTAACTGAAGATAGTTTATGTTTGTTTTGTTTATGTTTAAAAAAAAAACACTTTTATTTAAAAAAATTGCATTTATGTATGCATGCAACTTCTTGTTACATTGATGTTGCTATATATTGATTTAAGCAGAAACATACAATGTATAACATCATTGTAACAAGAAGTTGCCTGTCTCTCTTTTGGTAAGTTGCTTTTTTTATTTATGTATTTATATATATTTTTTATAAAAATTATTTTATTTTACTATTCATCTTGATGTTTCTTTAAGCACATTTTGTTTTTATGATTAATAAAAACAAAAACAGTATAAAAATAAATAAATACATAAATATAAAAAAGCAACTTACCAAAAAGGAGACAAAAAGGAGCCAACTATGCCGGGGTCCTCAGTCTTCTAGCTTGCTGCGGTGAGGATGGCCAGCGCAGGAGTTGGCTCTTAACCGGGCTGGCGGGTGGCAGCGGCAGGAGAAGATAGGGGACCAGCCCAGCAGGACTTGCTGCTTTGCCTCCTCATTACCAATCGGTGGTGGGAAGGTAAGGCAGCAACCCTTGGGCCGTGGTGGGTGAGGGAAGGTGGCGCGCCAGCGCCAGTGGCCTCGCCAAGATTGCGGCCGCCATGTGGACGAGGCAGCAGCGCCCAGCCTGGAAGTTGGCTGGCAGCAGCAGCGGTGGCAAGAGGAGGTAGGGGACCAGGCCACCAGGAGCTGCTGCTTTGTCTCCTCACTACCAATTGGTGGTGGGAAGGCAAGGCAGCAACAATGGAGGGCCGTAGGGGAGGAAAGATGGGGCGGGCGAGGCTGGGAGCGTCAGCAATGGTGGTGGGCATCCCGGGAGTCGGCAATCAACCAGGACTGGCAGCGGCAGGTAGGTGACGGGTTGGAGGTTGTACTTACTGATCTGCATCTTCGGAGGCCAGCGGTATAGGCATTCGGGGTGGGCAAGAATAGCAAGTGGCAGCGGCGGCAGCTGAGGCTTGTGTCTTCTTTAAGGTAAGGCAGGCAGGTCGGACTCAGGAGGCAGGCTGGGCAAGGCGGGCCTGGGAGGCAGGACGGCCAGGCAAGGACGGTTAGCAATGGTGGCGACTGGGGCTGCGGCTTGCCCTCACTCACTCAGCAGCGTGGCAGAAGGCAGGCAGTGATGGCTGGATGGCTCAGCGGCTAGCTGGCTCAGCGGCTGCTGCTCCTGCTGCAGCTGGTGTGAGTGATGGCGCCGAGCGGGAAAATTTTTGTAGTTAGCGCACATGCACTATAAGTAGGGGTGAGGCAAGTGGGGGAGAATGAGGAAGAGATTTTTGCGCATGCACAGCAATAAAAATCAGTTTTTGGACCATAGGAGCGGCAGAAAGGGGAGGGGCCAAGCAGGGGTCAGTTTTACTGGTTCTTAGAACTACCGGTGACGTTAACAACTGATTCTATAGAACCAGTAGAAACCCACCCCTGGTTGTAAGTGGTTGTATGGCTCTAACCCAGGGGTGGGCTTCTGGGAGCTTGCAGGGGCTCAGGTGAGCCCCAAAATCCCACTCCTGGATGGCCTGGCCCACCCAACCCACCTCTCCCAGGAGTCCCCAGGAGTCCCCTCCTGGGAGCAAAAACATGGTGTGGGGTTTGTCTGGTGCCACCCCCACCCCCGGTGCCCCCTTTTTTCTCCCAGGAGGCTGCAGGGAGGCCTGGATTCAATGTTTAGCCAAAAGAACATTTGGAGCAGCTAATATAGTATTGATTAGTGCCTTGGGAATGTTCTAGGTAAACAAAACTATGCAGTCTCCTAAAACCAATCTTCTTTCTTTATTCCATATCCTCCTCTTCAAAACAAATTAGTTGCTCTGCCTTTTCATACCAGACTAAGTTCAGAGTGGATTTTATAGAGAACAGCTTACCTTTAGGTCTCATTCATTTGCTCAATTTCCAAGCATACATTACACAATTTCCAAAGCATAATTCAAACTATTCAGCAGTTTGCCTAGCTGCTGCTTCATGGTTACATCATTGCTTCTATTGCTGTCACAACCTTTATGGAGTCCAATGGCCTTTTAAATTTGACAAGCAAAAAACACAATAAATATTTCTCACAAATATTTTCCCTCTTCCACCCTTCCTCTCTGTAGCAGCCCCTCAAATATTGGAAGACTGTCCTTCTCTTCATTAGACTAGCCATGCCACTCTTATAACCACTTTTGATATGTTTTAGTCTCCAGTCCCCTAATCATCCTGGTTGCTCTCCTCTGCACTTTTTCTTGAGTCTCAACATCTTTTTTATAGTGTGGTGACCAAAACTGGGTGCAGCACTCTAGGTGTGGTCTTACTAAGGCTTTAGTTTATAGAGTGGTATTAGTACCTCACTTGATCTTGGTTGTATCCTTCTGTTAATGCAACTTGCATTGGCTTTTTTGGCTGCTGCTGCACATAGCTGGCTCATATTTAGCTGGTTGTCCACTAAGACTCCAAGATCCCTCTCACAGTCACTGCTAGTAAGCCTGGTTTCACTCAGTGTATATGTGTACTTTTGGTTTTTCCTGCCTAACAGTACTTAGGACAAAGAAGTGGCCATACCCCCTCCCAGCCACATGACTCCCAGTCATGTCCACACAGCCAGTCATTAGGGCAGAGAGCCTATCGCTAAAAAAATTGAAGCCCATCCTTGCTCTAACCCTTCTGGTTCATGGGGAAGCACTGTTTAGTTTTTCTAGGTCTTGAAACCATCATTCCATATATAATCATTCTGTCAAATTAGGTTTCTACTTTTCCATTTTTCATCTGCTCTGACTAAAAGTAAGAAATGCTTCTGATCTTACATCAACACAACCTATTTATAAGCCACCAACTTGGCAAGTCTGAAGAGAATGTTTGGCGGAAAAACAAATCTGGTCACGTTGCCAACTTCAAAAGCCGATACAAAAATTTATGCCACCAGATAAAAACTGAATGCACCAATTATCACATTAAACAAGAAGAAAACGTTCTACGCACCAATTCCACCCATGCTTTTTACAATTTTATAAACAACAAACTAAAAGACTCAAGGTCCATCCCACTCCTGATAGGACCTAATGGTAAAGACTGCAATGACGGCACTATTAAAGCCAACCTCTTTAACACATTCTTTGGCTCAGTATTTGTAAACAGCAATGGATCATGCCCAGTATTTCCTAGCCGAACCACAGACAACTACAATGATCTAATACATATCGATTTTACAGAAGACAATGTTGAAAAAGCACTACACAATCTAAAACCATCTCTTATCTATTGGACCGGACGGAATATGTGCCTCCTTCCTAAAAAAGCTATCCACTGCCATAGCAGAACCTCTAAGCATAATCTTTGAAAAATCTTTCAGGACCAGCTGCTTGCCTAACCTATGGTCACAAGCCATGGTCATCCCCAACTTCAAAAAGGGAGACCCCAGCCTAGTTGAAAATTACAGACCAATCTCTTTATGCTGCATCACCTGTAAAGTCATGGAATCAATTATTAACCAATCCATCATCCTCCACTTAGAAACAAACAACCTAGTCTCTAATAAAGTATTTGGTTTCAGGAAAAAACTCATGTAATCTGCAACTCTGACACTGCAAAAACATATGGACTACACAACTCGATCAGGGGAAAGCAATAGACGCAATCTATGTAGACTTCTGTAAAGCCTTTGATTCAGTGGTACGCAACAAACTACTCCTAAAACTAAAATCTTACAGACACCTGCACTGGACACCTGCATAACTGGATAGAAGCATTCCTGTCAAACAGACAACAAATGGTGAAAATTGGGAGCGTCCAATCAAATTCTGTACCTGTCAAGAGTGGTGTCCCCCAAGGCAGTGTTCTAGGACCAACTCTTTTCATACTCTACATAAATGACCTCTGTGATCATATCAAGAGCAACTGCACTCTTTTCGCTGATGATGTAAAGCTATTCAACACCATAGACAATACTGCTACCCTTCAAAAAGACCTTGACTATGTATCAGAATGGTCAAACAAATGGCAACTTCAAATCTCCACAAATAAATGCTCTGTCCTACATATTGGCAAAAAAAATCAGAAAATAAAATACAGGCTGAATAGTCAAGATCTTGTTGATGATTCAAACTCTGTCAAGGATTTTGGAGTACTCATCTCTAATGACCTAAGTGCTAGAGCCCACTGTGACTACATAGCCAAAAACGTGTTAAAGAGTTGTTAACCTAATCTTATGTAGGTTTTTCTCTGGTAATATTACACTAATAACTAGAGCATACAAAACATTTACTAGACCAATACTCGAATACAGCTCATCAATCTGGAACCCACATTACGTATCTGATATTAACACAGTTGAGAAAGTCCAGAAATATTTCACAAGAAGAGTTCTCCACTCCTCTACTCATTGCAGAATACCTTATGCCACCAGACTTGAAATTCTAGACCTAGAAAACCTAGAACTACGCCGCCTTCGGTCTGATCTAAGTATAATATATAAAATCATACATTGCAATGTCCTACCTGTCAATGAATACTTCAGCTTCAACCATAACAACACAAGAGCAAACAATAGATACAAACTCAAGGTTAATTGCATCAAACTTGATTGCAGGAAATACGACTTCAACAACAGAGGGGTCAATGTCTGGAATACTCTACCTGATTCTGTGGTTTCTTCCCCAAATCCCAATAAACTTTAACCTTAGACTGTCTACTATTGACCTCCCCACTTTCATAAGTGGACTGTATGGGGCATGCATAAGCGCACCAACGTGCCTATCGTCCCTGTCCTATTGTTTATTTTTTTTATTTTTCTTATATGTATCCATGTATTCATAACTATGTTTTTACTTATACCTATTATATTGTAAGCACTTGACAAAAACAAATAAATAAATAAAACTAAAATAAAATAATTAATTATATTGAACGGTTTATTGTAGAATAAGGTTCTTGAATTTATTAATATGCAGCTGGGAATGGAACTACCTAGTATCTATATTTTACTTTTCTGTAATTGGAAAAGATATTTGCTCAAATTCCTCTTTATGAAGAAAGGCAGAATAGAAGTACATTCAAAACAACAGAGATTTTGAAGGAATTGCTCAATTTTAATTAACAGTGTTCTTTTCCTCCACATCTCTCTGATATAGTCTCTCTTACATGTCCTTATAAATATACACAATTCCCTTTTTCTATTCTTATTAGAACATTTTTCCATAGCCATTTTACCTGCATAATCTTTCTTAAAGACTGGAAGTTGAGAAATATAACTTGTATAAAATAAAGTTGTTCTTTTTTTGTAAAAACAAAACTCAATTTTCCATCCTTTGTATTTCCAGTCAGAGAATGACAATAGGCAGATATAGAAAACTATACCCAGTATATTGGAAATCTATTCTCAATAGTTACAGGTATATTAAAGTCAAGATATATTAAATAGAATAATTGTTTAGTTCAGTAGATAATTAGTTTCATATATTGAAACATTAGCTTGACCAATCCTTAACATCGGAAGCATTGTGGGAACACCCCAACTTTACTTTTGCTTACAAATTAAATGTAAGCAACTTTCTGATGACATAAAAGAAATTGATTTTACTAATAACATCAAATGATAGTGTTATAATTAATGTCAGTAGGAATGCATTATCTTAAGGAGTTCCATCAATATTTCTCCTTGGTCAAGAAAACAAATAATATTTGCTTCTCTTTCAGGGCATGAGCTACCTGGAGGATGTCCGTTTGGTTCATCGGGACTTGGCTGCCCGGAATGTCCTGGTGAAGAGCCCAAATCATGTGAAGATTACGGATTTCGGGTTGGCCCGATTGCTGGACATTGATGAAACAGAATATCACGCTGACGGAGGCAAGGTGAGACATGGCAATGTTCCTTAATAGACTAAATGTCGATAGGTTCTGTGAGGAAATGTTAGTTACCTGTACAGTACATAACAGTAGGTGCACTTAACTTCCTCCTAACACATTGCTGTGACCTGCATCCTTCAACTTGCTACCCACTAGATATTTTGAATTAGAATATTTAGTTAGACTTGTATGGTCTGGAGCAGCATTGGTGGCTGGCTGGGAGTTCTAAAAGTTGAACCTGCAAATCTTAAAGTTGCCAAGTGTGAGAGATACTGGCCTAAGAGATTATGAAAGTACTCCAGCATATCTGGAGAAATGCCAGATTGAAGATATATTAGTTGAACAGATAAAATTCTATTGCTATAATCCAAAACAACTGCAAATAATATCTGACTGATAATGTTTAACTTTTGTAAGTTAAGAGCATAATCTCTTCTGAATGAAGGCTGGCTAGTACTTTGACAATTATTTTTGTCTTGTCGCCTCACACACACTAGTGTATGAACTGATTCCTTTGTTTCTTAAATTAAGGCTCTGAAAGCACATTATCTCAGTTTTCCTTACTTTCTCCTTCTGTCCAAAGCAACTTAACAAACTTAAATTATAAAATCAAGCTAGCTTAAAAATGGAAGGGCAACAGGATAGAATTGCACAATAATCAGAATGAACTTTCTAAATCCCTTTATATTTTGTATTTTTTAAAATAGGGATGACCAATTTGAACTCTGTGGATTGCATCTCCCTAGTTCATAAAGATTCCATTGCTGAAATTCAGTCAGCAGAATATCAGCAGTACCATTATCTTTTTCCAAAATTAAAGAAAGAAAAGTTTTAGTAGGAGGATTCTGAGAAGTAAACAGCAACCATTCCAAATCTTTTTAAAACACCCAAATATCAAAATGAAATAGAGCTGAAAAAATAATTCAGTGGCATTTTTCAGAGCCTGGAAGTAGAATAGATAAGTTGTGCTTATTGTACATAAGAAATCAGTATATATGATGAGATATTTCTGTAAGCAAATTTTCTGTCTATTCTATCAGGTCCTTTTTCCACTTGCTTGAGTTTGAAATTGGACATCTTCAAGTGCCAAATAATACTTCGTTACCTTTATATTGAAAACCATTTTAATTAACCACAACCTTTATCTAAGCAGGATCTAAAAACTGTTAAATAATGGTACTGCTTGAAACTAACCAGCATAGATGTGACTTGTAGCCATCATTTCTTTGTCCAGGTGCCTATCAAGTGGATGGCCTTAGAGTCCATCTTGCGCAGACGATTTACTCATCAAAGTGACGTGTGGAGCTATGGTATGTGTAATCTCCTTTCAGTTAACTCCCATTGTGAAAACTTTACTGTTGCTTCATGGAAATCTCCCATTCTCTTTCTCTCTCTGTCTCTCTTCTGCTTTCACCAGGTGTTACTGTTTGGGAGCTGATGACTTTTGGTGCAAAGCCTTATGATGGTATTCCAGCCAGGGAGATTCCTGATCTCTTGGAAAAAGGAGAGAGATTGCCCCAGCCTCCTATTTGCACCATTGACGTCTATATGATTATGGTTAAATGTAAGAAATTAGGGATAATTAGGTTTTTCATTAGGTGAAAAGATATTGGGACAACTAATCCCAGATTGAAATTTATATCTCCAATATTTCTGAGAAGCATCAGATTGAATAAGTTTGTAGTCAAAACTGCAATTGCTGTAATTTTTCTATCTTAGCCTCTAGATGTCCTATAAAAGGAAGCAGGAAGCGAATAAGAGCAAGTCAAACTGTATGTATCAAACAGAGGTTGAATTTGATGGCTTCATAGATGATAGATCACTTCCAATTCTATGATTCTAAGATATGACAGTATTTGGGCTGTTTTTTAAATGAAAAAATTCAGTTTTGTCTAGTGAGGTAGATTTCTTCTTTTTAAAAATATGCCTTCCAATGATTGCTAGTTATAAACCATTGGTTTAATTTTTGTAAATTGCTTAATTTTTTATCAACTACTAACTCTGCTGCTATTTGTTCAGATATGTATCTGTTCTATCGGATTATTTTTAAAAGTATAAAATATTATGTTTGGCAGTGTTTAGTATTTGGAAAGCCTGTTTCTATTCAAAAACCAAAAGCAACGTATTCTAGATGCAGCTATTTAAAGTGGATAGTTACTACTTGTCCTCCCTTCTGTCTGGGTTTTCTGCCCAATTGGGGATAGGCATCTTTAGTATATTCAGAGATTTCTACTCTTTTCTGTAAGAAACAAAGGTATGAACTGTCTTGTACAGAATTACATACATACATACATACATACATACATACATACATGTGCATAGTACTTAGGTTTACAATATGAAAAATATTGCAGGAGATTAAAAGCAAAAGGTGAGTTCTGAAGTAGATAAATATTTTGAATTTCCAGAAGTCATGATAATATTTTCAGTGTTCATGTTAAGTAGCTGATCATGTTTTTTCCCCTTTTCTTCTCCTCCCCATTATCAGAGAAACTAGTTCTTTTCGTCACAAGGAGGACTTAATTTGGATAGAAATATGTATGCTCTTTTTGCTCTGTAGGCTGGATGATTGACTCAGAATGTCGGCCTAAGTTCCGAGAATTGGTCTCTGAGTTCACTCGCATGGCCAGAGATCCTCAAAGGTTTGTGGTTATTCAGGTGAGGATGATATTTTTCTTTCAAGAGGATTGCACTGACTCCCAACTCTTTCATTGTATAACAGTAGGGATGGTGGAGAAAGGGGAAGAAAAACTAAAAGAGCTTCCTGTTACACCAGGTTAAGTCCAGCTAGAATAGCAATGTTTCTCAAAATTTGATCAACTAGTTATACTCAGAATTGTCCTATCGGGTCAAAACAGCGCTATCTTCTTGATGATATTTTTTTATAACTAATCCTAATGTAATCTTTTAAAACAGGTGCCCCAGTTAATTTATTACTAAAAAAAATAGATATTGCTTCTAGTGACAATGCATGGAAGTATCTGGAATTAACTGTAGCTGCTGCTGTATTCATATGAAGTCTTCTGAATATATACAGGCAGATTCATAGCCTGATTTTTAACCTAGATCTCAGTGCTCTAAATTTCTCTCTGCTTTGGAGATAGGAAAATATTTTACACCAAGGAAAATTAATTAATAATGACTAATGAGTATTCATTTAGTGTCAATCTATACCTCAGTGGTATAAGATCACATGCTTCAATCTTTACTAGTTTTCAGGCAACAATATGTGTCTGTTCTTAACATGGTAGCCTTCAAAACAAATGGGTAATGCATTATGGCTTTTATAATATAAGCAACCATTTCACTTATCCGACTTCCAAATTTATAGAAGGTGCAATTTCAAATTGACTCAGAAGGAGCATAGTATATGGATATTCTCATGCAATGAAGAGCACAAATTAGCTAAGTAAATATCACATGATAGTATTACAAACTTGCGTATGTATTATATTTTATCTGAGTCCGGAATATTTTCATCAGCTATGCTTCAAGTTTTCTGTATCAAACCTCACTGTTAATCCAAAAGATGTGAGAAGCTATATTAGGCGGACAAGTGAAGGTCCCACTTTTAAGTTACTTGCTGGGACCGGCATTTTATAAAGCACCAAGATAAAGGGAGAACATTCAGGATAAAAAGATTGGTTTTGTTTTGTTTGGTATTTAATTGTAATGTAATGATTACATAAAATGAATAGGAATACTTTCTACATACTTCATAATTTCTTTTCCCCAGCTTAAGCAATAATTGGGGATGTTCTAGAATCCACATCCAAAGCTATTAGGGGCCAGTGTGGATTTTTTTTAGAGTTCTAGATTTTTATCTTTGATTTATGTTCTGGGGTTGCATTGTATAGAATGCTAGTAATTAAAAATACTGGTAGTAATCTTTTGCTTTATTGCTTTCTGTTTGTGCTCCTCTGCTGCCAAAATGGTGTTTATTTTGAATCTTAGATAAGATTGCAGAAGATAGATGGGTATTGGCTTAGTGCCCCCCAATATAGAGCCATAAGCTGTGAACCATGACATCCCTATTTAAGTTCCCATTTTTGTCATGAAAGTATTAAATGACCTTCGATAAGTCCTCTTGACAGCCTTAGTTGACACAACTGCATTATGGGGAGATTAATTTTGACCATCCAGGGTGTTACAAGACTAGTCTATACTTTCAGAGGAAGCAAGAAAATTTTGGGAGCTGCAAGAATTTGCTGTTTGTTTTTCGTGATAGAATGATGAAAAGATGGGCCTTGCCAGCCCCATAGACAGCACTTTCTATCGCACTTTGCTGGAGGAGGAAGAAATGCAAGACTTGGTGGATGCAGAAGAATACCTTGTCCCCCATCAGGGCTTTTTCAGTGGTGAAACATCAGCTGACTATCGATCTAGGATTTCCTCCACAAGAGTAAGCATATGATTTAGTTTTTAATATCCCAAAACAGACAAAACCAGTTTGCCATACTATATTTCTCCTACATAATAGGGATTTTTTTTTTTAGTTTAAGGACTGCTTTAATTTAGGCATACCTCACGCTGACTGCTTCAGTGACTCCATCCAGCCACCTCATTCTCTGCCGTCCCCTTCTTCTTTTGCCCTCAATCGTTCCCAGCATTAGGCTCTTCTCCAGTGAGTCCTTCCTTCTCATTAGGTGGCCAAAATATTTGAGGTTAATCTTCAAGATCTGACTTTCTAAAGAGCAGTCAGGATTGACTTCCTTTAGGACTGACCAGTTTGATTGCCTAGCAGTCCAAGGGATTCACAGGAATTTTCTCCAGCACCATAGTTCAAAGGCCTCAATTCCTCAGCGCTCAGCCTTCCTTATGTACAACTTTCACAGCCATATATTGCAACTGGGAAAACCATAGCCTGGACTATATGCACTTTTGTTGGCAGGGTGATGTCTCTGCTTTTTAGTATGCTGTCTAGATTTGCCATAGCTTTCCTCCCCAGGAGCAAGCAACTTTTAATTTCTTGGCTGCAGTCCCCATCTGCGGTGATCTTGGAGCCCAGGAAAATAAAATCTGTCACTACCTCCATTTCTTCCCCATCTATTTGCCAGGAATTGAGAGGGCCGGATGCCATGATCTTAGTTTTCTTAATGTTGAGTTTGAAGCCAACTTTTGCACTCTCCTCCTTCACTCGCATCAAGAGGCTCTTTAGTTCCTCTTCACTTTCTGCCATTAGAGTGGTATCATCTGCATATCTGAGGTTGTTGATATTTCTCCAGGCAATCTTAATTCCAATTCATCTTGCAATTCATCTTGCCCCGCCTTTCTCATGATGTGCTCTGCATATAACTTAAATAGGCAGGGTGACAGTATACATCCTTGCCAAACTCCTTTCTCTATTTTGAACCAATCAGTGGTTCCGTGTCCAGTTCTCAGTTGCTTCTTGAACCACATATAGATTTCTCAAGAGATAAATAATATGGTCTGGTATTCCCCTCTCTTAAAGAACTTGCCACAATTTGTTGTGATCCACACAATCAAAGGCTTTAGCATAGTCAATGAAGCAGAAGTAGATGTTTTTCTGGAACTCCCTAGCTTTCTCCATGATCCAGCGTATGTTGGCAATTTGATCTCTACTTCCTGTTCCTCTTCGAAATCCTGCCTTTACTTCTGGTAGATTTATTTTATTTTATTTATTTTGTCAAGCGATAATAAGCAGGTATAAGTATAACATAGTTATGAATATATGAAATGGATACATATAAGAAAAATAAAAAGAAACAATAGGGCAGGGACGTGCCTACCGTCCCTGCCCTATTGTTTCTTCGTAAAGATCTTAGCTTGATAAAGCCGCTCAATCAGTTCAGGGATGAGGGGAAGTGGGTACCAATTCCTCACTCTGATTGCATTCAATTTGTGGTAATCACAACACAAACGTAGCTCCCCCGATTTCTTTTTTACAAAAAGCACCGGTGCAGCCAATGGGGAGGTAGAAGACCGGATAAACCCTTTCCAAAGGTTCTTGTCAATAAAATCCCGCAACGCAGCCAACTCCGGTTCCGACAGGGAATATAACTGACCCACCGGAAATTTTGCATTGTCCAATTTTACAAGTCGATTGGACAGTCATACGCCTGATGCGGTGGCAACTGATCCACCTCCTTCTCCCCAAACACATCAGCAAAGTCCACCAACTCCGCAGATAGATCCAGGTCCACGGGCATAGCCACACTCCCTGCACAGGAGCGCAAGCAATGGTTAGGGCATTTCCTATCAAGGAACTGCACAGCTCCACACGACCAGACAATCTGTAGATCATGGGCCTGTAACTACTCCAAACCCAGCACCGCCGGAAAATGAGACACTGCAGTATCGTAGAACATGGTTTCCTCCACATGTTGCCCAATACGCATGCAAAGGGGTTTGGTTGCAGCAACCACTGGTTCCAAACGAAGGGGCCCACCTTCAATCGTCTCTACCATTACTGACGGGGACACCTGTTGCTGAGGAATGAACCACTGCTCTACAAAATGAGCACCCATGAAATTGGTTGTGGCCCCTGAGTCGACCAAGGCTTGGATCTCCACCGCTCCCACACCAGGCACGAACACACTTGCTGTTAGCACAAGATGCTTCACCAATAACAATTGTGGTAGAGATGTCAAAGGTGGCGAGGATGGCAAAGTTGGTGAAGAAGGCGGGCCTAAGGACTTTACACCCCGACCTTACAGACCCCCTTAGTCCGAGCGATGCTTGTTTCCCACCACCGCAGGCGTCACTGCTGTGGATTCTTAACAGGACACTTGGCCACAAAATGGCCTCGATTGCCACAATAGAGGCATAAACCATCACAACAACGTCTCATCCTTTTCTACTTGAGTCAGGCAAGGGCGGCCAGCCCCCAACTGCATGGGTTCCTCCAAAGGGCGCCGTCTTGCTGGAAACAGATACGGTCTCTGTCCATCGTTGCACCCGTCATGCTGAAGTCTAGCATCGATACGAAGGCACAGATGCATGAGCTCCTAAAGGGTGCGAGAGCATTCAGTGTGTGCCAACTCATCCAGGAGCTCTGACGACAAACCCTCCTGGAACTGGTCTAATAGTGCTGCCTCATTCCATTGTACATCCTGAGCAACCACCTGAAAACTAGCAATATAATCCATGAGTGAGCCATGCCCCTGCTTCAACTCTCTCAAACCTCTGTTTGATGTTTGGCTTTGAACAGGGTCCTCAAACATGGCCTGAAACTGACAGCAAAACTCGGTGTAATTGTCCAATACCTGGTTGGGCTGGGTCAACAGAGGCATCGTTCAACATGCTGCAGAGCCTGACAACAAACTAATCAAAAAACCCACCTTATCCTGGTCAGTGGGAAAGTCCTCAGGCTGAAGGCTCATGTAAAGCTGGCACTGCCCAAAAAATGCTGGAAATTGGGCCAGCGAACCATCAAATTTATCTGGCACTACCACTGGGCATTTTCGGCATGGCTGGGCAGCTTGCATTTGTGCCACCTGTGCAGTCAAAAGAGCCACTTGCTGGCTTAACTGGGCAATCTCTGCTCTGAGCTGATCCATGGTCACCCCACAAAAAGCAAAAATAAGTTGAAGGGGTGGCTGGAGTCAAAATGTGATGACCGTAGTCTCTCAAAATAACCCCAAACCCAAAACATACATTAAAGTCCGGTCATGCCTTCAGCTTAACTTCCCTGTTTTATTAGGCACAGTTTAAAGTCAAAAAAGTAAATAATGAGGCAAAAAGAAAACCAAAACAAACCACATTGATGAGAGTTCTGAAGCAAGCCAAGATAATTAATCATACATTCCAGGAAGATAACCGAGGAGAGTCCATGGGAAGAACACCAGCAAAGATAAACCTCTTTCGAAGTAAACACTAAACTTTGACTCCAGCAATTCTGACTACGCAGTTACAAACTTATATACATAGCTCCCAGCTGCAAGCCACGAGGAGGATCATGGTAATCTCCTCCTGAGTAGACCTCGCTTTTCCCTGATCCTCTTCTCCCTGTGTGACCTAGTATGGATAGGGGATGGGCCTGGATCCTCCTCTGATTGCTCAGCCAGCCTCTGCCCTTCCCCAGCCTCCTCTACTACCTCTGGAGCCACATTCCCACTCCCTGTTGGCTGTTCCTCCTCTTCCTCAGAGTCAGTCTCCACCAGGGGCATGACAATTGTTATGGTTGAAACTGAAATATTCATTGACAGGTAGGACATTGAAATATGTAATTTTATATACTACACTTAGATCGGACTGAAGGTGGCGTAGTTCTAGGTTTTCTAGATCTAGAATTTCAAGTCTGGTAGCAAGGTATTCTGCAACAAGTAGAGGAGTGGAGAACTCTTCTTGTGAAATATTTCTGGACTTTCTCAACTGTATTAATATCAGATACGTAATGCAGGTTCCAGACTGATGAGCTGTACTCGAGTATTGGTCTAGCAAATGTTTTGTATGCTCTAGTTAGTAATGTGATATTACCAGAGAAAAAGCTATGCAGGATTAGGTTAACAACTCTTAATGCCTTTTTGGCTATGTAGTTACAGTGGGCTCTAGCACTTAGGTCATTAGAGATGAGTATTCCAAGGTCCTTGACACAGTTTAGATCAACAACAAGGTCTTGACTATTCAGCTTCTATTTTATTTTCTGATTATTATTATTATTTTTGCCAATATGTAAGACAGAGCATTTATTTGTGGAGATTTGAAGTTGCCATTTGTTTGACCATTCTGATAGATAGTTGAGGTCTTTTTGAAGGGCAGCAATATTGTCTGTGGTGTTGAATAGCTTTACATCATCAGTGAAGAGAACGCAGTTGCTCTTAATATGATCACAGAGTTCTCGGTCCACATACTGCTGGAGTCCAGCTTGAGCATAACTTTGCTAGCATGTGAAATGAGTGCAATGGTGTGGTATTTTGAACATTCTTTGGCATTGCCCTTCTTTGGAATTGGAATGTGAACTGGCCTTTTTCAATCCTGTGGCCACTGTTGAGTTTTCCAAATTTGCTGGCAAATTGAGTGTAGCACTTTTACTGCATCATCTTTTAAGATTTTGAATAGCTCAGCTGGAATACTGTCACCTCTACTAGCTTTGTTGTTGCTCAGACTTCCTAAGGCCCATTTGACTTCACATCCCAGAATGTCTGGCTCGAGGTCAGTGATCACCCCATTGTGGTTATCAGGGACGTTAAGCTCATTCTTGTGTAGTTCTTCCATGTAATTTTGCCACCTCTTCTTAATCTCTTCTGCCTCTGTTAGGTCCCTGCCATTTTGGTCCTTTATCATGACCGAAATGTTCCTTCATATCTCCAATTTTCTTGAAGAGATCTCTGGTCCTCTCTATTCTATTGTTTTCTTCTGTTTCTTTGCACTGTTCGTTTAAGAAAGCACCTCTTCTAGCTATTCTCTGGGATTCTGCATTTAACTGGGTGTATCTTTCTCTTTTCCCTTGCCTTTTGCTTCCCTTCCTTCCTCCACTATCTGTAAAGCTTCCTCAGGCAGCCATTTTGCTTTTTTGCATTTTTTTCTTTGGGATGGAGTAGTATAAACGTCTAAATGCTATTGCTAAGACAGACTTGAATTCACAATCTATCTTTTTCTAGCCTGGTGCCTTAATCACTAGACCAAACTGGCTGTCTGCATTTACAAACTAAATGCATTTATATATTAGGTGGCTGTCTGCATTTATACACACGAGTGTGTGTGTATAAATGCAGATAGCCATCTAATATGTGTGTGTATATATACAAATTACCAAGTTATAACATCAGTTTTTTAGATCTTGTGAACTGTTTTCTTCCAGAATGTTCTAGAGACTCAAATGGATGCAGAAGAGACTGAGGAATCTCCTCATTACCCATACTTGGGGCCATCCCTTTCTGAAGAGTCAGAAAGTATCACCACGGACGTGCATGAGGAGGACTATGCAGCAAGCAAAGCAATGCAGAATTCAGCACCATTGCAGTTACCTGATTCTTCTCTTCAGCGCTATAGTGAAGATCCCACAAGTGCATCAATCAATGAAAAGGAGAATCCTGATAACAAGAGCTACACTGCACCATTAAGCTTGCCTATCATACCAGGTATGTACTATTTTCTTTATTGGGAGATTGCATAGCAGTTTGATTTTGAAGGCAGAACAGTGCTTGGGATATTTATGTAGTTTGCAAATCCCTAAAGCTAATATGTCTTTTTTCTCTGCAGCACGATCTTAAGAAATATGTTTAGTTTAAGCAACCCTATATAGATACTGAAAAGTGTTTATCCATGTGCTATATAGCCTTTCTTGTATAATGGCAGATTGAGTATTTCAGATATTTTGCAATGGATCTGGATATTCTCAAAGAACGTTTCTAACCTTTATTAAATTTTGATTGAAAAAAAAAAAGCCATGAGTGCACTTAGTAGTATTTGTTGATAAGCATGCAAGCTACCGCAACCTGGATTTTACTATTTTTATTCTTTTCTCTGTAGAGTATGTAAATCAACCAGAAAACAATCTTCCACCCAACAAAAACCTACGACTACCAGGATCTACACTAGAAAAGCAAAAAAGGCACATGGGCAAAAACGGGCTTGTCAAGGAACCAAAGAATGCATTCTATATGAGTTTCACCAGTGCAGTGGAAAATCCAGAATACCTGACACCATGCAGTGTCCCTGCATCTAGCCCTTTACCACAAGCTTTTGACAACCTTTATTATTGGAACCAAGAAAATCCTAAGCGTAATCCAGCAGAATTCTTTGCCACCTCCATTGTTCCTTCTGCTGCTACCAATGGCTTTCCTTCAACCCCAACAGCAGAGAACCTGGAGTATTTAGGGCTGTCAGAATCAGTTACCTGTTCCAAGGACTTTCCATAAAAAAATATTTCTCATGACCAATCAAATTGACTTTTACAATCACGACACCTCAGGATACAAACCCAGTGAATTACCCATGCATGAACATGATTAAAGCCTTAATGATCCTTTTAAGGCCCAATGGGGTTGTTTCTCTCATATCTCCTAGCTCTTGAGGAAAGAAGATGGTGGGATCTACTGCAATAGAATGGCATGGTTTTTTACTCCCTCTTATTTAATACTGGCAGTAGCAGGATTTTCCCTCTGCTACTACCCTAAGATGTGCTGTTAAAAATTCTGGGGTCCAAGTATGGATTTTTGTTTGGAAGAATTACAAGTTTTGGTCAATATAGTACAGTAATCAAACATACTAGTTGGCTCAGAATTCTGCAACACTATTTCCATTACCCCAAGAATCAGATGACGGACACTGGTTTAAATAAAAAGAGGTTAAAAATCCTGCAAACTTGAAGTCTGCCCATTTCTGGGCTGTAAGGCACTACATCTGTGACATTCCTCTGATTCAAGCAGCTCAGCTGCCATTTGGGTACTTCAGCAGAATGGAGTGCTCTTTTACTTCTCACCATACCTGTAGTCCCTGCTTTTGATGTCTTGGGATTCAAGATAAGAGGGTCAGACTACCAGAAGATCCTGGAAAATGACAAGTTGGAATTATAATACATTAAGAAGAGCGAAAACATTCTTACCGGAGTTTGGACTGACAGGAAGAGTGGAAAATAAGGGCAAAGCATGATTTTGGGAAATTTTATCGCTTAAACAGATATTCTTCAACCCTAGGATGGGAATAATATACCATTATAGCAAAGTAGAACAAAATAATTTATGTTTTTTCAACAAGGTATTTTAGAACAAAGAGTTTTGCTTAGTGACAAATTTGTTTTGCCGAAGTTTCTAGAAGAGGCAGTTGAGGAACCAAAACTAAACTATGTGATGCTAATTCAGAAAGGGAATGTTTGGATTGGAAAGCAATTGATAGTATATGATCTTTGACATGCCACTGCTTAGCTTCTACCAAGAGTACTGACAAAAAGCATCTAACATATTGCTTCAGTTAGAGACAATACTAGAAGGAAGTTTCTTCATAGGTTCAATATGTCTCCTTTAACAGTGCTTTTGAAATATTTGTTTCTTAAGTAAGTGAAAGCTGTACACGTAATATATGAAAGGGCAGACTGATAGTGCCAAATATAGATTTCTAAGAACCTTGCTTTTAAAAATGAGTCCAGCATTGATGGAGGCAAATGTATGTTTGAAATGCATAGATATAGATATGTCTTCTAAATCAGGGGTCACCAACCTTTTGGATCCCAGGGCCAACTACTTTTAAATCCTGAGGACCACTAATATGACTTTTTTAAAAAAAGCTAATATATTTAATATAATTGTGGGTAAATTTTTGATACTCAAGAAATGCCTCTTTCTCTCATGCACTCAAGGCTACAAAACTGTGTAAAGTAGAGTACAGAATTACTCAGTGTAATTTATGAAGCAACATAAAGGAACTTTTTCATTAAGCACAGATTAAGGGGTGCTTAATTTTTTACTCTCTGGAAGAACTAATCTGTAATCAGTGTACATTTATGCCAGCAGTGGTCCTCTTAAAAGTTGATTTGTTACTTTCCAGGTTGTACTTCTTCTAATTGAAGTCTTTGTTCAATGAATTAATTCTTAACTATTACTATTATGTTAAAATGCTGTGTATAAAAATAATTGATGTCTCTTAAGTGAATTTAGTGACATGTAACTAAATGAATCCCAAGACCGTTTTTCTGTGGTATGTTGGAATGGAAGAGTAACATGTCTGAAAAGCACTAGACTGGGGAAGGTTCCTGTAAGTCAGTATCTCCCATTCCATGTGTCATGATTGTAGGTCTATTATATACTGCTAAAATTCGTTTTGTTTAGTTGCAACTTTCACTTAGGCAAAACACAAAAGCAAAAATTCAGAAAGCAACAATTTGCTGAATCTATGTACCGCAAATGTGCTAACTTACAGAATGCATCCCAAATCTGGGACCCATGACTCCCATGGGACTGAAATTTGGCAATTTTGTGCCCATTTCAATGCTGCCATGCCACCATACTGCTGCAGTTAATTGCAATCACATGATTTTAATTTACAATATTCCCTGCCAGCTTCCTACAAGGAAAGTCAGTGGGGAAGTTGACACGAAGTCAGGAATTAATCACACTCCATTGCTTTTTTACCCACCAGTGGTCATTCTTTTTCTGTTTATTTAATAAGGAAATATCTCTGAAACAGTGACTCAGTAGGTCGCGGATTGTCTAGAACTTTTTCTAAAACCATTCTGAATAAATACTGTGATTATAACTAATTCTATTTCTTCCTCTCTTTTTGAATCAAATTTGAAAAGTGGGGTAATGAAATGGAGATGCTAACATTAGTGCACCGTTTTCTGATGTCTTTACATGAAATAGAACAAGAGAATTTAAAGCTTTACCAGGACTTCCTAACACTGACAAAAAAAGTAACCACTTTCAATATGTACATACAGAGAACAAGTCTGAGGATCTGGAGAAATGCCTTTTGTTTTGATATTTAAATATCTGAAATGGCTACGTATGTCAGTAATTCTGAAAGTTGCAGATGGTGGCAGCAGGTTAGCTAAAGATCCTTGAAGAGATAAGGGACGTAGTGTGATTGGTACAGCTTGTTCATTGTAAATAAAGAATGTCTTGGAATTGAATACCATTTACAAAAACTATAGAAAACAGTAAGAAACAAATCAATACAATAGAATTATATTGTGTATGTAGCTGTTCTAAAGAATGATTTGTTTACTATTTTTGAAGTTCACTGTATTTGCGTATTCGCCTGTTTCCATTGAAACCTGTATTTTCCAGCTGGTACTAAGTTAAATCAGTGAGAGGTATCAGCTGTCAGTGCTATTTTTAAAAAAAGAAAAATGTGGTATAAGTATTTGTATATCTGAGAAATGTATAATATAGTTTTCATTTTCTATAACATTTGTGTTGAAGCTTTTTTATTGTTATTGTCCCTTAAACTGACATTTCTGTAACTGCTCAATCCCACATATATAGGGTCAGAAATAATCTCTAGAGAAAGTCTACCCTTTGGGCAGAATTTAGATGCTTTTGACAGCAGAAAACTGGGACCATGATTCCTTTTGCCCAGGTCATTGAGATTTCTATGTTTTAGGAATTACATAAATTTATACAAAAATGTATATATTATACAAAAAAAATCCTATTTTAGGATGAAAAGAGCAAAACAATTGAGTCTGAGATAATACAACATAGTACTGTTGAATTAATAATTACATCTTAGAAAAATTCTAGGTCAATAGCTAACCTAGCTGTTTTTCCCTACTAGATTTTGGGCCACTCTCAGCCTGATTCATCTCAAAAGATCCCTTTCCCCAAGCAGAGATATTAGTGTAGCAGATTTCTAAAAAAAAAAGGGGGGGGAGGCGGGGAGAGGAAGGAGAAAGGCCAATAAAAGATGAAAGGCTAATGACATTGAGGAACAGTAAAAAGGAGACTTTGTATCTTTTAAGAAAAAAGTTATAGGGTGGCTGACCTCTCTTCACTTAACCTTTGCACTGGTTCTATTCATTGACCATTTTAGTAATTTAAAATTGCCTATAGGAACAAGGCATGGATGCTGTAGTACAGACATAAATCATTCCAATTCTTTGGCCAGAACTTAAGGCCAGATGTCAATATTGTATATCCATGTAAGTGTTCATATAAGTCTTACTTTAGTCTTGCTTTTTTTTCCCTTCCCTTCATGCATGTTCAAGATGGAAGGTGGACTTTTGAACATGTGGAAAATACTTTTTTTTAGCGTGAGACTGTTAGCACAAGGAACTCTTCCTTTCCTTGGTCAGTTAGGGCACCTAGCCACTTTCTTTAGAACCAACTCCCTGTCTTTCTCTCTCCTTATATCTCTTGTATGGTACCAGTGAAAGGAACTCTTCACTGGGCTGATCCAGTGAGATTTTTTTGCAGCCAAAGAATAGAAGCAAATACAGACAATCTTGTTTCATGCTCAGAGCAAACCCCTGCAATTGAGACTGTCTACTTTTAATAGGGAAAAAAAACTTTTAAAAAATCAAACTATTTTAATTTAATGTTTAAATTTTCTTCATTCTAAATTGCAAAATTTTAAATCCTACCCCATATCATGCCTTGCAAACAGCAATCTTATTTTTTCAAGCTATTCCCCAAAAGTGAAAAGCTCTAATTAATTAAGAGAATCACACAGACAATATATTGCAAGCATTTTAGCATTTTCTCCTTTATTATAAATTGCACTAAATAGAGGCTCATCAACAATTTCAACATATAAATTAAGACTTTGGAAGCAGGAAGATTATTGGTGCCTTTCACCGTCTGGCCCCAGCAAAGGGGCCAACAAGCAGCAGCATTTTCAATTACTTCTTAGAATTACTCACTGATAGATCCAAGACGAAAACTGGATTATTAGAATCAAAATAGAGGCATCACAGTACAGTGAAAATGACAGTAAAGTAAAAACTAAAGAAAATTATATTGCTCATTCCTATGACATAAGCTGTGAAACATGCAGTTACAGGGTTGATAACTTATGTTCTAATTTCAATATTTGCCATATGTACTGATGAGAATACCTACTATGACAATAAGTTCATGTCATGAAATCTGTATTACTAGTATAATAGATATAGATCTACAATTTAATCAAAAGAAAGACTGTTTGCAAGGAAACACTTCAAGTTAGACAGGTACATACTCTGATCCAAATGAAACTCTTAAAAGTCTCATGATTGCAATGGAAGAGTTAGGTTTATAACTTACTGTTGAAATAATTAAACTACAAAAATACTTACTGGGAGCGGGTAAAAAGTTCAAGAAGTCTAGTTTTTAACAAGACAATTGAGCTGTAAATATAAGTCACCCATAAAATAATTTTTAAATGTCCTACTATGAATTACTTTCGATTTTATACTTGTTCTCAGAAAAAACTAATTCAGAATATAAGCATCAAAGAACTACTTTCTTTGTCAACAAATCATGCCTAGTTTGGGGATATCTTAGAAGGATGATCATTTGCAAGTTCAGAGCAGTGTAGAAAAGAAATGAGTATCTAAATATTCCCCTCTCACATGTGGCAACATTGTCCTGGTTAACTCGATTGAATTTCACGTAAAATTAGGGAAACTCTAAACCAAAGATAAATCAGTGGAGTTGGGGAGCAAAAAGATTGTGATTAATTCTCATTCATGTAGTGTGAGGTGTAGGATGTTTTTCATTCTGAAGCACTCCTTTAGCAACAATGACCCCCAAAATGTTGCTTTAAAATATGTGGTCCTTGAAAACATTTGCTGTAGTATCAATTGTCCCTATACAGGACTATTGGGAAGACTTCTTATCAAGCTTCACTCTGAACCTGCAGATCTCATAATGAAGTCAGGTTGTGGCACCAACTCACTCTAAATCCCTGGAAAGGAGCAGGAAAATGGCCAGAAGTTGAGGCTTTAAAGGCAGATAAGCTAAAAGATCTTAGATGTTCTAAGACATCTAAGACAAGGTTTTACTCCTGTTCATTCAGATGGGATTAAAAAAAAATACAACAGGAAAGATCCATGCTAGCATCTCAAAAAATAGAAAAATGAATTACATTAAATTGTCCTCAAGAAAAAAAGATTACTTTATTGAATAAGCCCTGTTAAATCAACCCCCCAAATATGGCTTAAGTTCTAGTTCTAGCTTATTTTACTTGTTTGTAAACAACCAAAATTATTTTAATGTCTATCCTGATCAGGTATTAAACTATTGATTGAATTAATACCAGAAGCAAAAGTTGGAAGCAAAAATTGGAAGCAAAAATTGGAACCAAAAGTGACAAGGATTCAGGGAGGGTGGGCAAGTAGAGAACATGGAGTAAATGTAAAAAATACACTAAAGAATGACACAAGGTGGCCGGCTCTTGGTGATTTTCTCAAGTGGCTCTCCATTGCTAGCCCTCCGAATGGCTTCAATGAGCTAAAGAGACAAAATGGAGAAAATAAACTCTGTAATTTTCCACCCCATTTTCAATAGACTGAGTGAAAAAGAATAAATTGTCAAAATGCCGTCTGAATTTATTGGGCAAAATATATATATATATATCTTTTTAAGAAATACCAGGAGTATATCAAAGTGTTTTATAATATGAATAATACAATCAAGGAAGGAAAACTAAATCTCTTGTACATAATTTCTTTCCCCATGAACCTTGAAAGTGGAGGATTTTTAACTCCCGTGTTATGTGAACACATTTTCACTTCTACAAGGGATTTCCCTTTTCCTCCTACCTGAAGTGTCCCCTCCCCACTATTCTGCAATATTATCATCTCTCTGGAACAGGTTTGAAGGAAAATGGAGGCTACTGGAAGAAGAGATATACTTTTTTTCTATCATACCTATAACAACTTTTCTATTCTAACTATAGGATAGGCTAACTAGATCTAGCCTACAACTGTATGTTTTATGAGGAAGTGAGAAATATTATTAGAATAATGCTCCCATTTTATCTGGATGAGAACATGAATTAAGAATACAATTTTATTCCTGGCATGTCTACACAGTATTTTTTCAAATAAAGTCAAGGATGACTATAACTTCTAAAGCAAATATCAACATCATTTTCAGCATCTAACCATTCCTCTACTTTTAAATTAAAACTAGTCAAATCCTACACTATGTTGCTGATTTCATCTCTGAAACCCTACATGAGAACAATTTGACCATTACCTTAGATATATAAGCTTTCTTCCAAAATAATATTTTGAGGAATAGCAGGAAAAAATAAGAACTCACGTCTTTCTCATAAGGGAATCCTCCATTCTCAAGTTTGGAGAAGATCAATTGTCCATTTATTTCTATTTCAAAGGCACCTTTAAAAAATATGTTGCATTATAACCAGTTCAGTTCATATTAATTCATCCAGAATCAAAAACCTGCTTGTGTCACCTATCTCAAAAATAAACCTATAAAGTGACAGTAAGATTTCATACTCATACCTATGAGTATATACATCTGTACTTGGATGTGGACAATCCATGTGAAAGTCCAAATATTAGAAGACAACTCATCTGCTTGTAGCATTGTAAATTTTTACTGGGTATACAGTAAAGGTCAACTTTTCAAAACCATCTGGAGTTCTTTAATTATTCACCAGGTATTTCTTAATAATATACAGATAAACTCAGCAGATAAACTGAACTCAATTTGAGGGATATATTTTAGGACCTAAGATTCTCAGCTTACCCATGAAAATATACAGTATATAGAGATTTCAATAGGTGACCTAGCAAACAGGGGCAAAAATATAAATTTTTCTTTCCCTACTATTATCTCTTGTTCTCATTTTAATTTATATGAGTATGAACTTTGTTCTCTTAAACTCTTAGGACTGATCATAGGCTAGTTCCCTAATTCCAAGGGGTACAACCAGCCCATACTGGTGATCTTCTAATGTACATGTTTATTATGCAGACATTAATTTCATAGACATAGTATGTTCATTCCATCATATAAATGAGATCTTTCTAATTGCTGCTGCTTATTAGCATACAGACACTAACTTGTACCTGTGCCCCCAAGACGGGATTCGATCTCCACATCGGGGTACTCTTCTTTTACAGCACTTGCCAGTTCCAGGTAGGCAGATTCAAAGCCACAGGGCTTGCTAAAAAGAGAAATTTAGTGTTGGTGTAAAGTTTAAGTTGAAGATAGGGTAAGATCTTCAGTAAAAAAGGCAGTAAAGTGAAAGTTGGGTGGAGGCAATAAAATATTTGATTTTTACATATGCATTACCTGCTTATTTTAAAAATAGTACTAAAAGATGGTTCACACGAGACTGAAGAATTCACAAAGAGTAAATGTCTTTATGGTGCATCATCTTTCTGTGGAACCAGGGGCTGCATTCCAACATTTTGCAAATATTACCAAAAGAAAAATACCCACATTTTTACATAAAATATAGTAACTCATGCTATTATTCTGCTTTCCAGGCATGCTTCTGTCATTAAACTCTGAACCATGCCGGGCAAACTAGTTCTTTGGCTTCTAAGCTTGATAAAATACAGATAGATAGGCTAAATAAACCTTGAGCACACAAACATTCTCCCAACATCAAGGAGCCAAACTAAACCCCACTGTTATTTGACCTTACAGTAAGATTTGGTTTGTGAAGAACCCAGGAAGGCATGTTATTCTGTCCCTTGTGATCTGTAAAAATTCACGTCAAGGTGGTTATATCATAAAGTTTATGACATAAACCAGGGTAGCCAGGGAATTCTGGGAGTTGAAGTTCCCGAGTCTTAAAAGTTGCCATTTTATTTTATTTTTTCAAGTAATTATAAGATAACAGGTATAAGTATAAACATAGTTATGAATACATGAAATGGGTACATATAAGAAAAACAAAAAGAATCAATGGGACAGGGACGGTAGGCACGTTGGTGCCCATATTATGCACGCCCCCTACAGACCTCTTAGGAAAGGGGTGAGGTCAATAGTAGACAGTCTAAGATTAAAGTTTTGGGGATTAGGGGAAGAAACCACAGAGTCAGGTAAAGTATTCCAGGCACTGACCACTCTGTGGCTGAAGTCGTATTTCCTGCAATCAAGTTTGGTGCAATTAACCTTGAGTTTGTATCTATTGTTTGCTCTTGTGTTATGGTTGAAGCTGAAGTATTCATTGACAGGTAAGTCGTTGCAATGTATGATTTTATGTACTATACTTAGATCGGACGGAAGGCGGCGTAGTTCTAGGTTGTCTAGGTCTAGAATTTCAAGTCTGGGAAACTTGTGTTTCTGTTAGAATTTCTGTTGGGAAACGCTGCTATAAAGCAACCGCATTGGCCCAAGAACAAAGAAATTAAGACGCAAACACGGAGGAAAGAAAAGGCGACTCTCTACCTCCCAGCCTTAATAGCGCAACTTTGAAGGGGAGCCAGGCAGCGAAATCAAGAAGCACGAGAGAAAACAGCAACCAGCTTTCGCAGCCTCCATGGATGGGCGGGATTACCCTCTGCCGAGGCGTGGCCTTCCCCCCACAGGCGCCGCCCTCCGGCTCTCTTTCGCTCACCAGTATTCCACGACGATATGAATCCCTCTTCCGGTAACGGGCGGGACCTCCGTAGTCGGCTCTCCTGACCCATCGCTCATCATACCAACCGCTAGCGAGTCCACGGAACCCACCCCACAGCCTTCCCGTCTCAGTTCGGGCCGAAGTTTCAAAAACCAAGCTTGACTTCCTGTAGGTTGCTACCTCATCCCAGGCAAGAAAACCTACTTCCGGCTTATGTGGGCCTTCAGAGGCCTTGCTGGGTCACGTGAAGCGGGCCTCTAACGGGCCTTTCGTTTCCTCCAATCTTCTGCCACACCGCCGAGAGTTTGAGCTCCCCCTGCTGATCGCTAGCATAATCGTTATTGCAGAACTCTATCCATTCCCTTTAAGTCAGCTGTATCCTCTGTGCAGTTCGCCGGGTCGCTACCATGGAAACGCTGCAAGGAAGCAGTTCCATTCTGATGGTTACTCAGCCTTAAGAGTTTCGTGTCAAAGTGGCCAGTTTCTCTATTGGTGACATGCTAAGTATCTGCTGTCAAAGAGCCCTTCCTTTCAAATAACCTTCAGGCACCATGCCGTGGATAATGCAAATACAAATGCAAACTTTCTATCTTGTATCAACCACCTTGCCTTCAAGAACTCATAAGATCCTAGGGAATCGGTATCATTGGATTTGCATTTTCACAATCTGGACATGTCCTTGCCTCCAAATCTGGTGATGAGCTGGGGCAATTATTGTTGGAGAAAATAAACTTTTGAGGCAGGTTTCTGCTAAGTAGATGTTGCAAAGAGGAATCTAATTGTGGGCTCCTTGGTAGTCTTTGACCATGAGGTTTTCCTGCAGATGTTTCGTTACTAAACTAGGTAACATCATCAGTGCTGGAAAGGAATGGGGAATGGAGATTGCTTTTATGTTCAAATACTAGTGTTCTGGTGTTGGTGGGAGGTTCCTTGATTATCTGTTTACTGTTTATCTGCATTGATAGTTCTTTGATTGGGGTATTGTTTTCTTGATTGTTGACCTAGTGTTAATCTTGGTGTTAATCTCTGCTCCTCTGAGTGTTGATTTCTGGTGAGGAGGTGTTTTGATATTTTTGTTTCCTTCTTATTTTAACAGCACATCCGTGCAGTCAAAAGACATAATGAAAACTCCTTACTTTCATAACAAATGGACAGACTCAACCATAATTTCAACTATAAAACTGTAAGTATCCTAGATCAAGCCAAGTCCCAAGGTCTCAGAGAATTCCTGAAGCCGGCATTCAGACAAATCGGCCATCAACATACATGCAGAGATAAATAAAATCAACATTTTCTTAAAAGAGAAAATTAAAAAGGCCAAAGGGAAACAAAAATATCCTATACATTTGCTTCCCTTTCCATCTGGGTGATAATATAGTATAATCCTATACAATCCAGATTTTGGCCAACTTCACAAATCTTGAGTGGCAGTGGCTTTGGGAACCTGTAGTTTAAAACTTCAGGAAGGCACCAGATTGTTTCTAATATAATGGTTTTATTTTTCTCAATATGGCTAGAAGAACAAAAGAAAAAATGTTGAACAATCCTCTAACATTTTGATTTTAAAAATAACAGCAATTCAAGTTGTAAATAAAAATAACAGCAATTCAAGTTGTAAATAAAGTATTATGGAAAACATAATTCTTAAAATTATAATCAGCTCCAAAAACCTACTTAACACTGTGAAAGCTGCACACTTTTTACCTCCAAATTTGGAATGGTAATAAGGAAATGGGCATTTTATCTGAAATATGATCCTCGAAACAACTGTTTCTCATATCAAAGCAAATTTACATAGATTTGCATAGGTGTCTAGTACTTTTATCTAATACTACCTTTTGAAAAAACTGCAATATTACCACTTCAGGCATTCTCTTTCTTGGCTCTTGAAGATTTTGCTTCCTTGATTTATTGGTGCAAGATTTTATTCTTGGTGTTCTGCTACTGTTATTTTATTTTTAAACAGTTATAATTTTTTTAAAAAAATACTTGTTAATATCTTGTAGGTCACATTAGAAATTTTGGGGGAAAAAGTGACATAATGTATTTCAAAATATACATCTTTACTTACAAATAAGGAGTTTTTCTGTGTACAGGATGAATTAAATCCTACAGCTGGGTTGAACTAAGCAAGGTCAGACCTGGATAATATTAATAACAGGTTTGATGAAGTGATTAAAGTATCAGAATAAAAATTGAGAGACTGATTTCTAATCCAACCTTAGATACGGTTTCAGCTGGGTGACCTTGAGCTAGTCATTTCTCTTAGCCTGAGGAGGAAAGCAAACCACTTTTGAAAAATCTTGCCAAGAAAAGTGCAGAAGTGCAGTCCATGCAGTCTGTGAGAATTGGACACAATTGGAAGAAAAAAAAACCTTATAAGTACTTGAGGTTTAATAGAATGTACTTTTATATAAATATGAATGTAATCATGTTTTTTTCAGTGTATGGATATATAATCTGTAAATCATGCAGATATGTGTATATTATATAAATACAAAATTGAAACAATTGTCTTGATCTATACCAAGTCCACAATTCCCCCTTCTTTTTTATTTTAAGCTATCTTGCCAAAGGCTAAAATTAATGCATTGATTATGTGTCATCAAGTCATATATAAATGAATTAGATTTCTAAATTTTAGCTATTTTAGTTAAGTAAATTGGAATAAGGTAAAACTGTTGTTTTTAGGGGCCACATTTTGGAATTGAGGATAGGGAACCTAATATATTTTGATTCTAGCAGAATGCTGTCTTTCCCTGTGGATGTGTGAACATCTTTCCCTTTCACTGAGAAAGAACAACATTCAGTTATACTTTTTGCAAGAACTAAATCTCCCAGAGGTAAAAGAGAGACACAACAGATTTTTCCTTGTTAAATGTTTATGTGTTAAGACCCAATTAAAAATTCAAGAATGCACAGAAGCTCAACATGTCCCCGTACCGTGTCCCAGTACCATGAGAATCATGCTACAATGTCATGATAAATATGGAAAATGATAATTTACAAGGAAAGGAAGTGCAACCAAATTGGGACCTTCTACTACATCTATTTAAAATAGTAGATTAGTTTCATATCATATATGCAAACCTCTTGTAACAGTTCACTTATAAAATTAGACATTCATACTTGCTAGGCTTGAAAATAACCACATTTTGCACTAAAATGTTATTAGGTAGAACAGCTCACCTTTGGAATTATACGACTTCAGATGATCTAGTTTTGACCAGAGAAGTTTTACATTTGGTTTGATAACTTTTGAATAGCTTAAAGTTCTATTTGCATGAAAATCCTTTCTCCCTTCTCTGCTCCCCACCCCCACCCTCCACCCCATTTGATTTATTATAGCAGGGGTCCCCAAACTTGGCAGCTTTAAGACTTGTGATTTCAATTCCTAGAATTCCTCAGTCAGCTGAAGTTGAAGTCCATGAGTCTTAAAGTTGCCAAGTTTGGGAACCATAGGCTAAACTTGATCTGACATGCCCTTTTTTCCAGAACCCAAAAAATAGCTTGATACCATATCTCCAGGTGACTTCTGCAGTTCCATAAAGAGATTCAGATAGTTTTCACTGTACTGTATCAATCTTTTTTTTGATGGTCCTTTGGGTCAAGTTTGTGTAACGAGCAGATTTCTAGGACACATGCAAGGCAGAAGGTGAGTATCATAGACTATTTGTGATAGATGGATCCCCTAATTCAGGGGTCCCCAACCACTGGGCCGCGGACTGGTACCGGTCCGTGGAACATTTCCTACCCGGCTGCCGGTTTGCTGGGCGCCGCCATCTTGTTTGACGAGAAAGTGCTTCTGGGTGAGCTTTTCTGGTTGGAAAGCGGCATTTGGGTCCTGAAGAAATCCTCGTGCCTTAGTTTCATTGAGGGGGTGGGGGGCTTCGAACGAAACTAAGGTGCGAGGATTCTTTCAGCACCCAAGGCAAGGGGAGCTGAGCGACTGTCCCGAAGCTGTCCCGAAGCGAAGCCCATCGACAAAGGTACAAAGGAGGAGTTGAAGGTGGCGGGGAGAAGCGGGGGACGGCTGGCTGGCCAGTTGCTCGGCTCGCCTTGCCTTGTCATGCATGCTGATGCCGGTACAGGGCCGCGGATCATTTTGTGATGCCGGTACTGGGCCGTGGCACAGAAAAGGTTGGGGGCCACTGCCCTAATTGACAGTATTTCAAATATCTAGTTCTGTCTTAGATAAATGTGCAGCATATAAGCAGACCAAGAAAAGGGGAGGTGAAGAAGGGTGGGGCGGGTATGGAAATAGCTTTGTTACAACGCAGTGGGCTGAATCACTGAAGTTTTGCTTCCCACTACAAGGTAATCTCTGGGGACTATGGTTGTAGTATCTTAAAGTATATAGTACAGAATTAAACCTGGAAGCTTATGCCTTCCCATCCAGACATCATGCTTTGTCTATTCATCAATATTGACTCTGGCTCTCTATGTGGTGATATTAATAAAATGTCTGTAATTATTAACATTGATACTCCCCCTCTCCAGGTATCATATTCTCTATAGGCATTTGTTTCTATTTTAACACTAAAAATATCTTGTGCTCAGCTGCATATCAAAGCAAAGAAAGATCTCTTCTTGAGACTGGTAGAAAAGATTATACTGCTCTGATATTTATGCACCTCTTCAGGAGCATTTATGAAGGTAGGCAAATAAACACCTGCATATAGAAATATTCAGTGACTCTAATGCAGGTTGGACTATATATAGTTTTCACTTAATGACTTATCATTTAATAACTATTCAGAGTTATGATGTACCTCTCCAGAGCTATTTATGATCCATTTTTGAAGTTTCAAAACTGCATGCAAGTATGTGAACACACACACACACACACGCGCGCACAGTCTCATGATTGTATTTTGGGCATTGGCATCTGGCTCACATTTATAGCTGTTTGCAGTCTTACAAGTTTAGGCATTTTTTTGCCAGTTCCATCATTTACTTCTGTTTTTTGTGAAAAAAAAAGTTAAAGTTCATATGGTAATCCAAAGCTCTTTTCAGTGACTTCCAACTCCTATGGTGTGGCAACAGGACAGTTTTCCTATTTTGAGAGGAAAACATTAAAGACCATAAAATAAGCTTAGATTTTAAATAATACCAGTATAATCACCCCTTTAAAGAAAAAGAGAGGTATCCTTTACTGGTGTAACAGTTTCATTCATTTGGAGTCCTATGTTCAAAAAACAATTTTTTTTTTTGTAAAAATTTTATTTGGGTTTTCACAAAACATACAATTAAAATATCTTTTTGAGAACAGCATGATTCCAGGTTATCACTTCTCTATACAGACATAAACTCGTTTACATATTCATCTTTTTCTAAGTTTCAGTATCTTTCTAATCATTATATTTATACTTTTGTCTGCCCTATTTACACTTTCATATTTTCTTTTCTCATAAAACAAGATTTCCCCTGTAATTACTAACTGGAGTGTAACACCTTTATATCTTTAAATTACTGTCCATTCAAATCTCATTTAAGATTTAATTTATATCTTAACAATTATAACATTGAATCTCTAACCTCTGTTATAACATATAACTCTTATCAACCGAATTCTGCTTGGTACATTCCCTTAGAAATACACACTAGGTTCTAAAAAATACAATTATAACATTCCATTTCATATACTTTATCAACCAAGTTCTATTTGGTACATTCCCTTAAAAATCAATAAATTCTAAACAGAAAAGGAAGTAATTAATAGAGTTGTTATTCTATTCAAATTCATCTTAACATCTGATATAGTTAAAATATTCCCATCCTTTCCCACTTCCATTCGCTTATTTTCTTTATTTCATTTTAGTTACATTCCATTACATAACAGTACCAATTTTATCTATCACTTTAATCACCTATATTTCATATTTTCTATACCCATTACTATTTCTAATATAACAATACTATCTAATGTACCCTTGCAGAATCCTCTCTTTCAGTTAAGTTTTCAACCATTATCTCCATGAATCCTTGTACGTTTTCCCTGCTTCTCTATATCCTGTTTCTGTCCTTTATAACTTCTCCTTTCCATTTTACCCCTCTTCTTCTCCCTCGCCTTTTTGACCCCCTTTCTCTCTAGTTCTAATTCTTCCTTCTGTAATCCTCTCTTCTGCTTCTTCCTAGTATTGTAATTACTTCTCAAGCTATTCTTTTTTTTTTTTGGTTGTTTTTTCAAATTAGGTTTTTCACTCCCTTTCCCCCCTTTTCCTTTTTAAGCCCACATAGAATTACTTGATCATTAAAGATGGCTTCTTCCCGCCCTTCTTGTTCTGCAAGCATTTCTTGTTGTTTTTCATAGTTCAAAATCTCCATTTCTAAAAATTGAAATATGAAGCCAAAGATCCTCTTCCTTCTTGTGCATTTTCTTTTTGCTTTTTAAGTTCCATTTTTAGCTCTTCAGGGAGTGATGCCATTTTAAACACTTTTAAACAACCACCCAATTAATTTTAGTCATTAAAATCAAACAACCAAAATTCCAAAAATCACCAAGTAATCCAAATAATCCAAAGCTGTTTCTTCTTGCTTCTTTTTTCCACTTTCTCTTGCCGGAGGGTCTGTTATCTTGTAGCAAAGTTTCAATTACAATGTATCTTTTAGGAGTCTAGTTCACTGTTAATTCTTTTTAATTTCAGGTGGTCTCCTCCATTTTTCCACATCCCACCCTTTTCTTCCCCCCCCCCTCTCCTTTCCTCCTTTTAAAGGTTTTAAAATATCCAAAAGTCTTTATTATCCCTTTGACATTTTATTTTCAGCTTAAAATTGCCTATTAATGTCAAAGTGGATTTATATCAATTTCTTGCTCAGATCTCTCCTTAGCATTTAAAGCCAATTGCAACTGTCAATGTAAGAGAAAAAAAAACACCAAATCTTTTCTCTTTCCTCTCTCTTTCACCACTTCAAAGATCTTCTTTGGGAACAATATTATTCTTTATAGTTCAAAACTCAGGGTACCTTGAATAGTAGCTTTCTCAATTCAACCTGGTTAGTCAAAACTTTCTCTTTTATCTTCCTCCTGCACAATCTTGTCTGGTCAGGTTCTTCTTTGAGGTGGCCATTTGACCACCGCTACAACCGCCTTCGGGAAAGGGAGTAATAGCCAGCCAAGGAGGAGAGATGCGGCTCTCCTCAACCCCACTGGCAGTCTCCCCCCTCTTTACCACCTCTATGGGGCGGCTTAACCCTGAATCCAAGTGGCTTGGGGCGCTCCGGCAGTGAGCACAGATTGAAACTGCACACGATCGTGGATTCGGTCCATTGCCAAAGAAGCCCAAACCGGAAGTTCCCCCATCTCCAAAAATGTTAAATGTAGCCTCTGGATACAGCAAACCCATTCCTGTATTAAAGCCACTTGACCTGTGCATTTTTGAAGCTGGCTAATATAACATCAGATCTGCATCAGATTTTCCTGTCCCAAGAAAATCAGGCTCGTTGCCATTTCTATGTCTGTAACAGTATGAGAATTGCAAAATGAAAATATTACAAAACTGCAGCAGGCAGAATTTTCCTATTTTTCATTTCTTTCTGATTTGTAGTAGTATACTGTGAGTTTTCTGTCAGCAAACAGCAGCAGCAGAGCTAGCATTAGTAGATAAAGGCAGCATTCCATACAACTAAAAGACAGCTCAGTGATAATGTTCGAGGCTATTTCAGTATTACTCTCCCTCCACCCCCCGATGCAGGGCTTCTGGTTTGATTGTGGTAAACATATGACATCTGTGCATGTGTTCATCATAACCAAGGGATAAATATTAAATAAATTTGATTATTGATGAATTTTTGAAGAGGCACTAATAGTGATTTTTTTTTTAAAAAAAGGCTATCATGTAATCCTTACATCATGTCTTTATATAATGACCATTGCACTGGCCCCATGAACAAATCACTCAGACCTACCCAAATTTACAACTGCCTTTTGGATGCCCTCACCTGCCCAATGCTGCTAGTTGCTCCCAATGCCTGGCTTTGCCACGACTATACCAGCTGGAGTTTTCTCTATGATATAAACGACCAGAATGTATTTATTTCATTTCAGAAAGTGTTCAAAATTCTTTAGCTACACTTGAAACATCTTATTTTCTCAAGACTATAACTTATTTATAATTGTGTTCTGGGAGTAGGACATTCCCTCTCCGTTCTTTCTATTATATTTTATTTGGCCCTGAGCTTCAGAGATGGCAGTAGAGTCCTGATTAATAGACTTTGAGATCAGTGATTACTCAGAGATCCTAGAATTCTTGCGATATTTCACATGCCAAAATAAAATGAAATTTATCTCTCTCTAATGTGAATACAACAAAAGAAAGAAATTTTCAGAGCCTAAAGCTGGCTAGCAGAAATTGCAAAGTAAGAATTGTCTTTCTTCAAAGGGAACATCTGCTTTGAAATTGTTCCATCCATGTATATTTTCATTCACTGAATTAATGTCTTATAAAACAAATGGCAGTGTGAAAATATGATCGTGTATTTTCTATTCTTTGAAAAAATATTTTTAAATTGTTGAAATATAGATCTATCAGTTTATTTTGAGAAAACTGGCCTCTAAAGATTCTGTAACTCTAAACAGTTCATTGGACTAGTTTCTCTCCAACACAAAATTCTAGGATTGGATTATTAGCTGGATACAACACTTAATGTTTCATTTCAAAAACTGTCTTGAGTATTTATCTCATTTTAATGTCAATTTAAAAAACTTCCTGTTATGGTTGCCATGGGTTGCCAAATGCAATGGATTTCAAAACCAGTGCTGATTTAGTTCTAGATGTGTATGATGTTGCTTGAGGAGATGCACTTACTTGCAAAACAAGAGAAAACAAGTTTTCTATAAGTATCGTGAAATTGACTAGATGGGATTAAGTCTGACTAGAAGGATTAAGAAGAGTTTGGGAAATAATCAGGGCAAAAGTTTTCATATTCTATGATAGCATCACTCTCTTAAATGATAAATATGTGACTGACCCCCATAAAAAAGTCAAATAATTTAATTGAGATTAGGACTAAGCTAGTTATTCAAGACTTATCAGTAATTCACCCGTACTAGGTATTTTTCCACCTTTTTCACTATACTACATATTTTTAAATCCATATTTGTGTTAATTTATTTTCCCTTTTCTTTGAAAGTGTAATAATCCTTAGTTTGGAAATACAGCAGGAGAAATGAATATGCCACTTTAGCCCTTAAATTTACAATATTAGAAGAGTTGGATGACCCTTTGAAAAAAAAAGCTCGATTGCATCTTTATGTCCTTAATAGCATGAAGCAATCATGCACCATTGCTTTTTCTTTCTCAAGGAGTATATAGATGGAAAAACTTCCAAACAACATAATATATAATGTTAACATAAATGTACTATTATTCTTGGATATAATTCATCTCATGACTGCTTTACAATAAGATGAATTATACTTGAGATAAAGCATTTGTGGGGGTGCAGGACCATTTGAAGTTTTGAGTCAGTTTTTGACTCCTGGAGTCTGTCTGGACTAGTCCCTGCAGTTTTCTTGACAAGCTTTCAGAAGGAGTTCACCATTACCTTCTCCTAGGGCTGAAAGAGAAGAATTGGCCCGAGGTCACCCACTAGTTTTGTACCTAATGCAGAATTAGAATTCAATCTCCCAGTTTCTAGCCTGACACCTTGACTATTACATCAAACTAGCTTTCAAAATGACCATATTTAGTCATAAGTCAATAATGACAACAACCTTCCCCTAAAGGGGATGATCATTATCCTCAAGATACTTATTCTAAAACTATATAGTTATTTATGGTTTAGATTTTATGGTTTAGATAAGAGCAACAAAATTGAAGTTCCAGAGCAGTATGTGCCAGAGGTAGCTTTATTCATACAACAATTCCAGTTTTACAGAGTGGGTTTTTCTACCTCTTTTCCTGACACAGATGTTGCTTTTACAATCTGCAGTACTTTACTGGTAGTGATGTACCTGATAGAGGTATTAGATCAGCTTAGTTTCTATTAGTTGCTTCAGATTCTACAGCCATTTCTCCTTCCCTCTATTCAATTCCTTTCATGGTCATTTTGGCTTGGGTTGCAGGATACCAAGGATACCCAGGTTCTGCAGCTTTCCAAACTACCATCTGAGTATCATATATATTCCTTATAAAGTATTACTATTCTTTTGAAAAGATGTTAAATGTATCTTTTTTAGAAAGCTGTGTGTTTATAGTTGCATGGGGAAGAGCTGTTGGCCCCTTTTCCCTCTATATGCAGGCGGCCTAGAATGGGCTGTAGATAACATTTTATATTTTATTTCAGTAAGACGCCTCAAGAGTTTCCGCTCCCCCATGCATTTCATTCAGAACTGGAAAATGCCCTCTGTGAAAGTGATTAGAGACAAACTGATTAGTTCCATGTTAAATTAATAATAATATATTATTATTAATATTAATAATATGGCTTGGGACCGGGTTATCTGAGGGAACGTCTCTTGCCGGTCACATCTACCCAACCCATTAGAGTGGGGAGGCAGAGAATATTGTGGGTCCCATCCCTGAGGGAGATATACCTGGTGGGACCCAGAAGAAGGGCCTTCTCCATGGTGGCTCCCTCTCTCTGGAATATCATTCCCAGAGATTAGAATGGCCCACACTCTAGCACTCTTCCGGAAGACACTGAAGACCTGGTTTTGCCAGTGGGCCTGGGGAACCCAGAGTGGGATGGAGCCATCAAATGGCTCATGTGATCTGCTGTCATCGGGGTGGGGGATGGGAGTTGGGGGATGATTTTTTATTTTTATTTTTTTCCAGATTTTGTTCTATTTTTATTAATTTATTTGATTCTTTTTGTTAGTTTTTATTGTTATTTTTTTGTTTTAAATATGGTTTTACATTGTGTAAACCACCTTGAGTCGCCATGGGTCAATAGGCTACAATATTAAATAAATAAATAAATAAAATAGACAAACAAATAAACAAGCATTACTAGTGTTAGAAATGAGGCTGTCTTCTCCTTTCATGCCACTTGATAACAGTTGAACGGGAAGTTACATTTCAAAGCTGTTTGAACTTCCTTAAAGCTTACAAAACTTCATAGTATCACAGTTGAGCCCGTAGGTTGAAAGGCTGGAGTTTTCAGTCCTCTTATCCAAGAAGTCAACATACCTTCCTACCACTCTTTTACTTAGTGTAACTGGTTGTAAGAGCTTCCAATACCTAATTTTTAAGAAGTGTTTCATCTGGCATCTTTTTACTAACCCTGGTCTGTGAAAAAAATGGACTTTCACAATCAAAACTGTCCTTCCATCAAAGAAAAGGAAAAATGTATATGATTATGGTTATAAAACAAATTAAAAAAGGTAAACTTGTAAAAAAAAGGAAAAGAAAAAATAAATAATTTCTACACTGGACTTGTAGTATAGAAGCATGTCCTTTCCCCATCATTTTTTGAGTTGTGTGGTTGATATAAATCAATCTCATGAGATAAACAAAATAATTTTTAATTGAAAATGTGATTTATATACCTTGTTCTTCCAATTTTTGCATCGATTTAAGTTCACCCTTTTCATCTAATAATTCCCCATAGTTAACTGTTTGTTCCTTTTTATAAATTATAGGATAAGAAAACGCTTCTATCGTCGATAACCAAACTGGAATTTTCAAATAACACTGTTTTTTTATCTTCTCCCAATTCAACCACAGAGACTCCCGTATATAATGCCTTCTAAAATACCCCTGTGTTTTAGTTCCCTTGTACCATAAAAAAGCATGCCAGCCCAACAACAAATCATGACCTTCTAATGTCAACAATCTGGTTTTCCTTAATGTTATCCATTCTTTAACCCACGTCAAGTTTGCAGCTTGGTAGTACAACTCCCAATTAGGCAGTCCAAACCCTCCTCTAAATCTAGCATCCTGTAAAAGCTTTAACTTTATTCTTGCTTTCTTGCCTTGCCATATATACTTCAAAACAATTTTATTTAAATCCTCAAAATATTCTTTTCCAAGCCTAATTGGTATTGTTTGAAACAAAAATAAGACTCTGGGTAAAATGTTCATCTTGATTGTTGAAATCCTTCCTATTAATGACAATTGTAAGTTCTCCCATTTTTTCAAATCTTGAGCTATCTGTTGTTTAAGTTTAATATAATTATTCTCCTTCAATGTACTACATCTTGATGTCAAATATATCCCCAGATACTTAACCTTGTTTGTAACTTGAATTTTTAACAGTTCTGCCAACTCTTCCCTTTGTTTCAGCAACATATTCTTTGACAAAATCTTTGTTTTATCTCTATTTATTTTCAAACCAGCCACCTCCCCATAGACCTCTATCTTTTCCAACAGTTTCGAGGCTGTTTCTATAGGGTCTTCCAAGATAAAGACTAGGTCATCTGCAAAGGCTTGTGGTTTAAATTCTTCCTTTTTAATTTTCATTCCTTTTATAGTTTTATCTTCTCTGATATTTCTATTCAACACTTCCAAAGTCAATACAAATATCAAGGGAGAAAGAGGGCAACCTTGTCTTGTGCCTTTTCTTATATTAATAGGATCTGTAAATTCTCCTCCATCATTACCTTAGCTGTTTGTTCATTATAAATTGCTTCTATTGCCTGAATAAATCTTCTAGCAAAGCCCATCTGTTCCATTAAAAGTAACATAAATCTCCAATTCACGTTATCAAATGCCTTTTGAGCATCTAAAAATATCAAAGCCATTTGCTTTTCAGGATGTGCCTCATAGTATTCCAGGGTGTCCAGAATTACTCTCATATTGTCTCTGATTTGTCGCTTTGGCAAAAACCCATTTTGGTCTGGGTGGATAAAGTTATTCAAGTACTTTTTAAGTCTTTCTGCTAATATTGAAGCAAAAATTTTATAATCTGCATTTAGTAAAGAAATCGGTCTATAATTCTTGATTTGCAGTAGGTCCGCCTCCTCTTTTGGAATAAGTGTAATGTAAGCCTCTGACCATGTTTTAGGTATCATCTTTTTTAACATAACTTCATTCATAACTTCTAACAGTGGAATACACAGTGATTCTTGAAAGATTTTATAAAATTCTACAGGAAACCCGTCTGACCTGGTGCCTTTCCATTATTTTGTTTCTTAAGTGCTTGACTTAACTCCATCATTGTTATATTACTTTCTAGCATTTCTTCAATCTCTTTAGGTATCTTAGGTAGATTTGCATTCTGCAGGTATTGTTTAACTTTCTCCTCATCAATGTCTTCTTTCTTATACAAATGCTTATAAAAATCATAAATAATCTCTTTTTTTCTTTGCTGCCATAACAAATTTTACCTTGGTCGTCTATTAACTGTATTTTCCTCGACTCTTTCTCCTTTCTCAATTTGTATGCTAGCCATCTACCTGGCTTATTTGCATCCTCAAAATAATTCTGTTTAGCATTCCTAATTTTCTGTGCCAGTTCTTCTTTCTCTATTAAATCCATTTTATGTTTAGTTATATCCAGTTTCATTTTAACATCTTTTCTGTGTGGCATTTTCTGTAATTCTTTTTCAAGTCCCTTATATTCATCATCCAAGGCTTTAAGAGTTCGCTTTTTCCTGTTGTTCTTTTTCTTGTATAGTCTATTATCAAGCCTCTAACATAGGCCTTCATTGTGTCCCAAACATTCTGTATTGAGGTGTCTTCTTTTCTGTTCTCTTTAAAGAAGAAGGCCAATTCTTTCTCCATCCATTGTATAAATTCCTTATCCTTTAAAATAGAATTATTTAATGTCCATCTCGATCTTTTCCTTTGTCCCTTCCATTCAATTGTCAATGGGTTATGGTCAGCCCAAGTACTTGTTTCAATATTTACTTCTTGAATACTAGACATTAAATCTGTTGAGATCCAAATCATATCCAGTCTGGACCATGATAGATGCCTATTTGAATAGAACGTAAATTGCTTAGATTTATCATTTCTTTCTCTCCATATGTCTTTTAAAGTTAATTCATCTATCATTTTAAAAAAGGATTTAGGAAGAGTTTTCCTGTTATGCTTTACTGTTGTTGCAATATAGTCAAGTCTATTATCCACAATTCCATTAAAGTCTCCCATCATAATTACATTAGCATAGTCAAGTTCGGCAGTCTTAGTATGTAATTTTCTATAGAATTCTTCCTGTTTATCATTCGTGCATAAATTGCAATCAAAAGTATCTTTCTATTATTGTCCATTATTTCTACCATTAATATTCTCCCATCATCATCTGTATAAATCATTTTTGCTGGAATGGCCTCTTTAATATATAAAACCACCCCTCTTTTCTTGGATTGTGTCAAAGAGGTAAACAATTTCCCTAATTTTGGTTGTAATAACAATTGTTCATGTTGCTTTTTAATATGAACTTCTTGTAAACAAATTATGTCGAACCTTAATTTCATTAATTTATGGAAAATCTTCCTTCTCTTAGCAGCTGAATTCAGTCCATTTATATTCATTGTAATCAATTTTTTTTCTTCCATAATTATGTTTTATATTTAGATTTAACCACTCTCGTGGGTCTTGCCTCACGTTGATCTTTAATATCCACTTGTCCACCTACTGCACCTTCTTCTTTTCCAACCTCCATTTGTTCCTCTTGGGATTCAATTGATGGGACCTCCTTTCCTGCTCCTCCTTCTCTGCCTCCAAAAACCTCTGCACAAAACAGTTCTGCTTTCTCAATTGAATCAATTCTATGTCTCTGTTCCTGCCACGTAAACATCAATCCTTCTGGAATCAACCACCTGTAAGACACCTCTTTTCCAATAACCTTTAGTCAGGAATCGGTATTCTCTTCTCATCTCTCTCACTCTTCTAGGTATTTGTTTTAAAACCAAAATTTCTTTACTTTTGTATTTCAGTGGCTTCTCTCTTGCTACTTGCAATATTTGTGTCTTCAAAGATTTTTTAATAAATCTAATATGAACTTCTCTGGGTAGGTTATTTCTCATCGCATATCTTGTAAAAACTCGATATATCTCATCAATTCCATCCATCATCTTCTCTTCTGTTATCTCGAGCGCCTCCGCCAGAATTCCTACCATTATCGCAACCAAATCTTGTCCTTTTTCTTCTTCTATATTTTGGAATCTAAGATAAAATTCTGATCTATCCAACTCCCACTTCAACATCTGGTTTTCATATTTGCAAATACATTCAAAGTACTATGAGGATTCCAAAGCAGAGGGATTTTATGATAAGCAAACTGACTTGGATAAGATTTTGATGGGTACTGATGAAAAGGTGATTAAAAAATTGTATGGTTATTTATTGCAAATTAAGCTTGAGGAAGAACAAGTTAAAGAAACTATGATTGCGTGGGGGGAGGAATTTTGGATATGGGATTGATTTAGAGAAATGGCAGAAATTATGGTCGCAAAATTATAAAATGACAATGTCTACAGCCTATAAAGAAAACTTGTATAAGATGTTTTACAGGTGGCATTTTCCCCGACAAGGATAGCAAGAATGTTCAAGAACAAACCAAAAATGCTGGAAATGTCATCAGAAACCTGGTTCATACTATCACATGTGGTGGACTTGTGAGGATGCTAGAAAATATTGGACTAAAATCCACATGTGGCTGGAAAAATGACAAAGAAGCATATAGACTTGAAACCGGAGTTTTTTCTATTGGGAATACTACCAGATACTTATAGTAAAGAGTTGAAATATTTGATTGTAAATGTATTGACTGCTGCTAGGATTGTATTTGCAAAAAATTGGAAAAATGAGAAAATTCCATTGCAAGAAGAAGTTGTAAAGAAAATTTTGGAATGTGCTGAGATGAGTAGATTGACTTTTGAAATTAGAGAGCAAGAAGATAAACAATTTTATTTAGTTTGGGATCTTTTCTATCAATGGTTGAATGATGAAATATTAAAATATAAAAGTTAGATAATAAGGAATAATAATAACTTTATTTTCCCTTTCCTTTTATTGGTTTTTGATACTATATCTATATAATAGTTTTCTTTGTTTCTTTCTTTTCATATTTGGGATAGAATTGGTATGATTATAAGATTTGTTTTAGAATAAAATATTTAAAATATAGTTATCTCATAAAGGCATGACCGAATAAAAGTTTAGTCAAATTTTTTTTTTTTCTTTAATAGCGATACTAGGATTTATAAATTTGTATTGATAAGAGTATTATATAAAGTAACTGTAATTGGGACTATGAGGTGAATGCACAAAACCGATGGACCAACCGACTTACGGTGTGTACAAAAATATGGGGGAGCTGATACTTTTATGTTTTGTTGTTGTGTTTTTTATGTTAAAAAAATAATAAAAATTTATAAAAAAAAAAAGAAAATGTGATTTATAATTTATGAAGTCTGGTTTACAAAAATCTATGCACTGCTCTAGGCAAATCACAAGGTGGTGCTGGTTTGTTATATCAGTAATCTTTGGAGAGAGGCAGGTTTCAAGTTATATATCAGTTTCAACAAAGTAAGACAGAGAAAAGTAAATCTTTACGTCAAATTTACTGTATAACTCTGGAATTGTACATAATATATTCCAGATGCAAAGGAAAAGGAATTGGGGGGAGTTAACACAGAGAAACATAATAAATTAAAGCAAAACTCTAACTAAAGTAGTTATATATTCCTTAGAGATAACATGAATCTCAAGCAAAGGTCTCTACTTTTTTTGTACTGCATTTCTCCAGATCTCTGGGTTGTTTTTAGCCATTCACCAGAGCTGTTGGGAGAATGGCAAACAACCTAGCTAAGACATAACAACTTTTTGCTCTGTGGCTCCAGACTGGGAAAAGGGGCAGGCACAAGCATAAACACATTTATGATGATGATACTTACAATAATTATTATTATTTAAATCTATATGCCACCCAAATCTCAATGATCCTGGGTATCTCACAATAATCAAACAAAAAATTATAATAAAAATCAGTGAAACGTGTAAAAAGGATAAAATTCAGCAGGCAGGATATAATGGGTATCGCACTCTCCCTCGCAAAAAGCCTGAGCGAAGAGCCAGGTCTTTACAGCTCTTCAGTACAGCAGAATGGGGCCCATCTAGATGCTACAGAAGAGATGCACTTCTGGGCTCCCAAGAGATGACAATGTTAATCAAAGAAACTTGATAGTGACTGACATTTTACCCTTTTTAAAATCTAACCCAATTCTCTTCTGAATCTTTTTGTAGCAAAAGAGCTGTTTTCAAAATATCATTTTACCACTAATTTACCATTTCTTAGTGTAGTGAAGAACTGTTTCCGATGTGATTGGGTGGGCCAACTTCTGTGACCAATCAATTATTTCTCAGGATTCTAAACATGGGTTCATTGCTGTTCCAGGATAGAGCTATTTAGAATATTAAAAATCGACTTGCAGGAAATCAGAATGAATTTTGACAGATGTCAGAACAGGTGTCCGGGGTGGGATTCAAATTTTGTAACAATCAGTTCTGTGGGCGTGGCTAGATGGCCATGGCCATGTGGCTGGATAGGCATGGCTTTTTTGCAGCAAACCCCCCCATTTTTTGGGCTTTCTGGGCCTCAGTGAAGCCTCCGGGGGTGGGGGCATTTTTGCTCCCAGAAGGGCTTAGAAAGGAAAAAAAGGAGCATGGGTGGGCACATAGCACCCTCCCACGCTTCATTTTGGGGCCTCCTGGGCCTCAGGAATACCTCCTGGGGTGCGCTTTGCTCCGAGAAGCTTCCTGAGACCCAGGAAGGCAAAAAAGGGAGGTGGCAGGGGTGTTGTACCCCCTCCCTTTTTGCTTTCCTGGGCCTCAGGGAAGCCTCCTGGGTGAAGCAGTAAGTAAGTGAGGAAATCCTGGCGCAGCTGATCATAGGAACAGCTGATCATTGGGAGGGGGAAAAAAGAAATACCTGTCAGTGCTTCAACAAATCCACCCCCATTCAAATAAAAAATCTTTAGCCACATCTCAGAGAAAAGAAAAATTGATTTTATTAGAAGTGGCCATGTTGGCATTTAGCTGGACACAGCCAGTGCTAAATTACATCATACATTTCCCCCTTGACCCTGATCTTCTCCCCACCCCCTGGATGTGACTTCTCCAATGGGACACATCCATCTCCAAGAGTCATCCATCATGCTCTCCACTAACCTTCTGACGCTCTGACAAATTTGGGCTGCCGGGGTGATTATCTAGGCATTTAAGGAATGCCTTATTTTCCCCCTTTTTCTGGCAGGTAAAAAGACCAAAGGAGTACCTTTTTAGTTGACAATACCTTAAGGAGTGACTGGGCAGGGAAGTCAGCAATGCCGGACATGCGCGCAATGTCACGCATGCACGATAAGGACTGACTGGGAGGGTAGGGGTGGGCCGAGAGGGGTGGGGCCATCCAGGGGCACAGTTCTCCGAATTGCGCAGAATCATAACCGGTTCTATAGAACTGGTCCGAACTGGTAAAATCCCATCCCTGAGCTTTACTCCATATTAAGGATGGCAACGATGGAGGTTTTCCCATGGATAGGTGATACTTGTTGGAGTAGTAATGAATGTGGGATACTCCACCAATCCTTAAGGCTTCACATATGCAGAATGAATACTTGCATAGACCTAAATCATTCATCTTTAGTTACAAGCTCAAGTTGTAGATTTTATATATATTTTTTAAAAGGTGTCCCCGTGGGCTCAGTATCTTCATTTTTTTTCTTGAGTAATATGCCACGATGCCAAAGCCTCCAGGAAAGGCACACAAAGAAAGCAAAAGCTTATTTGGATTCAGCAGAAAAAATAATCCTCCTTGGCTCCAGTTTGGGTGCAACTATTTAAGCCTATGCTGCCAAATTAAAGTAAATGGAAGAATATTCCTTAAGCTGCCTTGAGAGTTACAGTAGAAGAAGGACTTTACTTGTCAGATTTGCCTGAGGCTGCATTCTTATTCTTAATGAAGTAAATGGTCTGAGTCCAGATTGTACCATTCAATTTAATAGGGTCTCCACCTTAGTTTTCCTGGTACTTAATTTTTGTTTTTGTTTAGGACCTTTCAGTCAGGTTAATCTGAAATGGTACAACCCAAAAGTAGGCTGAACTTCCTGTTTCTCATAAGACCTGTTGTTGAATCACTGCTGTTATCATTTTTATCTGCATTGAAGCTGAATAAAAAAAAAGTCAATATCCATAAATAATGTAATCAGAACTGCTTTAGTTCACTAAGGAGATATAAGCAGATAAGTTGTAGGTACCTACAAGGTAGGTAGGTAGGTAGGTAGATAGATAGATAGATAGATAGATAGATAGATAGATAGATAGATAGATAGATAGATAGATAGATAGATAGATAGATAGTTCATTTATTGTGATTGCTTAAAATACCAACAGAGGATAACCATATGATGAAAATCATGTAGAGTATTGCTTAGGAAATTCTTCACTATTGTCATAATTTTCACTTAATTTATCTAGATGTCAAATGAAATATTGTCGTGTAGCACAACAGCTATGTTCTTTCTGTTCATCTTTGTCAAGTTAAGTGTTTCTTCAGTGGGTACTTCTGGCCTTCCAATGGAATATAGATCTGAAAAAAGCAGAGCCATTTTTTGAAGGTTTCAGATATGACTCCTTGGTTCCTCATTTGGCTTCTGGCGTTGTGTATGGTTTTTCCCTACAAAATGCTTATGCTTATGAAATTAAAATATATGAGAGAATAAATTATTATCTCATAAACTACAGCTGAAAAATCCATAGCCCCCATCCTGCCAGAACTGTTGAAGCTTCTTGGATGAGAAGCAAAACATCTTCCGCAAGGAAAAAAACCAACAGTCCAGTTGCCTTTTGAATAAACACCTTTGAAATTGTCCAGAGGTCTTAGGTACTCTCTGAGCTTGCTTGTTTTCTTGCAGACATTTCACTAGCACTAATGATGTTATCTAGTTTGGGTAATGAAATGTCTGCAAGAAAACAAACAAGCTCAGAGAGCACCAAGGACCCCTCATGTCAAGCCTCAGCTTCAAATATTTTCCTTTATTAGACTACGCAGAGTTATCCCTCCATTTAACCAGTCTGCTTTTACATTCCAGGTGTCCTAATCCCCACACATTGGAGGGCAGCTGGTTTGGAAATTTGTCATAGTTCATCCCATATGCTTTATATATACCAAAGATAATATATAATCTGTTCAAGGAAGAAATGCAGTAATTTTACTTCATCAGGTTACCAAAAGGCTTTTTTCTTTTTGGGTGTGGCTGCTATCTTCCCCTTGCTCCACAGCATTTGACCATATAATCAGGACTGCAAACCAAAGATAGAATTCAGACTACATCTCATCAAAAGTTACCTCAGTGTGTAAAGTTCACTGAATTTCAGTATGAGATTTACTGAAACCTGAAAAGAATCAAGTACTAATGCTCTAGGAAATAAGGTAAGTAGGGGAAAGAACACTTCTGAGAATATTTTTTTCTCAAATGATGGCTGAAATGAATTTTGACCTTTTTGAAGATCAAAAAGAAATAACACAGATTTTGACATTGCATTTTAAAGTAAGTTCTCTAAGGCAGAATGGTCTATGATATTGTCAGATTGTTTACTTCATTGCAATTTATACATTAAATCTAATATCTTTTTAAATATAATTTTATTAGATTTTTAAAAAGTGATAAAAATGAAAAATATAGAAAGCAAAGTTGAGAAGGAGAGAAAAGATAAAGTGCAGTAAATAAGAAAAGGGAAAGAATAAATATTTAAAGAAACCATGGTTCATATGATAGTTAGAAATAAACTTATTCTCACTCTTCTCCAAGGTTATTTCACATAGTTAACTTCTTTCTATATGTAATTCTATACTGTCAACAAATCCCTAAAATTATCAAATCATTTTTATCCATTTTCAGCAATTTATAAAAGTACTTATTATTTTATCCCTGATTAAGCAGGCCAGTTTTGCCATTTCTACCAATTCTGTCATCTCCACATTCCAGTCCTCCATTGCAGGTATGATAGATACATTCTTGTGATCGCATTTGGTTAAAAAAATGTGCAGTAAAAGAATGGAAATGCAAAGGGAACATAATTTCTGAGATTATTTCCAATCCCTTTACCAGCAGCAACCCAAGCAGTGGTGGTATTCAGTCAGTTCGTGCCAGTTCACGCAAACCGGTAGCAAGAATTTGGTGTGGGTCGCCAAACAGGTAGTAACTTCTGGGTGGCCATACCCCCGACCTGGTCGCCAGTCGCTTGCTTGCCCCACTGCCCGATGCTCGCTCACCCTGCCTGCCTGACGCTCGCCTCACCCAGTCACTTTCTAAGGTATTACTTTTTTTCCTTCCCGACAATCAGCTGTTCCTACGATCAGCTGTGCCAGAATTCCCCTCGCTTACTTACTGCTTCTCCTGGGAGGCTTCCCTGAGGTCCAGGAAGGCAATAAATGGAGGGAGAGGGGCGCAAGCCCCCTCCCCCCGTGTGCTCCATCTTTTGCCTTCCTGGGCCCCAAGGGAAATTCCTGGAAGCAAAAACTGCCTCCCCAGGAGACTTTCCTGACGCACAGAAGGTCCTAAATGAAGTAATGGGGGGAGTGGTTTGCGCGTTCCTTCCAGGCTCCATTTTTTTCCTTCCTGAGCCCCAGGGAAGCCTTTCTTGAGGCACAGAAGGTACCAAAATGAAGCATGGGGGTGCTACGCGCTGGTTCAGGCTCCGTTTTATTCCTTTCTGAGACCCAGGGAATCCTTCTGGGAGCAAAAATGCCACCCCAGGATGCTTCCTGAGGCATAAAGGATCCCAAAATGAAGCGTGGGGGTGCTGTGCTCCAGGCTCTGTTTTTCTCCTTCCTGAGCCCCAGGGAAGCTTCCTGGGAGGAAACTGCCCCCCAGGAGGCTTCCCTGAGGCACAGAAGGTACCAAAATGAAACATGGGGGTTGCTGTGTGCCCCCTCCGGCCCGTTTCCCCTTCCTGAGCCCCAGGGAAGCTTCCTGGGAGCAAAAATGCCTCCCCCTACAGGGAGGCTTGCCTGAGGCCCAGAAGGCCTAAAAAATGGAGGGGGAGGTTGCAAAATAAGCCACGCCCAGTCAGTCACATGGCCATGCCCACCAAGCCATGCCCACAGAACCAGTAGTAAAAAAATTTTTTTTGAATCCCACCACTGAACCACAGGTATGTGTATGCACTGGGGAGAATATGTGCACTACAACCTCTCATCTCTGAGTCACATGTCTGGGAAGACAGAATTCTAAGAGAACTTAAGAATTGAATACATTAGTTGCCAATATTCCAAATCACCAATGGCTTACTGCTTCTTCCTTAGGAATCACATTAGAGGTTTACAACCTTTTGGGCACCAGGGGACTGATTCCGTGGAGACAGGTTTTTCAATATACCAGAGGAGGCATGATTTTACATGCTGCCTGCATCCCGCAGATGGGGCTTCGCTTGTTTGCACAGACTGGTTGCTGGGGGCCAGGGGGTTGGGGATCCTTGCATTAGAGGACTTTAAGGAAAATTTTTCCTGTACTTGCCTGGGCCAGATACTGTTCATTTTATCTTGATTTTTTCCTTCTTCTCACATCATACTAAATTTGGACCTGTTCAATTTTGGAAAATTATCCTGCTGAGAAACACATTTACCCTTTACATATTTTTTTTTCTTTAACATTATCTTGCATTGTAAAAAATAATAACGAGATAGGGAAACATTGCTTCAGGAATTGTTTCCAGGCCCTTTACAAGCAATGGACTTCAGAGACATATAAATTTTCTTCTGTATAATGAAACAACATAATTCAATTGCTTGTGAGATCAGTAGCTATATAAATTGATTTAATAAATAAATATTGCATTTCTCTGTATGTGGTTTTCTGCTGTCTGCACTTACCAAGCACAATTGGGGCGAGCAACTCCATCGCTAAGTGATGCAGTGGTAAAGTGAAAAATCATGTGACCATGTCCTATTTATGATGGCAATTTGTCAGTTCTAGCTGTGGTCATTAAGAGAATGAATGCAGTTAATGTTAAGTGCGATGTCATGTACTATGACACTGAATTTCAACTTCCTGTCAGTTTCCTCACTGACTACTTGTCGAAAGCTGGCAGTGAAGGTCATAAATGGCGATCCCATGGTCTCAGGACTCTGCAGCCATTGTAAATGTGCACCAGCTACACAAGTGCCCTAATTGCAATCACGAGGCTGTGAATATTGATAACTTTGAATGAATGTTGATAAGCAAAGACTACCTGTCCCTTCTTGTTTGTATTTAAATAAGGAAGAATAGCATAGGCTGCATTTGCTCTGTTCTGCATCCCTTGACTGAAAAATGCAGAAGCAGAACCTTAGAATGGAACAATCAGTAACCTTTCAAGATAGGGGTCTAACTGTTATAGGGATGGGAATAGAGAGATGTTTTTCCAAAATTATTTTCTGCACAATCTTAAATCTGATTGTTGGCCAATTTTGAAATCTGACATTTGCTTTACTGACTTCTTTTATATCAATTTTGGCCCTCTCTTTTTGATTTTCAGAGTTACCCAGCTGGTGGAAGGAGACAGCAGAGAAATCACGACCTGACTTCCTTGACAGAACTTCTTCCCAACATTCCTTTGTTTTGGAAAGAATGGGGAACAAAAAGCCAAGACTGAGATTGGGAGGAGGAGAAAGGAATACAAAGACTAGAAATCATTTGCCATGTATGTACATGACATGTACAGTTCATGAATTTTACTAGTTTTTATTTTAAAAATGTACATAAGATTGACTTTAAAGAATTAGATACGAGAATATTGGGAATAGAAATATAGTTATTCCATTGTTAAATAAAATGGTTATTCTCCCTGTTTCTACCATTTTAGGCTTAGTACATGTATTTCCACATTCATTTAAGAATATATTTTAAATATTGTATTAAGATTCATATGCATTTTTGTATAAATTTCTTCTTACATGCACATTTTTGTCTGCAATTTGCATAATTTTGTTTTGTACGAAATTTTCTGTAATACAGGTATATTTTCACTATGTGCTATTTTTATCCCCTGATCCCTCTGTGTGTGTGCATGTGCTTATGTGTGTGCATGTTTGTGTATATATGGAAACACACACACGTACATATGTAAGAAATGCACTGCAAAATTCTAAGAACTTGTCATTTCAAGAGCTTGTAACTTGTTTCAGTTTGTGTAATTTATTTATTTAGTTAATTTATATTGCTTCCCACTCACTTTCAGTGATTCTAGGAGGCTTACAAAAAATGAAAACCCAAAATACAAAGAGTAAAAGAAATACCAACAAGCAAGCAAGCAAACCCCTTGATGGATTCCAGGTCTTCAGGGCTTTGCAAAAGACTGTCAAAGTGGGGGTCAGTTCCAAAGGAAGAGAGTCACCACAGAAAGAGCCCTTCTTCTGGGTCCCATCAGAAATACTTTCTTAGGAAGGGGAACCGGCAACATTCCCTACCTCCCTGCTCTGATGGTTCATGTGGATATAAATGGGAAGATGCAGTCCTTCAGATAACCCGATCCCAAGCCATGTAGGGCTTTAAAAGTGACAACCATTACCTTGAATTGTACCTGGAAGTAAATTGGCAGCCAATGTAGCTCTTTCAGGAGAGGTAACACATGAGCACACCTAGTCTGCACAAAACCATGTGGGCAGCTGCATTTTGAACCAGTTGGCGCTTCCTGATACTTTTCAAAGGCAGCTCCATGTAGAGAGCGTTACAATAGTCAAGATAGGAGGTGACTAGGATACAAGTGATTGTGAGCAGGGATTGTTGGTTCAAGGAAGAGTGTAACTGGCACACAACCCGCAGTTGCACAAAGGCCCTCCTGACATTACTGCCATCTGGTCTTTGAAACAGGAGTCATGAGTCCAGGAGAACCCCCAGATTACATTCCAAGTCTGTTTGAGGCACCCCATCCAAGACCAAACAGGGCAGTGAAGAAATGGAGAACTGGATCCTGTAACAAATCAATAGTTTTCTAATAATAATTTCAAAAATATTCAATAAAGTCATTTTTTTTAATTTCATGAGTTTCAACAGTATGAGGAAAAATAACACTAATTGGATGTTTGTGAATAATTGTGTAATTAAGCTTAACAGTAGTTATTATTTCTTAAAATTTAATGTTCTTTTGAAAAGAAAGCAAATATATCAATCTTATGAAATGTCACAAAAATCTCAATATTCCTTTATAAAACTTGGTTGAAACCTCATGACGTTTGAGATTATTGATAGAGATGCCCAGGCTATTCCTTGAAATTGAGAAACGGTGTTCTGATTCTGAAAAGTGTGCTATTCCTTTTTATGAACTGAGAGGTTATTAGTTTGGGTGATATAAGGAGAGGCTGTAATGTTGGGCCTCACATGTACAGTGATTTGAGGAGTGCAGTAACAAAAAGAAAGATTTCCTTTCTGGAAAGCATGTATTCAACAGAGATAGATGTGTAGATGAAGTATCTGCGCTGTAAGAAGTTTATAACTGTCACTATATAGCGAGGGGCGAATTTCCTTAGAAAAGGTTAACCAGATCTCAAGAAGTTTCTGAGGATTCTATGATACAATCTTATTTACACCTCCATATAACTGAGCATAAGACGAGAGATTTGCAGCATTAACATTCCAAATAAATTTTACTACTTTGGACATTATTTTTTTCTTTTGTTCTAAGTAATGGAAAAAATATAAGAATATATTTAAAATGAAACATTAATTAATGATAAGCTTATGAATGACTAAATCATGGAAAATATAAGCCATGTTCAGACAATGTTTCTGAATGCATTCACTGTAATGAGACAGTAACAAGAGAATTCTAAAAATTCAATAAGAAATTGTAGCCTAATATATTCCAAGATTAGTAAATTGGGAAAATCTGAGATTTAACTCTGTAAACTAGAGATATGTGGACCATAATACCAAACAGGGAATATTTTATACAGATAGTCCTTGACTTACAACACAACTGGGACCAGAATTTCCATTTATCAAGCACCCAATTTTTGATCCCATGACTCTGAATGCTGTGGTGGTTGTTAAGTGCAAGGATTGGTTGTGGCTTTTTTCACTGCAATTCTAGATTTAAATGGTGGCTAAATGAATGGTTGTAACTTGTAAGTTGAAGTCTACCTGTGATGCTATTTTTTAAACTGCACCTTGGAGCAACTCAGTATTTGGAAAATATTAAAAGATCATTTGTACTTCTCATCACACTTATCCTAAAGACAATTTACAAAATGCAACCACAATGGACTTTGGGCCTTGTTCTAGAGCAGAGAGAAAATTGTTTTCCTCCAGTTGTTGACAAAATGCTACCTCCCTCGTTCCCTAGGTAATATGGAAATCATCATCAAGGCTAATAAGTAACTCCACCTGTTGCTGCTATGTATTCTTAATTCAGAAATGAGAATTATGGAAAAGTTGGGTTGAAATATGCCTTACAATATTTTTCTTTCCTCATTTCTCTACCATATTGCATTCTCTTATCAAACATATATGCCATCTATAGCAGAATAAAGAAAAAGCTGCTAGAAAGCTTGAAAACTACTGGAAGAAAAAACCTTGATAAAAAGATTGTAGCTTTGCTTTCCATTAAAGATGGTTTGAGTAATTCCCCATTAGGAAAATGAGCACACAGAGGGAGACGTAGTGAGAGTGGTGAAGAATAACACACAAACAGCACACAGCCACACTGTATAGTAAAATGTAGGTTTTTACTTCCAGTAAAACGGTTAAGCAAAGTTCAACAAACACAGTCCAAGTCATTCACGTTAAAGCAGTCAGTTTTCAGTCCAGGGGTAATCCAAATAACAAAGTCCAGCATCAAAAACAATTCAGTAACAGTCTTACATCAAATCCAACTATGATCAGCAACAGTCAATACAGGAACGGCAACACTCTCCAGAAAAAGGACAGAACAGGAACAAGCCAGGTTTCTGGCTTCATCTTATGGCTGTTTGAGGAACTATGTCAGTCAATGTCAATTTATCTCTGGGCAGGACTTCCAGTAAAGATACATAATCATCATAACTTTCATCCAATGAGGAAAGAATGATGTAAACTTAATGCAGCTCAGAAAATATCAGTTCCTTTTCATGTAGCTCCTGAAAAGTTATTTTCATGAAGTTCAAATGAGCTAACATATCTCCACCTTTCAGAAGACGTGCTCTAAACAGTTTACATGTAAGATGTATGTGTGCACCTATACTGTCACGAACATAAATCTTTCAAATTCTCCCAACACCTAGCAACAGATTCTTCATGAATATGGACTAGCTGCTGGTCACTCAGTGTTAGTCCAATTGTACAAAGAGCTCGTTTGTTGTTTTTTTTAAAGTCAGCAAGCTTCTTGGCATCGTCCTCCTTTTCTGGATCCCAAGTATTTACATCCAGTGGGTCTTGAACTACATTCCATAACCCTTCTCTATGCAGAAGTAAACTGCACTTCATAGACAAGGAAGCATAGTTTGTTCATTCCAACCGGGTAATCACTTGTTGAAGTGTCTTGTGCCATCTTTACCAGGATAGTAACCCACAATTAAACAGTAAACAGCTGTCTGTATACAGTACTGTGCATTCACTCTAACTCTCAGTTATCTGAGCCTGGTATGGCCTGGGCCCATAACCAGTGTTGAGGTAATTCCCCGTTAGGAGAATGAGCGCATACGGGGAAACGTATTTGAGAGAAGTGTTTGAACAATACACACACAGCGCACAGATACACTGTACAGTAAATGTAGGTTTATTTTACTTTCAATAAAGATTTAAGCAAAGTTCAAAATACAGTCCAAAATCATTCACAGGTAAAGCAGTCAGTTTTCAGTCCAGGGATAATCCAAATAACAAAGTCCAGCATCAAAAACAGTTCAGTAACAGACTTACATCAAATTCAACTATGTTCAGCAACAGTCAATACAAGAACAGCAATGCTGTCCAGAAAAAGGACAGAACAGGAACAAGCCAGGTTTCTGGCTTCATCTTATGGCCGTTTGAGGAACCAAACCCAATTACCATTTTAGCATGTCTGTCCTGGTTTACATATTTCCCAACCCAACTAATTGTTAGGTGACTTACATTCCTAACAGTTGGTCTAGTGTCACAAGTGTCTTTTGTAAAACGTAATTAAATAGCAATGCTTTTTTTAAACATTTTTTAAAAAAATTAAAATTTCCTTCACATAGAATCCTTTTCTGAATATCTAATTATCCTATATGATGGACTTTGAGGTTTGTTACGTAGATTGAAATCAGTTCGAGGTCAGTGTTCTAATAATATTTATCTCTGGGCAAAATTATAAATGCCAGGTGCCAGTGTGCACATTAACCAGAAATATGATCTTTCATTCTCCATCTTCTTCTGCCTCTCCCAACGTTCCTCATCCCAGGGTTTACTTTTTTGAAGTTGTCAAGTCTGGCTTTATCAGACTTATTATAATAACACTCAGTGACCTTTCCCTGCTAGTCTAGTAAAGTCTGAAATGGTATGAATAACCCCAAGAACTGACTGAAAAACAAACAAAGTAGAATGGAGAAGTGGAAAAGGAATGTCCCAGACGAAGGAAAGTTAAGCAAGTTAACCATAAAACTCTCTAAAATGCTGTCAAGAAGAAAGGAGCTTGAAATTATGGTGCACCTGCTCTATTACCTGTGGTTAATTCTAGACTGCTTGTATGTGTGTTTTGGCCGGCTGTGATGTCAAGAGAAAGAGGCGTGGCAACTTTGGAGGCAGGTAGATAAAGGATTCAAACTAAACAGGATTCCCCAGTTCTGAGAGTGGAGCAACAGCGGAACCACAAGTCGCCAGTGTCAGGTAAGCTTGTTTATCTCTCCCTCTGTTTTCTAACTCCCTTTCCTTCCCTTTTTCTTTCTTAAATCTGGAGTTAGAAAAGGTCAGATTGAGGATAAGGCGGGGGTATCTGCTAGTGAACTGAAAGACAAGCTGCCTGTTATATTATTTATTGAGGAGTAAAATCCACAATCTTGCTCCAGTTTTGAATATGTGTAGATAGCATTGTAGTTCAAATCTAACATCTGTAATGTAAGATTTTTGAAGGCTTTTGTACCTGAATTTGTTTTAATATTTTCTTGTGTTTTCTCACATTCCTTTGAAATCTGATTTTTCTTTTTCTCAGGATTTTTTTTAAAAGTTGTTTTTATAAATATATACATAAACCCGCACAGAGTTTTAAAGCTACTTTTGTAACTTCCTATCTCCTTAAAAAAAAAAACCTCTTACTCTTCCTACTATTTGTTTCCTGTTAAGATTGCAGTCTTCCTTTCCTGTTTATGTTTCTGGAACAAAGATGAAAACAGGAGGAGTGGGACAAAGGAAAATCACAGGGAAATAGATTATAATTAAGTAACCTCAGTTTCAGTATACATTTATCTTAGTTTGGAAAAGTGTACTAGGATAAGAGATAAGAAAATATGTGGATCAATATGACAAATTATACTATGAGCATAATTTCCAGAATTGTTATATCTAACCCTACTGACAATGCCTTTTAAGTATTAATAATGGACACTCTATCAATTAATATGCATATTAATTTGAGTACGAATTGCAATTAAAAACTATATCATTTAACTTTTTGATAGGTTTAAAAGACTATTGTAAGATACCCTGAATCATGTGTAGAAGGGGAACCTACAAATTGTAAATTAATAAATTCCCATTCCCATTCGTCTTCCAGACCTTTAGCTCAGTGTTTCTCAAACGTGGCAGCGTGAGGATGTGTGGATTTTCAGTGCCCAGATCCTGGGCTAAGAAGCTGAGAAACACTGCTTTAAATATAAGGACTACAACTCCCCAAAATCTAAGCTTATTTTAAGGAAAGTTGGGTAGATGGATGCCTGATTTGACAATATAGAGCTTTTTTTATACAGTATTGTTAGATACAGGATCATAATCCTTCAGGACACTCCCCAAAGGAGGCTCTCCAGGAAACATTGTTCTAAACTTCTATTGTTCCTTGTAACTGAGAATTCAAAATAGTCAAATAGTATAGCTTAACCATGAATGTGTGTGCCTGTTGCACTGATAACATATAGTATTTGGGTATTTTAACAGAAGGCAAGTAAAGTAATGGTTTTGAAAACGTAAATTGGATTGCTTATTATTCTCTGAGTCATAAAATAGAATCACCTGTAACTGCAACTCCAAATCAATATTTGTATTACTACAGATCAGGGATTTTACAAAAGAAAAAAAGTATGATTAAACAATGGAGTCATTCCTTGCCATTCAAGTGCAAACCACTGTACTTTCAGTGTGACTTCAGGTTTCTATGTTGACATAATAAGGTGTTTCTGTCTTCCGTTGGTTGCCAGGTTCCTCACAATAATCTGGGTAATTTGGGATGCTACAGCCTTCTAGTGCTACAAATCAAACCTCATGATACAGGTTTTTTGGCCTTTTTTATTTTTATTAAAAATATGTCGGTTCTGGTGGGAGCATAACATTGTATGCCCTTATTCTATATCCATTCGGATAAGAACCTTGGGCCATCACCATCTTAGGGCCTAAGGAAAAATTGTAAGGAGCCAGATTGTCTTTCTTAGCCCTTTTTCCACATGCCTACTCCCTCTAAATTGTTAAGTGCTAACTCTTTTAAAATATTCAGTTATCTAACTGTTCAACAGAAAATGAAAAGAGGCAGGTATTAAGCTCAAAAACGTGTGGCTCTCTTACTAATTTTCCACTGGTTGATTGGAGCAGTCTACAAACAGGAATAACACTGCTCCTGGACTGATGCTACCTTTGTTTTTTTCCTAATGCCACTGTGGGACTAGTGATCTTTATGCGCTACGCTGATTAACTCCAGAAATTAACTGTTTCTGCTGTAAGTACTGGGGAAAAAAACCCCCTTAAAATAGAGCTTTCTTCCAAATAGAGCTTTCTTCCATTCTCTAAAATAGAGAATTTCTTCCAAAATTATAGAATGGTGAACTAAGTCATTCTTTGGCAGCAACTGCTTCTAGGCTCCTGTTTGCCAGTGTTTCCTAGCCACTCTGAAGGTTTCCACACAGTGGGTGTGGGGTCTCTATTTTGTTTTTTTTTATTTTTGTCCTTTTTCAAATAGCAGACAGGAGAGAAAAACAAGAATGGGGGCAGTTTGCTTCCTAATTGATGTTTTTAGTGCTCTGTTGCCCAGCTAGAGATACACATGCTAATTCAATGGAAAAAAGATAAGAACATTCTTTTTTAAAAAAATACTTTTTGATATTTTGTTTTTATATAATGCTTTGTCCCTTGGGATGACGCGTCATGATTTCTTCAGCAAATTTGTAATCTTTAGCAAACTCTACTTTGTTTAAAGTTTTTCTAGACTTTATGTATGCCTTACATAAAAGTAAATTAACAATTTAGACATATTATTCAAAGTTTATAGCTGCATGCATCTGAATATGGTACATAAGTTACAAAAGCAATTATACTCTGAGATGGGACTGAAGAAATAAGATACTAAAGCCCAGAAATAAAAGTCCAAGCACAGTTGATGTGGGTCTTCCTAGAGGAAGAGCCTCCATTAGAATCTTCTGGTTCCTCATAAAATAGACCAGAACATTTTTATTTCATGTATTATATTTACGCCCTGCCTTCTCTCCAGGAATTCAGGGTGGGGTAACTAGCGCTCTCATCTCCATTTTTTGTGACTATATTCTTATGCAGAATTTAGGCTAAAAGAAAATGAAAAATGAGTTGCCTAAAATCACTCGGTGTCTGAAGGTGAACATGGGTCTGGCATAGATAGGTCCTTACTGACTGTGTGCCATGTTTCCCTAATTTCAGGAAGAAAAAGCTGTCCTGTTAGCAATATTGAAATAAAATTCACCCCCGCCTCCCCCCCATTCTACTAGACATTTGTACCTAAGAGTACAGTAAAAGTAGACAAAAGCCATCTTGACATATGTTGTAGGCATTCAATGGTTTGGGCTAGCCCTCTAGATAAGTAGATAGGTATCTATCTACTTATTTAGATGACTAGCCCATTTTCTAATCTTCAAATCCATAAACCATCTATTTATTTCTTTTTTCAGCAAAAAAGGTTTCTAGTCTTTCAGAATTTTTTTTGTTTTTGTTTCTCTAAACAGACAGGTCAATTTTGTCATTTCTGACATTTTCTCAATCCATTCACCCACTGTGGGAATTTCATTATTTTTACATCGCTGTGAATACAATAATGTTGCAGTTACCATAGACAAAGTCAATGTAACACGAGTCTTTTCCAATTCATTGTCCATAAGTCGAAGTATAACCAATTTCAATTTCTTTGCAACATTAATCTTTAAAATCCTTTACATCATTGTGATTTCTCAGCTTTCTCACAAATCCACTATGCATGATAAAAAGTTCCCTCAAGCTTTTCAGATTTCCAACACTGGTTTGAAATAGATTTGCACATATTTTGTAAGTTCCTTGTTATCATATACCAACAACACATCATTTTATTAAAAAAGCTCTCTTAAATTAGGACACAATGTAAATTCAATACTAGTTACCCACATTTTCTCCCCCAATGTCCATCTAACTATGCAAATGAAAACCATTGAAAACTATGTCCTTCTGCAATTATTTGCTTTCTTGACTTCATCAGAGTCGTGTTTTTTTCCCAGTGGGAAGAGAATTAAGCGGCTCAGGGGACTTCTAGTATAATCTTTGACTCAATGGTGGTGCTGCCAGCTCCAATCTAGGGGCTGCCAGTTGGCCATTGGCCAATGTTAGAAGGACATGACTTGTTGGCCTTGGAGAGGAACAGAATGTTCTGTTAATAAAAATCCAGGTGGAACCCAACTCTTGCCATCAAGTTTAATTAGTGAAGACAGAGCAGGGTGACTTGTAGTGTTTGAGGGCTGCTTGACAAAGGAATCCCTTCTTTGTGAAATTTTCCTGAGTAGACGACCTCTGCCATGGCCTTGTAAGCTGTCTGTCATTTCTGGAGCCATGATAGAGCAGGGTTAAACTTTAAACATATTAACAGGATCCTTAACTTGGAAGAATATCTGGATTCTTCACCGGAGTTAAAAAGAACAGCATATGCCACCCTGTAAAAATATTATTAGGATTAGACCTACTGTATAATATATGCTAATTTCCCCCTAATTGTTTAAAACATTTTAAAAATAGCAATGATGAAACTTTAATTGCTAATGTGATAGAAGAAAAATAGAATGGAGAGTGATCATATTAAATACAAGTATATATAATTAATTCTAAATTGAATCAAATAGTTTTTTATGTCTCACAATTGCTTTTGGGAGTGAAGCCCCCAGCATTCTATTCATTCTACATACACTGCTACAAGCTCGATTCCAGTGTTTCACACAAACATTCACACAGACACACACCCTGTCTCTCACTCTCACACACATCGTCATACACTCTCATTTTTTCCTCTCTCACATGCACTCATACATACACATTAAATTTATTGGAAATTTTAATAAGAACTAATATAAACTAAAATAGAATAGAAGAAAGGAAAAGAAAAAAGAAAAGAAAAAGTGCAAAAAGAAAAACAAAAGAAAATGTAAAGAAATGGCTTCTGATCTTCTTTACAGCAGTTATAAGTGCTGTATTATAATTTTTTCCTCTTATTCTCTGCTTGCAACATAACATTCTTCTTTCTATAATCTATCCTGTCTAATCATCAAAGCATAAATTATAAGTTCATTTTTATTTGTGCAAAAATTCCGTAGGAGTTTCCAGACATTAACAAATATAGATATTGCCTTTTCTTTAATCAAATAAGTCAATTTAGCCAATTCAGCATGTTTGTCAACTTCACCAACCATTTCTTCATTGCGGGTATTGCCAAATCATTCCATCTTTGTGCATGCAATAATCTAGCTGAAGTTACATATGAAAAACTGTTCCATGATTCTTTACTAATTGTTTATCCATCAGTACAGGAGGAAATTTTTTAGTTTCAGTTGATGTTAATCTTTAAAATCCTCTGAATTACTATATGTGTTTGAATTCAAAATTTTCTAGCTTTTTGACAAATTCTTATTCACATTTCCAACATAAATGTGAAGTGCCTTTATACATTCTAGATATATATTTTGGGCGTTACATACCAACAGTAGATTATTTTATAAAAATTCTCTTTAAGATTATATTTTTACATAATGTAAATTTCAATCATTTCAATCATAATTTCCCGTTGTTCTATTTGTATATTATAATCAAAGTTCTAGCCTATTTTACCATACACTCTTTAACCTGTTCTTGTTCCAAATTTCACTAAAAGTTTATACATTTTAACTATTACATGTTCATCCTTTGTTCACAATTCCATTTAAAATTATTCAATATAATGAATTATTTTGTTTACTTTATTCTTTTTACTCCAGTGTTTCTTAATCCAAGAAACTGGAGGGGAATTCTGGGAGTTGAACTCCACCTATCTTAAAATGGCTGGGGTTGAGAATTAGTGGCCTACTCTGGAATGTAAATCTACTTTACAGACAATACTGGTGTAAAGCAATAACAGTCTTTCCATATTTATTCTATAGGTAGTGAGTAATACTGCTTTAACAATATTTATAAATGCATGTATAGAGACAGTATTCTTTTAAGTCCACAATATTTATATCACAAAATGGATTCTGTTGTAGAATTCTGGGTCTTCATGTCTTTTTCCTTACTTATATACAACAATGTTTTAATATCAATGATCTGTACTGAAGGGTTTTTTTGTTGTTGTCAATTAATTATTTTGCTCTAGACTTTCTATGAATTTTGAATCCAGTTTTCCCCTCCATTGTCTCTGTTTCTTTGTCTCAATTTCTCTCTCCACCAGCTTGTTCAAAATATCTGTAAAAAGACTAGAACTTTTTGTATCCTCTCATTAAGTAGAAGCCTTATTTTTTAATTCTTATAATTGAGTTTTCTGTGTGATGTCACCATGGCTTTGATTTTACACCCATGTTCTCCATTAAATCTGCTTTTGCAAGCTAGTCGGGAAGCATACAAATGACTATCACATGGTTGTCACTGACAAGCTGTGAAGACTTAAATGCAAGCCAACTGCAAAGCCTTTGAATGGTGGTTATGGGATCTTCCAATAGTCATAAATGCAAGGCTTAGTAGCAAACCTTTCTTTAAAAAAATACATCCAACTTTGGTCACTGAACAAAGCAGTCAACAAGCAAGGACACCTTGCATAGATAAAGAAGTGAAAGGGAGATGATGGAAACAAGAACACTGTTTTCTATTAGGTGTACATTTCTGCTTGTAGTAGGTTTATAGATAGCCCAATAAAGATATTCTAAAAGATATAATTTTTGTCAACAAAAGCAATAATCTTGTGGCACCTTAAGTTTAAAAAAATTATCCATAAAGCATCACATGCCTGGAGTATCATGGACGGAAAAAAGGAAAAAGGCAAATGGCAAAAGGAAAATTCAAAAACAGAATTACACATAAATGTGGCTACTGCTAAAATGGCAACTACATACAAGAAAGACTGTATCAGACTTCTGAGTTGGTTAACTTATATAGTATGATTATAAAATATCTAAGTTGATATTAAAGGCTGTGGAAGGGCAAAGTTGCCCTTTCAGATTTCAGAGTGTATATTCCCATTTCTTAAGACAGGAATGAGGAACCATCAGCTACTGGGCTTTCTATTTGAACTGTAAACTTTTTGAACAGTTCTATTTGAACTGTAAACTGTAAAGGCCCTGAACTATTTTCTACATTTATATTAAGTATTTAATAAATAAATGCAATTTTGTTATTATCTTCTACACTTTCTACACTGTCAAAAATCTTTGTAATTTTGAAATCTCAGATTGGTCTTCTAAATTTTGGTGTTCAAAACTAACAGTTTGCAGATCAGAACGCTTACTTCCTTACTTATGCTTATTACGCTAGGGAAGGAACATAAGCAGTCTTATCAGCAAACCAGATCCTTGTCCTTTTAGTTAGTTTATAATCTAGTTACACAATCCATGAAAAAAAAATAAAACTTGATTTCTCTGCTTTACTTGCCCCATGCAAGCCATTAATTTCTTTGCCACTTCAGATACATAGTCCAAATTAAAATAAAATCATTTTATAGCGATATACCAATAACATACAAAGACCTAATAGTAGAAATGAGGGTTAAAAACAGTCCATGTCATGTGCTTTAATGTCTAAATATTACATTAAGGTGTCAGACCTTTTTGGCCTGAAAAAAGATGGAAAGATAGAGCGGTATGGATTTCAAGGGCAGCTTATTCCACAGGGAAGTAGCTGATATTGAGAAAACCTGGTTTGGGAGCAATCTCTTTGATCCCTCAAGGAAGGAGACATCATGGATTGAACAAGACTGCTAGATTTCCTCTGAACAAGACTATTCCCGTGGGTAGTCTGGATCCAAGTCATACTGAGTTCCTATATTATTGGTAATTATAAACACATTGAACAGTACCAGGAACAAATTGGCTATCTATGATACTGATCTAGTATCACTGTAGTGGCTCCCTCCATCATAGCTGGTAATCCCTATTTTTTTTATTTTGCTTCAAAATGTAATGGCACTACATATGATTGTTCCAAATAATTTTTAGTTTTACTTATGCTTGAATATTATAAAAGATCTTTAAAGACAAATTTAGACCTTGAGACAGGTGACCTGAAAGTGTAACATAATAAATGAATGATTAATCATTTGAATCAATTATCAACTTAATTTTTCAAGCTAAAATTTTAAATACCTACCTCCTGCAGGCTTTTTAACACATTCCACATCTGAAATGCAACATGTCTGATACGCAGCATCAGATATATATTTTTATATGTTAGTGATCTTTTTAATTACTCTGTTCTGAATATACATTTGTTCTTTGTGGTTGAGACAAAATAATTTTCATGTAAAATGTGAGAAATCTTGGACCAATAGTATCTTTCAGCTCAACATATTCACAGGTTTGTTTGGGAAGCAAAGTGCTATATACTAAGCAAAAAGGGTTTTTTAAAGATGTGATGATGTTTAGATTACAAGTAACTTTGTGTTGACAGAATTAATTTATGAAAGTCTCTTTGGAAATGAAATCATCTGAAAAAAAATAGAATGCCCCTTTGAAAATATAATGATCAAAAGTGAGATGAAACTGTATTTGAAATTTTTCTAGTCTCTTTAGGAAAAAAAATAACCTTTATGAAAAGAATTATCTCTCAGAAATTTGCAAAACAGAATTTTGGGAAAGTCTGATTCAAAAATCACTTGATTTTTTTTCAAGGAGTGAGGGAAATCACTCTATTACTGATTGTTTATTAATGTAGAAATTGCCCCCATTAAGTTTAAGTACTGTGTTGAGTTATAGCATGAAAGTAAAGGAAGTGGAATTTTATATGCCAGTGGTTGATAGGTACAAAACAAAGTTCCAATGTCTCTTCTATAGGTTACCTGCTAGCATATGAGATAAAGTAGCAGCCAACGCTCATGTAAAGCAAAAATAATACTGTCTCCAAAAATAGTGAAACTATTAAAAGTCAATCTTCTAAATTGCTAACTTACCAAAAAGGGAGGCAGAACTGGAAGAAATAATGAATCTTGCTCCCTTTCTTAGATTCATCGGGAATGGCTATTTTAAATAGTTCAAGTACACTATATGCCTGACCATTGGTCACACCAACTATACCTGATAGGAGCTGTCTAAGATCTGGAGGCTGCCTACCAGCTTAGGGAACATAACATGTTTCATGATATAGAGAAGGGAAGGGACACCAAGTGTTAAGAAGTTAAAGTGTATTGGCCCAGGAGCCTGGTAATGTCAATCATGGGAACTTCTTTTTGGAGGGATAGTTCATTTTCAGTAAAATTGGTTGTATTAAATCTTCTATTGTTTACAGTAATGCAGATTTTTTAAAAATAAGCAAAAATTACTGAGAAGTGATAATTTGCTGTCCAATATTTATTGCATGATTATACTAATCAAATATAGACCAGGGATTACCCAACTGTGGTATATAGTACCCTAAGCAAAAAGACAAGTCCTTGCTAAAAGGAATAAGGTTTAAAGTAAAAAAACTGTAATAGATAAGAGCCAAGTAATGAGGTATGAATGTTGGATGAAGCTACATTGTACGTACGTAGGACGGCATTTACTGAGGAAATGACACCAAAGATACAGGAAAAAGGGTGCTGAAGCCAGCAGTTTTTTCTTTCTTTCTCTCCAGCATATTTTACCGTACATGATGATTATGCTGTGATTGCACCCTCTGTCTAATCACTAGAACTTTGATCGTCTTTACTCTCTCTATTTCTTGCCCTCTGTGGGGCTGCTTTAAGCCTCTTGTGATATAATTTTCTTTTGGGATAGGTGAAAGGGCAACTAATGTGCTGGGCTCAGCTTTGTTGCCAAGTTCAGATCCAATCATCAGGATCCTCATGAAATTACTTATTCTCAGACGTCAATGGCTAATGACTTGCGTGCAGCTTTTTTATACAGTGTGTTGGCAGGATCTAATGTGCTTTGCTGGCAAATATGAGGTGGTAGGAAAATTCTTTGTGGGAATTATAGTTAAGTGTGCTGAAAAAAGCTTTATAAACCCTACCATCCTCACAATGTTTCCCAGTATCTCACAAACAGGAACCATAATTAAATTAATTTTAGCACATATCATATATCAATATTTTTGTTAGATTAATACATGCTTGAAAATGCTGTTTTGCAGGAATGCATTTCTTTTCTATTTGATATAGAACAAAAATTTAACTGGTTGGGTTATGCATTACAACAAGCTAAAATAGTTCTGCCTGATTGGACAAGGGGAATCTGGCATCTGACTTTTATAGTGGCCTACCAAATAAATAAATAAATGAGTCCATTGTTATTCAGCAATTCACTTTTAGAAACATACCATCTTTAATTCTCTACCATTAAAAAATTTAGCTGATCACTAAGATCATCAGAATAGGTACTAGGATGTCTTTTGCATCTTGATCAAAATCTTGGTTGCTGTGTTATCAGTATAGTCATAAAACCAAACAGCATTTGGAACACTTTGATGGCATTATATTTGATTTAGAATCATTCCCTCAAAATGTCCTAAAATAAACCCCCTTATCCTTGCTAGATGTTTTTCAGTCTTATATTAAAACCAACCACAGGTAGAAACAAAAAGTACTGGAAATGAAAAGAGGGAATGCATAAGTATCTTACTGGGAACTTCTGAGTAGACTCACATAGTATTGCACTGTTACCTTGCTGGGTTATGTAGAGCATAACACTTAAGCTCTGTCATATAAATTATTTGAACTGATTTATTTTAGCGTTATCAGTACTATGCCAAGTCTACAGAACTTGTGATTAAAAAGGTAGACTATGAAATAGGAAGGTTTCAAATTTAAACCTTGTTTATGGCATTTAATTCCTTATGTCCTGTTTGGCACGTTAGTCCTATTTTATTTACACAAATATTGATCTATGATTAAGCATAGTTCAATGGTTTTTCCAAGTCTTGATCTGAGCTTATATGAGTCATCTACAATGTAAGACGGATGCAGAAGGAATAAGCAGAGGAAGTCTTAAGTATATTGCTTTGCTTCATCCTTTTTCTTCTTCTATTCCTCCTTTTTAGAAGAGAAAGAATGAAACAAGACAGTATACTTAAGACTTCCTCTGCTTTCTCCTTCTACACCAATCTCACATTGTAGATGAGTCCATATCTGGTCTGGAGTTCAGCTGAAAGATCTAAAAAACAGATTTCAAAAGTCCAATTTCTTCTGTCCAGGAATTCTATCCAGCAGATACCTCCCAACTGCCTTTGTTTAGCAATTCTGCACAAATACAAGATGGCGGAAGCTGCTCTACTTCAACACAAATATTTTGCATTTTTTGTTATTTGTGTGTTGTGGTTTCAGCTAATTGTTGGATCAAATAGCAACAATAGTTCTTATAATGTAGCCATATGCCATAAGGGTTACTAAGTCAAAATGACTGGGTTTGAACAACACAATAAGTAAAAATAAATAAATAAATAGAACAAATTAGAGTTACTGTAATAATATACCTAGTCACTCAGTTCTGTGCAAATCTAAAATGAGAGAGGAATAGAATCCTTCAGATAATTATCTGAGTTGAAGGGAAGTGACTTTCAGCAAACTTCTCTACAGGCAGAGGCACAATCCATTGTTTTCTTTCATCTATGTTTTAGTCAAGTGTATAACATGAAAACAAAACATTTGACATAAAAATTATTTAGATCCTTCAAAATACACATAGTCAATTTTGAGTCAAATTTATAATGAAAAAAAATATTAATTTTCAACATAAAGATATGGGGAAAATAAGCAAACAACTGTACAAATTAAAGATTCCAAGGAAAACATGTCCCTGACTTTCTAAAGTTGGGAGATATTAATACTGATGGACAGGAATCTTCTAGTTAAATCTGATACTGGTTTGTTAAGCATACCATAAAAATTATCTTTTATAACTTTTTCAGCCCATGGAAATAGAAGTATGAAGTGCTGCGTTCAGGAGATATCTTCATATGTTAGGAAGAGCCCTTTTTATTTGAAATTTTTCTCACTTAATAAGGGCATGGATTAGATTATTGTCTATGCAGTTGGAGATTGTATAACTAGTGGAGTAAAGAGTAGCAGCTGCTGAGCACGGGAAAAAGAATAGGCTCAGCATCATTTTGGGGATTGAAATTGGAGTACACCAAAACTGATGTAACTTCCACAGCATATTTTTTGATTACACTGTTTTTATAGTGGGAAACGAAGGGCTAAATGGCTTGATATATGCATTTATAATATTGATTTCCTTCCAGTAGATATTGATATGTGTTTTTCAATGAAGTGTTGAAAAATACAAAGAGAGACTTCTAGTTATAATACTGGAATAACCTAGCAACTTTTCATTAATATTGGATTTGAGAATGCTATATTTACCTTATTCTGTAGCTTTATTGAATGTGCAAATTGCCTTGGATTCTCAGTTTTATTATTATTTTTATTATTCTTCATATTCCGCAATAGACATATTGCATTTGGCCACTCCGCTTCTGAGACTAAAATGTTCTAATGTTAATTGGATTTTTAAAAAATCTTTATAACATCAATTTCATGAGCAAGAACTCTTCTTCAACCACATATTCACTAAATATATTGGAACAATACTCCCAGAATTCTAAAACAATCTGCCTGCTGCAGATTCAATGTAAGATCTAAGCTACAACCTGTTGATCATCTAGCTTTATTGCAGAATGACATTAATATTTGCTTCACTTTCCTTTGAGCTCATGCCAAAAGGCCAGTACATATTTTCCCATTTCTTCCTCATTGCATTGTGTGAGAAATGCCCTGTGTGGTAGAAAGAAAACAAGGAAGTAAATAAAGATGACAAAAGCAGTGTGAGTTCAGTTGTGAGTTTCATGCAAAGATGATTCATAAGTGTCTTGATTTCCTATTCAAATTTTCAAATTCTGGACATTTTGCTTCTCTCTTTAACAGACAAATTGTTTATGTAAGTGTAAAGTTGGTCCAAAATTGCTAATTTTAATTAGCAACAGTTAATATTTGAGAGCCCTTTTCCTTGCACAAAGTAGGTGTTCTACTATTAATTGACAACCTTTCTTGACTCAGCAACCACTCAATGTTATATGTGGAAACCAACAGAAATCCCTAGTAATGCACATGTTTTCTTCAATCCATCTAGGAGAAAAGCTTTTAAATGCAATATTTAAAAGTGTGCTGAAAATTTGCTGGGATAGCGCACTTTACAGGGTTTGCTAGAATGCCACTTTCCTAAGATTCACTCTTCAATCTGGGGAATAGAGGATTTTGAATATTCAACACTTTCTGAAAGTATTTGAGATCAGTAAATGGTATGGATTTGATGCAAAATTACAAGTATAGTGTGAGTTATTAGGAAATAGCGGAGAGAGAACAGAAGATAGGCTTGCTAAATATTACTTAGTGAATTTTTGGTTGAGATGAATTTGATCTAGGTCAGGGGTGTCAAACTCAAGGCCTGCTGGCCGAATCCAGCCTGTGGGGTGCTTAGATCTGGCCTGCGGGGCTGTCCAGATAACAACAAAGGACCAGTCCATGGTGCTTCTGCCAGCAAAAGTGGAGCTCCATTTTTGCTGGCAGACTGTTGCATGAGGCTGTCCCAGTTGAAAACAGAGCTCAGGAGCCTGTTTTTGCTGGCAGAGTGCTTGGGCCACCACAGGCGCCCCCAACATGAGAGATATCAAGTTGGCCACACACCCCTGGCCACCTCCCCACCCCCCGCTAAGATCAAACAAAACCTTGATGCAGCCATCAATGAAATCGAGTTTGATACCCTTGGATTAGTCATACTCAGTTAGGCTAGTTTAGTTCAATTTTGATAAATGTTCCCTGGATATGATTTTGTTTTACAAATTTCAAGTTCATGGATTGCATAAACACTTATAGCTATTTGTTTTTATAAATATCTCTTTGTGATCCCAGCTGCTCTGACATTCATAAATTTCATTAAACTATAATTTTTGTTTACATGTGTTTGATTATATCCAAGAATAATGTGGATTCAATCATATGCTTAAATGTATGGTTTATGGCTTTTAGTGTTATGTCAGACTACAATGAATTATGTATTGTCCCACCATCTGAAATCTTGTGAAATTTTGTGTAAGATTGTAAAAAAATATGAGATGCAGATGATGTCAGATTTTGAAATTTGTTTCATTTTTCATTACTTAGTTTTATAATGTTGTGGGCACTATTTCTAGACACCGATGTAAATCCTGGGGCTGACAGTCCTCATGTTAATGACCCCTGAATTAGATGGCGTGATTGTTTCCAGTATTCTCAAGGTTGACTCAGCTTTCCATCCAAGGTCAGTAAAATGAGGACCCAGATTGTTGGGGCAATATTCTGGCTCTGTAACCTCTTAGAGAGAGCTGTAAAGTATTGTGAAATGGTGTGTAAGTCTAAGTGCTATAGTTATTGCTATTTTCTGTTCATGTTCTGCAATAACTTCTATATATGTTCCTAAGTAAGCACAAGGATGCATTTAATTAAAGTGAAATGCAAAAGTCCAGCCTAGAACCCAAATGTGCACACACTTTTCATCAATACAGATGAATACAATACTCATTCTACAAAAAAAACTGATCCTAAGGAGATTCTGTGTAATAAATGTATATATTTTATGTGCAATAACATATACTGCCTTTCCTCCAAAAACTATGAGCTTTTGTACATAGTGAATATTTTTTGTTTATTCTCAGTCTGTCTATGACGTGCAGGCCAAGTTTAAGGATAGGAATTGCCTAAAACCTTCCATCGGATTTATGAAGTGAGAGAATTTGAGACTATTTTATGTTCTTGTGTGATATTATTGAATACCATGTACCTTCCTTTCCAAGAGGTTGTCCGGTTATTTAGACGGGCAGCCAGAAGATGTGTAATGAATTACACCATAAAAGAATAATAAATGCGCCTATGCTTTTATTGCTTTTGCACTTTGGGACTGAAGGGTTAAATAACCCCTTTTGCTTTCTGCTATAGCTGCATCAGCTTTTGCTGACTTGCAGGCTTTCTCTAGTTTTAGATCTGTTTTTAAAAATAGCTACTAGCCCAGCTCATGCTGCCAACAGGAGCAACTTATTACAGCCTAAAAGAAGGTTTGAATATTGTGCCTTGCTTGGATCTGTGCCCATCTCAACCTGCCAACTCCCTGCATGGTCTTATCTCTGCTTTTTCACAGCAGGGGTTATGTGTTAACACTTGAACTCTTCTTTGTAAACTAAGGCATAGAGTCAGTGTGGGAAAATTGCAGCAAAAATATTCTGCTGTAACTTTTCTGTGGCTCACAGTGACATACCTGGGCCAAATTAAACAACTATGTGCAAAGAGGCATGGTCTAAATGATTTTAATCCTGAAGTGGATTATCTTAAAGTTGGGTAAATATCTGGAGGTGTGGGAATCTTAAGGGATTACTAGATACATCAAAGGATAGAGTGCCTTCAACCTAGTGATTGCACTGATGTGTTTCAAATAGCAGGACATGGATGGAAGAAAGAGCATTATAATTTGGAATGGAGAAAGAATTGAGTGATATCCCTCCCATGCTTTTCCAAAGCAGTTTTTAAAATTGCTCAAGGGCTGTTGGAGAACATTTACACATTTCTGTCATGCAATGTATGCAACCTGACCAGAGATCTCTGAGAATGTAACAGCAGATTGGCCATTCCAATAAGTTGCAACTAACAAAATGTTACAAGGCATCCTTTTGAAAGGGGTTGTTTTTTAAAAAACATCAGATGAGTGATTTAACAAAATAGTAATTTAATAACTAAGACTTTTCCCATTAGTTAAATTGGAACAATTGTGGAATATGGTGGTGGAGGTGGAATGGCTACACCCCAGCCTCTCTCTGTACACACACACACACACACACACACACACACACACACACGCACACGGTTAAATATGGTATGACCTTGAGACTGTTGGGAAACTTGATCAGCCGTGAAAAAGGCCTCCTGAAAGGCACAGAGCCAAAGACAAAAGTCAAATAAAATGTGTTTGTCCCATTTCTCTGGCTGGTTTGCTTCCTCTGCAGAAAGGGACTGAATGCTTAAAAGCCTGGTCTGTCTGAACTTGGGGTGTTCCGTAGGTAGTTCAGTTTGTAAAATTCTTTTCTCCTTTTCTTGAGAGTCTAAATCAAATTGAATGGGAGAGCATGTATTCCAAACAGGTTTAATTTCCAAGGCTACAAGGCACAAATTGCAGTATGTGAAAGAAATGATGAGAAGAAACTTTAAGGAAGACAGAATTTAGCAAGATTTTGTTCTGATTTTCATGTTACTTGTACTGTCTTCATACTTTACTGTTCCCAGAGTCCGTAGCATTTATTGTATAGTACAGGTAGCCCTTGCTTAATGAGAGCCTTGTTTAGAACAGTGGTCACCAACTGGTGGGCCGCGGCCCAATGATAGGCCATGAGAAAATTTTGGTGGGCTGCAGAGAAACCTCACCCCAGAGCACCCCTCCCCCAAAGCAATTAATCCAGGCTGTGGCAGAAACACAAGGCTGCACTATCCACATGGCCTGCAGGAACCCTCCCTGCCCACTCACTCCTTACCTGGCAAACTTATCTGCTAAATTGCTATTTTTCCTTTTTTTGACCAACATCTGGTCTGCTGTGCCGGGAGATTTAGATTAGCTAGGAAGCAGGAAATGATTGGATTTCTTGCTTTCTAGCTAGTCTTTAGATCTTCGGCTTTGCTTTTAAGCACAGCTGAACCTCCCTTAAGACTGAAGGTTCTATTATTCAGTGCAGACTCACGGCAAGCAAGTTTGAGAGACTGAACTAGCCAATGGCAGATAGAAAGATCAGATAGATGGATCACTGAATGATTCTGTGAGCAACTCAATCTGCTTGTCTGCTTTGCCTGATTTTAGGTAAATGTTGCTCTTTTTTAAATAAAAAATTCAATATTTATATAAATATTTATAACATTTACATACAAGCCATGCCCAGCCAGTCACATGATCACCAAGCCACACCCACAAATTAGGCCATGCCCACAGAACCAGTTAGTGGTCCCTGGGATTTAAAATTATGAGTTTGGTGGTCCCTGAGGTCCAAAAGGTTGGTGACCCCTGGTTTAGAAGCCATATGAGGTTACAGTGGTGCTGAAAAATTACTTTATGACTGATCCTTACCCTTATGGCCATTGTAATGTTTTGTGGTCACATGATCATTATTGCTTCGCATCTGGCTTCTGACAAGCTGATTCAGTAGAGAATTTGGCTGTAAAATTGCAAGGCATGGTCACATGATATTTCACTTAATGATCGCTGTGGATGTAGAGTTGCTAATCCATGACATTCGTGTGATGTCTCACTTAACAACTGTGTCATTCATTGATGGAGTTGCTGGTTCCAACTGATAGTAAAGCAAGGATGATCTGATATTAATCAGTTGATAAATATCTGTCTATGGATAAAAAAGCTAAATGGCTACGCAAAGCTGAAATTGAAATTGAGACCAGGCTAGATGGCTACAACACTTTGAAATAAAATACTACCAATAACAAAAGTGGATGATGAATCATATGTAGCCTACCAGCCTTTCTTTTTCAATACCCAAAGCCTCTGCAGAATGGGTGGTTTACTGTGGTACCAAGCACTAGTTCTCCATTAAAGCAGCATTTCATCTCATAAGGCCCCTAACTTTCTCCAATGTGTATATAGTATTGGCCAAACACAACTGGCAACTGAAACCCTTGACATTTTATGTAAAACCCAGTGTTGCCTTAAGCTGACAGAAGTTGTGTTTTATCATGTAGAGCAGGGGTGTCAAACTGGCAGCTCCACAAAGGGAAAAAAACATCACGATACATCACTTGACGGCAACATGACATGGCAAGTTTGATTCCTATGATGTAGAGAGTAGGGAATATCATATAGAAAGTAGAGATATTGACCTTGGAATGCTAAGGAAGGAGATGCGAAGCAAAAGCATTCCCTGTAACAGAAAAAAAATATGTCCATTCAGCTAAGCTTATATGTTCCAAGAAAATACTTTATGCATCTCTTTTACCTATTACAGTTCCAACAGCTCAGGAGTCTGAGATTTTTCATTTCAAAACCCTAGAAATTAATCGGGGCCGTTTTATGGAGAGCACCTGTTTTTCCATTGATCTAAATGCCTTCATAGTTTTCCTCGTGGTTTAGCAAAAATGAAATAAAAATTTCAGATCTCCCATTGCTGGTATCATTTTGCCTTTACACAAGGTGATGGAAGAGCATTTTAATTCCTTTTTGGGGGTGGTGATGGTTAATTTATTGATTAAAATAATTGTGGAAACATTCTGCTATATCAGGTGCTCAACTTTTCTTGAATCAAGGCTGTCCTTGCCTTTGAGTGGCATATTGAAGGCCATATGCTACGAAGTGGTAAAGATAAAAACTAAAATTTATTGGGTATATCTTAAGGTAAGATGTATATTCAAATCATGAAATGTAATTATGTCTATTCATGTATTTAATGAATTCACTTTACTGTTACGTGAATTGCAATTTGATATTGGGATTTGGTAGGCAACTTTTAGACTCTAGAATCTTCTGCACAAAATTCTGGGAGTCCAGAATTGGTACCTGTTATGGTAATGGTACAAATCTTTTGGGGATCTGGCAATAGCTATTCTGTGTAATCTCCTGGTTGGGGTAACATGCTTCCAAATATCAGTTGAAAGAGAACAAAGTGGGAGAGGGTTTTTAAGGATCTTAGACCTGTCTGGCTGGTGAAAAACAAAATATAAGCTAAGTCTTGGTTCATTTCTATGTTCCTAGGTGAATTACAAAACAAGCACTAAAAATTAACACAATAAATAAGCCTTGCCCATTTTTTTCTAAGAAAGCTCTCCTCCATGAAAAGTATCTTTATGTTTTTCAGTAGTGAGGGATTGCTGAATGAAAAGAACACAGCTTCTTTTAGAAAACAATTGTTTAACTTTTCCTTGATTTGCCCACAGACCTCCATTTTGGGCAAATACGTGGATTACGGAGAACTGTTTTCATGCTACAATTCTTCAATTTTCTCTGAGTTATGGTAATAAATATGATAGAAAAATATGAATTAGTCAGATTAGTTGTCCAGAGTGGGAGAAATACCAGGCTAAGTGAATTTTCCTTTTACGGGGTTGCTTAAACAAGCTGCTGTGCTCTGTTTATGTTAAATGGTATCCAAAACTAGTAAGAGAGGTTAATGTAATTAGAAATAGAAACTTATAATATGGAATTATGGGATATTTTTGCCATTCTCTGATTCATTAAATCATTCCTATGTGTACACTTTGTAGCAGGTGAGCCCCAAGCCTGTGTAGCAATTTCCTCCTCTGCTTGCCAACAGCTGTCCTATCTTTCCTTTTCCCATCACTATCCAATTTTTACAACTTTCTTCCTGCTAGCCAAAATGACCTGTCTTTCCTTGCAAGTGTCCCAGATATCAACCCAGTTAGTTGTTACCAGGGAAGGGTTATTCAAGCATCTTTGCGTGAGAGATCATGATGCTAAACTGGTTTGACTGGAAATGAGGAGGCATAGGGACCTTGACGTGTGTTGACTCTGTGTATGGTGAGCAGATGAAAGAGGGAAGGAAGGGGTTCAATCTGTATGATTTGGTCTTGATTTCTGTAAACATCTTGTGTACTGCTGCTACCATTGATCCTCTCAAATATGACTTCCATCTTTAACCTCAGACTTTAAATAGAGTTCCCATGTTGTTGTTTTTTCACCCTCTGGCATCTCTTACTCTTCTATTTCCCTTATTCTTTTATTTGTTTACTTATTTTACTTTCTAATTTCATATTGGGCATCCCTCTCTGTGTCTGAATATTTTAGGATGAGTCAGGCAGAGAAAAGATTGCTGGAGGAAAAACAAACATCCGGCAACTTCTTGAGTTGCAGGACAGGACACTGTCACTTACTGCTAGAAAAGCATATTTGGTGTTAGGCATATAATTAAGAACTTATTTTTTCTTTATTTATGTATTTATGTATATGTCTATAATTTATTCAAACTTACTACGACTGATTGTTTAGTTATTAAAGTGGTCTCAATGAGACTTAGATAATACAGTATCAGCAGTCTCCGTGAAGTTTCAGAAGGTGTGCTGGGTTTTTATCAGGAATTAATTGTAGGTTTAGTTCGCAACTCTGGCTGCTCACAGATTTAAACAAAAATCAAATGGGTATGTCTTTATAAGCTGTGAAGTTTGGAAATTTGGTTTGGCATAGCCCTTGGAATAGTTAAGAGTGATCTGACACAGCGTGTGTATCTCTGATCTTCAGATTCAGTATAGATATTAACAATCAGGGATCAGAAGTTTGTTAGGAAGAAGTTAGCAGCATTGGGGTTTATTTTATTTATATTCCATCTATATTATTCCATCTTTATTATTTTTATAAATAGCTCAAGGTAGTGAACGTACATAATACTTTCCCCCCCGTCCTATTTTCACAACAACAACTCTGTGAGGTGAGTTGGGCTGAGAGTCTGTCCTGAAGTCGCCCAGCCAGTTTTCATGCCTAAAATATGGACTAGAATTCACTCTCCTGGTTTCTAGCCTGCTGTCTGAATCACTACACCAAACTGACTCTGTTGTGAAGCGGCGGAATAACCTGAGGCAAACACAGAGCAAACTTCAGCTTTTACTTTATTGTAACAATAAAGGGTTGCCGCGGCTGCCGCCCTAACAAGGCAGCCAGCTGGCAGACAACAGCTGATGCCGTTTGACAGCTCCCTTTTATAGCCGGCTGTCAAACGGCATCAGCCAATAGGAACGGCCCGTGTTCCCGCTGGAAACACGGACCAGAGTGAAGACTTCAGCTCAGTCTTTTCTAAATGCCACACTCCTTTCTCCCAGAATGGAGCATGTGTAGTCCTTCAGATAACTCGGGCACTTGCGCAGGCGGCCAGATCTTCTAAGTTCTGATGAAGCTGCTGCTGGAAGGAACTTTTCTGCTTGTTGGGCAACTTCTGGTGCCGATGAAGCTGGTGTCTCAGCTTCAGGTGTCTTTGAGCGAGCGACAGATGGCTGTTCAGGTAGGCTTGCGTTCCTGTCAGATTCATGGGAAGTTTCTTCGGGTGCTGGTGGTTTCTGTGTTGCAGGAATGTCTTGAGGGCCATCTGCAGACGAACTCCAACACCTTCTAAGTTGATCAATATGGCGGTGCCAGATGCACCCATCTTGCAGTTGGACCCTGTAAAACCTAGGACCGGTTACCGCCACAATCTGCCCAGGCATCCACAAAGGGTCCCACATAGTTCTGGGCATAGACCTGGTCATTCTCAGCGAACTCCCTTGCCTGGCTATTTGACCCTAGGGGCGTGACTGGGGAGTAATGCGGATGGAGTCTGTCTAGGGTGGTCCTCAGACATCTACCCATGAGAAGTTCAGCTGGAGACCTATTAGTGGTGGCACAAGGAGTTGTGTGCTGGGTCAGGAGATACTTAGCGAGCCTAGAGTGCCAATCTATGGGCCCAAACCTTGCCAGGGCCTCCTTAACTGATCTGACTGCCCTTTCAGCCAGGCCATTACTGGCATGATGGAAAGGAGCTGTAAGTGCATGACTTATTCCTAGGTTGGCTAGGAAGACCTCAAACTCACAGGAAGTAAACTGGGGGCCATTATCAGACACGGTGTCAGGGAGGCCATGGGTAGCGAATATCCTTGATAGAGCCTTAGTGACAGCTTCTGAAGTTGTGGTGGTCATCAAGGTCAGCTCTACCCATTTAGAAAAAGAATCAACCATCACCAGGAATGTACACCCATGAACGGGGCCAGCCAGATCAATATTCACCCGGGACAAAGAGGCCATGGAATCTTCCCACCTGCCTGGAGTGGAGGTGGGTGGAGCAGGTCTGGTAGCTTGGCATGGCTGACAAACATTCACCCAACTTGTAATCTGAGCATCCATGCCTGGCCACCATACATAACTGAGAGCTAGGGCCTTCATCCTGACAATGCCAGGATGGCCCTCATGCAGGACCTTTAAAACTGAGTCTTGCAACTTGGAAGGGATAACTACCCTAGTTCCCCGAAGTAAACAGCCTTGCAAAGAAGATAGTTCTGTGAGTTTTAAAAGGCATGAATTCAGGGGCATAAGGAATTGCCGGCCACCCCCTTCCTACCCAGTCAAGAACTTGGGCGATTACCTTGTCCCTGGCAGAGTGGGCAACGATATCAAGGGCAGTGATGGGAAGTTTGAAGTCGTTGATCTGGAAAACAGCATTAGTTGGTGCAGAATCCTCCACAGGAACAGGCAGGGGGCAGCGACTAAGATCATCAGCGTGGCATAGACTCTTGCCAGGTCGATGAACCAGTGTATAGGAATAGACAGCCAGAAATAAGGTCCACCTGGTCATTCTTGGAGACAAAATCTGAGGAGTTTGTCTTTCGCCTGACAGAAGGCCTAACAGAGGCTTGTGATCCATAATCAACTTGAAATAGTGTCCATATAGAAACTCATGGAATTTTTTGACAGAAACAACTGCAGCCAAAGCCTCCTTGTCAATTTGGCTGTAGTTGCGCTCAGCTGAGGGAAAAGTTATGGAGAAAAAGGCAATGGGTGCCTCAGAACCGTTAGGCAGTCTATGACTTAAAACAGCACCTATGCCAAAAGGAGAAGCATCTGCTGTTAAAACTAAAAGTAAATGCTCATTAAATTGGATCAGGACAGCATCGGATGTAAGTAATGATTTGACAGCACGGAAGGCATGGGCTTCCCTAGGTTCCCAGTGCCAGGGGGATTGCTTATCCAAGAGTCTGTGCAGAGGCTCTGCAACGGAAGCTTTATGTGGCAAAAATGAAGCATAAAAGTTAAGAAGTCCTAAAAAGGCCTGGAGCTCAGTTTTGTTAGTTGGCATGGGTGCCTCGTGAATAGCCCTTACTTTGGATTCGATTGGGTGAATACCAGAGGCATCAATTCTGTATCCCAAAAATTCTACCTGTGGGGTGGCAATAGTGCATTTGTCTTTCTTTAACTTAAGACCATGCTTTCTGAAATGATCGAGGACTCCTCTGACTCTTTGCAGTAACTGAGATGTCAGGGGCAGATATTAAAATGTCATCAAAATACGGAATTACGCCCTTTAATCCTTGAAAAAGTCTTTCCATTAAGGATTGGAATATTCCTGGGGCCACACTTACACCAAATTGAAGGCACCTACATTTAAAAGCGCCCCTGTGCGTTACAATAGTTTGTAGTTCAGCGGCTTTGTCATCAACAGGGAACTGTTGATAGGCCTGTGACATGTCTAATTTCACGAAAATGGTTCCTGGCTCAAAAGAATGTAGTAGGTGCTGGATAACAGGGACTGGATAAGCGCTGATTTGTAAATATTTATTCAATGATGTCTTGTAATCTGCACAGATTCTTACGCTACCATCTTTCTTCAGGGGTGTCACTATTGGGGTTTCCCATTTTGCGAAATCCACAGGTTCTAATACACCCTGTTTAATTAATTTGTCAAGCTCCATGTCTAATTTGGGGCGGATTGTAAAAGGTACCCTTCGAGGCTTTAAACGGATTGGTACTGCCTCAGGGTCCAAGTTGAAAGATATTGGGGTTCCTGAATAACAGCCCAGCCCCTCGCTGAACATATCAGCATAGTCATTAAACAAGGTGTCCACTTCAGCATTTGTAATAGAGTGGATTCCACTTATATGGAGGCCAAGGGCAAGGAACCAGTCTAATCCCAACAGGCTAGGAAGGGCACCATCCACTACCACTAAAGGCAAGTGACCTTTATAATTTTGAAATTGAACAAAAAACTTGCCTTTTCCGATGGCTGGGATGGTTCTGCCTTGGTAGTCACATAGGGTTAACTGGCAGCCGTGAAGCTTCTCCTTAGCCATTCTGGAAAGTAGTTGTTTCAAGGTGCTCCATGAGATGATGGACAGTGCTGAGCCTGTGTCAACCTCCATCCTGCAAGTTTTCCCTTCTATAGAAACAAAAACACTGATTTTGTTAGAGCCTTTGTTAGTCAGCTTGGCTTGATAGCAGGTAAAACAGTCTTCAACTTGTTTTTGGAAATGTTGGGTTGTCTGAGGCTTTTGGGCGAAAGTCTTTCCTGCTTGACAGATCCTGGCTAAATGACCCTTCCTCTGGCATTTTAGACAAATGGCATTCCTGAACTTGCAGGATGCCCTGAGGTGGTTTCCCCCACAGCTTAGACAAATGGGCTGAGGTCATGGAGGTAGATTGGGGTTTGGCCTGTTCTCCCTTTGACTGGTTTTTTGCTGCCTGAGGCGATTTACATCATTAGCCTCTTCATAGCCTTCTTCTGTGGAGGCTTCATCGTAATGGATGGCTGAGCTGCTCTGGCTAATTGGATTTCCCTGAATTTCTGCTGCTGAAAGTGCTGATAGTTCAGCAGCTTGAGACTCTTCAATTGCTAATTTAAGGGTTAAATCCCCTTTAGCCAATAGACGCCTTTGTAGCCTTAAATCCCTGACTCCACAAACTAGTTGGTCTAATAACATGTCTTCCAGATAGTCTCTAAACCCACAATGCAAGGCAGCTGTTCGTAGGGCAGCCATGTACCCACTAATAGTCTCTCCCTCATCCTGAATCCATCTCCTAAAACCATGATGCCTGGCAATTCGGGATGGCTTAGGGGAATAGTGGTTGGAAAGAATTTCCTGCAATTCTTCCCATGGAACAGTCTTAATTGAACATGGAGCCAATAATGCTGTAGCAGTATAAAACACTGTGGCTCCGCAAAAACTTAAAAAATAGGACTTTTTCCTATGGTCAGAAATGTCAGCAAGGTCTACGGCATCCAGGAAACAGTCAGATTGGTTTCTGTAGGATTCCCATGTTTCCGCTGTCAGTCTGAAAGGCAGGAATGCAGGGTTCGAAGTCATCTCGACTCAGCGGTGCCAGATCTTTCGAGGAAAGTTGAAATTCACGCTCGCAAATAGTGACAGAAGCTCTTAAAGTGGCATACAGCTCGGTAGTGACTTCGGCTCTTTTTGTAGTGACTTCACTCAGCGATTCTTTGCCTGGTTGCCTCTTATATGTATCCCGCCCTCGTCGCCAGTGTTGTGAAGCGGCGGAATAACCTGAGGCAAACACGGAGCGAACTTCAGCTTTTCCTTTATTGTAACAATAAAGGGTTGCCGCGGCTGCCATGCTAACAAGGCAGCCAGCTGGCGGACAAAAGCTGATGCCGTTTGACAGCTCCTTTTATAGATGGCTGTCAAACGGCATCAGCCAATAGGAACGGTCCATGTTCCCGCTGGAAACACGGATCAGAGTGAAGACTTCAGCTCAGTCTTTTCCAAATGCCACAGACTCTAGGGTTGTGAAGATAATATCTTAAATTCTTTAAAAAAATCTTTTTACATAGCTTGGTTCAGAACAATCATATTCTTTATAGTACTATGTTCTCTGCTGCTTGTTGCTTTTATTTGCTAGTTATAATAATAAATTATCATTTATAGATATTTTTGTACCTCTGCCATTGTTAGCTAAAAGATTTTTTTCAATGATTATCAGCCAAACAATCAGCCAAGAATAATGCAGGATAGAATAGAATCATGTATTTTAATTTTCCTTCTTTTCCATTGTAAGGACTGAGCACCAGTACTAAAGTTTTAGATACTCTGCAAGTCACATGAATATTTCCTCAATATGTTCCCTGTTTCAGACTGCTAGCCAATAAGGTAATTCATTTTCCTCCAGCACCAAGCTGGTACTTTTGCTGTTTATGATGATAAACCCTTTGTAAATGACGACTGCTTTTGCAACGAAAAACCTGATGATGTAAATGTACTGTTTGCATTTTATTCCCATTTCATTTATGATTTAAAAAATAACTTATGTTTCTTCTGTAAAATATATATTAGATACAAAATATTTGCATAATTCCCAGATTTTGCAAAGTGGGTAGCATCATCTCCTAGGAAATTATTTTGAAGTTCATGAAAGTGGACAGGGAAATATAACCAAGTTTGGTATCAAGATTTTGTGTTTCCGCAATTTCCAGTTTCTTTCTTTGAAATTACAAATAAGGATGGGCTTCATTTATAAATAAAAACTTCTGCAGCATTTCTTTTTGGATTCTAGAGCTTTATAGAGATTATAAGATGCTACTAAAGTAATAAGTAGTTATAATAATTGTCTATATTAACCAAAAATGTGTCTAATGCCTATACCTTTCCTCAAATATACCATCTCTGAGGAGGAACAAGAATTTCAGTTGAGGAAATCATATTAAAAAGATGAAAAACTAAAAATAATGACTTGAGATTGTCCAGGGCTAAAAATGAAACAAAATCATACAGATTGCTAGAAAGAAATGTAAAGATCATCAAGCACTCTGTTCTATGTACAACCTACAGTGGTGGTTACAGCTAATACTACTATCAGCATAGCTGGGTTCTTACAGCACATAAATTGGATGATCTAAAAAAAAACCTAAGCAGCTCAAACATAGTGAATAGTTGGAAACCACCAGGAAATCCTAGATGGTCAGTTAGAAGAAATTAAAAAAAAAACACAATCTCATTAGTACAAGTTGAACTAACATAAAGGTGTATGTCATGTGAAAAGAACTAGCACAATCTACATAAACAAGTGCTGAGAATACTAGTTTTTCAGTGGTTGCTTTTGTGGTTTATAAAGTGAGATGTTTTCTAATGGAAACAAGTAAATTAGAATAAGTGACACCCATTGTGACTGATCAGACATCTACTGTTGAGTCCAGAGATAGAGTAGCTTTTTTTCTCCTCAACCCACACAAGTCTCCAGGGAAAAAAGGAGTCTGGAAGACAGAGTGCAGGTATGTGAAGGCTGAGACATGCTTGAGCCGGTACACAGGGTGTGGTATGAGATCTGAATCACCACCTCACATTCTGACTCACTGGTTTCTTTTGATGGAAGGGAAACAGATCGGATAATAAGGTAGACCTGGTTTCTACATCTTTCTCTAACTCCCCAGCTCTTCCCCCACAAAAAAATGACAGGGAGTATAATTGGTCAGTGTCAGATCAGTAGTAAACGAAGCAAGGTTTTTAGACACATGTTTATTTTTGTAGTATTCATCATGGCTGATGGTGGATGACTTCTCTTATAAAGATGCAGGTATGCAATTTTGATAAGCAGGGTTAAACCAGCATCGTGAGTTGATGAGTCATGCCTAGTGACTGGTCTGGTCCCACTGGAATTGAATATGAGGCAATATTGGCGCCTGTAAGAAGGAAAAAAATAGCAATGATAATAATAGCTACCTTTCAGGAGAAAACAAGTGCCAGAGAGTTTGGAGAAAAATGTTGGTTGCCTACTACTCAGCTCTTGAATTAGGGCAGGCTTGCCTGCAAGCCAGAAACAATTTCTCTTCTCCCGTCATGGTGACTCCAGTGCTCTGATATCCACACAGTTACAATGCAAAGGTGCAGAATATAATTTGCAAAATTTTAACTAGTTTAGTCACAACCTACTAGAATCTTCTCTCCTATGTCTCATTTTTTTCCTAAAGTACCACATGTAAGGATACTTCTTGTACCAGTTTTAGAAAGCATGATAGGAGGAATTATTGGGGTGCCCTCATAGTTAAGTGCATTTTCCTATAGATACAGGATTTTCAATGCCTTTTTAAAAGTCCCATAATATTTCCTCTTCAGGCCTAGCCTTTGCTGTTAAATCTAAGAAGAACAAAACCTATTCAATTAATTCCAGCCATTATAGGTTGCTGTTTTCTCACAACATGCACACATAACCATTTATACAAATATATTGATAATTATGTTTGCTTATGTTTTTGGTGATATGTAAGTTTACAATTTTTAATCATCTAAACCTTTAATAAATGGCAGAGTACAAATATGAATACAGTAGCTGTGCTCACAGAGAACACTGAAACCTAATTCAAATTTAACAGAAACAGTTGCTGTGTTCATGTAACATGTTATACCTAACCAAATAATCCCTATTATGATTTATCAAGTTGCAATAACCCTTATTATGACTTATCAAGCTAAGGCTGGCTTCCCACAATATGATGAATTACAAATGATCCAATGCCATTTTAGCCTATTCTAACATGATGTGCGAACTCAGCCATGAGAGACTATGAAGAGAGGACATACAAATGGTTTAAACGTTGATCACCTGGCTCCAATTTTGCAATCCCACACGTTTACTATATTTTTAAGCAGTAAAATCAGGGCAGAGGGTTTAGCATTTTTTCAATGTTTCTTCATTTGCCTGCATAACTTGTAAAAGCAAAGGAAGGAGGGAGTTTATTCAGTTTAATCCGGAGCACACATTTAATTATTGGAACTCTTTTCCTTTCCTGGAAAAGGCAAGGGGGGAAGGGAGTGACAAATATTATTCTCTCCCTTTGCTGTTCCGTAGCCCTACTTCCTGAACCTTTTTTTTAAAACCAGTGCATATTTAATTGGGACAATCCAAGTTAAACTAGGGCATCTGTTCTCACCCATATCTTCTTTTCAGACAAATGATGTACTTCTTGCAGTTTTTACATTCTTCACATTTACAGCAGAATTCATAGGCCGCCATCCTTCTCAGGAATTATCTGCACTGTACAAAGAAATCAACCAAGAACATGCCATTTAGTATATATTATTCCTGCAGAGTGGGAAACCATAAGATCCTAATCTGTGAACCTGATCCTGTTTTCAGGACATTTTCTGAAGTGCAAACTGAACTGCTTTGAGCAGAGAGTTGAATTCCAATAATTGTACTATCCAAAACTAAAATGTGCTTAAGTTTAATTTATACAGCGGGACCAATTTAACCACTGAGTTACCTTTAGATCATTATTCATATTTATTTGTTCATGGCTGCATTGTTGACCTAGTTTACTAATGTGCCTATATGCCACTTCAAAGTAGAGACTAGGGAGCGTGGAGAATATATATGATTAAATGCTTTGTAGGCTCCTCCTCCAGATTTCACCAGCTTATTTAATTCCCTTGTTGAATTTAGAGCTGCTTGGTCATGTGATCTCTCACTCTCATGGAATCTGAAGTGGTTAGTCCAGAGTGTGCCATTGTTTTGTTTTAGAGGAGGCCAGAGGCCTTTCCTTAACCAGAGAGCCTTTGATTGTTTAGCCTCCACTTGGGAGAATGAAGAAATGTACAGATTTTATCTTTGTCCCTTTCACACTTTTTGTCAGACAGGCTTATAAATAGCCAATATTTATCTGGTGGCAAAAAAGTGTGCTCATGAAATCTGTTGGGAAATTTTTGTAAGGGGAATAGTTTTAAGAATGCCTTTCAAAAGCTTAAAAATTGATTTGTGAGGACAGATGTATCTGTACAGAATTGTTGCATAAAGTAGTAGTTTTTGTGGTTTTGTGGTTGTGAAGCTCTTGGTAATTTGGAATTGTGTAAACCTACTGGTCAAGACTTTTTTCATTCGTTCATTCATTCATTCATTCATTCATTCATTCATTCATTCATTATATCCCTCCTTCATTTTACAAATCCTGTTTCTTCCTCCTATTTTCTCCATAACAACAGTCTTGTAAGGTAGATTGTGCTGAGAAAGAATAATGGCCCAAGGTCATCCCGCTTCACCACTAAGGGAGGACTTGAATACAAATAGGCTGTTATTTGTAGTTTTTCCCACTGAGATGGCAAACGTGAAAGTCTTTGACTAGAACTGACAAAATATCCATTCTTAGGAGGGTTTCCCATGAAAGGACAAGATTTAAATGTCCCCACAATTCTCTCTGCTCTTTGTGAATGGCAAGCGTGATTCAGGTTAAGCAAAATTCCATATGACTGGCCAAATTTTCTTGTATAATCTTGAAGCCTAACTGGTAATTTACAACAAAGACTTTTGTGGAGTACTTTATCAAAATATACCCAACCACTTCATCATTCATGAGAACATTGGAGCAACAAACATAGTTTCACCATGAGGTACAAAAGTGGTTGGCACAATACAACAAAGGGCGTGTGAAATTAGACTTTCTGATAACTTCCTGTGCCACCTGAATTGCTTTTTGAACTCTGTCATCATTGCTTCTTTGATCCAAAGAAGAACTCCTGAGTCACCTTTACCTGATTCTGATAATGAAGTCATAGGTGAATGAAGAAATGAACGAGGAGCGAGATTTTTTTTTTAATTCTAGAATTTAAAATTCTAAAAAATTTAAAATTTAAATTCTATGTAAAAGCATGTATACATCTGAATCAAAAATGATAAATAGAAATGTGACTATTAACTAGGCATTTTCCCATTGGCCTATCTGTTGAATTTGGGGAGGAACTACCTGCAAAGAGGCTGACTGTGAAATATGTTTATCTCACATGAAACCTTATACAAACTGGCACAAGGTTCTAAGGTTAATAGTGCTTGGATCCACTTAGATTTATAGCTATATTGACCCTATGTGACTGAAAGTCACCAATTTCTTTTGACACAGATGAACTCAGTGTACGTACCTTTATTTTTTCAATTTAATTTTGCATATTCTCCGTTTCCTAGACAGTTTTTTTATCTGAATGATGTTTATACTTCTACACAGTTTTACCCAGGTGTACATCCTAATTAATTCAGTCATGCATCTTCCTAGTAGATCTGTTGCCTAATCTATTAAATTTAATGGTTTTAAAGCTTTTTCTTTGTCAGAAAAGTACAGCAGGTTTGATAAAGTACCTACAAAAACTATGATAAATATCACCTGAGAAATTGGGTAGAAAATTATTCTTCTGCATTTTTCCTGTATATCAAAGGGGCTGGAAGCATCTTCTGAAAATTAAAATCTGGGAAAGAATCTTGTATATTACGGGGTAGTTTTCCTCCCAATCTTTCAGAAGTATAGATTTTAGTTCTCATTATTGACAACAGTAACCATGGTAGCTGGAGAATTTGGGCATTGAAGATCATACATCTGGAAAGGAATCAGGCTGGGTGAGGCTATTTCATATGTTGGTTCTTGCAATCTGTTTTCTTTTCAGAAATATACCTATAATTTGGATCTTAATATTAATTCATACAGCAGCACTAGCATTATAATTTGCAAGAGTATAACCTCATTGTTATACTCTTACTGAATCTTCTGTCAATGCATTGTTGCATATGTGATTCTCTTATACTACTCTCCCATATTACAATAATTATTAAGTTTATATTAATGCATATACTGGATATTATATTTTTCAATGAAGTACAAGCAAAAAAGCCAGAGCCAAATGGCAGCAACAGCTTATATTTGGAAAAATTGCATATAAAACAGATTATATGTGGGGATTTGTGTAAAAATGCCAGTTTGGTGTAGTGTTAAGCTGAAACGAGGAAACTGAGATTACTAGCCCTGCCTTAGGCATGTAAACTGGGTCGATGCCCTTGGTGTACTCACTCACTCACTCTTAAGCCAACTCATCTCACAGGGTTGTTGTTATGAAGAAAACAACAACAGCAAGAATTGTTATGTACAGTGGCCACTTTGTTACTTATAAATAAGGTTGGGTTAAATCAAATAAAAATAAATAAAAATACTGTGTTTCAACGTAGTATACATTGGGATAGTTGCATACAAAAAACAAAAACAAAACTCCAAGTAGTAGACTGTCCTGCAACTCATATAGAACATTATATTCCACATACTACAGAAATAAATGTTCAAAAATTGAAGTTTCCCTGTATTAAATAAAACTGAAAATTCAATGGCTATTTGTCACATATTATACTAAGCCATAATGTGGCTTGCTTTGTTTTGACACAATTTGATGAGTTTATAATTTATCATAATCATATGTTTCATTATTCAAGAAACCATGGTTAAAACAAATCTTATTTGTTTTAATGCAAATTTGTCTTGCATACTGCCATCTTATACTCGTTATTCACAAGAATAAATTGAAGCTTCTATTCTCCTTTGGGACTTGAATCAACTGTACAATTAACTGTGTGCCTTCTGTATGGTTTACCTCATTATTATAATATTTGAGTTTAAGGGAACCCATTGACAATACTCATATCAAGATATTCTAGAGCTGATATTGTTCTGTGAAGTTAGAGAAGAGAATGATATAGATTCATTTGGTTACCTGTATGCTATTTTTTCATGTCAACCAGATCGCTGACTAATTGCCTTGGTGAGATTGCTGGGTTATAACTCCATTTATGTTCCTGTAGTGCTATCAAATTAGCTCAGGGAAGATAATTTACCAAAGATTGCAACAATGCATTTTTTCAGCAGCACGTTTTTAATTGTATATGTCACTTTGAAAACTTGAAGGTGATTCATACAAATAAGCAACTTTTGAGCTGAATTTTACTGTCTAATTTAAGCTAGAATGAGATAATTGTAATAATATTGGAAAAAATGTGGTTACTTGTTTCATTAATCATCACCATTAACCATTTCACTAACCATGCATATCTTTGTGCCCTTTGAATATGAAGTGTTACACAGCTTTAGTGTGAACATATTTAACTACATGATCCTGCCACTTCCTAAAAACAGCAACTTTTAATGTAAAAAAAAAAGAAAATGAAATGTGATAATGTTTTGAAGAATTGCTTTAAAAACAACTTGCATTTACCTCTCAGAATTTTATTCTACCTGGATATTTGCATCATCTTATTTTGGAAGAGTTAGTCAAATTATTATTTGTTACAGATAATGACATGGATCTTGGAATTCCCAAAAATACTCTTAACAGGATGTTGGGCAATGCTTATGAAGGTGCCCTGCCATCTGATCATACTGGAATCCTTTCCAATGACAATCCTCTCTGCAATGGTGAGCAGAGCAACTTTCTGACCCACACTGATGTGATCAAGCGTTCTCAACCTCTGTTCATCCAAGCAAATAGGTATGTTACAAGGGAGAAAAATCAGTGTGATAACACAAAAGGCTTGTTTTTATAGAAGTAGAAATCAGTGGTGAGAAAATTTAGTCTGATCTTTCAGCTTTCTGTGGGAATCAATATCAGTGCCAGAAATAACTATCAAAAATTATTTCTGAACATGAACAGAGTATAAGCTTATTAATACAATGACTCTGCCTTGTGTTTTACACATAATTGAAAAATAGAAGAAATTATGGGGAGTCTTGAAATCTGCTTTCTATATTTTGAATTAATTATTGTCCAAGTTATGTCTGTATCTCATCTAGAAATAGAACAAAATGAAATGTGACTCATAGGCTAATAGCTTTTTGTTTTAGTGTAGAAAAAGTGAAATAGATTATTAGTTTTATCTACAGTTTATTAAACTCATCATGAGCTTAATAAATGATCAAAATGAATGATCAAATGATCAAAATGAAATATTAGAACCAAAGTTTATAAGTAGCATGCAAATCTTTCGTTTGATATGATAGATAATTTTTTTCTGTGAGGATCACGCTACCTTTGGGATAACTGCTGAGTCTGCATGCCAATGACCATTTGGGTCAAAATAAAAACATGGTTGGAATCAGCCATTCTGCTAGTCATTGTGATGTACTTTCTTATACATTCTTGATCTAAAGGTACTTGATTTCATTTTAATTCTGAAACTGAGAATCAGTTAATTTTGAACTGCAGTGCTAAACCATTTCATGTCATGTAAACCATTTTGAATAACTGCTTAGATAAATCTGCACACCTTGTCTCTTGTGGTGCCTCAAGATGCTTTGGTGGATGTGCAAACGTTCATCCTCAGTGATGGCCATGCATATAGATTACAAACCTGAAGTGACATAGAAGGATTGGGGAAGAAAAAGCCAAAAGAATTAAATATTTGCTTTCTTGTCTGCTCCCAGTACTAGTGGCACACAAAACTGGATATAGCAAGTTTGCTGAGTCTACTAAATGTTGAATGCGCTCTTTGTGAACAAGTGCAGAGTGATCTAAAGTCTGGGCAATAAGTGCTGAATGTGATATATTGATCTGAAATAATTATATGCAAGAGATGAGCTCAGACTTCTGGTAGGAATTATCTGACTCTTCTCTGAAGCTTGCTGTTTGTGGGATAAAAAAAATAAAGTGTCAGAAAAAAAATAGAGATTTCCAAGAGATAATGAGTGTCTCATGTGTATTTGGTTCTGCTACAGAATAATAGACTTGGAAAGGACCTTGGAGGTCTTATAGTCCAACCCCCTGACCAAGCAGGAAACCCTAGACCATTTCAGACAAACGATTGTCCAATCTCTTCTTAAAAACCTCCACTACTATACAGCACCCTCAACTGTATCCCCCATGTTTCTATGCGGAACACTTGATTTTGAATTATGGGTCTAGACCATTTGTCATATCATGTAGGGCACTTTGACTTACTGGTAATTGCTTAAATAAATATGTACCACTGCATTTTGCCTTTTATGATGCCTGAGATACTTTGATAGATGCACAAACATTTGTGTTTCAATAATAGCCATGCTATGCATATAGACAACGTGATTAGCTCTGAGGGAATAACTTAGTTAGAAAAAAAAACCCTACTCCAATAATAATAATAGTGATGACATTATTAACTAACACAGATGTCCTATTAGTAGCTAACCCATTTATAACAATATTTCCATTCTTTTCCTTTAGAAAAATGAAGGAGGAAAAGCCTCATACCTTATCCTTGCCTTCTATCCCAAACCCTTTTCCAGAACTCTGTAGTCCCTCAAATTCACCTATCCTCACCAGCTCCACACTGGGGCCAGGATCACAGCGTGAAGGTGGCTCTCATGTAAGTGTATCTATTTGCATTTGGGGGAAGAGGAAGATGGCCCAGGGCTATACCAGTTTCTCCTTGCTGGTCCAGCTAGGTGGCAATACCTATTTGACTTGGCTAATCTGGGAAAAGCTAAGGTTCCTAAATAATTCCTGGATAAAGACTAAACTGTAAACCAAGAAAATATTTCAGAAGAAGAGCATGACTATTCAAGAAAATTTCATGGAGATATGCACAAAACCTTTAGGGATTGAATTCTTAGGAAAAATCTAGAAGAACTTTACGGGTTCTTTTTTTTTCAAAGCTGGAATGAAACAGAAGCATAGTAAAGATGCTTCTGAAGGATCCTAGAGGATCTTTCCCTCTCATCACAATCCCCCTTAAGTTTAGAGTAGCCACTGGCAAGTTTAGAGTAGCTTCTCCCAATGTGGTAGCCTGTACATATGATTTATTTCAATTCCACAGGTTCCAAGTGATATGGTCTTTGATTAAAGGAACTAGTTTCAGGGAGTTTGTTTTTGAGTCTTGCAAATTCAGAGATGATAAAAAGCGTACCAAGGTACATTTTGGCAGGATTACAAAAAAAAAGCGGGGCGGGGGGGCAGTCATGTATAAAAATGAAGTGAAAATTCCCTGCTGGCCCACAGTAAGAATGATTTATAGCTAAATAACCTGACAGGGTATTATAATTGGCTAGATTCACACATTGTGCAAATGTGTTTTTTTTTTTATTTTGTTTCATGGAACATATGAATCCAGACACTATCTTTTTAATCAACCATTTTTAATTAAATAAATTCCCTAACATATCAATTTGAATTTGAAACCTGGAAATCTCTTGTAATATTTCCTTATTTTTCTGGGTTTGTTTCAATTTTCAATATCCTTATAAATATTGTAATTCTGTTTTCTTGATAATTCTAAAAGCTCCCTGAAATTCTTTGTTAAATTCCATCCTAACACAGCAAGTTGCACATTATATAACCATGTTTCAGCCAGCCATATTGCAAAAAACCCAGCCCATTACTCCTTTATTCTCCATGAAACATCCATCAAAATGATCCGTTTTTAGAATATCCTTAGAACATAATCTAACCCTAAATTGCAGGGCCTGCTCTGTTCTCAAGAGCTGACAGTTGAATCCATAATGTTCAGTGTTATCCATTATTTTTCCCCTTCCTTAAAGTATGGACAGAAGAACAGTCAAGGGAAATTTACAGCTTTGGACTCTTGAGTTCCTAGAACAAGATATGGCAAAGCTGGTTCCCTTAGAAATTGTTGCCAAGATTCTTAGGTTTTGTTTAACTAGTCTGGGTTAGGAGTCTTTAATTATGGGATGGAAGGCTTCCAGCTGCTTTGTAAGTATTGGAGTCCACTTGATGTCTCTTTGGTTTCTTATCTAAAGACATGCTTTAAAAAAGAAGAATTTTGATGTGAGGCACAGGCAAGCTAACAAATCATCTGATAATCTATTATCAGATGGTATGCTAGCCTGTCTGTGCCCACATCAAAGACATTATTATAAACATCTTATTCTTGCTGTCTGGTTATGATTGCTAATAGATATTGTAATAATATATATGTTTATTAAATAAAATAATCCACATTTATATCACAATAAATAGCAATCAATTCTACAGTGAACTGTAAGAGACATCAGAATTGTATTAAGAAAAAGCTGCAAGCCCATAGTCAACGAATGCCATTTCCATTTTAAATTTAAATTATTTCAGGGAGAGAGCATATTCTTTCTTTCAATTTTACTGAGTAATTCTGATAAATAGAGCACCCTTTCTCAGACTGGTATCCTCAAGTGTTAACTTGTGAAGAGTTCTTGAAGTTATATTGTAACTGATTAGATTTATTACTTTCAATGAAAGGTATTGATCCAGCTGACCATTTCAAATTTTAAATGATACTTTGGCTCCACTTCGTATGTAGGAACTGATCTCATTTCCCCTGCTAACCCTAACCCTAACCCTAACCCTAACCCTAACCCTAACCTTTAAAAGGAAATATTAAATTAACTAATATTCACAGGAAGTTGTCTGTGATAAGAAGCCACAAATTTAATTTAGAAAGTCACACTGAAGATTTAATTATTTTTCATATTTCAGAAACACATTGATTTCACTCTGTACATTTTTATTTCGAAGTACTAAGGGACAGACAAGATGGGATGAAGCCACCATGCGTTATTATTCATCTCTGAAAGTGACCAGTGACCATACATTTTTATAAACTAAACACTTCTTACTTTCTCATCTGACTTTTGTATTAAGAGAAGTTTCATTTGCAGTCTTCAGTACAGCAATGAGAAAACAGTGATTCTTCAAATATTTTTGAAGTATAACTTTTAGCAACTCCAATCTGTAGAACCAATGGGAACTAAGTTCAGTAGCCTTTTGGAAGTTTCAGGGCTGTCAAACTCATGTCGTCATGATGGCATCACCTGACATAGCAGGACTTTTCCCCCCTCCCTTCACTAAACTGGGGGTGAGCATGGCCAGCATGTGACACATCTGGGCCACAGGCCAGGAATTTGACAGCCTGGGTACCAATCCCCTCCCCCCATGATCACTTTTTTTATCTGCAAACTACAATAGGAAAATCAAACAAAGCCCTTCATTCACTGGCTCCTGTTGATCAAGTTAAAGTTGTAACTTTGTAAAGTTATTAAAGTTGTAATAGCCTATGGCAATAATTTGAAAATTATTGAAAAATAAGTTGGCTGTACTATATCTGGCCTACAAAAAGCTAATGCCCACTAGATAGCAGCCAATAGACACAGAAAACTTTAAATCCTTGCTGTCATCCAGTGATGTTACTTATTTGTATAGCTTATATGTTGTAGCCCTCATAAATGAATACATTATGTAAGTGCAGTATCTCTCCTTTCCAAATATTAGTACTTAGTGCTAGTGGCAAAAATGACTTTATTTCTTATTTGTTTGTTGTATTCTAAATTTTGCTCAGCCTGCTTTTGCATGGATCAGTGGACATTGGTTACCTATTAACCTCCAGTCATCAATGCTAATTTAAAAAATAATTTTCTAGATCTCAGTACAATTAAAGGCATACTTTTAGATTATGTAATAAACTAAGACCCACTACTTATGTAGTATAGCTATTAAAATATAATATTTCTCATGGAATTTAAATTACTTTTTGTAGCTGCCAATTCTTTACAAGAAGGATGCCTTTCATCTTAAATACCTGCAAGGAATGTGCAGTGTTGCTGTTGTTACAAGTTTGGTGGCATACCTTTGGGAACTTGTGCAAAAGCGACTCACTAAAGGACTACAACTATCCCTCGCTGGTTTGGAATTTAACAAAATCTAAATTTGTTTGCCCTAAAACCTGGATGATAATGGGAATTTTTTAATGGAGGTTGTCAGATCACTAGTGTATAAATACTGTTTCACACATTGTATAGTGTTGTCAACAGTAACATCAACATAAATCATAATAGCAAAAACAGCATTAAAAATAAAATGTGAGATTTCCATTGACTGATGCCCAGAACACTTTGCGGAAACACAGTATGATAGGTTTTCTGTTTGTGTGAAATAATAATACAATATTTAAATAAAACAATAAAGGGGAAAAATTTAGAAATAATGATGCAGAATATTTGTCTTTCTAGAAATAAGGGACAAAAAGGAGATTCACTTAATTTCAAAGAGCTTGTAATATTTATTGATATTTTCAGGCTTTTTGCTAATAGGTAAGAATGATTACATAATAGTAGAATGCTTGCTTCAAGTGCTTTATATGTGCTGACAGCAATTCTTAACAGTTACAATCATGTAAAAGGTAAAGATTTCCCTGTCCAGTTATGTCTGACTCTAGGATGCAGTGTTCATCTCTACTTCTTGGCCCAGAGACCCAGTGTTGTACAAAGACATTTTCTGTGGCCATGTGACCAGCATGGCTATACGCCAAAGGTGCATGGAATCCAGTTACTTTCCCACTGAAGTGGTACCTATTAAACTACTTACATTTGCATGTTTTTGAACTGCTAGGTGGGCAGGAAAGGGAACTCATCCCATTGAGTGGTGCTCGGGTCTCAAACTCGGACTGTCAGTTTTCCAGCTGAAAAGCTCAGCATCTTTAATTGCTGAGTCATCACACCTCCCTATAGTCCTGTAAAGTCAGCCAAATATAATTTGTGTCTGAGGCTGATAACTAAAGGATCTGTATATATGGTGAAAAATAGCTACCATGTAGTTAAAAAATTTAGAGTATACAGCTAGTCTCATTGAATTACTATTCATTTAGCAACCATTTGAAGTTATGAAGGTGCCGAATGAGGGGACTTATGATTGATTCTCAATAGGTGTGGCTATTGTAGGAGGCAATATGCTGACTCTGTAAACCACTTAGCTCTCTAAGTGGTTTACAGAGTCAGCATATTGTCCCTATGAGACTGAGCAAATAATAATGATAGCCTGATCATTCAACTACCAGCCTCTTGAACATGGATTTTTACTAGGTGAACTAGAATCCAGTTCTTTGGAAGGATTAAGTGCCCTCCTTTATTAACAGCTTTTATACAAACACAAATATAGAAGAGTTGAAATGTTAACAAAATAATTAAATAGTCATAAAATATATATTAAAAATACACACTGAATGTTTACACTGTTCAGAAGGAGTTTTGTTTTTTGTTTTTCCATCTTAAATAGTCTGGAATTTGAATTTAACTGTGGAAGAATCTTTAAAAGACACACATCCCGTCCTATTCCTTTTTTAAGAGCTTAAAATAAGTATTAAGAGTTTCTTTTGAATATTGTGCTTATTTAAAATAGCAATAAAGAGAAAATCTAAGTATATTTATAATACATTTCATCTTCATTATCGGGAATTAGAATACAGGACTATCAATAATTATGAGAAATTGTTTCGGATAATGTCATTTAATAAACTGAACAATAGATCTTCCATTATTTTTAAGCATAATATATTTAACTGAATTCTGTTACTTGAATTTATGATTTACTCCCTCTTGTGGAATAACTGAAATGTAGCAGAGATGTTTCAGAACTGACTCATTCATAAAAACGTAAGATCAGAGCTGGTCATTTGACATTGTTTAAACATCTTGTATCCATCAGTAGCCAATCAGTAGCCATCTTGTAGCAACTTCCAATTTTCTTTACAGCAGTTATACATTGCATTTATATTTTATTCTTTCTCTCTATAGCTGTATCATGGCTCCCCTCTTTCCATATCCTATCCTTTCTAATTGTGAAACCCATAAATTACAAGTTCTTTTTTTCCATTTTCAGACAAAAGTCCATGAAGGATTTCCAGTCACTGATAAATATATTTGTTATCTTTTCCCTAATCAAGCAAGTCAGTTTAGCCATTTTTACAAATTCTGTCCTCTTCATTAACTTTCTTTACTTGTATTTCAGAGTCTCTCTTTGTTTGGGGGGAATAATATTTTGCTGCAGTACTATTTTCAAAGAATGAAGTACAAGTTACTGTGTATTGTTATTGTTTAGAAATTTCTTTAAAAAAGAAAAACTTGGAGAAGAAAATACAGGAAATTGGAGTACATGAATTGTATGTGTATTTGCATAAGAATTCTTAAATTTGTTCTTATATCTTTGCTCACAGGTTGAACAGGCCAGTCCTAGTAAGTGCTGGAGCTTATTCTTGGACTCTTTTCTATTCTCATAGGTAGTAAAAGTTTACAGTGAAAATCATACTTGCTGCTCTTTGGAAATCACAGCAGGGACCACGGCCCGTCATGTTTGTGAGATGCTGGTGCAGAAAACTCATTCTTTGCATGATGACTGCTGGTCTTTGGTAGAGGTCTATCATCACTTATCTCTAGGTGAGGAGGAAAAGAAAGAAAGTCCAGACCGCGAGTATACATGTGCATGCATTCATATCCACAAACACATCTTCGGTCAGATATAGCCATCACTCTTCACGCTGCTCTGACTCATCTAGAACAGGGGCTATGTGAGGATGCTTTTTGTAGATTTTAGTTCTGCTTTTAACACAATTCTTCCACCTAGACTAGTGTCTGAACTTCTGGACCTTGGATTTTCTTATTCAATCTGCCTTTGCATAATGGATTTCCTGTCTGGCTGCTCATAGAGGGTCAGATTAGGTAATCATACCTCTTCAGCCCTTATTCTTAACACTGGTACACCACAGGGTTGTGTATTGAGTCCCTTACTCTGTACTCTTTATGTGCATGACTGCATTCCCACTCACTCTAGTAATACTATTACTAAATTTGCAGATGATACAACAGTCGTGGGACTTATCTTTGGGGGGGATGAATCTGCCTACCGAGATGAGGTGGACTGGTTGCTTTCATGGTATGGAGAAAATAACCTGGTCCTCAACACTAGTAAGACCAAGGAGCGTATAGTGGACTATAGAAGGAACTGATCAGACATCCAGCCCTTGCTTATCAATGGAGACCGAGTGAAGCAAGTGGCTAGTTTTTAAGTTTCTGGTTGTTACCATAAAAGAGGACCTTATCTGGGGTGCTCCCATTGAAGCACTGGTCAGAAGGACCCAGCAGAGATTATACTACCTGAGACTTCTCAGAAAACAACAACTGAATGAAAAACTGCTGCCTTCTACCATAGAGATTATCTTAACTGATTGCACCTGTGTACGGTTTGCCAATTGCACAGTGGCCGATAGGAAAGCACTCCAGAGGGTTAACATCATTGTCCAGAAGATCATTGGTTGCCCTCTCCCTTCTTTGGAAGAGCTTTATAGCTCCCACTGCCTTAAGAAAGTTCAAACATTCTCAAAGATCCATCTCATCCTGGACACCCTTTTTTTGGACTATTACCATCTGGCAGACGGTACAGAATAATATAAACAAGCACAAATAGGCTGAAAAACAGCTTCTATCCCAGGGCAATATCTCTTTTGAATTCTGCTGTATAGTGCAGTGTTGGTGCAGTGACGGGGGGTTTCGGTTCAATGTGTGGAGTGTGAAGGATATGTATCTGTGTTTATTTTCATGGTCATGATACGCACTGAAGATGGTGTTTGATTTTGTGGTGCAATGACTAAACTAAATATATCCAGAAACGTTTTTACAAATAAAAATGAACTTTTTGCAATGAGAAGCTAAGACACTAAGGGGCCTAGTTCTCACATAGGTTGGTCCCATGTAAAAGGATGCTTCACCATATAAAATAATTCCTAGGATATAAATAATTAGAATATAAAGGAGTAGAATTTATCTATTTTTTATGTAAAAGAAAGCAAAACTCCTATGTAATTCCCCTACCTAAATCTAAAATGTTCAGAGATTGGGGAAAATTAGGTTACAAAGTGGGATCAGATAATTGAACATGATGGCTAACAGATTTTTCCAGTTGCTTGTATGTAGGCATCTAGCATTTTAAAAGACCCACTGAATGTAGATATGATGTTAATATAGTGTGTTTCATTCTCCCATTGTTTTCTCTAGAACGGATCTTAGAAGACCATGAGTCTGTGGTAGAGGTTCAGGCCACATGGCCTGTGGGAGGTGATAGTCGATTTGTCTTCCGGAAGAATTATGCGAAATATGAGCTGTTCAAGAGCTCACCAGTAAGTTGGAACAACTTTAAAAGTAGCAAAAACATCATTTTAATCCTGTGATTTGCTGTTATTTCATTTTTAAACAATACCAAATTTCAGGAATAAAATAGTGTTCCCTGATGCTATTGTAAAAATTCTGTATTTCACATCTCTAATGTTAACCCCCCAAAATAATGATTCCCACATTGTGGTCGATAGATCACCAGTCATCCATAACTGCTTGCCTTGTAACACCGTTAGTTGGAGAAAAGGGGCGTTGGTCCTACCTGAATGCTTCTTCTCGGGGAGCCAAAGGGAGAATCCAGGATGGGTAGTCTCTAGTCTCCTAGCTCTGCAGACCAAGTTGAAAAACTGAGGACACACCCCCTGGTAACGGTCCCCAATTCTGAACGATGTTGAAGCAAATTCAGCTGCTCCTTGTCTTCAAACAGATAGTTTATTGATACTGCAATAAAAAGGGACATTTCCTCCCTATTCTGACCAGACAGAATACAGGGTGGGACTGGATTCTCCCTTCAGCTCCCTGAGAAGAAGCGTTCAGGTAGAACCAGTGCCCCTTCTCCACTGAGCCGAAGGGAGAACCCAGGATTGGATATACCAAAGCTGGCTAATGGCTGTCCTACGGGTGGGAGCTGGAGGTCCCCACCTCTACATGCACACCCTGCAGGACTCGTCTTCCAAAGGACGCCTCCGCTGAGGCAAAGGAGTCAATTTTGTAATGCCTTATGAATGGAGTCACCGATGACCAGGTCACAGCTCTACAAATGTCCAGAATCGATGCTTGCGTTGCCCAGGGTACGGTGGTCGCTGCACTTCTGGTTGAGTGCTGTGATCCTCCTGAGCACAGGAAGGCTCTGTAACTTATAGGCCCTTGCAATGCAGGCTCTGAGCCAGCAACCTACTGTGGAAGGTGTCACCCTGAGACCTAAAGTTGATGGCTGAAAGGAAACAAACAAGACTTCCATCCTCCTAAAAGAAGAAGTTCCTTTAATGTAAATACAGAGGGCCCTCCTAACGTCCAAGGTGTGCCATTTTTTTCTCTAGTGCATGGATAGGCTCAGGGCAGAAATTAGGCAAAATCAACTCCTGTGAACGATGGAATAAGGAGTTCACCTTGGGCAGGAAGGTAGGGTCCAACCGCAGAACCACCCTGTCTGCATGGAATACACACAGATCTCGCCTGATGGATAAGGCGGCCAACTCCGAAATACGCCTGGCCGAGGTAATGGCCACCAAGAATGACACCTTGCATGTGAGAAGGCGAAGGCAGACTTCACGTAAAGGTTCAAATGGGGGAGAAGTTAGTGCCTGCAGGACCTTAGGCAAATCCCAGGTAAGGTAGCGGTGGCCTCAGATTCGTGGCTCCTGTAAGGAAGACCCTAGGGTGTTGGGCCAGAGAAATAGAGCCCTTGACCGAAATCACTGAGGCCAAGGCAGCCACCTGTCTCTTCAAGGAATTGGGGGCGAGACCTTTATCCAACCCATCCTGCAGGAACTCTAATACCTTTGCAACAGAAACCCCAGTGGGTTCCAATTGATGACAAGCGCACCAACTGCAGAAAATCTTCTGCAGTTGCTATCCTGGTCATGGAAGGTCTTCTGGCTGCCTGGATGGTCTGAATGATCTTTGTGGAAAACTTCTCCCGTTTCAGGATCCCCCGCTCAAGCGCCAGAAGGTCAACTGAAACCAGGCTAGATCTGGGTGCTCAATCGGGCCCTGGCTGAAGGAGATCTTGTGCAGGGGAATTCTCCAGGGTCTGGCGACTGACAGGCCATCAGGTCGGTGAACCAAGGATGCCTGGTCCAGTAAGGGGCTACCAACAGAACTTCCGCCCTTTCTATCAGTACTTTCCTGATTGCCCCCTGAATCAGGGGAAGGGGTGGAAGGCATACAATAGTCCCTGGGGCCACCTGCACCAGAGAGTGTTGATCCTTTCTGCTTCTCAGGCAGCGAATCAAGCAAAGAACCTCGGGAGGTGTGTGTTCTCTGGTGATGCAAAGAGATCCAGAATCAGGCAACCGAAGCGTTCCGTCATCTCCTGGAATAGACTGGGATGCAGTCGCCATTCTGACTGGTTGACTGTGGCCCTGCTCAACCAGTCTGTCTGCATGTTGGATACTCCCGAGATATGTTCTGCTCATAGGGACAACAGGTTTCTCTCCGCCCACCTGCACAATTGAGTTGCTTCCAGCATTAGAGATCTGGAGCATGTGCCCCCTGCCGGTTTATGTGGGCCTTGGTAGCCACATTGTCCATGAGGAGAAGCACATGTCTCCCCACCACCTCTTGCCTTAGATCCTTGAGTGCTAAGCGGGCAGCCCTGAGCTCTAGCCAATTTATGTTGTGGGTGAGCTCCTCTCGTCACCACCTCCCCTGGGTGACCTGGACTCCCAAGTGGGCCCCCCAACCATAGAGACTGGCGTTGGTGGTAATGGTAATCCTCTGGGGTTCCCTGTACAAGCTTCCCTGATCTAGGGCTCGGGACTGCCACCAATGGAGGGAACGAAGAACTGGCAAGGGGACGCGAACCCTCCTTGGAGAGTCACCCCTGCTTGCTCTCTGGTAAGGGAGCAGGAACCACTGAAGTGTTTGGGCGTGGAAGCGGGCCCTTGGGACAATCCCGATGCATGATATCATCTTGCCAAGAAGTTGAGACAGCAAGATGATAGGTGCCTCTCTGAAAGACAGGATCAGCGACGTGACTTCCCTGATACTGTCTCGACGCTCCTGTGAGAGAAAAACCTGTCCAGCCAAGGTGTCTATAATGGCCCCCAAATGCAAGATCCGAGTCGATGGTACTAGGTGGCATTTGTCCAGGTTTATCGAGAACCCATGCTCTCAAAGAATCCTGATTTGTCGACATCAGATCCTCCTCCGCCTAGGGTCTGGAAGAGGATGCTATCAGGATGTCACCCAAATAGCATTGGATCCTTATGGGTAAGGTTCTGAGGTGTGCCGCTACTGCTGCCAAGAGCTTGGTAAAAGTCTGAAGGGCTGATGATGGGCCGAACGGAAGAGCCCTGTATTGAAAATGGCAGCTAAAACCTCAGGAACTGACGGTGGTTGGGGTGTATGGGCACATGGAGGTAGGCCTCCATCAAGTCTACCGAGGCCAAAAAATCTCCCTCCTGCAGTCCCTCTAGAATGGAGTGGAGGGAATGCATCTTGAACCTTCGGTAGATTAGATGTCTGTTGAGCCCTTTCAGGTTGAGGATTGCTTGCCACCCAGGCCTTTGGAATCACAAACAACATTGAATAGAAATCCGATCTCTCCTGGTCCACCAGAACCAGCTGGATGGCCTGAATGTCCAGCAGATGGTGGATCGCTGATTCCATGAGATCTCTTGTTGAGAGGTCTCTGGAGACGGGGCAGCACACAAAGGCTCTTGGGGGGGAAGGAGAGAAACTCTAGAGAAGAGTTTCTGAAGAGTCTTGAAAAGAGCCAGCTGGAAAAGGCCCATCAAGGAGGGGGGACCTGCTACCTCCGACTCCACATCCGAAAAATCCCTTTCTGGAAGGAGGTCCCTTTTGAAGCCATAAATTTGGCTGCTTTCTGAAGGGGAGGCTGAGCACTCTTTGAAGTGGACCGGCTATTCAGTAGAAGCCTGCCCCTGCCCCTGCAGGACTCTTCTGCTAGATTCCAAATAAGACAGCTGGCGCAGCTGGTTGATCTCTGCCTGCAATTCCTGTCTTATTGTCTGGGAGATCCAGGCTCTCATGAAGGATGGCATTTCCTGCATCTGAGTCTCCTCCGGTCGTAAGCCAGCTGCTGAAGGTGTAAAGGTGGCTGCAGGCACAGATCTGGCTCCCCTAGAGACCTGGTCTGCAGGTGGCACCATCAAGATCCCCTGTGGCGGCTCAGAAAAATTGTGAGAGGTCTCAGCCCTGATTTGGAGGTTACCCTGCAAATCATGGGTACTTGAGCCCCCAGGAGACCAGGCCGTCCCATACTGCCTATCTACCAGTTGGTCTGGCTGCCTGTCATCTTGAGGAGGTAAAGTTTGAGGGGTATTCAGCCATCCTGGAATCTCTCACTGCCCTGTCAAACTGTTTGTCTATGGTTTTTTGTCTACGCCAGGCCTGTCTATCCTCAGCCCTAGAGGATCCCTTAGGGGCTAGAACCTTGGCTCTAATCCTAGCTGCTGCCTCCAGACCAACAGACCTGGGCTTGGGGGATCCCTTTACAGCCTCCTCTCTACCCTGCTGAGGAACTGACAATTCTTGATCAGCTCCCTTGGTGGCTATCTTTGAGCCCACCAAAAATAACTGTCACATGATAGGGATAGAAAAAGGGAGAAAGAAGTAGAAATAAAATAAAATAAGAAATATTCAGCCTAAGCGGTCAGCTACAGCCACAGTAGCTGTCCACCACTTCAGGAGGCTAGTGCGACCCAAAGGGTGAGCTCAGCTCAGCTCCGCAATTCAAAAGCCGAGTCTAGGGGTTAAAAAAGGTTGAAAAAACGGCTGCCTCTTTGAATTGCAGCAAGCCCTGACAGGGGCTGGTGCTGGCTGCACGGCAATTATCAGGCAGACTCAAGCATCTCGCAGCTGCCATGGTGCTCTGGGGACTGGATGGGCGGGGTGTCAGGATTTAATCCTGATGGCCAGAACCCCCGCAAGGGACAATCCTGGAGATGAACTGCAAGATTGTCCCTAAACGCAATAAATGGCCGCTGCCACCAGAAAGGGACAGAAGCGCTTAGGGGCAGCTGCGGCTCATCTCAGGCAAGGGAAAGTGGATTGGGAGGAGGCGAATTAAATAAGACGCTGACTCCCACTCCAGCCCAGGCCACACCGGCTCTCAGGGTCACCTCCACTCAAGTTTTGACAGAAAACAAAACAAAAACCAGTCCACCAGCAAGAAAAGTCAAAAATTAAATTAACAAGCAAAAAAAGACGAACCAGAAAAAAGGCGCGAAAAAATGAAAGTGCTAAACTGGCAAGCTGGCTAGCTGTCAAACCTGAGCTAAGCCCCTCTGCGAAAAAAAGCTAAATCCAGGGGGTGAAAATTCTTCTACAATCCTAACTATTCAGAGCCCTTAAAGGGTGGTCTGAACATGCTGAGACCGAGTGAAGAACTGGGGACCGTTACCGGGGAGGGGTTGTCGTCAGTTTTTCAACTCGGTCTGCAGAGCTAGGAGACTAGGGACTACCCATCCTGGATTCTCCCTTCAGCTCAGTGGAGAATAGATCAGTATAGAAACAGAAAACTGGTTCATTGAAGCAAAGAAGTGATAACAATACAAGCAACATGTGTACTATATTACAGCAAATTTATTTACCTCCTCCCCCAAAGTGAGCTTCTGTGTTATTAAAATACAAACTGCTGTGAAGGACTTGTTTATTTCATTGGGCAGTGCTCATACTTTAAAAAGTATGATTGTCCATGATTGAAGAAAATTTGAGAAGCATGATTTTGAAAATATTCTTTCTACAGAAACTGTTGTTGTCTAGCTTTTATACTTTATGATTAAATATATGCCTCAGAAAATCATTAACTGGCTAAGATGGCAATCTAATTTAATAATGATCCCTTTTATATTAGGTATTGGAATAATTATAGAGAGACAGTTTGATTGATGTATTGGTTAAGGCACCAGGCTAAAAACCAGGAGACCGCAAATTATAGTCTCTTTAGGTACAAAGCCAGCTGGGTGACATTGGACCAGTCATACAAACTCAGTCCTAGAACGAAGGCAATGGTAAATCACTTCTGAAAAAAATGGCAAGAAAATTGCAGGGTTCCAGGTAGTGAACAGGAATCAATACTAATCCAAAAATACCCAACTCCCCCCAAAAGAGTAAACATAAAATAACTTTTGTGGAAACTTGAAAGCCAAATTTTTACAATTTTAGTAGGGGGTTACAGTACAAATATAAGCGCAATAAAATTTTAAAAAATCTAAAAATAAATCCACATTATAGCACTCAGACCACTTTTTCCCTTTGGTATTAAAACAGTATGTTTAAGAACACCGTGATACAGTATATGACAGCCCAAATTCATGACATTGTTCTGCTTTCCTTTCTTGCCCATAGCAATCAATATTTCCTGAAGTTATGGTTTCCAGATGTCAGGATGCAGCTAATAAAGGCATGTCCCACCTAGAACTCATACAGGTAATTTTCTTTTTCTTTTACCTAAGAAACAAGAAATCATTTTTGTGCTGGGGATTACACTTATACATAGTGTGTGTGTGTGTGTCTATGCATTTATGTATTTGTGTGCATATATCTTCAGAAGCTTCTGTTTATGTGTGCATGCACATATTTATATTTATTAGGCTTAATGCTGCACAATCATAAGTGACTCTGAATAGCTTATAGATCTAGTAGTAAGATTATATAGATCAGTAATAAGATTAAAACAATATTAAAAAGAAATTCTACGGATCAAATCACAACGAAGTTCCCAACACTGAGGATAAATTATTTAGACAAATATTCACTCTGGGGATGAGACAAAGACTCTTCAAATCCCAAAGGCTTGTTAAAATATAAATCACAGGATGTGTGATTGTGATTTGGTGATAATCACTGAGGAGAGATGTGCTCGTCTTTGGTTGACTATTTTTGCCCTGGGGTCTTTGGTTATGTAAAACAGACATTTTGACATTCGACATGTCGGCAACATTTCCCCCTCTTCAAAAATCATGCTACCAAATGTCAGTTTTGACAGTTTGTCACTGTTCTGTATTCTGTACAGTGGTAGGTTTGTCTTCTGTACAGATGCAGATAGATAAACTCAACAAAACATCCAAAACAAAGTACTTTTATTAGTTCATTAGGTATCCTCATAACTCACATTTGTGACAAAGTTCTTCTTTAATGACCAATCCTTTGCATATCTGTCTTGTAGGTAAAAAGATGGTTCTCTCCTATCCTTTTTCCCTCATCTCGTAGCGATAGAAGTAGAATAGTTACCATGAGTCCATGAATTCAGCCAAGAGAGAGGAAAACTCCTCTAACCCATGGAGGGTCAATTTTGTGACCAATCAGGATTACAGATGTAGTCACATGACATGGACTACATTTCCCAGGATACCTTAACTAAATTTACCATGATACATTCCCTTAAGGGGACAGCTCACAATTGCTACCTAACTATCCAATTCCCATACACTGGCTGGACAGCACAGTCACATCTTTACAAGAAAAAAATATTTGCAATCCAGGATGTGCAAAAAGGGAACTTGGGTCATTCCTGCTTTACTCATTCAGTTTTTTTCAGTTCCCCTATCATTCAAAAGGAGAAAACAGAGTTCTTGGATGCTTTGATACAGAAACTAGTTACTGGCACTTTATATTGGACGGGAAACAACCAGAAATTTGCACTATAAGTTATATCACCTTAATTATTTACCCATTATGAAAGGAAGGAATAAACTATATCTGTAAAATTTTGTACAATATGAATAAAATGTTCAAAACTTTTATTGTAAAAGTTATTTATTCATTGGCAACCAATTCTAGCCAGAGAAGGAATATATTTCTCCATACAGTATGCAATTAGGTTAATTGCCTTAATTTTGGATGGCTTTAAAAACAGTAGACAGATTCATAAAGGACAAGAGTTTTCCAGAAATTACTTAATAGTGTGTAAATATATTTGTTTCCTATATTTTTCATTTTTAAAATGTCACTTGAATTTAAACTATGTCAACTTTTTATGGCTGGATTTTCTGCTTTTTGTTGCTGGAAGGTACTTATTTAAAAATTAAGTATACCTATTGGTCTCTGGGATGTGGTAATGATTTCTGGAAGTTTGGAGAGAGTTTAAAAGGTGAAAGGAGGCTTCAGACATACATTCTGCCCTGTAATTCCCCCTCTGCATCCATTACCAATCTCTGGAAAAACCTAGGGCTGCTATATGTGGTCCATAAAAATCCATATGACCGCTAAATATTGGCTAATGATTTCCTGCCATCAGATAGTCAAGTAAATTTTCATAGTTCAAATATGATAGTTCTGTGTTTTGTTCTTAAATGAGGCAGAATAGATCTAACCAACCATATTATCCCAAACCTGCATTATTACAAGCAAGTTGTGATGATAACATGACTTGGGATGCTTGGGATGGTGGGCACAAAATGAATAACAGATCACGTGAGAATACAGGTTGTGTACACCTGGATTTTCAAAATATATAATACATCTTTTTTTCCCTTTTTTTTGCTCTATCCCTGGTGAAATAACATTCATACCTTGGTATTCAACTGCTTCAAAACTTGTTGAATTTGGTACTCAGCGCGTTTTGAAGAGAAAATGTTGCCATGGGGCTCATTTTTCTCCCAGTATTTGACACACAGTAGAACTTGCTGATGTTGGCTGCCTCATAACTTTCTACTCCTTCCTGTTGAAATAAAAGTTCATGTGGTAAATCACATGGTTTGCTTGGTACTCATCATTTTTAGTAGTTGTTGCTCTGCCCAGAATGAATTAGCATTGAATACCAAGTTACCACTGTAGGTTTTTTTTGACAACCAAAACATCTTTTAAGGAGTTTTAAGGAGAAAATACAACAACCACACTCTCTTGTATCAAGAGTACCAATGATACTACCTAGTTTGGTTGTGAAACATTTACAAGAAGAAAACTAAGCTCAGCAAACAGCAGGATGTCAACAAGTACTTTAGAAATATGAAAATTTCATATTCCCAGGTTTGCATGCTATAAATTTATATCATGCAACACAGAACTTCCATAATTTTCCCTCCTCCCATAATTCCCCCCATTCAAAACGAAGCAATTCAAGCCATTATCAAGGAAAACTACCAGTAAATTTGTAATGCAGCCTGAATCTTTAATTCCATTTTTCTCCCAGAATGTTCTAAATTCAGGAAGCTGTCCTGAAATTCAAGGATTCTTGCATCTGAAGGAAGTTGGGCGCAAAGCCTGGAAAAGATTTTACTTTTCTCTGCGGCGTTCTGGGCTCTATTACTCAACAAAAGGCATGTCAAAAGTAAGTTTGTGAGTGCAAGATATAATGGAAGAATCCCTTGGTTTTTTTCACTATCGATAACAGTTCTGAGTGTGTATTGCAACAGCTTTCACAGAAAGGAAAGCAGCAGTCAGGGTTAATCAACAGCAACATTTATAAGAATGATGTTTGTGTGAAGTTTGACAGCAGAATCTGGTGATCTGGGACTTGGTATATCCAACTGGAAACTGTCAGACAAATCAGAGACTAATGGAAGTAAAATTTATGCTTCCCAAATATTATGGATTTCTAGAATTCACTGGATATAAAATATGTTTAAGCCCAAATAAAATAACATCAATAATAACTTTCATCTTTGATAATAATACATTTCTCTTCAGCTTCTCAGTAATCCTTATAACCCTGTTAGAAGTAATTCATATTATTATTCCCACATCTCTAAAATCAAATGGTTGAACGTTTCTTGACTGCCGTGCTGTGTCTGTTCAGAAATTAAAAACTTGTATGTGTTATGGACATGTGCACATTTTCTTCCTTTATTTAGGGAACTGAGATGGGAACTGCACAAAATATAGTCCTCCTGGTCCATAATTTTTTTATTTTTTTAGTAGTTATGAAAGCTACTTTTTCCTGGACAAAGAAAAAATCTTTTAATTTAGTAGGATACTGAGTTTTGCATCAGATATTAAATTCAGTTCTTGGCTATATCTAATCATGCATAGGTAGAATATACAGAATATATCTAAAACCCCAGATTCAACTGGTATGAAGTAAATCTCATTTGTTATTATATATCTATATATATTATATTTTCTTGCCTCCCTTATGCTAGGACCCCCGGCATTTACAATATTGTGTTGACATAAATGAATCGGTCATTTATTATATAAGCCAAGGCAAAAAACAATATCACACACCCACCGAGTATGGCTTTTGTATCAAGGTAAGACAAGTGAGAATTAATCTTGGGTTCATTCCACCTTTAATCTCTTTAATCTCCCTTTAACTTTAATTTTAAATTATCAGGTTCATTTAAAATACCCATAGAATTAAATATTCAGGTTCAGGTAAAATATACAATGAGTATTGTTCTTCAATTGGTAGATCAATTTATGACCCTAACTTTAAGCTTTGATTCTCTTAGAAGTTGTGGTTTATAATTTTTTAAAAAATATTTTGAGGGTTCTTAATTTAATTCTTGGAATGTGGTGACTCAGTGGCTGAGATGCTGAGGTTGTCGATCAGAAAGGTCGGCAGTTCGGCGGTTCAAATCCCTAGTGATCTGCCATTAACTGTCCCAGCTTCTGCTAACCTAGCAGTTTGAAAACATGTAAAAATGCAAGTAGAAAAATAGGGACCACTTTGGTAGGAAGGTAACAGCGTTCCGTGTACCTTTTGCATTTAGTCATGCCAACAGATAACCATAGAGACATTTTCAGATAGCTCTGGCTCTTCGGCTTGGTAACGGAGATGAGCACCGCCCTCTAGAGCCAGAAATGACTAGCATGTATGTGTGAGGGGAACTTTTATCTTTACCTAATTTAACTCTCAATATCCAATATCCTATTATTGAGCCTAGAGGGGCAGGAATTTTTTTTAAAAGAATAATAATAATTTTCTTTTAATGTTTCATTCTGTTTTTAGTATATAAAGGCTTGATTTTAAACCTTTTTACACAGTTTGCATATCTATTTTATCTTTTCAATTGGTTTTTAATTTTTTTGTATTTTAATCCTGGGCCCAAACTCAGGAAGAGTTGCAATAAGCATCCACTCTGAAGTTTAACCTGGGAATAACTTAATTTTCCTGACAAGCCCAATATGAAAAGAATAGAACTACCATTATTTAAAGGTTGATGAAAATAAACAAACTCAAAAAGTAAAGCAAGAGCATATGGATATGTATTTTGAGCATTTGAGATCCTGATTTTGATACATTACTTAATTTTCTTAAATTTTTTATTCCATATGGGAAGAATCTTGATTTAGGATGATGATTCCCGAGTCAAGATACCTCTAAAGCAGGAGGCTTAATGATAATTGAGACCAAGCTCATGTAGAATTTTTTCAGATGTGGAAGAGGAAAGTCTTGCCAGAGTTCTCATGTTGTGGGCATTCTTATCAGTTTTCCCTTTCTCTTAAAGCCACATAAGGCACGCAGTGGAGTCAAAGGACTGAAGCTATTTTGCTGTGAAGATGAACAAAGTCGCACATGCTGGATGGCTGCCTTTCGTCTCTTTAAGGTGAGAGCCATTCAGTTTGGCACTGGAAATAAATAGGAAATTTCTTTCAATGTAAACAGGAAACCATCTTCCTCCAAATAGGAAGGAAAGAGAACACCCTCTTCCTCCTTATTGCAACCTGGCCTCAAAAATTGAATTTTTCCTTTTTCAAAAGATTGCCATTTCAGTAACATTTAGCTTGACATGGGATTTTCAGCTCTGACCACACCATCCTTCAAATCTTGTCTGCTGTATTGCTATATTGCTGATCTCCAATTGCATTTGGGAGCTTTTAACAATTTGCATGGTCTCAATACTATGCTTTATAGAGAAAAGATAGTTTACTATGGTAGTACTGTACATATTGTCAAACTTGCCACTTTCAGGCATAGAAAGCTGTTACAAGGGCTGGAGTTGCTCTCTCTATATTAACAACCATTAATCTTTCCTCAGTACGGCATACAGCTCTACAGAAACTATCAGCAATGTCAGACACGCCAAAAGGAACCAGCTTGGTTTGGCACTGTGCCCCTAGTAAGTAATCTGATAACAAATTAGTTGTTTATTATTTAGTATTTTATTATTTTGATAGCTTATGGAGGTGTAGACATTTTAGAAATACTTTCATCTTATAAGCATATATCTCCTGAGAGGATAAAACTCTTTCTGGAGTTAATTTTAAATGGGAAAATTTTCTGCAGGTGTATTAATTTCACCCACCCACTTCCTGTTAAGCAAAATGGTCACAATGTAAAAAAGGAACCAAGATAAAAACACACTGCAAACCAGCACAATGGTTGTTGCCCTCTCATTCAGATAAAGTTGTCTCTATGCCATTATCATTCTTACTCCTGTGTTCGATATTGCCAGGACATGAAATTTAATCATAAACACATGCATTGGTCAAAAATGAGTTTCTTATTATTGTCATAATAAATAGTGTAATAAATTTCATTTTACTATGGTCACTAACCAAGATAGTCACTAAATGAGAATGGTTCTACTTCACCAGATTGCAACATATTACTTCTGCTCAGTTTCCTGTGCAATTCAGCACTAATCAACATGTTAGCTTTGGTTTTTTTAAAAAAAACATAAACATATAAATACTATTCTGTAAATGGATAACATTCATTTAAAGAATAAAGAAGGACAAAATTGAGAGAGTTTCCAAACAAATTGCAAAACCAAATTTACCCAGAGGAATCTTTATAATTACTGCTTTATATTTTACTCATGTCTTTGTGCTGAGAAAGTTTATATATGAGGCTCTGTTGGAAGGAAATTTTACACTGGAATAAGAACTTTAGTTTGGGATTTAAAACATTTTCTTTCAGATATTATGATTTTGATTTTTGATGTACATAGTGCTATATATTCGTCTTCTTGTCTATCACATTTTTATATTTAGTTTTTTTAGAGATCTATCTATTGTTTATCCCTTTATAGCTCCAGGTAGTTTACAAGCAGTCTAGTAGACAATTCATTTACATAGTTATTAAAAGATAAAAGAAATAAAAATACCTGAATAAAATGTTTTAAATTCCCTCCCAATTGTAGCCTTTAGGAAACTTGTATAAATACCCTAGTAGTTTATGAGGGTGAAGGTTCGTTCTCTGAGCTTGGTGGGTTGGTTTCCGAAGGTTTTGTTACCAGGCTAAGTAATATCTTCAGAGGAGTTTAGGGGGTGTTCTTCTGTTTGTAAGGGCTTCAGGTATGTGTGTCAAGTAAGGGTCTTGTGATGGGTCAACTATGACAAGGAGATTACTTCAGGTCAGGGTCATTGGGAGGTAATTCCTAAACTCTGCTGAAAATGTTACCTAGCCTGGTAACAAAACATTCAGAAACCAACCTAGAGGACAAACCTTCACCATCATCCTCCACCCGAACTTCAGATATTTGCCACTATTGCTGTTCTATATTAGCATTCTCCAAACCTCGAAATCCAATTGGTCCACACGGGCTGCAATCTGATTGGTCAACTGAGCGGCCGTGATTGATGCGCTGAGAACCTCCTGTGATTGGCCAAGCCGATCACGGGAAATTCAAAGCCCTGTCATTAGCCGCCGAGCCGCCGGCCGGCTCTATAAGAAAAGCTGCGCTGAGCTCAGGCCCTGTACCTAACTGTATATTCAATAAAGAGCTGAATGTGTACTTTGAGTCTCGCGTCTCCATGCGACCCGATCTACCAGGCATCGATCTACCCGGGACCGATCTCCCAGGCTTAACAATTGCAATTCACTATTTTTGTTCCCAAGTATGAAAAACATCAAATCTGTTGTCAGTGTGCAGCCATTTATTTTGTTCTTTATTTTATTTTAAAGAAAAGAAGCTTAAATATATATTTAAATAAGCCTTATAATTTAGAAACTGGTATGCAGTATCAGAACTTGAAACAAACCTTAGAATTTTGATATGTGACACCAAAACTTGCTAATTGCTAGGTTAAGTATCTCCCTTCTTTTCTTTAAAGATTTTTGTAAATACTTTTTTTAAAGGTACTAAATTAGGCTCACCTTACCATGCCGCCTGTAGGAATTGATTATGTACTACTGAATAGAGCAATTGCTAAACTCTGTTTTAAAAATCCACCAGCGGAGCGTGTCTGATAATACCCTCGTTGCCATGGACTTTTCGGGGTGTACAGGGCGAGTGATTGAAAACCCCAGTGAGGCACTGACTGTAGCTCTGGAGGAAGCTCGGGCATGGAGGGTAAATCTTCTATTTATTTCTTACTTAGGAATTTCAGGGACATTAATACAGAAATGTTACAGAAAGAGAGCTGGGTTAATCTATGGTGGCAACAGATTAACAGGGTTCACATATTATATTTAATCATAAACTTGGAATAGCAAAACCCAGTTACTGTGATATTATAACATTCCCACAAAGTTAAAATCTATTAAGACTTACTAAAGTCTTACTCAGACTTTATTCAACGTGTTAAGAAAATAGCACAGTTTCTATGATACATTCACCCAAAGCCCACTGTATTTCATTGTAGCTAAACTATGAGTGTAGTGTATGTGTAACTGTGTGTGAATAAATTCAAAGTGTCTTTAGGAAACGAAATGTCTCATAAGAGCTGAATCCATTTGTGAGGCCAGCAAAGGAATTAAGAGTTTAGGGCAAATGGCAAGGATGTGCAGAGTTGAAACCTAAAAGCCTAACATTGGAATGTCTTGGAGCTTGGTCTAGTAATTAAACAAAGCAATTCTTGTATTAACAAGGATTTTAAATACGATCAGGCTCCCATTCTTATTAGCCTGAACCAAATACACAGTAATGTTCATTAGTTGCTTAAAATTCCTGTTGGTTTGTTTGTTTTTATATGATTTATATAGCTGCTCATCTCACCTAGATGAGTCTAAGTGATGTACAAGGATGAAAAGCAGAAATTCACAGAGCTCATAAATAAAACAATGGCCCCACTTACAACCCCCCCTCAAAAAAAGCCTACATGGACAACAGCACAACTCAGCTAACCTCCAGTCCCAAACACCTGTTTATTATTTCCCTTCTTATTTCTGTTTCTCTTTATGCCAAGCAAAAAAAGTCCAATATTGATATTCCTGAACACATTTATTGCTTTGATGATACAAGAATATTATTAGACAAGTAAATCTGAATTAATTTAAGGCAACTCAAAAATTAAGTCATTTATTATACTATCTGGCTTCTGTGAAACCCAGCAGCTTTGTCAGATGACTATAATGAAACCAACCCTTCTCCAGGGAAGTTTACAGTCCAATCTCAATGTTTACTCCGAAGAAGCTCCAACTCTATATAGTAAATTTAGGACAGCAATTTTTGTAAATGTTTGTATAGTTACTCACTGGAATTGGTCAAAAAGTATATGGCAATTAGTCAGGACAATTCCTGATATTGTTGTCTGATATGATGGCAACTTGAACAACCTCTGGTGTTCTTTTTTCTATGCTGCAGAAGAAGACATCTCAGCGATACAGCCTGCCCACTGCATTCCAGAGCTGTCCATTCGGTGCTGGTGAGTGCCTGCCCCAAGGATATGATATGTAGCCATGTTGCATATGTGCAACATTAGCCGAATACCTGATTGATGTTGTTGGTAGCAAATTAAGGGATGAATGAAGGCGAGTGATTGATCAGGGGGAAATAATGCTTTTTCTTACAGCATTTGCTGTAGTGTTCATCTAAACTCACAATACAATCAGCATGACTTTTTAAAAAAATGGAATTCCAGTTCACTCTCTTGGAACATAGTAGGCAGGATGCGGTTGAATTACAGATGCATTCATATGAATTGTTTAACTGAAGCACAGTTGAACTGTTTCAGTATTTGATTGTTGTACTGGGGTACATAAAATCATAAGACAGGACAACAATAAAGTGCTTCTGAGAATACACTAATTGTCCTTCCCTACTTGTCCCTAGTAGCAAAATAGCTAAAACAGCTTACTATTCCAAATTAGAATAGAATACTTGCATTTATGTTATTAATATATTCCTTTCAGCAACTTATGACAAAACGGTAAGGTGTCTTAGAAATAGTATCCAACATTATTTTGTACAATTTCTTCATAGGGAAATCTGCAGTACCATAATAGTCCCATATATAAGAAAATCACAAGTGTGATAGATAGTTTTTACAATCTATTTACTTGCAGATAAAGACTGAAAGTTGTGAAATGTTGGTTGACAGCATTGCAGATAACATGAAGGAAGAATGGAAATGAAGAGAGGTAGAAATGAAAGAATTTCCCATTAATTAAACTTCAATTTAATGTAATTGGATTTCTTATTGATTATATTAATTCCTGACAGATTATTGATTAATTATTATTCCCTGTTCGTCAGCTTCGATTTATTCTCAGCAGCTCAACATTTACAGGGTAAAAAATGGATCCTTCAATCATGATCTTTAATTCTCTTCATTGTAGAAGTTAATGTTTACATCTGAAGCTCTTTGTGAATATTTGTAATGCTTTGCTTCTCAAATAAATTTATTTATTTCTTTTTTCCTTTTCCTTTTTCTCTTTTTCTTTTCTTCCTTCCTTCTAGCCATCCACAAAATGCAACCCTGGTTCCATGGTCACATTTCTAGAGAAGACACCCAGCGACTTATAATTCAACAAGGACTTGTGGATGGGTATGCTGCTTGAGTAACATTCCAGTTCATAATATTAATTTTACTACTATATTCTGATATGGAGCTGTAGAAATTGGCCAATATGGAGACGGATATTGATGTACACCGCATAAGAATATTGTAAGAGAGTAGAACAATGTATTTCTTTATCTGGGAGAGGCAAGCAAGGACAATTAGCAGTCGCTTTTCTTCACCTTCATAACCACCAGAAGTTTTGTTAGGCTTTGACTTTCAAAGAAAAAGAATCACCATCTATCCAAATACTTGGCTGTTGCATCTCCCAACTCTGCAGATAAATTCATTCTAGCAGCTTTCTATAATATGGCCCTTTAGGTGGGTTAGGACATTTGCAACTTTCAGATCTGCAATCTGTAGACATCTGAAAGAGTCTAGTTAGTATGAAAAAAGACAAATTATTCAAAGATGTATAATTTGCAAGCATTGCAATAGAATAAATTGGAACAGTGGACGGGGAGTGGCCAGGTGATGAAAACTAACCCTTCTTTGGGGTCTGATCAACTGCAGGTTATTCCTGGTGCGTGAAAGTCAGAGGAATCCCAAGGGCTTTGTCTTGTCCCTTAGTCATACGCAAAAAGTGAAGCACTATCTGATACTTCCGGTAAGTGAACAAATGAAACTGGCTGAGCTGCTTTCATCCATCCAACCTAGTTTGGTGTCTAAATGTAAAGCAGGATATTTTTTCTTGGTTTCTTACGTAAATTACTATTGCTTCAGTATCCTAGGGGTTATATTTAAGTATTCTGCATGTATTGTTCTGTTGTACTTTACCTTCTACAAAACATGGGGTAGAGCACTTCTATCTGAGATTAATTCCTGAAATAGAGCCTGACACCACATTCTACTTCTTCTGTACTCTTTTGCCTCTATTTCTGTGCCAATGTTTTCTAATTCTTTATGCTTTTCAGTGTGAAGAAGAAGGACACCTCTACTATACCATGGATGATGGCCAGACGCGTTTTGCTGACTTGATTCAGCTAGTGGAATTTCACCAAATTAATCGTGGCATCCTGCCTTGCAAGCTGAAGCACTATTGCACGTGTGTTGCCTTATGATTGACTGTCACCCATTGGCCATTCCTGGGCCCTGAATTACCATTGGCTAAGGTTTATATGTAGGTCTTTTTGAAATGCATACATCAGGACCTACTTCAGACTTTCAACATCTCTGTCCCCTTGCCTTCAGCCACTCCTACAAGAAACCAAGTAAAGAACAGTGTTTGAAATTTCCCGTGAGGCTATTCATCAGTAAGCCTTCAGATTATTATTATTTTTTTCAGAATCAAAGAAGGATTTCAGGTCACAGTATAGTAGTTTAGTTTGGAAACAGTCACAACATTGTTGGCTGGTGTCTTTATTTTCCCATATTATTTTTTTTACCTCTTCTGTGCCCTTCTATATGTATGTTTTAATACAGATTTTGTTTTGTCACCATGTTACAGAAAATTTGCAGTGTTGATTATTTAATGTTTCTAATATGATTACCAATTTCCAATAGCCTGGTCCAGCATGTATGCCAGACTTATGCATTGTTTCAAAACTCTAACTGACTAGGAACAATAGTAAGATATTAGACCTGATTCTTATTGCAAATCAACACAGATATACAAAAGTCTTATTAACTCTCTTAAGAACTATTGTCTGGTTCTATCAAAGATTCTATGGGTGCTGTCACCTTTGTTAGAAAAATAGTTTTTTTATTGTTCAATCTCTTCCCTGGTACCTAGTAGCATCACAGTTGATGAAAGTAAATGCAACCTGTTCAAGGGATGGGCTACAATGTTATGAGGATCCAAGAAGAGTCTTTGAGGCTGTCCTGAAAGAATCCACAGCAAGAAGGCTCACATGAAGTCCAAAGACTGCTCTGAAATTTTTTGAGACTGTCAGATCTAAGAACAGTGGGCTGCCTGGTAGGCAGAATCACCTTGGGCTTTGGAGAATCACAAAACCCATGAATTTTTCTAATTGTGAGTCTTATTGCAGAGCAAAGATTGAAAGGTTTTTTTGCTTAAGTTTAGTTAATGTGACAGATGACAGATTTAGGTTTGAAGAGTTGTTTCCCCCCCACCCCTTGTATTAAGGGCTTAAAATATTGTGGGAGGGAGAAAGGCTAATGCCAGAAGGCTATGACATTCTTATTTCTGCTACTTTTTGAGGCCAGTCTATACTGTGATCTTTTTTGTTTGTATATGTAAATACTGGTAATAAATCTTATTTTTTATGATACCTCATGTTGGTTTTCTGTTCAAGTCAAGTTGTGAAACAACTAAGTAATTGCAACTTTTGCTATCAATGTTACCTTATAGAATCTTTTAAAAAAAATCTCCATATCTAAGGCACCAGATTTCTAATATCTAATTCAACATAAATGTATTTCATCCTCATGTTTTCCTATCCTAAACACTGTCTGCAGCAGGAATGGTAGCGAGATAGCTAACAGATATCAAATAACACATAATCAGAGTTGGAAGGGACACTTCTTTCTTTGCCATATTTAAAAATTTGACTGCCCAGGATCTTTCCAGATGCCTTGGAGAGACGAGAGCTAAATAACATTTACAAAAGCATCCAGTATGTATTACTTGAAAAATTATTGTATCAGGAAAAAAAGATCACTAAGTTCCAGATTAGTTTTGATGATTCTATGATATTTTGTCTACAAACAAACCAAGCTGGGTAATGTGCCTTACAAAGGTTATTGGGAAATGCCATTTTCTTTTTTCCAAATACTTTGCCAAGTCTCATGGTTTTGTTTATGCATCACGAGTGGCTGATCCTGGAACTAATTAGATGGGATTTGTATGCAAATCCATTTGGAATTTAACAAAATTCGGGAGATTAAGAGTTTACATTTTAGCCAATTAGGTCTTAAGCTGGCCTTTTTAAAGCCCTTTGAACCCTTTGGAGAAGATGTAAGGGCACCAAGTTTTTAGGAAGTTCAAGTCTTTTCAAAAGATTTTTTTTAAAGTCCCTTTTGGGAGTTTACATCTCTCTCCTACACATAGGGCACTATGTCTCCCAAAATTGTACTGATAACAGGTTGTTCATCTGGCATTGGGCTGGCTTTTGGCTGCTAAACTAGCAAAAGATAAGCAGAGGAGGTTCAAAGGTGAGTTTTCAAAATTGTGAATTTGTGTGTGTGTGTGTGTGTGTGTGTGTGCCTAAATAGTGTACAAGGAAGCCATGGATAGCTAAGTTCATTAAATATATATATATATATATATATATATATATATATATATATATATATATATATATATATATATATATGTATGTATTTATTTATTTATATATTTATATGTATATGAACATATATATATGTTTATATATATTCTCCAGTATTACTTTACTTACTCAAAGGCATTCATAAGGAACAAAATGGTATAAGCAGTTGACTTTTTCAATTATTTTCTGCTTTTAACAGGTATAATATATACCATTATCATCCTGTATCCCACCTGCATGCTAACTTCCAACCTCCTGTCTTATTATAATTCTGTTTAATTATCTGTCTATGTATCTCTCTATCTTTCAATTATTCTGCAATTAAATAAAAAGCTGGTATGTTATAAAGCAACACAAAGGAAATAAACACAAAGGAAATACAAGCCAAAGTAAACTATTTCCATCAATGCCTCTCACATCTTTAAAATACTTAAAGCATTCTTAGAAAACAAAATGTTGAGTATTGCAGCTGAGAATTTCATTTGCCTTCCAAAATAGGGGTGTTATATGACTCGTTACCGCTTTTTCGACAATCATTTTGCAAGCAAGCTTAAAACAAGCTCTCTTTATTCCAACATTGTCTATTATCCCCAAATGTTGGGTAACCTTGTTATATATAATGGATGATAAATTAGTAACTGTTCACAAAAAATGGTTAAACAGGCCAGTTACAGATATAACAAAAATATTTGAACAAAATCTTACATACAGTTACTGATACCAGCTTAGTTTTGATAAATATGTTTGGTTGTTATACTAATCCAGAATACTACCTAACCTTGAATTGTATAAAATAAAAACAGGATATAAATGTAATTAATACACGAATTCAGTAATCAGGTTAAAGTGTGTATGTGTGTAGATTTAAGAGAATTTATCTGGTAGTGGGAGCAAATACAATTTCTCTATCAAATAGATTTTGATGAATTACACAATATAATGCTAAATGGGGACTTAAATTTTATAAGAATATGTTTAAAAGTGCACAGTACTGAGTAGCAAACTCACTTTTAAAAAAGTTTCAGTTGCCTGGTCCATCTCTATAAATTGTTATATATTTGTTCAGGATAGGCATGCTCTGTTGTATTGAAAAGGCTTTTTTGTGGTAAATGTTGAAGCACCATTTCTGATAACTATTAAAGGGCAAAATTGTGAAAATATTAATATTGAGATGAAATTTAGCCATAGTTAAATCCCTTTTCTTGTTTGGCCTCTATATTTCATGGCCAAAAAAGGATAAATGTTTAAAATATGTTTGTATTACTGGTGTTTCACTGCAATATATGTTTATATTACTGGTGTTGGACGAGAAGAATAATGAGAATTCTAATCTCACATAACACCAATTTTAGAAGTTATGGTCTCTTGGAACCTTTCCTTATCTATCTAGTGCAAATATTGAATTCTCGCTTTTGCTAGTTTTACCTTTCTTAACAACTATTAGTATAAGGAATAATTTCTTCATTTAGTGACTCTGCGTGGACATTCTGTAGTTCCATTTAATTGTTTGCATAAGTTGCCAGCTTATTTAACATACAAATGTTTTTGAGATATACAAAAACTACAGTTTGTAGACTTGTCCTCTTAAGGATCAAAATCATTTATGACAGAAGTGGGATCTATGAATTTCTACTGTGCAAGTTTGAAAATTTGTTTGCTCCAATTTATTTTGCCTCAGAATTCCTGCTTAATCAAAAGCTGTTGATTTTTACTACTGTTTTCTTTTACTGTTCCAGTTTTAAATACAAATGTCCACTGCATGATCTTCAAAACATTGATATCATGGATCATAAAATAATACTTCAATATTTTGGGAGTAGCGTATTTGCTTGTGTTTAGGGTCATCAACTGGTAAAAATAAAACATTCAAGTCTTTACTTGGGCCTTTAGTAGTATTGATATAATGCAACCAACAACTGGTTTTTACAAATCAATATTAGTATTCTCATAAGGCAGGCTTTTATTTATTTGATTTTTATCTCACCTTTTTTACTTCATAAGTAATTCAGGATTGCGATCATAAACAAGCTGGCCATATAGTCTCGTACCATCCTGATCCTGATCATGGAGAGACTTTTCTTCTGTTCTTGCCCATGCCAAATGTTAGTTGGACTTACACCCAAAACTAACAATCATATTGCAAAGGGTGAGTTCTGTATCAGCATCTTCAAAGACATAATACACTATGTTCCATGCTGTAACTTCCAATGTTTAACAAATGCCAACTCGACTGTAGAACTTTGCTTCAAAGAAAATAGATTCAGTATGAGGTGAGAGTCTGTTTCACTTTTGTGAACACATGCCTCAAGAACACATTTGTGCTTCCAAAAGCTCGGGTACTAAGGAATTATTACTGAATAGTCTGGAAATACGTTAAAGTACATAAATATGAAGTAAATATGTATTATAAAGAAGACCTGAAGATACCAGGTTGAGAAAAATTATGAGAAGAACTCATCAAAAGCAACATTACAAGACCAGTTGGTAAAATTACTAATGTATTATGTAACTTGATGTTTACCTAATATGCATATATTTATACAATTGACAGCATTATTTATTATTGGGTATATACTTTAAAAAAAATGGCCATTTGAAATAAAATAGGAAATAATCCACTCCTAAATTTGGCCAGTCAAGTTGAAAAGAATCACCTGTCTTCTAGTTTTTGCCACAATGAGGAACATTACCAAGAAAGAAAAGCTGGAAGCAGCCACAGGGCTAGCACTCAACCAGACTCTAGAGATCAAACAGTTGGATGTCTGCGATGAAAAATCCATCAAGAACTGCATTAACAGCATTCCTCAGAGACATATTGATATCCTCAGTAAGTACCCAGAGAATTGCAGCTTTATCAGCCTTCTGGGGGATATAACAATAAACTCCATCAATCCGTGTGTGTGTTTGTGTGTGTGTGTGTGTGTGTGTGTGTGTGTGTGTTGCCTGCATGAATCTGACTCAGTTAAGCAGATACCTCCACGACTAGAGAAGAGGCATTCCTGTAGCAGCCTCAACAAGAAAATATGATTTGGCAGATGCCAGCCCCTGAGTGTTAATCACTAAGATCATGAATAAGGCAGAGATATCATAGGTCATTCATATAACAACACATTTTTCTGGAGCAGTGGAGAATACTCCTTTAAAACTGCCACAGTTAATCATAAGTTTATCCTCCATAATCATAATCAGTTTAAGGCAAACACTACATCATGATGGTATATCTCAATAGAAGAGAACATCTGTAGCTCAGGGTTGAACCTTGGGTCCTTGGTACTGTTTGGGATTGGTGATTATTTATTTTTTTTTGCAGATGTTTCATTACCAGACTAAGTAACACATCAGTATGGAATGTCATGTCTTTTAAAAACAGCTAATGGAATATTTCAGCTACATTTAGTGGTCATTTGGAAGAGCTTTTTCTCTAATAACACATACTAAGGGCCAAGATTTATTTTAAAAAGGCAAAGGAAACACAAGGCAAGAGTTATACATCACATTACTTGAACTGAGATGACAATGCCATTGGGAAATATTACAGTAGGATGTAGTGTGAAAATGAAGGCATGTATTATGAATGATTGATTATACTGAGCTCAATTTCTAGATGAGATTAAAGTCTGAAAGAATTCATTGTTTTGTAATTAGGTGCCATATTTTGGGAAGGGCCAGAGTGCCTAGGACTGCACAAAGCAAATCAAGGACATATTGATGTTACTGAAATAAAGATGTACTTCCTTGGAGGGTGGGTCTTGTTGAACGTATACAAAAATTTCTATACTGGTTTTCATTCTATCCCACCATGCACATAAGTCATGCGCATAAAGTCTGCTTCCACATATAATCCAGTTTCTCACCATTATTGAATAACAGATCAGTTGCCAGGTATTCAGACATTGTGCTTTGAACATATTGGTGAACATTTAGTTAATGTTTGCTGCAAGCAGCAAGAGTCTTCTTTGGTGATGACCATTATTAATCCTTAGAATAAAATATAGAACAACAGAGTTGAAAGGTGCTCTTCTGATCAGGGGTGGGATTCAAATTTTTTAACGACCAATTCTGTGGGCATGGCTAGGTGGGCGTGGCTAGGTGGGCATGGCCAGGTGGGCATGGCCATGTGACTGAGTGGGCAGGGCTTCTCCTTTTTTTACAGCACCCCACCCCTGCACACATTTTTTTTTGCCTTCTGGGCCACAGGGGATCCTCCTGGGGAGGGGGTGTTTTTGCTCCCAGAACGCTTCCTTGGGGCTCAGGAAGGAAAAAAAAATGGAGGTCTGGGGGGGGGGGGGGTGTTTTTGCTCCCAGAAGGCTTTCCTGGGGCAAAGGCAAATAATAGAATGCGGGGGAGTACAACTCTCCCCCAGTCCCCCTTTGCCTCCTGGGCCTCGGGGAAGCCTCCTGGACAAAGCAGTAAGACAGCAAGTGGGATCCCGGCACAGCTGATCATCAGAACAGCTGATCATCATGAGGGGGAAGAAGAAATACCTTAAGGAGTTACTGGGTGGGGGAGAATGCAGTCAGCGATGTCGGGCTTGGCTATGATGTCGCGCATGTGCAATGAGGACTGACGGAGCATGGAGGGGTGGGGAGAGGCAAGCCAGGGGCATGATTTGCTGGTTCTCTGAACTGTGCAGAATCATAACAACCGTTTCTATAGAACCAGTCCGAACTGGTAGAATCCCACCCCTGCTTCTAATTCAACCCCCTGCTTAGGCAGTAAACCCTATACCATTTCAGGCAAATGGTTATCCAATATCTTCTTAAAAATTTCCAGTGTTGGAACACTTGCAACTTCTGGAGACAAGTTGTTCCACTGATTTATTGTTCTCACTGTCAGGAAATTTCTCATTAGTTCTAGGTTGCTTCTCTCCTTGATTAGTTTTCATTCATTGCTTCTTGTCCTGCCCTCAGGTGCTTTGGAGAATAGCTTGACTCCCTCTTCTTTGTGGCAGCCCCTGAGACATTGGAACACGGCTATCATGTCTCCCCTAGTCCTTCTTTTCATTAGACTAGACATACCCAGTTCCTGCAACCATTCTCTATATGTTTTAGCCTGCAGTCCCTTAATCTTCTGGTCTCTAGATATCTGATTAGCTGGAAAAGTTAATGGTAGGCATATTTTCTGACTCAACGCTTTAGATATCCAAGCGGCAAACTTTCAAGGTTCAATAATGTCATTTTCAGTTGACTTTCCATTTAATGCTTTATCATGTTGTATGGTGATTGGTAAAACAATCAAAATTCTTAACTATTACTTATAGTCAACAATGCTGGGCTGGGCTCCATTGGTCCTATTGAGTGTCAATCAATTGAAGAGATGAAGGCTATAATGGAAACCAACTTCTTTGGTGTAGTAAGGATGATTAAAGAGGTCTTGCCAGACATGAAGAAAAGGAGGAGTGGGCACATTGTGGTCATCAGTAGTGTCCTGGGTTTGCAAGGTAAGCTGACTTTTATTTATCTACATTGTCCAAACAGTAGTCAACTCGGGAGGAGCAGACAGAGCATTTCATTTAGATGCATTTAGAGTTTGATAGTATCTGATAGTATCTGGTTCAACATGTTATAGGAACCTATCCATTATCTTGTCCTGTTGACAGCCAAGATAATCTATTATCCCAGAAATTGGTTATTTTCCCTGGGTTAGAAAAACTATCTTCCTATTGAAGTTTCTAGCTAGTATGGGCAATCAATTATTTGCGGTAAGTATTGAACTTCAGAGTTTAATGTCGGTGGCTTAGACAACAAAATTCTTGATATTTTGCTGGCAACTGTGGATTGGCATCGTCAGAGACAAGATGGCCCAATGCTTCTACTTTTAAAATACTTTTTTTTAACTTTGAAGAAAGAAAACGGGAAAAGAAAAGCTGTGGGAAGTTATTCATTTCAATTTTCTCCCAGAAAACCCCTTCAACAGCAGAGAGAAAGGGAGAGAGAGAGAGAGTGGGAGGGAGGGAGGGAGGGGGGGAGAGAGAGAGAGAGAGAGAGAGGCTAAATTCCTGCTGGTCATTTCTGATTAACAAAATATAGAGATAAGGTCATGACTGCATCGCCATAATTAGGGGGCATGCATAAGCGCACCAACGTACCTACCGTCCCTGTCCTATTGTTTCTTTTTATTTTTCTTATATGTATCCATTTCATGTATTCATAACTTTGTTTATACTTATACCTGTTATCTTATAATCACTTGACAAATAAAATAAATAAAATAAAATGATCTATTATATTTTGTCTTCTAGGCATCATTTTCAACGACATCTATGCTGCGTCCAAATTTGCTATTGAAGGCTTCTGTGAAAGCCTTATTATCCAAGCTCTCAGATTTAATATCTTGTGAGTGGGTGGTAGTGATGATGCTAATAAACTTCCCTCCCATTAGACTATATTTTAATGAATGGAATACAAATGAAAATTCAAGAAAAGCAGTTTTATTCATTGGAATAGTCTAGCAAAAGGCTTAGATTTTGATCTTTAGCAGAAAAAAGTGGCAATATGTGGAAAAGGTTTGTTCTGTTAACTGAATATCACATAGCTGCTGATCAGATAAAATTGCTATGAATAGTTCAGAGTTAACCTCTATACAGATAGCCCTTGACTTAATAGAGTTCGTTTAGTGACCATTTGAAGTTACAATGGCAATGAAAAAAAGTGATTTATGACCGTTTTTCATATGACCATTGCAGCATCCCCATGGTCACCTGATCAAAATTTGAATGCTTGGCACCTGGCATGTTTATATGACGGTTGTGATCTTCTGATAAGCTGTCAATAGGGAAACCAGAGTCACTTAACAACCATGTTACCAACTTAACAACTGCAGTGCTTCATTTAACAGCTATGGAAAAAATGTCATAAAATGGAGCAAAACTCACTTAAAACTCATTCGCTTAGCAACAGAAATTTTGGACTCAATTACCTGTATAGGCTTTTGGAATCTCTTCCCCTTCTGATCAGTTAAAAGTGTATTTGCTCAATACTTCAGCTATGAAAATTCAGAGTGTTAAGTAGAAGATTAAAAGCTGTTTCCACAGGGATATTACTATCTAAAACAGGTTTCCTTGTCCTGGTGTCCTCCAAATTAGTGAGCCAATAAAATAGTACTTTGGAATTCTGTGAATTGTAAGTTCAGCATTTCTTGAGACTTGAAGAAGGTAACTCAACATTTTCTTAATAAATCAATGCAAACAACTTTCACTCTTTTCTTGGGAAGCTTACCTGATTAGTTCCAGTTTCCAGTATGAATTCCAACCAGTATAAACGCTAGATCTGATTATTGAATAGATTTATGCATCTCATTCTATTATTTTTAAGATGATTAAGTACCAATGAACATGACTAATTCACAAAATTTAAAAACTGGAGGAAACTGAAATTTTGTAGCCAATGTCCTCAGAATAGGACTGCTGGTGGTATCTTCTAAAAACTCATTTCTGTTATGATTTTTCATGCTTTATTTGTAGTGTTAGCTTGATAGAGCCTGGTCCAGTGGTGACTGAGTTTGAGATGAAAATCTATGAAGATGCAGAGAAAGCTGACTATTCCCAGACAGATCCTGAGACTGCTGAAATATTTTCTCAGATTTATCTCAAAAATTCCAAAGCTATCTTCTCCAGCCTGAGTCAAACACCTGAAGATGTAACTGAGGTGATAATATCCTCTAATTTGGGGTTTGATACTGTAGAATCAAGAGGTTCATAGATGCCCCGTGATCTCACCACGCTAGCTACGCTCCCTGTATCCTGCCTCCTGTCCATTTGCCATTTCTATAAGAATTTGTGTGAAAGGAGATTGTTTACATGTAACTTTTAATGCATTCATATAATATTGATAAATGAGGTATGCTCTTCTCTGACACCTGATACCCTTGCTAAGATTTACTTCTAATTCACTTTAATTGAGAGAAATCATCCTTTTGTTTCCTAAAGTTGACTTTTAAAATTATACTCACATGAATGTCTTCTGATTCCCTTGGCAGCATATTCTAAAGGTCATTTGTATGGCCAGGCCGCCCTTCCGTCACCAGACTAATGCCATGTATACCCCCATGATGGCTCTCAAGCAAGCTGATTCCACTGGGGCCCTGATGACAGACTCGTTCTATAAATTGATCTTCAGATACAACAACCTTTTGCGCATTAGCCTAAGAGCCATCCAGCTCCTCCGCTGGCAAGCACGCAAAGTGAAACAAGGTGCCCGATTGCTGGGCTTCAGATAAAGTTCTTTGTGATGGTAGCCCAAACTTCACAGTCAACAAGACAGTTAGGGGTAATTGCATGGAAACTCTTCAAGTGATTGCTTAATATATTAGCTTTGAACTATTGAACTTACAATTTATGTTTGTTAAACTCTCTTAACTCCCAATTCTTGCTTTATTTGCACTGTAGCATTATTAATTGCAATGTGTATATAATTATTTGGAAAACAAAAAAGAACAGAGCAAAGAGATAAAACAAAGAAGCATCAATAAGAATCCCCCAACAGAAAAGCAATTTACAAACACAAGAACCATAGCTGGAAAGAAAGTCAAAACTGGGAATTTGCAAAGTGATAAATACACAAGTATATACACTAGGGATGCGATCCAACTGGGGTAACTACCAGGTCTATGATTTACATTTTGCTGCGTGTGTGTGAAACGTTGTCATCTTGCAGCCTGGACAGCTGAGCAGCGCTGTGCGCAGGTGCGTAGTATTTGAAAAAGCTCTTTTTTCCTGCTTTTTCAATTGCAGCTGTGCCGCGCAAAGCAGCTGAGGTTGAAAAAGCAGGAAATAAAGGTCAGGTAAGAGCCCGGGTGGGCAGGTGGGCCAAAACAGCAGCAGACAAAGAACTGGTTCTATGTCTGCTGCTTTTCAGAGCTACCAGTTCTATAGAGCCAGACAGAACCGGTAGAATCCCACTCCTGATGTACATATAATCCCACTCCTGATGTACATGGCATACACACTTAACAATCTTAAGGAGAGAAAAAGTAAGCATCCATTTTCAATATTTCTGACAAGAATGATATATTACAACAATTATTAATATAACTTGCCAATGGTAAATAAATTTGATTAATTTTTCCTGCTTTTAAAACAATTTTGGAGCTTTTCTATACTAGTAATTTTACAGAAATACAGTCTACGCTTTAAAACACTATTGATAAAATAATAGAGATATTTTACTTTTCCAATACATTGCAATAGTCAAATGAATTGGTAACCATAAAAATCGAATCAATTCATTTTGTTGTAAAACAATTTCAGAATTCTCTATTAATGACTTCAAGTAATTTTCTTGGTTTCTTTAAAAACCTCTGACCAAAACACTAATTAATTGGACATTACCACTAAAGTTGATAATATACACCAATTCATTTACACCCCAGATAACACAATCTGTTATATTTCTATCCTACAGAATTCATGCTCTGCTAATGGCAAATTACTTTGGAACGGAGTATTGCTTATATGGTGCAGAGTATCAGAAGATAAGCTGGGTCTTCTTTTGTTGCCCTGTAATACAGAGAACAGATCTGGAAAGCAAGTTAGTGGGGTGGGGAGAGATTAGGGTTTTGCAGTATCCTTCCCCTAGCCATGTCCACCAAGCCATGCCCATAGAACCAGTAGCAAAAAAAATTTTAATCCCACCACTGGTTATTATATTGGAAACAGTTTTGCATCACCAGTAACATTACATCACCTGGATAAAGAGGGAGCACAAACAGAACTGTCTTGTTTATAAATTATAATCATCAGAACCACCCTCCATAACTGTCATTTATGATAAAAGGTGGGGGTTCAAAAAGGGCCATTTTAGATACCCTGGATTTGCAGACAAAGATGGTAGAAATTCTTAAACAAGAGTTCACAATTCATCACACACTTGAGTTGGCAAAGACTTGAGTTGCAATTTCAAATGCCCTTGTCATTATGTGTGGTTTTGTTCCACTGAGTTTATAGTGGAAATCAGGCTGGTCTAATTCCTTTTCAATTAGAATGCTTTGTTCTATATGACAATGCCCATATGTACTACAATTTGCTACCCCACTGCATTTTGGGCTAATAACAGACTGAAAAAAATTATATTTCCTCTAGCTAGGTTTCTGCATCAAGGGCAGTTTAGATGCCTTTTTAAATCAGCTATACCTTTTCCCATCAACCTGCTTGTCACAATCCTTTCAAGATCCAAAGGGATTTGCCCAACCATACTTTTACTAATTTCTTGAGGCTTTGGCTCTTATGGTTTACTCAGCTGTTATATTGTCTCTTCAAGATTACCTTCATCTTTTAAAACATTATGAAAATACTTTGTTTTTAATTCTGCTGAACACTCCTTGGAGTTTCTCTTCATATTGCCAAACCTTTTGTATCAATATCCACAGGTCTCATTCATCACTTGTCATTGAAAATAGTTTTTTTTAAACTTTCAGGCTTTTTTTTAATTTTGAAAGTTAAAACAAAAATTCCCCTAAAGTAAGAAATTTTACAAAAATAAAACAAAAGTAGGCAAAATGTTAAGGAAGATATAGTATTTTTAATATGCTCACTTAGCACCAAGGACTTTGCAATGGGTTGCATCTTTATTATCTTTTAATAGGATAAAGGGGTCTTTTGCCAGAAATCTCTATTAACTTTGATTCCATTTAATTATATTAACATTATACTGCACCCCTTCCTCCCCAGTTCTTTGACAAAATGGATGTCCAGAGAATCCTTGAGTTTTTCTTGCATCAAATGGCTTCACTTTATAAACTCCAACATCTAATCTGAACTTTTCAAACCCCTAATTCAAAAGGTATGGGCCTTTCCCTAACTATTTTCTAATTGGATCCTAATAAGCTTTGTTATATGCAACAAATAAAGTGTATATGCAAACAATTTATTAAGCTGTTGAATATTTTTCCTGATACTCTTTGCTAATACTTTAATAATGAGATCAAACAAAGTGAGATAATTTAGTAATCCTATTTATTTTAAAAGTTTTTTTTTCTGAATCCTCTGCTTTTAATTACTGCTTTTGTGAGTAAATATAACTGATTAATAATAAAATCAACTAATTTTCCGATCCAGTTTTTAAATTTTACTTTGTGCTCCTACAAAAGCTTTCAGAATATATAAAAACAATAATGATCAACATAGTGTATTGTAGTCAATATTTTTCTAATTGAATCTATTTTATTTATTTTATTTTAAAAAATCAGGGTTGATCTGATCAGGGGAGATATAATTGTATAAGAACAGATTTAATTTTTGGACAATAATGTAGAGCTTTATTTTTAAGTTTTCATTTAATAATGCTTATACTATGACGTTCAGTTAAGATATTGTTTCCAGGGAACCAGAATTTTCATTGACTATCCATGCTTTTGGAAAAGATATACCTCACAACCATGTATAAGTTGCTCTACTTCCCAAATAAATTTTTTGACTCTTGAAAGCTTTTCTCATGGTGATTGTTCAACTTTTCCATTCTGGCAAATCTTTCTTTCTCGCAAGGATTTAAGCAATATTGCCTTCAATTTAGCTTGGTGATTTTCACTTTTTTTTTTTTTGTTCTGCTTATTAACCATTTCAAAGGTTTTCACTCACATATGCACAGTATGGAAAAGAATTGTCACCTTTCACTCACATATGCACAGTATGGAAAAGAAATGTCACTTACTATTCATTAGTAAGTGATTGTATAGTTCAATCTCTTATCTACCTCAAGTCACTACAAGATATATTCTGATGTTCTGTACTATGGTAGTTTCTTTCAGACATGTTAGGACTATAACTCTCAAATGTACCAAAACAACATGGTTAAAAATGGAACTTCTAAGTGCTTGGGAAACTCAAGTTGGAGAAGGCTATAGCATAATAGAAAGAATATAATAATAAGCAACAAGAAATAAAGAAGAGATGAAAACTACGTCTAACCGGATGTTCTTCCAATGTGATGATTATTTTGCTTGGGGTTAATGAGAATTCTAGTCCAATAACCTAAAGATCAATATAACTGAATAGCTGTTTCCCTCTTTAAGTCATTGAGTTCATGGCACTAGTTTTACATAATTATCTGCATTATCCCTTATTCTATGTCCCACAATAGCTTGTTAATTCATGCAAAATGTGTATCTTTATTCTAAAGCCTAGAAATTAAGAAAATTATATGCTGTGTAGTTTCTTTGATGCCTATTTATAGCAGTGGTGATGATCTATTAGGTATAAAAGTTGATAATGCAAGAAAAAGTGCACAATCTTTATTAACTTTAAGAGATTCTATCACAACTACAACATGAGAGGGAAAGTAATTTAATTAAATCTGATGAGATATAAAGTAAACTCATCTAATAAAACTAGGGCTTTGATAACTGGGCTGCAAAACACCAGATGACCACTAGATGGCAGCAAAGAGAGCTCTAAATATAATGTCTGTACATAGAATGAATTCCAGGCTCTCAATACTGAATACTTGGGTAAGTGGAGACACCTAATGGCCAATCTTGGTAACTTTTCATTCCTGATTACATTGTGTTAGCATATTGATTTAAAATATTTTGATATGGTATTATACTTTATTTATTTAATTTATTTGTATCCTACCTTTATTATATAATTTTTATCTATTGCTTTCAATATATATGTTTCAAGATGTAGACACATATATATACACATAAGCATTAGGATTTCTAGTACAGATAGTTTTCGACTTACAATAGTTTGTTTAGTGTCCATTCAAAGTTACAACAGCCCTGAAAAAAGTGACTTATGACCATTTTTCACACACAACCATTGCAGCAGCCCCATAATCACTTGATTAAAATTCAGATGCTTGGCAACTGACTCACATTTATGACAGTTGCAGTGTTCTAGGTCATGTGATCAGCTTTTGTGACCAAAGTCAATGAGGAAGCCAGATTCACTTAACAACAGAGTTACTAACTTAGCAACTGTAGTGATTCACTAAACAGCTGTGGCAAGAAAGGTTGAAAACTGGGGCAAAACTCCCTTAATAAATGTCTCACTGAACAACAGAAGTTTTGTTGTGCTCAGTTTTGGTCATAAGTTGAGGATTACCTGTCCTAGTTCTGGGAAGTCAAAGTGCAAATTAAAGAAAGTGCAAATAGGGGAAATTGGAACTGTAAGCAACAGGAAACACTATTGGCTGTATTCACCGCAATCCGTTTATCCATCTACTAAAATTCCAAGGTAAAGTTATCATCCCAAAACTTCTGAAAGCTCTGCAGCCAGAGAAAGATTGCTATTGCCAATATATTTGCATGTTCACAGTCCTAGGTTCAGTCCCTGTTATTGCTGATTATAAATGGTTCAGGCAAAATCTGTTAAGATCTGAGTCATACATAGATTTTTTTTTTTGTTTCATTACAGTCGCTGGATTATCAGATTTTTCTCCCTTTCGGTATCTTAGATGAGTAATATATTTGGAACTCAGCACTTTCCAGCCAAATCATCAACTAGAGCTGTATTTCTCTTAAACTTCAAGACAGATCTAGGTGGAGCAACAGTTCAACTTTTCCACATACAGAGGAGTTGATCTATCCTATTTTTGAATAAGTTAAATGTATTTTTGTGCAAATATTTCTTTCCATAAGATATAGATACAGATTAACAAATTGGAAGGTGTCGTATCGGCCGATACGATCACAAAAGACGCAAGGCAGTGACTGGTTTTAGCTCTTTTTATTCAGGTTTTAAAATCTGCGGCCGGCTGGGTATGCAGCAGCTTATATTGAACTGGTGCCGGCGCCGCGGCCAATGACAGCCGTTCAAATTGCCCGCAATTGGCTCGGCCAATCGTGGTCGCTTCGGAACAGCCAATCAGTGCCGCATGCTCGACCAATCCAGTTGCTGTGCGCTTGTCCAATCAGGGGTGCAGGATTCCAAGAATGCTAATGTCCATACAGAACACCCCTCCTCTCTTGGTTCGGTCCTACGTAACGTAGTCCCGTAAGTAGGCAGGGCTCCGTACTGGACCTGCGCAGATTAGTTGTCTCTTGGCTGCCGGCCGGTTTGGTCGGGGTCTGTGTCGCTCTCCGCCTCGTCAATGGAACCGCCTGGAAGGGTGAGTCAGGCCTCTCGCCGCAGGTCCCTCCTGGGCTACCCGGGTTGGTCAAGTTGCTGGCTTCGCTGCTCCCGCTCGGGCTTCCCGGGCTGGTCGAGCTGGCTTGGCTGCTCCCGCTCGGGCTTCCCGGGCTGGTCGAGCTGGCTTGGCTGCTCCTTCCAGGCGAGGCTTCGAGCGGGTCATTCCTTGGTGCTTCGGTAGGTGAGTATTCCTGGTTTCTTTTTTGATGGGTTTGTCTGTTTTGTTCTTTGGGGTTTTCCCTCCCCTCTTGGTTGGTGTTTTGGCGTTCCCTCTCTGTTCCTGGTTCTCTGTTTGTGTGTGCTTGCGTGTCGATTGTATTTCCAGCGGTGGTTCTCGATCTTAGCTGATCGATGTGTCGTTTCCATGCTCTCCCGTCGTTTGTTAGTAGTTGGTACGAGCGGGGACCCATTACCTGGGTTATCGTTGCCGGTATCCAGAGTGGGTCCCCTGTGAAGTTTTTCGCATAGACCGCGTCTCCTGGTGTGAACGTCCGGTGCTTGCTGGAGGAGTCGGAAGGTTTTTCTGGGTTGTATGTGGGGTGCAGGTGGTCGAGTGGTGATCGCAGCTTTCTTCCCATCAGCAGCTTTGCCAGGCTCTTGTTCGTTGTTGTGTTCAGGGTTATGTGTTGTATGAATAACATCCTGTTGATTTTGTCCTGTATTTCCCCGGTTTCGATTTTTTGAATCGTCTTTTTCATGAATTGGACCATTTTTTCCACCCTTCCGTTCGCTGCCGGGTGAGCCGGTGCTGTCAACACGTGCCGAATCCTCCGTTCTGCCAGGAATCTTTCGAAGGGTAGCGCGGTGAACTGGGGGCCGTTGTCAGATACGATGACATCTGGGAGGCCATGGGTTGCGAATAATTTGCTGAGTTCCTTGATGACGGCTTCTGTGGTGGTTGTTCTCATGTTGCTTACCTCCAGCCAGTTGGAGTAAGCGTCTACCGTCACCAGGAACATGTGTCCTTTGGTGGGTCCCATGAAATCTATGTGAATCCTGGACCATGGCCCTCTGGGGGTTTCCCATTCCAGGATTGGGGCGGCGGGAGGGCTCGGTCTGGATTCTTGGCATTGCTTGCACGATGCCACCCAGGCTTCGATTTCTTTGTCCATCCCTGGCCACCAGGCGTGACTTCTGGCCAGGGCTTTTGTTCTAACGATGCCAGGGTGCCCTTCGTGCAGCATGTCCAAGACTCTTTTCTGTAGTTTTTCCGGGATTATGACTCTGTCCCCCCACAGTAAACAGCCCTTTTGTGTGAAGAGTTCTGTTTGACATCTCTGGAAGGTTCTGAATTGTTCATCATCGTCTTTTTCCAGCCACCCTTTCTCCACCCATCTTAGAACCCGCGCCAGACGTTTGTCTTTATTTGTTGCCAGGGCAATGTCTGACGTGGTTAGTGGGAGGTTGGGTAAAGTCTCTATGCTCAGGGTGGACATGGTGGGTGCTGGTTCAGCGTCCAGGTTGGGCAGCGGCGTGCGGCTCAATGCGTCTGCGTGCGGGATTGACTTACCGGGGCGATGGTCCAGCCGGTAATTGTAGGCGGCGAGGAATTCGGACCCCCTTGTCATCCTTGGGGATAGGATGTTGAGGTGGCCCTGTCCCCTGCCAGGATTCCGAGCAGCGGTTTGTGGTCTGTGATGATGGAAAAAGTCCTGCCGTAAAGGTACTCATGGAACTTCTTTACGGCTGCGATGATTGACAGGGCCTCCTTGTCCAGCTGGCTATAATTCCTTTCCGGTTTCGAGAGAGTCCTTGAAAAGAAGGCGATGGATGCTTCTTTTCCATCGGCGAGGGTGTGGCAGAGGACGGCCCTGACGCCGAAGGGGGACGCGTCGCACGTTACGGTTAGGGGTAGTGTCTCGCTGTATTGGATGAGAACAGCGTCCGATGTGAGCAGGTCTTTTGTTCGGTTGAATGCATCTTCCTCTCACCTTCCCCAGCTCCAGGTGGCTGTCTTGTCAAGCAGCCTATGCAACGGTTCCACCGCGGTTGCCTTTTGGGGCAGGAAAACATTATAGAAGTTAATCAACCCCAGAAACGCCTGCAATTCGGCTTTATTTCTTGGTCTGGGGGCTTCCTTGATGGCTCTGATTGGGTGAATCCTGTGCTGGTCTATGAGGTACCCTAGGAACTCGACTCTTTCTGTGCGCAGCTTCTCTTTCTTGACCTTTAGCCCTGTGTCTTTGAACCTTTGAAGCACCTCCCTCAGGCGGCTTTCCAGTTGTTTTTGGTCGGCTGCTGACACCAGCACGTCGTCAAAATAGGGCACTACCCCTTTGATGCCCTGGAGCAGCCTCTCCATTAAACTTTGGAAGACCCCCGGGGCTACGCTGACTCCAAACTGGAGCCTCTTGCAGCGGAATGCCCCACGGTGGGTGACTATGGTTTGCGCTTCTGCGGTTTCCTCGTCAACCGGCAGTTGCTGATAAGCTTGTGCCAGGTCGAGTTTGGCAAAAATCTTGCCTCCCCCCAGTGAGTGGAGAAGGTGCTGTACTACCGGGACGGGGTAAGCGCTTTGTTGCAGTGCGCGATTGAGGGTGGCCTTATAGTCACTGCAAATTCTCACTGACCCATCTGGTTTTACTGGGGTGACTATAGGGGTCTCCCACCTGGCATGGTCTGTTGGTTCGAGTACTCCCTGTTCGATGAGCTTATTTAGTTGCTCGTCGATTTTGGGCCTGAGTGCAAAGGGTACTCGCCGGGGTTTGAGGCGGATTGGGGCGATGGCGGGGTCTAGGCTGAAGGTTATCAGGGCCCCTCGGTACTTGCCTAGGCTGCCGTTGAAGACCTCTTGGAAGTCCCGCGCGAGCTGCTCCTCCCAGTCCGTCTCGGCGATGTGGTTGGTGCCGGTCACCTCTATTCCCAATGGCGTGAACCATTGCAGTCCCAAGAGGCTGGGCGGTCCTTCTCTATGACGGTTAGGGGAGTATCTCGGTGTGCCCCTTAAATGTGACTTTGAAGTGTCCGATTCCTACCACGGGGATGTGGTTCCCCTGGTAGTCCTTGAGGATGAGTTTCTGGCTTTCCAGTTCTCGCCGATGTATGGTTGGCACCAAACGCTTGATTTCCCACCATGCGACCATGGAGAGGTAGGACCCGGAGTCCACCTCCATTTTGCATGGGCGGTCTTCAATGGCCACCTCCACGTGGACCTTTCAGCCATCCCAGTTGGATGAATGGCCGATAACGACCGTCTGGTGGGTTTCTTCTCATTGTCGGGCCTTGTTGAAATGCCTATTTCTTCCTTCCCGGCTCCACCGGCTCTCGGTGTTTCGGTCTCGGGTCCTCGGGGGGGGGTGCCGTCTCGTCTCCGCAGGCTGCTGTCTCGGCGCCGGGGGCTGTGGTTCCTTTTAAAATGGCACACCTTGGCGATGTGGCCCCGTTTGTCGCAGTGCCGGCATATTGCATCGAAGAACCGGCATTCCGACCGTGGGTGATCACCGCTGCACCTGGCGCACTGGAACCTCGACTTGCGGCTCCGCTGCTTGCGCCGGTCTCGTTCCGTCTGTAGCCGGTGGATGTCTTCCTCGTCGTCCTCAGAGTCGGTGGGGGAGTTGAGGTCACCGTGGTGTGTGGAGGTGGTTTTCGGCGGGTGGTCTCAGTCTGCCTCTCGGGGGTCGGGGTCGTCTCGGCCATGGTTGGGCGATCTGTGGTGCTCGCTTGCCTCATCCGGGCCGCTGATCTCCTGGTCGCTTCCGCTGTGGTTGCCTCGGCGAGGGCATCGGTGAGGGATATGTCACCCCTCACCATGAGCCGGCTCTGCAGGACGGGGTCTTTGAGGCCAAGGATGACGCAGTCTCGCAGGGCTTCGTCGAGATCAGTGAACCCGCACAGGCCCCCGAAGCCATGAAGTCGCTGATGCTCTGGACCTCTTTTTGATCCCGCCGGTAGAAATCGTGTCGGCGGATGAGGGTGGGCACGGCGGGTGCGTAGTGGCTTTGCAGCAGGGGTTTGAGGTCGGCCCAGTCCATTGCCTTTACGTCGAGGGGTTTGGTGAGGGTCTTCACCATCTTAAACACTGCGGGCCCGCAGTAGGTCAGCCCCTTTTTTCTGCCCATTTGTGTCTTTAAGATTGCTGCTCTCCAAGAACATGAGGAATCTATCGATGTAGGATTCCCAGTCCTCGGCAGCTTGGTTGAAAGGTGCGGGTGGTGCGGTGCCGCTGGCCATGTTGCCTGTTGCTGTTCCGCGTGCCACGTGCGATGTGGGTCTTGCTTCAGGATCCCACCTTCATCACCAGTGTCGTATCGGCCGATACGATCACAAAAGACGCGAGGCAGTGACTGGTTTTAGCTCTTTTAATTCAGGTTTTAAAATTTGCGGCCGGCTGGGTATGCAGTGGCTTATATTGAACTGGTGCCGGCACCGCGGCCAATGACAGCCGTTCGAATCGCCCGCGATCAGCTCGGCCAATCGTGGTCACTTCGGAACGGCCAATCAGTGCCGCACGCTCGACCAATCCAGTTGCTGTGCGCTTGTCCAATCAGGGGTGCAGGATTCCAAGAATGCTAATGTCCATACAGAACAGAAGGGACCTTGTAGGTTGTCTAGTCCAACCCCCTGCCCAAACAGATTCTACACCATTTCTGACAGATGGTAATCCAGTCTCTTCTTGAAAGCTTCCAGTGGTGAAGCTCCCACAATTCTGAAGGCAAGCTGTTCCATTGGTTGATTGTTCTCATTGTCAGAAAATTTCTCCTTATTTCCAGGTTGAATCTCTCCTTGTTCAGTTTCCATCCATTATTCCTTGTTTGGCCTACAGGCGCTTTAGAAAATAGCTTGATCCCTTCCTCTCTGTGGCAGCCCCTCAAATATTGGAACACTGCTACCATGTCTCCCCTGGTCCTTCTCTTCACTAGACTAGCCATTCAAAATTCCTGTAACTGTTCTTAGTCTTCAGTCTCCTAATCATCTTGGTTGCTCTTCTCTGCACTCTTTCTAGAGTCTCAACATCTTTTTTATAATGTGGTAACCAAAACTGGATGCAGAGTTCTAGGTGTGGTCTTACTAAGGTTTTATAGAGTGGTGTTAGTACCTCATGTGATCTTGATTGCATCCCTCTGTTAATGCCCTGGGGTATCTGGTGCTACTGCTTTTTATAAGAAGCAAAGAAATAATCCAATCACATCCAATGAGGAATTATAATATTATCTGCTCTATAAATCTGAATTGTACATAATTGAACAGAACTGAGCTCAGAGGTGGTATTCAGCAGGTTCTGACCAGTTCTGGAGAACCAATAGTGGAAATTTTGAGTAGTTCGGAGAACTGGCAAATACCACCTCTGACTGGCCCCGCCCTCATCTATTCTCTGTCTCCCGAGTACCAGCTGATCAGCTGGGTCTTCCTTTTTGTTGCCCTGCATAGGAAACGGAACTGGAAAGCAGGTTAGTGAAGTGGGGAGGGAATGGAGATTTTGCAGTATCCTTCCCCTGCCATGCCCATCAAGCCACACCCACCAAGCCACGCCCACGGAACTGGTAGTAAAAAAATTTGAATACCACCACTGACTGAGCTATATCAGGTAGCCTCCAGTAAAAAAATAAATACAGAATTTAAAGGCCATTGGGGTGCAAACACTCCATTTTGAAAAGTCTAGATAATTAATTCTAGAACCAGATCATTAATCATTTGCACCAAAAAATAATCTGAAATAATCTGATTTCCTTGATTCTACATAAGTAAACTCAACAGCTACTATTGTTTGAAAACTATGCCTTAAAATTTGGTTTTATGGCCTGAAATGATTTCTTCATTTCAGCTTTGTGCAAAGTGTGATTCTAAGCATATGGTTTTTAAACAATACCAAATTACTTTCATTTTATGCGAATCTAACTGTGACATTTTACAACTACAGTTAAACAAACCATTAATACAATGCATGAATTCAGCAAACAGAAGCAGGTGAAAAACGTTAGCCTTTGTCTATCTGCCTCTTTCTTTGCTATATTAATTGATGGATGAACATATGAAAAGATAATCTCCTAGTACACTATGTTCAGTACATTCCACTTCCCTCAGTGCTTGCTGTTTCTGTCTTATTTGCAATCATTATGTTCCAACTTTTCCTGTAGTGGTTTCACTGTGGGGGAGGTAGCGGTGATTGTGGCCATTTCTTTTGAGTGTGAACTAAAGTGTGCGCAGGGAGGGAGGCTTGCATTAGGTTAAACAGCGTACATGATCCTAAGGTAGATAGCCCATGACCAGCCATAGGAGTTTCAGTTCCGAGTCCCAGACAGAAATATCTCCAGTGAGAGGTATTTATTAGACCATGACGCAATATTTTTAGTCACGATGAGGTCTAAGCAACAACAAAAAATGACCGAGAAGCACTGCATTTCTTTTGTGTGAATGCTTGGATTGGCAAAAGCAGATGCCAGGATTAGGCTTGTGGCTTATAGGGCAGGGGGATCATAAGTCAAACTGGTGCTTTTTGAGATATAGCTACAGAATAATAGTGATGGAGCTCTTGGGGGCAGGGAAGGCTTCTGTGCAATGATACCTTTTTAAGGAACACACTGCTGTTTCCTCAGAAGGAAACAGAGGATTATTTACAGATAGTTCTTTACATATGACCTCTATTGAGACCAGAATTTCCATGGTTAAGCCAGGGAGTTATTAAATGAGTCATGCCCATTTTTCCAACCTTTCCCCCCCATAGTTGTTAAGCAGATCACTACACTTATTAAGTGAATCATTCAGTCATAAAGCAAATCTGGCTTCCTCATTGACTTTGCTTCTGTATTTCCACTGTAAATACATGCTGGATACCAAGCACCCAAATTTTGATCACGTGACCATAAGAATGTTGCATCTGTAATAAATGAGAGGACCAGTTGCAAGTCACATGTTTCAGTGCTGTTGTAGCTTTAAATGGTTGCAAGTTGTAAATTGAAGATTACCTTCTCTATACTGCCTTTGATAGTGCTTAGTAATTATAATAAAGTGTTGGAGAATTTCTCCTGTGATGAAATGTTCCCCTGCAATGTTTTCCTCGATAAACAGCATTTTGACATGATGTAACTTTGCCAAGGACGATCTTTGTTTCATAACCCCCGCTTCTTTTTTAAAAAAATAAAGTTTTATTTGGGTTTTCACACACAAAATACAAGTAAAACATCTTTTTTGAAAATAGCATGGTCCCGGGTTGAACTTCTTTATACAGACACAAAATTCAATTTCATGCTCCTTTTTGTGTTCTATTCCATATCTTATATTATTCTACATTTTCTATATAGTTTTTCCCCTTTTAATTTTCTCAATTTTATTATCTCATCTCAATTCATATCATTATATTTATACTTTTGTCTGTTCTGTTTCAATTTCATATTATCTTTTCTCATTAAACAAATTTTCTCATGTAGTTACTAATTGGAGTATGACACCTTTATATCTTTTAATTACATCCATTCAACTCTTATTTAAACTTCAATATATATACCTTAAGTTTATGAGCTTCAATATAATACATAATACATAATTTCCAATCGAATTCTGCTTGGTACATTCTTATAATACACAATATATTCTTTTTTTAAAAAAAGACAGATTGTAAATATATGTAATTATAAACCCTCATTCCATTCCAGTTCAGTTCTATCATTAATAATCATTAAAATCTTAACATGTTTAACACTTCTTTTCAATTAGATATCATACTTCCTTAAAAACACATATAATCTCCATAATTAATTTTTCATTTATTTCTCTTCACATATGTTTTATAAATCATTAAATATACCTTTTGTTACATTTATTTATTGACAAGCTTTCCACTGAATTACGATAGCTATTTTATCAGACATTTTAACCATACATTGTTTCATATTTTCTAAAATTATTTCTGCTTCTAATATAACCATACTATCTTATGTACCTTTGCAGAATCCTTTTGCCATTAAGTTTTCACCCATTATCTCTAAATAGGCCCTGTTTCTCCATATTTTGCTCTGTCCTTTATAACTTCTTTTCTTTTCTTTCTTCCCTCTCATCTTCTCCCTCCCCTTTTTACCCCTTTGTCTCTCTAGTTCTAATTCTCTCTTCTTCATTTCCCTCTTCTGTTGCTTTCTGATTTTATACTTATTTTTCACTCTATTTGGGGTGGGGGGAGTTGTTTTTCCCAATCTTAAACTTTCCATTCTCTTTCTCCCCTTTCCTTTTCCCCCCCATCTAAGATTACTTGTTCATTAAAGATGGCTTCTTCTTTGTCGCAATCTTCTTGTTCTGCAAGCATTTCTTGTTGTTTCTCATAATTCCAAATCTCCATTTCTAAAACTTGAAATAGGAAGCCAAAAGAACCTCTCCCTTCTTGTGCATCTTCTTTGTACTTTTTAAGTTCCATTTTCAGTTCTTCTAAAAGTGGAGCCATTTTAAACAGTTTTAAACATCCACCCGATTGATTTTAGTCATTCAAAACAATAACCAAGAATCCAGAAATCATCAAGTAATCCAGATAGTCCCGAGTTATATCTTCTTATTTCTTTTTCAACTTTCTCTTCCTGGGGTTTTTGTTGCGATATTTCAGTTAGAATGTTTCTTTTGGAAATCTTGTTGAGATTTTCCTATAAGTTCTTTTTTAATTCCAGGCAGTCTCCTCCCTTCCAGATCCTACCCTTTTATTCTTTTTTCTCTCCTTTCCTGTTTTCAAAAGCTTTTAATTATCCAGAAATCTTTATTATCCCTTTGACTTTTTATTTTCAGCATTAAATGCCTATTGATGTCAAAGTTGATTTTTTTCCAATTTCTTGCTTAAGTCTCTTAGCTGTCAGTATAGGAAAAGGAGAAAACCAAATCTTTTCCCTTTTCTCTCTCCTTCGCAGCTTCTTAGGGAACAATGTTATTGTTTTTTTAACACTTTCAATTCCAGGGTACCTTATTTGTTGCTTTTGCTGTTTGACCCGGTCAACCAAAACTTTCTCTTCTTATCTTCCTCCTGCACATTCTTTTCCGGTCGAGTTCTTCTTTGTGGTGGCCATTTCTGAGCACCGCTGCAACCGCCTTCAGGAAAGGGAGTAATGGCCAGCTGGGGAGGAGAGATGCAGCTCTCCTCAACCCTGCTGGCAGTCCTCCCCCTCTTCACCACCTCTATGGGGTAGCTTAGCCCCGAAACCAGCCGGCTCGGGGCGCTCCAGCGGCGAGCACGGATCGAAGCCTCGCAGAGATGAGGTTTCGGTCTGTCACTGAAGAAGCTCAAACCAGAAGTCCATAACCCCCGCTTCTTGTAAAGCTATTAGGGCTTATAAACAGGGGCAGCATAGATGACATCAAGCTGTGGGGAATAGCCAATACTTCAGAATATAGCAATAGCAATAGACTTACATACCACTTCACAGTGCTTTACAGCCCTCTCTAAGCAGTTTACAGAGTCTGCATATTGCCCCCAATAATCTGGGTCCTCATTTTACTGACCTCAGAAGAATTGAAGGCTGAGTCAACCTTGAACCTGGTGAGATTTGAATTGCCAAATTGCAGGCAGCTGGCAGGCAGCAGAAGTAGCTTGCAGTACAATACTGTAATCACTGCACCACTGTGGCTCATAATCTAGGCTCAAGATCTAGAAGGATCCTGACAGACTTGAACACTGGTCCTTATCCAACAAAATGGAATTCAGTGATGAGAAAAGTAAGGTTTTATAGTTAGGCATGAAAACCAAAAGCACAGATATAGAATAGGTAACATTCAAGAGTAGTCAATGTGAGGGGGATCTAGGACAGTGGTCGCCAACCGGTGGGCCGTGGCCCATTGGTGATCCATGAGAAAATTTTGGTGGTCTGCAGAGAAATATCACCCTAGAGCACCCCCAAAGCAATTAATCCAGGCTGCACAGGAACTCAAGACTGCGCTGCCCACATGGCCCGGGGGAACCCTCCCCGCCCACTCACTCCTTACCTGGCAAATTTGCCTGCTAAGTTGCTATTTTTCCATTTTTTCCCCCTGACCATCAGCTGTTCTGCTGTGCCAAGAGATTTAGATTAGCTAAAAAGTAGGAAATTGTTGGATTTCTTGCTTTCTAGCTAATCTTTAGATTTTCGGCTGTGCTTTTAAGCAGAGCTGAATCTTCCTTAAGACTGAAGCTTCTATTATTCAGTGCAGGCTCAGGTAGCTGATGGCAGAAAGATAGATCTCTGAGTGAATCTGTGATTCTGTGAGCAACTCAATCTGCCTGCCTGCTTTGCCTGATTTTGGGTAAAAGTTGCTCTTTTTTATAAAAAAAAAACAATATTTACATAAATATTTATAATATTTACATACAAGCCATGCCCAGCCAGTCACATGACTACCAAGTCACACCCCAAATTAGGCCATGCCCACAGAACCGGTTGTTAAGAAATGTGAATCCCACCCCTGCCTCTGTGTGTGTGTATGTGTGGGGGGAGGGAGGGAGAGAGGGAGAGAGGTTAGATCAGATCTCTCTCTCTCTCTCTCTCTCTCTCTCTCTCCCCCATCAATGTCAGCAAGCCATTGTCAGTCAAAATTCATATTAGTGGTCCCCAGGAGTTAAAATTATGAGTTTGGTGGTCCCTGAGGTCCAAAAGGTAGGCAACCACTGATCTAGGAGACCTACTGGACAATCTCTTAAGTATGAGCTAGCAGTGTCCTGCAGCTGCTAAACAACAACAACAGTAACAACACAGTCCTAGGGTTCATCGACAGATGAATAGTATCAAAGTCAACAGTGATTTATATGTACTAGTAAGATCACACTTGGAATACCGCATCCAGTTTTGGTCACTATGATACAAAAAAGATGTTGACACTCTAGAAAGAGTGCAGAGAAGAACAATAAGGATGATTAGGGGAACTGGTAAATATACCATACAATGAATGTCTAGTCTAACAAAGAGAAGGACTGGGGGTGACATGATAGCAGTCTTCCAATATTTGAGGGACTGTCACAAAGAAGAGGGGTCAACCTAGTCCCTCTAGGGACAATGGTTCAATACTGCCCAGTATAGAAAGAAAAAGTAAGTGGGGAGCCAAGCAAAAATATCAGGATGTGTGTGAATGCTTTACTGCTCTGGATACTGAAGGCTTAAATGTGTTTAAGAGGAAGGGGCAAACAGACCAAGAAGACAAAGGAAATCTGAGGACTTAGAGTTGGAAGAAACTCAGAGTCATTTCAGTCCCTCAGAGAATAACTTTCTCACTTATGTTCACATTGCAGCCTTTTTCTTCCTAGAGCCTGTTCTTGGGCTCAACATCTCAGCAGAAAATCCAATAGCACAGGGATTAGGTAAAGCTAGGAGAAATAAATTACATTTAAGCTAATAATAAGGCATCAAACAATTCAGCAATCCCACTTCTGGGACCCATTGCACCAGTCCTTTTTACCAGCTCTGCTTCTACTTTACTCTGTCAGAGACCCAAGCAACACCATTCATCCCATCTTCCTTGCATTCCAAGTTCTTTGATGACAACCAAGTGCTATATCAGAGCCTGCCCACCTTCCAACCTGCTAAAGCCAGCTGGTCTATGAATAAAGATGTGAGTCATGGGGAAAAGCTGTGGTCCTAAAAACATTTGGGATGGGAGAGGATGAACCTGAACCAGCTAAGTCTGGTGCCGGGCTAATAACCAGGAGCCTTTGAGTTCTGATCCTTCCATAACCATGAAAGCCATCTCTGTAATGGCTTTAGGCCAGCCCTTCTTTCTCTGACTAACCCACTCTTGGGATTGTTGTTGGAAAAATAGGAGGCAGGAATATTAGATCTGTATGCTGCCTTAAGTTTACAAAAAAGCAAGGACGAGGTAAAAGTCAAATAAATAAATCTGGAAGGGTAAGTGGGTAAGAAAGACATGTGAGGTTGCCAACAGTAACTCCAGCTATATGCAAATGAAGTATTCTTGAAGAATCCCTCAACGATAACGTAATGTATTATATGAAACAGGACATTGCGTTATTATGTTTTATTTCATTTGGGCTTAGAGTACTGTGCAAAGAAAGAAAACATTGGATGTAAATAAAATCGGAATTTATTTTACATGTCCAATTAATCCAGCTAATCACGATTTATTCAACCAACTCAACCATTTATTCAACCATTCAATATTATATTTGTCTGTGAGACATGGTTAAATGCATCTTTTCCAGACTCCATTACCACAGTCAGAGAATATCACGTTTATTGGTCAGATCACAAAATCTGTAGAGGAGGTGGAGTTGCTATCTTCTATAAAAAATCCCTACATCTAAGAAAGATTCAAATTACACAAGAGCTTGCTCTTCCAGAGACCATCATTTGTGAACTATCCTTAAATACCACTATCAGCTTTTTATTATGCTACAGAGCCCCCGATTATGATATAGTTCATGCAAACAAACTAATTTCACTGCTGACATGGGCTGCTTCTTGTCCATACCCTCTTATTTTCCTTGGTGACCTCAATCTACCTCTTATAGATTGGACCCTAAATGAATGTACATCCAAACCCTTACATGCAACCCTGTACAATGCCACTACTACACTGGGACTGGAACAATTAGTAACTAACAACACTGGACTCAACAACTGCCTCAATCTCATCTTCTGCAACAGCTCAAACTCAATTTATGGCCTACAAATACAAGAAAACTTTTCAAACTGTGACCACAGTATGATTGACTTTTGTTTCAATTTACGCCCTCACAAAGAAGATCATTATGATGGATCTTCAAAATACAATTTCAAAAAAGCCAACTATGATCTCATAGATGCCGACCTATAATCTCTTGATTGGCACATTCTGTTCTCTAATTGTAATACTACAGACGACCATTATAATGCATTCTTACTTGAACTTGAAAGAGTCATTAAACTATATGTACCATTAGTAACCCTAAAAAAAATACAAAGTACCTATTACAATAAGAAAACTCCAATCAAAAAAAAAATCACTATGGCGTAAAAACAAAACTAGCTATGTAGCAAACTTTAAAAACCGATACAACACCTTATGCCAACAGATAAAGGCAGAATGCACAAATTATTACTGCAAACAGGAGGAAAACCTCCTACATACAAAATCTACCCATGCCTTCTGCAATTTTGTAAACACCAAACTTAAAGACTCAAGAACCATCCCACCTCTAAAGGGACCAAATGGGAAAGACTGCAGCAACGAAGCTGTTAAGGCCAACCTCTTCAATGCATTCTTCAGCTCAGTCTTTGTTAACAGCAATAGCTCATGCCCCACATTTCCTAGTTGTACCACAACTAACTGCAATGATCTACTACATATTGACTTTACAGAAGGTAACGTAGAAAAGGCATTACATAATCTAAAACCATCCCTATCTTTTGGCCCCAATGGATTATGTGCATACTTCTTAAAAAAGCTTTCCTCTGCCATAGCAGAACCCCTAAGCATTATATATTATATATCATTCAGAACCAGCTCACTGAACCTATGGTCCTTAGCTACGGTCATCCCTATCTTCAAAAAAGGTAACCCCAGCCTGGTTGAAAACTACAGACCAATCTCACTCTGTTTTGTCACGTGCAAAGTCATGGAATCAATCATTAACCAATCCATTACCAGAGTCAAACAACCTACTCTCCAAAAACAATTTGGTTTCAGGAAAAAATAGTCCTGCAACCTACAACTCCTATACTGCAAAAACATAGGATTACTCTACTTGATCAGGGTAAAGCAATAGATGCAATTTACATAGGCTTTTGAAAAGCCTTTGATTCAATGGTACATGACAAACTGCTGTTAAAACTAAAAACTCTCACAGAATTTCTGGATCCCTTCATAAGTGGATTACTGCATTCCTGTCAAACAGGCAACGAATAGTAAAAATAGGGAGCGTTATATCAAACCCTGCTCCAGTTAACAGCGGTGTTCCCCAAGGCAGCATTCTAGGACCCACACTCTTTATACTCGATATAAATGACCTTTGTGATCACCTTATAGGCAACTGCATCCTCTTTGCACATGATGTAAAACTATTCAACACCACCGACAATACTACTGCTTTTCAAAGTGACCTTGATTATGTGTCTGAATGGTCAAACAATTAGCAACTCCAAATCTTGACCAACAAATGCTCTGTCCCTAACATTGGTAAAAAAAAAATCAGTACACCAAATACAAACTAGGCAGATATGACCTTGTTGATTACCCTCACTCTGTCAAGGACCTAGGAGTACTCATATCTAATGACCTAAGCACCAGAGCTCACTGTAACAGCATTGCCAAAAAGGCATTAAGAGTTGTTAATCTAATCTTACGAAGCTTCTCCTCTGGAAATATTGAATTGCTATCTAGGGCGTACAAAACCTTTGCTAGACCAATACTCGAATACAGCTCATCTGTCTGGAATCTTCACTGTACATCAGACATTAATACAATTGAGTGAGTCCAGAAGTACTTCATGAGAAGAGTACTACACTCCTCTGTTCGCAACAGAACACCCTATATCACCAGACTTGAAATTTTGGGCTTGGACAATGTTGGACTATTCCACCTATGGTCGGACTTAAGCATGGTATACAAAATTATCTGCTACAATGTCCTACCAGTCAATGACTACTTCAGCTTCAACTGCAACAATACAAGAGCACACAACAGATACAAACTCAATGTTAACCGTTCCAAACTTGATTGCACAAAGTACAACTTTAGCAACAGGGTGGCCAATGCCTGGAATGCACTACTTGACTCTGTAGTTACATCCTCAAACCCCCACTCCTTTAACCTCAAACTATCCACTATTGACCTCACTCCATTCCTAAGAGGTCTGTAAGGGGTGTGCATAAGTGCACCATCATGCTTACCGTCCCTGTCCTATTGTCCCCATTTAATTGTACCTTTTTTCTGTATTCTTACTCATGTTTATACTTATACCTATTATTTTGTAAGCGATTGACAAATCAAATAAATAAATAAAAAACTTTGAGTAAACAAACCATGGGTGTGATTTATCCCATTTTGACTGGAAGGCTCTAAGAAGTCATTTGAAAGAAACAGATTAGCAATGACACCTAAGAGCATCTATCACCATCCTGCCCGCTTTGCTCGTCAGGGCCAGGCCTCCTTTGTGGGCAGGATACGGGATGGGTTTGGCAGCTGTGAGAGTGTGGCTGAGGGGAAAGGAAGGTGGCCTCTCAACCTGTTTCAAGTAGATTGGTGAGGGAATGTAGGAGGAGAGGGGAGTGGAACTTCCTGAGTGCAGAGCTAGTACCCTACTTAGCCCTTTCTGGGTAGACTACAGCCCATCTGCCTTATCCTCTAGGGAAACTGCAGGGGAATGGTGTGGTAGGGAGAGCATACTTGCTCTCTGCACCTGATTCTGTGGTCCTGAGTCAAAAGCATTCATGCATATTTGGCCAATGTTGGCATCAGTTAGAGCAAAGAACCTGATCTTTGCTTATCTGTCTATAGGATTCAACCCAAGAAAGTATTGGTTTCAACTGGAAATTTCAATATGTTATTAAATCTTTTCCACTGAAATTGGAAGTGGTTAAAATCAGCAGGGATTGTCCCCTGCACACCCCTTTTTTCTGTTTTAACTTTTTTCACACATCTTTTTTCCTGTGCTCCCTATATTTTTGAACAAAGGAAAGTTTTATTCAAATCTGCAGAAACCACAGAGTCAGGGGTGGCTGCATCTTTTGGGGTCTTTGATGGGAACACATGTGAACTGTGGATCCGGCAGGTGCTCTTCCTGTTACTGCGGCAGCAGAGGAGGCGGCAGCTGGCTGCAAAGCTGGCAGCTCCCTGGCTTCTGGTTCTCTATTTTTTTTTATTTTTGGTTCATTTTTTCAAGTGAAATTCAGCAAGCAATCTGTAACAAGGGGGAAAAAAACCCTCTCTTGTGCAAATCTAATGAAGGAAACAAATGGATTCTGTGGAAAAATGCACCTTCAGAAATTGTGAAAAGTCTACATAGAATAATTAGAGAATATTATTAATTACTATTGTGGTAAACATTCAGTTCATGGGGAATAAGCAGTAGACATCATTTTTGACAGAAAGAGAGGGGGGAAAATAAAGAGAGAGAGATATGCTTAATTCTCTTTTGCATCAAAGAAGCAATCTGCGATGGGTTGAAATGGCCTCAGCATTTCTGTTCAATATTCTTCAATACCTTAATGTATTTAAATCTTGAATCCTAAACAACGCAAAGTATAGTCAGATCAGGGGCTCTTAAAAAGCAGGACAGAAAGAGTGTAGATGCACTTTGGTGTTGGAAAATACCATGGATAGCCAAGAAAAATACAAATGAATCACTGAATAAATCCAGAGTTCTCACTCAAGGCATATTTTGGATACATTATGCAAAATATAAACTCCCTTGAGAATACAATACTACATTATTAGAAATAGTGGAAAGAAAGAAGAACTAGGTGGATAGTCTCAATTACAGTAGTGATTGGAAGATTTGAAGGACCAGGCTGGTGACAGATCATCTTGGAGAAGATCTACCCATATGGCCTCTAAGAGTGGACATTGTGATAATGGGATGGCATAGTATCAATCATTTTTTTCCAACCAAGCAGAGAATACTAGATTAGGAAAATTGCCTTCATGTTTAATTGGGATGGTAAAATACTTTTTTCTAGTATTTAAGGTACCATATTAGAAACCAAAAAAACTGAGTTTAAGTCTCATGTTAGGCATGAAAACCAGATGGGTGACTTTGGCCAGTTACTCCCTTTCAGCTCAACACAGCTGACAGAATTGTTTTTGTGAGGAAAATCTGACAACCCCAAAGTCACACTTTATGATTGAAGCAGAGCATAGTGGAGAACTGAAAAGGCCAACCATTTCCAATATGATCCTCGTAGCATTCTTTTATTTGTAAAAACATTCTGTAGACAGCTGGTGACAGCTATTTTGCGGATACAAATGTTCTTTTTATTTTTTTAGCTGAAATTGTCCTTTTCTTAAACAATACATATTTTAGTACTCAATAAAAATGTTCATCATGGAAGCAGTAGAAACAAACTCCTTTTTAAATTCCTGTTGTGATGATGTTATAATTAAAATGAGTTTGACCATCCAAGCTGCATATGCTTTCAGTATTTCTATTTTTGTATCAAAATTATCAAATAATCTTTAAAATGTATTCTAACATACTAAAATATAGATGCAGTTTTAATGTCTATGTGGGGAGATACTATGATGGCAGGGAGATGATACTTTCACTATTAAATTTAAGATTACCTATTTGCCATCATCATTGCAGACACCAGCTTTCCCAGCCTGGAATATCTTAGATGTATATGAAAGCACAGTTCCCATCCACTCTATCCATGGGGGTTATATTAGTATGATGATGATTGGTCACACAGTCAGCCAAATATTTAGCCTGTATTTGGCATTTTTATTCACTAATCAAGTCCTTCCCAAAAACTTGCAATAGGCAAGGATAGACAGATGCTGTTTGATGGTGTGAAAGATCTTATTGCTGGTCAGAAGCTGTGCCAATTATTATTATGATTAGTCAATCAGCCAGATGTTTACACTGGATTGACATTTGTCTTTATCCATTGAGTCCTTCCCAAAGATCTGAGATAGGTAGATGTTACGTTATGGTTATTATTATTAACTTTCAAAATATTATAAAACATAAATTGACCAACTGAAGATATTATTATGGGAACAAGAAGAAGAAAGAAGTCGCTATGGCATGTCTGCACCATAACTGTGTGCCAATATGGAAAGAGTCTTGGAGACTTCTCAATACATCAAACATGGAATTTTCTCTAGACCTTTGAAGCTAAGAATACAGGAGATCTTTCTCTCTCACACACACACAATAAATGTCTGCAGAAACATAGGCCTTCCAGTTAAAACATTATTTTATTTGTTGTTCAAGTAAGACTTATTGAGGCTTCAACTGCTATAGGAAGACAAAAAAAAAATTGTGACACCAAATCATTGAATCATTTCTCCTCCTCACTCACACCTCCCAATAATAGGAAAATGTTTTCTAAGGGTTGTGAAAACCTCTTGAAAGAATTTTAGAAGATAAAAATCAATCTTAAAGTTCTCACCTTTGCAGTGGTTGTTTGCTAATTTGAGATGGGAAAGTATACGTGGGTGTTTGGAAGCCTTGTTTGGGTCAAGGCTTATGAGAAGGGAGGGGGAAAAAAGAATGTAAGTTCTCATGGATAACGTGGTAACATGGGAGAAACAAAGTGCCACAAACACTTGCTAATTGAGCTCTCCTCGTAAGTGTCAAACAGTATCTTTCAGCCTTTCAAGAAGTCAGTTGTCACTGTTATCTGCTGCCAAGTATCTGGTGAAAAAAAACAATCCTTGCCCAACAATTAAAAAAAACACATTTTGGGTTTTCTTTCCCCTCTTCTTTCTTTATTAGTTTATAATATAATACAAAAACAGTAGGAAAATAAGGAAGGGCAAAGGGAAGGGGGAAATAAGGGGCAAAGGGAAAAAAGAAAGAAGTGTTGACTTCCGACTTTCTTTGGTGCAATAGCATAAGATAATAACAACCAACTTCGACTTTTTACCTTTTCATAATAATATGAACTAATCATTTCTATAACAACAATGTGTGTGTGCGTGGGGAGGGGTCGTGCATTGTTTCAGTCCAATAATATTTCAACTAAGATGAATGTTCTTCCCTAAATTTTATCCACCAGGCATGTAAAGATTGTAGCATCTTAAATTCCTAACCAGTCATGGATATCCCACAGAAGAAAAGGGGTGATAGTGAAACATAAATCACTATATCTAATCTGTATTTGTCCATCTTGATATGAGAATACATTTCATTTCATATTTTTGTAGTTTAAAGTTCTTTATTACACATGTTTTATACATGGTACTCATATCTTTCTCTTTCTCTGTGCTCAGAGCATTCCTTTTTTCTGACTGCTGTTTTTCCTAGATTTGAAGTGTTATTTTTGCATCCTTCCCTCTTTTAAAAAAAAAAAGATATAAGAACACACTGATCAATCAACTTTTCTAATATTATAAATATCACTATTCTAAACATAGTCTGACAAACAGAGAGAGCCTCATCTAAAAACTACACACATATCACACAATCTTGATGGTCTTCTAAAGAAGTCTGCTGCTTTTAGTTGTCCCATGAATAAGCCTTGCTGTAGGATTTCAAGCTTTTTTCTTCTGAGTTGCTGGTTGCTTCTCGCAGCAGGAGCATCATCCTTCTGAGATATAGCAGCTACCCCAGAAGAGACAACTGCTTCACTGCACTGCAATTAAGCTGGAACCATTCTTGGATTCCTGACATTTCTAATCAAAGCTCTACTATCTTAATTAGTTCAATGCTCTGAAGGGTGGCACATTTTCATAAGTTGGCTGAAATTTCTCTTTAGTAAAATGTTTCACTGTTTTGATGAGACTTCAGTATACTGCCAACACAGACAATGATTTGAATGGAATTTAATGGATTATATGGAAGACATTAGACTCAAGCTAGGTTTAAAATATTTCATTCCAATGGGGTTTTGAAAGTGTCCTTGATAATTCTCAGCAGCATGCTTATTTCAGCCTCTGAAATTTCCAAGACCCACAAATGACGATGTGGAATATTTTCTCACAAGTAGGACACTTGGGGAAGTGGCCTAGATCAGACCAACCTCTAGACTGCAACCAACTACCAGGCCTTGAGTTGTTGGAACTGGGCCTTGGAGGTAGCAGGCGGGTGACATGTATGCCCACTGCTTCTTCAAATGGAACTGGACCACAGATGGTATTCAGCAGGTTCTGACCAGTTCTGAAGAACCAGTAGCAGAAATTTTGAGTACTTCAGAGAACCGGCAAATACCACCACTGACTGGAGATTTTACAGAATCCTTCCCCTGCCACACTCACCAAGCCATGTCCACAGAACCGGTAGTGAAAATATTTAAATCCCACCACTGAGCTGGACAGACGTATGCACTTGCCTGCCGTTCATGCAGAACCATCCCTTCTACCTCCCCACCCCCATCCATTAGTCCACAAAACTGGAAAGGTTGTCGAACTCTGGCCTAGGTTACTATTAAAAGGTTTAAAGCATTAATATGCCACTGTCATAAGACTAGAATTTGAGGTTTTTTAAAAAATAGGTTGACAATAGATTCAAGACAGACTTAACCCAGTCCTTTAACTTTATATTTTCCACACCATAAGTTATGCAATAGTAATTGGTTTAAAGGAGTTCCAGCTTTGATCAGTTTGTCTCCATTGAATACCTTCCTAAGGTGCTAACTAACTAACTCTCAAGTGAGGTTAGTGCCATTCGTGGAAGCTTAGTGAATCAGAACTGAGTTGCAAGAGGAAACTCCATCCATAAAAGAAGCACATTCACTTAATTGTTCTTGTCCCTCACAGAGATAGATTATTTCTACCCTTTCCTCTATGCTAATGTTTCCTTGGCAATTTTAGGATATGTGAACTTCAACTTCCAGAATTCCGCCAGCAAGGTTAAAGTCCATACTGTATATCTTGAAGCTGCCAGTATTGAGAAACACTGCTCTATGGAAATCAGAAAGGGGTTATGTTTGTTTAAACAAATATCCAAAAAATTGAAGTATATTACAATCCATATCTTAACCGTGGCCAGACTGGCATTTGCCCAGTGCTGGAAACTACCCTCTATCCCCACTGAACTTATGGTTATTCAGAAAATTTTACAATGCGCCGAAATGGACAAACTAACCCAAGCGTTAAAAAATAAAGAATCCTCAATCTATTATAGCAATTGGAATCCTTTGTATAATTGGCTAAACCAAAGATAGATCACCTTTAGGAAAATTAAGGCCGAGGGCCTCCGAAGCAGAGATAAAGAAAAGCACCGCCGGCGATAGTTTTGAAGAAGAAAGGACCTTACAGACAGTCACAAAAATATGGTTTTATTATAATTGTTTTCCCTACTTTTCCCCTGCCCCTTACCTTTCCCTCTTTCCTCTCTCAAGCCTCCTCTCTTCCCTCTTGGCCTATGCCAAGACCTGTTTGTCTTTTTGTTGTATATAATTTGTAGCTGTGTTGTTGTTTTCTAAAAGTAAAATTAATAAAGTTTTTTCTAAAAATAAATAAATAAATAAATAATAAAAAGCAGTTGAAGTTGGGGAAAAGCCTGGGAACAGAATCTGAGAAAAAAACAGATTCCCATCATCCTGCTCAGTGACTCTAAATAGCCCCTGAAATTAACTAGAAGTCCAAGAAAGAAAGCAGAGTACTTTTGCTTCAGAAAAACATCTTACTTTTAGGGAAATAGTTAAACCTCTAGCTAGGAAATAGCACTAAAAAATTTTTAATTTCAATTTATGGAATGGAATCTAAATCTACCTTTTTTTAATTCTCTGTAAAATTTAAGACAATATATTGAACTTTATTTTTAAATTTTTATTTTAGATTTGTTACCCCACCTTTATTATTTTTTATAAATAACTCAAGGCACCAAACATACCTAATATTCCTTTGTCTTCTAACTTTCCCCACAACAATCCTTTGAAGTGAATTGGGCACAAGTTGTCCTGCCAGTTTCATGCCTAAGGCAGGATTAGAACTTACAGTTTCTTGGTTTTTAGCCTGCTGCCTTAACCAACTAGACCAAATGTTAACTTTGTACTCAATTTTCAGGATTGTTTATATAGCCACAATTTTTCTGTAAAATTGTTTTAATATGCCTCCAGTATTTGAGTAATGAAAATTTCCATTTCTAGAAAACCAGTGCCATCTTGTGACTTGCCTGATATTCTATTATCTTTTTTCCCTTTTTTAATTCCTCAGGAAGTAGCTGGCCTGAGTTGGTCACTTTGGACCAGAATGTTTGTATTTCAATATTTAAAGTTAATAAGAGATTGATAGATTTTATCTGTTTTCTTTTTTAAAAGTTTGATTTTGTTCATTCCTTATGGGATTGGTCTATCACTTCCAATAGAGGGCATTATTATTTTAAATTGTTTTTATCTCTTAATTACCATCTTCTGCTGGTTATCAAATGAGCAACAGATAAGATACCTCTCCAGAACATAGATGGTGGCAACAGAAATGAAGAATGCAGAAATTGAGCAAGAGTTGAAAACCTGAGGACTTCTAGTGGAGGAAATCTGAGCCTTCAGCTTCCCATTTTGCTAATTCAAGCAATCCACTAATTGAAACACATCTTGGACTAAATTGGCCCAACAGAGTTCCTATATTGAGAAATGGTGTGCTTAAGTATAACGTGTCCTATAACAAGGATTATACAGGAAAGACTTGTGAAAAGGTTTTCTGAATTTGCTGCTACTTTGTTCCCATATAGTGATTTTTTTCAAATGCAAGATATCCTTTAGATACATTAAAAATATTGCAATGATTGATTACTAGCATGATAAAACTGAAAGTAGTGAATCGGCAATTATCAAGAAAGGATAGCTTTTTTTTTTATGAAAAATGAATGTGGTAGTGGAGATCCCCCAGACAGAGAATTTGGCCTCCTTTTTCCTTTGAAATTAAAATCTCTTATGTCTTTATTGTATACATTGCTATTAGTTCCTAAAAGGATTTTGTGGGTGGAGTAAGGTGCAGGGAGACTTGACTGTAATAGAATGTGCATTTTGATCCCACTGTTGGCAGGTTTCTTAGTTCTCAACTTAGATGCCTTGATTCAAGTATTAACAAACTGTTTCTACTGGATTACAAAGGTGGTTTATAATTTCTAATCTAAACCAAAAGTAATAATAAAATAAAATCATTGGAGCCATGTTTATTGAAAGTCATATTGTATTAAAATTATACCTACCGGTACTAATTTACATTGAAAAAAAGACTTTAAAATAAGCAATTAACAACATAACTAAGCACAGTACAGATTTATGTTTAAAGTCAAAACATTCCACCAAATTTTTCTAGAGAAGAGTTCTGAGCAGCCATTAGTTAAAGCAGCAGTGTTTATACACAATATTACCATATATTAGAAAGACCTATCTATTATGTGATAATATTAAATCTATTTGGATAATAATGGTAGATATTTTTGTTTACTAGGTGAGAGAAAAGCTTGTTCTTCCGGAAGTATTAAAATGAATGGAGACTAAGCAAATTTGAGTAAAAAGTTACTAGCACTGTAATGCAAATCTTCCCCCACTGGCTTGAGTAATTTCTCTAGCCTTATAGAAACTTCTTTTTTTTTTCTTAAGAATTATTTGAAGGGAAAAACAATCTACATTTTCAAAGCTGATGCTGAGCAAAATTTCTTAGTGTGTATTGGATTTTCCCCCCTTCACTGCTAAGAAATTTTGCTGTTCATTATATTTCAATATCCCTATTTTGCTCAGAAGAAACTTTGACATTTCATTGAAAAATGTGACTTTCATTGAAATGCAGTGGCATATCTTTGTCCCACCCCCCTACCCCCCCAAACTTTCTTGTTTATCAAATCTGGAGTTTATCTTGAAGGACAGAAAACAACAAAATTGTCTTCTGGTTGGTGTAAGTTTATAGCTAACAGGCTACTACTGTCCCATGTGATGCATCTTTAGGATTGGAACACTACTATTATGGAGGATAACTTCATTCCTAGAAAAATAACAAATCCCAGCTACCCATCTTGTGTTCAGTACTCAATAGTCAACAAAAGCTGAAGGCATTTCCAGCAAATTTGACAAATATCCGTATGACACATGACTTCAAATATCTATTGGCTACTAGTAAATATTACAGTGCATGTATTAAGGACTGGCATGTATAAGAAATAATTAAATTCTTCCCCTACAAATCTTTATTCAATGTTCATATAATCATGTACTTTCATTTCATAAGCTTACTTTTAATACTTAAGATGGCAATGAGTTACATATTCAGCACTTTGGCTTCAAAATGATTTAGATTCTAATTCAGTCACAGGTTTCCATATTTTAAAAATTCCCTACTTGTTGGCATTCCTTAGGTTTTAACCACACAAGTTCTGGATGTTTGCTATATTGTAATTTCTTCCTGTAAGAAAATGCCTTTAGTTTTGTCATTATATCTTTCTATATATCATCATTATGTGGAGTGATTTGTGAGGTTTTTTTCTTTTCTTTATTGCAATTCTGAGACAAGAAGGTTAGAAATAGGAGATGATGCCATTTGGATATTTAGTAGAATTCTGAATAAGGCAGTTTGACAGCTTAATAGAAGTCTAATATGGAAGAAAACTTTGTTTTCCTTAAAAAACATGTGGCAAAATAAGGAAGTAACATTTGCTGGAGTTAGGCAGCACTATAATACAGTAAACTCTTTGCCGAAATACATGCAAAATATGTTTAACTAGACAAAAGATGACTGGGTCAAATGTTAATACATTGCTAATAAAATGCTGAAAAGCAGAGAATCACTGAAAAATGAACCAGTTTTTTTTTAAAAAAACTTTAGAATTTAAGGATATCTTTGTTTTTAAAGAGATCTTATTATGCTGTCTATATTAGAAATTATAATCTGTTTAACCTTCTTAGTTGCTGATCAAAGAATTCTGAACATTTTTGTTCTTTAAGTGAATTTCATAAAAATACCATCTCATAAAAAATCCATGATCAGATTTATTTATTTATTTATTTTGAGAAAACTCAATATTTAAGACTACTTCAAAAACTGGCTGATTTTGCAATACAGATGCACATTGAGTCTTGGAAAATAATAGAGTAATTTTGCACTTATATCAGACCCATTCTGTGCTCCCCCCTAATTATGTGGGAGGCGAACTCATATTTGTCATGACTCCTGTGCCCACACATATTACATTCAAAAGGGTCACGAAAACCATGACATCCCATATGGATAGTGAACATAACATAATCCAAAAAAAGAACACGGCAATGATCACATCGAAAGAATCCAATGGATTCACCTTCTTTGTTGAAGACTTTCATGGTATCATAAGGATAAACGTTTGGTTGTCTAAATGTGTCATATGCTCTAGGGGGTTCCTTGAAAGTCAGGAGTCCATTCCTGGCCTGCAAAGGAGGAGGAACCACTTGATTTTGAAGATAGGCATGACTGTGGTTCTCTTCTTGATTGTTATCTGAATCTGTAGAATGTTGACCACTATTGTTTGGAGAAAGGCTTCTCTCAGTAGGTATCTTGTCTCTCGGATGGGTGTCACTCTTTTCCATTTTCAGAGGGTTATTATTGGGCATTTCAGTGTGAGTGAAAGTAAGAGGGTACAGGCTGCTGATAACAGGCACCATCTCTGAAGTTGGAGCAGCTGAGGTCTGTATGAGTGAGCGAGCTGGTTCTGCACCAAGATAGCCAATGGCATTGCTGAAGGCTTGCTCTGCCATGCCTGGCAGCATAGCCCCTCTTTCCTTTTCATATAAAAAGCCACGGCTGAAATTCACTTCAAAGTTGGGATGTTTTTCACCTGCAGAAGAAAATAATACTTGAGGATGTAGAAAACAAATTTCTAATATTTGTGATGGATGAAGAAAGTCACACCTTTGATGGGCAGCACATCCTTTTCATAAACAAACAAACATTCTCTGCATACTTTCTAGCCTGATTCAAATCCTAGAAAATTATCTTTAAAGTAATACAAAAAAAGGGGAGGAAAAAAAACCAGCAGGCAAACACTGCACAATATAGAATTTGAAAAATAAAAGCATGGAATCAGGATGAGCAGTTTTCATCAAAACTGCTGACACAGCCAACTTTTTTACCTGCAGCAGACAATACTTTCATATTAAAACTTTCTAAGCTACATAATAGAAACTAGAACAAAATCTTGAGATATTTATCACTGGCAGAACTATGAGTCAAGGACCTCCAATGTTCGGTGGATAGGAGTGAAACCATACACTCACGTTTCTTTAATAATGTGCTCAAGAGTGCTGACAGCTTATTGCCAATCTCAAGACCCATCTGATAGTTCAAAGGAATTTTTAAAAATCCCCACAACATGACATTTCACTATGACTCATAATACCTGTTCTAGAAAACATGAATCAAATAATATTCTAATGCTAGGTTTTCAAGGGCATCCTGAATATATGTCAATATGTTTGCTACCCCTCCAAGTTGCTGGGATATGAGCAAAAGTATGCTAATATATTAACTTGCTTGAAACAGGGTGATCATTTCTGTGGTAAAACTGAGAATTGGTTGCACTTGCTGAATTTTGGCCTACATGTCCCTGAATGTACCATTCTTATCTTTACCATTAGTAGGAAGTACCCCATATGGCACATAGATACTAAGGCTGGTGCTATAGTGTATCCTGCCCTTATAAAAAAAAGGCATTATGCAAAATTCTTGAATGACCAAATTCATGTTGGGCAGTGGAGGTCAATTTTTAGCAGCCCATCTGTGATGAACATGGTATAGGTTGTCCTCAACTTATGACCACAATTGAGTTCAAAATTTATGTTGCTAAGTGAAAAATTTGTTAAGTGAGTTTTGCCCCATTTTATGACTTTTCTCACTACATTTGTTAAGTGAATCATTATAGTTGTTAAATTAGCAACATGGTTGTTAAGTGAAACCATTGACTTTGCTTGTCAGAAGGTTGCCAAAGGTGATCGCATGACCCTGGAACACTGCAACCATCATAAATGTGAGTCAGTTGTCAAGCATCCAAATGTAAATAATGTCACCATGGTGAAAAAGTCAAAAGTGGGGGAAATGATCATAAATCAGTTTTTTCAGTGCTGTTGTAACTTTGAACAGTCACTAAATTAACTGTTGTAAGTTGAGGACCACCTGTATATGGAAAATTCCAATTTAGAATGTAGAAAAAGTAAATGCCAAGAAACACAAATGAAATCAAAAAGGAAAAATAAATTATGTTTTTTTAAATAAGAGAAACGATATAATATTTTATACATAATATAAAACTGGTCTGAGAAGAATTGGTAAATATTTGCAGGGAAATATAAATATGCCTTTAATTATGAATAAAAGGGGTGCAGAAATATCTGAACCAGAGATTTTGGTTGCTATGAATGTGTATGAAAACAGGAATTTATAGATTGGTGATAATTATACCTTATGCCCCACTGAATGATGATAACCGAAAAACTGCAGAGGAGTTGTAGGGACAATTGTGCAACCTTTAAGAATGAATGTGATTCAGAGGAAATATTGTTCTCTGAGGTGACACGATTGAATGGGTGAAAAGAAGATGATGAAAGAACACAGAAAAAGCTTTGGGCTACTCTTGAAGACCGAAGAATGAATGAGAACAATTAAAATTTGCTTAGAAGAAGTTATGTTTGTTGCTAATACATAATTAAACATAAATTTATTCATACATACTTATGTCAAAAAACTAATATTAGCTTTAAATCATAACCGATTTAATTCTTTATAATGAGAAATTGAGAAAATCAGTGAAGGATACAAGAATAATGACCGGCTCCAAATGAAGTGCAGGCCATTTTTTTATTAGTTTCATAAATGGTTCTTTTAACCAAGAAAAAAAAGACATAGGAAAGGAAGAAGCAAAAGATCCTAGAGCTGAAGAAAAAACCTGTAAGAAAAAAAAAGAAGATAGATTAAACCCCCAATGGAATGAACGTAAATTCACAAGGCGGGGAAATGTGAATACTGCCTAGAACTGAATGAAAGGAATTATGTTAGAGAGGATCACAGAAATATGTACACTTATTCTAAAAATCACTATGGAAAAAATGTTGGGTGGGATGATGAAGTGAAAAAAGTAGTGGATCAGGGGAAAATGCATGTAACAGTTACAGAATGTTGTAGAAATGAGGATGAAAGCAAGCAAGTGCTGTAGATAAGAGGAAAAGGTAGCTAGGAAAAGGTATCTTAGTCAAAAAGAATAAGGAATTATTAAAATTGAAATGAAAAGGGAAACTGACATTGATGAAGATAAAATCTTCTAAGTGATCAGAGCTAACCCTGCTGAAGCTAACCTTCAGCAGAATGAAAGGAATGGGATTAAATATAAAACCAGAGAAATTATTTGAACTGAAGCTAAAATGAGAAAAGTATGCTCGGCTATGTTAAGATATTTTTATATAAACAACAGCTATATTTTAAGTAGAAGTGAAATGAATGTTTTAAATATTTGTGCATATGAATGAAAAGCAATTCATAAAAACTGGGGGAATATTGAAAAAATGGTTAAAACTGCAAGTGTAGATGTAACAGCAAACACGTTAAATTATGGATGTAGCTTGCTTGTGGAAAAGCTATTTCCTTGTTTATTACATATGTGAAACCTGCATATCTAATTAGAAGAATAATGGTCATGTCTTTACTGAGAGCTATGTAGAGTTCAGCTCCACTGAGCTTAATAATGATAATGATCCTGCAGAATAATGTTGATTTTGAAACAATTCATTTTTCCAACTATTTTTGTAGTTCGAACAGAATCAATAATACTTGGAATCATATAAATGGAATCATTTAAGTTTCCTACTAAGATAAGAATACACTGAATAAAGTAAAATCTAAAAAAAAATCTGATTTTGATAACCATATTGTGACTTTGGGCATGCACACTCAGCCCAATTCATCTCACAGGGCTGCTGAGGAGAAAATAGGAGGCAGAAGAAGTATTGTGTATGTTCACCTTCCTGAGTTACTTATACAAATTAAAATAAAGGTGAGATAAATATATAAAGAGGTGGCAAATAAAACATATTTGCCACCTCTTTATACAATCTCTTAATACAACCAATCAAGAGAAGATGAATTGGTAAGATATTTTCCACCTTTTTTGGAGAAGAGGCTTATACTGATCAATATTTAATTTCACTCCCTGACATGGAGCTCACAGCTCAATCTCACTGTGGGAAGCAGGTTGTAGCACAGTGAGTGATGAAACCACTGGGGCAGAAAATGGGGCAGATCAAAAAGGATATAAAATTGAATCATTCAGTATCTCTACAATAACCGGAGATTCTTAGTCACTAGACAAAATCTCAGATTGTCTCTTCTCTCGTAGAAGCAGGGGAAATATTGTCTATGGTATACTTTTCTTTATGCTTTTCACTGTCAGAACTCAGTACTAGCAAAACCAACATCAGCTGGTAATATTGCAGTGGAATTCTGCATTGGCAAAGACAATAGTTTGTCCCAAGTGAAGCTGTCTGTGTCAATGTTTTCTTAGTTTATTCGGGAAACTAAGTTTTGTCTGATGATTAAACTGTGCCAGTGAGGATTTTAGCCATGGGTTTAAAAAGGAATAAATAGGTATACCACTGTACTCAAATAAGACTCAGCAGAAATAAGTAGCTGGACCCTACTTATTTGCCCCAGGAACAGGTGTCATCCTAAAGTTTGAAATATTTTTCAATGCTCTCCAGAGATGTAACATAAAAGGCATAAGCATATTAAAAAGAAAAAAATCACTATCCTGATTTTTAAGATAGTCTGTTCTGTTTGAACTTCTGTTTGAAGTTCTAAAATATATCATTTTTGGCTGCTAATAGAAATGTATCATGTAATCCGCAGATTATTCTAGAGTAGACCAGAACCATTTTACTAAATTGATAATTTACTCCCTGGACTATTTTGTATACATCTTTATATCTAATTCTCTCTTTCTTAAACAAATACCTAGATAGAAAATCAACATTTTCTTTTAACAATTTTTTTCTCTTGTACTTAAAAATAACTAAGTACATGATTAATGTATTTAATCATTTTTAATGTATGATTAATAATGTGATTTAAAGGAAAAACAGTAGGGTTTTGATTTTTAAAAAAATCCCATATTTGTTATTTTCACAAATAAACTAAGACAGCAAACGTATTTGACAAATCTTCTTCCTTCTATTTTCCTCACTGCAACAACCCTGTGAGATGAGTTGGGCAGAGAGAGAATCACTGGCCCAAAGTCATTTGGCAGGCTTTCATGGTAAAGGCAGGACTTGAACTTATAGTCTCTTGCTTTCTAGCCTGTTATCTTTTTAAAAATATATATAAACTGGCTGGATTGATGACATCTGCAAGTATTGCAGGCCTGATTGACAAGAGAAAGCTCAGGACTGGTTGGAAACATAAGGAAGAGGCCTTCATCCTACAGTGGATAGATAATGGTTACGATGATGATAATGATGATGATGATGATGTTTTATCAACAGGAATAAAATGCAAAACAAAGAAAACAGAAAAACATACAGTAACAACAACAAAAAATTGTGTACAAAAAAGAGGGAAAAAAGATAACTCACACATAATATAGGACTAACATTGAACATACAAAAAAGTCTACCCTAGCTGTACGGTGCAAGAAAATAATTTTTAAAACCCTGATAAATTCACCTCCTCTTACATAACATGTGCATGCGCTCGCCTCCCTCCCTCTCTCCCTCTCTCCCTCTCTCTCCCTTAATCTTCTCTTTGCAAATTATAAGTACAGTTTCTTTAATTTTTATCATATGCTACTGTTTCTAGATCCATCATCATGTGTGTGGCCTTCTGAACACATTTTCGTTTCTCTGAATTCCATTTAATGTCTGGTGCCCAGTTCTGGAACAGAACTGCAAGGTAATAACTGTGTATTATTTCCCATCACACAGGTGTAATGCTTTTTTCAATGCAATCCAAAATAGCATTACTCCAATTAGCTGGAAATGTATTAAGAACCCTAGATCATTCTGATAGGCATGGTGATGAAATCTGATTTCCCCAGTCATGGATCTATATATTTGATGTTTCCTCTGATGCATCATCTGTTAGATACAGTTAAATGTTCAAGATTGGCAGTGTTATTTTATTTGTGGTTTTTTTTCCCTTCTAAAATGTTTAGCCAATCACTACTTAATGTCATCTATCAATTTAAAAAGTTTCCATTCCATCCAATAGGCCATGTATAATAATGTTTAATAGCAGGTATCCAAGGTCAGAGCTCACTCAGTATGCTCCTTCCAATGAATAATCATTTATTAGTATTCTTTGTGTGAGCTTTTCATCTAAATCTTCTGCACTGCAGAACTGCAGAACCTCTAGCTCATGTTTATCTATCTTGTTCATAAGAATGTAATGAGAGGTTTTGCTTTTGCTAAAGACAATGCTCAATGCCTGCATCACCTAACAATATCAGTTTTCCCTTTAACACTGCATTTTCTACCAAGTTAAGGGATTAATCTGTCATGAAAAATTGTCAGACTGACATTTTTCCTTAACAAACCAATTCTGACTCTAAATATTAACGGTATTTTTTAACATCCCCGGAGACATATATCTTTATAATCTTTTCTAACTTACCCAATGCAGATATTAGTTTGTATGTTTTGAATTACCTGACAGTCTGACTGTTTTCCAAGAGAATCAGCTTGTAAATTTTGCAAATTATTGCAGAAAATTGGTTGACAGACCTACATATAAAAAAGCTCAAAGAAAAGCCCTCCCTCCCCCCGCAAAATGATTTAAGTCCCAAATGATAAAAGTTGCAAAATAGTAGTGCCAAAATGAATATAGTACTCCTACTAAACAGCAATATATCTAGGCACTCAAGAGGTCAGAGAAAGAGTGGAGTAAAATGAAAATGAAACTGCAGCTTTAACTTCTGAAGATGGAATCAGCAGAATAGTTACCTTCTTAGAAAAAAATCATGATGATGTGACAATGCTTACAAAGATTAGAATCAAGCAGGAAATTGTTTTTACTGTGACATTCTAGGGAAGTAAAGGTTGGACATTAACTAAACAGAATAGAAGAAATATTGATACTTTTGAACTATGATGTTGGGCAAGATATCTGAGAATACCATGGATAGCCAAGAAAACAAAATAAAACAAAAAGCAATGCACTGAATAAATCAACTCTTGTTCTAATGCAAGGCACAACTTATGAATCTCAAACAAGTATATTTTGGAAACATTATACAAAGGCCTAGATCTCTGGAGAAGTCAACTGTGCTTGGAAAAGTGGAAAGAAAGAGAAAGAAATGAAAGAGAAGATGAGTACAAGTAGCAAGATAGATTGACTCAGTTACAGGACAATTGATGCACTGACAGAAGACTTGAAAGATCAGAATAGAGACAGTCTTGAAGAAAGCCAAGAAGTTGATACCAACTTGGTGGCACATAATCAATCCTATGTGGAACTTTTCAAAGTTTTCTTTGATTTGATGGACAATTTAGGGTTAGTTGATATATGGAGACAGAAGAACAGTAATTCAAAGATTCTGTTTCAAGAATGGACCTAATTTGGATTTCAAAGAACTTGGTTACAGAGGTTTATGTTGTAGAATTATTAGCAAACATCTTTTAGGATTATAATCTTGTGAATTTGGTTTATAAAAGAAAATCCAATTCTTTTAGATGGAGACTGAATGAAATGTTGCTGCAGAATGAAACACTAGCAAAGGATTGTGGAAAGAAATTAAAATAAGTTTTTCAAAAATAATGTAGATGAAGGCACTCATTTAAATATGGTTTGACATTCAGGTAAAACTGTTTTTAGAGATTCTTTTATACAATGCAATAGTATACTTAAAAAGAAGAGCCAAGAGAAAAACACAAGCTATTTTGGATGAAAGAAAGAATGGGGAAAAGACAAATGAAAGAAATTTTTAAAGATAAGAATTTCTCAACAAATTAAGCTGTTACAGCAACAGCAAGAGAAATGGAAATTAAAATTAACTACGTAAAGCAAAATAGGACTGAATTTGCAAGTAAAGCAGGAAGATGGCTAGCATATAAAATACAAAAAAAGAAAAAGAAAATGAGTCACTTGGTTGAGTTAGAAACTGAATGAATGAGTGAATGAATGAAATGGTAAGAGGGAGATACAACTATAATGGACAATGTGGCCATACAAAAAACACCCCATCAATAATATTCCAATTTATATAAAAAAAAGTGATATCTTACTAAAGAAAAGAGATGAATATCTAAAGAAATAAAATTTATCAGGGATTACAGAGGAGCAGAAACAAATTATGAATGAATCTATAACAATAAGAGAAAGTGCTTAAGATACCAATTAAACAAACAAACAAACAAACAAACCAGAAAAGGTGCCTAGACCAAATGGATTGCCAGGTTCTTATGTTTTGAGGATAAACTTTCATAACCTTTACAAAACATTGTGAATTTTATCTTACTGGGAGGGAGAATCTTTGAAACTGGGAAAGAAACCAGTATAACACTAATAGCTAAATAGGGACAAAAATCTGATTTGAACAAGAAACTATAGGCCAGTATCATAACTGAAAAATTACTACAAGATGTTCATAATCATTATAGGCAATAAACCTAAAATAATTTGTAAAGATTTATTTATGAAGACCAGTGTAGATTTTTTTAAAATCTAAAAGACAACTAAATGTTATAAATGTGCTGGATATTTAGAGCAACTTAATGCAAAAGAAAAAGCTGCATTGATTTTCATAGATGTAGAGAAAGTTTTTGACAATTTGAACTGGGATTCTTTGTTCAAGATTTTAAAAGATATGTATTCTGGGGAGAACTTTATAATATTATTTATACATCACAGAAAGCACAAATAATTGTTAATGGAGAGCTAACAAAACCATATGAAATACAAAAAAGAACAAGAGAAGGATGCCCACTGTCTCTTCTCTTATTTATTTAGGTTCTTGAAATACTAAACAGACAAGATGAGAGAATTCTGGAAATGAAGATTTTAAAAGAAACTTAAAAGTTAAAGGCTTTTGTAGTAATTTGATACTGGTTCTGAAAGATCCTTTAAAGAGAACTGAAATATTAACGGATAGATTAAAATTATTTGATGCACTAGCAGGTTTTAAGGCAAAATATCTGGGTGTCATTATATCAAATTTGATTGTATGTTATTTCAAAATAATTATGTTAAGAAATGAAATTAAAAAGATATGTTAAGATTTGGGAAATTAAAATTGTTTCCGGGAAAAAAATTCTATGATAAAAATGAATGTTTTGCTTAGAATGATATTTTCATGTCAGACAATACCTTCTTTGATAACTAAGGCACCATTTAAACGGTGTCAGAAGGATATGTCTACATTTGGGTGGGAAGGGGAAAAAAAACCAGAGTTAAATATAAAGTATTACAAGATGCAAAAGAAAGAGGATTGGGCAGACCTGATTTGGGATTGTATTTCTTAGTTTGCTTTTGGTCTGGATGAAGAGTGGGTGTTGTTGAAAAACAGAAGTACACAATTTAAGATTTGAGCATCAAGGATATTTGTGACATGATAAAGTCAAGGTTAATGGGGATTTTTAAAACTATTATATTAGATACACGATTTTGAGAATATGGAATATGGAAATTCAGGTTGCGCCTGAAAACACCTTTGTGACTTTCAGCACAAGAGGCATTTTATAAGCAGGAAATAATAGGCAAACCCAAATGGCTAACTTATCACAAGATACTAGAAACTAGACAAGAGAAATATAATATAAAATCAAGAAAAGAGCTGGTGGCAAAGGAATATAGATTTCAATAGTTTCCTTCTTTGCAATTATTATAAAAATTTAAAGTAAATAAAAGTGTTCTTGATTTTGAACATTGTAAGTTTGAAATAGAATTGTGTATATGTAATTGCTAAAATGTATAATTTTTTTATTAAAACTTGAAACAGAAGAGCAAGTGAAAAAATGCCTGATAAAGTAGCCTTAATTTGGGGGTTATAACTTATAATATGCAACTGTAGCAATGGAAAATATATGGCTGAAACGATTGAAATTAACATTATGTTACAATCTGAAAGAAGATTTTTACAAAATGATGTACCATTAGTATATATCACCAGATAAATTGTCTAGAATGTTTAAAGGTATTCCAAATCTATACTGGAAATATGAACAAAAAGAGAAGATTTTTTACATTTTTGGTGGACCTGTAAAAAAGCTATAATATATACGGCTTTAGATATATATACTAATTCATATGATTTTTAAACATTAATATACAGTTGAGACAGTGGATTTTTCTTTCAGGATTGATGGATAAACCCTTGGGGAAAATGTCATAGAACTTTGGTTTGATACATTAGAATTGCAGCGATATTATTGTATGCACATAAATGAAAACATTTGATACCAGCCACAAGGGAAGAATGGATGGAGAAGATGATGGAAGTGTCTGGGATGAACAAATTCATCTATTTGATCAGAGAAAAGGCAATAGTTATGTTTATTGCTAACTGGAAACCTCTTATAGACTTTCTTGCATGAAAGAGAAAAAAACGAATTTGTGATTTATAGTTTTGATGATTAGACAGAATAAATTACAGAAAGAAGAGAGCTGCGTTGCAATCATAAAGTGGTAAATTCATATTGTTATACTTATAACTGCTGTGAAGTAAATCAGAAGCTACTTCTTTGTATGATTTATTTTCAGACTTTTCTGTTTTATTCTTTCTTTCTTCCTTTCTTAGCTTTGTCCTTGATTTCTTTCTTCTTTTCTTTTTCTCACTTTATATTAATTTATATTAGCCTTTATCTTATTTTATGAAAATCTCTAGCATAATTATACCAAGAAGGAAGTTGGCTCCATAATCTTTACAGATATCTAATCTTGTTTTCATCCTGACTGTGAATCAAAAGTTTGATGTTTGTAAGTACCGGCATATGCTGATAGGCACAGGGGAAAAATAGAGAACAGGTTTAAAATGATCTTCCTTTCATAGTTATTCACCAGATTAGATTCCATTAAACAGATTTTTGACACTTCTGCTCAATAAAGAAGATAACTAACAATGTTTAGGTCAGTATATGTTCTTCTTTATCTTCTGGATCTGAACAGCATGACAATTGTGTTATTAAATATGAAAGAAAATGATACAATAAAAGAAAAATAATGCAATCAGATATAAATTAAAATTTATTCTATAAAAAGCCAGGAATCATTTTGCTTTAGCATTCAGGTGACAACAGGCCAGCTAGAGAGGTACACAGTACAGGTAGTTCCTGACTTACAATCATAATTGAGCCCATAATTTATGTTGTTAAGTGAGACATTTGTTAAGTGAGTTGTGCTCCATTTTACAATCTTTCTTGCCTCAGTTGTTAAGTGAATCACTGCAGTTGATAAGTTAGTGACATGGTTGCTAAGTAAATTTGGCTTCCCCATTGACTTTGCTTGTCAGAAGACAGCAAATTTAGCATCACATGACTGCAATGTTTCAGTTGCTAAGCATCTGAATTTTGATCATATGATCATGGGGATGCTGTGAAAAATTTTCATAAGTCATCTTTTTCAGTATCATTGAAACTTTAAATAGTCACTAAATGAACTGTTGTAAGCTGAAGATTATCTGTAGTACTTTATAGGCTATATACTTGTAGTCTGCCACAGTAGAATACACATTATCATTGGTTTAAAATACAGCATTTCTGCACCCATTCCATGCACCTATTGTTCTTCAAGGAGATTAGGGTGGGATGCATTGGTGCTCTGTATTTTATTCTCACAACATGAAGTTCATAGCAGATCGAGGATTTTACCTTCCCTTGGCTTAGTATTCTACCTCCAAATGCTTTGATTTATTGACTACTGCTGGAGGAAGAGTTATTAAGTATAGAGCATTACTACCATTATTGTTGAATCAAACTTTAAATTTTCTTAGTTCTCCAAGCACAAAGAAAAAATAATCTGCTCTTTCTGCAACCCTAACATTTTGGATTCATCTCCAATATTGACAATGAAGCTTACACAGCAGAAAATCTGTGTCACTGCAAAGGCACTCTGATCAACAAATTCTTACACAGAACCAGTTTTGGAGTTTAATATATGGCACTACCAAACAATTTTGCATGGCTTTTGATGTAAATGACTGAGGGAGGTCTTTGCAGTTAAAGTGAACAAGTGTTCCCCCTCCACTTTTGCAAAGTCAGAGGAAAAATATTAGTTCAACTTTATTTTTGTTCAATGACAAGGGCAGAAACAGTAAAAAGGAATGAAAACTGTAAGATCTTTAGATAAATACATAGTATTGTAGATCTGTTTATACAATTGTGGTGGGTTTAATTTGGGGGCAGAGAAACATGGAAGAAAAAGATGTCATATTGGTTTAGACATGTTTGTATCTTAAGAAAACAATGTTTCTTTCTATTCTGAATGGAAATAGAATGATACACAAAGTCAGAGATTAAAGATAGAAAAATTTATCTAGTTCTAAGGGCTGTTGCTTAAAGATTTACATTAAGGCATTAATTTCAAACACTAGAAGATTTATGCTTGCGATTCAGTGAGTTTTTATTAATCTTCAAAATTTAAATGAAATTGCTACCAAAAACTACCCAAAAAATGGCCAAACCCTTTAATATTGTACTGAAATCCATGCTGAGATAATTTAATAGGCCTCCTATAAGTTGGGTAACAGCCACCCAATTTTTCCAGTTGAGAAATATATTTGATTTGAAATGGCCTGCATAATTAATTTCTCTCATAGTCTGGTTAGTATTAATTGTATGTTCAATTTACTTCATATTTATAATATAAAATTCTTAGAAAATACTATAAATCCTAGAAATTAAAAAAATCTGTTTCTTCAGTTAGTTTTTTCTTTTTTAATAAATTCTTTCAGTTACAATTCAACAAATCATACTTTTTAAAAAATTCTCTCAATATAATTATCAGATGCCTGAAATAAACCATTAAAATAAATGTAATTTTTTAAAAGCCAGTATTAATATTGACAGTGATATTATTTTATTATAAACAATCATTCTAATTAATAAATTATTTTTAATAAATAGTATATGAGAAGATAGGAATTAAAAGGAATATTACATGATTATGTATGTAGGCACCTGAACTTTCCATTCTATTGTACAAACAACTGATCTGATCTAACAATCATAAAATTTATTTTAAAAAATTCACTACTGATTCAATATTCAATCGATCTAATTAGTAAATAGAAGAAAATGATTCTTAATCAACACAACAGAATGTCTCTGCGTTTACTTCTAAGACTGCTTCATCTTGCTCTCTGACAATGATAAGGAATGAGATGTTTTACTCTTGTAGCAGTTTATTCCATATTTCAAAAGACTTATTGCTGAGCTGTTGAATAAATATTTATTAATGAAAGGCAGTCAGCTAAAACCACTTTTGCTAAAAGTATTTATTATAAGGCCTATTTCATGGAGGAAGAAAGACTGCCTCTCTACCTCCCCCTCCCCAATATAAGAGAAAGGAGAGAGAATTATTGGCTTTGTAGTATCTACATATACTTTGGTAACAGGGTCTGCTGTTTATACAGCTTTTTGTATTGTGGCTGCCTTGATTGTTGACATACTTTGAAATCAGTGACAATTCTCAGTCTAATATTCTCCTGGAGGCTTTGTGGTTTGAAAGAGTCATCTATCACCCAGAAACCTCTACACTGTATATTTCAGGGGCTGGTCTATATAAGCCATGGATAAGCATAAATCCATTCATGTAATGGTAAAGAGGGAAGAAAGAAATATAGTATCTAACAAATGCAAGTTTATGAATTAATTCATAAGAAGAACAGTGTCATATTTCCATTACTTTTAATGGCTATACCCAAAAGAGAGTCCAATAAAAAAATTCTTACCAATAAATTTCTGTGGCATGGAACGTTTTCGTTTGGCAACATTGCTTGCTAAGCGGTCCAGGACAAGGGCCCGCTCAGTCCCCATTTCAGTTCTGATGTCCCTTCTCTCTGAAGTTTCTAGATTGGGAAAAGCAAACAAAAATTAGAATAAAGTCCTTAAAAGCAAATTTTAAAGGAAGATGCACATGCCCACAACCGTTCATTTAGTAGAGCTGCATGGGATTAACTGTGGGTTGTTTTTCTTCTTCTTCTGCCTCTCTCTTATTCTCATACCTCCGTTTCACTAATGTGGTCAGCAGAGCTGGAGCAAAACAGAAGAAACATCCAAATTTTGCAATTCTCAGATTCACAAAGCCTCACAGAATTAACATCTTGATTATACACTTCCTCTTGTTAATGAACAAGCTTGACCTGGTAGTTTATGAAACACAGAGGAAGATCTTGTCCCGCCCAAATTTCCATCTGATTTTGAGAAAGATAGCCAGGCACCTGCAGAACGGCCTCTGAAGATGTAAACACAAGGGCGCATGTTGAATATTCAAACCCTTGAAATGCTGATCCACTGAAATGAAATCTTACTATATTCACCCTATGAAACATTACTTATTATTAATAGTGACAGTAATATTCATGATTGCAGTATATTATCACTAAGCTATATGCAGAATTTCTCAATAAGAATAGACTGCTATGAGACTATTTCACATACAAGAGATCATAGAAATAATGATGGTTACAGTAGTAATATTAGCAAGAAATAAACTTGCACAACAAAATTTCATGGTGGCTGGGTTCATACCACATGCTAAATTCTATCTACATTGCATTTTTCTCTTAATTTGTATGGAATAGTACAGTATGGTCATATTTTGTTTTATTATTATCGTCATATTTTGTTTTATTATGGTCATATTTTTAGAGTACCATGAAGACAAAACAACAGAATGTAGGGGGTTTCTTGGTTGGGAAATATTCTTATTACATATTATTACAATGATTTGTCCCACAGCCAAACCAAGGAGGTAGGCTGGTAAATTGAATAATTGCCATAATAAAACTTCCCCTTGTTTCCATTTTCTTAATATTTTGTGAGTCTTACTGAGTGTTTCATTGCAGTTATATCCCAATTCCTATCAGTGTAGAATCACATGGTAACTTCCCCCAAGGATAACATGTCAATTTGCTTCAGTAGGCATCAGGGCAGGCTGCAGTCATGTAAGAAGTGACTTCTAGATGCAGATGAAAATGTAAAACAATTGAAATTGTGTTTTTAGTCATGTTTAGTCTTCCTGCATAGAGAATTGGTGTTTTCAGGAGTCTGATGGCACTAATCATTCTGACAGTCCAATGGAATGGGGGAATTGGCCTGGTGGTGTTGGCATCTCTAAGAAACCCTGGGAAACTGGCTACCTCTACACAGAGAGAGAGAGAGAGAGATGCATACCTTTACCTCATAAGATTTGATGTTTTGCTCCTTTATTAACTTCAACAGGACATAATTTTAGCTGAGAGATATAGTGCACTAACATTAGTAAGAATTTCTTAATCTGAATTGATTATAATTTTGAAAAGCAGTTGTCCAAGCACGTTTCTAGTCTCTTGAGATTGCCTTCTTTCCCAAACAATTTGTCAAATTCTAGAATTTGCATACAGTTTAAGTGAAATGTTCTAATTTTGATCTTGTCTGGATGTACATAATTTTCCCAGTTATGTGATTTTTTCAAAGTGGGCTTTCTTTTTATTTCCCAAAAATATTCCTATTGCCTCTTTTTTAAAGCAAAATCTTACATTATGGTCTTTTAATCTATCTAATAGGGCTTTTTTTTTAAAGTTCCGAATAAAAAGCTTCCTCTCTCCATATTACAATTCTTTGTAAATTAAATAAAATGTCCCCTAAAAACAAAGATACATCTTGGAGAAGAAAAAGCTTAAATAAATTTTCCTAACCATTTTTTTAACCAGAGTATAGTTTTATGAAATAGTTTATTAAAAAATTCTGTAAAACAGACAATATATGTGAGCACCTTGAAAAAAATATGGTAAATACATGGGGTTTATTAATAATTGCTTTTGCCAGATTAACTATATCCTATTCTTCATTAGTAGATTATAGCAAAGTTGCATATGCAACATAGTTTGTAATATATTTCAGCAATGGAGTGCGTAAAATATCTCATGACGTTCTGATTAGCAGCTACTTAAGTATAACTGTCATAAGTAGTTATATAGCTCAATCAACGATCATGCTCTAACATCAGAAAATCTGCTTGAAAATGGACGACTGAACTCAGGTAGGAGTGAAGTGTAACAAGATTCAGTCCTGTGTTTCAATGATTTTTGTTAGTCATTTGGTTGAGGAAAGAGGTAATGCTTATCAAATCTGCTGATGATATAAAGCTCTACAACAATGTCTCAAAGTATTTGTCAAAAACCTTGAGGAGTTGCAAGATTGGAAGGTTCCTGAGAGAATGCCTTCTCAGCAGTTTTTTATGAGCCGGCTTACCACTTCAATGCAAAATTTTGCTAAGCAAAAAACAAAACAAACAAACCAAGATTATATTTCCAGAGCCTGTATAAAGACTAATATGTTTTGTTTTGTTTGTGGTTTTTCTTTTCCCACCCCCCACAACCCCCACCACATTTAACTTTTTAAGGAAGAATAATTATTCCTTCAGCAGGTCTATCGAATTATGAATTATGGAATTTTGGATGAGGAAGGGAGGTAGCTATCAGACTACAGGGAAGAGGGAGTTGCAAGAACAGGGGACGAGATTTTCAAGTATCAGAGTCTAAAGGAAATAGATGACCAGGCAATCGCTTTATGGCAGTGGAACTACATGGGGAAAGAATGCCAAGCCCAATTTAAAGGCTTTAGCTGTTTGCAAGCTTTAGTTTTTTAACAGCAGGTGATTTAAAGGAAGTTGGAATTTTCTTATGATCGTAATAGCTCAGGGAAAAAAACACCATTCATTTCTATTCTTTTTTTGGACTTTCTTGAGTAAAAATAACAAAGTGGGGAGAGAGTAAGTTATAACAAAATCAATATTCATTCTGATCCACATGCCAGCTAAAATCAGTATGGAAATTAAGTTTTTGCCTATATTTGCATTTTGTCTCATGAAAAAATAATATCAAAATATGTTATTTTACTTGACAATATGCTTGGTTTGGGTTTCAAAGATAAGCAAATTTATCCTGGCCATTAAAAAAAAAAACAGTTTTACATTTCCAATCAGACATATTTCTAAGTTCTGAGGTTCTAGCACTGTTTTGATACATGAGTTATTTTTTAAATAGTATTTTTATTTTTTTGCCCAGTCCTAACCCACATGAAATCATTAGTTTTATTCATGTGGTGGGTTATGCAAATTCATTCATCATACTAGATCACCGTATTTGAGATTCTCTTCCTAGAAGACTGAAATAATATTTCAATCTTTCAAAGACTGAAATAATATTATATATCTATGTTCATTAGAAACCAAACACGACTCAATAGATCTGGCTGCAGAAACATTAAGGCCAATTTTAGGCTACATCAACAAAAGCATAGTTTCCAAATCTATAAAGTAGTATTTCCACTTTATTCCACATTGGGCACCCCCCATTTTAAGATCTGTATTCAGTTTTGAATGTGTCCCTGCATTTTAAAAAGGTTGAGAATTTTTTTGAAAAGGACAATTTGGGAATTAGAAACTACTTCCTGTTCAGAGAGATTGAAAGAATTGGAAATATTTAGCCTTGAGAAATAAAAACTGAGTGTGGCTAAAAAAAATACTGTTAAAAGTCTAAGCAGGTGTTACACAGAAGATGGGGAGAATAGGAAATCTCCCATTTGTTTGGATATGAAGTTTATTTGTACTCCTGCAGTAGATGATTGCACTTAGTGCCCAAACTCTATCATCATTTTATAATATAAAATAGTTATGCATTTCAATCCAGTGTCTCTTATTTTTATATTAAAAATAATGAAATAAAACAAGAAGAATGCAGGTTGCAAAATGGGAGCACAAATAAAAGCAAAAAAGAATAATGCAGAAAAGAATCTGATGAGATTTTTTTTTTATTATTTAAATGACTGTTGATACTTTCAGCAGACCTGAAATAACACTTATCAATTATATTTAATGCAGTACTAACATAGTCTGGAATTGTGGTTTTCAAAATATGTTCCTCTGAGTGCAACAAGTTTATCAGTAGTTTCTTAATGAGAAGATTTATGAAAGCAGACAAACTTGCTAAAAAGTAGTTTGTCCTTAACATATTTTTCCTTTGTTTGAAAGATAGGAACAAATGCTAAACATACTCTAGGTCAGGGGTCGCCAACCTTTTGGATCTCAGGGACCATCAAACTCATATTTTAAATCCCAGACCAGAGACCCTGGGAAAATCCCCCAAAAAGCCTGCAGGAAAATTCCCCACCCTGTTTTCCTACCAATCGATCCGTTGTTATTTGGAATCGCAGAAAACCAGTCTCCAGCTCTGTTCTCAGGGGGGAGGGAGAGAGAGAGACTTTTGGCTTCATGTAAGGAAAGCAGCAGAGGCAGCAGAAGTCTTTCCTTCTCTCCCCCAAACTCCACCAGAAATGAGTCTTTGCCAGTGTAGCCTCTTGGAGCAGGATGCCTTGCAGGATCCCAAAGACTCATTTCTGGTGGAGTTTGGGGGAGAGAAAGAAAGACTTTTGCTGCTTTCCTTGCATGCAGCCAAAAGCAGAAGAAGAAAGAAGTGGAAAGAAGCAGCCCAGTGGCCAGGCTAGGAGGGTGGGCAGGTGGGGCAAGTTCCCCACCCTCCGCCCTTTCCTGCCTCCCCTCACTACTTTGTGTTGTTCGCAATGCAAGTGACACAAGCCTTGTGTTCCCGCAGGCCAAGTGGGCGGCGCAGCCTTGTGGTTCCACACACCCTGGATTAATTGCTTTGGGGGTGACATTTCTCTGTGGACCACCACAATCTTCTTGCAGACCACCAGTGGTCCCCAGCCCACTGGAGACCAACTGCTCTAGGTCACTCATTCACAGCAAAAGCAGACCCAGAATTTCATATTCAGTTTCACACAAATCACTTTGTTCTAATATGTATCTTAAAATAAAATTTAAAACACAAAAAAACTTGGAACTTTTTTTAACCAAATACTATCCATTCTGAATTTCAGCTCCTTGGATTAAGCAAGTGAGAAGAATCTACTGGGAGGAGGCATTGTTCTTTGCATGGACCAAATTGATGGCTTAAAGACTCATTGCTGTCTAGGCTAAGATCTGCCCTACTGGAAGAGGTTTGCCATGAAAGAAAGAAATGCTTAAAAAGCATTATATAGATATAATATTGTAACACATATAAAGCCTGTTGCTCTGTTAGTTCTCCCTAGATATGTTTTGAAAATTTAAAATTCAGAGTTATTTGAATTGGCTCTGATATTAGTCATAAAAATGGGACCAAGGCAGATTACTTAATTTGCCAACTTGCACTTTACACAGCAAATGCTACTGAAGGCATAGGGCCATCAAAACACGTATTTCCTAAATCCTGCTCTGGAAATAAGTCAGAACTGGTGAGGAGGAAGAGTATGATTAACCACTGCTGTGACTTTTTGTTTCTTTCTTAGGACATTATCTTGACCAAAAAAAAAAAAAGACAGAATCCCACTATATATCAGCCTCTTTGTTGTAGCAGTTAAGGCAACAGCCTAGGCACTATAAGAATGTGAGTTCCAATCCTGACTTGAGAGCACCAAAAAAGCCAAAGCCAACAATCAGTGTTAATTTTCCAATTTAAGGCAATCTTGGAATTCTTTTCAAATTTTGGAACATTGGTTGGGATGGAAAGTTCCAACCGGATTGAAATGTAGTAAAAGTGGAGTATCTCTTGAAACAGTTGCATCAGTTAGAATAGTATGGAATTTAATGTTTAATTTTGCTTATTTCTGTAATTTTAAAATTTCAAAATATTCAAAAACCCACATCAAAATCTAGATATTCCTAATTGTGACTTTTTCTGTGTATGTTTCCAGTCCCCCAAAATAGGAGATACACTTTTCAAATATTTATATATTTTGTGCCCATTTTTCATCTCATGCACATTTTGTATATAGTTTTTTTTTTTTACTGCAGTGCATTGCAATGTCTAAAAGTCTTTTAGTTTTTAATATGCATAGAGTTTTTGTATGGGATGCTATGTCAGTTTCAGTTCACAAGTGTTCTCTATTGTACAGCATATAAACAGTTCAAGAAGTTAATTGGTTGGAGTGATCACATAATTATTTCTAAATAAAATATTTTTCTAAATAATTAATTAAATAACATTTTAAAATAATTATATAAATAAATTTCTAAATACTTATTTCTAAATAATGTATAATCTCACCATATTTCTTTCCATGTGGCTTGCATTTTACATTTTACATGTGGCTAGGGGGGAAACGCTCAGATCACATGGAAAATATTAATTTATGGGGTTTGTCTCCATATTGTATAGCTTCAGTAAGCTCTATACTAAAGCATATATAGTATACAAGTTCCACTAATAGGAATCTGGTCTGTTTAAGCTGACTTAATGTAAATGCAACTAGACAAAAAAAAAATACTTCTTGACTTATAACTAGAGATGGGTAAATCTGTCACTTATGGATTCTTGGTTTCTCATTTTTCCAACTAAAATGTTCATGCTTCCATTTCACATACAATATAAAATTTATCACATAATCAACAGGTCATTATAAAATTGTACATGGAATATTTAATATTTTTAGATTATACATGATAAACTTGATAAATATTTTGTGCATATTTTTCTAATAGATGCATTTTGCATGTATTTTGCCCAACTATATACAAATGTGTTTTGCTAATAGATGTGTTTTAATTTGAAATACTACACTAAAAAAGTAAAAAATTCAAAGCAATGTTTCAAATCAGGTGTTGCTTCAAAATGCAAAATAATGCTGCAACTATAGAATAAATATTTCAAGTGAATAAAAAATGTAATTTAAATTAATTGATAAAAATAAATTGGTTAAATGGTTGCAACAAAATATATTTCTGATATATTATAAAAAAATAAATAAAAATATATTTGTGAACCATTTTTTTCAAACCTTAATATATTTAAATGTAATTTAACCAATCAACCCAATTAAAGCTAGTATCTCTAATACTTATGTACATATGACATTAACTTAAATGTCATCTATTGAACCACTGTGGTGATGTTAAAGGATATTCCAACTTAAATTATAGAATGGGAAAAACTATCAAGGAATAATAAGAATAACTAAAAGCATCATCATAAGTTATAACTAACTAATCCTACCTGTAATATTTATCTTTATCCCATTTCTCTCTATATCCTTTGATTCTCTATTTCATTATTATTACAATGGTGAGTCTTTTGGAGAAGCAGTTCACACTGTTCATGTGACATTTGTCATTCCAGACCTATAGTTTCACATTTTTTCAGAGCAAGAGAGCTGGTTAACAAAAACCTCAGAAATATTAAGCGTGACCTGAATGAACGACACTGTTTCCTGTAACACCAAATGATGTGGTCACCAAAGGAATGGAAGACGGAAAAAGAGAACCTGCTAATGGTCTGATATGAATCTCCAATCAAGCATGGGAGCCACATTTGAATTTAATGCTACATGCACCTCCCTACCTTCCCCCAGTGTTCTCAGCCCTGTGGTCACAAATGTTAAAATTATCATGAGTGACGAATTCCATAGGAGCAGTCAAACAAAGGTTAGTGTTAGGTAATTAGACATCTTAGTATGTAAGTAATATGGAAAATCCCCATATTTTCTCTTCCAATAGACCAGTTAAATTTGATATAGACAAGTTTGATATAGCCACATAGCTACCCTGAATTTGGGCAATATCTTTTTTAATCTGTCATTTATGATTTAAAAAATGAGTAGGTTTCTTTTCAATAATATTAATAATTCCAACTGTTGTGTTATTTTTGATACAATATTATGATCAGAGATCTTTACTACTTGAAATATTGATAAATAATTGATATTACCTCAAAATACCCTATTTGCCAAATTTCAAATATGAATTTTGAAGTACTGCATTGAACAAAGGCCTGTGATTTTTAAATCCATATTTCTGCAATTTTTTTTTATCAATTTTTATCATAAACTAGAAAACTATAAAATATTAACAAATGCTAAATGCAGTTGTACATCAACCATTATTTTTAGTCCAGTAAGGAAAAAACGTGCATGAAGGAGAAAGATGGTTAAGAAGATTGATAAATAAATAAACAAACAAATATAAAATGACTATATCCTTTGCCAGAAATTCTCACTGTAGCGGTAGCAGACCACAATGAAAGCCATTTGAACTGGGATGCCATTTTGGAGCAGTCTATGCCTTAAGACAGACACAGTTGTTTTTTAAATGCCATTCCTTCAGTGATACAATTGAGAGAAACCGGCAATAAAATCACAAGTTGCAGTCATGTGATGCCTCGCTTAATGATCTTGGGTAATTCACTTAATAACTGTGGAGAAAATGAGATTTGCAGTCCATTGCAGTGACACGATAATTTACTTAACAACCTCATCATTTAGCAATAGTATCGCTTTCGGGTTGATTGTGGTCATTAAGTGAGGACTACTTCTATGATATTTAAATTCCCATATTATATTCATTTAATCACATAATTCCATCACTCTTCCTTACAGCAAAAGGGAAATAAGATTCCCAACAAGACTGTTCCAACACAGCAATTAAGAATTCCCAACTGCTCACCAGCTTCACTGAGACTAGCATTCTGCAGGTATGTCCGACATCTTTCTTTGTGTTCCTCTAATGAACTTCTCTGCTTATAACTCCGTCCACAGAATTCACACTTGAATGGTTTCTCCACTGGAAATGAGTATTTGGTTTATAGATGTTATGTAATAAATATGATATCATTTTAACATATCAAGTACTTCAAATCATGACCTGTTAATCCCCAGAGCAGCCCTGCCAGGTTAAATAACCAATAGGCTTAAGACTGAAATAATGAAATGTGCCGTAAAGTGGGAATGTTTGATTTCCTAATCTAAATATATCTGATTAACAGAAGGAAGAAGCTTTTTTGCTTTTCTCTGGATAATGCTGCACAAGAAAGGTATTTTAGTCTAAAAAAGCCATGGTCTCATGAATGTATGTGGAGGAATTGGGTGCGTGTGAGAGAGAGAAATGATATCACAGGCAATTACTTAATTGACAACATTTGTACAATGACATCATGATGCACAAGACCTCATTTTGACTTGAAGAAGTTGGCTCTGTCTGAACCTTTGTATTTCCATGCTGTCAGCAATGGAAACCTTAGCTCATTTATACAATATATGATTCATCAGTGATGTACTGGAAACCACTGCAAAGCTAGAGATTTGCTTTGCTTTGCTTTGATTTGCTTTTGGATGAACTGCAACTCTGTTTCCATGCTAATGAGACCTGTTGCTTAATACCTCCTCATGTTTCCTGAACTTTATGTTCCATTAAGGAGATACCAGAATGACTCCTCTGCAGCTATATCTCAGCTGTCCAGATATAAAGTGTAGAGCATTAGATTGTTTTGTCAGTGTCCCGTATGCCTCTATGTTGGATAAACTAGCAGTGAGAGGCGCTACTAATATTCCTTCCTTCCTTCCTTCCTTCCTTCCTTCCTTCCTTCCCTCCCTCCCTCCCTCTCTTCCTCCTTCCTCCCTTCTTTGTGGGAGAGGGCTGCGAAGGCCTCAGTAGCTAGAGGAGCTGTTGAAGCACAAGCTATTGTTCTGATTTTCATTTATTTTTAGTATTGCGAGCCACAAATCCTGAAATAAAAACAACAACAACAACAATAACAATAATAATAATAATAATAACAACAACAACAATAAAAAATTATCTTTAGGCTACCTCTGAGAAGTTGACAAGAAAAAAACAGCAGCAGTAAAGTAGTGCCATCAGTATTCTCAACCTTTCTTCGGGGTATTGACTAGTTTTCTTTGTAATTCTTTATTTCTTAGCTCTTAATATAAAATAAAGTCTTCTCTCCCTGGATCTTTTATACCAGGGGTGTCAAGCTCATGTTGTCAAGGTGGCATCATGTGACATATCTGGACTTTTTCCCCCTTTGCTCAACTGAGCATGGGCATGGCCAGCGCGTGATGTATATGGCCCATGGTCCAGGAGTTTGACAGCCCGGTTTTATACTGTTGTTTGTTTATTTATTTTCTGTATATTTCCTATTTCTTAACTGTCCATTTCCCTCAGAATTTTTGTTCCTTACTTGCCACAATAACAAAATTAGATTGGTTTTATCACATTGATCATTCCGATGTAATTAATGAATTCTTATAGAGGCTGTGCTTGTAAAATGATTTTTCTTGGTTAATATGAAAGAGAATTTGATCATTGTTAAGGAAACTGAACTAATTTCCACTTCTCAGCTTACAATATGGACTTGCAATTCTATATAGAGAAATATATTATCTCAAATAACATAATTTTCTGATCCATGTTGTAATCTGAGAAGGGTAAACAAATACATGTATAGAATTGCAGAATATGCCCACACAGAGAGAGACAAAAACATGGCGAGGGAAAATTACCTCCAATAACAAAAGAAGAAAATAAATAAAATTTTATGCATGAAAAATTACAAAATTATGCAGGAATTGGATAGAGCTATCATGAAATTGGATATATATGATAATGATGTAGATTAGATAAAGACTTACTTTTTCATTTATGGTTTTAAAACAGGCAATAATAATAATAAAGAATTGAAATACAGCTGATAAAAACAGAAATAAAGGAACTAAGGCAATGAATCTTAAGAGAAATATACACTTACCAGAATGTGTCCTTAAGTGACCTGTGAGTGCGTCTCTTCTTTGACAAGCATAGCTACAAAGATGACATTTGAATGGCTTTTCCCCAGTGTGAAGTTTAACATGGCGGAGAAGATTTCCTTTCTGAGTAAATGAGGCTCCACACTGATTACAATGGAAAGGGCGCTCACCTTAAAAACAGCATGACAGTGGAGTGATTATTAGAGCACTATGGTCTTAGCTAAAGATAAATCCAAATTATTCTGCCATAAGAACCATGGGGTTGATTTATTCCATTAAGCCTTCTACTAACCTGAGATGTTTCTGATTGTATTGCAGTTTCCCTCAGTTGCCAATAGCTTTCTTTATCAAAACAATTTCCTTTTAGAGTGCATAAGAGTAACAACATATTCATAGTACCCTCCTCCCCAACATATATACATATACATGCCCCCTAAGTTGTGCCACTCTATCGTGCTTGATCTGGGTTCTGCTCAATTTAATGCATTTCAGTAGCTAATGGAACAACCTCAGATGAAATATTTTCAAATGAGATCTTTCTTCTGAATGAATGATAATTACCAGTATGGCTGCGTTTGTGAACCACGAGAACGTTGAGGCTGACACAGCCCAATCCACAGATGTCACACTTCAGTTTTGCAGTATTTGATTTGACAAGGTCACATGGTTCAGAATGCCTCTCCAGTTCCATAGGATCATAGTCTCCATACTCTGGCTTGCAGTTATAAAGGATCCTGGGTTCTTCTCCAATTTCTATCGGCTCAGACTTCAAAATTCCATCTTGTTTTTCATCATAGTCACATTTGGTCTTAAGCATGCTGTCTTCTGGAAATAACATCAACATGGTCCCAAAATAAAATATCAATATAAATCTTAACAGAATGAAGAGAATTATTATTATTATTATTATTATTATTATTATTATTATTATTATTATTATTATTATTATATTCACAACAAAATATGTGTCCAAAACAACACAGCAAACAAGATAACTATGCTGGGTTTCGTATCACAAATCACTAGTCAAACACCTCCCAAGTGTTTAGGAGTGAATGATGTATCGATGGATTATGCAGGCAGATCCCATTAAGGTGGCCTTCTGCAGCTCACCAATGGTGATTTTGTCAGCACCAATTGTTTTTAAGTGCTTGCCGAGGTCTTTAGGCACAGCACCCAGTGTGCCAGGTACCACTGGAACCACCTGCACTGGTTTATTCCAGAGTCTTTGCAGTTTGATTTTCAAGTCCTGATATCTGGTGATTTTTTTCAAGTTGTTTCTTGTCGATTCTGTTGTCACCAGGTATGGCAATGTCGACGATCCACACTTTTTCCTTCTCCACAATTGTGATATTCGGGGTATTGTGTTCCAAAACTTTGTCAGTCTGTATTCGGAAGTCCCACAGTAGTTTTGCATGCTCATTTTCGACCACTTTTTCAGGCTTATGATCCCACCAGTTCTTTGCTACAGGCAAATTATTATTATTATTATTATTATTATTATTATTATTATTATTATTATTATTGATGTTTAATAGTATTTTTACATTTTCTTATTTCCTTCCTCCATATTTTTCAGCTTCTTTGATAAAATTAATCAGTCATATGCACAATGAAATGTACTACAGATCAATAAAATCCTACCATTACATTCAATATTTTCCAGGAGAGGAGAGAGGAGGGGAGGGGAGAGGAGAGAAGAGCCATTACCTCCTTCCTAGAGCTGAGAGAAACTGACTAGCCCAAAATCAGCCATCTGGCTTTGTGCTTAAGCTAGAGCTTACCATCTCTCCATTTCTAGCCTGATGCCTTATCCAGTACATTTGCCTGGCTCTCTCAGTTCTGATGTCAAAACTGAATAGAATTTTAAAGTGAACATTCAGTTTGATACAGAAATCTTCTTTTATGTTCTGATTTAGAAAACATTCATTTAACTTGTTTAATGAACCTTACTTGCAGATGTCATTCTCTTTGCACATTTTCATTGTTCAGCAATATAGACTGACATGCCATTGAGCAAATATAAATGTAGTAAATTGATTCTGAATGAAGGGGATCTTTATTTTCAGTTTCCTAAAAACTGTCTATTTCCAGCATAAGCATTGTAATAATGGATTTCAAGTAACAGGACTTCATTCTGAGTACTCATTCCTCTTGACATCACTTATATCACAAATCATATTCAAAATAGGTTGGAATTTGGAAGATGTAATATCAGCTCAAATGCTAACTTCCACTAAGAGTTCCTTTTTAAAAGACATGATTACCACTACTTTGGAAGCATTTGTGGCAAATCACTAAAATAGTTTAGATATGATTGAATTTTCAGTTTAGGCTTGTAAGTGGGATAATTGAAGAGAAATGTCTCCCAATCAATGTTCATTTTCTTTTTAACTCATGAATAACAGTGTCTCAAAAGAAAAGGAATTGTTCATACTCATAGTCTTCACCAACATGCTTCATCTATTTATGGATATATGCACATTAGTAAATTCTATACAGTTTGAAGAGAAGTGATATGAGGGAGAGTTAATTATAAATATACTGTACGTAAACAAAAAGTTTCCAGTCACCAGGACTTTTGTTGCAACCTAAATTGTAACATTGGTGTTTCAGCAACGTCCTTTTCCTATGACCATACCATTATTTACTGGTCTAGGCCATAAACCAAGAAATCAATCAATATGCCAACATGCATCTGGGTCAATTGGATGTTGTGGAGTGAAAGGATAGAAAGTAAGCCTAGACATTGGAAAATCCAGGTATTACGGGTCCAACTTAACAACTTTAAGACATGGCTGGCTGAGGAATTCTGGGAGTTGGAGTCCACAAGTCTTAAAGTTTCAAGTTGGAGATCCCTGGATTAGATAATAGGAGACTGAAGGATGGGAGGGATAAGCAGTACAACTGCAGTTGTTGGCTTAGAACTGTCCATATAGATTGTGAAAGCTTCTTGAAATAAGCTGATATATCCCAATTCAAAGAAAAAAGTTTAGTATTCTGTGTTTTCAGAAGTACCATGAGGTACCACATAAACAACATCTTATTTGAGACCTTTCAGAAGCATTACTAAAATGTATTCTCTTACTGGATTAATAATGGTATATGAAAATCCCCAAAACAAGAAAATGTCAATATTCTAAAACACTTAAAATGATAACTGTGAACCTGCCTTACAGTTTCAACCATCCTAAGAGGATATGAACTACAATATTTCTCACAACTTTTGTATTGCAGATTCTAAGTGAGAAAGAAGCATTGCTGAAGAACATTTCCTCAGGTCAGGCAACAAAGGAATATCCAGCAGTTAGACATAAGCAGTTAAAGCAGAAAAATAGCCCTTCCATTTTTGTAGTTCAGTACTAAGGAGAAGAGAAAGAGGGATTCAGAAAAGGGGAATGTCTTTTAGAGAACTATCTCATGTTGCCTGATTTATTAACCTTGCCTGCAAAAGTGTTTACATACTTCTCAATGCTGAATTCTGCAAAATAATAAGATACTACAAATCGTGCCAATTCTACAACTGTTCCAGAAAGTCAGGAGTTTTTTGTTGTTGCACAAAAGAAAACCAGTCCTCTATTTGGGGAGGTGTTTTTTTTCTGGGAACTCCACTGGGTATATATAACTCATTCTGATATATTTTTCTCTTTTCTTGAGGTTCCTCCATGGTAAAAATATCGGCTTGTTTGCCTTTCTTCTAAATCACCTGCTTTGGTATAAGCATCTCAGCCTTTGATAGCTTCTGGTAGGAAACTGAAAGGATGCACCTGAATCTTCCTCCTGATTTTTTTTTTATCATGCTCCAGCTGTGGAAAGCTAACCCACATAAAACCTTGAGCTTTTTAATGCACTTTATTTAAAAAGTCAATGGAAAATGTGTGCTGGCTGGCAGAAAACCAAACATAGAAAATAACTTTGATCACAAGCAACACAGTTCAAATAATGTTGTAAGAGTTACCCTGTGCATAGTCAATAAATAAATAAATAGTCTGACTAGCAAAAAATAGGCACCAATGAGAACAGTCTTGCATTGACAGTTTACTTCTAGAGGATAAAAAAAAAATCATGCTTGTGGCAGTATGCTTGCTTGGTTGTTTTTGTTTTTTTTAAGTCTGATCTGGAAGCTTTCCTTAAACCCTACTACTTCCAAACCATTACAGTTTATTAGATTTTTACTTTGCTTTTTGTATCATGGTAGTCAGTCTTATCTCCCCTTTCCCTCCCTCATCACAACCCTCTTGTAATTATTTACCTGAAAGGCGTGGAGAAGGGAGGCAAGATGACCCTGGACTTTCCAAGGCTGAGGATGGACCAAACTAGAACCCTCCCAAGACTGTCCAATGCCTTAACTAATAACTATGACACTATAGTGGCTTTCTTACTGCCTATTGAAAATAGCAAAAACTCATCAAGAATAACAGAGTTGAAAGGTACCTGTGAGGTCTTCTAGTCCAACCCACTGCTCAGGCAGGAAACCCTATACAATATCAGTCTCTTATTTAAAATGTCCAGTGTTGTTCCAGTTGATGAAAACTGGAAATATCAGAATTTATATATTTGGACTGAAAATGTATTGTCTCCTAATAAGTTTGGATACATCTCACTGAATTCAGTAAAACATCTGACCAAACCTACAGAGGATGCTGTAGTTTAGTTTCCCATTCTATATATATTTAGCTGACAAAAACTACTACTGAAAAATTTCAGGATGTTATTCTGAAATTATCATATTTATACTGACAATGAAGAAGGAGCTATTGGCTGCCTTTTAAAAATCTGTCCATTCTTATCTATATTCTTAAACTATTATTTCTTCTCACCTTCCCTTCCGTACAAATGACTCTCTGCGGGGGAAAAAGTGGCTTTCTCTATCACTTCACCTCATAAATACAACTAAAACTTCTTTCCAGTATAGAAGCAGAAACTTTAAAATAAAATATAACAAGGATAAAATTATATGAGTTTCCTGAGAGCTAGAATCATTATCCATATTGTGAAATGGGTTTCACAGGACAGCCAATATAATATGAAAGAAAAGCAACATTCTAGAAGCTAAATTCAACTTCTCCAAAAATTCAAATTTATTTTGCCTATCTATCCCAGCAATTATCACTATACTGTTTTAAGACAGTGAAAATCAGTACATTGTAGAATAGGAAACAGCCAGTTTCTGAAGGTATGTCAGGTGAACATTATTTACTGAAGTATTACTTTTGAGAATCTGAAATCACACTGAATTCAACCATTTTGTTCCACCTAGGAATATTTTCTTTTTTGTTCATTTGAAAAGGAATTTTTTGTTCTCGTGTCTAAAGAAACCTTACTTTACCCACACTAGTAAATTGGGTCCAAAGATTTATAATCTTTGAAACAACTTTCAAGTTGCAACTTTCAAGTTTTTATACATAGATAATAATAAGGATGCCCCCAGATAGTAGGAATTCGGTCATCATAATGGGACAAATTAATGTCACACCTGATTTATTATAATAATTCAAAGATAAAGATACCTCTTGCTTATAGATGCATGGCACACAGCCCACCTGCATCAATATATAAGTTATATAACAGTAATGTGTAGGCCATCCTTTTCTAAATATCCTGTTCAAAATGTCCTAAAAATGTGTTGCCAGCAGTCAATTAGCTTTAAGAGTTTGATGCAGCAAAACATCATTGCAGCATTGTGTGATACACACTCCCATCAAACCTCTTACATAGCTGTAACAAATTAAATTACATTGCCTCTAGGCAAAAATGGTAAAACTATTTAATATTTAGGTTGCATCCACATTACAATAAAAGCACACTGAGATTCTTTCAGGCCATTCCCAGAAACCCATGATGGAGATGGTAGCAAAAATCAAATTAAAGTACCAGAGGAAATTCGAATCTGAATACTTGAGAGCAGGTGGCTCTCTAACAATCTATATGAAGAACGTTTGAGTGCTACCTGAAAATTTATTGGGTAGGCCAACACAAGGATTATCTCAGTACTTGCTTCTGGGGATAGTCCTAAAATTATCACATTTTTGCCTGACATTTTCATTGAAGAGCACAAAAATTACTTAAATTCTTTTGGGTATTGCAAATAGTCAGGTCCTCTTAACCACAGCGTTTTAAGGCTACTGAAACTGTAGAGAAGGATCACCAGTTACGCTGCAAATCTCTCCAAAGCGCCATAAAAAAACAGTTGTCCACTCAGTTACACAATTGTTCCTGCCTGACTCAATCTCTTCCTTCTTTTAGGACTCAAGATGGATGGATGGATTGATGGATGGATGGATGGGTGGGAGGGAGGGAGGGTAGATGGATGGATAGATAGATAGATGAAAGAAAAAGAGGTATGTTTTAAATAATTAAGTACTAACTAAAACTAACTCGAAATATATTTTTCTTAGTTTTTCCTTCTAATTAATATACTTTTGCACTCATTTTGTGTTGTATTAAACTATCATAAAACACAGAGAAGTGCAAAAATGAAAGGATGGCTACTTTGTGCTTATTAAGTATGAATCAGGATTACAAAGTGAGCAAAATATTTCTATTTTATATTTATATTTCTTCAACATTAGGATTTTTAACTGGTTAATTTTCCCAGATCATTGGCTTTTCACAGAATAGCTAATGTGACAGCTAAAACAGGCTATTATATCATGGCTATTTCACCTCCCTACCCACCGCTTTGGTGGGACTCATATCAAGAGGAGACGAGACGGCCTATAGGTCAGAGGTTCTCAGACTGGTCTTGTGGTGCAAGAGTCACAACCTCACCCTGAACATCAAAAAGACCAAAGAATTGATTATAGACTTCAGAAGATGCAAAGCAGAGACTCTCCCACATCAATGGAGACTATGTGGAAAGAGTTCATAGTTTTAAATTTCTAGGAACTCATATTTCTGACAAACTTACTTGGTCAGTCCACACTATGGCCACTGCAAAGAAGGCTGAACAGTGCCTGCACTTTCTGAGGTTGCTAAAAAAGAGTGGTCTGGGTGAGAAGTTGCTGGTTACTTTTTACTGTTCTACCATCAAGAGCATTTTGGCATACCGTGTAATGGTGTGGTATGCTGGATGCTCTGCAGTGGATAAGAAGATGCTCCAGAGAGTTATAAACACAGCACAAAAAAATCATTGGTTGCTCTCTTTCTTCTTTGGAAGAGATTGAGAAGACCAGACTCCTTTCTAGAGCACTAAAGGTCTCCACAGTCCATTCTCATCCTGGACATTCATATTCTGAACTGTTACCATCAGGGAGGCATTATAAGTGTCTTAAAATGAGGACTAATAGACTGAGAAACAGTTTATTTTCCAAAGCAATAATTGTCTTGAATCAAACAATGATTTAGCCCTATGTATATAGTGGCATTTTTAAATTATCTAACTTACTATATGTTTTAGATAGGTTTTAGACTAGATTTTTAATTATTATTTTAATTATTTTAATTTTTAAATATTCTGTAGTGTGATTGTGATGTGGTGTTTGGGACACTGTGCTGGAATAGGTTTCAAATTTCATTGTATTTGTAGAATGCAATGACAATAAAGGTATTCTATTCTATTCTATCTAACAACAATAACAAAACAAAACAAAAAACCCTTAAGTCATATACAAAAGGACTTTCCAGACTAAATGAGTTATCAGTCATTGGATCTTGTTTATTCTCTTTCTCTGGAGGTCTACAAACAGATAAACCAGTGAATCTTTTATTTACTGAGGGATGGACCGGATAACTAAGGTAATTTCCACTTTTACTTCTGTGATGATAAATTGCAATGCATCCTTCATTCTTCATACTTTTTTGCAGATATAAAATATTTCACCAAATTGCTATTACAAAGGCTTTCCCACCCTGCATTATAGAGACAAAAAATGGTCTTAAATTGTATAATTACACAATCCAATAATGGCTGGATTTTGTTCTGTATATAAACAAAGGAAGAAATGAAGCCATATGCAGTCTATCACAGGGTCAAATGTCTATGTGACTGGACTCTATCCTGACCTAAAATTAGGCACTAGACCTGATCCTTCAAAGCAAGCCACAAAAAAAAAACTGAATTAGAAAAGTCCATCTCTTATCACAAAATCTATTTTAAAAGATGAATGGTAATAATAGAAAATGTCTATCAACATCTGAGACACTTGAAGAATGTAAGCATTTATCATAGAGAAAAACTGATAACAAAAGAATGGAGAAAGAATATTGACATTGATCTCAGTATCTTGTTTGTCTGAAGAATTTATAGACATAAAAGCTAACTTTGAAACTTGTTAGCTTAGGAGGGTAATGTGCAGTTTAGCTTCTCTGGGTAGTTCACAGGAAAGAGGAGCCATTTATCCATGATTTCTTTTACACCATTCCACTTTTAATATCTATCATTCCAAACCTCACTGAAGTGAGGGGGAAGAAATTACAGATATATTGTTTTTAATTTCATGAAAGAGATTTACATAGGCCTTGTGGATCTAACTGTGAATTTTGGGGTTTTTTTGGGGGGGTTGCTCTTCTTTTCAGTCCACTGAAATGCTGGGGTAAGGGAGGGATTAGTTTTGAACTTGTCTTGTTTTTCTTTTAAATAATTCAGTTTTAGGGTGATGCCTCAATGAACTCAAACAGACAGTAAACACCTGGTGGAAATTTCACAAGCTAAAAATAGCACAAAACTTTCTGAATTCCCTACCAAGCATGAATGCAGAGTGCAAATTGGTTCACCTCTAAAAAGGGAAGCGAAGGGAAGGGCCATTCTTACGAAACAAAGACATGGAAAACTATTAAGATTTTTAAATATTGGAGCTTGCATCCAGGTATTTGAAGCAACTTTATAAAGCATAATAAATATTACATTGATGGTGGTTGGTGTTATTTTTCTCTTTTAAAGAGCCCATTCTAGATAAACTAGTTTCATAACAAATTCTGGAATAGTGAAGGGGATTTGGGAATTGTAGAATTTCAGCTCAGACACTTAGTTTAGCTTCATGGCTTAGTTTAGCTTCATGGGATTCCACAATCCCACCAATCATCACCATGGTTTATGACACCTCTTGCTGGTTTATGTCAAAAAATTCCATTCAGGAGAATGGATCCAGTTAATGATCATGTAATTCACTTAATGACTGTGATTTGCTTAATGAGCGCATTGACTCACCTTACAACTGTCATACAAACATAAAATTGAATCAAGTCATGTAGAGACTTGTTTAACAAATGCAATGATTTCCAGTCAAAATTCCAGACTCTATTATGGTCATTAAATGAAGACTACCTGTAATCTACTTATACAAAGGCAGCTGTGCAAAATCATATACAGTAGTTAGGTGCTCATATATATGATTTTTGCACCATGTTTGTTCATGTATGCATGCTGCTCTCTGTATGTATCTTTGTATGTTATCCCTGGCTCTGTGTCTATCTCTTTCTTTTCCTCTCCTATGGCTAAACATATATGCTTAACAATTAAATATCTTTAGAAAAGAAGACTTGCCTTTAGGGTGCGCCAAGGCTTGTATTAAGTGTTATGTATATTGAAAGAAGAAACACTTCACATCCTTTGATTTCTTAGGTATAGAATTATATTTTACTAAAATTTAAAAAAAGAAATGATAAAACCTGACTATGAGTTTCAAATCATGGCCACAATCAAAGGAAGGCCATGCCACTGTAGTGAATCAGGTTCCATGAATTTTTTTGAAGTTTTTAATCCTTTCTATAATTTCTATAATTGCTTGAGTGAAACTCTGCAGAAAAATATCAGTTGAATTTGCTACATCACCCCATAGTTATACCCTACTTTCATTTTTTTAAAAATACATTTTATTAACTTTTTTCAGCTGCACCCCACTTTCTATCTCAACAGGACGGTACACCAGATCTAATTTTCTGACTAGAAAAACACGGCATTTCCTTTCCTAGCACAACCACACGTCTTCTAAGGCAAGGGTGGCTGGAACCTCAGCTACAAGCCTAAATGTATTTTGGGCTTATTTTCCCACCTTCTTTGCTCCTCTTTCCTGCCCATAAAACACCACTATCACCACACCAGTTAATTTAAAAACCTGAAGTAGGAACACTTATGCTGCACTTATTTTTTCCTTTTTTGCATGCACCAAATAGATGATTTCAAATTCCCATGTAGAAAAGGCATATCTTTAAAGAAGTTGTTTGAAACTTCCACAGAGGTATTTGGACCATTTTGAATGAAGACACAAAAATTGTCTTCTTCATTTTCGTTTATGAGAATAAGTGACTTCTGTGCCCATTGTTGTTTGTCTCTTCTACATAGCTTTCTCTATTCTTTTTTTTTCTTTTAAAACAAAAGCCATTTCACATGCTCAGGCTTTCTTTATCTTATCGCCATGCTACTTTCAAAGACCTGTAGGAGTCCTATATAATATGAAATAATGCTTGCAATACTCCTTGACGCAAATTTTGGCATGGTTTCAATGTCACTGATAGGAACAGATACTACGCTTGATCTTAACCAAAAGGCCGAGAAGCGAGAAGTTTCAATGTCACTTATTACTAGGGGGAGCAAGTGTGTAGTAATATTGGAGAAAGAAATGTATTTCTATGCACAGGCAAGATACCCCCATTAATCTCTTACTTCTGGAGTGGGGTTCACACAAACATGTAGCTGTCCTTATTTCTCTGACAGGCAGTAGGTACAAATGCAGTCTATTTGTACAAGCAGGTGTGAACATGAGGAGGATTTGCATTCAAGATTCTCAGTTGCAACTTCTGTGCAAATGATTAAGACATTTTAAGAAGAGATTAGACAACAATTTGTCTGAACTGCTACAGGGCTTCCTGCTTGAGCAGAGGTTGGAATAGTAGACATCTAAGGTCCCTTCCAACTCTGTTATTCTGTTATTTTGAATGTAGTGTGATCATGGTGCAAACTGAAAGAGGATTGTGCATGTAGGATACTTATTTGCTTGAGAAAGACAAAACAAAATCTCTTACTCCAGCTGGATGGACAGCACTTTTCTAAGGACAGCATTTTATCGGAATGGGCACATGCTAGAAATGGCCTTGAAAATCTGTATTGATCAGTGCCAACAATAGCAATGACCAATTTGTTGACCTGTTGGTGAATAGCAATGACCTGTTCTGTTTTTATTTTTCATTCTTCACTTTATGCACTGCTAAGGAGGTTTCAGAAGACTCTGACCAAAATTTTTAATCTTGAATTAGCAGCACAAAATTAAGCTTAAATCTGTTGGCTGCTCAAAGGAATGGTTATGAACAATACTGATATGGAAAACTTAGGACTGATGTGAAAACCTAGACTTCAAGAGTCTAGGAAAAGTAGCAAAAATATATCATCTTTGGAAAAAAAATGACATATTTTTGCTAGGCTTCCTAAATTTTTGAAGTTTGGCTGGCCAGGATACAAAGGACTAGAGGGGAAGGGAATTTAGATGTTGGGACCTCCAGAATCAGTTTTGATTAAGTTGAAAAGTAAATAAAATAAATATGGTAGTAATGGGGGAGAGACTATTAGTGGCAATTGAAAAAATACATATTTGAAAATGATCCCCTTGGTTCACACAACATGCTAAGCAAGACAACAATGAGCTTCGGTAGTGTGTGCTTCGACATATTGTAAGAACCCAGATATTGCCATCTAATGCTGTGTAACACATTGTAAGCCATGATATTTCATATGTTATACAAACACACAACAGCAGTTAGCAGTGGAACAGAGAAATGTTAGAGTGACTTAGGCACCTTTAAGTGGTGTTTAAGTGGTTATAATGGGAAAGGGAGAAATTCCAATAATAGTAGCCAGGAATTTATCTTCTCTGGAAAAAGCAGTGGCTGTGCCTGAAACATGGTAAGTTCAAACCTGGCTGTCTTCTTCTGTTTGTTTTAATAGGTTACCTCTCTTCAGTGTGAAGTGTGCAAAATAGAATATATTAAACACATAAAATTGGTCCTTCTCCCTCCCTCCCTCCCCTCCCCCCCCCTTTTTTTTTGGCTTAAACTTTGATGTCTCTGCAGTGCAGGAAAATAAAGAGGAAGTTCACGACCTTTTCCTTTTTATCTGCCTTGTTGCTTATCACTTTTTTTGATGCATAGACAGTTACTGTTCTGCTAACTCTATAAAAGATAAAGACAACGTTTCCGAGCTAAATTCTCTTGGTGAAAAAAAAATTGAGTCGATTTGCACTGTGAATCCGTCCAAACTTGTAGTTTTTTTTTAACATGGAGAGGGTTTTTTTTCTTTCTTAAGATTCAGGCTACCACTGCCAATTTCAATCTAAAGCTTCAGTTAATGGCAATTTTGCAAGAACAAGTTAGATTGTAACCCAGGAGTCAAGATTTTACCATCTTCTGCTTTTGCCACCATGTACTTCCTGCCTCCCATCAACCAATCTTCATCCTGTGTCTGTTACTCCACAGTCTGTTTTTAATCCTCACCCCCATCCCCAATTTCCCACAAACATTGTTCTATGTGTCTAAAAGCCCAGCAGACCCATTCGGATTATGGAAGACATTGCTATATTGATGTCTTCATGATGATGCTATTACAGGTAGTCCTCAACTTACAGCAGTTCATTTAGTGGCCATAAAAAAGTTACAATGGCACTGAAAAAAGTGACTTAGAACAATTTTTCACACTTATGACCTTTGTTGCATCCCCATGATCACGTGATCAAACTTCAGATGCTTGGCAACTGACTCATACTTATGAGTGTTGCCATGTCTGAAGGTCACATGATCCTCTTTTGCTAACAAAATCAACAGGGAAGCCAGATTCATTTAACCATTGTTACTAATTTATCAACTGCAGTAATTCACTTAACAAATATGAAAAGAAAAGTTGTAAAATGAGGCAAATGTCATTTAACAAATGTTTCACTGAGCAACAGAAATGATGGGCTCAGTTGTAATTGTAAGTTAAGGACTACCTGTATAAAAAATAGAATTTTGGTACTTCATTTATTTAGTTAAAGTACATATATATTTCTGTCATAATCTGTTTACCAAATTATGAATTTTAGTTGTACAACTTCTACTTTACCTTCTCCTTCTCTTCCATTAGTTGAATTATATTCTTTCTCATCTTCACTGTTCTGTACATTTTCTGTTTCATGGTATGTGTTAGGACTCCCTTCATTCAAAATGTCCCGTAAACCTGGTACAGTTTTAATGAAAAGAAGACAAAGACAAATGATAAGGAAGATGATGAATCACTGTAGCAGGAATTTTGATGAGGTTTGAGACATTTAGGCTGTTCTTTAGGTACTGGGTAGTTTGAGTATTAAATGAAAGACGTGGTGGCTCAGAAGGGATGTGGTGGCTCAGTGGCTAAGATTCTGAGCTTGTTGATTGAAAATGGCAGTTCAGCAGTTTGAATCCCTAGTGCCGTGTAATGGGGTAAGCTCCCGTTACTTGTCCCAGCTTCTGCCAACCTAGCATTTTGAAAGCACATTAAAAATGCAGGTAGAACAATAGGGACCACTTTGGTGGCACCTGAACCTTTGGCATTTAGTCATGCCAGCCACGGAGTTGTCTTTGGACAGCACTGGCTCTTCAGCTTTGAAATGGAGATGAGCACCACCCCTTAGAGTCGGGAATGATTAGCACATATGTGTGAGGGGAACCTTTACCTTTACTTTACTCTGAGTATTGAATAATATAACATAGACTTAGTAGTAAGTGGTAAGGTAGGAAGATAAATAAATACATTGCTTTATATACTGTATATATAAAACTTATATATAATGTGTGTGTGTGTGTGTGTGCATGTGTATGTAGTGTGTGTGTGTGTGTGTGTGTGTGTGTCTATGTCTGTGTGTGTGTGTGTGTGTATGCATATGCATATGTATATGTATAAAGCTTCCCACAGGGAAGGTCTGTACCATTACCCAAAAGGGACCTGTCACAAGCAGGTAAGAAGTTTTCTTAAGGAAGGAAATGAGGAGAGTTTATTGACCCAAACCTGCATGTTCTCTCTGTTCTTGACAACGGCTGAGGTCCAGGCCAACTGGGGAATCTAGAACAGGCAAACACAAAGAAAGAATTCAATCCTTGTAAACTCTGTACTGTATCACTTCAGTAGTGCAAATGGGTATGGATTACATGGGCTCAGAACTGTACTATTATTTTGAAAACTGGCCTTTCACATTAATGGGCAAGAAACAGCATTAGATAAAATTCTCTCAGGGCAAGACGATAAGTTAATAAGGAAAACCTATAAATTTTTATTGGCATATAAATTGGAAGAAGAACAGATAAAAAAGAGACAATGGTGACATGGGCTAGAGATTTTGGATATAATATAAAATTAGATCAATGGCAAATATTATGGGAGAGGAACAAAAATATTATGTTTGCCACAATATATAAGGAGAATTTATTTAAAATGTTTTACCGATGGCACCGCCTGGCAGCTAGGCTGGCTAAAATGTATAAAAATCAATCCCCAAAATGTTGGAAATGTTTGACAGAACAAGGCACATACTATCATGCATGGTGAAACTATCAAAAAAGCACAAGAGTTTTGGCACGGGATGGGGAAGTGGTTGGAAGAAATGATAGGATTTAAAATAGACCATAGACCAGAATGTTTCTTATTGGAAATTATACCAAAAAATATAAGAAGGAAGAGTTATATTTGATAATATACATCATCACTGCAGCAAAAATGGTATTTTTCCAGAAGTGGAAAGAGAAAGAAATGCCTAGTGAAGATGAAGTAATAAATAAAATTTTGATTAGTGCTGAAATGGATAGGTTATAACACTAGAGATGAAAAATAAGGATGAATCAGAATATAATTTGGAATAGATTTTACTATTGGTGGGGACAGAAAGGAAGGGTTTAAGATTGAAAAAAGTTGTTAAGAGGACATCTGTGATCATGAGATTTAAATAATACCAAGAATGTTGGAAGATACAAGGATGTATAAATGTATATATGTGTACATATATGTACAAATGTATATAAGATCTATATTCTATTATATTTCACTAGAATGATGACCCAAAATTATGTCAACACGATTCCACCACGTTCAATGTTTTTTAAATGTTATGTTTAATGATTTTTTAAAAGAAAAACTGTATTATTTTTTGAAAACCAACCTTTCATAGAGCAATATGTCTTGTGATACCTGCAGTGTAATTCATGTAACAAACTAAATATGGTCCCAGACTTCCAAGTGCAAATAAATTATCAGAAGAGAACACAGAAATTTCACTCCTAAAGTAATGCATGTAATTTCTGGGTAGATTCTGATGCAAAATTTAATGAATGTCTCTGCAGGCTGAGCTTAGTGCAAATTTGCATTTTTATTGCATGGTCGTGGCTACATTGTGACTTCTTTGACCTCCTCTGTGGATGTTCCTGAAATTTACTTAGGACAAGGTTGGACAATCTGTATCTCCATGCCATGTATGCACCCCAGTACAAGATCATTTTGAAGTTTGGGGGCAAATTACTCAATTGCCGCTTTTTCTTTTTTTTAAAAAAAATAAGAAGATAGGAATGGAAAGGAAAGACCTCTGAGAGGTCCACCATTTCCATCCCAGGCATGAATCAACCCAGGCACAAAAGAGAAGCTTTTACTCCATCCAGCACTCCTCAATTGCTCAGCCACTTCCCATCCATGACATATCCCAGTAACATGGCCTGGTGTTTTTAACAGACCAGTCGTGTATGATCTACCACTGCCTTGGATGAAGATTAATCAAATTTTCCTCTTTTAAAGGTTATATTACAGTCTCCCTTTTTAAGTTAATTTCTTCCTTTCACTCCACTTTTTATCACCTTATCAAAGAATCTGAAAAATCTTAAAATCTTGATCCTGGCTGTTACATAACTGTGAAGTTTAGTTCACTTGAAGCAGCAGGAAAGTGTTAACCGCTTCCCTTGCATTACCACTAAGGTTTATGGAACATACATGAGGCCTCTGCAACCTCTGAGTATACAAACTTTGATAACTGAAGACCTTTCCAAACCATTATCAAAACACTGCTTTTATTTCCCTAAGAAAACTAAGTAATTTTGGGTGGGGGAGGTAGGGGGGTTCCAGAATTAGGAATACAGTGTTAACATGGAATAGTTTGAGTGAGGGGAATTTAACCCAATTTCTTCCCCCAAATGTCTTCACCCCTTGTGAGAAAAATGGACTGTAGCCTAAACTGTAACGTTTTAATTGTTCCTGTTTCCAGATTATTTTTAAAATCTGTATTCATTAGATATCACTTGAAAATAGGTAGCTGGTAAATCTGTACAATATTTGTCAGATACCACTTTAAAAAATAGGTACCTAATACTGTGGACTTCGAGAAAAAAAACCCTCTCTGATAGTGATTTTGTTCATCTCCATATCACTCCAAATAGGATATATATACCAAGACACACAATATTTGCCAAATAACAATAACAGAAATGCATTGGAAAAATTGTTTTTACATAACTGAAAGATCAAGTAAAGCCAACCAGGTCTTGAGCAATAAGTCAGAAACTGATGGCCACTCATCATTACCTTCCTCAACAATTGTTTCTCACATGTAAACTATGGATAGATGGCATCATATGGAGCCTTATTTGAATGTGAAATCCAGAGAACTTCTTTGCAGAAGCACTCTTGAAAGCAATGTGCAGAACAGCAGCATAACACACAAAGAAGAAGGGGAATATCTCTACACATGTAATTGTTTCTTTTTTTCTTGTAATTATGGATTGAGGCGCTCTCATCCCATGTGAGAAAATAAGGTGTTTCAAAACGCTTTCAAGGACAGCCAGAATCTTTTCTGAAATTAAACAAAGCAATTTTTTTATTTATTTCTCTCCTTTTCTTTGATATTTGCAGAATTTAGCTAATAATCACCAAGTTTAGGAACATGTTGGTCCATTGCCACCAAAACAATATGTATCTTTCGGTTTTTCATATTTTAAAAAAAGCGTGGATATAGTTTCTCCGGGTTTGATGTTTGAGAGGATTCTACATTCCTGCACAATAAATAAAAACAGCAGGTGCAGATCCTACTTCAACCATCTGCCCTGTGAGGACTTCTGAAGCAAAGAATGCTTGCAAATTGACCACAACAGCTTTCTTTTTTTTACAAGTAAAGCGGAAAAAAGCTAATAATGTTTGATATCAAAAATGAAAGTGATTGTACTTATTATAGAACAGCTGCAGCTTAAGGATGTAACAAACTCAGTAACATGTAACAAACTCAGTTATCTGAGAACTGAGACTGTATTGAGAGAGAACATATTGAGAGAGGGTTGTCATAGAAGAGAAAGGAAAAACTTCCCTGAATTTTAGGTCAATGGTTTTTGGATGTATGTACCCAATGATCAGTATGCATAGCTGCTCCATCAACTCACTTCAGAGGTTTAAATTATAGAGAGAAGCTAAAATGAAGGCTGAAAACTGTCAGCGATAGCAACTTTCACTCACAGAGTTTTTAAATGGTGACCTCAAACTTTCTCTGGGACAAAAAGAAAAGAAGGGTGGGGGTGGGGAGAGAAATAGACATAAATTTCAGGGAGACATCATAGTAAGATTTATTCCCAATAAGAAAAAAAATCATGGGAGGGATTTGCCCAAGAAATAAGCAAACTAAAGGACAACATTTAGGGTTTTTACTAATGTCTGCTAATTCATCTGATATGAAGAAAAACACTTAGTCCTAAGGCCTCACATTTGTAGGTTGTACAAGATAACGTTTTAATGATGTAGATGTTCATGTCTAGATGTCCATAGAAGGCATGCATTCACCAATAATGTGGACCTTCCCTTTGCAAACACATTTCCAATGTCAATTAACTCCTTTATTTCCACCTTTAAGACCTGGGGCAGACCTTCAAAAACTATAAATTAGCTTTATATATGAAATAGGCAAATCTTCAATTTGGCTACTTCAATAGTCTCTAAAGAATAACTAAAAGCCTAGTACAGTATTTAAAATGAGGAAGGGCCAAATCATACACCTAAACCTACCCTAATCTGCAGAGGCCAAGAAAACCACAAGGACAAAAACAGACCCATGGATGGTAACTCTTCATTCATAGGGAGAAGAAAGCAACTGTGGTTGGGGAACCAAAAGGAATCAGATCTAGAATCTGGAAAGCCCTCACTAAGGATATCATTAAGTACCGCTCCTTCTTCATGCTATCATTCCCAACATTTTCTATTAAAAAAAATAATGGTGTGCCAGGTGATGTTTTTGTTATTTACATTTGTATAGCAGAATATTTCAACTTCGTATTTTAATTTCTTTTTTTTCCAGAAAATAAAAATGGATCTAATCTTTTACAGGAATATGTGTATATATATATATATATGGATATATATCGCCCTGTAAAAGATTATATATATATATATATATATATATATATATATATATATATATATATATATATATATATATATATATAATTTTGGGATTATATATATAATCTCCCTGTAAAAAAGAAATAGGGAAGAGTTTGACAGAAAGACTTAAAAGCTTATTAAAAAAATTTTAGCTCTCCCTTTCCCTAGAACATTATATTTTAATATATATATTATCAGTACCTAACAACAAGTCAAAAGTTTGCATGCTCAGAAATCTTTGTTTTTCATATTTTTTCCTCTTCTTTTCTCTTTCTTCTTTTGAAGCAAAGAAATCTTAGTCTTTGCATTAATATTTTGTATTATACTTGCCCATTTTCTTGCTCTGCAATAATAAGCTGAATTTTTGGCTAGTCTCAAATATAATGCTTTGGGATAGGACAACAAAGCAACATTAAAAAATATTGGGCCACATTTTTGAGAAAATCTAAATCTTCAATTTCAAGGAAAAAGTATACTCCATGCTGGATTAAATAAAATGGAAAGAATGCAACTGGAAAATAAATTATTTTGTTTCTGACACTAGGACGACAAAGACATCTGCCTTTTTTTTGATTATGTTGATCCAAAAAGTATATTTTAGACTAAATACAATCTGAAAAAAGCAGTGTAGTGGTGTTTTACATTTATACACAGGCATAAAAACATACATTTTAAATCCTACTGTTCAGTTCATAGGTTTGCATATTCCTCTCACAAATTGAACACACAGACATAAAAAGTATATTTGTTTTGATGTGTTAGTACCAATTCACTAGATGCAGAGACTTTTTAAAGGTGTAGCACACTTTAAAAACTGTTTGGCATCATGCAAACATTGTTGCCAGAACCAAATCATGTTGACTGAGAGGAATTCCCCACTGTTTTCAAAGAAGCTTTCTTTTAAATAAGCATATGAAATTTCACTTTTGTGACACATAAATTTTTGAGAGCCAAATTCACTTGACAGATAGGATCGCTTTATATCACTTATGGAATTATAGTGATGAATTCAACCTGTTATGCTGGATATAGAAATTCACAATTTACCTGTTTGTTTGTTTTTATCTTGGAATCCAAAACTCTTAACATTACCAGGTAACGTTTATTACAGGTAACTGATTTTATTATCTTGATTGCAACAGCAATTTTAAACTTTAAAATTAAAACGTTAGAAATATGCAATATTTTTACAATTTTGTTTCTGAAATTATATCCTGATGTAACAAATAAAGAGGAAAATGGAAATTGTATAATACTGGTGAGAGCAGCCAGATCCTATTCAGTATAGACTTACTTGTGGAAGGATTTTGATAATAGTTTAACTAAATCCCTTCTAAAGGTTCTAACCTATGATAAATATTTTCTATTAAAATAATTCCTAATGTACTACTCAACAAAAAGCATGTACTGCAAATATATAATTCATGTTTTGAGAAGCTATGAGAACCAGAAAAAAAGGTAAGCTTTATCTTCTAGTTTTTACATTTTAGGATGTTCTTTGCAGATTTAGAAATACAGCCGTTATTTTGGAGGGAGGGGAATATGTCTCTTGGTAATATCTTTGTAAATCTTATCATTCTGCTAGAAATATATTGGTTGGTTCAATATAAGAACCAGAATTTAAGAAAAATAAAACTCCTAATAACAGAGGCATAGGAACAGAGGCATAGAAAGCAAAACTATTGTAAATTGAGAAAAGTAAGTAAGAAATTGGAGAAAAAAATTATCATTCTGACAGAGTGTTGGTAAAAGTTAAAATCTGGAAAGGGGGGAGGTTGTTGCTTAAGTGGGTGATGAAAAGGAATTAAATTTTAAAGCAAAAAATACTTTTTAGAAATGGATAACTCAAATTACAATGTTTGCTGAAAAATAAAAGAAACTTGAGTTTTGCTAAAATAAAATCAGCAGTATTTCAGTAAATCTCTCACCTTCCATTTATTTTATTTTTTTGGCAGCAGCACCTAGTCAGAAAGCTTCTCTCCAGGGTCCAGGGATTCCACTGAACTTCAGAAAGGAAGGAAGATTCCCAAATAGGCAGGTTTCAGATTAAAAAAAAAAAAGGAGCTGGGTGGCATTGCAATAATGAGATGACAAGGACCGGAAATGGTTAGAAGTTGTGTAGAAACAGGGCGCCCTCAAGCTGTGAGGAAGGTAGTCCAGTGCGTGTAAATCATATTCCCGAACCATGATAATTGTAAAGTTGTTATTATTCATTCCAGGCTACAATTGTTTTCCAAACTACTGTTAAAGGAAACACAATTCCTCTAGCACTAAAAGTACTTTTTTTGTGATGCTTTTAAAAAGGAGGAATCTGATAGGGCTTAATTCAGTCATAAAACACTACCTCCTAATCAGAAAGCCTTCTATTTTGTCAGACAGAATAAAAATAAATTTATTTTTTTTCTTTCTTTCTTTCTCTCTGTCTTAGGATTTGGTAAAAACAAAACAAAAAAAAGTTCCTCAGGTTGTTATTCATCTTAGATTTGCCACAAGTTTTTGTTATTTAAGATCAGCCTGTTTTTCCATTTATAGTTACATTGCATACAGTTCTGCCACCCAATATTCATCACCACTCTCTGCTAACAACAATCTCGGTTGTGGCAACAATCCCATCTTGCAAAAGGAGAGAATCATCCCTAAGGGGTCACACACCAGAAATATGAAGCATTGGCTGAATCTATTGAGTCCAGCAATTAACTGAGGGCTTTAGAAGCTATATGTTCTTCTCCTGAAAACTGAGTATTATTATATGGGGCATTTTGCAGTAAACAGATAGGCATCAGGCCACCAGAGCTAAAGTTAATATGTCCACAAAGAATCCCAACATTCTCTGGAGTTCAACCTAGTTGAAAACCAGTAAAGGAGAAAGGTTGTCATGGTTACAGTTGGTTGACAGTTGGAATGTCATGTGAGCATGGAAGGGAACATCTTGTTCTTTTTTCTTCTGTATGGACAGAAGGCTGTCCGAGTAGGAGGAAGGATGGGCCCTCTCTTGCACTATGCAAGGTGGCAACACTTGGTTAACTCTTTCTCTCTGCATTGTCCTGAACCTACTCTTCCCTGCAAGGTTTGTGCTGAATGGTTTCATGGCCCCAGAGCAAGGTATATGGCATCTTATAAATTGTGTGTATAAAGCAAAGGTGGAGGACTTCTCTGCAGAAGGCCTCCATATTCCTCTAAAAACGGTGAGAGCACTAGAAGGAACATGGCTAATTTGGGAGTGGTGGGTGGGAGAGTCAATTTTTTCCCAACAGAAGAGGGCAAATCATTATAGTTCCCACTTTAAACATTTCCCATAAGCAACAGATCAATATGCACAATGAAGAAATAATGAAAAATGCTGTGGATTTAGTAGCATGTGTACATTAAACATTCCAAGATTCTATTTAATTTGGAAAATGAGAGGTGTTGAATTATAACATGGTCTAAAAGCTGCATGCTTTTAATGCAAAAGATATGCTCTTTAAGCACTGAATATATTATGTATGTATTAATGTATGTATGTATGTATGGTATTCAGCTTTGTTCAGGTATTTTCCCACGTCATTATAGTTGTGCTTTAAAAGTTGTAGCGATGTTCCGGCAGAATCTCATTTGACATCATCAGGCTTGTGTATTGGGTTCGTCTGTATATCAGGCTTTGCAGCTGTTTCTCTTTTAAATTTGATGCTAGCCTCATGCTTTGTTAGAATGTTTTTTTTCTTCATCCTGATTGGTTGGGAGTCTTGGTCTGTGTTTATTGGTCTTGGAGTTTGCTGTGTTCTGCTTTATTGGTGTTTCTAATATCTTATGTATGTTTTGTAGCGTTGTTTTGTCTTAATTGGCTGGCAACATTATGTTTCGTGTATTGGGGGCTTTTAGCGTGGCTTGGCTTTGGGTGAATGGCCGGCTATTGTTTATTAGGAAACTAGGTTTCATCTGGGTGGCTGGTTGGGGTGTGTTTGGGCTAGAGGTATCAGGCGGGGGGTTTGTTTGTGCCCAGGTGTTTGCTTGGCTTGTGGTGTGGAGATTTTTTTGTTTGTGAGTGCAGGCTTCCAGATAATTGACAGTCTGGTGGAGTCATCTCTTCTATTCATGCTTTCAGGTCTTTTTTCAATATCATGTTTTTGTATTTACAAATGTGCTTTTTTATAAATTTACAGCCCATAATTAAGATTCTATTTTTTTGAAATAATAATTTGTTTTATTTTTATCTTTTATCTTAATTCCTTTTGGGTTTATAATTTATTATTGTAGATTTCCAGGATACATTGCACACGACAGAAATTCTTTATGATGCCTCTGTTTGTTTAATTATTCTCTGATTTATCCTGATTAAGTTTTTCTGCTTAAAGTCAACATATGGAATTTAAAAAGCATTCTGAGAAAAAAATGCAAAAGATTAAAGACTAGATCTTTATTTCCCTGAAGTACATTCAGTTTTCTTTAACCTTGGAGTGATTTTGGGGGATAGGTTTTTTCTTCTTTAAGAAACATGATTCTCCTTGGAGGCTTATCAGTAGTTTCTCTGTTAAAAGATTCCTAATGGTTATTTTCCATAGAGTTTGTTCATCAGTGTGAAGTCTTTGACCCAGCCTGCAGTTGGTTAGTGTAGGTATTTGCTTCCTCAACTTGAATAAAGCAATGGTGAGATACAAATAACCTGTGCAATGCCCCTGGTACATCCTAGATGTATCTTAGATACATATTTTTAGAATCCTAGAATTAACCTGCAACATCCAGCAATTTTGTGGGAAAGGAATTCTTAATACAAATGTTCAGCCATTGTATCTAGTTATTATTTAGATTTTTTATCCCACATTTATTATACTCAAGTCAGCCAATACGTGCAAATGGCTCCTATTTTCTCCACAGCAATCCTTTGCATTGGGTTGAGTTGGGCTGAAAGACAGTGATTGAACCAAATTATCCAGCAGGCTTTCATGCTTAAAGTGGCAATATAACTCACAACCTCCTGGTTTCCAGATCAGCACCTTAACCACTACACCAAACTAGCTCAAGTATTTATTGACAATGGAAAGTTTTGAAACTCCTATACTAACGTTCAATACGTTAATGTGCACATTAACTCCCCAGAGCAGATCCTTAAATACCAGCCCTCATTCCCAAAATAAGCTACCTACAACCAAAAGCATCAAAGGAAATTTTCTTTTTTTTTTTTACAGCTGGGTAATCTTTGAGCTATATTTAAAGTTTAATACTTTAGAAATAATAATTTGCCAACTAAGTGTGTTGGGGGGAGGGGGAACCCTGCAAGTTTATCTATACTGACTTATAGGTTTGTAATCAAGCAGTAACTATCAAGTATGTATGAAAAATTCCAGGTTTGGAAAAGTATATGATTATATGATACAGCAGAAATAACTATTAAAAGTGCAAATAGGTGGATTTTTTGGTTCCATATGATTACATAGTTAGCTACCATCTCTGAAAAAAATGCTATTTTTTATCCAAAAACCTTATTTGTAAAATATTTATATGGAGCAATAAAATATTTCAAGTAGTAATACCTGTTCTTTAATAATTAACTTTTTTAGGAGTAAGCAAAATCTTTCCTATTAACTCCAGGGCAATGGCTGTCAGGTAATATATGAAAAGCCTAGAAGCATATCATTTGCTTAAACTGGGTTTGTCCAAAAGCAACAAATAGAGGTCAAAAGTGAAGGTATAGTGGTAGCTTGACTCACAAGGCAAAGTCTATGGTCCCACAACTAATGGAGGATTAAAATAACTACTTAAGAATGAATTGAAAAATATTTATGAAAATTATTTAATCCAGTAGTTCTCAACCTTTTCCTTACCAAGGACCTCATTTGTGGCACTGGACCTTGACCACAAAACCTCAAGACTTAATTCAATATTTAAATCATAACATTTCTTCAAGCATTCACAGAACCTTTATGAAGACATCGTGGTCACTGAGAAGCAGTGGTTTAATGCTTAACACCACCCACAATGGGTAAAAATTATTTTGGTAAAAATGAAAACATTTGCATCAGGGAAATTGATGTAATAAAAAGCAATATCAAGACAATTTGCATAGTGAAGGCTTTGAGAAATGTATATTTAACCGGGTACATTAGGGGAAGTGGTAACTAAAACTTTTGTTTAAAAACATGCTAGAAATATATTTTGAAGTGGCAAAGTTCTTGAAAGCAAGCATTTACACAAGTCTACTCTGAATGATAAACATTTAATACTTTTATTTTTCCTGCAATAGGAAATGGAGTGGACGGAACACAGTATTCTGTTAAGTTAATTAAAAAGAATTATATATATGGCAACATTAATCATAAAGGTAACATATGTTTTTAATGAAAAACTAAGATGATGCAAGGAATGAATATGTATTCTGGAAACAGGAATTTTTGGAAGATCAAGGAAATAAGCTCAAATTATTGACCCATAAAAAGCAAATTTCTTTAGGGCAACTAAAACCAAGAATGACATTCTATATTCTATAACTGAGGTAGTCCCCAAGGATTACTTGTTTAAAGATCTGAAATCCTTCATATTCCAGGCCAATCATCATTGTTAACAGAACACCAGAGGTGGTATTCAGCAGGTTCTGACCTGTTCTGGAGAACCAGTAGTGGAAATTTTGAGTAGTTCAGAGAACCGGCAAATACCACCTCTGACTGGAGATTTTACAGTATCCTTCCCCTGCCACGCCCATCAAGCCATGCCCACAGAACCGGTAGTAAAAAAAAATTGAATCCCACCACTGCAGAACACTTTCTATATTTGTTGAAAACATTTCTAGAGCAGCCACTGGGTTCCTTTGGTTGGTAACAACCCACAAAAACCGATTGAAATGAATCAAAGGTGTTGGTTCGCCTCCAGGAACAGGGCAGCACACAGTTGGGATGCCACAGCAGAGAAAGCTCTGTCCCATATCATCCCCAAACTGCAGAAACTACTGCTGAAAAACTACTGCTGAAACTACGGCTGAAAAAAGAAAATAGTGCGCTTTTATAGCAAACTATATTTTATATATATAGATATATACATATATACATATATACATACATACATATATATATATATATATATATATATATATATATATATATATTCTTAAGGTTTGCGGATACTTACATGTATGGCATTCAGCTTTGTTCGCGTATTTTCCCACGTCATTGTAGTTGTGCTTTAAAAGTTGTAGCAACGTTTCGGCAGAATCTCATCTGCCATTACTGCCAGAGTAATTTACTCTGAGAAGCACAGAGCAGAAGACACAAGCCTGAAGATGATGAATGAGACTTCATTGAAACGTTGCCTAGATACTTCCAATCTTATGGAGAAAACCCGAATAACCAAAGACCCACATACAAATACCCACAAGAACCTCAGAAAACATTATATATATATATATATATATATATATATATATATATATATATATATATATATATATATATATATATATAATTTTCAGAAGCCTGATGATGGCAGATGAGATTCTGCCAAAACATTGGTACAACTTTTAAAGCACAACTACAATGACGTGGGAAAATACCCGAACAAAGCTGAATGCTATATATATATATGTGCGTGTGTGTGTGTGTAAATTTTTAGAGTATAAAGCAAAATATAGAATATAAAGCAGGAATTTGGATCCTGAAATCAACAGAAATTAGAGTTTAGAAAAATAGGCAAATTCCTACTGATAAAATATCAACATCTAGTCTCTTAGATTATTGTTCCCTAAAATAGTAAATCTGTATCTGAGATGTATTACTACAGACCATAGAAGAAACCAAAAGTTTTGCATTTTCCCCCACACAAAAATCTGTTACCATAAAGTGTGAGTATGTGGATCAATCTTTCCCAACGTTTGCAAGCAGAAAATTCTTGGCAATAGGCTTTGAGTATCGTGGAATTGTTTTGTGTTCAAAGCAATTATTCTGAATGCGAAGCAATTCTGTGTTCAAAACATTTTCCCAAAGCAATCAATTTCACAATCAAATCAGCAGTTTCACACAAAGAATAGGAGATTGTGTAAAGAAAATAGTTTTAACAATAGGGGTGGGGGAGGTAAATAGGCTGAGAATATTTATTCCTGATGGAAAACATTAAGAACAATGTTTCTCGGCATCAGGAACTTAAAGATATATGGACATCAACTCCCAGAATTTCCCAGCCGGCATATATTCTTAAAATTCCCCAGCAATCAGTTATGTTAAAATTGCTGAGGTTGAGAAATACTGATTTAGGCCACTGAGTCCTACCACTATCTCAGAATACAAATCCAAATTAAAGAATCCCTGACAGATGGCTGACTAGTCCTCATAAACATTTTCAGTGAAGTGAGTGATCATTTCTCTGAGCAATTGATTACATCGTTGGATTGCTCTTATTCAGAGAGATGTAAGTTCTACTTCACTGGATGTGTGCTCAGGGGGAAGTTAAGGGAAGCTTTAATTTTCTCTGTGTTGTCATTTTGCACAATAGCTATGGAAGATGCCTGTTTCATCTTCTTCTGCAGTCAATGTTTATGTCAGAGTGCACAGAAACAGCCCCTATCTTGTCTGCATGGATTTGCCTCTTTCACAAAGTGAAGTTATAGACCCTAACTATCTCTGGATTGGACCAAATGGACAGAACCTAAAAAGTAAGTTACATTTTTATCAAGAGATCAAAATATTTATCAAATATCTATCAAAATGGTCCTGCAAGCTCTATTTGTTCTGAAAATGTTATAGTTCTGTATGGCATACAAGATATATGAACAATATCAGTAATAATAACAACAATGTACAAAAGCTGTAAACATGGTGCTTGGGAAAATATGTTTTTTTCCTCAAATTCAGTTGATAGAGGCGTGAATCAGGAAGTGGGGGCAGGAGAAACTCCAGCAGACTGGTCTATTCCAAAGCAAACACAAGCAATGGATAGAATTGCAGGAATGTAAATCCCATAAATTTCCAAAGTGCCTGTGAAAATAAAAATCGAGAAGAGTCTTAAGGGAAAGAAAAGTAGTTTAGAACAAAACTCATTCAGAGGCCACTCTAACTTACAACAGTGGTATTTACGACTAGTCCTCAAACTTATGTCAGTTGCACTGTCCCTACAGTCATCGATCACAATCCAGGTGTTACGTATTACCAAATATGGCTAGAGAGTGGAGTCAGCTAACAGACTCCACTCATTGGCCCAGCCACTGGCGGGAGAAATAAAGCCCCATTAGTGGCTGAAGCTTTGGACAGTGCCAGTTACAAAAGCCAGCGCCTGCCGCTGCTGAGCGGCTTTTTTTCACTTACACTCGAATAAAGAAACTGTTACCTGTTCCTGCCATGTCCTGTCTCTTATTCCCATGGACCCATTTAACACTGGCGATGAGGGTGGGATCCTGAACTGCAGAGAGAACAAAGGACACCTCGCAACCCAACCGACTGACGTGGCACAACACTCAACCAGCCTGGCACACTGCCTGATGGCTATTCCCTATGACCTGGCAAAGGAGAAATGGTCCTCATACATGGGCCAATTCAACTTGCATCTGGAAGTCAATGGACTCCAAGCAGCCCCCAACGTGCAGAAAAAAGCATTGTTCCTGACCTACTGTGACACCAAGATATACGAGATGGCAGATGCCCTGGTAGCAGATGACCTGCAAAATGTGTCCTGGGACGAATTCCAACAGGCCCTCAAGGGACACTACAACCCATCTCCCTCCTATCTGGCAAGCCAATATGACCTCTACATGTGGAGCTAGAGAGAGGGGGAAACGATAAATGCATTCATTTATTTGCAGAAGATAGCAAAAAACTGAAGGTTCCTGGACACCAAAGGGATGATCAGAGATCAAATCAACCTGGGAACAAAGGATCCAGCACTCCAAAAGAAACTCTGGTCCCAAGAGGATGTCTTCTTCAAAGAGGCCATCGATGCAGCATGAGCTGCAGAGTCCTCCGATAACTCGGCAGCATGAACTAGAGGGATAGGGAGGATCCATACAACTGCGACTGATCACCATCCCAACCGAAGCAACTCCACCTCCGAAGCAAGCGAGGATGACAACGGAGACATGCACAAGCTGAAGTCCAGTAAACCAGGCGGGAAACCAGGAAATAGAGTGCGGGGGTTGCAGAAGAAACCACCTCCACTCGGCATGCCAATTTAAAGACACTATCTGCAAAGATGTGAGCACACAGGCCACATCACGGAGGTATGCCGAGCAGCAAACAAGGCAGGCAGGCATCATCACCCACGAGGCAACATGGCCACCAAGGGGTGGTGGGGGTGGTGGAAGACCCCTGGTGGGAAATTCAAATGGAGAGATGATGCCAGGGAAGAAGAAGCCCACTTCACCTTCATTGGCTAAGCACAGACCCAGGTGAGACACGCTGATGCCTACAAGGCCAACAAGGTAATGGCTACAGTCTCCATCGAGGACAAGCCCTGCTGCATAAAAGTTGACTCGGGATCCTACATATCCATGATCTCATGGGACACCCTCAAAAGACTCCAACCCAAGCTGCATCGCAGCCAATTGGAACTGCAGACTATCATCGTAAGGAACAATCAGGGCTGCCGCCTACCTGTCCTGGGCAGGAAAACAGCCTACATAGAATACGGAAAATTTCAAGGAAGCCTGACACTCACCATGGTAGACTAGAACCTGCCAAGCCTACTAGGAAGAGAATGGTTCCAGCCGCTACAGATCAACATCATTGGTATGCACGCAGCAAAGACCACCCCACTGGGCCCGGCAGCAGACATCGCAGAACTGGAATGGAAATTCAGCGAGGTCTTCAATGACAAACTGGGCAAGTACATGGGGACCCCAATATCATTTAATTTAGACCCCAACATTGCCCCAGTCTGACTCAAGCCATGGTGTGTCCCATTTGCTCTCTGGCCCAAGGTCAAAGAGCAACTAGATAAATTAATTGCCCAAGGGTTCCTCAAGCTGGTGGACCCAAATGGGAGACCCTAATCATCACCCCAATTGGTTCCTCGAGCCAAATGGGAGACCCCAATCGTCACCCCAGTCAAGCCAGATGGGTCAATCAGGATTTGTGCTGACTACAAGACAACCCTGAACAAGGCCCTCCAGCAAAGCACCTACCCCGTACCCGTAGTACAGCACCTCCTGCACTCCCTGGGCCGGGGGACTATATTCGCTAAATTAGATCTGGCCCAGGCCTATCAGCAACTGCCCATCAACAAGTCAACCGCAGAAGCGCAAACCATTGTCACACACCAAGGTGCTTTTAAATGCACGCAGTTGCAGTTCGGAGTCAGCATCATCCCCGGCCTGTTCCAGAGCATTATGGAATGGCTACTGCACAATATTCCAGGGGTGATCCCATATTTTGACGACATAATCATATCGGCCAAAAGCAGGGGACAATTGATAAAGAGACTGAGGGCAGTATTGGGCAGATTCCAGGAAGCTGGACTCAAATTAAAAAGAAATAAGTGCCACCTAGCCATTCCCCAGGTGGAATTCTTGGGCTTCCTGATAGACACAACCGGCATCCAGCCCATGACTTGGAAATTGAAGGCAACACAGGGGGTCCCCACCCCACACAACAAAATGGAACTGCATGCTTTCCTGGGGTTACTCAAGTTCTACAATATTTTCTTACCACAGAAGGCGATCATCGCAAAACCATTCTATAGACTACTACACAAAACATCCACCTTGGCCTGGGGGCAACACAAGACCAATGCCTTCAAAAAGATTAAAAGCCTCCTGATATCCAACAGCGTCCTCATACAATACAGTGAGATGCTGCCATTGTTACTCACATGAGACACCTCCCCCTATGGAATTGGAGCAGTCCTCAGCCACTGACTACCCAACGGGACAGAAGCCCCCATAGCATACTACTCAAAGACACTATCCAAAACACAAAGTAACTATAGCCAAATCGACAAGAAGGTGCTTGCCACAGTTGCAGGAATCAAGCGTTTCCATGAATACCTGTACGGGAGACAATTCGGCCTAATCACTGACTGCAAGCCCTTGCTGGGTATCCTCACCAGTGACAAACCCACACCAAACATCTTATCACCCAGGGTTAGTGTTAGGGTTCCTGGCTGCATACAGCTACCGCATAATCCACAAGCCAGGAAAAGACATCTCCCACACTGACACCCTGAGCTGTTGTCCCCTTCCAGACCTAGCGAAGACCCAGTGCCATCCATCACAGTACTACTCATGGAGGAGATACTGCCTGGACTGATGACATCCACAGAAATCGCGAGACTCACAGCCTGCGACAAAATCATGGCACAGATTTCAAACTGGGTGTGGAGGGGATGGCCAGAAGCAGTAAAAGGGGAGGAATACACATGATATAGAAACAGACAGGCTGAGCTGTCAGTACTAAAGGGCTACATACTGTGGGATACATACAGTATCCCCCCCCCACTCAGGAACAGAATACTGTCACTGCTAGTGAGGGCCACCCAAAAATAGTCCGGATGAAAGCCCTGCCCAGAAGCTACATGTGGTGACCAGGGCTGGACAAAGAGATAGAAACCTGGGTCGCTACCTGCTCTCCCTGCCAAGAAACCAGGCCACCACCACCCCGGCAGCGAGCCCCAGAAAATGGGAGATGCCCATAGCCCCTTGGGCCTGAGTACACATTGACTTCGCAGGGCCCTGTCAGGGGAAAACCTTCCTCATAGTCGTTGACGCATACTCTAAGTGGTTGGAAGTAATATTAATGAAATCCACCACATCAGAGGCTACCATAAGAGCCCTCCAATGACTATTCTTCACCCACAGGTTGCCAGATGTCCTCATCTCTGACAACAGGCTGCAGTTCACCTTGCAGCCGTTCAAAGTATTCCTGCCCAGATTGGGGATCAGACACGCACTATCCACACCTGTGCATCCAGCGATGAATGGGCAAGTGGAGAGAATGGTCCAGACGACCAAAGAAACACTCAAGCAGATGAGCTGAGGGGACTGGCAGGAAAGGATTGACAAAATGCTTTTGGCCCAACACATCACACCTCACGCAACAACACACTGTAGCCCTGCAGAACTGCTAATGGGCCGAAGGCTACGATCAACACTTGACTAAGTCTACCCCAACTACAACATAGAGACACCCCTCGATTCCATGGGGAAATGCAGGCAATTCACCACAGGGGACCCAGTCTACGCCCACAATTATACAGGGGAACCCACATGGGTACCAGCCAGGGTAACCAGGATTACAGGACCCTGATCGTACAGGGTAGAAACCAAAGAAGGAAGACTGTGGGAGAGACACATTGATCAGATCAGAAGCCGGGTCCCTTACAGAGACAACCAGTCAGACACCCAACAGGCTCCAGAAGAACAGTCCTTGACGCAGGCCCTACCCACAGAACTCAGAAAGAAAACTGACCACTTAGCCTCAAACCCGGACAGAATGCGGGAACACTTATCTTGCAAAGAGGAGGTCCTGCAGTGTACTTCTGAGGCCTCCAGTTCAACAGTCCCTGCACCACCACAACTGGACTTCAAGACTGTTCTGCAGGCAGGGACCAGAGCAGTGGTGAACCTGTCCACTCGGGTCGCTGTCCCAGGAACCAGTGAGGTGCGCAGGTCTGGTCACACCCATTGAAGTCCCACCTACCTACGTGACTACATACGGTAGGCTGGTGTTGATTGGAAGAAGATTAACTAGGAGGGGAGGGGTGTTATGTATTACCAAATATGGCCAGAGAGTGGAGTCAGCTAACAGACTCCACTCATTGGTCCAGCTACTGGCTGGAGAAATAAAGCCCTGTCAGTGGCTGAAGCTTTGGACAGCGCCTGCTACAAAAGCAGGCGCCTGCCACGGCTGAGCAGCTTTTTTTCACTTACACTCAAATAAAGAAACCTCTACCTGTTTCTGCTGTGTCCTGCCTCTTATTCCCTCAGACCCATCTAACACCAGGTACTCAGCACCTGGCTTGCAATTAATTAATGTTGCAGCATCTCATGGTCACGTGATCATCATTCATGAGGCTTCTTTGCCTGCTTCCTACAATCACAGTCAAAGGGAAAACTGGCAGGAGATCACAAATTGCAGGCCTTTCTTATCTAAAGACCCACAGTGATTCACTTAATGATGGCAACCAGAACTGCCAGAATTTCCATTGTAGTCACACGATATCATGCTTTATAGCTGCAACACTTAGCAATGGAAATTCCAGGCTCAGCCACCATTGTTAAGTGAACCCTGCCTGTATTTGTTGAAAACATTTCTAGCCCAACCACTAATTAGAGTTTCTTTTGGCTGGTAACAATCCACAAAAACCAATTGAAATGAAGCAAAAGTGCTGCTTCTCCTCCAGGAAAAGGGTAGCACACGCGCACACACTCAAATTATAATATCCAAGCAGTTATATACTTGAGAAGACACACTTTAATATTAGGGAAAACTAATACCACTGAATGCCACTGTTAAACAGGAAAGAAAATTGAGGTCCCTCCTAAAAATGTGATATTCAACCTTTACTTTCCAAGGGCTGCTATTTTAAAAGCCAAAATTAAGATCAAGTGTGTCCAACCTGTAGCCTGCAAGCTGCGTGCAGTCCTAGACACACAGTGATGCAGCCCCACAAGATTGTAAACTTTTAACATTGTATGATTTTAAGCAATACTTACTGTATTATATATTTTATATGTAGCCCAAGACAATTCTTCTTCACTTAAAGTAGCCCAGACAGACCAAAAGCTGGAACAGACCCAAGCTTGAATTGTGTTGACCTGGCTTCTCATTTCTGTTGCAGGAAAACAGTATGTGAATCTCACAGAAACTGGAAAGCTGATGTTGGTTGGTTTTAAGGAGCACATGTCTGGATCTTATATGTGCACACTTTCTTACAGAGTTTTTCGAAATGACATGCAAGCAGAAGAAGAAAGATTCAAGACCTATAAATTTATGATTTATGGTAAGCCCTATTCTAGGCTATGCCGAGTTGCTCCTCATTAAGTTAGGAATTCAGCTTTAGATCCATTTTTTTTTTAAAAAAAATTTTTTTTAAAGTTTGGATTTTCAAAACATCCAATCCATTTTTCACCTCAAATTTCCTAAAGAAACAATTTAAAACAAAATATTCCATCAAACATATTGTAGAATTTTAATTGTATGAAAATTAATAAACTTTGTTGGAAAATAAAAGATTCACATGAAAATATAATTAATTTCACAAATACACTAATAAAAGTGTTATCATTTGCCTTCTGCTTTTCTGCACTAGAAAAGATGTGCGGGCAATATTTATTTCTATTATGAGTTGGAAAATAGTTTGGGGGCAAATTAAGAGGTTGGTTGCTATGAAAATATAGACTTCAGGCAAAAAAATTAGTAGGAAGTACTTCCTCCAGCCCACTCACAAAGTTTCAGGGCCAACTCAACATGATGGAAATATCTCCCAGTGTTTTTTCTTATTCTTGTTTTTTAACCATATTATGTCCATATAAGAGTCTGAATTTGACTGGAACAATTGTATCAGAGAAAGAGGTGCTTAATTTTTTCCCTGTGGGCCACTCGTCTAATCAAACAAATCCCTTCCCTGTAATATTTTTTCAAATGCCTATGCATTTTTTCCATTATAATGTGTAAATAGCTAAAGAACAAATAACAGAACAAATGTTCCACAATATTGAAAAGTTCTTTTCCTCTATCTAACCTTTTCATAATTGTTCTGATCTAAATTTTTTTTAAAAAAATCTTCCTCTTCTGTTTCTTTTCCAAGGTCAAAAACTATTTTAGGATGTCTTGTTTACCCTTCAAATGCATACAGCAGTCTGCACAGAAGGGGAGATGGACAACATAGAACCGTCATGCCGCTAGATGGCACCCACTACCCTCCAAATAAAAATGCCCCAGATTTGAACAGCCAAATCTTACAATATTTTTTCATGTGAAATTACTATTTTGGGTTTCTTAATTTTTAAATTTAAAAATTGTGTATGAACATGAGATACTTCTTTGATAAAACATTATGAATCCATTATAATGTTGCCTGTATTTACATGATATCCTATATTTACATGATAACCTACATTTCTTAAATGGTTAACAGAACCCAATTCCCGTAATCCCACAGCATGTAAGATCCCATTAAATATGATAGCCTGATTAGCACAATGCTAAGAAAATGAAACTCTATGTACTGTGGTTTTCCAAAAAATATATCAATCCCATTTTCATCAAGTATCGCATTTTGCCTGATTCCAAACAGTTTATGCTACTTTATATGGTACTAAAAACACATAAGCGATTATATATTATGTATTAAAGACATGATAATCTCTTCAGTTGTTCCATACTGATAAACCTCCATTAACTCAAACCTTCTGCAGATTTTTAGTTGATCCCTGCATCTTTGCCTTTTAAAGCAGCTTGAGCTGCAGATCACACAAGGCAGGTTTTTTTTAGTTCATACTGGGATACAGAGGAGGGGGGGGAGAGAGAGAGAATATTATTATTTTATTATGTTATATTACGTTACGTTACATTATGTCTATATCAATCAATCAAAAGCCAGAGCTAGATCTTTAGGCTGAATTAGTGTTTCTCAACCTCATCAGTTTTAAGATATTGGACTTCAACCCTCAGAATTCTCCACCCATAATTATATCTTTCCTGACATGCCTGTTAGATTTAGATTTTAGATTTCTTTATTGTGACATCTATATGCTAGCTTGAGTATCCTCTGGTTCACGCATATTTAAGTAGCAGGCAGAACTACATACATATACACAGACATTATGAAGATATTATTTTTTCCATCCTTCTTGAGAAACTATAAGAAAAACAAAATAAACCACACTATTGAAATGACTATCCCAAAGTAGCATATTTGTGGACTTGATCTCATCAGTTTGTCTAGATGGTAGATACTTCAAAAGGACACTTTCTTAAGGAGAATGCTCCAGATTTTTATTCCATATTGAATTTCTAATGCAGATAGATAATAAACTAAGAATTATGAAGAGCAACAATATATTACTTTCCCTGCCACTTACATTCTATTTTTTCCTTTTCCCATTTTTTGAAGCATATCGAGAACCAGACTATACTTATCGTATATCTGTTCACTTTACAACCAAAGAATGCAAACTAGCAGCTAATAAACGATTCTTTGAAGAACTGCAGAAAATCTTGAATAATCTGGTTGCTAATCTGAAATGCCACATTATTGATTCATCATACAGATGTTTTTCTGTTAAGCGACCCAAACATGGATTAGTAGATGAACTATTCATTGTTTTTCAAGGTAATGTAAAAGTGATACTTTTTCTCCATCATAGTTTTTACTGTACCTGGACAACCTATGTGGAGCTGGATTGTGGAAAAAGAGTCCCTATTCAATATAACTATGTTTTCAGTGCTTTTCTTGTTGATGGTACAATTTCATCAAATCATAGTCCCTTTAATTTGGATCAGCATTCTTGCAAACATCAGATTTTATCCATTTGATACAGGCATAGCTGCTCTCATTTTGTTTCTGAAGTGTTAGTTCCAAGACTGTGTCACTCCAAAATATATTCTCCTGAATTCAGTCACAAGAGGTTTGCTATGAGTAATCCATAGAAAACTGTCCCCAAAAATATTGCAGGCTAATTATTATCATCAGAACTTCTGCTGTATTTTGAGAGAGGAGCGCTGTCACAGGCTAAATATTTTTCATCAGCAAAATCATCTATACATCTATTGAAAGTTCAGCTAAAAGATGGAATCTGTTGCACTGCTGAGATGAAGTGATGGTATGACTAATCTTCACCCTGAGTGGAGTATATATCTTAAATTAATTGCAATTTGGGGGCCATAGAAAAATTGGGAAATATTTCCTCAGGAAACTTTGACAGCCAGTATGAAAATACTTCCTTCAGCTGTTTAGTCAGATAAAGCGGGATTCAGACAGCTGTTCTTTTCCCACTTTCACCTGCTTTCACTGTAACAATTGGTTTTAGATATTTTGGCCTGGGTAACTCAAAGATGGAGCTGGATTACAAGTTATGTCTCTTTTGGATTAATTGTTCTTCCTGGGAACAGATCTACATAAGGCACAGTTGTTATAGCCCAGGAAGAAATAGCCTTTGCGGCTGAAATCATAAATTCATACAATTGTGAGTCCCATTGCAACTCCCAGAGTTGAATTCTTTATTATATTTAGGCACAATTCATAGAGAACAATATTTTTACCTGCAAATGTTTGTTTCTTTTTGTCACTTAGTAAATCCATTTGCCCCTGGCTGGGAGGTTAGTTGCCGTCAAATTACCACTGACTGTGAAGATATTACCAACAGCCATGTATATAAGGTTAGAGATTTTTTTTCAGTTTTTTTCACACTGGCATGTTTCTGGATACTAAAAGTACCAAATAGTTTAGAAGGTGTAAATTGCAGGTTGTGATTGCAAGAACCTATCACAGGGGCCCTGGAATTTCCCTGCAGATTTAACTATTTAACTTTAGAAGCAAAAGGCAGAATTCAGTGGTGGGAGTAGAAAGAGGGTATCAAAGCATAGACACCTTTGAAACCTCAACAATAAAGATAGGTAACTATCAACTGCCACCAATTAAAAAGAGAAAAAAATTAACCCTATCCCATTCAGTGACACTGATGCATCAACACAAGTGCCCTGCATCCCTTAGAGTCTGAAAATTAAAATAAAATTAAGTCATCCTGAATCAGATAAGCTGTGTTCCTGCCAAAATAGATAGATAATTAAAAAGTATATACACAATGAAATGTCACAATCACTTTCTTCAATGTTACTAAATTAGATTGAGGATCAGATTGTAGGTCATTTTTCTACAAGAAAACTCAACCTGAGATCAGAAAGTCCATTCTTTCATTGGTTGTTTTCTTTTTTTTAATGAAAAATTTTATTGGTTTTTATAAACAAACAAAACATAAAAACATCAAGCTGTCTTCCAAAGATGTACATACAGTGTGCCGGTTGGTTTACAAATTGTTTTGTGCTTCCATTTTGTAGTCTTCAATTACAATTACATTACATATAGTCTCATATTGTCAATCAAAAATTAAATACCTTAGTATCATTATTAATCAATCATTTGACTATACTTTTATTCATTCATGTTTTACAAGATAACCATAATTTACTTAATTTATTTTATAACAGTTCATATTATCATCCCAAATCTATCTTGAAATCATTTTGTAGTTATACTAAGAAAGTACATCTTTATATATTTATTGTTTTCTAGAAATCTACATATTTCGTTACTGTACTTTGTTATCTAACCATTGATAGAAAAGATCCCAAATTTTATAAAATTGTTTATCCTCTTGTTCTCTAATTTCAAATGTCAATCTATTCATTTCAACACATTCCAATATTTTCTTAATGATTTCCTCCTGTGATGGTATCTTTTCATTTTTCCAGTTTTTAGCAAATACTATCCTAGCTGCTGTTAATACATTTACAATCAGGTATTTCAAGTCTTTACTATATATTTCAGGTAAAATTCCCAATAAAAATATCCCTGGTTTCAAGTCTATATGTTTTTTCATCATTTTTTCCAACCACATGTGGATTTTAGTCCAGTATTTTTTAGCATCCGCAGAGTCCACCACATATGGTAAAATGAACCAGGTGTCTGGTGACATTTCCAACATTTTTCGGATTTATTCTTGAACATTCTTGCTATTTTTGTCGAGGGAAAATGCCATCTGTAAAACATCTTATACAAATTTTCTTTATATGCTGTTGACATTGTCATTTTATAATTTTGAGACCACAATTTTTGCCATTTCTCTAAATCAATCCCATATCCAAAATTCTTCCCCCAAGCAATCATAGTTTCTTTAACTTGTTCTTCTTCTAGTTTAATTTCTAATAGATATCCATACAATTTTTTAATCACCTTTTCATAAGTACCTGTCAAAATCTTATCTAAGTCAGTCAATTTATCATAGAAATCTTTTGTGTTAGAATCTTTATCATACCTTGAATGTATTTGCGCATATGAAAACCAATTCATCTTTATTCCTTGTTCCTCTAGTTTTTGCATAGATTTAAGTTCACCCTTTTCATTCAGTATTTCACCATATTTAACTGTTTGTTCCTTTTTGTATATTATAGGATACGAGAATGCTTCAATAGTTGATAACCAAACTGGAATTTTCAAATAACATTGTCTTTTAACCTTCTCCCAGTTTAACCACAGAGACTCCCATATATAATGTCTTTTAAAATACCCCTGTGTTTTAGTTCCTTTGTACCATAAAAAAGCATGCCACCCCAACAACAGATCATGTCCTTCTAATGTCAACAATCTAGCATTTCTTAGTGCTATCCATTCCTTAACCCACATCAGATTTGTAGCTTGGTACTACAATTCCCAATTAGGCAAACCAAATCCTCCTCTAATTCTAGCAACTTGCAAAAGTTTTAACTTTATTCTCGCTTTCTTACCTTGCCATATATATTTCAACACAATTTTATTTAAATCTTCAAAGTAGTCTTTTCCAAGCCTAATTGGAATTGTTTGAAACAAATATAAAATTCTGGGTAATATATTCATCTTGATTGTTGAGATTCTCCCTATTAGTGAGAGTTGTAAGTTTTCCCATTTCGCCAAATCTAGCGCTATCTGCTGATTAGGTTTAATATAATCATTCTCTTTTAATGTACTACATCTTGCTGTCAAATATATCCCCAAGTACTTGATCTTATTCGTGACTTGAATTTTCAATAAATCTGCCAGTTCTTCCTTTTGTCTTAGTAGCATATTCTTTGTCAAAATCTTTGTCTTATCTTTATTTTCAAACCAGCCACCTTTCTGTATGTCTCTATCTTCTTTATCAATTTTGATGCTGTTTCTAAAGGGTCTTCTAAGATAAAAACCAGATCCTCTGCAAATTCTTGCAGCTTAAATTCTTCCTTTTTGATTTTCATTCCTTTTATATTCTTTTCATCTCTAATATTTCTGTTTAATACTTCCAAAGTTAACGCAAACAACAAAGGTGATAGTGTCTTGTTCCTTTTCTTATATTAATAGGGTCTGTCAGCTCTCCCTCTATTATTACCTTTGCCATTTGCTTATAGTATATAGCTCCTATTGCTTGGATGAATTTTCTAGCAAAACCCATCTGTTCCAACAGTAATAACATGAATCGCCAATTCACATTGTCAAATGCCTTGGATCTAGAAATATCAGAGCCATTTGTTTTTCAGGATGTGCCTCGTAGTATTCCAAAGTGTCCAAGATTACTCTCATATTGTCTTAAATTTGTCTCTTTGGCAGAAATCCATTTTGATCAGGATGGATAAAATTATTTAAATATTTTTTTAGTCTTTCTGCCAAAATTGAAGCAAAGATTTTGTAATCTGCATTTAGTAAAGAAATGGGTCTATGGTTCTTAATTTGTAATGGGTCGGCCTCCTCTTTAGGAATAAGTGTAATATAGGCTTCTGACCATGATTGAGGTATCTTCTTCTTTAACATAACTTCATTCATAACTTCTAGCAATGGAAGATTCAACGATTCTTGTAATATTTTATAAAAGTCTGCCGGAAGTCCATCTGGGCCTGGTGCCTTTCTGTTATTTTGCTTCTTGAGTGCTTCAGTTAACTCCATCATCATTATGTTGCTTTCTAACATTTTTTCAATCTCTTTAGGTATCTGAGGTAAATTAGCATTCTGTAAGTACTGCTTAATTCTTTCTTCATCAATATTCTCTTGCATATATAATTTCCCATAGAAGTCTCGAATGATTTCCTTCTTCTCTTTTCTACCATGGCAAACTTGGCCTTGGTCATCTATTAATTACAATATTTTCCTTGATTCTTTCTCTTTTCTCAATTTATATGCTAACTATTTACCTGGTTTGTTTGCGTCTTCAAAGTAGTTCTGTTTAGCACCTCTAATTTTCTGTGCTAATTCTTCTTTTTCTATTTGACCCATTTTGTGTTTAATTATATCCATTTTTAACTTGATGTCCTTTTTCTGTGGCATTTTCTGTAGCTCTTTTTCAAGTCTTTTATGTTCATCCTCTAGGGCCTTAGAGGCTAGCCTTTTCATAGTATTCCTTTTCCTTGTATAGTCTATTACAGGGTTGTCCAACCTTTCACCTTCCCTGGGCCACATTAGAAGATGAAAATTTGGTTTGGGCCACACATAAAATAAAATAACAGTAAAGATACCTGATCATCCAAAAAAACCATAGAAAACATAGTTAACATATTAAATTTATTTGGAAATGAAGTTAGTGAGATGTTTTTATTATTTATTATTAATTATTTATTAAAAATTATTTATTTTTTATCATGGTTTTTTTATCACGGTTTATCACGGTTTATTTTCTGGCCAAATTTTGCGGGGGAAGAAAGCTCGCCTGCCTCATGCCTACCTCTCCTCCTGCAAATGGCCTGGCTGGATGAGGCAGGACTGGAAGGCAGAAGCAGCAGCGACAGTGGGGGCAGAAGCAGCAGCGGCGGCGGGGTCAGAAGCAGCAGCAACAGTGGGGGCAGAAGCGGCGGCGGCAGGGGCAGAAACAGCGGCGGCGGCGGCAACAGCAGGAGGTGGCACTCTGATGGCGCCCACCTTTTCTGCTGCTGCTTGGTGTGGCACTCGCCTCACCCCGCCTCGCGCCTGCCTCTCCTCCTCCTCCTCGCTGGCTCTGGCACGAAGGTTGGGGTGGGCACTAGGCCGCATTACGAGGCGACCTGGGCCGCATGCGGCCTGCGGGTTGGACAAGCCTGGTCTATTATCAAGCCTCAAGCATATGCCTTCATTGTATCCCATACATTCTGAATTGATGTATCTTCTTTTTTATTTTCTCTAAAGAAAAAGGCCAATTCTTTCTCCATCCAATGTGTGAAGTCTTTTTCCTTTAAAATAGTATTATTTAACATTCATCTAGATCTTCTTTTTTGTCCTTTCCATTTAATTGTCATTGGATTGTGATCTGCCCAAGTACTTGTTTCAATATTTATTTCTTGAATGTTAGGTATTAATTCTGTTGACATCCATATCATATCTATTCTGGACCATGATAAGTGTCTATTTGAATAGAAAGTATATTGTTTAGTTTTAGCATTTCTTTCTCTATGTGTATCTTTTAAGTTTATTTCATCTACCATTTAAAAAAAAGATTTAGGGAGAGTCTTTGTTGTGGAGCGGCAGAGATACGAGGCAGACTCAGAGTGAATGGTTAGAAGCTTTATTCAATGAATAAAGAGTTGCTGCGGCTGCCGAGGCTAACAAGGCAGATCAGCTGGTGGCAACAGCTGATGCCGTTTGACAGCTCCTTTTATAGCCGGCTGTCAAACGGCATCAGCCAATGGGAGCGATCGGCACTTCCGCCAGAACTGCAGACCTGAGTGGGGATTGCCATCAGTTCTGTTGAATACCACACTCCTTTCCCCTGGCCAGGAGCATGCGTAGTCCTGTAAATAGGCTGGCCACCTGCACTGGTGGCTGGACCGCCTTAGTCCCGGAGAATGTTTGGCTTGGGCAGAGTCCTTCGCTCCCTGGATCACCCTGGAAGCTGCAGGGGTGCAAGCTCGATTGTCAGGAACCTTAGTCCGAGTGCCCAGCGGTGGTCCAGTAGGTTTCTTCACTTGGCTTGCTTCCGGCGCATCTTTTGGTTGGATGGGTAGACCGGGTCATTTGGTCGGGAGTCCATAGCATTCCCTGGGTAGACCGGATCGTCTGGTTGGGAACCTTCGGCGTTGGCTGGGTAGACTGGACCCTCAGTGTTTGCTGGGTAGACCGGACCCTCGGCGTTCTCTGGGTAGACAGGTCCCTCGGTGTTCGATGGGTAGACCAGTCTCTTGGCATTTGACAGGTAGACCAGTTCGCCTGGCTGGGGACCGTTGTCATTAGCTGGGTAGACTGGGTCACTTGGCTGGATGCGGGAGTCATCAGTAGTCCTTCTCCAATGCCTCCTCAGCTGGTCTACATGTCTGCGCCACATACAACCATCGTCCAGGAGGACCCTGTAGGATCTTGGCCCTGTAACTGATATAATCTGCCCTGGTACCCATAGCGGGTCCCCTGCATAATTCCTGGCATAGACCAGGTCATGCAGGGTGAATTCCCTGGTAAGGCTGTCTGAACCCAAGGGGGTGCCAGGGGTGTAATGGGGGTGCAACCTGTTCAAGGTGGTCCTAAGGCGCCTGCCCATTAGCAATTCTGCAGGTGACTTGTTAGCCGTGGTACAGGGGGTTGTATGCTGGGTCAGAAGGTATCTGGACAGTTGGAGTGCCAGTCTATCTGGCCAAACCTCGCCAATGCTTCTTTTACTGACCTAACTGCCCTCTCAGCCATCCCATTGCTTGCATGATGAAAAGGGGCTGTGAGGATATGCCTGATCCCCAGATTGGCTGCAAAAACCTCAAACTCATAAGAGGTGAACTGGGGGCCATTATTGGATACCAGGTTGTCAGGGAGGCCATGGGTGACAAACACTCTGGTCAGGGCTCTTGTGACAACCAGCATGATTGTGGAAGGAAGCAGAGCCAGGTCAATCCATTTAGAAAAAGAGTCCACTAAGACTAGGAAAGTTTGCCCATGCACTGGGCCTGCCAGGTCGATGTGTAGCCGAGACCAAGGAGCCCCAGCATCCTCCCACCGGGTAGGAGTGGCTGCAGGTGGGGCTGGCCTGGTAGCTTGGCATGGCTGGCATGAGCTTATACAGCTGGAGATCTGGGCATCCATGCCTGCCCACCACACATAGCTGCGGGCCAGGGCCTTCATCCTCACGATGCCCGGGTGGCCTTCGTGTAAGACCTTTAAGATTGGCTCTTGTAGTGTGGCAGGGATGACCACCCTTGTCCCCCACAACAAACAACCCTGTAGGAACGACAACTCTTGCCTGTGAATCTTGAATGGTAGAAATTCAGAAGTGTATTGAATTGCAGGCCACCCCCTTCCCACCCAGTCCAGGACTTGGGCAATTACCTTGTCCCTTTTGGAGTGAGTGGCAATGTCTTCAGCTGTAATAGGCAAGTTGAGTTTATTGACCTCAAAAATGGCATGTATGGGTGCGGGGTCTTCGACTGGCACTGGTAGGGGGCAACGACTGAGAGCATCTGCGTGGCACATGTTCTTTCCTGGACGATGCACTAGTTTGTATGAATAGGCAGCCAGGAACAGAATCCACCTGGTCATCCTTGGTGATAGGACCTGTGGGGTTTGCTTGTCCCCTGACAAAAGGCCTAAAAGTGGTTTATGGTCAGTTATAAGTTCAAAGTAGTGACCATAAATTCATGAAACTTTTTAACAGCAGCAACTGCAGCCAAAGCCTCTTTATCAATTTGGCTGTAGTTCCTGCAGCAGAGAAGGTTCTTAAGAAGAAGGCAATTGGTGCCTCAGAGCCATTAGGGAGCCTGTGGCTCGGAACTGCCCCAACACCAAAGGGACATCTGCTGCCAGGACTAGGGGCAGCTGCTGATTGAATTTGGATTAAAACTGCATTAGATGTGAGCAAGGACTTGACGGATTTGAAGGCATGAGCTTCTCTAGGTCCCCAATGCCAGGGGGATTGTTTATCTAAAAGCCTGTGCAGAGGTTCTGCTATAGATGCTTTATGTGGAAGGAATGCAGCATAGAAATTTAGAAGCCCTAAGAAGGCTTGGAGTTCAGTCTTGTTGGAAGGTGTGCCTCGTGGATAGCCCTGACTTTGGACTCAATTGGGTGAATACCAGAGGCATCAATTCTGTAGCCTAGAAAGTCCACTTGCTTAGTGGCGATGGTGCACTTCTCCCTCTTAAGTTTGAGGCAATGCTGCCTAAACCGCTCAAAGACTGATCTGACCCTCTGTATTAGTTGTGTCTTATCCATAGCTGAGACCAAAATGTCGTCAAAATAGGGGACTACACCTGGGAGACCTTGGAGAAGTCTCTCCATTAGGGATTCTTTGTTCGATGTTTTCTATTCTCTTTTCAATATTCTCTGATCTTGCTTGGATATTTTGAATTCCTTGCATAATCATCTGCAGAGTCACTTTTTCTTGTTCTTTTTCTTGCTTTAACATTATCTGTATTGAACGTTGTCCTCCAGATGGTGGAGAGGAAGAAGTAGAAGTTGAAGAGCCAGGAGCTGTAAATTTCCTACTCATTTTAGGCAATTCAAAATCTTCAGGTTCTTCTAAACCTTAATCCAATTGTGAAATAGCCAATTGTAGTTCAAAATAAAAATAGTAAAAAAAAAGAAGTCCAGTAATAATAATAAAAAAGGAAAAAGAAAAGAAAAAAAGATAGGTTCAGGTTCTTCGGGTTCTTGTATACCTTAATCCAGTCAAAAGTAACATTTTAAAAAGAGCTTAAAAAAAAGAAAAAAAGAAAAAAGAGAAAAAGGAAAAATTCTTCAGGTTCTTCAACACCTTAATCCAATTGAAAGGTCTCAAATAGAAAAAAGTGCATAAAAATAAACCAAAAAAGTAGATGAAAAAACAAAAATACCAGGAAAGGGGGAAAAAAAGTCTTTTAAGGCTTTCCCTTTAAAATAAAAAGCAAACGTAGAGGTTGGACTTCCAAAAAAAGAGAGAAAAACAAAGGCAAGCTCCAACAAAGCCAGAAACCCAAACAGTTATTACAAAAAAGGAGATAGAAAAAAAATGCAATAAAGCTGGTGAGGAGGGATAGCACAACTTAAGAAAAGTAAAAAGGTCACACTGCACTTTATTTAATTATCCAAGGCTCTTATTATAGCTCTCTTCTCTTCGCCTCTAGCCTAAAATATTACAAAATCAAAAAGGAGAAGAAAAAAAAATAGATAGATATGAACAAAAAAACCCGTCCATTTTCAAAATACAAGATCGTATATAAAAAATCCAGCAATGAGAAAAACAAAACAAAACATTACTTTGACAGTCCTGTTTAAAATCGCTGCTTAATCACTTCTGTCAAAACTTTTACAGATTCTTTCTTTCCCTTAGGGTGTCCTTTCAGATCTTAGGGTAAAAAAAAAAGTTCTCACCAAACCGGCACACTTTCTCTTTCTGCTCTCTTCCGTTTCGGAGCTGTCCCAACTTCAGCAGCTTTAATGGCTGCCTCTTTGCCGCTGGCAAAAAGAGCTTCTCCTGGATCTACCAGGGACTTTGCAGTATCCCTAGGATCGACAGGATGCGCTCTTCACTTTCACCGTCTCTTCGGGACGGTTTAGATCCAATTGGATCATCCAGGAGCAAAGATATTGGCAGCGATCTCAGACCTCTAAGATCGCATGCCATATCATTGCAACACCAACTCCACCCTCCCTTTCATTGGTTGTTTAATCAGCTTTTAGAATACTATCAGGATTTAATGCCACCTTGGCATAAAAGATATGCCACTGGGCCCCTGCCCTCTAAACTGAGAGGAAACTCATAATTTCTCTCATAAAAAATATATCAGATTATTCAATTCCATTTTGAAATGGTACCTGAGAGTAGCTGGAGGCCAAGACATTTAGCACCTTGAATCACAAAAATACCTCAATATCTATCTGAAATCAATGGAGGGATTTTATCAAATACAAAACTGCAGCAAAAGCATTATGTACCCTGGCAGCATTCCCTCATAAACAGAGACAACAAAGACCAGACAGGATTGACCTAGGAACTTACAGAAACATCAATACAAATTCTTACGGCATTTATTTTATCCACCTGGTTATTTTCTTGAGAGTGTGTTTCTGATGTATCCTTACAACTAGAGTCCATTGGAATAGGGTGTCCAATAAATTTAAATAAATAAAGGTTATAAAGTGGACTGCATAAGAAACAGCCTTTCCTCATGGAAATCTAGGAAGGGTGGGATTCACCACATGAACTCTTCCATTTAATTTACCTACAATGGGGCCTAGAAGATTCCCAGGCAGCTTACCCTTTGATTGGCCTTGCATTTCGTGAGCAAGATTTCAGGGCTCTGGGCATCAAGGTTTATTCCTATGATTTCATTTATTAATGTTCTTGTTTTGATGTTTTAGGCTCGAGGGCTCATTGAAAAGTTTTTCCGTGAACAATGGTACATCTTGAAACATGAGTTTGTGAACATCCCTGCAATCCATTACATAGATCACAGTTTCCAAGTCACTCGGCTAGACAGCTGTCGTCCAGGGTTTGGGAAAAATGACTTCATCCATAATGACTGTGCAAATTGCTGTGGTATTTATTTTATTCATGTGCTTATTTTCTCAAGGACTCTGATTTGATTTATCCTTACAACCAACTTACCATTTGCGATTGGCCATGGTTTACATTGCAGTGTTTAAATCCTCTTAGCTTGTTGATTAAATAAAGCAAGGACATTCATTTATTTTGAAAAAAACCCTTTTAGGAAAAAAATATTTTTACTGAATTTGATTTAGAGTTCAGGTTTTCTTTTCAGATTACCGCCATCTGCTAAAAGCTGCACAAAACCAAAAGAATTATATTAAATATAAATTACAGGTGTTTTCAAATATTGTTCTGGGTTATCAAAGGTTTTCTGCAATTTTGTTCAGTTTTATCACTAAGAAGATTATTCCACTGTATCAAGAGCCTTTTAAATCTTATTATTGGCTCTAGGCTACATGCTTTTTCTGCCCCCTCATCACCACCACCCTTGTGTCAGTCAAGCTGCTTATTTCCATTTGAATTCTTTGTGGAGACAGAAAAGTATGACTTGAAAAGTTCTGACCTCCAGATCTTACTATCTAGTCCAGTTGTCACTTTTTCTTCCTTTGGTTACCTTCCTTTGTGAGCTCAACTCACTGTGTATTTTAGCCTTTCTATTTTCCTGCCAATATCAGCTACCCCCTAGTAGTTTTCCTTTGTGATTATACCCAGTTTCTGTGTCCTGTGAATGTCCTTTGAAAGTTCTCCATATATCCCAGATGGTTTTCTGAGCTCTTTTCCCACCACCATCTTTATTTTTTTTTTCTTATTGAAATTATGTGCAATTGTACTTCCAGTACAGCTAAAGGGAGGAGGAGGAGGAGGAAGCGGTGGTGATGGTAGTGGAGCTCAATTATAGCATCAAAAACTTTGGGTATCATTATTTTGTCAAGTTCTAATCTCTGGTGTTTCTCTTGATTGAGGGATTCTCTTTGTTTAGCCCTCTCTACTCAATTTCAGAAGAATTCCTTATTTTTATCAAATCATTTTGTACTCGGTCTTTTAATTTTATATGTTCCTTCATCACCTCTATTGCATTTGCACCTACCTATTCTATGTATACACTCATTCTCTCATCTTCACTTTAGTAGCCATCATTTTCACATGCAGTAGAACCATGACCAAATTGGGTTCCAACCAAAAAAATCCACAAAATGTTTGAATCTGGTTATGAACACATACTCAGGTGGCAATCAAACATGACCCCTGATCCAGAAATTCCTGAAGATGAAACATTAGAAGATGAAGAAATTGCCAAAGTTATGGAATGAATTATGGTCATGACCAGAGGTTCTATGTAGTTTTCCCCATCTGCAGCCTTTTATTTTAAGATGTAGACATAAAACTATAGAGAATCACAGAAACTGGATTTACATTATTATGCCAGTGACATATAAAATATCTTAGTTCTAAATTTTGTAAATAAAATTATAGTGTTACTAATAAGGCAGTTCAGGTATCTGCTAAAAACCCAGAGACTCTGAGGTTTAGTCTCACCATAGGTACAAAGCCAGCTAGGTGACTTTGGGACAATTACTTCCTTTCAGCCCTAGGAAGAAAAAAGCAATGGTAAACCACTTCTAAGAACTTTGCCAAGAAAACCATAGAGTTTTGTCCAGGCAGCCATCAAGTGTCAAGAATAAAATAAAAGCAGGGGGGTGGGGAGAGAGAAAGAGAGAGAAAAGCCTTATCACTTATTTTGTACTTCTTGTGTCATCTCTACTATTCAGCACTGCCACCCAGCAGAAAATTTTCCCCTGTAAATCACATTGATTTAAAATGTTGCATAATTTTCTTCCTAGCATATCCTTGGTTCTTCAGTTATCACTCTCTCATAGTTTTCTACTTTCATTTTCACTTATAATGATCTAGATCACACCAGTTCATACCTTCTGATATACTTTTCATCCCTTTCATTCAAAATTAAATCTTCACCTGCATGTATGGATAACTCTACTCCACAAGATCACATAGCCTTCATTCATATCTGTTGCATCTTTCCCTTCTCTTCAAGTTTCATTGAGACACAATATTATCTTTCTCATGTTATTTATTTATATTCATATTATTAATTCATTTTATATAATTCAAACCCATGCATATTGCATCTTATGTGTCCCATGAGATTCAAGTATTGAAAAAATGTCAACAATTGGTTGATGTCTTCCTTTCTCTAACTGAAATACTGTTAATTTATTTTGTTTGCAGTTGCCTGTGACCCTGGGAGTTACAGCCCAAACAATGACATAACCTGCCAGCCTTGTACAAGCATCCGGATTAAACACTATGGAGCAAAATCCTGCTAAATAAAATCAAAATAAGAAAAGGAGAATTGCTGCAAAGCATCTTGTTATCTCATCATTTACATCTGTATCATGTTTATGCTAAATTCAAGATTCCAACTGAAAAACAGCAGCTATGCACTTAGTCTGTTATGTAGTAGAAGTTATATCCCATGTTATTAGCAACTGATAATGCAGTATGAAAAATTCCAAACTTTATAATATCTAAACCACATACATTATATCAGTTGCTATGATCACTGAACAAGAAGTGAAATAGTTGTTTTTCATGGCTAACAGCTAATTATTCATGCCCTTCATGCAATATGTAATTTAACTCTGCAATCTAATTCTCTGCGCACTATTCAGTAATTCTATTGTCTTAAGCAAGTATCTGAATGTTATCAGTTTTGCACTGGAATAATTTTTGAAGGATCTGCAAAATAATCCCAAGTAAGCAAAAATTGGAGGAAGCAGTTTGAATGCATGTTCCTAGAAAGTGAAAATCAAATCCAAATTATGGTATGATGACTGAAGAGAATGGTTTATTTAGCAGAAATTCAGAAGACAGGCCTAGCATCTATAAAGAGGAAGTCTATGTTGGAAAGAACAGAGGCGACATGGAACATGCTAAGATTAGAAATCTTGTAAAACAAAGAACAGGTAGAGTAAGAAATAAAGAGGAAACAGAGATAATTTTTCCTTATCTGTCCACTGCCCATGGAAGGATTCCATAGAGAAGAGGAATCATCCTCCAAAATATGCTGAAAAAGATTTTGATTTTTCCAACCTATCATACTTTGCAATCAGGCTCTAATAATCAAGAACCAGTAGCATTAGTCTTGTGCCAATCTTTGAAAAAAGAAAGGATACTATTGAATTTTATTTGCAAAAGTGTTAAATTTGGGTAATTTAAATTTTAAAATCTTTTATTTGGGAAATTTCTCAAAGAATGCAAGGATTTAAAATGTAAATACATTTTTATTATCAGTGGTAAAATGCATAGAAGGCTTCCATGAGATGTTGCAACTAAAATGGTGAGAGAGGGAGGGAGGGAAGAAGAGAAATTGTTACATAGATTTTAAAAATTACAAGAAAATGCTGATCTAAAACATTGGCACACATTAGACAATATTTATATGGTTGGGCAGTCATATGAATTTGTTTAATAAAATAGTTGTGTTTGTTGCTGCTGCAGAGAAAAAGAAGGGTGGTGAGTTTCAACTGAAGTTTTAAATTGTAGCTTTTTATTATTGTTTGCTGCCCAGAGTCATTAGATGAGTTAGATCAGGGATGTCCAACCTTGGCAACTTTAAGACTTGTGGACTTCAACTCCCAGAATTCCTCAACCAGCAAAGCAAAGCTGGCTGAGGAATTCTGGGAGTTGAAGTCCACAAGTCTTAAAGTTGTCAAGGTTGGACACCCCTGAGTTAGATGATCATATAATTTTGTTTAATAAATAAAAATATACAAGTGTCTACATTTTTCATTGATTTTTGACTAACGTTAAATCTGGATTTTGTAAAATAGTATGTAAATAGTATGGGAAGTACAGAGGAAAACCGTTCTGAAAGGAAAAGTTGAGGTCCAGTACTGGTGGGAAAGGCAGAACATACCTGAATAGTCAATTTGAAGACCAAGTGTGATGTCATATTTTTGTGTGCGGGGGTTATTTTATCTTCAGGCAAAAATATTGCCTCTAGCAATATTCAGGACAGATGTTTTACCATATTTTTGGAAAATTAACTTGGATCAATTGAATTAGAATTTATCATCTGAAGAAAGCCTGATTGACTGTCAGATAGAAGCAAAGAATTGGAAGTGTCTGTATCTCTTTGCTAACATCCAGGCAATATGCAGATTATAGCAGCTCATAATCTGGATGCCTTAATTATGATCAAGGAATAATAATAATGTTCTATTCCCCAAAATGATAATTCAGAAGCCTTTGTCCATATATTAGCTAGTGGTTACTCTGGGAAAACACTTTGTATCAGTAATGTTAACTATCTTGTATTAAAGTTTGCAGCGATCACATAGAGTTGAGGGCCATCTACACATCCTCACACCCACAGAAGACTCCATTGATGTGCTTCCCATCTTCTTTGAGATGGAAGCAAAGTAAGTCTACTTGAAGAACAACTGTCTTTACAGCATTTGTATTACACCTCAAGAATGAGACAGGTAAAGTCACTGCATACATACAAGGACAGCAGCTCACCTTCCAAAGAAATATCCTTTCAGGTTACGTGAAAGTCAAGCTGCACCAAGTCCATGTTGCAATAAGTCAGCAGAGTCCTCCTGGTTGAGTGATCAGGCCCAAGCAGTTAACAGGAATCACATTTTCTTCTGCTCATTAGAGCAGCCATCAATATTTTTCTTCCTGCCTAAACTTTGTCTCTGGCATTTGACAGTCATAATACTCCCCATGAGATCATTAATTTCTTTGACTGAAAGAGAGAGATTTCCTGGTTAGTTTCTGCTTTCTTCTAAGACAAAGGAGAGAGAGAGAGGGAGGGAGGGAGGGTGAGAGAGAGAAAGAGAAAGAGAGGAATAGAAACGCCTGGAAGATGGGAAAGGTCATTCCCAAAGTGGACAAATTGAGCCTAATAGGATTCCTCTTCCATGGAAAAGTTTTCACCATTTTTTTGCATTTTCTGATGGAAAACACTTTTCAGCTGAATCACCTTCATTTGGCTTTAGCCTCAGAGAAACAAAAATCTCTGTTTTACAGCCATCCCCTCAACCAATTGTAAAGTGAATAATTTTACTTACTCTTCTCATCACCACCACATCCTGCTATGATTGAAAATCTACTCAGTGAATATCACAAGCTTGTATCACATAAAATAAATGAAATGCCTAATTACATAATTTTAGTGAAATGATTAATCAAATACAATAGTTTGAAACATTTGTTTAATCAATTTAAATAGCTATCCTTTTCACAGGACAGCACTTCTGGCAGCATACAATATTGCTACAACAGGTAATAAATACATTAAAATATAAAAGCCAAACCAAAACAAAGAATAATAGATGAAGGGACGTTAAAAATAACAGAGCCACCTCACTGGTCCATCTACGGCTGGTATCCTGGCCTGCTGGCATAACCAGGTCTTGAGGGACCTCCAGAACTCCATAGAACAAGGTAAATATTACCTCAGTGTAGAGAAGACTCCATAGTAGAAAGAAGCGTGCATAAGTGCACCAATGTGCCTACCGTCCCTGTCCTATTGTTTCTTTTATTTCTCTTATATGTATTCATTTCTTGTATTTACAACTGTTTATCCTTATATCTATTATCTTATAAGCGATTGACAAATAAATAAATAAATAAATAAATAAATATAAACAAATAAACAAAATGAAGTTCTCACCCAAGCCCTGCCACCACCACCACCAAATGCAGGTCCCTAGACAATGGAACCTGTAATATACCCTTGGATCTTGATAGAATGGGCAGATAAAATCAGGAAGAGGCAGTCCCTTAAAGAACCCTGTCCCATATCATGAAGGGCTTTAAAGGCCAACTCCAGCACCTTGAAGTGGATCTGAAAACAAACTGGTAACCAATGCAGTTGCAAAGCAAAGGTATAACATATGTACCACCAGAAACACACATAAGTGCTCACACTGTTGTATTTTACACCAGCCCAAAGTTTGCAGGTTCTTTTCAATGGTATCCCTATATAGAGTGCATTGCACTAGTGTAACTGGGAAATGACTAGAGCATGTGTGGCCATTAGTAGGACTCCTTAATCTAGGAACTGGCACAAGTACTGCACAGTTGTGAAATTATGCAAAGGTCCTCCTAACCCCACTGTCACATTGAAGTAGGGAATGGGATGCCTTGATAACGATCATGAATTATGGTTATTTATAAATTTCATGATTCAAAGAAGAAAGCAGAGGGGACATATTGAAGCCTCATTCATCTGAGACAAGGACAAATTAATCTTCCCATTTGGAAAAATATCATTGAGCATATACATATATTACATTGCAATGAGAAGCCAAACTTTGTATTCCATAGTTCAAAATTCCTTGTTAAAGTAAAAATAACAACTTTCAAGTATAAATTATAGTTCAATCAACATATGAATAAATATCAATGTTTCTATGCACTTACAAAAAGGAAATACAGAAATACAGATAGTTGTTCCTCAGTTTTTCCCCAAGACTTTTGCAATAACAAAAATACAATTAATTTAGAATCTAACTTTGAACCTGGTCAAGCCTCTTGGCCATGAGGTTACAACTCACATAGATTCAGCATAGTATAGCATAGGACTGAGAATTGTAGGCAATCAGGTGGAAAACTCCATAAGCTAATATCCACAATTTCTTACTTCTCATTATTTTCCTATAAGGAAAGGGGAAACATCAGCTTATCTAAAACTGAAGAGATGTTTTGAACCGTAAGAACTTTTTTGAAATATTAGTTTGAGTTCAAAGTCTAGTTGACCTTTTGCAGTCACAAAAACATTGCCTTTTTAGAATCTGTTTTAGTTCCTCCTTCATCCACTTAGAATCTGCAGGGCATACAAGCTGGAGTAAAGAGCAGCCAGTTCTGAGCAGGCATCATTATCCCTCTGGCAAGTGATGGAATTTTCCCCAACTTCTAAACCCATCCCGCAGATTTGCAGCATATCAAGGTTGAGATCAACTTCCTCCTCCATCAGGGAATGGGGAGTGAAACTGCCACCTTCTTCACCAGAAAGAATCCTTTCTGAAGTAACTTCCACCTTTTGAAGTGAAGCAGGAGAAGAATTGAGAGAGAAAAGGAAAATAGGGGGTGGGAGACAGAGATAATAAAAAAAAACAATTTACAGACAGCTGGCTAGTCAGACACAGAGTCAATAGAAACTGCAGCAGTAGTAGTGAGATCTGCTCCTAGTTTTAAATTTTGGATTGGGCAGCTCATTATCACCCATTGCAGTCATGATTATAGTCCAGAATTCCAACTCAGAAACGCTGAGACTGATGAGAAATCCTGAAATCCTGTTTGGATCTCTTGTACAACTGACTTTTCCAAAGAAATATTTTGGATTGCAACTGACAACATAATGATCTTTTAAAACATAATTTAAAAACAAAGGAGGCGTATTATAATTATTGGATGAGATTGCACTATCCCAGACAAACCCAGTATATAACTGGAGGATTCTTGACTTACAACTCCTACCCAAAGAATAGCTGGCAGTCATACCTAGGAGAGCTTTTGCTCAACATCATGCTGTGCACCAATTATTCCCTTTCCTGGACAAGGAGGTACTCCTGTCAGTCACTCACACCCATGTCATCTCCCATTTGGACTATTGCAATGCAAACTATATGGGGCAATCCTTGAAAAGTATCCAGAAGCTTGAACTGGTATATATTCAGGAGTGGGATTCTACCAGTTTGGACTGGTTCAGGAGAACCAGATGGTAAGTTTTCATCTGGTTCACCAAACCGGTATTTCAACTGACCGGCTGGTCTCACCCACCCCGGCTTCCCCTCCCAGGAGTCTCCATGCAGCCCATTTTCGAGGCAGGTAAATGCAGGGTCTGCACAGAAGCTCTGGGAGGAGGAAAAATGGCCCTTCTGGAAGTCCAGAAATGGACCTGTTCCTGGCTTCCGGAGAGCCTCCAGAACCTGGGGGAGGCCATTTTCACCCTCCCAGAGGCCCCTTCCTCTGGACCCTTGGGAAGGTGAAAAACAGCCTTCCCGGAAATACCAGAAGTCTGGAAATGGGCCTGTTTCTGGCTTCCGGTGGGCCTCCAGAGCCTGTGTAACTGTTTTCGCCCTCCCAGAGGTCTGGGGGAAGCCTCCGGATCCTTGGGAAGGTGAAAAACTGCCTCCCAGAAGTTCCAGTAGGCCACACCCACCATGGCAAGGCCCACTCAGCAACCAGGCAGCAAACTGGTTGCTGGGATTTTTGAATTCCACCCCTGTATATACTGTGGCCACATGGGCAATTTTGAGTGACCCAATTTAAAGTGTTAGTTATAACCATTGCAGCCCTACATGGCATAGGGCCAAGAACTAACTTTGCCCCATTAGATCAGTCCACCCTACCCACTGGGTCAGGCAGGCAAAGTTTGTTGCGAACCTCAACAGTTAAAGCATTCTGATTTGCAGGTTCCAGAGAGAAAACTTTCTTGCCATTGCTCCTGCCCTGTGGAACATCCTTCCTTCAGACGTGAGGCAGGCTCCCACCCTCCTGGCCTCAGAAACATTTGGGAATTTGGCTGATGTCTCCCTCCAAGCTCACAGAGGTGACTACAGCCATTGTTATGTCCTGAGAACTCTAGGAGTTCTCACTCAGGTCCACTCACTTTGAGTGGGCGTTCTTTCCCCTTTCCTCATTGGTTGGTTCTCCCCAGCAGCCAGCTATAAAAGCAGGCTGCGGGGTCCAACCAGTTGCTGATTGCTGCGAGCCAGTTCCAGGCGTGGCAAGCACGGTCAGCCCTTTATTGCTATAATAAAGTATTGTTGCACTCATGCTCTGGTTCAGCCTCTCATTGCTCAAACCTAACACTGGCGACGAGGATGGGATGGCTACCAGAAGCACCATGCAACCGCTGAGTCACTAGCCGCCGATCCGCAGCCCAGAGAGAGCGATCGGCCGGCGATAGGGAAACGCTGATCCGCAGCCAGAGAGAGCGGTCAGCCAACAAAAAGAGCAAACAAAAAGAAGCGAACGCTGATCCGCAGCCAGAGAGAGCGGTCAGAATCGAAAGTTAGAAGCGTCTGTAGCCGCTTGTTAGCCCAGCTACAGGAAAGTGAAGCGCTGCGAGCCGCAGCCGCTCAGTATCAGGCGCGAAATTCAAACGGTTGTCATTTGAATTTCAAACCTAAAAGGTACAGCACAGCGCTGTAGCCAGTCACTGACACCCACTCAGGCGCGAATCCAACGCCATCAACGGCTAACAGCCTAACGTGGTTAACCCAGAGAGAAAGAGAGGATTTAAAACAGCTCTCCTGAGCTGAAATCACTTGCCCACCACGGGCACTAAAACATTGCCTGCTGCCCCAGAGAGATTTTTTCCTCAGGTTGTTCAACCGGTCCCAGCACCATGAGTTCCAATCCAGTCTTCCCGGCGTTTAAACCAGACGAGGAGAAGTGGGAATCGATAAGAACCGCTTCAATCATTATATCGATGCAGTTGGCCTGGCGGATGCGGGGAGCATCGGAAGAAATCGTATTTCCTAATCTACTGCGGAGCCACCGCTTCACGATACTGCCGCAGTGCTCGTGGCTCCTCGTGAGTTGAAAAACGTTCCGTGGTCTGGAGTTACTTGAAATTCTCACTAACCACTATTCCCCCAGGCCCTCACAGATTGCCAGGAGATTCACCTTCCGTATGAGGAAGCAATCGAGCAAGGAGACCATCAATCAATATATGGCCGCTCTCAGAACAGCAGCACTGCATTGTGGGTTTGGAACCTACCTGGAGGACATGCTCCTCGATCAATTAGTCTGCGGGGTCAAGGACCTCCACCTGCAAAGGCGACTTCTCGCAAAAAGACCTCAACCTCGCACAAGCAGTCGAGGAAGCCTTGGCAGCCGAGCTGGCAACAAACTCAGCCACCGAAATCCAGGGCCCAAGTGCCAAGCTGACATCACTTCCAGTCCACTCCGAGGAGGTGGTAGCAGAGGAACCCATCAGTGATGAAAGCGAAGTCCACCGCCTTTCCAACGACAGACGGCCGCAGGTAGGAGCCAAACAAGAAAACATCGGTCCACCCAAGCACATCACCCTGTGCCTAGCCTGTGGGGATCTCATCAGAGGGCCACCTGCAAGTTTAAAGGAGCCACCTGCAATAACTGCCATAAAAGGGGACACATCGCGAGAGTCTGCCAAGCCCCCAAAGCGCAGCACAAAGGCACCCTCCTCGCACTCGGGACCACAGAGGCAAGTATTGAACTGTCGCACGCATCACCTTGCCAAGCACACTTGCCACACTGTTAGTAAAATTTCTCTCTCCGTTTTCCTAGAAGGTAAACCGTGCCGCATGGAGGCTGACACAGGGTCAGCGCTCTCAATTATATCGTGGAACACCCTTAAGAGGCTCCAACCAAGCCTATCCACTAGCCGGCTCCAGAGATGCCAGTTTGGCCTGAAGGACTACCAGGGGAAGACCATTCCTGTAATCGGCAGAGGCAAGTTTCTGGTCAGTTTTAGAGCTTTTAAAGGTCACCTACCTCTAGTGGTAGTTAACGGCAATCTACCCACCTTATTGGGGCTCGATTGGTTTCCCCATCTCGGCCTAGGGCTAACAGGAGTCCATGCTGTCTCAACCTCAGACACTGACTCCTTATTCGCTGATTACTCAGATGTATTCAGCGAAGAGCTGGGTGTTATAACGGTACCCCATCTTATTCTCAGTTGACCCCCCAAGCAGTCCCAATCAGGCTAAAACCGCGTAGGGTCCCATTTGCTATTCGGCCAAAACTAGATGCAGAATTGGGTAAACTATTAAAACAAGGGGTCATTGAGCCAACAGATTTCGCCAAGTGGGAGACGCCCATTGTCACACCCTCAAAAAGACGGTAGCCTGAGAATTTGCTCGGACTACAAGACGACAATCAATAAATTTCTACAAGTTAGCGCTTATCCTGTGCCCGTCATCCAGCACTTATTACACACATTCGAACCAGGCAGCATTTTTGCTAAATTGGACATGTCTCAAGCATATCAGCAGTTCCCTGTAGATAACCAAACAGCGGAACTCCAGACAATTGTCACTCACAGGGTGCCTTCCGATGCAAGCGTCTCCAATTTGGCGTAAGTGTTGCCCCGGTATTTTTCAATCCCTCATGGAGCGGATTTTGCAGGGCCTCCCTGGTGTAGTACCCTACTTCGACGACATCTTAGTCTCGGCCAGGGACAGACCCCAACTCTTCCAAAGAGTTCGAGCTATGTTAGAGAGGTTCAGACAGCATGGCCTCAAGTTGAAAAAGAAAAATGTGCCATTGCCACTAGACAGGTGGACTTTCTGGGTTATAAAATTGACGCCTCTGGCATTCACCCCCTGGAGTCCAAGGTTAAGGCAATCCACGAGGCACCCACTCCAACCTCCAAAACTGAACTACAGGCGTTCTTGGGGCTATTGAACTTTTACGCCTCCTTCTTGCCCCATAAAGCATCAGTAGCTGAACCCCTACACAGATTACTGGATAAAAAGTCACCATGGCACTGGGGGCACAAGGAAGACCATGCCTTTAACGCCGTCAAATCACTACTCACGTCAGAGGCGGTGCTTATTCAATTCGACCCTAACCTCCCTTTAGTACTGGCAGCAGACGCCTCCCCTTTTGGAATTGGGGCGGTACTAAGTCACAGGCTTCCCAATGGCGCCGAGGCTCCCATCGCCTTTTTCTCAAGGACGCTCTCTGCTACGGAGCGCAATTACAGCCAGATTGATAAGGAAGCTCTAGCAGTTGTTGCAGCCGTGAAAAATTTCACGAATTCCTTTTTGGCCATTTTTTGAGCTGGTCACGGACCACAAACCCCTCCTGGGCCTCCTAGCCGGGACAAGCAGACCCCTCAAGTCCTCTCCCCTAGGATGACAAGGTGGACTCTCTTCCTAGCAGCCTACTCCTACAGACTTATACACCGCCCGGGTAAAACACTGTCCCACGCTGACGCCCTCAGTCGCTGCCCCTTGCCTGCCCGGCTGAAGACCCTGCTCCTGTCCACGCTATTTTCGAGATCACCCAGTTGGACCTACCCATCACTGCCCTGGACATTGCTGCTAAAACCAAGACAGACCGAACACTCGCCCAGGTGCTCGACTGGGTGAGGAGGGGGTGGCCGGGTGGCAATGTTGATAACAAATTCACACCTTTTAAGACTCGCATGCAGGAATTGTCAAGTCTGCAGGGCTGTCTACTATGGGGCACTCGAGTGGTTATCCCGGCCTCACTGCGCACTCCGAGTTCTGGAAGCATTGCACGAGGGACATCCTGGCATCGTGAGAATGAAAGCGTTAGCACGCAGCTACGTGTGGTGGCCGGGTCTAGACGAGGACATTGTCAATTGGGTAAGTTCCTGCAACATTTGCCAGGAATCCCGTCCTGCTCCCCCATTGCCACCCCTACTAGATGGGAAAACGCCAGAGCTCCTTGGTCCAGAATTCACATCGACCTAGCGGGCCCTCTGCATGGGAAGATGTTCCTGGTGGTCGTGGACGCCTATTCCAAATGGATTGACGTAGCACAGCTATCCACGACCACCACACTAGCAATCACCAACGTGTTAACACGCCTGTTCGTTACACACGGGCTACCCGACTCCATCGTCTCCGATAATGGCCCACAGTTCGCATCGACTGAGTTCAGCCGTTTCACTGCCAACCTGGGTATCCGCCACATTTTCCCCATTTCACCCTGCCGGTAACGGACTGGCTGAAAGGGCCGTCAGGACCACTAAAGAAGCCCTGGCAAGGTTCAACAAGGATGACTGGCACCACAAACTCTCGCGGTTCCTGATGAGCCAGCACTCAACTCCTTGTTCAGTCACCAATAAGTCCCCAGCTGAGCTCCTGATGGGCAGGCGCCTGAGGACTGTATTGGACAGACTACACCCACAATACTGCCCTGACTCTCCCTCGCTTCCTCATCGGGGTTAGACATTTTATCTTACAGGAGCCAGTTTTCGCGAGGAACTTCGCTGGAGACCCCTGTGGATCCCGGGCGAGATCGTAGCCATCACTGGGCCGCGGTCGTATCGGGTCAGACTGGAGGATGGCCGCGTCTGGAGAAGGCACATAGACCAACTGCGCAGACGCCTCAGCACCATCGCCAGCAGGGACCCAGAGGCACTAGACGAGGGGAGGCTTCATCCTCAGCCTCACATCCACATCAAGCCCGGCGATCAGTTCACACCTACAGCCGGTTCCGAAAGCCCGAACACGGACAGCGGCGCCCAGACGGTTGACCAGCCCGATCCAGCCTGCGAGAGCACATCCCCAGTGAGCAACCCGACGAGCCCAGGGCAGACCCAAACCGAGGGGCACACTGGTGACACTTTGCCGACTCTGCCTGCCCAGGCAGACCCCGGACGGACAGACGAGGTTCCAGAACTATGCCATTCCGGGCGCCATCATAAACCTCTTGCCTACCTCAAAGACTATGCATGTTCACAGCTGGGGGGAAGGGGTGTTATGTCCTGAGAACTCTAGGAGTTCTCACTCAGGTCCACTCACTTTGAGTGGGCGTTCTTTCCCCTTTCCTCATTGGTTGGTTCTCCCCAGCAGCCAGCTATAAAAGCAGGCTGCGGGGTCCAACCAGTTGCTGATTGCTGCGAGCCAGTTCCAGGCGTGGCAAGCACGGTCAGCCCTTTATTGCTATAATAAAGTATTGTTGCACTCATGCTCTGGTTCAGCCTCTCATTGCTCAAACCTAACAGCCATGAAACTAGTCAATATATTGAAGGCCTCCTCCTGCCTTTTTAACTTTGAATTTTTACCTTTTCTCCTAATATAATATTTATGCACAGTTTTATGTCTTTATATTTTGTCTCTATACCTGCAGGGTTCTTCTGTGAGGGAAATGATCAGTTTCTAAATTCAGTGAATGAGCGAGTGAATGAATGAATGAATGAATGAATGAATGGGTGAGGGAATGAGTGACCTACATTTCATGCTTCCTTTGAGCTTGAGCTAAGGGCAAATAATAACCTATGACTGGATCAGGATCTGCTACTTGGAATTCCATGCGACAAACTGGAGCCTGGGTAAGCCAGCTTCTTTTGCCCACCATTTTTTGCTTCTTCATCAGAACTGACAATTTCCAGCCACACTTTTGACTCATTGCTCTCTCAGCAGGAGCTACGGTCCTTTAGAAACACAATCAATAAAAACAATGTTCTGAAAGGGGATTCCAGCATACGGCAGAAGGGCTTCTAGTGACCACAAGGCCTCTAGGATGCCTAGTTCACAAACAGAGCATTTCTCTTTTAACTGAGAATCAATATCTTCCAAGGGATTGGCACATCTCTGCCTAAAGGCATCCCTATGTAAAACCTCAATGGAGTTCTGAGGAAGAACATCAGTTTTGGCTGCCTGCTTCTTTTAGGGATGCATGTTTGGTAGGGGTCTGAAAAAGCATTATATATCACAGCAAGTTCGAAAAAGAGTACAGCAAAAAATTAAGATAATAAGAGCTCACCATCTCCATTGGTTTGACCACTGTTTCTTTTCCAAAACTTTATGTAAGAGGGGCATCATCTCATAGTCTAAATCTATTAATGCAAAAACAGAGACAGATATCATTCATACCATGATGTTATCATATGTGAAACTTATCTAAGTTCATTTTTCTTTTTCCTGATACATTTTCTCCACTCCCCTTACAGTTATTTGTTGTCTCCAGAATATAATTTTTCCCCAAGGCCTCTTTTATTACTTCTTTGTTACTGATTGTAGTTTCTGTTGCAAAATATTGTAGCATTCCTCTTTCTTCACTTTAGACTTGGGATGAGGGAAAGCATTTGTGGGCAAGTAATTTATGAATGTGCTCCGTTCCTCTTGTTTATTAACAAAAATAGTAAGTCAGACTTTCGGATGAGTGAAAAGTCTTATTTTTCAGTGGGCATTCACATAAGTGCATAGTTTGAAAACTTGGTACTGTATTTATTAAAATAATCATAGAGCAGTATGTACTGTGAACCACAAAAATCAGTGGTACAACTGTGCCTTGGCAATTAGGAGGCTTCAATATGGAGTCAACCTAGAGCGATTCCAAAGTCGCTGGCAGTACCATTTACCTGCCTGCCTGCCTGCCTGCCTGCCTCCATCCATCCATCCATAGTATTGTCTTGAGAGCCAATACAAATAGAACTGTGCTTATCTGTATAAGTGTCCAGATCGTGTTAAAAATTGTTGCCCATTTTATAAATATATTTAGCTAATGGCAGTGGTTATGTGGCAAAGAAACAGCACAACTCTTTGAACCAGGCTGAAAGGATTTTGTTGAAATTCAGGCTGGCAGAGGCAGTTTGGGGGGAGAAGAAAGTATGGCTGTTTCTTCCATATTTAATTTAATCATTAAAAATCCCTTTCTTCCAGCTTCAGACTTCTCATTTGAAAGATGCACATTCTACTGAATTACAATTTATAGATTCAAGTTCTTATATATATTACATTAAAACAAATTACTATAAATTGTGCCTGAAGGGCTACAGAAGTAATACAGCAACAACATTCAAATGCCTCATCAAACCATGATTTATTTCTTTATAGAAACCATTGTTTTAGAATTTTGGCAACTAGATTGTTTGCCTTGTTTGGGTCCACAGTACCCATATTTCTTTTTTGGCCTGACTCCTACTACTTTCCCCAGGGTTGTTCTCAACTTTTTTTTCACTTTAGTCACAATCTCTTTCCACAAAAAATTCTGCTCATTGTGTAAAGTGGGAAATGAACTGCTAAATTCTGACCCAGGCACAGGCATACTGTCTTGCCCCAAGCAAGATTTATCTTCTCAAAAATTTGAGATAAGGAGTTAAACACTAAAAAGGCTTCCATACAAAGTTTCTTTATTGGATCACAAGGCATCCTCAAGGTATAACTCACAGTTATGTTGAGATTCATCTAATGTCCAATCTTTGCATAGTTGTCTTCATAGTGTGAAAATATGATTATCTCCATCCCATAATGATACAGCAAGGGATCCAGAATGCTGCTGGGTCCAGGCAAGGAAGAGCACAAAGACTTCCCCCAACCCAACTAGAGGTCAATTCAGTGACCCATCAGGATTACAGAAGTGTCCACATGATATGAACTACATTTCCCATGAGGCATTAACTACATTTCCCATGAGGCATTCCCTTAAGGGGGCAGCTCCCAATTCCCAATTAACTATATACTGTTTAACCAGCACACATACCATCCAAGCTTGAGAAAACAAAGAGCACTATGTAACTACAACATCCAAATGATAGTTTCTTGTACCATCTATAGGAGAGCAAAGAAAGTGCACTGGTCCCCAGAGATCTTGGTTTCTCCTCTTTTAGCGTCTTGGAAAATCCCTAAGTAAGATAGCAGCATTTCCACTGGAACTTGGAATTCTTCATTCAATGACTCCAAAATGGAGCGATCAGCATTGTCATATGCCATGGAAAGCTCCAGCTGGCGGAAAAAAAATGTAAAGCAGTCAGTCATTTAGTTAGAGGTGAAATAGAGAGTTGCTATATAAAAACACAGTAAGGTTATGCCCAGGTGATGTAGTGATTCAGACCTGACCTCAGCCATGAATTTTTGATAGTTAATTTGGGACCAGTGACTATGTCTTAGTTCAGGCCTGCTCATAAGGATGTTGTAGGAAAAGAATTAGAGGGAGGGAAGCATACATTGTATGTCACCTTGAGCTCCAAGAGAAAAAAAGGATATAAATCTAATAAAGAAATGAGTACATTCACAAATGTTGGGGATAATTATTTCCTGCTATGTAGCATTCAAGGGGTTCTTAAAACATATTTTCTTAGGAGCTAAGAAAATACATTTGGGTAGAAGTAATCTTGGAGTAAACAGGAAAAAGATATGCAGCTAAACAGGAAGTTGGAGCAAAGGGATAGTACTGGTCTTAGACTAAACATTCAAAGAAATTAAACTGGACAGGATTCCACACACAATAATCTACAGAATCAGTAAAAAAAAAGAAAACCTTGAGAAAACCTGAAATAATGGAATGGACTATGCCACTTCAAACGGCATGATGAGGGATCCTGTCCTTCCCTGTGTAAAAATGGTCCCACAAATTAAAAAAAAAGAAAATAATAAATTTAGCAGAGAGAGTTTTTATCTACATCCTTTCTCCCTGTTTCACAATTAGTAGTGATATGCAGGATTTATTTATGTACCTGATTTTCCAATTCATAATCATATTGATGGATTTATTTATTTATGTATCTCATCTTAATAACATCCTAATCAATCAACTGTGTGTAAGATAGATAGATAGATAGATAGATAGATAGATAGATAGATAGATAGATAGATAGATAGATAGATAGATTTGTTTTCTTAAGTTTTCGCGGGTACTTACATGTATGGCATTCAGTTTTGTTTGGGTATTTTCCCACATCATTATAGCTGTGCTTTTAAAGTTGTAGCAACGTTTCGGCAGAATCTCATCTGCCATCATCAGGCTTCTGTACTGTGTTCGTCTGTGAATCAGATGAATACAATACAGAAGCCTGATGATGACAGATGAGATTCTGTCAAACATTGCTACAACTTAAAAGCACAGCTATAATGATGTGGAAAATACCCGAACAAAGCTGAATGCCATACATGTAAGTACCTCATAAAACTTAAGAATATATATATATATATATATATATATATATGGATCTTTGGTTGTTGGGTTTTCTCGCGTAAGATTGAAGTATCTAGGCAGCGTTTCGATGAAGTCTCATTCATCATCTTCAGGCTTCTGTCTCGGCTCTGTGCTTCTCAGGTAATGGAGTTGCAGCTGCTTCCTCCTTTAACTGCCACTGGCAGTTAAAAGGAGGAAGCAGCTGCAATCTCCATTACTCTGAGAAGCACAGAGCGAGACAGAAGCCTGAAGATGATGAATGAGACTTCATCAAAACGTTGCCTAGATACTCAATCTACGCGGAGAAACCCGAACAACCAAAGATCCACATATAAATACCCGAGAACCTCAGAAAAATATATATATATATATATATATATATATATATATATATATATATATATATATATATATATATATATATATATATATATAATGTTTTCTTAAGTTATATATATATAACTTAACTTATATAACTTATATAACTTTTTCAAAACAGAATAATATAAATAAACATTATTCTTCAGTTGCCATCAATTCGCTTAAAAAGGAGTTTTTAGGATATTTTGGAAGAGCCAGACTGGGGGAGCATAATCTACAATCTGGGGGAAAGTCTACTTTCTGGCTTGCATTTAGGATACTTGACATCAGCAACTACAACTAGCAATAGAAATTCATGAAAAAATGTCTATTTGTGGAGATGTCTTTCTGACCTTAGAGGGAGGCTGATTTATATCAACAGAAGGATGAAATTGTATCTCCTACCCATGTCCAAAAATGGTACAGACCACATACTTGTTTCAAATATGACCACCTCATTCTGCTGTGTGTACAGCTCTTGGGATATTGCCCTCCTTGGGTAACTTCCCCAAAATATGTTAAGTATTTTCAGAGTATCATCCAGCCATCTGTAACTGATGTAAAGTTCCTTCTCATTATTGTTATTTTAACCCAATGGCTGGATGAATGGAAGATGCTCATGGTGAAATGACCTAAACAGTCTTCCAAATGTGCAGGAATTAGATTTTGCAGACTACCTGAGAATTGTGACATCTCTACTCACAACACATCTGAAAGACATGTGGTTGTAGCAATCTGTTTCAATGTTAGGAAAGAGGTGGAAGGGATGACTTACATAAGGAGTAGGGATGGAGAAACAAAAGGATGAGAGTAGTTGTTGTAGGAAAAGGAGGAGGAGGAGGGATTATTACAAAATATTCACCTGATTGAGTTATTTATAATAATGATAAAGGCAAGGTACAAGTTTAATAAATAAATCCATATTTGCACAGGATGATACAGCACAAGTGAAAAGTTCTAAGCCGTCAAACCAAAAAAAGGAACTTACCATGGATCATACAGTGGAAACATTTCTGTTCTGCACAAAAATCTCCAAGGATTCCAAAAGATTCTTCTTCAAAGGCTGGGTCTGGTGCAACAGTGGCTCCTATGCTTCCTTAACTGCATCTTGCACTTGCTGGACATCTAAAGATTATTGGTTTGGTTAAGATTATGAGCAGCATCGTTTCAATTGAATTTTTAGTTTTTTTAAAAACAGAACATTTTGTACAACTGCTGTGATCCATATTGTTGGATGTCTGTGTACTACCTAATTGGCACATCTGATGGAGAATCATTACTGATCTTATGGAAGAGATCTGTACTATTGGGGAGACCAAACCCAAGAGTGAACCAAAACTCAGTCATAACTTGCCTGTGAGTGAAGATCCCAGTTCACTCTGGAACGCTAAAATGAAAAGAGGAAAATATATATTAGATTGAAATTAAGCAGAAGAAGAAACAGAAGTATTCTTTCTTTGGAAGAGGTGAAGGAAGAGAAACATTGGGAGACATAATTTACTCAATGTTATTTTTTTTATTATGTTATTTTATTATGTTATTTGACTCAGATCCAAAAGATTAAAAATCTCCAAGCTTCAACCCATGTATGGAGAAGGTTCATTGATATAGTATTGCATACCATTTGGAAATTCAACAGATACATATAAAATACCTGTAGTTATCCTATACAAAGAGACATAAATTAGATAGTGAACCTGTGATTTTCCATATGCTGGTAAACTACAACTCCCAGAAATTCCTTATAGCATGGTCCATAATTGGAAGTGCTAGGAATTATAGTTTAGCAACATTTGGAGGGACATTAATGTCTCAAGATGAAAGAGAGAAAAATAAAATATAATGTTCAATATAAAGTTCATTTCTTATATACTTGTGATGACACAAGCCTTTTGACATTACTTCACAATTTCATTAATTAGGCTAGCTGCAGATACCTATGTAGAAGGCCATAGTTTTCTTATTCTTAAAATACATTGTCTCTCTTTAACTGGGCACTGCTGAGCAATTATGAAGCTGTAGTGCCATGCTTCTATCTTGTCTATCTTGTTTGTTTATTGATATTTATTTGCTTGTCTATCTTGTTTATTTATTTATTTGCTTAAGTTGTTCTACAAACAACTATGCTTTTTCTAATTTTCATATACACATTTTTTTTGAAAGCATAGATATTAAACATACTGTCATAAGTGAGTGAGGGATCCAACATTGTTTGAAACCTCTGGTTGAGATAAACTACCGGAAAACAAAAATGCAAAGAAATTAGAAAGAATAGAAAGATGCCTGACTCTTAGAATTGGCAAACAAATCAGCCCAAGATTTTTCACTCACCAGAGTCTTCTTCATAGATTTGGAGTTTCTCAACTCCATATGCCATCACTGTACCAAAAGGAATTAGCATGGACTTATTTTTCATTGTCTTGTGCAGGCCCTGGAGAGTTGAGCACAGGAGGTTAAGAATTGTCTCATCCTAGACCAAGTCACAGATTGTGAAGGAAGCAAGCTAGCAATCCACTGGCATTATCATCATCTCACAGAAAACAGGCAGTGATGATTCCCCACTCTAGTGATCAGTCATAAGTTGTCTAATTGGAAACTCATAGCACTAAGTTCACCAAATTGAGACAAAAGGGTTCTGCCAAAGATCATGGGAATGCAGCCCACAGACCTAGTTTTTCAGCTATGGCTAGTCACAAACCCCTTTCATCTAAACCAGCGGTTCTCAACCTTCCTAATGCTGCAACCCTTTAATACAGTTCCTCATGTTGTGGTGACCCCCAACCATAAAATTATTTTCGTTGCTACTTCATAACTGTAATTTTGCTACTGTTATGAATCGTAATGTAAATAATATATAATAGCTTTAATAATACAAGAGATTATACATGGCATAGTTCGGTCAATACAGTTCATTAAAGTTTCCTATGATTTACCATTCTGTGTTGGTTTTTTACATATCTGTTACTATCACAAGGTATTCACATCAACCACAGCTGAATATAAAAAGACCGATCAGTATCCAGATTAAGTTCCCATGGTACAGATTTTTTTTTGCAGTAGTTGATGATTTTACAGTACATGATTTTACATTTACCCAATAATTATAATTCATGAAGTGTCATTTTACCTCCAATACTGCTGCTTTCAACACAGCAGCCGCTTTCTACACAATAGCTGCTCTTTACACATGTATGACTGGTCTGCATAAGTACATTATGATGCCAACCCTGTCACATACACCTGTATTTGTACAAGGCGTATGTGATGGGGTTGTCATGATGCCAGGTACTCGTATGTGGGCATATCTGCATGTGGGTGGACCCGCCTGGAGACGGATGGAGGAGCGGTGTCTCGGTTCCTAAGACCATTGAAAATATGTGTTTTCCGATGGTCTTAGGCAACCCCTGTGAAAGGGTCGATTGACCCCCAAAGGGGTCACAACCCACAGGCTGAGAACCACTGATCTAAACGTAAGGAGTAAACACTAGTCCTCTTCCAGCAGACCTCATCATGTTCACTTTGAAATACAATAAATGAAATAAATTCCATTTACTTTATTCAGTGCACCTGCTTATGATATGTACTTTTCCAAAATCTTCTTTCCTGCAAGTTTACTCTGTGTACACACATGAAAAATAAAGCTACAATATACTGTTATACAAGCACAGTAATCTTTCTGCTGTGAATTTTTATGCTTTCCCTTTGCCTACTCCTTACATTTCAGTCTGCCACATTATTGATTGTGCTTTAGTGACACAATACCATTACACACTCCCAAAAGCTGTCAATCAAGGGCTTCCCTCTATGCTATAAGGTGGGGCATTATATATATGTGTGTGTGTGTGTGTGTGTGTGTGTTTTCTGAGGTTCTCGTGGGTATTTGTATGTGGATCTTTGGTTGTTGGGTTTTCTCCCGCGTAAGATTCGAGTCTCCATTGAATCTTACGCGGGAGAAAACCCAACAACCAAAGATCCATATATATATATATATATATATATATATATATATATATATATATATATATATATATATATTATACACACACACACACACACACACGTAGTACCAGGACCCATTTCTGGATTTTCAATAGCATGTCAAGACCATGCTCCTAAAAACAGAAAAGCCAAGTTTAAAAAAAAGAACAAGTCATATGCTATTCTAAAAGTTTTGCTCAAATGAAGCTTAATATTCATCTATATAGGAATAAGTTATATATTGCTTTGCTTTGGCCACTATGTGGAAGTGGCTTGCTAAAGCCTTTCACTTGATTTTTTTTAAACTTTTTTTACAGTCCTGGAAATTCCTGCTGATCTCCTATCCAACTACTAATCTAGGCTTAACCTTCCTTAGATTTTCAAGATCAACCTTTTAAATTGTTACTTCTTAAATAATCCATTTTCCTCCTAATCTCATATTTAAAATTAAGTTTGGTGGCAGTCATAGAGGCCCTACAGGCTGAGCTCATGTTTTGATCAGAGAGGTTTAGTTTGTGCTTATTCCTATGAAAAAGATAAAATACTTAATCAGCAAACCCACTCCTGTTGGTTGGCAATCAACTCCTCCTCCTTTAGCCATTAACCCATTTGTTTAAAGAGCAAGAAACAGCAAAGAGATGAAGCCAAAAATGATAACCATACCTGGATTTTAAGTATGTTCACTGCAGAAACTTTCCCCTTGCCACCTGCCTGGACAGACTCTTCAATGAGAAAGGGCTCCGTTATTTCCAAAACCTCTGTCACAATGTACAAATGGAGTTTAGGGTAGATTTGCTGAACAACGCTGAGAGAGATATCTCTCTTCCTACAAACAAAATGCAAGAAGATTACAGCTGCAGTTCTTACAATGAAGTTAGATTTCTGGAACTTCTCATGATATTCCTGAAAACTGTTCTATACTGGGGAAAACCCAAGGCTTCAGAAGAAATCCTTCCACCTAGGCTAGAACTGGCCTCAAGCATTTTACTATTTGCAGTAATGGGTGTAGTAGATTAGATTAGATTAACAGAATTGGAAGGGACCTTGTAGGTCATCTAGTTCAACCCCCTGCCCAAGCAGGACATCCTACACCATTTCTGACAAATGGCAGTCCAATCTCTTCTTGAAAGTCTCAAGTGATGGCACTCCCACAACTTCCGAGGGCAAAGTGTTCCATAGGTTGATTGTTCTCACTATCAGAAAGTTTCTCCTTATTTCCAAGTTAAATCTCTCCTTGTTCAGTTTCCATCCATTATTTCTTGCCTGGCCTACAGGTGCTTTAGAAAATAGCTTGACCCCTTCCTCTCTGTGGCAGCCCCTCAAATATTGGAAGACTGCTATGATGTCTCCCCTGGTCCTTCTCTTCACTAGACTAGCCAAGCCCAGTTCCTGTAACCATTCTTCATATGTTTTAGTCTCTAATCCCCTAATCATCCTGGTTGTTCTTCTCTGCACTTTTTCTAGAGCCTCAACATCTTTTTTATAGTCTGGTGACCAAAACTGGATGCAGTACTCTAGGTATGGTCTAACTAAAGCTTTGTAGAGTGGTATTAGTATTTCACTTGATCTTGATTGTATCCCTCTGTTAATGCAATTTAGGACTGCATTGCCTATTTTGGCTGCCACTGCACACTGCCGGCTCATATTTAGTTGTCCACTAAGACTCCGAGATCCCTCTGACAGTTACTGCTATTAAGCCTGGTTTTGCCCAGTTCTTTCTACAATGAACCACCCCATTTTAGATAATTCCCTAAAAGAAACAAGCTGGAGTTGAAGGCCAGCTCCATGTTTAACCCTGTCCTCCATTCCTTCCATTTCCCAATTCCTTTATCTAAGAGGAATGGCATTACTGGCCAGCAGAAACAGTTTTCAGCAGATTGAGATCAGTACAGAAATGCTTGAACTTCCAGAAAGAAGGTGTCTCAGAAGGGTGAGAGGTGAGAACCCTCTGCCTTAAGCAGAGAGAAGGGACACAGCAGGGCTCTAAATTAAGATCAAAGCACAATTTCTCTGCCATTCCCTTCCCTAAGTAGAAAGACTTTTAAAGACTTATTGCTCTACATAACAGAATCATTTCCCCCCGCCAGGGGTGGGATTCCAACTTTTAACAATCGGTTCGTGGGCATGGCTTAGGTGGTGGGCATGGCTTGGTCATGTTATTGGCTGGGTGTGGCCAACTCAATATCACTCACATCGAGGCACACATCTCCTTGCCTGGCCTCTCATGACTGTGGGGATGCTGCAACAGTCGTAAGTGTGAAAAATGGTCATAAGTCACGTGCCATTGTAACTTTGAATGGTCACTCCACACAAGCAAAGTACCAGCAAAGGAGGGGAAAAAAACTCCGGAGACATTCCAAAGACAGAAAGTCTAGTCCTGCCAAGAATGTAATAAGGGTTAACAGAGAGGCAGTTTCTGTAAGCAACACCAGAATGTTTCCTTCCTACCTTCCTTACAGGATTAGGCCAGTAATTTTTTCTAACAACTGGTTCTCTGAACTGCTTAGAATGTTAACAACCGGTTCTAGAGGATAAGTGTGAACTGGTAGAATCCCACCCCTGCCCCCACCCCCTGCACCCTATTTTCAAAAAGCTGCATTATTAAGTCCTGGAAGCTAGAACCTTAAATCTGAGAGAATTATCAAAACTTCCCATTTTCTTTTCTGAATCTTCCCATCAACTGCATCCACAGAGATACTGTGGGAAACAGCCTTGACTGATCTTCACTGAGTTTCTTCTATATACAATGGGGGCTTTGATGTGCTTTTTAGACAGGCTATTCAAATGAAAATCTAGATGATGAAGCTCTCTCACAAGTTAGCATGAATGTTATACACCAGTACTTTCACCTGAATGAGTCTCAAGAGATTTAAGAGAGTTCTGCCAGAGCACCACTCATTTCACTGCAATCCATACAGTCTTCAAATGCATTGCAGCAGATGGGTCAAAGCCATTTATTTATCCCTTTCTTCAGCTTTTAATAATACCTAAATTCAGTTGCCCCTTTGTGCTTCGTGGTTGGATTATGAATTTTTTTGATACATTTTTTTCATGTACAATTCTCAGGAAAGCTCCCTAGTCAGTAATTAGCTCCTATTATTCCATTCTTGTCACATCCTTGGGTAATAATAAGCAAAGCCATATTCACCACAACTCTCCCGAGTCCACATAGGTTTTTTGGAGATGTACTGGAGAGGCATTCAAGCAAGCTAAGGCCAATCCACCAACATCTACTTCTGTAGACCGCATCTTAAAGTTCAGCTGTCCTCCAGATTTGTGGCATGTATTAGCAGAAAACAAAAGTGGCTCAGAATGTTTCAGCTCTAAAAAAAAAATGAAAGCAAACAAAATACGATGCTCAAAATGCAGTCTAATTGTTCTAACATGGTGAAACCCACTGGAGCAAAACTAATACATTTTTCCTCTTTTTTGTATGCTCGGATTCCTTTCAAATAAGAAATAACCCCAATTCACTGAATTCATATATATCAACTGATTTTAGTTCATGCAAATTGCATGAATCTCGCCACTGTGATTTGTAAATCCAGATTTATGTTTTAGCACAATATTTTCATGTAGGATTAAATCTGAATCGGGGAAATTACTGCAAAGGATTTGTCTTCACATCAAAAGAGGAATCTACACAGACTATACAAAATCTGTGAGCCTGATGCACAATTTGGGTGTGAGAGACCTTTGTGTTTCTCCTTTGGCCCTAGGGCTCCCAGAAAACTGTCCAGGCAGAGTTTATCCAGAATGATCTCTATGAATTAACTTGAACAAGAAATACCTATTTCCGTTATTGCTTCTTCTTGGAGTATGTCAGTCAGTTTGAAAGAGATTGGGGAATATTTCCTACTGTTCCAAGGCCACCTAGATGGCTTTTTAGTCACCAAAGAGAGAAGTTGAAAGCCATCATTTTGTGCCAGGCTGCTCACAGGAATCAGTTTCCCATCCGAATCCAGTTCTTGGGTAAGTTGCTTGGCCAGTCTTTTAAACATTTTCCCCCACCAATGGACAAATGGGGCAGAAATGGTATTGGCAAGGAGCTCTCAAACAACCTGAAAGAAGGGACAAAATAAATTATCACCAACAACAACAACAACTTGAATCAATGCAAAGCAGGATGAAGTCACTTTCATTGAGTAGATCATAATCTACCACCCTCGTCTAGTACAAATTGATAGATTTATTTCCCATTGTAAGGCTGAATCAGAAGAGTTAGCCCAAAGTCACCCAGCTAACTTCTGATACACCCACACACCCATACAAGTTTTCAAACCATATTAGTAGAGTTCAGGAGATGATTGCTTCACAATTAAAAGAATGCACAGGAAAACTCCAATATAGCTGTGAACAAGTCAATTCTAAAGGAGGAAGGACAGGATGGGATTCAATTTTTTTAACAACCAGTTCTGTGGGTGTGGCTTAGTTGGTGGGCATGGCTTGGTGGTCATGTGACTATCTGGGCATGGCCAAGTCAACATCATTCACATCGAGGCATGCATCTCCTCGCCTGGCCTCTCATGACTGTGGGGATGCTGCAACAGTCGTAAGTGTGAAAAATGGTCATAAGTCACTTTTTTCAGTGCCATTGTAACTTTATTTTTTTTTTTTTTCATATAAATTTTATTGAATTTACAATTAAAAAAATAACATAACAACATTACATAAGAAACAGAGAGAAAAAGAAGAAAGAAAGAAGAGAAAAGAGAGGAAAAAAAAAACGCTCGGTCTTGCGACCGAAAAAGGAGAAGAAGAAGTATAAAAGAGAGAAAAACAAAAAACAAAAAAACAAAGAGACGGAAGAAAAAAGAAAATACGTTAAAACCAGACAAATATTCTTTTTGACAGTCTACAAGATCAATTCTCCTACCTTACTTTAAATATACACATCTTATCGCTATTTATGGATATTTATGCTTATTTATGCTCATTAAACAGTTTATCTCTGATATAACCAATTATACCATGCATTCCAATTATTATCAAATGCTGAAGACTCTTTATTTTTAAGAGCTATGGTTAAATTGTCCATTTCTGCATGAGTCACATATTTTCTGAATGACCAATTGATCTGTAGGTAAACGGGATGATTTCCAGCACTGGGCAAATGCTAATCTGGCCCAGTTAGAATATGAATTATTATGTATTTCGTCTTTTTAGGAAAATGTTTATCAGAGATCCCTAGTAGGAAGAACTCTGGTTTGTATTCAATTTGATCTTTGGTTATCTCCTCCAGCCATTTTCTAATTTTTGCCAGTATTTCTGGGCTTCTTTACAGGTCCACCACATATGAAAGTAGGTTCCCTCTATGTTTTTACATTTCCAACATTTTGGACTAGAGTTTGGGTTCATTTTCGCTAACCTCGAAGGGGGTAAGTGCCATCTATATAACATTTTATACATATTTTCTTTGTAGCCCAGATTTCGTAATCTTAATGATTCTATTCCAGATCTTTTCCCATTCTGTTAATGTAATGCTTCTTCCAATATTCCTACTCCACATTATCATGTTCCCTTTCACTATCTCTTGCTCTAATTCTACCTCCAATAAATATTTATAAAATTTAGAAATATTCTTTTTATTTGATCCTAATAAGATTTTATCTAAGTGTTGTAATTTGCTATAAATTCCAAACTCTTTGATATCTTGTTTGTATCTACTATGGATTTGTATATATAACCACTGATCAATTTTAAATCCCTGTTCCTGTAAGTCCTGTCGAGTTCTTAGTTTCCTAAAGGATCTAATAAATCTTTATATTTAGTCATTTTTGTTATATCCAAATTGTTGGGATGAACCATTGCCTCCATTGTTGAAAGCCAAATCGAATTTTTAAATAATGTTTTTACATATTTTTTCCAATTAGTTAATAGTGAATCTCTAATAAGATGTCTATGAAAGTACGCCTGTTTAGTTTTCCCCACATCCCATAGAAATGCGTGCCATCCTCTCTGAAGGTCGTGCCCTTCCAAGGCTAGAGTTCTTTTATTCCGTAAATTGACCCAGTCTTTTAACCATAGTAAGTTGGCTGCCCAATAATATAATTCCCAGTTTGGAAGCGCTAGCCCACCTCTACTTTTTGCATCTTGTAAGGCCTTAATACTGATTCTAGCTTTTTCCCTTGCCAAATAAATTTAAGAGTTACCTTATTTATATCATCAAAAAAATTTTTGGTAATTTTATTGGGATTGTCTGGAATAAGTAAAGGAGTTTTGGTAAAATGTTCATTTTGATTGTGGCAATCCTGCCCAGTAAAGAAAGCTGCAACTTATTCCAGGATTCTAGATCTTTCTTAATTTGCTGTAACAGTTTATCATAATTATTCTCTTTGAGTGATTTACTATGTGGTGTTAACCATATGCCTAAATATTTGACCTTTTTGTTACCTGTATCCCCATGGTTTTTCTAATTCTTTCCTCTGGTTCTCTGTTAGATTTTTAGTCAGTAATTTCGTCTTATTTCTGTTGATCTTTAGTCCTGCTACTGAACCATATTGTTCTAGTTCTTTTATTAGATTATGTCCTTTCTCCATGGGATCCTCTAGGAAGAAAACCATATCGTCTGCAAACGCCTGTAATTTATATTCCTCTGCCTTGACCCTAACCCTTGAATTTCAGGATTTTGTCTTATCCGCGTTAACAATGATTCTAAAGCAAATATAAATAAGAGGGTGAGAGAGGGCAACCCTGTCTAACGCCCTTTTCAATGCTTAGTGGGCCTGTTTGTTCACCATTAATTAGTATATTGGCTTGTTGGGTATTGTAAATTGTTGTGATAATATTCTCGAATTTAGTGCCCAGATTCATGTTATAGATTTTTGTATTAAGAAGTGCCAATGTAAGTTATCGAATGCTTTCTCCGCATCTAGAAACAAGAGTGTAAATTGTTTCTCTGGATGAGCTTCATAATATTCTAAGGCGTCAATAACGGTTCTTAAATTGTTTTTAATTTGGCGGAATGGAAGGAAACCATTTTGGTCTTCATGAATGTATAAATTTAAAACTTGTTTTACTCTATTCGCAATAATTGAGGTAAATAATTTATAATCGGCATTTAAAAGTGAGATTGGTCTATAATTGTTGATATATCTGGCATCCACATCCTCCTTCGGAGATTAACGCAATCAACGCCTCCCTCCATGAGTCTGGCATTTTGGCAGTCGAAAGTACTTCATTAAACACTTCCAGCATCAGAGGCCCTACTAAATCTAATGTGGCTTTATATAATTCTACTGGAATCCCATCTGGACCAGGGATTTATTATTACATTGATTTTCCATTGCAGATTTTAACTCAGACCATGTAATATCCTTATTTAGTAATTCTTTGTCTCCTTCCCCTATTGTTTTATCATTCGTATTCTCCAGATAAGTTCTTATTTTATCCTCATTGATTTCTTCTTTTTATATAATCTTTGGAAATAGTTTAATATAATATCCTTTTTCTTCTCAATCTCATGTTGTGGGATGCCTTTCTCATCTATTAATTGGTGTATCAATCTCTTTTCTTTTTCTTTTTAAGTTTATAAGATAGCCATCTTCCTGGTTTATTGGCGTGTTCAAAATAATTTTGTTTGGACCTTCTCAAGCTAACTTCTAATTTATCTTGTTCAATTAAATTCAGCTTATGTTTGGCTAGTATTAACTGATTTTGTAGTCCTTGGGTCTTAGGGGTTTTTGTAATTGTGTTTCTAAGTCTTGGATTTGTTGTTGTAGCGCGTTTTGTTGGGCATAAATTCTCTTGTTTCTCATAGCATTATAGGAAATTGTTGTGCCTCTTATAATTGCTTTCATAGTATCCCAAATGTTCTGTTTTGAAGTTGTTTCATTATTATTATCTTTTAGAAAATAATTTAGCTCCTCTTTCAGTTTATTAATATACTCTTCTTCGTTTACAATTTGGTTATTTAGTGTCCATCTTTTTTTTATCGTCTCCTATCCCTCCAAATTAGCTGTATTGGGTTATGATCAGCCCATTCATTCGGTAGAATTTTGATTTCTTTTATTTCATTAGCCAAGTCCAAATCCATCCAAGCCATATCTATTCTGGTCCAAATCTTATGTGGGTTAGAATAATATGTAAATTGTTTTCCTTCAAGATTCCGTTCCCTCCATAGATCTTTTAAATTTAACTCTCTCAACATTTCCTTACATGCTGCAGAGAGTTCCCTTTTCCCTTCTTGTTTTCCCCATATTACTATGGTCTTTCTGGTAGTCTGCAATGGAGTTAAAATCGCCAATCAAGCAAATGTTTCTTTTTTCAAAGCCTACTATTTTTGGTGAAGGTGTTTAAAAAATTTCCCCTGGTCATCATTTGGGGCATAGATTGCTACAAGTAAAAATGTGATGTGGTTTATCCAAACTTGTATAACCAGAGTTCTTCCTTCGGGATCCGACCAGATTAGTTCTGCCTTTACATCTTGTTTTACATAAATTGCAATTCCTTTTTTCTTGTGTTGGTCGGCGGTGCTGTAAAAGTTTACCTAATTTTGGACAAATTAGATATCTTTCATCATTCTTGAAATATGTGTCTCTTGAAGACATATTATATCTGCGTTATGTTGAATAAGTTTTGAGAATATCCTTTTTCTTTTAATAATGAATTTAATCCGTTTATATTGATGGAGAGCAACTTCTTCCCCTCCACCATTTATCTACTTCTGCTTAGATTTTTGCCTAGTAATGATTCGGTTCTCTTGTTGTTGTTGTTGTGGGATTTGCTCTTCTCTCCCATGTTGTGGATTATCACTTCTTGAAATTGGAGAAAGTCGTTCCTTTTGGGTTCTGTGATAATATCGGACCTCCTGTGGTCTTGTTTTAGGTTCTTCTTTGGTGGGTTGACTATTCTTATCTGTGAGCTGTTGATGAAAAACTTGGGCCTGTTCTATCGATTCTATTTTGATTTTCCTCTCTTTCCATGTAATTAACATCCCTTCCGGGATTAACCATTTAAAATGGATTCCTTCTTTATTTAAATCATTAGCTAAAAATTTATAATCTTGTCTTATCATCCTCACTCTCTTTGGAATTTGTTTTAAAATCCTAATTTCTCTGCCCTTATATGATATTGTTTCCTCCCTAGACATTTTCAAAATTAAATCCCTCAGACATCTCCTAGAGAAGCGGATATGAATTTCTCTTGGACAGTTGTTACGCCTGGCGTAGCTTGTGCTAACCCTATATACCTCATCAAACTCTTTAATTAGATCATCTTTTTCCTTTCCTAGCCATTCAGGAGATCGGAGGTGAAGAAGTCTGGTGCAGGCTTCGAACACCTTTTCTGGCGTCAGGAGCGATCCCCCAGGGATACATGAACCCCGGAGAGGTTCGTGTCAACGTGGAGATCCTCGAGCTGCAGAGGGGAAGGCAACTCCCCAACAGTGAAGAGGAAGCTCCGAGCTCGGCGCTAAAGAGTAAGCTGTCATTTTATGGCGGCTTCCAATCGAGTCTGCCACTTGAGTGAATAAGCAAAGCAGTGACAGCCTGCGAGATCCAGTAACAGGAACAGAGAAAGCGGTTTATATCTTGGATTCTTTGAAGTCTGAAGGGAGTAGAATGACAGAAGAATGATAGCATAAATTCTTCTCTCCTGGTTGTGATAAGCACCTCTTGGAAGTCAGGCGGAGAGCGGCCAGAAAAGCAATTGGGAAGCTTTGGGGAAAGAGAGATTGCTAAAACCTGGAGATTGGAGATCCGGAACTGGTCTGAGCACAACATGACTATTACATCTACTTAATATTGGGGAGAAGATAAATTGAGCATTATATTGGACTTTGAAAGATTTGTATGTGGATTTAAAAGTTGGAAAGCAAGAAAGAAGCAGCAGCAAGAGGAAGAAGCCAGAGGCGAACAGAACGCTGGGAAAGACGGTTTGAGACTGCAGATTAGTCAGCACTCTTCACCATTTGCTGATTGGAAGGATGAAAAGAAACCTCTAGCTGGAAGATGGAACTTTAGCTCACCCAATTTGCTCTCTTTATTACGTGGTACTACTTAAGTTTACTAAGTTGGCACTATTTTCTCTTTAAGATGACTTCCTTGTGGTTGTTTGTTGATTTTCTGAAGCTGTGGTAATCTCTCTTCTACCCCTTCTCTTATTATCTTGCCCCTTGCCTCCCTATTGTATCTCCTAAACACTTTACATAATTTTACTTACTGGGGAGGGAAGAGGAGGATACACTATTATCAAAGAGTTAAGAGTTTACTGTTGTAAGTATTAATAGTAAAAAGGGATAAACTTTGTTGATATAATCTATTTATAAATTATTTAGACTACTTACGACATTTAAGATTAATTCCTTAAAGTGTTAATTGATGTACTATTGTTGACCAATTTTCTTATTACATTGACTAGAATATTGTTGCAGATCTCTATTTATGATATAGGGGAAAAGACTGTGGAGTGAGATATAAAATTGAAATACGTGAATAGTCTTTCAAGTACAGAACCCAAATACTGAATGGTGATTTGGGATAATATATTTAATATTGTGCATCAACAAAAACAAATACTTAGAGAGATGACATCCACAACAACTATGGCCTTAAAAACAGGAAAGAAGGCTATCCCGACCCTATCAACTACGTTGACAGCCACCCCACCAACATCTCAAAAACTATCGAGGAGTCTTTAATAGGGAAAAGCAGCCCAATGTCCCCAATATTAATATACAAACTTCCATATTAGCCTTGCAGGAAGCTATATCTAAAATGCAAGAAATGATGATTAATAATCACAAGGAAACTAGAGCAGATATAAGTGAATTGAAAGATGAGATGGGGAAAATGAAGGCTGAAATGAAAGCGGATATAGCGAAGGTGGAGGGTAAGATAGGGTCTCTACAGCAGGCCATGGAGAGAAAGCGAAGTGAAAATAAAAGATATAGAGAGTAGAACAACACGCATGGAGTCTAACTTTGAAAGGATGGATGAGGAATTTAAAAATGTACTTAGAGAAACGGAAGACTCTCTGATCCACCTCGAGATGGACAAAGCAATGGCGTATTTAAGATTCCAGAATGTGGCGGAAGCCAAAAATGAAGAATTGGAACATTTGATGGCCATTGTAACTTTAAATGGTCACTCCACACAAGCAAAGTACCAGCAAAGGAGGGAAAAAAAAACTCCAGAGAAGTTCCTGAGACAGGAAGTCTAGTCCTGCAAAGAATGTAATAAGGGTTAAAGGAGAGGCAGTTTCTGTAAGCAACACCAGAATGTTTCCTTCCTGGCTTCCTTACAGGATTAGGCCAGTAATTTCTTCTAACAATTCAGTTCTCCAAACTGCTTAGAATGTTAACAACTGGTTCTAGTGAATAGGTGCGAACCTGTAGAATCCCACCCTGAGGGAGGGAAACCACACCTCTCTTCTTGGCTGTGGACAGATAGTGAAAACTCTAGTTTTGTCAGGACAGTCATCTCCCACATACCTGCAAGCACACTCATCTTCAAAAAACTACTCCGACATGATCCTTCTGGCCATGGCTTGCCCTAACCATCCCATTTCCTGTAATCTATTTTTTTTAGTTTCAGACTTTTCTAGCTGAAATCAACAAGAATCTACTGCTAATGGCATTAATCATTGTTAATCCATAACTTCCATTTATTAAAATAAAATAAACAAATATGTCTTATGCATTGCTGACAATCCATGATTAAAGGCATCACAAAATTGTGATACTTTTATCTTTAAATTAAGTGAACTTAAAAATTTTAAACTTCTCTTTTCCATGATGCCTGACTGAAGGTATTCCAAAAGGGCTTTTTTCAGAAGGCAACTGGACTTCGTCTCTTCTTTGAAGATGTTTTGCTTCTCATCCAAGAAGCTTCTTCAGCTGAAGGGGAAAAAAACAAAACCCAGATGTCTTTTGAAGAAGAAAAAAAGTACTTTTGAGACAACCATGTCCGAGATCTAAAGAATCTAGAATTTAGAGAATCTCCATAAGTATATGATTGAAGCTATTTCAGGCCATTCTGGGAATTTTTAAATGACAAGCATTTTACAGCAGAAGACTCTTCTGTCAATTCCCAGAAGGCTGCTGCAGTAGTAAAATTTGCTGATTTGCACTAACTAATCTGGGGGCTCATCAGATAGGAGCTTGTTTCAAATATAAAGCTGTTCTGAATGTCACATTTGAGAATAAAGAATTTACACCATAGAATTAAACTAATAAACCATTATTTACAATGGCTCAGAATTATTGTTGCAACACAATTGAAAGGTTGTTGTAGTTATGTCTCTATAGGAAATTCTGAGTTTTGAAAGTTGTCACCAAATACACTCCCTTGGATTATTTGGTGCAAGATACAGTATTATAGCAAAATGTATACAATGAAAATAAGATATGTTGGCTATGCATACATTCTGGAATCTAGGTTTTAAAATCTCCATATAGTGCTCTATCTATCTACTGTCTATCTGTCTGTCTGTCTAGCTATCTACCTACCTATCATCTATCAAATTTGCATCCCATCATAGATGTGATTTTGGCAAGCTCTTGAAATGTGGAGAAAATTAACTTGAAGTACTCTTAAATCATTGTTTGAGATTGTTCCTGTAATAAGCCCATATTCAGTCTTAGTAGACTTTAGAAAAAATATTTTCCTGTTGGCTGGGAAAGAACAAGGCTATCTGTCAAAGATAAATATGTCTTAGCCTTAGATTAAATTTTGTATGCAATAGTTATTAAATATTTTATTCAGGTTGTTTTATTTAATACCAAATTCAGATATATGTATAACTTGCCTTTGGGCCTTTGGGCCATAAATGAAATTGATTTGTTCAGTTTCCTTGTTAGGTTTCTAGTAATCTGATATTGGTTGCTATTGGACTGGTATTGGGCCGAAGAGTTTCCAGGCTTTTAAAAGTTCCCCCAAGCTAAGTTCATCCCATTAATTCTCTCAAAATGGTTATATTCCCTATCTTTGAGAGATAGACAGAATATTTGAGGAAAATGATTTAAAAATATTTCTTAGTCAAGTGCATTTCTTATCAATGTCTTAAAAGTAAGATGAAAAGCAAAGAAGCATCATTAATAATTATTCAAATGTAATTAATCAAATGTCAGCTCCAGTTAATAGCAATAATTACAACCCATATGGGTTGGATCTGAAATTAACCATATTTAGAAGGAGATTCTTGAAATTAGTTCGACTGAAGATGGTCATGATATCAACAGATGAATCTAAATATGACTAAATCTGGATCCCACATGCTTGACTAAATAATTTCCTAACACACCTAAACAGCACACACACCAAAATCAAATTCACCATGGAAACGGAAACAAACAAACAATTACTATTCCTAGATGTACTATTCTACAAAAAAACAGATGGCACACTAGGACACACCATATACCAGAAGAAAACACACACCAATTGCTACCTCAATGCCCAATCCCACCACCACCCAGCACAGATAAACTCTGTGGCCAAAACACTAATTTCCAGAACCAAACGCCTGGCAGAAAAGACGCACATAAAGACTGAACTATGCACCCTGACTAAAGTACTGACAGCCAACGGCTTCCACAAAAGCAAAATAACTGGCCTGACCCACAAAAACACACTAAGACATAATGGAGACCTAGAAGATGAATAGACCTATGGAACAGCTGTCCTGCCTTACAGAAGAGGTACTACAGACAAAATCAGTAAGATACTACACAGGCATCACATCAAGACTGCCTTCAAAACAGACAGAAAAATAGCAGCCATCCTAAGAAACCCCAAAGATAAAATTGACCTGGAAAACCAAGGCATATATATGAAGTCCCCTGTGCATCATGCCCTGCCACATACATTGGACAGACCAATAGAAGAATAAGTCAATTTCCTAGTCAATTTCAAAACAAGTTTTCCATTCATTTTATTGGTATGAAAAATTAAAACAGAAATATTGTTGCAAACATCATTCATGAAGAACTTACAAATGATGGAATGAATGGAAAACTTGTTGTGAAATTGACTAGGAAATTGACTAGGATAATGTGTACAGTCCTGTACACAAGTAGTATGAAGACAAAATGCTTTGAATATAGTGAGGATTCCTTTTGTCTCCAGTATTCAAATAATGTCTAATGGGGCTTGCTATCTCTCCATTTGTTACTTATGAGCATTTTCATAGCATCATCCAGCAATAGCTGAAGGAATATAAACATTGTCTTCATGACAATGTTGGATATTAGCTACCAATTAATTGGGAGAGAAAAATTTTGGCTAATAAATAATTATATATAAATATATACTTAAGTTTTCATGGGTACTTACATGTATGGTATAGTGGTGAAAACAAAAGTTTATGCTGATGAAAATAGCACATGAACAACTTCACTAATGATCACCACTTAATTTGTTTGGTGCAAAAAAAGTGGTTGTTGGAGATCTCATCGTTGAAACTGGTCTCTTGTTTCCTTTTTTACTAGTGCTTTGATGCTCTTTTGAATAGTTTCATAGAATTGTCCCTAAAGAACACACAGTCAATGCAGTAACTTCAGTGGTGGGATTCAGCCAGTTCACACCGGTTCAGGAGAACCAGTTGTTAACCTTCTGAGCAGTTTGGTGAACTGATTGTTGGAAGAAATTATTAGGGCAGAGAACCAGTTGTTAAATTATTTGAATCCCACCATTGAGTAACATCATGGTAACAACATATTACCACTCTGATTCAGCTACAAGATCATCAAAGGCAATTAAGAAATACACTGAAGATAATTCCAGAAATAGGCACTATGCCCTGTGCAGGTTCCCTCTTATTAATACATATACATTCAAACATTTTCCTTATTGGATGTTTTCACCAACAAGGATCATGTTTGTACTGTTGTCCCCCCAAATGCTCCTTGGTCTGCCTTTGCTCGAAATATGTTGGAGGCATATGCATCAGAGTTTACTTTGGCAGTTTGTGCAAATTGAACCAATTATAGTTTATAAAGAAGATGTGATTAACCTAATCAGGACTTAGAGCAATGTATATTCTCAGTCACTCTTTTCAGTCTTAGATCATGGAGAGCACAGAAGCAGCCCTCTTTGATTGCCCTTAAAGAATAATTGTTGACTTACCCAAACTCTAATCCCTTTAGATTTCTTCTTAGATTTAACAGTGCTCTTTGTTTTACAGGAATAAATCTGATGTTGAATTTAGCAGAATCTGTGCAGGGTCAATCTTTCAGGTGCAATGCAGGTGGAAATGAATTATGAAATGAAATGCTGGCCTCTTATTTTATAGTAAGAGGAGGAAGTTAAACTTCTGACACCCATAGTCAGTTTCTTCCCCTTCCCTTATGACTCACAGAAAATGCTAGTATTCATCCGTGTAAGAGATTACAAGAGGGGATGAATATGATTTGTTCGTCTTAGGGTGAGGGAGTTCAAAAGTGCCAAGGTCCAAGCTGACCTCGAAATCATTCTCCTTGACCTAAACCTGATTTTCCCCGACAATCATGCTAACCAAATGGGCAGAGGATGAAGCCTGCTGTGGTGACATTAAAAACTGCACAGGCTCAAAAAACTGAAATTTCTGTCATGCTTCCATCAACCGGTCCACAACTTCATATGATCAAAAACTGATTTGTTTAGCTTCTGCCTGAGGAATGATTGATGTGGTGACATCAATGAGTGGAAGTAGCAAGCCCGGTATTCTTGGCCCTTTGGGGATATATCAGTTTGGGGGAATTAAGTAAAATGGTCATATTAAAACAAAGAGACATTTACTAATCTTTCATTTTCAGGCATATTAGGGGGAAGGGATGACAATTGTCTCCTTGTGCAAATTGATGATTTGCTGCCTAAGCTTGGTGGCAGATTTTTAAAAGGATACAGGAACCAAGGAAAGTGCCAAGAAGGTTGTAGATTATTATAAATTGTCAAGTATCCCCATCTCCAGGATATTCCATTCCATTCCCAGTTTCTGGATTTTCTAGTCCTTTCTCCCAAAGTCCCAAATGATGCTGAATTGTGGGTTGATTATCTAAATTAGGGGGGTCAAACTCCCAGCCTGTAGATCGGATGTGTCATGTGCTGGCCACACCCATGCCTAGTTTAGCGAAGAGGAAAAAAGTCCCAATCCATCATGTGATGCCGCCGTGACGGTGTGAATTTGACACTCCTGATATAAATTATCCAGATTTGCAAGGTGGAAATGAAAAAGAATTCTCTTCTTAGATATCCTGCCTTTTTTAGTGCAGCAACTTAGAGCTCAGGTTTTGATGTCATACAGTACAATGTTTTCCATTTCTGTGTAGCCTTAATATCGTGCTCCTTTTTCATATTATTATATTATAGTTTTTACTGTATATCACCCAGAGTCACATTTTGTGAGGTAGGCAGTCATATAACTATGAAGAAGTAAATAAAAATGAAATAAAATAAATGATAACTACAACCAGGTTTATCTTTACAGTGCTAAACAAATGAATGAGTACAATCCCCGACAAGAATCCGGCCCTTCGCTCTCTCTCTCCTTTCTGAAGTCCTGAAAATGTGGAGTGGGGAGGGGGGAACCCCTCTACCTCAGTATGAAAATAACCCCTTTAGTGCTCTGTTTGTTATGCTTCCCTTTTGTTGTCCTATTGTTTTCTATTTTTGTTCAATGTACCCTCAATAACCCCAGCCTACTTTGGAAAAGCCTTTTCCAAATTGTCAAAGAAATCGTGCAAAGTCTGCAGTGATGATGTGACTGGGTGACCTCTCCTACAGGAAGGAGTCATGTAATTAAAAGCGGGCTTTCCTTTCCGTGATGCAACACTGTCTGTTTTGCAACTCTCACAATTGGCTTCCTGGGTTACTAGTCATACTTGTCAAACCCCAGGATTCATTATTTTTGAGAATTTTAGTGCATCTAATTAATGTGGAGTGCATGTTTATAATTGATTAATGTGTGTTATTTCTTTAGGCACTTTCAACTCTTACAAAATCCACTGGGTTGTGGATGGGCTATAAATATTTTATATCATAATAAAGTTAACACTTTATTCTTCAGCACAAAAGGCTCCTATAACCAGCTAAACTACAGATAAGAAAAGTAAGGCAATTCCTGTCCCCAGGCTTGAAGTCTAAACAATGACACAAAAAGATAAAAGGGAAGAGATGGAACGAAGGAAATCAGCAAACTCGTGTATTAATAAAAGTTGCATACTTGTTTTATAGTGACAGCCATCAGAGTCAGTAATCTATCCTTAGAGAAACAGAGGACCTTGATGAAATGGCTGATATTGTCAAGAGAATGCCATGAAGAGGTGCCTTCTTCTGTCTGAATGCTCTCCAGGTGTTTGGACTAACACTCAGAATTCTTAGAAGTGGCCATAGTGATTGGGGAGTTGAAATGCTAATACCTGAAAGTTGGGCAATGTTGAGATACAGAATGATCCAAGGCAGGCATTGTTATGATTTGTCCTCTACTGGGGAGCCATTTGTCAAATGCAGTGTTGTGATTTCCTAATTTAAAAAAAAAACACTCTTCATTGAACTTTTATTGTTAAACAGAACTTCTCTTCAGAAAATGGCTGCCTGTTTCTGTGGGGAAACCCATTTTTCTGAAGGTATCTGATCTCGACATATTGTGAAACAGATCTCTTAAATCAGATACAGTTACAGCCAGTATCTGGAATATACTACAATCAATGTATTAGAGAATCCTTAACAGTCAGATAGAATAATTATAAAATAGGATATAAATGTATGTATGCACTTATAATGCAAAGCTAAGATATGCTGAAACCAAGATCTATACAATAATTTAGTGGTCTTCTTAAACATAACCTTAAACCATAATTATTAGTTTTGTGTATTGTGAAAACCACTTAGTATGTTATACATTTAGTTCAGCATATCATCCAGGGTGATAAGGCAGACTCCAGTGCTGATTCATTTTATGTACAGTATCCGTACAACCCAATCTCTTATGTTGGCTTTCCATTAGCTATTAGCTCTTCCTAATATCTGTATTTTTAAAGGCTATTTTGTTCTTTCCCCTATTTTCTTGGTTTTATCTTTTACACTTACTGTTTCAGGATTCTTTAGCAATACAGACACATTAATTACATGATCAATAGCTGTCTAGAATCTAGCTTGAGACAACCCATCCTAGGTGCCTCCAAATATTTTGCCTAAAATCCTTTTACCTGCAGCCAGTATTTTGAAGGGATGAAAAAGGCTATTTAATGCCAAAACACTCAGTGTAAGCCCGTCCGATAGAAGAGAATCCCAGGCACTGTAATTTGGGGACTATTGTTCTTTCCTTAGATTGTATGTATAGAGAATACAATTTTATTTCTATAGTTTCTACAGTTACTCCTTATAGAAGCAGTGATCATAATGTCTATCTTAAGAATTATAGTCTTAAAAAAGTACTGACAATTAATTCATCAAATGTCTGTATGTAAAATAAATTTACACTCGTAGCAGTTCAGAAATGGTATCTTTCCTCAAAAAATAAAAATAAAATAAGTTCTTGAGGAAAAAAGTTGAAGTAATTGTTTGACTTCCATTCAGTTACCCAATTATCCTTCATTTATGAGAAAATTGTGGTAATAGCAATAGCACTTAGGCTTATATACTGCTTCACAGTGCTTTACAGCCCTCTCTAAGCATTTTACAGAGTCAGCATATTGCCCCCAAAATTTGGATCCTCGTTTTACCCACCTTAGAAGGATGGAAGGCTGAGTCAACCTTGAGCTTGGTGGGATTCGATCTGCCAAATTGCAGTAGGAGTAGCTTGCAGTACTGCACTTTAATCACTGCACCACCGAGACTATTTCCAGTGATAAGAATGTTCCCCAAAATCTCAATGCCCAAGGATTTAAACATAATAAATAGATACCTGTGGTTTCGGATGACCTTAAATAATCCTTAAAAATAGTGAGTTAAAATTCAGTTGAACTTGCTCTGAGTTTGCACAGATGAAATGAAATATTGTTCTGTAACAATTTGGGCACAAATTTCTCCTATTGCAACAACCTAATTCTTATAGAGTATCAACTGGTGTTTCCCTTCCTGTATTAGTCACTCATTCTTCAAAGAAGGGCTGAGGTTGGATGTTTGTATGTATGTATGAATGTATGTGTGCATGTGTATATAAAATAACCAAATTATCCTATTTCAGACACAATATGTGAAAATCTAGCTGTCTGGAAAAGGCTTTAATGTTGGGGAAAATGGAGAGAAAGAGAACAGGATGACCAGCAGAAGACAGATGGATATAACCTTGTAAGACATGAAGCTTAGTGACAGATCATCATGGAGAAAACAAAGTACACAATCAATTAATAAAACAGTCAAGCAGGTCTCTTTCAGCTTTCAGAATATCAGTTTGCTTCCAGCCTCTTGGTCCAGAGGATACACATGACCCAGAAGATACTTGAACATGCCAAGAGGTAGAGAAAGAAAGTGCAAAGATCTCCAACAACTATAACTACAGTGGGTTTTTAAAGACAAGCTAATCCTGAAAGACACACCTTGGTTATTTCAAATATATAGAATATAAATTCCATTCCTTTCCACATCAGTTTGTCCTGGAAAATAATTATTTTTCAAACCCTTAAGAAACAAAGTTGGATTGTGCAAACAGTTCCTGCCAAATAATAAATAAAATAAAGCTTTTTTCTAGATCCTTATACATTTGTCCCATTTATTGCATTGATAGCAATAAATTAATCTGATAGCCAAGACATAATATTGATTTCCTTGGCTGCTGCTCTCCAAATATGTTGAAATTACAGTTCCCAGATTTTCAAGGCAGCATCACTTGCACTGTGTTGATTGGGAATTCTGCTGGTTCATGCCCAAGAAACGAGGAAGAAGATGGTAACTTTATCACAAAGGCTCTGATAATGACCTTGTTCTCCAATTCACAAATCCCCAGGGGCTTGTTTTATTCATTCAAGTATAAGATATCATTACACATTCTTGACTGAAAGTAGGGTAGTAATATCTTGTTCTAAACCTTGAGCAATATAAAAAGGAAATTGGGAAGGCATTTAGTAACTCAGAAGAATATCTTTGCAGACCCACCAAGAGTTGGAATTTAGCTATAGTATATTTTAATCCAAAAACAGCTCAGTAAAGTAGCTACTCTTGCCTCACTACTTGAGGACCAAATCAGTCATACATTTTTGCTAAGGCCCAGCTAAATATAAGGTATGTCTTAGGGATTCTGTTGCCCTGACTGGGTTCTCATTTCTGTGCAAGTCAGTTATAAAGCCCCAGGAGTTGTGATTATGAGGGGTCATATTCAGTTACAACTAGTTATCTGAAACCACCCATCTCCTGCACTACTCAGAAACAGAACAATTAAACAAACTCCATGAATGATTCCTGAACATCTCCAGAAAGAAGTTGAAGCAGTGGGCATATTCTATCCCAATCCTAAGGCAGCAACTCCAGAAAGAGACTTGGAGATCTTTATTTTTTGTAGCAAAGTAATTTTCGTGTCCGATACTACTACATCAAGTAGAATCTGAGCCTCTGTCAAGCTATACACTATTATGTGTGGGATGTTAGTAATGGCAGTAGTTTTCCAAAATGCAACTGATATTTTGTATACACATGAAAATATGGTTATATATATGTATAGTAATTGAGTACAGTACAAGGCATATCACTTGTAATCATAGGAGAAATAGGAAGTGCCAAGAAGACTATGCATTTTAAGTTTCAGATGTTGCTGTCCATCTGTGTTATAGAGTGTTCTTTCATTTTTGTTCTGGAAAGTGTGCAACTTTACACTTTTTATTTGCAACTTTTTATTTTATTTCTCAGCAATTTATTTTAAATGAATCCTTTCCTGTCTATCTGTTCTTTAGCGGAAACAAAGATCAGGATATCTTTCCACTACCTACCTCATCCATCATGTACATTAGCCAATTTTCTAAGATGATTTTTGGGGAACTATTAATTTGACCAATTCATATTAACTTAATCAGTTTCATAATGCCAACACAAAATAGTTGATTTTCATATTTATCAAATTAAAATGCACTTCTCATTGCAGAATTTTTGGAAGCAATCAGAAGATCCATACCTTTCCAACAGCATGTTCCATTCTCAAATTCAAACTGAGTTAATTTTGTAGCAATAACAGGAGACATTTATATTAATATTTAGTAGTATTTTTATTTGGTATGTGGTTATATCTAAGTGCACTACAAAATCTATATCTATCCATCCATCCATCTATTTTGCCCACTGCAGGAACCCACATATCTTGGTCCTTCCCATCAGTTCAGCTGTGAAAACAAATACCTCTTTCCAGAAACACAAGAACATCATGCCACCATCCAATACATCCTGCTTAATTATTGTTTATTTATCTTTTTTTTCACGGGAAAAGAAAATTAAATAACATTGTTGGGGAAGGGAAAACAGGAAATATTTTGATTATTACATAACTTCTTTGTTTTCTCCCTTTTGTGCATGTGTAAAGGTTTTCAGTGAGCATTCTGATCCTCAAGATTTTCTTTGTGTGCAGCTCTTTGTAAACTACCAGCATCCCATTAGAGGAGTCCAACTGCATACTGGGAATGTAGAGAAGAGGTACTAAGTTTGAAAAGCTCAAGGCGTAAGGCTGCTTATCAACGGAGAAAGAGAGCGTGTACGTTCTTCTCATCCTGTGTTTCCTCAATACTTGGTCACAGTAGCAAGTCAGGTCTCATCTGGATCCTCACACAAACATTTGGTGACCAGTGCCCTTTCTGTTTGATGGTACACAACAGCAGCATAATCTCTTTCTTCCAATGAAGGCGTTTTGGCTTTTATTGGTAAGGATACAGAAGACGGAACCTCTTGAAAATCAAGGGAAGAATTTTGTTACAAAGTAGGTAGGACTTGCAAAAAAAAAATTGTCCACCCACAAAAAGCTCTGCCCTGAAAAACTAGACCATAAAGCTCTTGAGGAGGCAACCTCTCAATAAAGGGCACTTGAGAGTATGGCAGGTCGATGCAATCTCTACCTCTTACCCCCATGGGCCAGAGCAGAGTGTAAGATGGTCTAGTAACCTGGCAGGGCAGAATTCCCTCAAGTACAAACCAGGTAGGCACATGAGGAATAAGGTGGACCTCCAGGTCATAATGGTAGTTTTGAATGATATGCCACACAGATGGTTTCATTGCCTACAACTCCATCTCCAATATTAAGAACCTCAATATCCAGATTAAGTAAAAACAGTCTCCAAGCCTAGCATACTTCCCTAAAGTTCTCCACATTTGCTTTTTCCAGTATTTAGGGAAATCTTGACAAAGCAACCCTTGAAAATGGCACGTTGGTATATATAAAGGTGGTGCAAGGTTGGGTAGCAGGAGACATCAGAAATTGATTACATTTTCTACTGACATTGTGTCTTAGTTGGAGCCACTGCAAGTGTTACATCTGGATAATGTTGTTTCCCTTAAAAGAATCTACTTATGTGAGTAGCACAATGTGGGGATCACAACCATGTCAATTCCTGTCACATTTCAGATAACTGGAGATATGGAGGTGTGAGAATATCTGGCTTACATTCATGAAGATAGGTAGGAAGAATAGATAGGCATCAAGGGCCAGCCATACTGCTAGTGGCCCAGTTTTAACCATGCTGACCAGAGAGGATGAATTTTATCAGCGTTCCAGTATGAGCTACAGTCCTGACAGGCACCAAGTATGTAAGACTGCATTTCTTAATATCCCCCATCCTGCTACATATTGAGACTGCTGGGGGTTGTATCTGACATATCTGGAAAATGCTGGCTTGAGGGAAGCTGTTGTAAAAACTTTTTTTTTAATCATTGCTCAAGTGTTGGGATTCTTATTCACACAAGCAGACCATTTCCAGGAGGGAAGAAACAACAAAATGCAAGGTGTGCGTGGCTCCCCCACCCCTTCTTTCCTCTGTTTCACAGGTTCATATTTCTGGTTCTGACAAATGGAAAGAAAGCTATGTCTTTTAGAATCCGGTTAAGTTATTTTCATATTTGATTCTAGAACTGTTTTTGTTTTTAAAAAAGGTATTGAAGAACATAACCCTCATTATTCTATTCTATACCTTACATATGCTGTAGATGTATTACAGTACATGTTTGAGTACTTATCCAAATATTTATATAAGTGATCCATAAGTCCATATTCATGAGTAGAAGTGAAGCATTCCAGCAAAATGGATATCCAGCTATTGCTACAGATTATATTTAAAAATTGACCCATTTTAAAAACTACTGACATGTTTGAATTTTCACTTTTTTTAAGTCCAGAAAATTTAGCCAAAGAAAGTGTGCAGTGTTCCCCTTAAGAGAAGAAGAAAAAAATGACAACTGCTATACATTTCTTGGCCATGTGACATATGTTGCTTATAGGTGCCCAGCTAAATAATGTTGGCTATTGGCGGATGAATTCTGTGTAATAATAATTATTTTCCTAAGTTATTTCATCAGAATGAACAACGCTCTCAACTTTTAGAAGTCCTGTATCACTAGTGTCACGATGCAACCATTTGTAACGAGAAGAAAATGAATGAAAAGCATAATCACACATTGATCAAGTGAAGTCATGGCACAGCAGATTCCAATTTTTTTTTAGAACAGAAGAGCTGCAGGCAAGGCTGCTTACCTAGGACAAGACTTCACCAAGCCATGTGCTGGACAAAGAAGTTTTGAAGCAAGTGAAATCACGTGCTGCCTCTTCCCCCACACACAAAGTAACTGTGTACATACCTTCAAAGCTAACTGACCTGGCTGCAAAAACAGATACCTTGTCTGCAGCTTCTGCTGTTCCTGTTGTTCTCTGAATCAAGGTGATTATGAATGTTTTCTTTGTGTCCTTTTCTGAATTTTTGCTGCATCACTTCAATTGGGATTTTCCATTTCTAAATAGGCCCCTAAATAGGATAAAATTTTTTAAATAGAATCTTACAAGAGCAGAAAAAATGACAATGGCTTAAAATATTCTTTTGACCCTTCTTTCTGTCCCACCCTCTATACTTAATATACTAATAGATTCCTCAAATAAGAAAAATATTTATTTTTTAAAAAAAACATTTTTATATGAAGCATTGGAGAGGGAACTCAGCAGTGGTTATCAACGTGTGTGTTCAAAGAAAAAGGATCAGCATTTTAATTTGGGATTATTTGCACATGAATAACAGGCTTGCATGTCTTCTAGTACTTAATTATTACTATTACTATTATTATTATTATGTCTTCCCAAAACCTAGAATACTACCGTTGTGTAGGACAAGTCCTAAAAGCCCAACACAATTAGTGGGAGCCTGGTTGGGGACTTTTGCTCTTAACTCCAGTAAGTTAGGGCTGCAGCAAAATCCTTGTGACAAGAGATAACAACAGAAATCATCTCACTCCCAATTCTTTGCATCTCTAGAACATTATATGATGGGAACTTCTTCCATGGAATAGTACAAGCTGAGAGCTGGGAGGTTTTGCAAAGTCTGAGTGTGATGGTGCCTCCATTGCAGGACTGAGAAATAACCGATATATAACATGGCACAATTCCATACATTGAATTGTGCCAGTGAATTCAACCATGGCTATGATTTATGGTTACTCGTGTATTTTCATTGCTTAGGAATGAAAGTAAGAGAAGCCTTTTATATAAGCAAGGCCTTACCTCCTTAAGTCTTTTAAAAATTTCATTCTTTGTTTAATAACAGTCTCTTCAGCCATTGTGCATTTAAGCATCTAGCAGACATGATCCACCTGAAGTAGATGTAAAACCTATCTACTCAAATGGACAATAGTTTCCTAGGGATTTGTGAGGGTGAAAGGATTATTAATTTTGGTCACACTACAGTGCTAATTGTAGATGACTCTTCTGATTTCTTCTGCTTGCTGGGCAAGGATTTGAGATACTCTAGGTGTCGTCGGGCATCCTCTTGATTCTGCCGGACATAGTAGATTAAATATGAGATCACCATGGCGAACCAGCCGAACATGGTAACCAACATGGCGATGTCTGTGGTCTTTTTATAGATGTTGCAGAAATCTATGTCTCCAATCAACTGCAGAAAAGGCTTCCCAATGTGCTCTTTCCGTGCAGAGGCATCACAGACAATCCCATCAGAGGTACCAGCAACCAGCTCTACTCTCTCAACGAGCTGCTGGAGTGTGCAGTCACAGAGCCAAGGATTGTTGGATAAGTTGGCTTTGGCTTTTAGTGCACTGAAGACATCTTTATTGACTGACACTAGCTTGTTAGAAGACAAGTCCAGTGAATGCAGGTTCTCTGACAAGCCCCTAAAGACTCCAACTTCCATGCGATTTATGACATTGTGGGACAAGTCTAGTTCTACTAGAAGTGGCAAATGTTGGAAGGCGTCATTGGGCAGGAAAGAAATCTGGTTATAATCCAAATATAACTTGTTGGTATCATTGGGTATATCTTTTGGGATAACTGTAAGTTGAGCTTTACTGCAGCGGAAAGTTTTGAAGCCATCTTCAGTGGAGGGGTAACACCCCTTGGGAAAAGTGGTGGCTGAGTGGAAACAAAAGGCCATCAGAACAAAACTCTGGAGGAGCAGCCACATGGCAACTGAGTGGTAGAGGAACCAGTCCAGAAAAGGCATATTGGGGCATCAGGTAACTGTGTATCCACTCTGTCATCTGTTCCTTCCAGTACTTTCTGTGTTTCTTAGGAAGTCTTGGAGAATATGACTTAGGGAGTGCTATCTGTGGAAGACAGAACAGGCGGGGGAAAGCTAGGTATGAACCAACACTTTAGAATTTCCACTATCCAAACAAAAGGTACCTGGTCTGGGTATATATTCTATATTAATGCAGAATTTATTCACATTGGACAAAACTGAAGTGCAAGAGTGTATCTCATCAACTGGAATGTATCTCATTACATTCACACAAAGGCTAAGGTCACCTTCCATAATTAATTTGGGTAGTTTGAGCTGTAATCATGCATACTCATCCCATTCCATATGGCCCTTTAATCACGGTTTACCCAAGACTGAACTTGTTATGTGAACCCAGACTGCCATTTTCTATTAACAGAAGTTTTAACTACAATTTCAAATATGGGTTCACATTCTAAATTCTGCTAACCAGGGGGAGTGGCTGTTTCCAATTTGACAGACACGTGAAGTTTTAGGCAAGCTTAGGACTTTGATGAGGAAGGACTAAGGTATTGAGGGACAGCATTGTCCGCTTCGGTGATTTAGTGTAATATGCACAGGTAAAATAAATAAAATATATCTGCAGGTGGATGAGAGGCACCTCCACGTACTCATGTTAATTTGCAGACAATTTATCTGTCTGTTACACTTTTCCAGCAAAACACACCCAAAGCGACTATAGATGTAGATATTAGCTACTTATTTTTTTAATATATCTAATGAAAATTTTGCAACTTAACTTGAGAACCTGTGACATATTAAGATAGCCTCCTTTTTCTTATCCATATTAGCCCATGGAGGTTCACTGGATGACTTTCGACCCAATCACTTTCTCCCATTCCAACCTACCTCACAGGGTTGCTGTTGTGGGGAATAACAAAGGAAAGAATACGATGCATGCCAATTCCTGTTCAAAAGATGGGAGATGATAGAGGGAGGGAGGGAGGGAGGGAGGGAGGGAGGAGGGAAATTAGGTAGATGAGACTATAATGCTATTAACAATGCCACATTATAAAAAGCAAGCTTCTGGCAAGATCACCAACTCCTAAATTCCACACCGGAGTATTGAATTCAACCACCTAGTCCTGGTTGCAGATGAAACATACATCAGCTCAGGTGGCTAGACCAGGAATTGAGAACATGATGCAAATCAGCCATTAACTGTTTTTTCAGACCATAGAGATCTCAATTCTTTTTTGACAGAAGAATTAGTTGGTCTGAAGAAAGTATAGTGTAGGTAGCCTGTTAGAACAGCCAAAGATTAGCACAATGTAACTGCAACACAAATCCATTATAGTAATGACCAGGATGTAAAGCATTGCACATTTACTATGGTACTAAGATTTTCTCTATGATATCCAGAACATATTTTGTTGAGAAGCTTCAATTATCCATTCCACTCTCCAGCTGGGTACAAGGGGCTGTTATCAGCACCCCACTGGGCATACTCACAAGTATCATTCTGAGAGGAAACAAAAGACTTTTAAGAGTTTGGAGGGAAATTAACCTGGGATTCTGAAAGCAGTTTGTGAGCAGTTTTTTTCAAAGGTCTGTCATGGGTACACTTCACAAACTGGTTGCCATGATGGATCACATCAGTCACGAAACAGGAGGTTATGTTTTTCACACCATCATCTCTGGTCCTACACAATGTTTATCACTACAATTTAGCACCATCTTTTTTTCTGAGTAGGTGACAGTCACTTATCACTTTTATTTTTAAAAAAAAAATTCCATTCTTGCAAATAAAATGAGGTTTGAACCTGTCACTTTGCTTTGCAACATGTCAGATTCCCATTTAACTTCTATTTATGTAAAATAATATTTTTTTTAAATCAGTTGCAGGAGAGCCTGGTGAGGAATATGTTTATAAGCATCACTTCTGGAGTAGGCTTTGTATTTAAAACAGACAGATCTGCTGAAAAGCCATGTCCCTTATTTGGGGAGCTTACGGATGATATGTTATATAAGAAAGTAATGATTGGACCATTGCTTCTGAATTACTTCCTTGTCTCAGTCCAATGTATTTTAAACAAAGAAATATGGGATAAGGCTCCCTCATTCCAAGTAACACAATCCAACTATGTCTGAACAAGAAAGACTGTAGTTTGAAAAAAGTTTGTTAAGAGAGACACATATAGACTTGAAAAGTTTAGATGCTCCATGCTATATTTTGTAAATTCCCAAATAAATTCTAAAAGAGGGGGAAAAAATCAATCAGATGAGTTTGGGGTGGAGTTGGGGAAGTTAACCATTAGCAAAAGAAAAAGAAAGGAAACCTGCTCAGAGGTAGACCCAGTTCCATTGGCATCAACTCAGCTGTTTGTGAAATATACCCATGTAGCAGTTTCAACCTTTGTCCTGCACAGAAATGTCACTGCCTATCAAGTAACCAAGAGAATCTCTAGTGTCTGGATTAAGCTTTAATGTGTTTACTCTCTTTTCAGCTATTTTAAACACCAGATATCAGTTCAGTTCAGTTCAGGTATCAGTTGAAATAACTTTATTGGATTTCAGTGGGAAAGAGAAAAAAATAATTGGGTGTGTCACTACCATATGAATAGCTTGCAAACTCTCCAAGTGGTTTCACCTATATGTTAAATTTCCTGGAGATAAAATAGAACAACAGAACCAACAGAGACATGTGTTTGCTATCCAGTTCTGAATATGAATCATTCACTAATATGTTCAAAACAATCTCTGACCCACAACTGTAAATAGATTGAAACATCTGCCACGTGAGCATCATTCAGAATTTTTTTTACAATTAGAAAATAAATAAAATAATAAGTATAATAAACAGAAAAATCACCATACCCATCTCAGAAGTTGTTTCCTTCCCCTATTTTTTTTAAAAAATGTGGAAAGTAATATCTACTGATCCAACTTCATCCCAAAATGCACAAGTTTTAGCCTTGGAAAGGGAAGATTTAAAAGGGGGGATCTTGTGTATCTGACTGAATTTTCTAATACAGTGGTACCTCCGTGATCATTGTTAATTGGTTCTGGGTGGTGCAAAAACAATGAGTACCAAACCATTTTTCCCCATAAGGATTAATGTAGTGAGTCACAAGGCAGCCAACATCGGCAAGTTCTAGCTAGTGCATTGAGTACCAAACAAACAATGAGTACCAGGACAAAAAATTTGCATCAAAATGCATTGAATATCAACTTTGATGGATTTCAAAGTAGTTGAGTACCAAAATACCACTTTACTTGTTGCAAATCACATGCTAAACCATGATTTATTATATAGTTAGTTGAAAATGCCACATATTTTGGTTTATATTTTTATATCATATAAAGTATGAAAGTATGATTTATCAACTACAATAGAGGCAGGCATTGATTTATGACAATTGAACTCAAATATTTTGTTACTAATTTGTTAAGTAAGCTTTGCCCCATATGATAAATTTTCCTGCCACATTTGTTAAGTGAATCACATCAGTTGTTAAATTAATAACATAGTTGTTAAGGGAATCTTCCTTGACTTTGCTTGTCACAAAAGGAGACCACGTGGCCCTGGGACACTGTAACCATCACAAATATAAATCAGTTGCCAAGTGTCTGAATGTTGATCACATTATTATGGGGATGTTGCAGTGGTCATAAGGGGGAAAAATGGTTGTAAGTCATTTTTTTTCAGAGGCTTTGTAAATTCAAATGGTCACTAAGCAAACTATTATAAGTTGAGGACTACCTGTATTTGTTTCCATATAATACACGACACACAAACCAAATAAATTAAACTCAAAGGTTAATGCTGCAAATTTTCTTTGTAATTAGGAATCAGTGGCTAAAGGTCACTCTCAATGCACCTCATTGAATACTAGCTTCTGCTTATATATCTTTATATCTTTACCTCTAAGGATGCCGAGAATATTTATAAATTTTCTTCTAAAAATGGAAGGAAAGAAAGTGTGTAAATCATAGTCAGGAAGCAAAATGTTATGGTACATACTGTACTTTTTTAATGAACACTATGCAATCAGTGGGACAGCCTAGTGCAGAGGTGGTATTTAGCAGGTTCTGACCAGTTCTGGAGAACCAGTAGCAGAAGCTTTGAGTAGTTCAGAGAACAGGCAAATACCATCTCTGACTGCCCCCCCCCCCATCTATTCTCTGCTTCCCGAGTCCCAGCTGATCAGCTGAGTCTTCTTTGGTTGACCTGCACAGGAGAACGGAGCTGAAAGCAGGTTAGTGGGATGGGGAGGGAATGGGGATTTTGCAGTAACCTTCCCCTGCCACACCCACCAAGCCACACTCACAGAACCGGTAGTAAAAAATTTGAATCCCACCACTGGCCTAGTGGCTTTCCCAGATGTACTCAATGGATCTTTGCCCAGTCCAGAAAGCCAGAGAGGAAGAGGTTCTGTAGACTTTCAAATATATATATATATCTTACAGCACAACTATATATATATATATATCTTACAGCACAACTATAAAAGGTTGAGAGTGTAGAATTCCATCAAAGGAGCCAAGCAAAGTTGTTTGGGTCTTTCCTCCCTTTCATGAAAATGGAATTTTTGCCAAAAAGGCAATCCCATTAAATGATGAAAGAGATTCAATTTTAGTCCTTATAAATGATGGATTGTTGTGCTTAAAAGCACCCAGAATGATGAGGAAATCCCCGCCTAAGATAGACTGGCCAATTAACCACTCTGATTACTAAGAATGCTTGGAGCAAGCCCCTTTGAAATTAATATACATTAAGGGGCTTTAGGTCTTAGAAATTACAGCTTTCACACATAAAGCATATTATACTTGTTTTCAAGACAGTAGCTAAAGAGACCTTAGCCAGTTAGGGCAACCATTTGCAGCAGAGCTCTGATATAATTCAGGAACTAAAGGAACTAAAACTACTAACAGAGTAAGGAAGTTGGATCACATCCTTGTATCAAGAAAAGAGAACAGGAGCTAGAATTGAGATGGGAGTTAAAGTGGCTGCCAGTGTCGAAGGAGAAACTGTGAGTATTCAGTGGATCAGTGTTTCTTAACTTCAGCAATCTTCAGATCTGTGGATTTTAGCTGCCAGAATTCCCAAATCAGCATGCTGCCTGGAGAATTCTGGGAACTGAAGTCCACACATTTGAAAATTGCTCAGGTTATGAAACATTTCAAAATTGCTCGGGTTAAGAAACACTTCTGTCGATTCTACTCATTTTGATGGAAGACTATTAGCCAAATGAAAAAATCTTCATTAAAATCATTTTTCTTCAGTTTTTGTAAACAACATTTCAGCTATAATAGAAAGAGAGTGCGTTAGCTTGGCCCTTTAGTTTTGGCTTGCGTAAGTAGGAAAAGTAGAAAAATTTCTAGTAACTAAGCCTACCCAATCTGAGCTATTAAACTCCTGCTGATCAAGAGGGTTACCACATAAACCCTTGGCTGCCCTTTGGGGATCATCTGAGGGATGAGGGATATTTGGTATCCCTTTTCTGATTAGTAGTGATGAGACAAAATGGCTTTCAAGCACTCAGGTAATATTAATTAAATGAGACAGGCCAGGTCTGGATTTGGCTCATTTTTTTCAGACCCTTGGTGTGCCACAAACTTTGGGAAGGCAGAAAATCAGCAAATTGCTTGTATGTACTTATTCAAACATTTAAGTAACGTTGAAGCTGCCGTATTTTTAGGTTTTAATTTACATTTTGTAGTGTCAGGTGAACAGACATTCAAGCAAAATAGGTTTATTTTTCTGGGGTTCAGGACAAATATCAGTGACTCAGGTATTAAGCCTCTCGGCAGCTGATATTATCTCTTTGAAGCCACTATTAATATTATACATCCTCTACTAATTTAGTTCTAAACATTTAACTAGATTTATTTATAATGCTTATTGTAACAAATGGTATGTCACTGCATTTCCTGAGTGGCTTTCCATATCAAAAGAATAAGATTAAGAGCAAAATGCAATTAGTACAATTATAATCCAATGTGCCATCATATGGGGGGGTAGCATGATCTTACTCATCTCCAACTGCCTTCCTGAAGAGCCATGTTTTTACAGGTAGGAGGGGTTGGTCCAGATATGCAGGAGTAAGCTGTCGCAAAGGAGGAAGGTCATCACTGAGAAGGCGGGAGCCCAGAATCCCTGAAGACAGCAGCAGTAGAGTCAGAACATATACAAATCTAGCAAGCATCCTAATTGAGCAATACAAAACTAATAAGGCAGAGCACTACGTATGAAAAGGGAAGAACGGTAGGTTAAAAAGAAGGGCAGAACTGTCCAAATAGCTACTGGTGTCCTACTTGATGACATCATGTGGAGTTTCCTCAGTAACACCTCTGTTATCTACTAATAGGTGATAATGTCAATGATACCATGCCTCACTCCATTCTCTTCTTAGGAACACAGGGGGAGAAGTTAATACCTTATTCCTACTAAAGGCAGTGGGCACTTCCTAGTAGATCTAGAGTAGTTCTTGACTTTTCATCATAGGAAACTTCAATGTGCAAGCTGGGTTTACAGAAGAAGCAATTTTATTGCTTCATTCCTTTCTCTCGGAATTCTGCTTAAATTTCCCTCTACTGAGAGGAAGAGGGATAAGGAATGAGGGAGATCAATGTCTGTATACTGACACAAATTGGGACTCACCCTTCTGGAATATCCTCTGTCTGGATTATACACTCAGACTGTCCCTCTCAGCCTGGGCCTCTAGGAATGATGAGTGGACCATAACATTTTGAGGAAACCAAATCAGAAGTCTGAAAATTATGGGGACAAAGTAGAGTGCCAAGTAATTTCAACTGCTCATGAGCCTAAATCACATGAGATGACCAGGATCCTGATGTTTACAGGACCAGTTTTTCTCATGTGATGCTGCTCAAATAAATATGAGGGCATTCTTTTTCCAAAAGTATAGGAAGTCTGATAGGCAAGATCCTTTAAAGCTGGAATTTTTGTGTAATTCTTCCGCAAGAAAGCTTTGTCTGTTACATTAATGTCCTTTCACTGTCAGCCCTTGTCTCTTCCAAGCTTTTTCTAGGATTCCATCTAAGATACATCTGAATTGATGATTTAACAAAGTGATGACAGCAAAAGCAACTCCTTTCAGAAATAAATCCCACTGTTTCCCAATCAAGTACCTTCTAGTTGTTGTATGACTACAATCCTAGAATTCCCTAGTCAACATGGCTATGCTAGTTGGGATTGTGGGAACTGTAGTCCCAACAGATCTAAAGGACGCCAAGGAAGAGGAGAAGCATTGAAACCTAAGTACTTCATTTGTATCTCCCAGTGCCAGCCCTGGTATCTTTATGAGTATTGAAAATTGCCTTGGGAGCTTTTTGAACAAATAGGGGGCAATTAAAATGTTTTAGATAGACTGCACTGAACATTTAGAATTTCCCTAAATTCTTACTGTCGGAACCAGCTGTTTAATAAGCCCCCGAGCAGCGACATGAACTTTGCTTAATGTACACAATATGCAAAACATTATTTCTGCAAGTATTGTCAAGAAGCTGACCCAGTACAAGGATGTTCTTTTCACACAAAGTAGCCATTGTGTTCACAGCTCCAGAGGAGCCAATATGGAAAGCATCCATATCTCCTGTAGTGTTTGTCCTATGACATTTCCATACTTCTAAAGACTGCAGCATGCACACCTTTGCTGATTTGTTTTGTTTGTTTTAAGGCTAACTTCAGAAGACATTGAACTGCAGGTTTTGGTTTAGCAGAGCAAAACCATCTCTTACACACCCCTTTCTTCTATTTTTTTGATGCTGCTATTCTGATGTCATTTTTCTTGGTAGACTTAATCTGCAGAAAGGAAGTCTTCTGCAATAAAATTAGGAGGTCTTTTTCTTAAAAAAAGATCTAGAGCAATATTGCTCTTAAGCAGGATGGCTTATTAGAATGGCCTGTCTTCTGAGACAGATAGCTAATGCTGTAATGTATGTGCATGTGTATGGGGAAAGTCCAGCACTCATGCATGGTAAAAATTTGAATCAGGTTTGCATCATGTGATTTACAAATGCATCATTTCTCTTCAACCTTGCATCCCACGTGGGACTATCACTTCTACTTCCAGCCTTATGGTTTGCAGAATGTGGATGATGGGAGATGTGGCTCCATACATCTGGGAAGGGAAAAGACATTAGAGAAGGCTATGCTAAGATGAGACTCAAGTTTGAAGGGAGGAAAAGCATGTTATGTTTCGTTTTTTAAAAATGGTGTAGCATTTCAGTACTTTATTCTTGCTATTCCATTTGGTCTAATTATTTTAGAGGGTGGTGTGTGTGTGTGTGTGTTCATACACATGCTTCTGACTCTCTGATGAAGAGCTAGGAGAATGGCTACAGCTGGCCACTCTCTAGCATGCTGCTGCTATGAAATAGCTCACAAAGTAGTACAATTATGTTCTTTTTAAATATAAGCAAAACTTACCAGAATGTGGGAAAGCTATGTTAAACAAAAAACATAGTGTGGTTGAAAACTCTTAACCCACGGTGAAAAATCACTAACTTAAATAATGTTGCAACAATGGTTTCCATCAGACCAAGTGCGAATGAAGGTGCAAATCAGCTTTCTCACGATCAAAATCTTGATCCTCCCCCCTTCTTCTTCAAATTAAGGTTAAAAAGCCATAATCTTTTATTTATAAAATATTTTATATGGAAAGTAGCCACAAGGGGGCACCCGGGCAGCTCGCTCCCTAACAGAGACCGCTCGGGCACGCATGCACACACTCGCCGCTAGCTCGGTGTAGGAGATTCCCCAGCCTTAGTTGACAATAGCACAATACGCTACGTCGTTCCTAGAAGTTCAGATAAGGAAAGCACAGGGAGTAGCAGAAGGAACGGCGGAAACACGAAGCCTGCTTGGTTCGGGCTCAGGATTCCGTTCCGCAGCTGGTTGCCTTACCTGGGTCCTGAAGGAGGGTCGAAAAATCACACACCCCTTTCCCGCCCCCTCCGGAAAATCCAGGCACTGTGGCCCTTCGAAAGTGCTCCCCTCGGAGCTTCCCATTCCTGTCTAAGGATCGCCGAGGCTGCGATCCCGAGCTGGCTGAACCAGCCACAAGGCCCACGGGGGAGGTTTCGTCTGAGTAGCCAGAGCTGTCTTGGATTGCGGCGTGACTCCATTGCCCCGCGATTGCTCCTCTGCAGGATTCCCAGCGACCAAAGATGCGCAGCCCGGTCACTGCGATTTTCCACGCATTTCCTCGGAAGTAAGCGGCTCCCAGGGAATAGTGCCCGAGGGGCTGGCTTGCTTCTGAGTAAATACCAGTTCAGGTGCACGTCTGTCTAGGTGGGGGCTGGGGGAATGGAGAGAAAAAAAATAGTTTGTCCTCAGATGCAACTTTCACCGATGCGGGAAAGTTGCACCAGCTCGTTCATACTGCAGCCTAGCGCCTCCTCCGCCTTTCTGCAACTGTCTCGGGCTTTCGGAAGCGCGGGCCCCCGTTTGCTCGCCTCCTTCGTCTGTTCCACACGCGCGGGGCGGAGGGAAGATTGGACTCACCTGCTGTCTCCTTTTGCCTCCAGCCACCGGTTTCCTCGGTCCTCCGGAGACCTGCAGCCCAAGGGGCGAAGGAACAAGGCGAATGGGTGGAAGGGGCGTCTTCAGAATCCGCCACGCTCCCTGTCCAAGCAACAGGCATTGCGGCTTTTCTCCCTTTCCTCCCCCCTCCCTCCTTCTCTTTTTTTGTTATCCCTTGAATCCGCAGGCTTCGGAGCCTCCCGGAACCCAAAATCGGTGACCCCAGCCCTCCGCAAGGAGCCCCATGACGCCCGGGCAAGGCGCGGGAAATTTGCCAGGCGATCACCGCCACGCGTGTCAAGGTTGGACTCGCTGTGCTAATAATGTCTGCGGGAGGCGGACACTACCGGGTCCCTCCGGTCAGAATTTGGGCAGCTTAGGAGAAATCGCGGCGGAGGGAGTAGGAAAGTCGCGGTTCCCGAGGGGTGGAAGGTAGATGTGTTTGCTGGGGTGGAAGGTAGATGTGGAAGAACAAGCGTGTGCGTCTGTGTGTGTGTGTGTGTGTTTGTGTGTGGTCGCGCGCGCGCGCCCGTCCTCCCGCCACTGGGCGTTTGAGCGAGGGTGGGTTTCCCCGTTCTCTGAGAACGACCGCTCTCCTTTGGGGATTGAAAACCCCGCCTGGCACCAGAGCAAGAGCCCGCCCCTACACACACAGAAAGACACGCACACACGTCGCCGCCTGCAAATAGAATTTTGCCCTTAGGTGGGAGAAAGCTCACCTGCTGAAGTAGGAAGGGATGATAAGAACAGAGAGGGCAACCCAAGGCATGCGGAAGGGCATAATTCTCAATCCGCGCGCTCGTGAACACCCGGACACATAATTTTCTTGGGTGGGTAAAGCGCTAACATTCCGCGGGACAAATGAACCATAGGCTTCTTGGGACGAATGCCCCCCCCCCCCCACACACACACACATACGTAGTCATCCCCCCGCCCCCCCAAATAAAAGCATCAAGTGAGCAAGCTTTAAAGCTCATGAACATTATTGTTCAGGCTGAATGTGAACCTGGCAATCCCAGACTGGATCCTTGACATGCATTTTACAGAGAGAGGAAATAAATTCAGTGTTCGGCAAGATATGTAGAGAGAATGAATGGATAATGAAATGGAGAAAGGGGGTTATGTGAAAACTTTCTATCTTGAAAGGAAAGAGGGAGGGGGGGAGGGAGGGAGGGGGAGAGAGAGATGGGTCCAATGATGGAAGGGCAAGGATGGAGGCTTAAGAGAGAGAAAGCAGAGCTACTCCACACCAGCCCTTGTTGTGTAAGGAGGAGCTTTCATGTTTGTTGTTGTTTGCCTAATTGAACTGTGCTTGCAATTGGTCCAATATTTATACAGACTAGAGGATGAGAATTTGAGACGGGATAGACTCTTCTTCTGTCAAAGAGTGTATGTACATATAACAGACAGTTATTAAAGATGATGGCAGGGCATGCAGAACGCACCTTCTTAAGTGTCCCAATGTATTGATGTTCCTGGTTATACGTTCCTGGTCCTCAAAGGTACATTTGAACATGTGAGAAAATATGGAATCAAGTTACAAAATCCAGCAGACGGGCTGAAATGGATGGCCAGCTATGTTTGATCTTTTTAAAAATAACACATACCAAGAAACAGTATGAAGCACAAGAGAATCACATAGCATCTTTGTATGCTGTAGTCTGTTACCCAACCACCTCCAGAGAATCTCTATTTGCCACCCCAGGGAGGGAGATGATTTCCCAGCAAAAGGCATTAAAATTAAGATCAAGTTTATATCCTTTTAAGGACCACTCAAAGGGATATGCAGGTTTTCCATGATCTCTCCAAAGATCATCAGCAGACAAAATGAAAAACAAAACAAAACCTAGCGAATATGAAGGAAACAAGAAACCTGAGGCCCTAAGCCAGCCTATGAGCCATCTATAAGTCAAGGTCAGTCTCAAAATGGTGGTTCTGAACTTAATGCAGTTGCCTAGATATCACCAAGCAATAGATTTTGTTGTGTCCCCCTCTTTTCTCAGCCTAAAATGGTTATAACAGCTGGGATGGACAGACACTTCATAGCAACTGATAAAATTTCAATACAAAACTCTATAATTGCCAACTCCTTATGCAGAAAATTTAATGAATGACCACATTTGTATAGTGGCCACCATTTTGCCTAATGGTTGCAATGAATTTCACAATATAGAATCAGTGGACAAATAGACATAAATATGAATTGCACTAACTTCAAAAAGATCAGAGGTAGAAGACTGCATTAAGAAATGGGGCTAGGTCCTCTGATCTTTATCCTTGTTCTCCAGAAACATAGCCTTAATTTGCAAGCTTCGCATAAGTCCAATTTACTTTTCTAAGGGGTAGGCATGAAAGGGATAGGCAGGAAACTCTCTGGGTTCAAATTCTGCAAAGCAACAGGGTGATTGGCTTAGTTTTGAGTTAGTATGTTATATAAATCCAGCTATTAAAGGAGAATATTTGTAGCTCAGGGTGGATATGAGTGTCTTTGGTACTCTGAGCTTGTTTTTTGCAGACGTTTCATTACCCCAATAGGTAACATCAGTGCTACTGCTACTCTAATCCTAATCCTAGTTCTAATGATGCCACCTATTTTGAGGTAATGAAACATCTGCAAGAAAACAATCAAACTCAGAACACCAAGGACCTCTCAAATCCAACTATGGCCATTTATAAACGATGACTTTTATTAATGCAGCTCATTGTGATTATTCAATTACCTAATTAGGCATGTTTAAATTAACTGTGTGAACTGTGAACTCAGTCATTGAAATGTGATTCCTCTGAAAAACTTTTAGAATCTTGCTTTCCCACCCAAAGTGGAGATACCCTTTCATTTTAGCTTTTAGAAGGACATTGCTCTTGATACACCCCCCAGGTCTGTTGATGGAGACCTGGACTCAAGATGACTTTTAATCACTTACTCATTATATACTGCAAGATTATTCTGCATGAAAACTTTGGGAATGAAGTTTGGGATTTCTACAAGACTGGAACAAAACCACTGGATGAAAATACTGGCTAAAAATACCAGAATTGATCTCTTCTGCATGAAATTCATATGGCGTACCATAAGCAACCATACAATGATCCTGGGAAAGAGACCGGAGTTTTGAAATAAAACCATTTTTTTTATATTCTTGCTGCTGAAAGCTGTGGAAAGGTTCTGGACAACAGTAGGTTGAATCCAGAGGTGGGCTGCTGGGGGTTTGCAGGGGTTCAGGAGAGCCCGTAGCCAGGGGTGGGATTCAAATTTTTTAACAACCGGTTCTGTGGGCGTGGCTTAGTGGTCATGTGACTGGGTGGACGTGGCTTGGTGGTCATGTTATTGGTTGGGCATGGCCAACTCAATATCACTCACATCAAGGCACGCATCTCCTCGCCTGGCCTCTCATGACTGTGGAGATGCTGCAACAGTCATAAGTGTGAAAAATGGTCATAAGTCACTTTTTTCAGTGCCATTGTAACTCTGAATGATCACTCCACACAAGCAAAGTACCAGCAAAGGAGGGGAAAAAAACTGCAGAGATGTTCCAGAGACAGGAAGTCTAGTCCTGCCAAGAATGTAATAAGGGTTAATGGAGAGGCAGTTTCTGTAAGCAACACCAGAATGCTTCCTTCCTGCCTTCCTTACAGGATTAGGCCAGTAATTTCTTCTAACAACTGGTTCTCTGAACTGCTTAGAATGTTAACCGGTTCTAGCGAATAGGTGCAAACTGGTAGAATCCCACCCCTGCCCCTAGCTAGGATTCTGTGCAGTTTGGAGAACCCTCAAATCTCACTCCTGCCCACTCCACCCAGCACCTCCCAGGTGTCCCCATTGCAGCCCATTTTGGATGCAGATAAATGCAGGGCGCACATGGAGGCTCAGGGAGGGTGAAAAATGGGCCTCCTGGAAGTTCAGGAAGGCTGGAAATGGCCCTCTTTCCAGCTTCCAGAAAGCCTCTGGAACCCGGGGAGGCAAAAATGCTCCCCCCTGCTGTGGTGCAGGCAGCTGTCTAGGCTAGCGGTCGCCAAGCGGTGGGACACAGCTGCAGAGAAATATCACCCCTAGAGCATCCCAACAAAGCAATTAATCCAGGCTGTGCAGAAACCCAACACTGCGCCACCCACATGGCCCCGGGAACCCTCTCTGCCCACTCACTCCTTACTCAGTAAACTTGCCTGCTAAATTGCTATTTTTCCTTTTTCCGACCAACATCTGGTCTGCTGTGCTGGGAGATTTAGATTAGCTAGGAAGCAGGAAATGGTTGATTTCAAGCTTTCTAGCTAGTCTTTAGATCTTCGGCTCAGCACAGCTGATCCTCCCCTAGGACTGAAGATTTGCTTGCAAGCAAATTCAGTGCAGACTCACTGCAACAAGCAAATTTGAGAGACTGAGCTAGTCGATGGCAGATAGATAAATCACTGAATGATTCTGTGAGCAACTCAATCTGCCTGCTTTGCCTGATTTTGAGTAAAAGTTGCTCTTTTTTATAAAAAATTCAATATTTACATGCATGGTGTGTTGTGAGTTAATTTTATGAGTTTGCTTGCAAGAAAATTTTAGGTGACTGACTGAGCTAGCCAATGGCAGATAGATAGATCTCTGAATGAATCTGTGATTCTGTGAGCAACTCAATCTGCCTGCTTTGCCTGATTTTGAGTAAAAGTTGCTCTTTTTTAAAATAAAAAAATCAATATTTACATGCATGGTGTGTTGTGAGTTAATTTTATGAGTTTGCTTGCAAGCAAATTTTATGTGACAGACTGAGCTAGCCAATGGCAGACAGATAGATCTCTGAATTAATTGTGATTTTGTGAGAAATCTGCCAGCTTTGCCTGATTTTGGGTAAAAGTTGCTCTTTTTTAATAAAAAAATCCAATATTTATATAAATATTTATAATATTTACATACAAGCCATGCCCAGCCAGTTACATGACCACCAAGCCACACCCACAAATTAGGCCATGCCCACAGAACCGGTTAGTGGTTCCTGGGATCTAAAATTAGGAGTTTGGTGGTCCCTGAGGTCCAAAAAGTTGGCAACCCCTGGTATAGGCAAACGGCCACCATAGCCACACCCACCCAGCAACTGGGCAGAGAACCCTTTGCTAAACATTTTGAACCCCACCCCTAGTTGGATCCCAATAAGCTTTATGGAAATCGCAACACATTCAGAGTAAACGTGTAGCCTTATGAAGAAAATGGAATTAGCATTATTGTGAAGAAATATAGCAGGAAAATAGAAAGATGGAGTTTATGGAATCAGATAATCAGATCGTTTATCCAGTTAGTTCAACGCTGCCAACATCATCTTTCCCTAACCTATCATCCTTTAAATCTCTGTTTCTGCAACTCCTATCATCTCCAGTATAACCAATATTTCTGGAAAGCCTGTTCTTATCAGTATAGGTAGTGGCTTCCCAGATGCAGAAATCTAATATCAGCTATGATGACAGCTGTTTGTAAAATGGGCAAAGAGGTTAACCTACTGTGCAGTAAGACAAACTAAGTATTGGTACAACTTGCTTCACTCCTACAACACAAGGGAGTACCAATTAGCACAAAGAATCATCTCATACAAAGCATGTTCACCCCCATCCTATACTACCAGTGCCAAACACAACAAAACTTAAATGAAAGTTAGTCACATGAAAACGAGATGTTTAAGTAAAGCTGCTGGAGTGAGCAGAAGATATAAAATCAGAAATGAGACCATTAGAGAAAGAATTGGCATAGACCAGGGGTGGGCAAACTACGGCCCGGGGGCCACATCCGGCCCGTTGGTCTTTTTAATCCGGCCCGCCGAAGATTGGTACAGAATTAAGGTTTGATGTGAATGATTGAATGATTGCATTCATTTGATTTTGACTTGTAATGACAGGCATTTCGACACCAGGTGGCGGCCCGTCTGTCAAATTTTAAAAGTCAATGAGGTCCCCGAGCCAAAAAGTTTGCCCACCCCTGGCATAGAACCTACCTTAAATTACATACAAAAACACCAAATAAAGTACAGTGGTTTGCTTACCTGGGGAGGACGTTGTTGGACTCCAGACCATATAAGGCATATATAAAAAAGAAGATGGTCAAAGAACACAAGGCAGATCCAAAAGATGATGGAGATACAACATCAAAGACACATTATAACAATATCAATTAACAATGGTGGAGACCAGAGGTGGCATTCAGCAGGTTCTGATCAGTTCTGGAAAACCAGTAGTGGAAATTTTGAGTAGTTCAGAGAACCGGCAAATACTACCTCAGAATGGAGATTTTACAGTATCCATCCCCTGCCACGCCCACCAAGCTACGCCCACAGAAATGGCAGTAAAAAAAAATTGAATCCCACCACTGCCAGAAAAGCGAGAGCCAGAATTTTGTATCTCCCTCAATACCCAAAGTGGTAAAATAGAAGAGAAGAAAGAGGAGGAAGAGGAAAAGAAACTTGATATGTGTCATGATCTCACAAAACCCAGCTTTCTATACTTTTGCCTGAAACAGTTGTGTTGCAATATCACTATGCACATTTCATCTCACCCCCTGTGGACATCTGTAATTCGGATCACATCTCCTGCTTCCTTGAAACTAACTTGAAGCTTAGTGAATGGTACCTCTGAGGATCATCTCAAACTCATCTTCCAACCTCTTGTGATAGAGAGGATTCTGTCCTGGCAGCAGCCTTAGAATCAGAAATATATTGATCATGGGAAATTGGTTTATAGGCTGGAAAAGTCATTTCTCAAATATTATTTGCTGTTCCAGTTTTTGTCCTGTGTCTTAGGGTTATGTTAGAGTTTTTAAAAGCATGAAATGTCCTTAAACATAACTGAGGAGCAGCATTGTTCCGATGTCAACCAGGGCTATAAGGCAAGCTATTTGGGAAAAAGGCCATCATCCCAAGCAAATGATGTCATAACAAAGCGCCCAAGAGAGAAAAAGAAAAGAGCCAAGACAGCTCCAGCATTTCTTGGCTTTGGCTATATCATTAGCAGAGCCAGGCAGCTGCCTCATTCAGTAAATACGGAAGACCGGAGAGAGTGACCGTGAAGCTTGGAAAAAATGGAACTGGGTGTATTTCTTATGCCCTGCTTATTTCTTTCAAGTATGGACAAGAAGTTGTCCCACTTGACCAGGAAGGAAGATTCAGGTTCCTATCTGGTTAGCTTCTGTGTATAGAGTAGAAAAATGTCACGTCTTTGCTTTAGGCAGAAATGAATTTGCAGACACTTTTTTTATCTTTAACTGTCCCCAATGGAGGCTGAATGAGAGAAAGAAAAATCAGATTCTGATTATCGGCACAGGTTACTTGATGGAAAAATACAAGATAGACCTGAAAATGTTTTATTTATTTATTTATTTGTATCTTTTACAATTTTAATTCTGGTGCTTTATTATGCAGAAAAAGTGAAAAGATATATTGAAGTTTGAGCACATTGGCTCATCTTTCCATTGCATTCATAAAATGCTACTTCATAAGCAGAGAATTAACACATAGCAATAATCCATGGCCATAAATGTAGGGATAGCATTATCTTTCCATATATGATCCATGCTGGATAAAATCCATGTTTGGTATAACCATAATTATTAATATAATGATAAATTCCAACTTTTAATTCAAAATTACATTCACCTTTTGAACTATTCCCCAGTCTGTTCTAACAACTTACAGACATTAGTAAAGTCAAGAGAAAGTAATTATTTTATATTTCAGCAAACTGAAATTGACACCCAACTTCTTTAAAACATTTTTTGGGAAGTCAAAGATTATCTTTTAATTAATTTCATTTTGAAACCATGCAAGACTGGCTTAATATTCTTTAAGCTTTTTAATTTCTTGCCCCAATAACAGCTAAATATATGATTATGTCTAATCTATTTTAATGATGGAAAATGATGGAATTCCTACTAGAAGTCACCTAAGTGGGCAGCTATGTAAATTTGTTTAATAAACAAATACTATCACTGGAAATCCATTTTGCTTCAAAAATGTGATTTACAGATATCAAAGCATTTTTCTCTTTTTTATTAAACTAAAACCGTTGTTTTTTATCGGCATAGAATACTCATATCTATCAGTAATCTAACATTATCAGATGCTAGGCATACTTTTATAAAATCAGATTGCACTGAGTGAATTATTGAAGTTAATACTTTCTGTATTAATCATACCAAAGTAGCTGTTAAAAACTTGGCATAAATCTTTAACAAAAATGTTGGGCAAGTGCTCACAGAATTCATAGGATCATTTTCTAGTTTCAAAATAACCATGATGTAATCCTTATAACATGATTTTGGTAGGGTCCATTTTTCAAAAGAGTACTCATATAACAAAACAGAAACCAAGTTTTGCTTCAATTTTTGATATCACTCTGTTGATTATATAAAAGCCCATGGGCCTTTTCAGGTTTCTTTGTTGTAACAGCATCATTTTTTGCAGTACTAAACTCTTGACTAACTCTCTTAAATTGGCATCTAAATTGTTGGAAAATTGTTTTTATTGTTTAAAATCTTTCATATGTTCAATGTGTAGCCCAACAATTGAAAAATTTTGGCCTATATATAAAATGCCATTAACTTGGAATTAATTTCATTTTAATTAGTATGAATTGTCCTCAACATACCTTTAATATAGTTATCATTTTAATTTGTTGTAATCATTTCAAATAAGAAGCCAATATTTACCAGTTATTTCTCCCTGTTCACAAAACAACAAAACAATTGTTTTGTTTTCAAAGCATACAATTGACTAACAATTTAACTGATTATAGTCATAACATGCTTCTAAACTTTGATTTGTAGCATATATGCTTTCTTATTATAGCTCTCATTTTTCCTCTAGGCAGCAAAAGGAAGCTATTATCTTAAGATGAGTGTGTGTATATAACACAAGTCTGATGATGGTACACAGGCCTGATGATGGCAGATGTGATTCTGCCGAAACGTCGATACAACTTTAAAAGCACAACTACAATGACATGGGAAAATACCTGAACAAAGCTGAATACCATACTTATAAATACCCCTGAAAACTTAATAATATGTATGTATGTATGTATGTATGTATGTATGTATGTATGTATGCCCTACATAAGGGTACTACAGACAAAAACAGTAAGATACTACACAGGCATCACATCAAGACTGCCTTCAAAACAGACAGAAAATTAGCAGCTAAGAAACCCCAAAGATAAAATTGACCTGGAAAACCAAGGCATATATGAAGACCCCTGCATATCATGCCCTGCCACATACATCGGACAGGCCAATAGAAAAATAAGTACCTCCCTGGATGAACGCAAAAATGCAGTAAAAATGCTGGAACACACTTCCTCACTAGTCCAACACATGAAAGCCACAGGTCATAGCATTGACTTCAATGGCACCAAAACCCTAGCCACTAAAGAAAACCCCAGCCACAGAATTATCAGAAAAGCCATAGAGATTGAAAAAAGACCTGAAAGCATGAATAGAAGAGATGACTCCACCAGACTGTCAATTATCTGGAAGCCTGAACTCAAAAACAAAAAAATCTCCACACCACAAGCCAGGCAAACACCTGGGCACAAACAGACCCCCACCCCGATACCTCCAGCTCAAACACACCCCAACCAGGCACCCAGATGAAACCTAGCTTCCTAATAAATGATAGCCGTCTGTTTACTCCGAGCCAAGCTGCACTAAATGCCTCCAATACAGGAAACACAATGTTGCCAGCCAATCAAGACAAAAAAAGCTACAAAACAGACAGAAGATATTAGAAACACCAATCAAGCAGAACACAGCAAACTCCAAGGCCAATAGACAAAGACCAAGACTCCCAGCCAACCAGGATGAAGAAAAAAACATTCTAACACAGCAGTAGGCTAGCACCAAATTTAAAACAGAAATGGCTGTGAAAGCCTGACTCACAGACGAACACAATACACAAGCCTGATGATGGCAGATGTGATTTGCCGAAACATCACTACAGCTTTAAAAGCACAACTATAACGATGTGGGAAAATACCCGAACAAAGCTGAATACCATACATATAAATACCCATGAAAAGTTAAATATATATACACACACACACACAGTACATATATACATGCTCGAATGTATCCCAAACTATTATCACATTAATCAATAGTTTATTTCTTTCAAAAAAAATGTATCTGTTTTGTTTTAATCAACAAACTAAAGATCACCTAATAATCACAAATTTAAATGTCACCTTCCTTGAACTATCATTCTTCCTAACACAACTAGAATTACAAATAGATGCATGATCAGAAATTGTTATTGATCCAATATATCATTTCTCAACTAAGTGAACCATTGATCTGAAAATAGTCAAACAAAACATGTGGAGTTGATTAAAAGCATACTCCTGTTTAACTGAAATTTATTTTTTGCATATGTCCACTAAACTAAATTCATGAATGCACCCATGGAGAATTTTTCAATCTGGGAGTAGGTTTCTTTCTTATAACATCTTATTTCAATCTACATGGGACCAAACCTTCTGCTGGTGTTACTTACAGAAACTGCCTCTCTGTTAACCTTTATTACATTTTTGGCAGGGCTAGACTTCCTGTCTCAGGAACTTCTCTGGAGTTTTTTTCCCCTCCTTTACTGGAACTGGAAGTGACTTATGACCGTTTTTCACACTTACAACTGTTGCAGCATCCCACAGTCACGAGAGGCCAGGTGAGGAGATGCGTGCCTCGATGTGAGTGATATTGAGTTGGCCACACCCACCAACTAAGCCACGCCCACAGAACCAATTGTTAAAAAAATTGAATTCCATCTCTGCACTCAGTACAATCTGAGTGGCACTAGAAGACCATGATTCCAGTCTTCTCTCAGACACAGACGCTCCCTCGATGGCTTTGAGTCAATCATTCTCACTTAGAGCACTTACGTCACAAAAGGGTTGTTATTGTAGGAAGGAGGGAGCGCTATTTATACCATCTTGAGGTCCTTAATAAAGACAGGATATAAATCTAACAAATAAAATAAGGAAGTAGTCTGGCTGGTAATCATTACATTAATACAGTGGAAAGACATAAAACTATCTAAACTGTTTAGTATAAGCTTACGTGATAAAAGAAAAGGGCACAAGGATATGTAAAAGCAGAGCATTAAGTACCTCCACCAAAATTATACCTGCAATTGCAGGGAGAGACAGAAGACAAACAGATACAGGGATTAATTATTTCAATCTTTCACTTCGATACAATATGCTACCTATATGCTACATGCTTACAATAGGGAGAGGAAAACTAAAATGCAAGTGAAAAATAAACGCATTAACAGGCAATTCTGAGCTCTATAATTTTTATGCTTTTAGTGGGCACCAGGTTAGGCCTGATTACATTTTTTCTCAGATGCTTCAGTGAACTGGAGAGAATTAAAAGCAAGAATTATATTCATCTCAGAGAAATGTGTAATTTGTAGAAATTCTTAGATGGTTTTAAGAACTCAAAGAAAAACAAATCCATTTATGAAAACCACCAATGGCTTTTTAAAAATGAACAGAGGTGGTATGTTCACTGGCATCTATTAGTCACAAAAGCAAAATTCTCAAATTCCATTTTCAGAACTTGAATGTAATTTCAGATCAACTTTTCTCAACTTTGTCTTTTCACACATGGCCAATTTTAGATCCCATCAGTCCAGCTTTTTTTTTTTGGGGGTATAAGAACTGCTTACTTTCTTGCCATGACAATATACATATGCCATCTGTACCAACTTCTGTAATAATAATTATAATTCCAAATCTGTTATTAGCTGATGGGGACACATTTCCTAATGAAGGAGGAGACATGGAAATAAGTAGGTTAAATAAATATAGATCTCAATTGAGCAGCAAGCAGAAAATGGGTGTCAATCACATCACTTCCCCAAAGGAAATACATCATAGAGAAGATACATATTGCACAACCATGCACATGCTAATTGTGTGGATGTGAGTGTGTGCACATGCATTTTTTTTCCCTTTTACAATTCTGTAATCCTTTTTATCAGGGTGGATTGGGACAACTGAATGGAACTGAGCATTTACTGGCTGGATGCCCTTCCTGACACCTATACAGAGTTTGCAGTAGATAGTTCCTCTTAACACCTTGATAGAGAAACATCTGCCACTGCTTAGAAATAATTTCTGTCAGTCAGCATCCTCAAAGCCATCACCTGATGAACATAAGTTGGACAAGATATTTCTTCAACTGTGGGACACCTTAAAATGTTGTCAGGTGGGACTTTAAATCACCCTAAGAAGCAGAAAATCAAAAATATCCTCTAGATTTCAATCTGTGTTTCCCAGACTATCTGTGAAAATGTCCAAAACTATGGATTGGGTTCCATGTTACTCTACACCAGGGGTAGGGAAACTTGGCTCTTTTATCACTTATGGACTTCAACTCCCAGTATCCCTGAGTGAGCCATAAAAGGTTCGTCATCCCTGGCCTACTGGTTTTTTAGTTGTGAGGGGAATCAATTTTTGAATTGAATGGGACTGTTCAATATACAAATGTAGGGTGAAAACCCAGTAGGCCAGGAATGGGGAACCTTTTATGGCTCACTCAAGAATTCTGGGAGTTGAAGCCCATAAGTGATAAAAGAGCCAAGTTTCCCTACCCCTGCTCTAAACCATAATGCAGTGTGTTTTAATTGTGGTCTAGTGCAATGCATGTGTGGCTTTGTAAACAAGTTTTACACAGGTAAACTCAGTTATGGCTTTGAATCATATACGAACACAGTCATTCTGAGTTATTTAGCATACCATAGCTTAATACTCTGAGACATATATGAAGTATTTGATCATAGCTATTCTCTTTTTTGTAAACATACAAAATCTCCTTGTAAAATACTTTATTTCATTTCATTATCCACCATGGATTTTATAAATCTAATTTCAGCATGGTGGGATGAGATTATTTTTCAGGATGAAGGTAATCTTTGCTTTTTAATTTATTATTTTAATCTCATCACATCACTTCACAATTTGCTTATTTATCAAGGCAGCACAAATTGTGGAATAAGCCTCAAATAATAGCCACAAATGGAGGTGGAAGAACAACTGATGCCTTTCACACAAAACCAGTTTTGTGTACAATAGCCATTTCTTTTTGCCAAAACAATTATACAAAGTTTGCTGCCTTGTCATTGCACATTTCTTTTCCATCAACAGCTAAAAATGTTACAGCCTTTTGGGTGACTGAATATATTGCAAAATTCCAAGACATCTTTAAAAATCAGAGTATTGATAAAATGACATCAAATGTTCCATCAAATGTTCAGCAGTTCATTCTGGCTGATGGTAATGTCAAAAATGTCAAATCTCAATATTCATCCTATAAAATATTGTTTGGAGTGGTCCATGATCTTTTTTAAAAGTGTTCTTATAACTTATTTCAGAGCTTCAGCCATAGTTCAAGACTAGCAACCAAAAATTAGTGGCTATCATCAAACAGTAAGTCAAAAATCTTATTTAACTAGTGCATACAAACTGGAACTTTACCCTATCATATATCTTTGATTGTAACTAGATGTTGTTGTTTGCTGTGTTATCTGAACAGATGGTGGAACTTAAGACTGGAGATGTATGGCAAATCCCAAATGGTGACTATTTTGCAAGTGTAGATTAAGCAGTAAGATTATAAAGCTTGTTTTTTTTCAGTGACATCTAGAGGAATGTAAAATGGTAGCATTCACTAAGATTTAGCACAGCCTGCAAATTCAGGCTCGGAAGTTTTGGCATTGTGGAAATGGCTTGTTTTCTCTTGGCAGGAATCAATTTCCTTTCCCTGTCTCCCACCACCTGAACTTGGAACTTCTTAGTAGATAGGCCACAATAAGCCCTCACCAGCTACCAACTGATTAAGCATCTTGTACAAGCACAGGCCTTAAAAGCAATAAATCAAAGCTTGGGTTTAGAAATGACTGGATTCACAAAGAATGCAGTACAAAACAAAATAAGATTTTGCTCAGGAGCAGACTGGGTCATTTTGAATGTTGAGAATAGGTAATGGATGCACTATAAAATGTTAGGGGTCAGGGGGCAATCACATGTCTTCCAAGCATAACCTGTTTGGCAACAGGTCTAAACCTGTGAATAAATAAGATATTGGAAGCTATCCTGCTTTTCCTGATTTTTAAATAAGAAAGGCAGGATAGCTTCCAACATCTTAATTATCCTGGTGGATACTAAGAGGGAAGTTTGGGGATATGCTGATCTCTATGGGTACCACCAATTTTAATGCAAAATATGAACTAATCTTGTGTGATAGCAGAAATTATTTACAGTCAAGAATTGCCCTCCCCACCCACCCCCGCTTCCATTCAGTTGTGTCCAGTTCTCAGAGGCTGGCTGGACATCTCCCTAAAGTTTCCTTGACAAAGTTTTTTGAAAATGGTTTGCCATTGTCTCTTTCATAGGGTTGAGAGAAAGTGACTAACTCAAGATAACCCGGCTGGCTTTGTGCCCAAGGCAAGACTAGAACACATGAACTCTCAGTTTCTGGCCTGGTGGTTTAACCAGGATTCCAAAATGGATCTCAAATTTATCTTTAGCATCAAGCTTACTCTATCTGGGAACAATATCCAGATCATTGATAATCTGGTCCTAAGAGAAGAAATGAGTTACTCACTTGCATTCATCTGTTAAGAGGGGATGGTTTTTGATGAATGCTCTATGAATATATTGCAAAAACAGATGAGGACTCTTATTATCTGTAGCTTCTTTTGTAATTCAAAGAATGTCTTCATAAATTGTACTCCTATATTTGCATAGACAACAAGATCAACAGTTCTCTGGTGAATTAGCCTTATTAGCATACAGAGTATAAATGTAGGCCAATAGTTCTTCAACCAGCTCACCATCATTAACAATAAACCTAAATTAGGAACTACTGGATACTATTCCCAAGTTGACTGAAAAGCAGGATATAATAATGTTCTATCATTAACTGGTACATATAGTCTGTAGTACATATACTCTGTATATGATAAAGCCATATTCCTTTTTTCTTTATAATGAAGCACATCTCTTTCTAAGGCACACATTTAACAATTCCTACAGTCTTCAATTGTATAACCTCAACTCACAACATAAAACAGCATGTAAATTAATTACTAATGGGACATCCTAAGTTCTGAAATCAAGTCAACAAAACAAAAATGCTGCATTCATATAACAAGCTATGCTCAAATAAATAAACTATATTAGAGTTTAACATGACAGTATGGTTCACACAACATACTAAGACAACAGCTGGGTTTCCCCATAGTGTGCTAAATCATTAACTAGCCATCTAATTTGAACTTGCTTAAAAGATTGTGCAATCTTAGCTAATATGTTACCCCTACCACACAAGTAATAAGTGAATTAGTGTTTTGTGGCTTTTCATTTCAATTAGTTGGCAAACTGGTTTTATCCTTCTGTCATGCGTTAGGCTTATCTTACCAAGGTTTAGTCTGATTTTATTTATTTAAATTTATTAGTTTAATCTCTTCTTAGCCTTTCAATACATATCCAGAGAATCTTATTAAACTAAAATAGCATAAGGTACTTAAAAATTAAGATTATGTGGGCATGTCAAACTAAAAGTAACCTCCTTAAACATATACAAAGGTGCAGAGGCCATGAAACTGAGACCATCCAAATTAAGTTGTATCTTCTCACTCTCCATCATTTCACAAATAGAAATTATTTCTTCTCAAACTATTTTTCCCACTAGAAGAAACATCCATGAATGCAGTAAAAACACAAAAAGCCTGTTCTCCCTAAGCCAAGAGGGCAGAGAAGGGGAAAGAATTAACATCTCCCTATGACTTTGGAAGAGGTCAGCATATAATTTGGAAAAGCTTGTTAAGGAAGATCTTCTCAGACCTCAGCCAGTTTGGATATCATGAAAGGGTAGCAAATTGTTAGCTGTTTTATTTATAATTCTTATGTGTTTTTAGTGCCAGGAAAAGGGAGAAGTACTTACATATTATCTTCCTTGGGTGCCAAAACAGCTTGATCACCCGGTATGCATCTGGATTTTTTTTTTTACTGCCTTAGGAAGTGACCTATCTAACACCAACCCCACAATCAAGTCTAATTTATTTCTGAACTGAGTCAGACTCTGATCAAAAAGTGGCATACAGGAGTAGCTCCCTGGGCTCAAGATAAGCCCATCAATATAGATTTTATACTGACAGATGAGGATAATCATGGTATCATGATCTTTATCCTCTTCCTTCCAGAGGAACCCACAATGGCCCTGAATAATAGCAATAGCATTTAGACTTATATGCTGCTTCATGTGCTTTATAGCTCTCTCAAAGTGGTTTACAGAGTCAGCCTATTGCCCCCGACAATCTGGGTCCTCATTTTACCCACCTCAGAAGGATGGAAGGCTGAGTCAACCTTGAGCCTGGTGAGACTCGATCTGCCAAATTGCAGTAGGAGTAGCTTGCGGTACTGCACTCTAACCACTGTGCCACCAAGGCAATAATGCATTGGGTTAGGTAGTCCAGCAAATTGAAGAAATTAAAATAGCACCCAGGTATGTCTACTTCCATCTTAAACTCACAGATGGGATACTGGAGGGTGAGAGCATTCCTGAGAGCTTGAATGCAAACTTAGCAATGTTTAGTGAAACGGGTTTTATAAACACAGTGGAATATATATTAAATAAATATAGGGAAAAGCAAAGTCTAGCACCTACATTTTACCAGGAGGAACATTCAAGTATACATGCTCTCTGTATGTGTGACTGGGAAAATTTTGCTGGGGGGTTATCAATATGAGTTATTTGAGAGTGACATGTCATGACCAGGAAAGAAAAGCAAAAGGAAGTTCAACCAACTCTTAAACAACAACAAATGACGAGATAAAGAAGAAACACAGAATCAGTCCTTAACTATCTACACCCAAAGGTCTCTTTCAGTCAGTATGAGTACAGAAGAGTCAGTGCCATTGGACTCATACTTCCAACATGGAAGACTATCAACACTGAAGAAGTAGTCCTCAACTTATGAGTACAAAAATGGATGTTGCTAAGTGAACAGTGGTTAAGTGAGTTTTGCCCCATTTTACCATATTTGTTAAGTGAATCACTGCAGTTGTTAAGTTAGTACAATGGTTGTTAAGTGAATCTGGCTTCTACATTGACTTTGCTTGGCCAAATGTGGCAAAAGGTGATCACATGACTCCGGGACATTACAACCATCACAAATATGAGTCAGTTGCCAAGAGTTTGGATTTTGATCATGTGACCATGGGGATGCTGCAACAGTCATAAGTGCGGAAAAGGGGTCACAAGTCACTATTTTCTGTGTCATTGTAACTTTGATTGGTCACTAAATGAACTGTTGAAAGTTGAGGACTACCTGTAATTAGATAATCTTTTACTAATCTGAATTGATCCTGAACTGAGTTTCTAGAACCTTCTTCAGCATTTCACATATGACTCCAGCAATATAAACCACTCCAATAGAAAATATCACCTCACCAAGTCTGGGATGCTCACTTTTTATTCAAAGACCATCTACCTTGGTGCCAGGTGCCATCAAGCAAGCATTGTTACAATCATTCACATAGGCAAGTATCAGAGGTTGCTAGGACAGGTGGCAAGCAAGGAAAAATGGCTTTACTGTTTATCCCAGCTTGAATTCTTTGGATGAAAGAACCAGAGCAGATTACAACAAGCAATGCAGTCCCAACACCGAGTAAGGAAAAGAGATTTTATTTGAGAGTTCAAATAACAGTTAGCCACTGTTAGGGTTCCAGCCTTCCGCTGTAATGTTTCCATTGTAATGTTTCAACGAAAGGAAGGAAGGCAATTAACCAACCTTCCTCACAAGTTCAGTGCCACTTATTGAGCAATAGAAAAGGTGAAGGGAGAATGTAGGGCAGTGGTAGGATTCAAATTTGTTTACTATTGGTTCTGTGGGCGTGGCATGGCGGGCGTGGCAGGGGAAGGATATTGTAAAATGGGGTCCTCAGCTGGCTGAGGAATTCTGGGAGTTGAAGTCTACAAGCCTTAAAGTTGCCAAGTTTGGAGACCTGCTGTAAAATCTCCAGTCAGAGGTAGCATTTGCTGGTTCTCCGAACTATTCAAAATTTCCACTACCAGTTCTCCAGAACTGGTTAGAACCTCCTGAATGCCACCTCTGATGTAGGATCTATAAAAGACCTCCAGGGGTCAGCAAGATTCAAGCAGCAATTGTTTGCTCACCCCCAAAACTATTTCCTCCTATTACCCTGCCATGAATACTGAGTGCATCCTTCTCCCTATTTAATGACATCCTATTAAACCATTGATGAATCAAGGCAGGCTCAGTAAGATGTTCAGAAAACAAGAATAACAAATCCACGATCACTGAACGAGAATATTCTAATTAGAATAGAAAACACTGACAATGGCCTTGCCTTTAGTCTTTTGGAACAAAGAAATCAACCCTAGAAAATACAAGTCCACTTCCACTGCAAAGATGACTTGCCTCTGAGCACATGCAGAAAGTTTCCCATTCCTTCCATGGAATTATACACAGCCCTCACAGGAATTGGATAGAAATAAGGCTTCCAAATCAGAAGAAAGATGGGTGTCTGACATTCTTAAACTTATAAGAAATGCGCAAGCAATTCGAAGTTTACCTTGGCAGGAAAGAGCCGAATTATAAGAATCAACTGATCCACTGATTTGCAGTAGACTGGCAAAGATATTTGGCTCCAATTGTTACAGAAACAAAACAAAATGATTAAATCTTTCTGCTAAAATAACTCTAGCAAAAAAATTTAAAAATGGAAGTAATTAGAAACAGATTTTTGTAAAGATTTGTTTGCTTTAAACGTATTTTTTTCAGCTTAATATTATTTTTGTTTCATATTTACATCTTTGCACTTAGTTCTTGATTGCTAAACAGTGCTAAATGTTTGGATTTCTAGTAAAGGTTCTCACAAAATAACTGCTGCCATGGATTGGGGTAGCACCTAACTGGTCATCCAGATTTTTGCAGCCCAAGTCTTAAATCCAGCTTCTTCAATCCCTCATTGGCTAAAGAACAAAGAACCCATGGGGAAATGCTACTGAGGAATCTATACTGAATTCATGAAGACTCTAGGTTTTATTTATTCTTATTCCTGAACTAATGATGCTTATAGGAAGGCCTTGTAGAGGCAGGAATTTCAGTGGGTAAATTTGACCTTCCTTGGATTTTTAAATCCCTTTTAAAGATATCTGACTTAATGGCTCTTGCTACATTTTATAGGAAATGCCTACAAGTGGCCACTCTTTCTAGATTAATTAGGACAAATTCTGAGAGAGAAGTAAGCTTTACAATAATAAGCTACCTTGGTCTCCCTGAACTTCATACCAGGAATAATGCTACACAACCGGAGCACACCAAAATATACCAATTCAATTTCTTATCTGTCTTTTTGAAACTGCAATGTAAGCCTGGCATATTTGTCTGCCCTTTAGCAGTATTGCAACAATAACCTATTTACTGGGCAGCTGGCTGGGATCATGCCTCAATTAAGAAGAAGTGAACTTGACACCTAAATAAATAAATAATGGGGAACAAAAGAGAGAAGGTCAATTCTGCAGAAAGGCTATGGTCAGCACCTGTTTTCCAAAACCTCTTGTTACCATCTTATAGAATTCTCTTTCATGTATACAATTTAAAAGAGCCACTGCGGGTTTATATTTCAACTGAGAGAGTGGCTTAAAACTCCAAAATGTCAGGAGTTTTTCTGGCACAGAATTTTGAATGAAGGCAGCAGTAAAAACAGGCAAAATGCTTTTAAGGTAACATGGCTAATAAAGCGACCTGGAAACAAACGAGTAATGGCATGATTAAAAACAGAATTATGGTGTCATTGAATGAAAGCTTGGAGAAATACAATAGTTTCTTGTACTCTAAAAATAGATAGATAGCAGCAGCATGATTATTAGTAACCACTATGAGGACACCTGTGAACAAGCATGCCCAGTGTTTTTTGTGGCCAGGAGTGACACCTTCTTCTCTCCCCTTCTCTCTGTCTGCCTCCAAAGGCAGCAGTTTTATAGCACTAGGAAAGATAAGGCTGAAGCAGGGGAGGCCTTTTGTTTTTGGAAAAGAGGTATGTCATGCCTCGATTTAAAAACATGAAAAATGATGGTGCTTTTAACTGGGGTTCAGGGTTGTATGCAGACCACTAGGTAGATCTTGCTCACCTTGCCCTAATCTTTGAAGATGGGCACACTTGGACAACCATCCCTGATGAGCCATTTCACACGGCAAGCAGATGGCTTGTTCAGAGATCAGTAACCCCGGGATTTTATAGCTCTAAACCTTGAAAAGGTAATGAAAATGGCTTATCTAGAATTACCACCCATTATTCTTTGCCCACCAAGAGCACCGTGTCTGCCTCAAAGGGTTCGGATTATATACTGCCAATGTATTTTTAGCTTCTACTACATTTGAAACTATGGCAGCCCTGGGTGTTTCCTTTCTGGAACCTCATCAGGATTTCCCTCCATTCAGGCACTCAGCACTTTCCCACCAGGAGCTATTTTTAGAACGTGCTGCTCTTTCTGGTGCTGCTTGTGTGCATATGTGTGTGTGTGTGCATATATGCGCATGCGCATGCTTGCAAGTGTACAAGTATACACAGGGAGAGGAGCGCTTGGGCTCATGGAAAGAACAAAATCATGAGAGAGCAAGATGAGAAGCTTAATTCACCTCTCTTGAAAAATCCCTGGTTACCAAGCAACAGGGAAACACATGGGGTTCCTGAGATGTTCAGATGTTTCTGCACAGAGCTGATCTTTGGGGACAGAATTGGTGCAGCATGAAAGAGGCACAATATTAAAGAAAGGTTGCTTGGAAGGAAAAAAAAAAAAAAAGAGGAGCTGAGCAGCTCAGTTCAAACCAGCGAAGATAACAAATCATTGTCACAGTCTGGTTCGGTCTCTGATGATTGCGTGCTTGAAGGTCATACATTCAAATATGTTATCGTGAGCCCCATCAGGATTGCGTAAGGAGAGTGGCTGTATAAATCTTTTCAATAAATAAACACCCCCTCCCAACCTCCACTCACGAGTGAACGTAAAGCGATGGGAAGACCAATGGAAAGGAATGAAAGCCGCAGAACAAAACAGTTCAGACAAAGATCTTCTCCCCTCTTGACCAGAACTTCCCCCAGTATAAAACCTCCTTTATGATGGATCCAGTTTTGCTTTGGGATGGAGCCAGTTTAGTTTTGGGAAGATGCAATCCTCATTTTGTATTGGTACACTTACCTAATAAACTGAAGTTGAACGGGGAACATGATTTCAGAAAAACCAATCCTTTCTCTCTCCCCCTGGGTTGATATGATATCGAGATGGAGCTTTCTGCTTCTTCAGCTTTCAAAAAGAAAAGTCATTGCTGCCTCATTAGCAGATAGCTTTACCTTCAGCAGGTCCATAGAGTGAACAGCCTCCAATGTGCTATGTCAGGGAATTATGCAGCAGATGTTCAAATGAAATCAGAGACTCTGACACTAACTTGTAGTTTTATTTAAATAAATATATTTACAGCAAATAAAATAGTTAAGCAAACAGCATCATTGGATAAATAAACACAGCAGGAGCATCATGAGGTAAATTAAAGATCATACAGACCAGAGGTGGGATTCTACCGGTTCTATAGAACCGGTTGTTAACATTCCCGTTAGTTCGGAGATCTGGTAAAATGGCCCCCTAGCTGGCCCCGCCCCTCTCCGCCCACTCCTCCACTCTTGGAACCCGTTTTTGTTATTGCACATGCGCGACATCGTGCGCATGTGCGACATGCCTGCAGCCTACTTTTGCCCACCAGGCCAGCCATTGTTGCCTGCCTTTCACTGTGGAAGAGCAAAAAGCTTACAAGTCCCCCTCCTTTCGGGAATCGGTTGAATCTTGTTTCTCTCTGCTGCCCAGGAGCCATTTCCGAAGGGAGTGGGACTTGCAAGGTTTTTGCTCTGCCAGGAGTGGTTCTCCCAGCAAGAGCAGGTGAGAAAAACAGCCCGGAGCTGACACGAGCTTCTCCTGATCTGCCTGCTCACAGGTAAGACTATGAGTTGCACTAGCCCTTTCCCCACTGTCCCCAGGGCTCCCCTGGCCTTACCCAGCCTACCTAGTTGCCTCCCCAATGTCCCTGGGCTTGGCTGGCTGGCTTCCCCGCCGGCGTGGCCCCATCCCACTGGCACAGCTGGCTGGGGCCTACTGAGCTGCCCTCCAACATCCCCAGGTTTGGCTGGCTGGCTTTCCCACCGGCGTGCCCGCATCCCACCAGCGCTGCTGGCTGGAGCCTACCTAGCTGCCCCCCCCCCGCAATGTCCTTGGGCTTGGCTAGCTGGCTAAGCCACCATGCAGTGAACTCCCAGCTCTCCCTACCATGTGGCAGACCGGTTGGGCAGTGGATCTGGCTGCCGCCCGTAAGCAGCGTTGTCACTAAAGTGTCTCCGCCACCTCTGCCTGCTTCTCCTGGGGGCAAAACAGGAGGCAGCCAGGTCCACCACCTCTGCCACCCATGGAGATGCTTTCGGAGGGCTGGGGGTGTGCTCATGCTTTAAAGCAGCAAGGCCATGAGGACCACCCGGCCACAGCCATCGCAAACATACACACACATATACCTGGTCTGGGACGAACTGTGATCCTGCAAGCTCTAGTCAACAGCGGGTAGCGGGAAAAGGAAAGGGGAGGGGGGGTGCAACTGCAATGGGACCTTGAGCACCCACCCTACCCCAGCTGATATATCTTGGCTAATCTCGCTGGGGTCAGATGCCACCGATAGAACATTTTATATAAATTGTCTTTGTAGGCCGTAGATGTCGTTAATTTGTAATTCCTAGTCCATAATTTCTCCCATTCATCCAGGGGTGGGATTCTACCAGTTCACACCTATTCGCTAGAATCGGTTGTTAACATTCTACGCAGTTTGGAGAACCAGTTGTTAGAAGAAATTACTGGCTAATCCTGTAAGGAAGGCAGGAAGGAAACATTCTGGTGTTGCTTACAGAAACTGCCTCTCCATTGACCCTTATTACATTCTTGGCAGGACTAGACTTCCTGTCTCAGGAACTTCTCTGGAGTTTTTTTCCCCTACTTTGCTGGTACTTTGCTTATGTGGAGTGACCATTCAAAGTTACAATGGCACTGAAAAAAGTAACTTATGACCTTTTTTTCACACTTATGACTGTTGCAGCATCCCCACAGTCATGAGAGGCCAGGCGAGGAGATGCGTGCCTTGATGTGAGTGATATTGAGTTGGCCATACCCAGCCAATAACATGATCGCCAAGCCATGTCCATCCAGTCACATGACCACCAAGCCACACCCACCAACAAACCACACCCACAGAACCAGTTGTTAAAAAATTTGAATCCCACCCCTGCATTCATCTAATTCAATACTATATCCGAAATTTCAAGCTCATGCTATCATAGAACCCTTTACAATTTCTTCTTCCATATTAAATCTGACAGCTATATATTTCTATTACATCAATTGTGAATCTTTCTATAGCAACACCTTTGTTTACTCTTTCAGACCTGAATAAACCGTTCCTGTTTCACTGGAATCTCACTTTCTAAACATTTCTCTGATCTACACTCAGATCCTAAGCTACTCTCAGATTCCTGTTTAACATGCCAGTTTAAAGTGCCAGTGTGAATGTTCATTGATTGGACACTTCTGACTAATAGGTATTAAAATTAATTCAGTGTTGGCATGTACCTTTTCCCAATTCTCATGTTCAGAAAAATTTGCAGAAAGTGAGATAATAACATTTTTATGTTCATCTGTAAACCTATATGCATTTGAGCCTGATTGATAACCTATAAATTTCAACTTCTTCGCCTTTGGCTGTCCTTTCCTCCTAATTGTTTTGGGAATGTGCACCCATGCACTGCTGCCAAAGATTCTTAAATGTGCCAAAAATGGTTGTCTTTTATACAATATGTAATATGGAGTTTGATTAATTGCTGAACTCCATTATCTACTGACCAAATAATTAGCAGTTAAAATTGGTTCATCCCAATACAACTCATTCATTTCTGCATTTGCTAGTAATGTATTTTCACAGTCTATAACACACCGTTTCTGTGTTCAGCAATTCCATTCCCTGCTGGAATGTAGGAGTTCATCTTTTTATTTGTGATGTCTTTCTTTCTCAGCCGCTGCTGAAAAATGTTAGACATGATTCTGTACCTCTGCCTGTTTGTGGCTGACATACACATTGATTATAGCTTCTCTTTACAAACATTACTTAAATGTTGAAACACTTCTATTTTGCTTTTTAATAAATAACAAAACCAATTTCTTGAGAAATTATCAATAATTATCAAAGCAAATTTGGCCTCTCCATTGATGTGGATAGAGGACCAATAAAATCAACATGTATTAACTGAAAAACCCTGACAGATAATCTTTCATTTCCTTTGTGGACCTTTCAATTTTGCCTCTTTGCAAATAGCACAATCCAGCTAAGTTGTCACAAACTTTTACATTCAAATCTATAGCCAGGTCAGGCATTTTCTGCAATACTTTAAAGCAAGTATGACCCAGCCTTCTGTGTAATAACTATGCAAACATGTTTTGATTCATTAGAAAAGATTGTCTGCATACTACCATCATGGTGGCTCAAAATATATAAATTATTCAGTTTCAAACTATTTGCATGCACCCTGTTATTCTTTTTGACTTTACACGTACCCTTTGCAAAAATTACCTCAAACCCTTTATTGTCTAAGCAAGATACTCTCAGCAAATTGTGATCTAAATCTGGCACACATAAAACTTAATCAAACAATTTACTGATACATGGTAGATATATTGTTCCTTGCCTCTGTACAACATAATGATTATCATTTTCCAAATTCCTGGATAGCTGGTCCCAGACTGTAAAAAAGTTTTGAGTTATTTACAATATGCTCATTTGGCCAATTGTCCAACAACCAAATAGCTTTAGTGTCTTTGCTGATTGCTGTCACCACAGAAATATGTGTGTCTTCCTTCTTCTGTTGTGCTTTCTCTCTCCTGCTTGTATCTTTTAATCTTCTTACTGGGCAATTTTTCCAGATATCATGAACTAAAAAAAACATACACTTTATGTGTTTTGAAAATATCACATCTTGCTCTTCTAATTCAAGGAAGGTTTTCCTCATCAACTGCGGGTGATCTGACAAACTTTTTCCAGACTGTAGTCTTGCTCTATAAAGTTTTCTGGTGAGAGTTACTTTGCTGTTTTCAGTCTCTCTTAGATAAATTCTACATAAGGCCAGCCAGCATTCTCTAGCAGATGTAAGCCAATGCACATGTATTACCTGACTATCTTCCAAGCACAAAATTATGCCAGCCAGTGCTTTTTCATTTTGCCTTTGCCCCTTCTTATTGAGATCTGCTGGAGGACTGCTTACAACTTTCCACAAATCTTTCCCCACTCCCCCCTCCATGCAAAAATATCTACATTTTTAGGCTCTATGAGAAATAATTTGTCTCATTAAGACGAGCCTCCTCCCATTTCTGTAACAGATAGCATCATGTTGTCTTTACAGGCCAATAGAATCGACAACCAAACAACCACAACTATGTGTTCTGGCTCACTGCACACCCCCACTGCTCCAGCTACTAAATTTAACTGTTGTATCTTAACATGTTAACACCAATTAAATGAACTTATCTAGCCATGGAGAAAGCAGAGTAATATTGATTTGAATTGATGATTACACTTGCCATGGTGGCAGGATCTACATTATAATGCTAGTTGTAAACTTCAGTCCAGTTAAGTTCAGACCCCATTAATGAAAATGAGGACATCTTCATTCTCCCAAGACAATTTTTCTAAAGGAAGAACAATAATTAAGAGGCTTAATTAAGTGACATTTGTTGAAGAAACTTCTGATAGCCATAAAATCAAAGACTGAGGACAACCTGCAATGACATTGACTAAGCAGTTCCTTCTGCAGCAGGTTGTCCAAGTGGCTTGTGGCCAGGCATGGTCTGTTGCTTGCTTATTCTTCCTTTGCTTTATGGCCTTTGAAGTGTTAGGTCAGTAGCAAGCAATAATTGAACTAAGATTTAGATTCAACTCCTATTCTATTTCTAAGGCCATGAAGGCCTCCTAGATATCCCAAGTTCTGATTTTCAGCAGTTTCATCTTTAACTTAAAATGTAAATTTCTAGGTGGGAAAAGGTGAGAAAAAAATGCTAACTGAAGTTCCCCAGACATGCCACACTCCATGCCACTATAATGTCATGTGTTTGGTTTCATCATAGTGTGGTATATGAATTCAGAGAATTGTGTTTGTAGACCATTTCTTACGTCTTTGTTCCACTGTGATCTGCTCTGTTCAACTGATGTGATCTGATCACTCCATAATATAATTAGATCTAATGTAATATTCCTATCCAGGCCACATGTTAAACTGAGATCAAGAGAAAGAACTTTCAATACAATGTGTCCTCATGATATATTCTATTGTTATTTATTCAGGTTATTGTTTCATGTTGCATCTTTCATCTCCACAAGAGCCAGTTTGGTGTGGTATTCAGATGCTTGATTAGAAATCAAGACACCAGAATTTCTAATCTTTTCTTAGGTATGAAAACCAGCTGGGGTGGGCCAGTTATTCCAACCTACCTCATAGAATAGTTGTGTAAATATAGGGGTTAACACAAGCTGTATAAAATAAAAGTGGGCTAAAGGTCTAAAAACAAGTCAAAAGTCATATGAGGCTGTCATGTGTGTTTGTTTTTAATTATTAAGGGATTCTTTTTTAATGGGGCAGCCATTACAATGAATGATGAAATGCTAGTCAATATAAAAATGGCCACATTTGCTATGCCATCTACTATGCAACAGAAAGGTAGGAAGCTTACAATGTTTAATATTAAAAATAGATTTAGCTTGTTGTGAAAACATGCTCCATGCCGCCTCACCTAATTATGACTAAGTACGGTACTGAAATTCACCCTTAATTTCTGCTATGCCAGGAAAAGAAGTAACTCACATGTCTGGACTTCAGCTCTAATCAACCTTAGACAACAAGGCCAATGGCAAGACCTGGTGGGCATTGTGGTTATATATGGCTAATGGACTCCACTTCACTTGGTGAATCATAGGTCAGATCTGAAAACTTCCTTTTCTCATGAAGATTAGGAAAAAGCAACTTCTCCCTTGACACTTTCTTGGAATGTCCTCGGTGTTTTCCTTTCATAGGGAATCAGCCTGTTCTCATGAAATAGTTCTCCAAGAGACTTTTTAATATGTCTGTTCCTCTCATGAAAATACAATGATCTTTCCATGCTGGATACAGTTGCGAAAAGGTCATGCTGGATCCGGAAATCATGAGAAAAGGTCTCTTCTAAACACTTTTGATCCTAAAGTAGAGTGCCAGGAAAGAGGAGAAAATCTCATTATTCTTCTAAGTTGATACAAGTTTACATTTCCTCTTGATATTTTGATGGTCAAAAATAAAAATCCTGACTTCCGGTTTGAGCTTCTTCGGCAACAGACTGAAACCTTGTCTCTGAGAGGCTTCGATCCGTGCTCGCCGCTGGAGTGCCCCGAGCCGGCTGGTTTCGGGGCTAAGCTACCCCGTAGAGGTGGTGAAGAAGGGGGAGACTGCCTGCAGGGTTGAGGAGAGCCGCATCTCTCCTCCCCAGCTGGCGATTACTCCCTTTCCCAAAGGCAATTGTAGCGGTGGTCAGAAATGGCCACCATAAAGAAGAACTCTACCGGAAAAGAATGTGCAGGAGGAAGATAAGAAGATAAAGTTTTGGTTGACCGGGTCAAACAGCAAAAGCAACAAGAATTGTTAGGGCATTGAGGATGAGGACATTTATTTCTCTTGTCTTCGCCAAAACTGGGGAACGCTGGGGAGGAGTCCCATGGAGGAGGAGGAGCGTTCCACAAATTAAGCCCAGCCTACACATGCAGAGACTGAAGCACTTTTTTTTAGCATTTTTGTTGCCTCATTGAACTAGAAAAATGATAAGACTGAACAAAACAACCATGCACAGGCAGAGCTATTATATGTGTCTGCTGGGGTTAGGGAGGATCAGATCTGCCATCTAATTCAATTCCATCAAGCCATATAATCATAGGTTCAGCCCTAATGGGGACTGATAAACATGTTAATTAATCCAATATTATTCCTTGTCACCTTTCTTTCTTTCTTTCTGCAAAATCTCCAAAATAGGATCACTATCCAAGATGGAGTTTACTTAGAAAACCGAAAAAGTCCAGATCTACGGAATTTTCAAGAAATCCCATCAAAAGCTCTTCTCAAGCTCCTCACTAGAGGCCTAAAGAACTGAAACTCAGAGGCTAACAGGGCAATATGTCAGCAACCCAAAGGCTATTTAAAATGCATCAGTACTTGATATTTATCAAAATTTTATAATATAGCTTCCACGTCTTCTCTAAAGAACATGAGGAATATCATTTGCTGAGCATATTTTGATCTGGCTTTTCACACCATTATCTTCCAAAGCAGCTCAAGTCAATAAAGGATAGATACAGAGAAGAAGAAAGACAGATTGGAATATGGTCAACTCATAAGTTGGCATTTAAATTTCTTCCTGATACTATTGTCTGAATTGATAGGTTTTGATGACTTGCCAGTGGCTGAAGCCAGAGCATGCTATACTTCAGCTGTCCACTTCTCTGATTGGGGTAGCCCTGTGTCTTGCTTCTTGGATAACCTATGAAGTCGTTTTAGGGAGGCCGCCACTGATTCTTGTATGGTAGAAGGGGTGAAAACAAACAGTTTTGTACTAATACATGTCTAGGAACTGCCTGCTCTAACGATGCGTATTTTAGGTCCTGGCCCAGATCAAAATTTCTTTTCCAAGCAAGTCCAAGAAGACCTGTTGTAAGTCCAGCAGCTGAACTATTTTTATTTTAGCAACAAAATATGTACATTCTAACAGTGGCTTTCTCTTTCCAACAGCCTTCGGATGAATTACAAGGACACCGCTTTCTTCCCAGCCTTTACTAATAGTGAGAAGGTCTGTTGCTAAATGTTTGCTTAGCACTCCCATGAATGACTGTCTACTCTGAGAAACTATTCATACACTTCCAAATTATAATTCTCAGGATATTCTAATTAAAAATATGGACAGTTTATCAAGCGTCTATCATTGGCTTTATATTGGAGAACTAAGTGGTAACCCAGCTTCAAACAAAGGATGTACAGCAGAGGTGGGTATTCAGCAGGTTCTGAACAGTTGTCATGCCCCTGGTGGAGACTGACTCTGAGGAAGTGGAGGAACAGCCATCAGTGGGAGTGTGGCTCCAGAGGTGGTGGAGGCGGCTGGGGAAAGGCACAGGCTGGCTGAGCAGTCAGAGGAGGATCCAGGCCCATCCCCTATACATCCCAGGTCATGTGGAGAGGAGAGGATCAGGGAAAAGCGAGGTCTACTCAAGAGGAGATTACCATGATCCCCCTCATGGCTTGCAGCTGGGAGCTATGTACTGTATATAAGTTTGCAACTACGCAGTGAGAATTGCTGGAGTCAAAGTTTAGTGTCTACTTTGAAAGAGGTTTATCTTTGCTGGCGTTCTTCCCGTGGACTCTCCTCGGTTATTTTCCTGGAGTTTATGATTAGTTATCTTGGCTTGCTTTGGAACTCTTGTCAATGCAGTTTGTTTTGGTTTTCTTTTTGCCTTATTATTTACTTTTGTGATTTTAAACTATGCCTAATAAAACAGTGAAGTTAAGTTGAAGGCATTACCAGATTTTATGTTTTGGATTATTTTGAGTGACTATGGGTCATCACACCAGTTCTGGAGAACTGGCAGCTGAAATTTTGAGTAGTTTGGAATACCACCTCTGACTGGCCCCACACCAATCTATTATCTGCCTCCCGTGTTCTGGGTCTTCTTTTGTTGCCCCGCACAGGAGAATGGAGCTGGAAAGCAGGTTAGTGCGGTAGGGAGAGAATGGGGATTTTACAGTGTCCTTCCCCTGGAGTGGGGTGAGAATGGAGATTTTATAGTATCCTTCCCCTGCCACACCCACCAAGCCACACCACACCAGGCCCACCAAGCCATGCCCACAGAACCGGTAGTAAAAAAATTTGAATCCCACCACTGATGTACAGTATGGTGATCAGTCATGCTTATGAGAAGAAGTTTCCCAATACAAGTCCTGACTTACAAGAGTTTATTTAGTGACTGTTCAAAGTCACAGTGCCAATGAAAAAAAGTGTCCTATGACAATTTTTCACACAACCATTGAAGCATCCCCATGGTCATGGGATCAAAATTCATATGCTTGGCAACTGACTCAGTTGCAGTGTCCCAACATCATGTGATCATCTGATGAGCAAAGTCAATGGTGAAGCCAGATTCTCTTAACAGCTATGATACTAACAAGTGCAGTGATTCACTTAGCGACAATGGCAAGAAAGGTCATAAAATGGGATAAATTTCCCCTAACAAACATGTCACTTAGCAGTAGAAATGTTGGGTTCAATTGTGGTTGTAAGTTGAGGACTACTTTATATTTGCTTTATATGCATGTTTCCGCAAAAACAAGACAGGGTCTTATTTTCTTTTGGGCCCCAAAATAAGCAATAGGGCTTACTTTGGAGGGGTATCTTATTTTTCCATGTACAAGAGGCCCATTTCTTCTATTTGTTTGTGGTAGGGCAGGCTGTGCAAGGCACATGGGGGAGCTCCAGCATTATTTTCCCTCACCTTGTGGCTGCAGCATCATGAGCAACCAGATGGAATGGGTGGGTGGTTGCGCAGGCTCTAATGTAGGGGTTATTTTGGGGGTAGGGATTATATTAGGCGCACATGTAAAAAACATGCTAGGGCTTATTTTTGGGGAAACGGGTATCAGATCACAATACTTTATAATAGGGGTTCCCATCTCCCAGGAACCGATCCATAGCTTCTTAGGAACTTGTAAAGCACTGTGAAGCGGTATATAAATCTAAGTGCTATTGCTTTTGCTATTCAGCTTTTGCTTGAGAACTTTTCTATTTGATACCATCGGGCTTCTGTGTGTTGCATTGGTGGCAATATGCTGTTATCAAACTTGTGGTATAAATTTGTGGCATCAACATAACATTTTGTATGCCCCTTGACCAAGACTCAGTACTATCCATCTCCTAATTTCTCTTTATATCCGCTAATACAATCCAGAATGCAAAATATTGCAGACTTTTATAAACAAGTAGGTCACATATTGTAGCTAAAGAGCTGACTTATAAATCTGATGAATTTGATAAATAATGCTGACTTACAGATCTGATAATGCTGTCTTATAAAATTGATAAATCTGGGGAACAGGTTTATCTTTCTGCTTTGTAATGGACAGTCTCCATCATGAAAATCTATATCAGATATTTTCATCCACAAATCCTGTCTTTAACAGTAATATCATAGTAGTGTTTCCTGCCTGAGCAGGGAGTTGGACTAGAAGACCTCCAAGGTCCCTTCCAACTCTGTTATTCTGTTAGTACTAAATAGTTCAAAGAAGGTAGAGAGGATCTTCTATATTACAGTCGAAGTATGACTGTAGAATAGGATCTATACTGAATGTATGAGATCCTGCAAGACAATATGTTCCCCAAATGGTAACTGAAACACATAATACAGGAAGTCTTTACTTAATGGCCATTTGTTTAACAACTGTTCAAAATTATGATAACACTGAAACAAATGACTTGTGATCATTTCTCACACTTATGACTCCCCACATTCATACGATTACAATTTAGGTGGCAACTATCACAAATTTACAACATTTGCAGCATCTCATGTCTTATAATTGCCATTTGCAACCTTCTCTGATGGCTTCTAACAAGAAAGGCAATAAGGAAGACAGCAGGAAGTTGCAAGTCACAGTTGCCTAATGCCTCACTTCATAGCTGTGATTCATTGAACAACCACAACCAGGACTGCCATCACTAAGTGAGGTGGCCACATGATGTTTTACTTAATGATTGCTTCATTTATCAACAGAGTTGCCAATCCCAATTAGGATCACTGAGTGATGATGACCTGCAACGGCATACAACAGACACTGTGTTTCAAATATGATTAGGAGGCCTGTATGGTAATTCTGGCAAAACTAGGAGGTGCTAATTGTGTGTTTTTGTGGTGGTGGTTCTGATTGTCTTCACAGACTTTTAAGTCTACTTTTCTACCTATAATGTGCAGGTTTGAATAACCATTCCTCTTTTACTATGCACCTAAAGCAGATTTTAAAAGGAAAAGATCGTTGATTTCTCCAGATGGAGATTTTCTTTCTGTGATTATCTCTGGATCTTATTTGAAAATGCACTAGAATCAATTTTATAAATCCCTTAGTTTCACAGAAAAGTCCCAGGATTGTTCTTCCTTCTTTAGCTTTCTCTTTTTTCCAGTAACACATGGAAACCATAGTTTGTCCTAAAGGCCCATCATAAAAACAACCTTGAGAATGATTTTTTTAAAAGAAAAATAGCATTAAGAAAATACAAGTGAAACTCGAAAAATTAGAAAATACAAATGAAACTCGAAAAATTAGAATATTAGAATTAGATATGATAAATCACGGCTTGAATTATCTTACTTTGCATGTAATGAGTCTATCTGATATATTAGGTTCACCTTTTAAGTTGCATTACTGAAATAAATGAACTTTTGCACAATATTCTAATTTTTGGAGTTTCACCTGTAAGTATCAGCATATATTGTGTGTTCTGAAAGGAAGGTAGTTGTCACAATAATGGCATGAAATAGTTATGTAAAACATCCCAATAGATGATAACAAGGTTAAAAAATATATAACAGTGAGCATTATCAAAATTGAATGTTTGTTCCCCCCGCCCCCATTTTTTTGCACTAAATATACTCTCCAGCCTGGCATAGGGAGAACATGCTCTTGATGAAAAAGCCTCCGTTTTCCCTGTGTTTTAAACTAAGGCCAAGTAGTCTTCTCTAAGCTGATATTCTTTGTATATATTGATTTTTGGCTTCCAGAATTCCTGGCCAGCACCGACTTTGGCCAGCACCATGTGGAAAGTATCCAAAGCATTTTGCGTTTGTGTCATTGATGTAGCAGAGAATACTGTGGCTGCCTGATCTTTCTAAGAGCTTTCCATTGCTAAGGTAGCCTTCCATGGCTACTCTTTGGTTTTATCTTACCTTGATAGGAGTAATTTTTTTAAAAGAGTGATTTCAGGCTAAAGATACACTTTGAGATGAGGTTAGACTAAGCAGTTGACTGTGTCCCCTAGTGCTATCTTTTTTCATCGCAGCTTTGCTACCACGGAAAAGAGATTGGAAAGACAATCCTAAGGAATTTTCAGCCAGCAAGGTCACTATGAGTTTGGTCCCTAGTAGGCACTAGAGGAGGAAAAATTGTTCTATTATTTTCTATTTCCTCACATCTGGTATCCACCTAAATCTAGTGCATCATGCAATGCAACCAGAAAGTTATTCGGAAGATCGTCCCTTTGTGTTTGCACGCACCCAGCAGTAGCTTCCATTTCTTGCTCACTATGACCACTTTAGATTTTCCTGCCAACATCATCTGCCTCTTCCCTGACCGCCTTTTCACACCATACGGCTTTATGTCGCCTTTCTGCTCTCCATTAATTAATTCATTCCGTACGGTCTGTTTTTCTCAACGGCCACCTTCATTACTGCATCTAGAAAGCCTGCAGATAAATCCATCTCTCTCACTCCCTCTCCAAACCCCACCAACCAAGGCTGCAGTGCAGTATGGCTGTGCCGCACACCTCCTTCCTCAGCAGTCAGGGCCCCCCCCCTCATTTTGCATTCAGGCAGGGTGGGAGCTCAGGGGAGGTTGGCAGAGAGGTTTATAAATAGTCAATGTTGCTGAAGCAGCTCCTGCTAAAAATAGAAACAGCGATTGACCCAGACTATGAAATGGCAGAAGCTGAGACAGCACTGACCTACAGGGCTGGGGTGGGGTGGACTGGGGTGCATAGCTTATACTGAGAGAAACCCTTAAGGCCTTGCGAAGGTGAAGAAGAGCGGAGAAATGGCCCAAAGTGGGAAGAAATTGCAGTGTCACCGCAAGGAATGGGATAGAGCGGCCAAGGCAATTCCAAGGAGTTTTTTTTTCCTTGAAAATTTTGCCAGCCATTTCAATATAGCCCCAGGGCAAGTTTGTTTATCCTTCCTCCTTGTCCTCCCTGGTATGTTCTATAAAATAAACATGGACAGAATCACCTGGAAATTGCTCTGCACCTGGAAATTGCTCTATATTTTGCTTTCATATATGGCCAGGCTTTGACTGTGCATATTAAGATTAGATTAAATACAATTTGTTAGAATTATGTGAACATCCTTTGGCTTAAGATGGTTTGTTACGAAGACCAAGGCTGCCAGATGTTGGGATTCTCCCCAATGAATATATGACCAAAATAACTGATGTTAACGAAAATTGAACAACTCACAGGTTCATCATACAGGGAATGCTCTAAGAATGCTTCTACCTGTAAACTAATTAAAATATTTTCCCAGTTGAATGGTGTCGTGTGCATTTCTGAGACCCTTTATTATTTTTAAAAAATTCTTCAGAAAATAAGCATCTTGCTTTTCTTTTTTAAGCTCTTCTCTATACATGTGATATGTGACACATCATCTTAGGCAGCATCTCTCGTCCTCAATCTATCAGAGGAAACGCAGGATTCTTCTAAGAGGATTTGGGTTTGACATACATTGCATTTACCGTTCAATTTCTATGGATGCTTTTATTAAAATGTTGGCAGATTCTGAGCATTTATATCAACTTTGCCAAATTTGTCAAGGACCAGAACAAAGATCAACAAGGGGAGACATTCTGTCTACCTAAATTCGTATCAAAGGGAATAAAATTAAGGGGATTATATACCACAAGCCCATTTGTCACGTTAAAACTTAGGAACTCACTGACCATTTCAAAAGGATTCAAAGGTTACAATTAAGGTTTTGTGAGCCCCCCACTCCCAAAAGGTTATTTGTATTTTAACGCAGGTGTTAAGTTTCACTATGGGGCTTGCCTTGAATTAAAATATGCATAGTATCAGTTACTAGGGCTGAAACATTTTGCATGCTTACTAGGGAGAACAACACTCAATTCAGCACAGCAATGTATTTCTCAGAATAAAAGAATTCAGTTAAAATATTTACACTGTACAAGTGCCTTCCACACCACTGTGGAGGATTGCCAAAACAAAACAAAAAAGCGAGCTACTGTCTAATAGGCATCAAATCCTCGTTGGAAGCAAAGAACGGTCAGATTCTGAACAAATGGGTGAGCTGAACCCGGGTTTTTAAAACCTTCGCCTTCCTCGAAAGAGCAGGGTTCGGAATTATCAGAACAAGGAGAATTTGCAGTCTTCTCCCTACGGAAAACGCAGAAACCTTGCGGTTCCACAGCCTCGTCGGCTCCCTGGCACGCCGCTTGCTTCTCAATAAAGCAAAGAAAAAAGGGAAGGGGAAAAAAAAAGAGTAACCCTGTTGGCTGCCTGAAGGAGATGAATATTTATGGCGACTGGAAAGAGCTCCGGCTTTCGGCTTCCCCCTCACGTGCTGAGCCAGCAGGGATCCTTACTAAATTGGATGTCACCACAGCTAAGGGATTCTGCTCGTTCGGGCAGGAGAGCGGATAAAAATAGACGGCGTGTGAGGACTGTAAGTCTATCACCTGGGCGAAAAAACTCCTTGAGAAGCCCCGCAGCATTTGGGAGGGCAACATTTGTGCCCAGAGATGAGAGATGGGGTGCCCTGGCGCCTTTCCTGCCCTCTTCTCTAGCAGCAGCTGGAGTTCCTTCGCTCCGTGCTCTGCCGTCCTTTTTTTTTTTTTTAAAGAATTTCTGCAGTGCAGAAGCAGCAGCAATTCTCCGGAGGTTGGGGGGAAGGAGGCTTGCTTTCCCAGCATCTGGTCTTTCAGGTGGCCACCTGCCCTCTCACCTCCGTCTGATGGTTAGGGACAGCCCGGCAAATGCCAGCGGACAGCCTGCCCCTTTCGTGTGGTCCTCCGCCATTGCTAAAACATTAAACATAAAAGGCGAACTGACAAATGGTTCAGCAAAGGATCTTCATATGCATACAAAGGCCACCTCTCCTAAAATAACCCCCCCCCCCCCATTGAGGAGGGGTCCCATTCCCCTGGCGTTCTGGAGGCTTCTAAAAAATCTAGCTTTTCAAGGAAGCCACTGGCAACTGAATGCAATTATCACGGCTTGTTTTCTTACTCTCGGTTGCTGTATTGCATTCCTGTTTTGATTATAACCTGCATCTGTACACAGATTAGGATCTTTCCAGAGTGAGGCAATAGAATAGAATCATTTCCTCAGTAAATAAATGGATTTTCTTGAAATACTCTTTAGTTTTATTTCCACCCACCTTAGCAGAATATTCTTCATTGCTAGGAAGGATCTCTGCTGGGAACTCAAGAAATGGGTTTTAAATCCTCTGGCCCCACCATCCAGGGTCAAACGTAGAAAGCTAGAGAGATTACAGTTGTTTCCCTAAGCTTTCTGTGCATAGACAAAAACCACATCCAAAGAACATTCCCAGTTGGAACTTACAGGATCTTGAAATAGAAATTACACAACCTGGCAGTTCCCTGTTTCTAATGTTGCCAACTGTAGCTGTGAGGAAACCTCTCCAATCTCTCTGCACTGGAACAAAATGACGTAAACCTAGCCTGTGAAACAAGCAATATATCAGGTTCACAACTCCCTGCAAAACAAAAATGTAGGATGCAGTGCCACCTATTGACTAAGAACAAGAATGATCTGGTGGGTTATTTTGCTGGACTTTTAGAGGACAAATCAACTACATTTACAACAGCATCAGAATCAGCTGAAGATGTATATCTTGTTAGCATCGAGCATGCATTGCCAAATCGGAAAAGGAGAATTGCATTAGATATGCAACAAGGGATCTACATCATTTTCTTTTCACAGTTTCATAACCACTGATGGAAAACACAACAAACATGACTGCCGGTTTTCAGTGTGAATCAAACCATTGAAATATTCTTTTATTTAATGTTTTTCTGTTCCTTTTCCACTCATAGACTTTGGCCCAGAAAATCATGTTTCTTGCAATTCTTGTAATAAGATTGGGACTTGGTCAGGGACTTCTGTCGTCACTGTGAGTTGTGTTGGGAGGGGGGGTTGCATGAAGGGAGGCTCAGCCAATCTCATTGTACACATGTTATACTCTGACAATAACTGATATTTTCTATTTTAAACTCTTTTTCTCTTCTTGCTAAATCTATTTTAAGACTTATCCTACAATTGGTTGGTATAGCTGAGAAGGTTCTGAGAATAATAAAAAAAGGAACTAGATTTATTAGTAAGACTCTGAAATGTTAGTAATAGCTTCCTAACAGACAGGAAGCAGCAGGTGAAGTTAGGCAGAATCACATCTGATACCAGTACAATTAGCACAGGGCTCCCCCAAGGCTGTGTGCTCTCTCCAATTCTCTCTATATACCAATGATTGCATCTCAAAACATCCATCTGTTAAACTACTGAAGTTTCGAGATGATACTACGGTGATTGATCTCATGTGAGACAACGTTGAATCCGCATACAGACAGAAGGTTGAACTACTTGCCTCATGGTGCGACCGGAACAATCTGGAACTGAATAAAACCATAAAATGGTGATAGACTTTAGGAGAAATCCTCCCATACTACCACCTCTTACAATACTGGACAACACAGTATCAACAGTAGAGACCTTCTAATTTCTAGGTTCTATCATATCACAAGACCTAAAATGGACATCTAACATTAAAAATGTCATTAAAAAAGCACAAGGAATGTTATTTCTGCACCAACTTAGAAAGCTCAAACTGCCCAAGGAGCTGCTGATACAGTTCTACAGAGGAATTATTGAGTCTGTCATCTGCACCTCTATAACTGTCTGGTTTGGTTCTGCAACGCAACAAGACGGACACAGATTTCAGAGAGTAATTAGGACTGCAGAAAAAACAATTGCTACCAATCTGCCTTCCATTGAGGACAGGTAAACTGCATGAGTCAAAAGAGTATTCTAGATGTTCAAAGGGTCATACTTTTTTCTATTCTTTGAAACTATAGGTTATGCATAGCCAAGAAAATTACACCCAAAAGATAACTAGAAGTGTGCAGGGTTCAAATATTACATTTTAAACCACTTTACTTTACATTTAAAGTTATATATAAATACACAAAACTTCCAAAATAAAAACCTAAGCATGGCATCTGGGACAGAGAGAGTGAGGAAGGAGAGAATGTTATCATCCTTAGGGGCCAAATATAAAAATAGATAGATAGATAGATAGATAGATAGATAGATAGATAGATAGATAGATAGATAGATAGATAGACAGACAGACAATTAATTTGTGGATCTAAGTCAGAGCATGCACTTCATCATGGGGATAAGGAATAATTTAATTCTCTCTTCCACTCTCCTTTTCATAGTCCTATAAAATAACCTCTATAAAACTATAACTTCCATTTCAGATGATATCTCCAATAGAAACCGATAACTGTGGTGGATAATTGAAAGAATCTATTCACCACAAACTAAATAGGAAAAAATTACTATATCTAGCTTCAAGCAAAAACCTGAGAACAAAACTATGACAATGAAAGGCAACCAACTAAATTTGGAGCCACCACATTATGTACATTTGTTTGAATATTTATTGGTTCTAGGACTGTGTGGTTTCCACAATCCAATCCACTATAATATTAACATAATAAAATATAACAAAAATCTGGCCATGCACTATCATATATACATCATTTTTTTCCCAGTCTTTCAAAAGAACAAGACTTTATAGAAGGGTTTCTCAACCTTAGCAACTTGTGTGGACTTTAACTCCCAGGAAGCTCCATGCTGGCTGGGGAATTCTGGGAATTGAAATCTACACATCTTAATATGGCTAATGATGAGAATCACTGCTTCAGAAACATTCCAGAAAGATCTATCCTAAATTAACAGTGCAAAAGAAAATGTTTCTTCTTTCTTGAAAAACATTAATCTTGGCCATGGTGACACAGTAGTTAGAATGCAGCATTGCAGGATGACTGTGCCCGCTGCCAAGAGTTCAATCCTGATAGGCTAAAGCTTATCAGCTGACTCAGCTTTCCATCCTTCTGAGGTTGGTAAAATGAGGACCCAGATTATTGGAGGCAATATGCTGATCTTAAATCGCCTATAGAGGGCTGTAAAGCCCCTATGGGGCAGTGTTCTGTCTCACCTGTAACCACAAGGTGAGAGTCCAAATTCCCAAAGGAAAATACACAAACAGACAGGACCAGGAATGACGGAGTTAAATTCCTTTGACTGGAGGAATCCTTGACAGTCTTCCAGAAGCTACCTGCCAAGTCCGATAACAAACAAGACCATAAATCAAGAAGCAAATGCCTCACGGAGAGAGTTTATCCAAGATGCTATCACAAATAAACAAACCGACCCAAACAGGAAGTCAGAGCTAACACGCCTCCTTATATTCCCTGAGGGGCATGTCAGTCTCTTTTCTTTTTACATTGTATGTCACATTTCTGCCTGTGTCTTAGCCTTGCATCAGACCAGCATTTCTCAGCTTGATCTTCAGCTAATGACTCCAGCACACTCTCCTGATTATCTGCCGACAGCTGAGGCACAATCAGGGAGGAAGTTTCTGGAGAGGAAGATGACTCCGAAACTTCTAGCAAAGCAGGCTCAAATCTTAGAGCCAAGTCCTCTTCTTCCTCCTGACTCCCGTCTATGTCACTCAACAAGGCAGGCTCAAACCTTAATGCCAGATCTTCCTCATCACTCGAGCCTATGTCTTCTGACAGAGCAGGTTCAAACCTCCGAGTCACAACAGGGAAGTATATAAGCCCACTCTCTCTGTCCCAGATGCCATGCTATTGGTATTCATATTTGAGGATAATCCTGACATGACATCTAAGATCAAAAGAACTGAAACCAAAGATTTAATGCAGGAAGGATTTGGCCTATTGAGCCATTCAAGAATTCCTCCTCCCTGGGAGTCTGCTTCTTTCTGGTTCAAAGGAAACATGTCTGTGGGAAGGGATTATCAGGGAGGATTAAATAATACTTTTACCTACTTCCTCATTGTATAAAATTGCTACCAATTTTTGCCTCCCCTAAAGCTGACCCAGTTTGTGAACCTGAAGAGAAACCAGGGTAAGAGGTCAAAATCAATGAGAAAAATTCAAAGAGTCACCTGAGAGCAAGATAGGTGGTATATAGATATAATAAATAAATACAAAGGAGGATCAAAGATTATTGATGATCAGATGCAATGAGATGATCTCTGTTTACTGTTGGAACTGGAATCAGAGAGGATACCACCTGGTGTGAAATTAGAGCATTTTGATTTGCACAAGACAAACTCCCAGCGGAGCAGGGCAAGCCTCGTGGGTGGGTGAGGGGGGGCAGGAATCTTCCCTTGCCTGCACTCCAGAAATTTAGAGACTGGAAAGAAATACAGGTGAAACTCCAAAAATTAGAATATCGTACAAAAGTTCATTTTTTTCAGTAATGCAACTTAAAAGGTGAAACTAATATATGAGATAGACTCATTGCATGCAAAGCAAGATAGTTCAAGCCATGGTGTGTCATAATTGTGATGATGATGGCTTACAGCTCATGAAAACCCCAAATCCACAATCTCAGAAAATTAGAATATTACATGCAATCAATCAAACAAGGATTGTACATAGAACAATATCGGACCTCTGAAAAGTATAACTATGCATATGTATTTGGTTCGGGCCCCTTTTGCAGCAATTACTGCCTCAATGCGGTGTGGCATGGAAGCTATCAGCCTGTGGCACTGCTGAGATGTTTATGGAAGACCAGGATGCTTCAATAGCGGCCTTCAGCTCTTCTGCATTGTTCAGTCTCATGTCTCTCATCTTTCTCTTGGCAATGCCCCATAGATTCTTTATGGGGTTCAGGTCAGGTGAGTTTGCTGGACAATCAAGCACAGTAATCCCATGGGCATTGAACCAGGTTTTGATGCTTTTGGCAGTGTGGGCAGGTGCCAGGTCCAGCTGGAAAATGAAGTCAGCATCCCCATTAAAGCTCATCTGTGGAAGGAAGCATGAAATGCTCCAAAATCTCCTGGTAGACGGCTGCGTTGACCCTGGACTTAATGAAGCACAGTGGACCAACACCAGCAGATCACACGGCTCCCCAAATCAACACAGACTGTGGAAACTTCACACTGGACTTCAAGCATCTTGCAGTGTATACCTCTCCATTCTTCCTCCAGACTCTGGGTCTTGGTTTCCAAATGAGATGCAAAAGTTGCTCTCATCAGAAAAGAAGACTTTGGACCACTGAGCAACAGACCAGTTCTGTTTTTCTTTAGTCCAGGTAAGACGCTTCTGATGTTGATTGTTATTCAGGAGTGGCTTGACAAGAGGAATATGACATTTGAAGCCCATGTCCAGGATCCGACTGTGTGTGGTGGCTCTTGATGCACTGACTCCAGCTTCAGTCCACTCCTTGTGAAAGTGCCCAACACTTTTGAATGGCCTTTTCCTGTCAATCCTCTCCAGGCGGCGGTCATCCCTGCTGCTTGTGCACCTTTTTCTTCCACACTTTTCCCTTCCGCATAACTTTCTATTAATGTGTTTTGATACAGCACTTTGGGAACATCCAACTTCTTTTGCAATTACCTTTTGAGGCTTTCCCTCCTTATGGAGGGTGTCAATGATGATTTTCTGCACAACTGTCAGGTCAGCAGTCTTTCCCATGATTGCGATTCCTACTGAACCAGACTGAGAGACCATTTAAAGGCTCAGGAACCCTTTGCAGGTGTTATGGCTTAATTAGCTGATTAGAGTGGGACACTTTGAGATAGAATATTGAACCTTTTCACAATATTCTAATTTTCTGAGATTGTGGATTTGGGGTTTTCATGAGCTGTAAGCCATAATCATCTCAATTATGACAAATCACCGCTTGAACTATCTTGCTTTGCATGTAATGAGTCTATCTCATTTATTAGGTTCAGCTCTTAATTTGAATTACTGAAATAAATGAACTTTTGCATGATATTCTAATTTTTCGAATTTCACCTGTAACTGGAGCAAAGTGAGGTCAAGAGACAGGCAATGTTCCCTTTAAGCTGCCCCTGGAGCTTCATTTATTTATTGGGTTATAACCCATTTATTATTTATTTATGTATTGTATTTTATACCCTTTTTATCTCAAATTGATACAAGGGTTGAGATGGGGGATGGGAATTATCACTATAACCCGATGAGGATGGCTGAACCAAAGTCACTCACTTAGGTAAGGACTTAACACGGAATCTTCCTGGCCCAGATCCAAACCCTTAATCACTATACAATTTTTTTTTCTCCCTAGTGTTTTCCTGCAAACACAGGGTCTGCTTTTTTTATTTAACTGAGTTGATCCATTGGTTTCAACTGAAATTGACGAACCAATTTGTTACTTGAGCCTGATGTCATTGCAGACTGAAAGAGAGTGACTGGCCCAAATTCATCCAGCTAAGATGGAAGTAGAACTCACCGTCTCCTGCTTTCTTAACCATTAGACTATACTATACTGTTTTTTTTTTTAAGTAGTATCACTTGGTCTTTGGGGCATAATATATGCCACCCTCACATCTTCTCAGCCATAAAGGTTCCCTTCAAGAAGGGCTGCCAGAGGTTTTGCAAGTTGTCAGTGGAATCATTTCCAATGCCACAGCGCCCCCCTTCCCACTCCTCCATCCAGTGGCCCAGGAACCATACTGAAGTACGCAGGGAATAACAGCAGCACTGATGAGCGTGCAAAGAGAAATGAAATGTCAGAAAGCAGCTGGGATGAGAGCAGGGAAAGGAGGCTCTTCTCATTCCTGAAACCTCCCAGGGAATCCTCGCTTTCAGAAACACACTGTGTGGGGAGGTGTTCCTCTCACAGCATTAATACCAAGAAATGAAAGCCAGAATTCTTGGGGGCTGACCAGTGGAGGAAAAGCTGCAAACAGCTAGGACTGTATTCCATTCATGATTGGAGGAGTAGAGAGTGTTGAAGGAGGTTCGTTAAATAGACAAAAGCTTCAGAAAGGAAGGGGTCTTAACTAGTAACACCTGAAAATGGTCCTCGATGATTTGTTGGATTGCCTACACACCACTTCCTTATAAAAGGCTTTAAAAGTGCTTGCTTGACATAGCCTGAACTATGAATGAGCCCATGACATGCAACTTTAGTCAACGAAGCAAACCCATTCATCAGGTAGTGAACCCTGCGCAAAGACGTATTTTTTTAAATCTTGGGGAGATGAGGAGAAAGCTTTCATCTTGGTCTCTTCCTGAAGCATTGCGGAGAAGATCCTGGAAGACACTAATAATATATCCTGTGAAGTTGATTGGAGCACTTAATCTTTGCGGAACATGTCAGTTCCAATACAGAAAGCATAAGGTCAAAGCTACTAGCGGGGAGTGAGGTGACATGTACCTGTTATAAATAACAAAATAAAAACATTAGCACACGGAATTTAATTGGGAAATCTGTTGGCAACCTGTGCGAAATGATTAGAATAGGCATCATAACCTTATATCTGGCCATCAGAAAACTCATGCAATTTCTAAGTCTCTTGAAACAACATTCCCTCGCAGAACATATTACAATAATCTAATCAGGTTTATATTGCATAAGATATTGCATAGTGACTAGGGGAAAGTATTGATGCTAAATCAATTATAGTTGTTAAGAAATCCTTACCACATTATTGATTTGAGCATGCAAAGGCACTCCTAGATTACAAACTGTAGAACTACTCTACTCCTCCAAGGGGGGAAAAAAACGCCCTTTTTTAAAAAAAGGTTAGAATCCCATACTTCCATGAAAGTAGCCTGGAGGAAAGAAGTGGAGCTTGCAGGACTCTGCAGTTCAAAAGCTGCAGTGAGGGACAGTAATTGTACAATCTGGTGCTGCAGGGCTATCCTTAAGAATTTCCTCTCTATTTTAAGGTCTTTTAAATACTTCAGGGAAGAGCTGTCTAAGAGGTCCTGACATTAGTTTCACTTTGGGCTGCCCCAGTGGGATGGGCATGGCAAACAAAGCAGACATGGCTTCACACACGATGAAATTATCAGAAAAGCATAGACCAGTGTTTCTCAGGATTTCAACTCCCAGAATTTTCCAGCCAGCATGTTATCCGCAATAAACTAGAACTAAGGAGAAATTTCCTGACAGTTAGAACAATTGATCAGTAAGAAAACTTGCATCAAGAAGTTGTGAATGCTCCAACCCTGGAAGTTTTTAAAAGGAGATTGGACAACCATTTGTCTGAAATGATATAGCGCTTTCTGCCTGAGTAGTGGGTGGGACCTCCAAGGTCCCCTCCAATGCTGTTATTTTATTATTCTATATTACATTGTGCCATACCTCTATACCAGGGTGGACTGCTACAGGTTCGCCTGGGTTCGGGAGGACCCGTTGCTAATGTTATAGCTGGTTTGCGAACCACCAAATCCCACCCCCGGCTGGCCCTGACCACCCCGCCCCTCCCTGGAGTCTCCCTGTGGCCGTTTTGGATGCGAGATAAGTTCAGGGGGCGTGTGGAGGTTCTGCGAGGGGAAAAGCGGGCCTCCCAGAAGTTCCGGAAGTCCAGAAACAGGCCTGTTTCTGGCCTCCAGAGCCCGAGGAGGCTGTCTTTGCCACCCCAGGGGCCCAAGGAAAGCCTCCAGAGCCAGGGGAAGGTGAAAATGCCCCAACCCCCACTGTGGTGGTGCAGGAGGCCAACTAAGCCATGCCCACCATGGCCACGCCCACCCAGCAACGGGTAGCAAACCCATTGCTTCAATTTTTGAAGCCCACCCAAGATTATGTGTGTGTATGTGTGTGTGTGTGTGTGTGTGTTTTACATGACTTTGAAATAACATATAGTTCATTTTTGTCATAATGATATCCAGATATTTTCAATCGTAGGACACATTTCATTACTGAATTATGTTTAATTTCCTATTTTCCTATTTTTACTAATATCTTTTTCTGATTATCAATTTTGAAATCTACTAATGTGCCAAAATCTTTCAATTTGTCCATGAATATTTCCATTTCCAATGATCTTACAGAGCCAACTCTAAATCGCCTGCAAAAGCTCTTAATTTTTAAATTTTAAAAATTCTTTACACCCATAATCATATCATCTTGTTCTTATATCCCTATTCAATATTTCAAATCCAAAATAAATAATGAAGAGACAACAGGTGCTTCATCTTGTTCCTTTTTATATCTTCTTAGATCTCCCTTAACATGTAGTGTAAATTGATCTTACTCACTTCATAAAATTCTCTCCATAGTTCATATTTTCCAAAATTTTGAACAACAAAATCCAGGTCAAATGGAGTTTATCTTTGTTCTGCTTATTATTCTCTGGATGATATAAAGCAGACAGAGTAACTCCACAAAACATCCATAACAAAATATTTTTTATTGGTTCATCGGATATCCTCATAACTCACATTTGTGACAAAGTTCTTCTTAATGTCCAATCCTTTGCATATCTGTCTTGTAGTGTAGAAAGATAAAAAGGTCTCAACCCCATGATTGAAGCAGCTGCATGGTATGGTGGTTTCAGACAAGAGTGAGGGAGCCTCCCCCAACCCAACAAGGGTCAATATAGTGACCAATTGGGATTACAGATGTGGTGACGTGACATGGACTACATTTCCCAAGATACCTTTAACTACATTTACCATGATGCATTCCCTTAAGGGAACAGCTCACAATTCCTAAGTAACTATCCCAAATCCCATTAATTCTAAACTGTCCGGACAGCAGAATCTTTGTTTGAGAAAATCAATGTGACTTGTTTGTCATTATTACTTAACCGATAACAGATAGAGTTGGAAGGGACCTTGTAGGTCATCTAGTCCAACCCCCCCACCCAAGCAGGAGACCCTACACCATTTCCGACAGATGGTAGTCCAATCTCTTCTTGAAAGTCTCAAGTGATGGCACTCCCACAACTTCTGAGGGCAAAGTGTTCCATTGGTTGATTGTTCTCACTGTCAGAAAGTTTCTCCTTATTTCCAAGTTAAATCTCTCCTTCAGTTTCCATCCATTATTCCTTGTCTGGCCTACAGGCACTTTAAAAAATAGCTTGACTTCTTCCTCTCTATGGCAGCCCCTCAAATATTGGAAGACTGCTATCATGTCTCCCCTGGTCCTTCTCTTCACTTGACTAGCCATGACCAGTTCCTGTAACCGTTCTTCATATGTTTTAGTCTCCAGTCCCCTAATCATCCTGGTTGCTCTTCTCTGTACTTTTTCTAAAGTCTCAACATCTTTTTTATAGTGTGGTGACCAAAACTGGATGCAGTACTCTAGGTCTTACTAAGGCTTTGTAGAGTGGTATTAGTACCTTCCTTGATCTTGATTGTATCCCTCTGTTAATACAATTTAGGATTGCATTAGCTTTTTTGGCTGCTGCTGCACACTGCTGGCTCATATTTAGCTGGTTGTCCACTAAAACTTAGTTGTCCCTCTCACAGTTACTGCTACTGATATAGACTGCTATCCAGTCTATATGTGTACTTTTGGTTTTTCTTGCCTAAGTGTAGGACTTTACTTTTCTCTACGTTGAATTTCATTTTTAATACTTAAAATATTCCAAAATAGCCAACACATTTCTAACTATCTTTTAAATAAAATCCTACACTGATTCTCATGAATACATTCTTGTAAAATTATTTTCAATCTATCAGTTAGAATTGTTATAGATCTGTTCATAATCTGCCTGTTCCTCTGTAAATTTCAGTAATTTTGTTTCTTTAGATACCAATAGTCGTCTATTTTCTCTACAGGAATGTCACCTCCTTTATAAGAACTTGGAACAATATTCATAAAATGCTTTTTGCATAGCCACGTTGTCCATTTATATAGTTTGTCCCTCTTATAATTTCAGTATTATTTTCTTTATGTAATTTATATGCTGGTTTCTATTTCTCTGATAGCATCTCAGTCTGCCTTAACAGAACAGAGATGCCAGACCGGACCAAACTCTCTTCCCCAATATAGTCCGGGATGGTAGAAAACTGAGTTTTACTTGTTATGTAAATTGGAATAATATTTGAGTTGTGATTTCAAAATCCTTCTGCATCAACAAAAACTAGCAGGGACAGGAACAAAGTAGTCCAGCGGGGCTGTAAAGGAAATTACCTAGCCAGAAGCCACCCGATTTCACTCTCTGCAATTCGTCTAGAAAATTCGTTCAGAAAGCTGAACACGCTCGAAGAGAGCGACTTCCACGTGCTCGCTTGCAAACTACATTTCCCAACATGCTTCGCCGTCTACTGATGATGATGCACTAGAAAGGAGGTACTGCGAAAGCTCGTTCTCTGTTGTCAGAGCTTTAAAAAGCGGGGATTGAGCTGCGGGGGTCTCTCTTTCTCTCGGAAGGACACCCCCCCCTTTCAGTAGACTTGCATCAGAGGGAAGCGAGAAGGCCTGCCTGCTGTGTGCATTGGAAAGTAAGGGAAGGGAAGGGTAGGGAAGGGAGCTGAGAACTGGGCTCGCCTGCTCCCAGCGAAAAGTAGGCAAAGGCACAGCGCGGGGAGGTGGGTTTGAGTGTTTGATAGTAAAGAAAATTAGGAATGGGGAGGCGGACAAGAAAGCCAAATTTAAAATTTGTGTCTCGGGAGTAGACAGGTAGACACAAGGGTGAAGGGAGTGTGCAAAGCAAATGGGACAAAAACCTTCCTATTTCTACTGGGCGGGAGTTGCATAGATTAAGAACAACTATATGAGGTTTATTTTTTTCGAGTAAGGGGCGTGGGTGAACGCTTGAAGTAACGTGTAATGCTCCAATTACTGGGGAAAAATGATACCTTGTTCAGAAAACCTGGTGAATAGATAAGAAAGGAGGACAGTAGAATTTGAGAAGTTAGCAATAAAAGTGCCTGCCGCTTTTCAAAGGCTCGGTTACAGGAGTAAAGTTGGCAATAAAGCCAGTGTGAAACAATATACGAGGTACCTACATACATGCACACTGTTTCTGTGTCAGAGCACAAACCTAAACTTAATTCCTGAGAATTATGAGTCATTTTGCTTAAAATTCCAGTATTATATTTTGGTCCTGAGTTTTAGTCTGTGCATGCCTTGAGAAGGGTCAAATAATGGACTAATGAAGATTTGTAGTTTAAGACTGAACTGATGGTGTCAAAAAAGGATAGGAAAAAACAATCTATAAATGCTGGAAATGAAACAAAGTTTCCTTATTTAGTTACAGCTATCAAAAAGACATCACCAAATGTATTCTACAGGGTCTTTTGCTTAAAAGGTGATTAGATGATCCATCAATTAATAAATGCATCAACCTGGAATATAGAACTGAATATATTACACATTTTTTTGCTACCCAGAATTTCTGGCACCGGAATTAGCAAGGTAAGATTTTTAAGCAAAAAAAAAAAATCAAAAGAATGAGCAAGAGGTTTCCCAGTGCAGCACATTGGCTTGTAATATTTTGAAATAATAGTTTTAATGTACTCAGAGCCCCCATCCCCATCAACCATAACGTCCAAAGTCTTACTTATTATATTCATGCCCTTTCATCACCTTTTCAAATACTAATGAGTTTGCCAAGGTTTCTAGCTCCAGCAACCCCATTCTGTTATATTTGCCTGACTTGCCCTGGTAAGTTGTTGAATTTAGTCAATATTAATTAGTTCCAAAAATATAGATAAGAGCAAACTTAGACTTGGATGGGAGACCAACAAGAAATACCAGGTCTGTGGTTTACACTTGGGAAGTCAGAAAACTTCCCAGCAAAAGGGAATTGTAAACCTAAAGTAAACCATACTTTTGCTGAGAAAACCATGTCAATGAAATCACCAGAAGTTGATCCTGATTTACAAGAGACTGCTTTTAACATTTGGCTTCACATTTATTGAATTAAAGAATCTGAAAATACCCAAACCAGACTGTAACCTCCCTTAATTCATGATTTAGATGTCTTCTAATGACTGTTAAATAAAATGCTCCAAAGCAGACAGTTGATGTTATCCCTTTCTTCCCACATAACAGGTAATAGATTTCTATCTCCAAGAATTAATATAGATCAATAGATTAAGATTCAAATAGCTGAATCTTAATCTGTGGAGTCCTTAAATGCCCAGTTTGTAGCTGTTTCATTACCCAGCATTACTCAATGCTCTGATCAGAGTACTGATGTTATTGTTGGGTAATGAAACATCTGCAAGCAAACAACATCTGCAAGCTCAGTGAGCACTAAGGACTTCCCAATTCAACTCTGAGCTATATATATATATTCTCTTTAATTGATCTTGAATTTGAAGAAATCAAGATAAGTTTTGGGAGGAGTAAAAAAAATATAACATAATATGGGAGGTAAAAATGAAGGCTTACCTAGCAACGTATATGCCTGTTCTTTAATTCAAATATGTTACTCCTTTGAAAAAGCTAAAGAACTACATGAAACTACCAGGAACCTTCATTGCAAGCTAATGTCTGTTTAGTTGGATTTTTATTCAAAGCCAAGCTGAATAAAAGTTAGCTAACTATGGTGGAAAGGCTATTTTGGGAACTATATGCTGGAGTTTAAAAAGAAAAAGTAATTGGTCACAATAGTTCTCATCCTGCTGTAAGAATGAATGCCTAATCAGGAACCTCTTAAGAGTTTTCAAAGCATCCTGCAATTAGAGATGATGAATGGGTTGGAAAAGGACACACACACATACACACCCTCACTCACTCACTACCATTACTCTGAAGTTTTCTTTGTTGGACTTCATACCAAAGGAATAAGGTGGTAAGAATTTAGAAATGGTAGAGAATTATTGCATCACTTTGCAGGTATGAGATTACCTGCTTAATAGTCTCTGCTGAGAACGAGTAGAAAACGTTTGAGATTAACCAGTTAGACCCTTCTAGTATGCTATTCTAGATACTTCCTTGCAAAGGGGGGTGTTTTTCAGTGTGTGGAACCATTCCAAAATCCCCATGTGCAGCCAAAAGTGATTTATTGCCTGAAATACGCCCTACAACATCACCTTTTGTGGTTTGGCCAGAATGTATAGATTGGGTAGGCAGCCCTGAAATGACTAAAATAGCCGTCATCCATTTTTGCAGGCATGTTGGTTTGATTTTGTCACTTCTTAATTGATTGTTACTGGTTAACGGGCTAGTTGATCATTCTAACGCTTGTCTTTTGGATAACCTAGTTCCATTTGAGGATTAACACATTCATTTTGCTATTGGGGCACAAATTAAGCTGTCGAGAATCTTAGTCTGATTTTATTCCAGTGTTTGGCAATTCTTCAGGTGCTCTTTCCTTACAAGTGATATAGAAAGCCCTGCCAGTAAATGTCCTGGATATTGGATATCAGTACCTTACATATCTATCCAAAAATTCAACTTGCTCTTTTGAAAGCACTGTAGCCAATTTACCAGACATTTGGTCTGTGGCAATCCAAGAAAAAGATGTTCTCAGTTCAAAGTGCCTGATTATGGAATTTCCTCTCTGAAAATTTGTCATTTGTTAGCTTGAGGTGCCAACTAAAGAATGACCTTTTGGCTTTGGCTGAACCTATATTGAAGAAAGTGGCTCTTTCTAATTAAAATTGTATTTAAAACAGTTGCATTAAATCATGACAAAATATTCCACTCCAGCGAAGGTAGTTGAACTGGTCCTTCAAACAATCAAAAATCAAAGTGTGCAGGGGGTGGGTAGGTAGAAAGGAGAGGCCTTTCTTAAAAACATTTGCTCAACAAATAAAGAAGAATGTCAAGAATCAAAAGTTTCAGTTTCTGGCTAAAGTAAGCTCTTGAATATTCAGTGTGGATATTCTTGACTTTTGTGGCACTTAGTTATAATTCAAGCTGGGCAACTTAACAAATGTTGGGCCAAAATATTTTTTGCCAAAATATTTAAAACAGATGCAAGGAGACCAGTAAACAGAACGTTAAAAACATTGTAATCTATGACTTGCACTTATATTATAAAGCTTACCCCTTCTGCTCTATTTGCAAGATGTCTTGATAACTTCAGAAACAAACTGATATAGGGATCATTCTGAATATAACACCATTTCCTGATCACTTTATGGAAGAGCGAGCTAGATCAGGAATGTAGGATTGTGGTTTGCTTACTTTCATCAGAATAAGATAAAAGGCAAGCTTAAGTTATATAAGAGAATGAAATACAAGATGTTTCTTAGGATTACCTCTTGCTCCTTTAAAATGTTTGTTCTCAATACTATACACAGTTTTATTATTTGTGGACACAAACAAGCTTTGCATAGTCAATAATCTCTTAGTGGAAAATTTTCAAACAAAATTTTAACAGATAGGATCAGGACTTTTTGGGCAAAACTACTCCACAATACAGATTTACAGCATGTCTTAAGATTCTACACCCTTTTAATGCTATCCTTCATTTGTCCATTGCTAGATTTCAAAAAATGGCATAAGCTATTAAAATGTCCTGGGATGTTGGTTGCATTTTTGTTTGCAAGCTAAACATGAACATATCCAGCATTATACCATATAATCTCCCTGAGGATTTTGCTTCCCTGTGAAAATAGCCTACCTCTAACTCCCTGAAATCTGAAATGGATGTTCCTTCACTCCTCCAGCCTTTCTTGAAATGCTGAAAAGGGTTAAATTCTTGGTGAAAGTTTGGGCCAACATTTTTAAAAGTATGAATAGACACAGAATGTACCATATTCCATAGTCCTGCATTTTTCATTGGATCTCTGTAACATTTCTCTTTCATGAAGAAAAGAGAATATGAAGGCACTACTTAAGAACAGAAAGAGTTATTTTTTGCCATTTAGTTTTAAGTTTCCAGCCTTCTCTGGCTGCTATTCACTGAAAATAAAGTAACTTTAAGGAAAGTTAAATACTATAATTGGTGTACTCCACATCCCATCCTTGTATGCAGCTGCAATTACAACATTGAACAAAACTGATGTTAAAATAATGTAAAACTGGCAAAGCTTTTTTTTAAAAAAAGAACCATAAACTAACATTAAAGTACTTAAAATCTATAAGTATTGTATAATATCATTGTAAGCCATGCATTTATAATGTATGCAGAATTGAAAAAGCAAAAGGAATACGTTGATTTGGCCACTCCAGGAATAGGTTGCTTCCAGTCCAAAGTTTAATTTTTGAAAAATTGCTGGGACTTCCCCAGATTAATGTGGTAATGGGAGGGGCAGGAGGGGGAAGTGAATATATCAGTTCTCCAGTACATTATATTATTGGGGAGTATATATTGCATATACATAAAGAACTATTAATTACTAGCATTGATGATACCTAGTTTGAGTAATGAAATGTCTGCAAGAAAACAACCAAGCTCAGATAGTATCAAGGACCACCCCCAGAAGATCTATTAATTCAGCAAAAATTTCCCCTTCCCAAATCTGCCTACAGAAGCCAGACCATAACAAAAAAGAAACATGGGGGAAAGTGGTTTAAAGGTACAATTGCCTTAAAGAAAGTGACAATGATGTGATATATTGTTTCTCCCATGAATATACCTTTTCTCCCCATTGTCATTTCTAATTAGCTATACTAAAGTCTTAATAGAAGGAACACCTCAGCTTGAGGGCTAGACTAAAAGGTTGAATGAAATCCCCAAAGAAAGAAGTAATAAACAATTTAGCACAAACATCTGCACAGGAAGTCATTAGGAGTTAATCTCAAGCTCCATCTTTTCCTCAGCAAACCCTGATAATACATGTTTTCCACAGGCAATGATGCTACGGTATTCTCACATTATTTCCCACCTGCTTTGAAAACCTTGATAACAATAAATATTTCCACAATGATGTTACAGTATCTTCTCATTATTTCCCCATATGTTTTGAAAAGTAACTTTCAATTTCAATTATTTGTATTAAAGGAGGCCAGTTAATACTTTTATCACAGCAAAGTCCTAATGATAGTAATAATCTCCAACGTTCTTTTCTGTTATTAGACAGGGTTGCCAGGGATTAACTACCATCTTTAAAAAAAATTAAAAGATGGACACAACTTCTCATCTCTCAACATCCATTCCCACTGAAGCGAAAGGAAAAAGTTGTAAAAGAGCAGCATTTTGGCATTGCAAACGTGATGTGCAGTTTTTTTTCCCAATAGTCTTTTACATTTAGCTAATAGAATATCAGTAGGCCTCTTAAGTGGAAAGGTATTTGCAAAGATTTGAATGAAATTAGCTTTAATGCTGTGCCCCCTGACTTAAGTTATTTGGCCCAGATGTTTCCATTGCTGCAATTCTGTAAACTGAATGATATAGATATATGATTATGTTATATTGCTCAACTCATCTTTTCAAACTTCTTATATTTCCTCAAGGTGCTCCAGATGGAAAAGGTCACATGAATCAATAGTTATGTGTCCTTGTGCCTATTGACTCAGTAAGTGTCTTTTAAAATAGGTTTATCATTTAGGAATAATAAAGGGGACTGCTCGACCCTTGTTTAAGCATAGTACTCATCTTGACAATCTGCCAAGAGATGAAGATATGTTTCTGAGTCATGTCATGTCTGATTATTGTGTATCATGTCACGTTTGATTGCGGGTCCTGTGCAGGGACAGCTGATCAATTGACAAAATCCTCCATGCATGCTTTCAAAATTCCAGGTGGATTGGCTTGCCCCCCACCAAAAAAGGCTGGGGCACTTAGCGTTCACTGACTGGCAGTTGTATTCCACAATCTCATATCAGAATATTTATATGCCTTCCTTTTTTAATATAAAACTTCTAAACGACTCTCCCCACCCCTTATCCTCTGAAGGTCTAAGTGAGTAGCCAGAATTTTTTAATAATTTCCAAGAAGTAGCTCAGATAATTTTTGGTGTTTCTCATTATGCCCAGGTAACACTGCTGCTTTGCAAACTGTACTAGTTCCCATAGGTTTCCAGGTGTAATTCAAGGTACTGGCTGTCATCCGTAGTCCTCAATGGCATAGCACTGAGCTAATTGTGGAAATGCCTTTTTTTCCATAGAGCTGCTGCGAGTGTCCAGGATGGGAGGTGCTCCAGTCTCGGCTCCCACAGGCTGAGCTTGAAATTGAGGAACGCCTCTCACCATCACGTGGTCCTCTGGGCGCTCCCCCAGTTTTTAGCTCAGCCTCGTGGCAGTCAGGCTGTTTTTTTCTCTTGCTCCTGGTCGTTCAGCATTTTCAAAGTTTTTATTTCAAAATTGGACCCTACCTATCAGCAGCGCAGTGAGTTTGAGGTTGGAACTCCCTAGGGAGTTTTTCTCTTTGTAAGGGGGACCTTTTATGCCATTTTCTCCAGGGAAAATCTAGTGCTTCAAGCGCTACCCCCACCCCACCCCCTTCGTTTGCCGCCTATTTCGCTCCGTGCGAAGCCGCTCCGCTCCTTTTTCCTGCCTTACTCTCTGACCGCCGTTTCCCCCCCGCGAACGCCCTTTAGCCCAGGGAAACGCTTCCCTGTTTCTCCCAATGGTTTTTGTGGCCTGCTGGCCTTTTGCTTTCAGTCTGGGAGATAACCGCCGCTGGGTTTGCCTCCATTAATTCGCGGCCTCCATTTTGGGCTCCCTGTGGCGTCCGCCATCTTGGGTGCGCCCAGGAGCCGCCGCCATTTTGTGTGTGGCCGCATGGCCGTCCGCCATTGCTAGAGGCCCATAACAGGCTGCGTTTCTTTTTCTTGATCACTAGGCAGATCCTCGGACTGCCTACATCTCAGCCTGTACTTCAAATACTCTGTCAGGCTCCTTTTCAGAAAATAAGGGTCCGTTGGCTCCGCCCCCAGCAAGGCGAGAGTAGCAGCTCTGCCACCCCCCTCCCCGGTCCGCCCGGCAGGGGTAGCTGCTTGGCGTTCACTTTCCGGCTGATTGGCTTCTGGGCTAGGCCCTGCTCCTCAACAAATTTTTTAAAAAATTTTTGATCAAAAGGGGGATGCGAAACGAGTGCTGGGATCCCCGGCCTCAACGTAGGCCGCATCCAGACGTGCCAACCGTCTTGTATTAATTTAAAATTCCTTTTTTTCTCTCTCTCCAGATGGCAGATGACAATGCATCTCATGGCACTTCTTTGAAGGCCAAGTCAAAATCTCATCACCTGCGCAAACAGGCACAGGAGGTATCCAAAGCCTCCCAGAGGGATGCCCTCAGGCGGCACAGGGCTCTTGAGAAGGAGATTGACAGGCGGTCCAGAGAGTCAAGCTCTGTGCCCCTGGCTCCTTCCACCCCCACTCCTTCAACCTCCATCCATCCTCCTCTCCCCTCCTCCCCTGCTCCTTCCTCTTCCTCTCAGACTAGACAGGCCCCTGAGGCCACTTTTACTCCCACTGCTGCAGGCCTGCGCCCGGAGGAGCCTCATCCACTCCCCACGGTGGAGATCCCTGAGAACCTGAAACAATGGATGGAGCTGGCCATCCGGCAAGGGATAGCGCAAGAGCTCCAGCAGATGGCCGGTCCGGCCCTACGGCCTGCGGCCCCTGTGGTTCAAGCTCCATCAGTTCGATCACTCTCCGGATCAGAGGTCTCGCACGGCCAGGTAGCATCCCCCAGGGATTTAACCTTGCCTTTGGGGATGGAGGAGATGGAGACCCAGGAGCCCGGGGGACCTGCTCTCTTTGGGGACGAGGAAGACCTCGATTTGGGGTCCATCATGGGCAGTGAGCTCCTTTCGGGAGCAGACCCACTGGAGGGGGACATGTCGGAGGACGAGGGCCTCACTCCGGACCAGCCCGCATTTGTGGGGCTGTTTAAACCGCACCTTTTTAGGTCCCTTCTATTCAAGGCCAAGAATACCTCTGGCCTGACCCCCCACCCCGCTCCATCCAAGCCAGCGGCCTCGGGGGAGCCTCCCGACTCCATCTTTTCCCAGCCCGTGGTGGAAACTGATGTGATCCCTGTTCCACCTATCTTTTCCGATCTGGTCTCCAGGCAGCTAGCCTCCTGGGGCCCCCTCCCCCAACACTCAGGACAAGCGGTTTTTCAACCTTGACCCGCAGTTCTCCCTCTTGCTCGATCCCCTTCCTGTGGACGAGCCTATTGTAGGCCTTGCTTCCCGCTCAACTCCTAGCGATGCCCTCGAGGCACTCAAGCCCGAGGACAAACGAGCCGAGCTGGCCCTGCGCCGGCGCTCACCTTTCCGACGCTTGGGCAGTCAGAGCTTCCACTGCCGCATCCTTTTTTATCAGATCCTCTATCAAGTGGCTTCAACAGCTCAAACAGCATGTTCCCGCAACCAACCTCAGAGCGCAGCAGGACATCGCTAAGCTCACGGCCGCGGCCGAGTTTTCAGCGGACGCCACCTTCCAAGCCGCAAAATTTTCTACTAGGGCCATTTCGTCCCAGGTCACCGCCCGCCGCCTGCTCTGGCTCCGCCACTGGCAAGCGGACGTCAAAAACAGGCTAAGCTAGCCTCAGCCCCCATTCTGGGAGGAAACTTTTGGACCGGCTCTCAATCCATTCCTGGCCGAGACCCGTGACAAACGCAAGTACCTCCCCTCTCTTTCTCGGAGGATTGACTCCAGAGGTCCCCCTCCCTCCTTTCGCCAAAGTTCCTTCCGTTCCTACTCCTTCCCCCAGGTACTACCAAACCCCTTCCTACAGGCTCCCTCCACCTCTCGACCGGTCGGATTCTGAGAGGTCCAGAAGAGGTTCCTCATTCAAGTAGCCCTCCCGGGAATCCGGAAGCAGGCCGTCCCGTCGTTCCTGCTAATGCAACTGCGCCATAGGCGGCTGCCCCAAGCCAAAAAAAAAAAGAAGAAGAAGAAGTAGGCCAAACCCTACCTTGCCCCCTCTTCCTGTTTCGCTTCCCTTGGTCTTTCCTCTGTTCCAGGGTGTTAACCGAGGCTTCGGCGGCCTGGCCGCCCACCTGTGATCCTTCCCTGTCCGGCTCACGGCAGCCTGGACGACATCCTCAACCTCCCCTATCCTAGGGTCCTCGCCCAGCCAGTCACTGTTCTAGCACTTGACACCCTGCAAAACCATGAGCTCATGATCCAGTGGAAGAAAGTCACCCTTATCTCCATTCGAACCCTTCACTTGGGGGCATTGATCTCACTGCCCGGGAACCGGTTTTCTCTGTCTCCGGACAGGCGGTTTACTATCCACCACTCTTACAGGTTGAGACGGCATGAACAATTTTCCTTTTTAGACTTGCCTAAACTGTTGGGGTAGCTTATTCATATATCTGCATGATCCCTTGGGTCCCTTTCCATACCAGGTCCCTATAATGATTTCCGCTGTCGGACAACGTTCAGGAAGGAACGACTCGCAACTTCTGGTCGGAGTTCCCCTAAGAGTCCTCTTGTCCTTTCCTTGGTGGACCGGGCCGGCCATCAACAAGGGACACTACCTCAAGGAACCCGACAGGCTATCCGTCATCACGGTCGCGAGGCTACTCGGCTGGGGCGCTCTCGCCCTCCTCATCTCGTCCCAGGGCAAATGGTCGGCAACAGATCTTCCCTGCTCCATAGATTAGCTGGAGATCCTCGCTGTGCACCTGGTCTTCGCAGCTCTCTACCCCAGGTACGCGGACCTCTCGTTCTGGTCCTCACAAACATATCTCCAGACAGGAGGGCACTCAGTCAGCAAGGTTCATGAGGGAAGCCGAACGCCTCTTGCCGTTGGGCGGAACCGAATCTAGCCTCCATCAGGGCAGATCACACAAGGGTCATTGCACACCTAAGCATCTTGGTTCAGCAGGGCCACTCTGGCTCAAGCAGAAGGGACCCTCCGCCCCTCCCTTTCAAGGAGGCAGTCTCAATCTTCGGGCTCCCCACGGTGGATCTCTGCGCATCCTCTCTCAACGTCCAACCGATCTCCTCCAGATGACCCCCCCAAGGGGCGGGGAATCACAATGCCCTCCGTTGCCCTTGGGCTCCAGGGCTCTTTATCCCTCTCTCTCCCTCCCCATCATCCTTATGGTGATACACACGTTGGTTCCGGAAAAGGCAGAGATTTCCTTGTAGCCCCTCTATTGGTTCAGATGCCCTCGGTTTGCGATTTTCCACAACCCTTCGGTGGTTCCTCCTTGGAGAACCCCCCAGGCAGGATCCCCTGTCCCGGGGCCCTCCACTACATCCGAACCCCCCGTGGCCCCAACCGGCCGTCTGGAGGTCGAGCGGAACCGCATAAAGGCGCAGAATGTTTCCAGCCAGGTTATGGACACCATCCTGGCAGCCAGACGACCCTCTACCACCCGTATACACTACGTTACGCGGGTCGCCCTCTGTGCCCGGGCCCTCAAGTTCCATTTTAACCCTCTTCTCCCTCCATCGCTTAGATCCGGGATTCCTCAGGAGGGCCTCACAAGGGACTGGCTACCAATGCCCTAAGGCGTCAGATCGTTGCCCTCGCAGCGGTTTTCTCCTCGGTCGTTGGGGGATCCATTTCCCATCACCCCTTATCCGGGTTTTCCTCACGGGAGTTCCACCATACACCGTCTTCCGACCTGGGACCTCAGCAAGGTCCTGGTCACTCTTACCAAGTCCCCCTTGAACCCATTGGGGAGGCCTCTTTACAGTTTCTCAACCTCAAGACCGTTCTTTCTTGTGGCCGTCATCCGCTCTTCGGATCTCGGAGCTGGCAGCCCCTTCCATTAGACAGGATCTTGTGTTTTTCACTCTGATAGGGTCGTCCTCCGCCCTGACCCCACCTTCCTCCCCAATTAAATTCAGCATTTCACAGAGTTCAGGAGCTCGTACTCCCTAACTTCTGCCTCAATCCCTCGAGACAGAGGGAGAGACAGTGGCATTCCCTTGATGTAAGGCGTGCCTTGAGAGTGTGTATCAAACGCACCCAGCCTTTTCAAACGCACCCAGCCTTTCCGCAAGTCGGAGGCCTTGTTTGTGTCCTTCTAACCTGCTTCTCTTGGTCACAAGGCGACTCCCACATCCGTGGGCCGCTGGGTTAGGACTGCCATCGTCAAAGCCTACCAGGTACAGTCCATCCCCGTTCCCATGGGTACCATCACCCACTCCACTAGAAGTGCGGACCCCTCTGCCGCGTGGGCCACACAAACCATCTATAATCGACATCTGTAGGGCTGCCGCCTGGGCATCCCCATCTCCCTTCATCAAGCACATAAGATTGATGTATTTGCATCCGCCGAGGCCTCTTTTGGCAGGCGGTTTCCTTCAGCGGGTCCTCGAGGTTCCAGGAGAGGTTCCACCCCAGACGGGAGCCCGCCCACAGGACTCGCCAAGCTTTGGTATGTCCCATCCTGGACACTCGCAGCAGCTCTATGGAAAAGGGGCGTTGGTTCTTACCTGATACGCTTCTTTTCGTAGAGCTGCGTAGAGTGTCCAGCCCCACCCGTTAGTCCGTCTGGTGGGGAACCTCGCTGTTCGACCAAGCAAACTAATACTTTTTAGTTAGGATGAGAACAGGGCCTTCCTTCCTTCTCGTCTTCGCAAAACTGGGGGAGCGCCCAGAGGACCACGTGATGGTGAGAGGCGTTCCTCAATTTCAAGCTCAGCCTGTGGGAGCCGAGACTGGAGCACCTCCCATCCTGGACACTCTACGCAGCTCTACGAAAAGAAGCGTATCAGGTAAGAACCAACGCCCCCTCCCATTGTTTCTATTTAGCCCTCTAGAAACAGCAGAAAAGGCATGTTCTGGGTCTCTTCTGTCAAATAATATAATCTTGTTGGAATTCAGTTGTGTCTTCCTGTTGTATGGAATTATATCCTCCTGGAGATTTGGGTGGCCCCCAGCCCTATTAGCTTTTCATGAGGCACTGAAGACCTGCCTGTTTCTCCAGGTATTTGGGTCAAAACGTTAGGTGAGCTCTGCTGTTGTTGCTACATTTGAGGGGAGTTATTGTTTTATATTGGGGAAGGGGTTGTACACTGGGAGTTGTACAATTAATACTTGCACACCACCCAGACCATGCATCATCATTTTACCTTCTCTCCAGTATCTTTTTTTAATTAGAAAGAATGTGAGATCACATAGAACCGTATAACTTATGAACATCATATTGCAGGGAGCACTTAGAATGGGGAGCACTTGTGGCCCCCTAGATATTATTGGACTCCAACTTCTTGTCAATCCTGATTATGATGGTTCATGGTGAGAGCATGGAGTTGTAGCTCAAATGCTAGAGAACCACATATTCTCACCCTTGTACTAAACCATAGTTGGCCTTATTCCAGAAGAAAAAGAAGGAAAGGGTACAAATCCAGGTTTATCACTTGTCTGATCATGCCAAGTTAAATATCCCATATGTGATTGAAGACAGATCCCATCATTCCTTTCCAGCATTGCTAATTGGGAGTGGACATCCAGAATTTTTCAAGGACACAAAGTTGAGGAAGGGAATGATAAACTTGATTCGAATCAAGATAAAAGATAAAAGGTAAATGTTCTTCCCTTTAAAGAAAGGTACATAGTACCCTTGGCACATACCTTATTTGGTTACCCTAAAGCAATGTCACAAGCATCTCTTCTGCTTTCCTTACAGTAATGAATTATGTAACTAATAAATGATTGCCCTTTTGGGTTAGCCAATGAATTGTTTATATAATCTTCAGGTGGACCGTTGTGTCACTTGGGTGAAATGAATTTAAAATAAATATAAAGACAGAAGTTCAATGTAAATAGCAAAAAAGACCTGTGGATAAGAAATGCTGAATATTACTGGTACTACTTGACATATTTTGTTTAGCAGATGTCATTTTTGTTATCTAAGCATAGCTGAGGAGAAAAACTATGCTGGGAGAAGATTTTTTTTCTTTTTTAAATTTCACAGCACATGCTCTATTTCTTTGAGAAATCATTTTGTTCCATCCCTTATTCTCTTTTTCTGTTTAAACAGAATTGTTGCCGTCACATCTAGTTCTTTCCAAATATATCAGTCCTGCCCTGCCAGAGAGGTAAGCAAAGATTAATGTATGGATTAGGTAAATAATTTGCAGAAAACCTGGATCAATTGGGATTGTGGAACCAAGCCATAAGAATTATTCAATCCAAATATGCCCCTATTTATAAAGGTAGGCCTCAACTTACAAACATACATTAATGACTGTTCAAAGTTACAGTGGCACTGAAAAAAGTAACTTATAATTTATAACCATTGTAGCATCCCCACAGTCACATGATCAGAATTTGGGTGATTGGCAACTGGGATGTATTTAAAATGGTTGCAGTGTCCTGGGCAGGGGTCACCAATCTTTTGGACCTCAGGGACCACCAAACTTATAATTTTAATTCCGGGGACCATTAATATGAATTTTGACTGACGGTGGCTTGCTGATGTTGGTGGAAGAGAGAAAGACGGAGAGATCTAATCTAACCTCTCTCTTACACACACACACACACACACACACACACACACACACACACACAAACACACAGGCAGGGGTGGGATTCAAATTTCTTAACCAGCTCTGTGGGCATGGCCTAATTTGTGGGTGTGGCTTGTGGTCATGTGACTGGCTGGGAATAGCTTGTATGTAAATATTATAAATATGTAAATATAGAATTTTTTATTAAAAAAGAGAGCGACTTTTACCCAAAAGCAGGCAGAGCAGGCAGGCAGATTGAGTTGCTCACAGAAGCACAGACTTAGAGTTTTGTGTTTCTGCTATCGGCTAGCTGAGTCTACACTGCTTCTGTCCTAAGGAAGCTTTTAAGCAGAGCCGAAGATCTAAAGATTAGCTAAAAAGCAAAAAATCCACTGATTTCCTACTTTCTATCTAATCTAAATCTCCTGGCATAGCAGAACAGCTGATGGTTGGAAAAAGGAAAAATAGCAACTTAGCAGGCAAGTGAGTGAGTGGGCAGGGAAGGCAGGCCTTGTGTTTCTGCTCAGCCTGGATTAATTGCTTTGTGGGATGCTCTGGGGATGACATTTCTCTACGGACCACCAACATTTTCTCATGGACCACCGGTTGGTGACTGCTGTCCTAGGGTCATGTGATTGTCATTTGTTACCTCCCCAGCAACTTCTGACAAATAAAATCAAGGATTTCTGAAAAACCATGTTTCATTTAACAACTGGTAATTTGCTTAACAATCATAGCCAAAAAAATCATAAAATTGTCACTTAATCTTGCTTAACAAAAGAATTCTTGTTCCAGCTGTGATCGTAAGTCAAGGAGTACCTAAATCCAGAACAAATCAGTAACCTGGATTTTGTACTCTGTGGCAAATGGAAACTCTGCTAAGAGAAAGAAAGAATCTTACTTTCTCTTTGCAGAGTCACCAAATGGCCCTGGAAATGTAGAATTTACATTTTTCTTCTTTGCATTGACCGTTGCATATACAGTACAGTGTTGCAATCATCAGTAAAATAAAATTCCACTTGTCTGCTTTTAAGGACTTTATGACACTCTTTCATGAAACAAGCTAATTTCTATAGCTTGCTTTTTTCTTCACTGAGTCCTTTAAACAAATAACTCAACCATCCCAACTTTATAGACTTTTTACCACAATATAGAAATCTAACATGGCAGTATCTCCTAATGTGGTGGAGGAGAGAGTTCACCTGGATAAATATATGCTTATTTAGTCATAATTCAAGTTAGAGAAAGAGAATTGACTATGCATATTTCTGGACCTTTTGTTCTGTGGAAAAATCAGTGCTTCTGGAACCTTGTTCCTATCTTTTCACAGTTAAAAAAATCAACAATTCTTCTCACAGTCAAAAATCCATCAATTACTAATTACAATATTCAGTTGGATAAAAATGGATGGAAAAATCACTAGGCCAGCCTAAACTATATATAGGCCTAAAGAATTAATTGATTTTTAAAAGTTAAAAAATGAAGTTATCATATGGATGAATCTCTAGATTTGAAATCTCACTGTTGTTAAATAATCAATGATGATAAAAGATTCGGAGCAGTTGTAGAAGGAAGCATTTTCACTTGTAACTCTCCCACCCTGCCCTTTTAGTAAACTGCTAGAGAAAGGGAGAAAGCAAAGCTGAAGATGCCTGGAAGACACCAGGATCAAGACTATATTTAAAGTTAAGCATTTAAGAGCCATGGACCATGTGATGCATAAGATCTGATTGTAACCCATTAGTCACAGAAGCAAATAGAAACTGTTCTTGAAAGAAAAAAAAAGGTAGGAGAATCTCCCAGGGAGAACAGGAGAAGAATGTATGTAATGCACATGCTAATAAATAAAGTAACCTGCAGTTTTATTGCATATTAACTGAGATAAGTGCTAATTTTCATTTATAAGACTATTGTAGGGATTTCAAGGAGAAACATTTGAATAGTACAAAAGAGCCCTGGCCCTTGGTTGAATTCCTAATATCCTAAGCATCTGTCTCTTGCTTTAGTAATGGACAAATATGATCACAGGTTGTTTATCTAATGAGTATACGACACGTAGCACATTAGTCACTGTCTCTGCCTCTCAAAAGTTAAATCTCAGTGGGATGTTAAATGTGCTTTGACTCTAAAATTGCCAGTGTATCAGGTTAAGTTCCTTTCTTTTTAAAAAAATAAACTTTATTAGTCTATTATGTCTTTTAAAAACAAAAAGATTAAGTTCCTTTCATAACCATCTATCCAAATAGCTCTTTTATACCAACTGCATGCCATTAAATCATTTTTTATTCTTAGCAAATACGTTTTTTCTCCATAAACTTTTGCACCTATTTGCTGGTAAATACAAATCTCATTGTAAGATTATGCTTTGTAAAACACTTTAGGGATAAAACAGTGCTCAGCTTAACTTGGTATGCTTGCAAATATTTTGTCCTTTTTTATAGTCCTTGTGTATTTACTTTGTCAAATAGTTGGCACAATCAGGGCCAAATTGAAACAATATGGAGACGTGAAAGTCCTTGTTTATAACAAGTTCTGCATTCTTCATGTTCATTCAGTTAGAGTATTGAAGCAAATTGCAATGGCAAGGGGTAACAGTTTGATCACAACAGATGCAAAGTATTAAAGTTTCCCTTCCACTTCAAAGTCTTATGTCAGGGTTACTATTGGCCCTGCCTGGTGTGAGATGTTAATAATTCAGCATTTACTTCAGCCTCCAAGCAACCTGCTTCGGAAGCCAATGCAAAGCATAGTGTTGAACTAATCAATACAGAGAAACTGATGAAGTAACATAGAATGCACATGCGAACTTGCTAAAGCAATTTTTACTGGAGCACAGGAGTTCCAAATAAATAGTGATTGCATAAGATGTGACCCTTTTTCCTGCCACAGAATGTTTAAAGCATTTTACTTCTATTCTTGTTGAATTGTATCCAGCTTTGCTTAATCTTGATTTCTGCAGTGGTCTCACTGCACATCTAGAAAACAGCCTTCATGATGTTACAGTTTTCTTCTGTGTATCAAAACCTGTGTATCCTCCAGTTACTGGAAATCATACTGTTTTGTTTGAGCAATGAGAGGCTGAACCAGAGCATGAGTGCAACAATACTTTATTTTACAATAAAGGGCTGACCGTGCTTGCCAAGCCTGGAACTGGCTCGCAGCAATCAGCAACCGGTTGGACCCCGCAGCCTGCTTTTATAGCTGGCTGCTGGGGAGAGCCAACCAATGGGAATGGGGGAATAACGCCCACGTAAAGTGAGTGGACCTGAGTGAGAACTCCTTGAGTCCTCAGGACATAACACCCCTTCCCCCAGATGCGAACATGCATAGTCCTTGAGGTAGACGGGGGTTTGTGTTGGCGCCCGGGCGGCGCAACTCGGGAACATTGTCTGTCTGTTCGGTACCAGTCTGTGATGGTCGAGCCGGCATAGTGTCGCCAACACTCTCCCTGGACTGGGCATCCTCGGGAACCACCGGGTTGGTTACTGGGGTCGAGCTCTCGTGGGTTGGATCAGGCTGGTCAACTCTCTGGGCGCTGTTGTCCGAGTTTGGGCTGACCGGAACGACCGCTGGTGCAGACTGGTCGCTGGGTACGATGTGGCTGGGCGGCGGATGAGGCGGTTCCCCTTCGACTGGAGACTCTGGATTCTTGTTGGCAAGGGTGCTGAGGCGCCTTCTAAGCTGGTCTATATGTCTCCTCCAGACGCGACCATCCTCCAGCCTGACTCTATACGATCTCGGCCCGGTGATGGCGATGACCTCGCCTGGAATCCAAAGTGGGTCCCCAGCGAAATTCCTTGCGAATATCGGTTCCTGTAACAAAAAATGTCTAACCCCCGACGTAGAAGCGAGGGGAGAGTCAGGGCAATATTGTGGGTGCAATCTGTCCAATACAGTCCTCAGGCGCCGGCCCATCAGAAGTTCCGCTGGGGACTTATTGGTGACTGCACAGGGGGTTGAGTGCTGGCTCATCAGGAACCGTGTGAGTTTGTGGTGCCAGTCATCCCTGCCAAACCTAGCGAGGGCCTCTTTGGTGGTCCTGGCGGCCCTTTCAGCCAACCCATTACTGGCAGGGTGAAATGGGGCTGTGAAAATGTGGCGAATGCCCAGGTTGGCAACAAAGCGGCTGAATTCTACTGATGCGAACTGTGGGCCATTATCGGAGACAATGGAGTCGGGTAGTCCATGTGTAACGAACAGGCGCGTTAACACGTTGGTGATTGCTAGTGTGGTGGTCGTGGATAGCTGTGCCACGTCTATCCATTTGGAATAAGCGTCCACGACCACTAGGAACATCTTTCCATGCACGGGCCTGCCAGATCGATATGGATTCTAGACCAAGGGCGTTGGCGCTCTCCCATCTGGTAGGGGTGGCGATGGGGGAGCAGGGACGGGATTCCTGGCAAATGCTGCAGGAACTTACCCAATTGACAATGTCCTCGTCTAGACCCGGCCACCACACGTAGCTGCGTGCTAATGCCTTCATTCTCACAATGCCGGGGTGTCCCTCGTGCAATGCCTCCAGGACTCGGGTGCGCAGCGAGGTCGGAATGACCACTCGGGTGCCCCACAGTAGACAACCCTGCAAACTGGACAGCTCCTGCATGTGAGTCTTAAAGGGTGCAAATTTGTTATCAACGTTGCCTCCCGGCCACCCCTCCTCACCCAGTCGAGCACCTGGGCGGCGTTTGGTCTGCCTTGGTTTTAGCGGCGATGTCAAGGGCGGTGATGGGCAGGTCCAACTGGGTGATTTCAAAAATGGCGTTGACAGGAGCTGGGTCTTCAGCCGGAGCGGGTAAGGGGCAGCGACTGAGAGCGTCGGCGTGGGATAGAGTTTTGCCCGGGCGGTGAATAAGTTTGTATGAGTAGGCCGCTAGGAAAAGTGTCCACCTTGTCATTCTAGGGAAAGGACTTGAGGTGTCTGTTTGTCGCCGGCCAGTAGGCCCAGGAGGGGCTTATGGTCGGTGACCAGTTCGAAGAAATGGCCAAAAAGGAATTCGTGAAACTTTTTCACGGCTGCAACAGCTGCTAGGGCTTCCTTGTCTATTTGGCTGTAATTTCGCTCCGTGGCCGAGAGCGTCCTGGAGAAAAAAGCGATGGGGGCCTCGGCGCCATTGGGAGTCTGTGACTAAGGACCGCCCCAATTCCAAAGGGGATGCGTCTGCTGCCAGTACTAAAGGAAGGTTGGGGTCGAATTGGATGAGCACTGCCTCTGGCGTAAGTAGTGATTTGACGGCGTTAAACGCCTGGTCTTCTTTGTGCCCCCAGTGCCACGGTGACTTTTTGTCTAGTAATCTGTGTAGGGGTTCGGCTACTGAGGCTTTATGGGGCAAGAAGGATGCATAAAGTTCAGCAGCCCTAGGAAAGCTTGTTGCTCCGTTTTGGAGGTTGGTGTGGGAGCTTCGTGGATTGCTCTAACCTTGGACTCCAGGGGTGAATGCCAGATGCGTCAATTTTATAACCCAGAAAGTCCACCTGTCTAGTGGCAATGGCGCATTTTTCTTTTTTTAACTTGAGGCCATGCTGTCTGAACCTTTCTAACACTGCTCGCACTCTCTGGAAGAGTTGGGGTCTGTCCCTGGCCGAGACCAAGATGTCGTCGAAGTAGGGTACTACACCAGGAGGCCCTGTAAAATCCGCTCCATGAGGGATTGAAAAATACCGGGGCAACACTTACGCCAAATTGGAGCGCTTGCATCGGAAGGCACCCCTGTGAGTGGCGATGGTCTGAAGTTCCGCTGTTTGGTTATCAACAGGGAACTGCTGATATGCTTGAGACATGTCCAATTTAGCAAAAATACTGCCCGGCTCGAATGTGTGCAATAAGTGCTGAATGACGGGCACAGGGTAGGCGCTAACTTGTAAATATTTATTGATTGTTGTCTTGTAGTCCGAGCAAATTCTCAGGCTACCATCTTTTTAAGGGGTGTGACGATGGGCGTCTCCCACTTGGCGAAATCTGTTGGCTCAATGACCCCTTGTTTTAGTAGTTTATCCAATTCAGCGTCTAGTTTTGGTCGAATAGCAAATGGAACTCTACGTGGTTTTAATCTGATTGGGACTGCCTGGGGGTCAACGGTGAATGAGATGGGGGTGCCATTATAACACCCCAGCTCCCTCGCTGAACACATCTGCGTAGTCAGCGAATAAGGAGTCAGTGTCTGAGGTTGAGACAGCATGGACTCCTGTTAACCCTAGGCGAGGTGGGGAAACCAATCGAGCCCCAATAAGGTGGGTAGATTGCCGTTAACTACCACTAGAGGTAGGTGGCCTTTAAAAGCTCTAAAACTGACAAAGAACTTGCCTCTGCCGATCACGGGAATGGCCTTCCCCTGGTAGTCCTTCAGACCGAACTGGCATCTCTGAAGCCGGGTAGTAGATAGGCTGGGGTGGAGTCTCTTGAGGGTGTTCACGAGATTATTGAGAGCGCTGACCCTGTGTCAACCTCCATGTGGCACGGTTTACCTTCTAGGGAAACGGAGAGAGAAATTTTACTAACAGTGTGGCAAGTACGCCTGGCAAGGCGGTGCGTGCGACAGTTTAATACTTGCCTCTGTGGTCCCGCGTGCGAGGACGGGGGTCTGTGTGCAGCGCTTTGGGGGCTTGGCAGACTCTCGCGATGTGCCCCCTCTTATGGCAGTTGTTGCAAGTGGCTCCTTTAAACTTGCAGGTGGCCCTTTGATGCGATCCCCACAGGCTAGGCACAATGTGATGTGCTTGGGTGGACCTGTGTATTCTTGTTTGGACCCTACCTGCGACCGTCTGTCGTTGGCGAGGCGGTGGACGTCGTTTTCATCGTTGTGGGTTTCCTCCGCTTCCACCTCTTCGGAATGGACTGGGAACGATGCTAGCTTGGCACTTGGGCCCTGAATTTCGGTGGCTGAGTTCGTTGCTAGCTCGGCTGCTAGGGCCTCCTCGACCGCTTGCGCGAGGTTGAGGTCTTTTTTTGCTAGCAGGCGCCTCTGTAGGTTGAGATCCTTGACCCCACAAACTAATTGATCGAGGAGCATGTCCTCCAAGTATGTTCCAAACCCGCAGTGCAGGGCTGCTGTTCTGAGGCGGCCATATATTGATTGATGGTCTCCTTACTTGATTGCTTCCTCATACGGAACGTGAACCTCCTGGCGATTTGTGAAGGCCTGGGAGCGTAGTGGTTAGTGAGGACCTCAAGCAACTCGGACCACGGAACGTTTTTCAATTCTCTCGGCGCTACGAGTGCTGCGGCGGTATCGTAAACGGTGGCTCCGCAGTAGATTAGGAAATAGGATTTTTTCCGATGCTCTCCCGCATCCGCCAAGCCGACCGCATCGATGTAATGATTGAAACGGTTCTTATACGACTCCCACTTCTCTTCGTCTGGTTTAAACGCCGGGAATACTGGGTTGGAACTCATGGTGCTGGAACGGCTGTGCAACCTGCGGAAAAATCTCTCTGGGACTACGGGCGCTCGTGAGTGATATCAGCTCTGGAGAGGTTTTTGCTACCCTCTCTTTCTCTCTCTGGGTTACCACGTTGGCTGCTAGCCGTTGGAGGTGTCTTGATTCGCGCCAAAAGTGGGCGCTAGTGACTTCCTACAGCGCTGTGCTGTGTCTCCTACTGGCCCGAAATTCAAATGACACCCGTTTGAATTTCGCGCCACATACAGAGCGGCTGCGGCTCGCAGCGCTTCACTTTCCCTGCAGCGGGGCTAACAAGCGGCTACAGACGCTTCTAACTTTGAATCAGACCGCTTTCTCTGGCTGCGGATCAGCGTTTGCTCTTTTTGATCGCTCGTATTGTTGGCTGACCGCTCTCTCTGGCTGCGGATCAGCGTTTCCCTTGTCGCCAGCCGATCGCTCTCTCTGGGCTGTGGATCGGTGGCTAGTGACTCAGCGGTTGCAAGGTGCTTCTGGTAGCCATCCCACCCTCGTCGCCAGTGTTTTGTTTGAGCAATGAGAGGCTGAACCAGAGCATGAGTGCAACAATACTTTATTTTACAATAAAGGGCTGACCGTGCTTGCCAAGCCTGGAACTGGCTCGCAGCAATCAGCAACCGGTTGGACCCCGCAGCCTGCTTTTATAGCTGGCTGCTGGGGAGAGCCAACCAATGGGAATGGGGGGAATAACGCCCACGTAAAGTGAGTGGACCTGAGTGAGAACTCCTTGAGTCCTCAGGACATAATACATACATAGGATCCACTCAAATTTCTCAGGGCACTGTTTCCATTCCCCAGATGCTAACAAAGCAGTTTAAAGCTGTCCTATATATTCATAAAGCAACCCAAAAATTGTTTAGTGAGGGGGTAGCATAAAGAAATAAAAATACCACACATTATGCCTACGAATCACTGTAAAATTGCAAGGAATACCATAAAGCAATTGGCGCTCAAGAGACCAAAAATGTTTTCTCATCATTTTCTCATCTACTGAACAATGTACACATTTTGGAGCTATGAAAATCTCCCATTCCCACCACAAAGAAAGAAAGGAAATAAATCGTTAGCTATGTTCCCCTTCCCCTGGAGGTTTTAGTTCACCTTGTATGCATTTGTTTCGCTGTTTTTTTTTGGAGGGGGGAGTTTTTCCTCTACAAAAAAATGCCATAAAACAATCAGTGCTCTCCTCAAGCCATAGAAGAACAAAACTGTTTTCCCATCATTTTTTCATCCACTGAACTAATTACACATCCTGGAGCCATGAAAATTCCTCACTCCCACCATACAAAAAAAAAATGAAAATAAATTGTTAGCTACTTCACTCTCCTCCTTAGTTCACATTATATACATTTGTTTGGCTGTTTGGGAGAAAAAAATGAATTTTTCCTCTGTAAAAATGCTTTTCATCTTCATTGCCATGTTTCCTCCTACATTTAAAAGACCTCTGCAAGCTGTAATAATGAAATGGTAATGTTAGCATTTCCAATATGGATTCTTACCTCTAATTTTGGCTGATGCCCATATAGTAGGTGGAGAGGGAGAGGCATTCTAACTAAGGTTTCCCAGACAAGCACCAGGAACTGGATCCTGAAGCTTGGAGCCAGGCTGAGGCCAGGAAATTAACTACTCAAAAGCTTTTCAAAAGAACTAGCAGCTTGACATCTGTTTCAAATAAATCATTGATTGGAATAGGGGAGGGGAAAAATGCTGATGTTTACACCTGATTCAGAATTGATGCTAGATATAAAGTACATAGAGATTTCAAATGCTTTATGTTTCTTCTTTGGAGGTTCCTGAGGGTTGTTGTTGTTTTAATTAAATGATAGGTATCTCTAAGCATGGTATCCTCTCAGTATGGAACCACAATTCCGTGTCTAATTGATGAGTTTTGTAGACTCAGTGCAATTAAACAACACAAGGCTGGGAAAGTATTCAATTCCATGCCTGCTTCCTTTCTCCCCTCTTTGGTGTGCAGATGCATAGAGCAGTGCTCACATGCTCATCACAACTGTCAAAGTCTATCTTGAGAAATATTGGACATCATTGAGACTTGTGAGTCTGCATCTTGAGTTTGATGGTAGAATTGTTGCCTAACTGATATGGAAGAAAGCAAATTGATGTTATTCTTTGGCATAGCGAAGTTGCATGTTGTCTTTGATGCACCTTTGTTGCTCTATGATCCATTCCAGGGCTGCTGTGCCAGAAAGATGAATGTGGGTACAGCGCACAGTGAAGTGAACCCAAATACCCGAGTCATGAACAGCCGTGGCATCTGGCTCTCCTACATCTTGGGAATTGGCCTCCTGCATGTGATTTTGCTCAGCATTCCTTTCTTAAGTGTTCCTGTTGTCTGGACCCTGACCAACCTCATTCACAACATGGTATGAAAGTATTCTTTGGCTTCACAAACAGATGCTTCTGCAACAGATACTAGAAGGAGCCAAAATGGCGGTCCCTCTCTGTAGCCTCTAAGCAAATGGGAAGGGGGGGAACAGTCACATGAATGGTTGCTGTAGGGAATTCAGGTGCAATTGTTGCACAGCCCTACAGCCAGTGGGTATAATCTTTTCTATCTAGGAATCCATTTCCTAAACCTGAGTGCTTCCTTGAAGATCTCATCATCCTACCTAGATTCCTGGCTCAATTTGGAAACTAGCCATACATCTCAGCTAAACAATTGTTGATTTGGGGCCCCATTTGATGTGTCTGCTCCTATTTTCTTTCAGGCACTTATCTGGCACTTATCTCTATCTGGCACTTTAGGATAATGTGATGATGGGTTAATTATCTAGTGAAAATGTCCATCACATCACCTGGAACAAGGGTAGCAGTGGAATTAGCTGAGTAAGGTATTTGAAGCAGAATATTCCCATATAAAGATCTTAGTTTACTAAATCAAAGCCCAGTAAAGTGTCAAAGTGGCATTCACGCTGCTTTCTAACATGCTTAGCTTATAACTATCATTTCCCTTTACAGAGAAAAAAATCTTGGTTTAGTTTGTATTAGTTTGCAAAATCAACTTTGATGTGTTGGTGAATAATCAAGATTAATTCACATTTCCTGGGTTACCTTCAGTAGGAAACAGTTATTTAAAGGAGAGTTAGGAAGTTGGAGATTTGCAGTTCTACACTCTCTTGCCTTTGATTGAGTTGTTCAGAAGAATTAATTAATGGCTGCCTATCCCTGTTTTGAGAACTATAGTCATGATAGATTCACTAAGCCCAGTATAGATGGGATAAATAGAGTCAGATTGGTTCAATGTTAATTTGTCCTACAGTGAAATATTAAGCCATGGGTATGTATCAGATCTGACTGATATACACATGTTCATTCACACTACTCTTCCTGGATTTATGTACATTTTAGATTACAGGTAGTCCTTGCTTAACAGCTACAGTTGGGATTGGCAATTCCATCACTAAGTGACTCAACTGTTAAACAAGACATCACATGATTGTAACAGATTTATGACCTCACTTCCACCCTGGTTGTTAAGTGAATCATTCTGGATCATTGAACGAAACATTAGGTGACCACAACTTGTCATTCTACTGTTCTTTTCTCTATTGACTCTGCTTAGCAGAAGTCAGCTGGGATGTGTACAAATCGCAGAACATTATGAGAGTTGTAAGCTCCCGGTGAGTTGTGAAGCAACTGGAATGATCATATCACCATGGAGACCTTGCGATGGTTGTATAAGAACCAGTCATAAAATTGTTTTTTCAGTGGTATTGTAACTTTGAATGGTCTCTCAATGGGGCAATCATTAAGCAAGGATTGCTTGTATATATGAGGTGGAGGGAGAATCAACCCCCCACCCAAAAAACCCCAAATTCTTATATTCCTGTAAGAATAGGAAAAATTGCCTAAGTAAACCAAATATGGCATGCAAATGAACTTCATGGAGAACATAAGGCAAAATGTAATAGAAAGTAATACCTTAAAAACTACAGTATAACAATTGTGAGCAGTTTCGGGAAAGTGGCTTTTTTCTGTTTCAATATGATCAGCCAGTCATTTAAGCTGATTTGCATCTTGGAGTAAGGTCCCCTCAGTTCATCTTTTCATGTCCTTCTACCTGACCATTTCTACTAGACGATCAGTAGTTGCTGAAATGGTTGTACAAGTGGAGCACTGAGTGAAACATGGAGAGCTGCAGCCCAATTGCAGGCCAGAAAGATTGCGTAAAACCAATTTTGTCATATAAGAATCTACTTGCCAATTGGGGCTTTGCACTCCCGTTGGTAGTTGTTAAAAGTGGAAAATATAACTTAGTGTTTCCCTGCTAAAATGTAACATAATCTGCAGTCATTTTACTCAGTGTTTTTACTCTTGAAATATAGAGTGGGCTATAAGGGTCTGATCCATCTATTATCCTACAACCAGGGGTGGGATTCTACAGGTTCGCACCTATTCGCTAGAACCAGTTGTTAACATTCTAAGCAGTTCAGAGAACTGGTTGTTAGAAGAAATTACTGGCCTAATCCTGTAAGGAAGGCAGGAAGGAAACATTCTGGCGTTGCTTACAGAAACTGCCTCTCCGTTAACCCTTTTTACATTCTTGGCAGGACTAGACTTCCTGTCTCAGGAACTTCTCTGGAGTTTTTTTCCCCCTCCTTTGCTGGTACTTTGCTTGGTGGAGTGACCATTTAAAGTTACAGTGGCACTGAAAAAAGTGACTTATGACCATTTTTCACACTTACGACTGTTGCAGCATCCCCACAGTCATGAGAGGCCAGGCGAGGAGATGCATGCCTTGATGTGAGTGATGTTGAGTTGGCCACGCCCAGCCAGTCACATGACCACCAAGCCATGCCCACCAATTAAGCCACACCCACAGAACCAGTTGTTAAAAAAATTGAATCCCACCCCTGCCTACAACCCAAAGATTATGCCAAAATCTCTTGCTCAGCAAAGGGCAGCTTTATTGCCAGAACATTTGCACCTGCTCAGGCATATTTGACTGCTTCGCACACAGAGAAAAATATCACCACCTTTGCCTGGTGCTGATATTTCACACATCAACACTAGCCTAGGGAAGATGAGATGTTAATCATCTCAGTGGCTATCATTCCTTGTGCCAATTTCTAGCCTATTAAGTACCTCTGTCAGTTTATCCTCTCTAGCCTCTTGGAGACTAATTTTTGCTTCTCTCCTCCTTGATCTGTCTCCATCAATTTGTATGCCCCAGATCTGGCTTTCCACTTATGTTCTATTGTCTGTAGTTTAGCTCCCCAGTGGGCTCTGATATATGATGATGCTGAAGAACTCTTTGTCACAGCTCTTGTCTCCTGGCTGCAAACCAATGAAATACCTAAATCAAAAAGAACCAGGGAGGATTATAGTATAAAATTTGCCAGTAGTCATTTCCATGGATGTAAAGAAATTTCATACTGACTGTTATTCTTCTCTCAAGAAAACATGTCTACTCAAAGCTAGCGTTCTTGCCCTTTGGGGGGTTACATTGCTCCTTAGGTTGAGAGTCAACCTGTGGTTAAGGTAATGGAACAGGAGCAAGGACATCTAATTCCAGTCCTCTTTTGCACCCAGAAGCCAGCTGGGTGACCTTGGCCAAGTCTAGCTTATTAGCTTATTTTAATAAGGTGTTAGTAAGCAGAAAGCCCTTGTTGTATCATGTACAGGTAGTCAGGGGTGGGATCCTACCGGTTCTATAGAAGCAGGAGCTCTGAAGAGCAGCTACACTGAACCAGTTCACTGGGATGAGGTTTTGGTCTGCTGTTTGGCCTGCCCGCCCACCCGGGCTCTATGCTGTCCTTTAGCAAGGCAGTTAAGCACCTGATTTTACAAGCTTTTTTTGCCATGATTGTTAAATGAATCAAAGAGTCATTAAATAAATCCAATTTGCTCAGTTGACTTTTCTGATTGAAATCCAGCTGGGAAGGTCACAAATGGTAATCACACATGACTCCAGGATGCTAAGTACGTGCCAGTTACCAAGTGCCTGAATTTTGTTCACGTGATTGTGGAGAAGCTACTGCAGTTATAAATGCAAGGAGTTACATATTTTTGAAGTACAGTTGTAAACTCAAATGGTTATTAAATGAATGGACTAAGGACAACCCATACTGATAGTTTCATTCTATGAAATAGCTACAATTTTTAGCAGTGAAACAACCACTAAAAAAAAAAAAAACCAATCATAGCCTGTCATTGTGTCAGTGATATCTTAGGAACCTGAGATGAGATTAAGCCTCCTTTCTATTTTTTTAGTTACCGTGCACTAATTCTTATTGAAACAGTGGTTTTGGACTTTACTCAGCACTTTCCCTTATTGTATCATTTCCATTGCAAGAATATTGTAACGTATGTCATTTTCACCTTTCTCATCGCTTAAACCGCTAACCAAAAGAAAAATATGCAGCCAAGCAAGCTAAAATGTCCAACTAAACTACCAACCCTTTATGTTGTCTTACAGTGTATGTACATTTTCTTACACACTGTGAAAGGAACGCCGTTTGAGACTCCTGATCAGGGTAAGGCCCGGCTGCTCACTCACTGGGAACAGATGGACTATGGAGTGCAGTTCACTGCATCTCGCAAGTTCTTGACTATCACACCAATTATACTGTGAGTACCAAAGAGACCGTGGTTGGAAATCCTCTTCTATTGTTATTTTCCAATTTCAGCATGCAGGGAGTGCTGCAATTTGCACTGAAACAGGGGGATTCAAGCTATGGATGGAAGACCATTTAAAACAAGATTGTCAGGATTCCAGCAGTTACTCCAATTAAATCATGAGCCTCGAGCCACACTCCCAAAACTTCTTTGGATTTTATTAGAGGTTAACATTCTGGAATTTGCCTGGGCATAGTCAACTCTGAGACACGTAAAACATTTTGTATGCACGTTTTATAGTTGTCAAAGATGGGCAAAGTCATAGATACCTCATAGTTATGTCAAGTGTAGAGCAGTCTAGAACTACATCTTTCAGTCTCCTTCTCTGTTGGCCTCGCTGATGAAATTTTTGCCAAGAGTTGTAGGTCAGCAGATGGGGGAAGGGGAAATTACACATTCCTAATTACTGGTTCACAGCCTTAGTTTAAATCATATAACCTAAGAACATAAAGAGTCCTGCTGGATTAGATCTTACCTAAGGCTTATCTATCCAGCATTCTGTTTCCTACATTGAAGCAATACATCTTGCTTCAATGCAAAATGTGTATCACATTCATGCTTGTATGCTTAAATATGCTTTATTGAATTAACCATAGTTTGCTGGTTTGCACAAGATACTAATGGCAAAAAAAAACCCCACATGAAAGCATAGTGGATGTGGAAAAGCAATTATTGCTTTATATACTTCCCAACCTGATGACAATTTGAAAACCAGTAGCAAGTCATGGGGACATAGTCTCTTCCCTGAGTTCATCAACAGCATTCATCAACTTCTCTTCCTCAGGTTTATCCCCTGTTCAAGTAGGCATCTTCATCCCATCTTGTGGTAGCCAGTTTTGTACATTAGTTATTTCCAAATGTTCATAATCCCTGTTTTCTTCTTGCCCCAATTTCTATCTTCAGATGACAATAAAAAATTGGGTTGCAAAAGAGATCAGTGAAGCCACTACAAAGGAGTGGCAAAAAAAAAATTTTTTTTTGCATCCTATGTTTTACTGCCTTCCTTCAGTCCTCCAAGTGGAAAGGATTAGCCAGAGGCCACATAGAATCAATAACCATATAGGATTGTTCTTTTTTCTACCTACTCTTTAAAAGACGCAGTAGATAGGATAGTCTCAGAGTTATGTGCAATATAATTCTCTGAGATTTTTTTTTTTTGGAGGACTTTATAATGCTGTGGCATTACTGCTATCTTGGTTGGGATTTTCAAAAATCATTGGGTGGAATTGAAATAATTCTCTAATCTTCCTTTAGTTACCACAATTGGGTATGGCAGTTTGGTCACTACAGTCTTACTTCAGCTTTCCTTTATAGACCTGCAGAGATTGTAAATGTGAGGATTGGTTCTAAAATTATTTTTCCACCACATTCATAATTGCTAATGATCACTGCAAAAGACAGTCTCTAAACAGATTGCAGATAGCATTTTTCCCCCACCCTTTGATATCATCCAGTTGTGTAGGACAGGGCTCTCCAACTTTGGCAACTTTAAGACTTGTGGACTTCAACTCCCAGAATTCCTCAGTCAGCTTTGCTTTCCACAAGTCTTAAAGTTGTCAAGGTTGGAGACCCCTGGTGTAGGACAAGAGACAAATATTTGAAAGTATTTTAAGCACTATTGTAAAACTGAAACTCCTTTCCTTTCCTTTCCAGTTATTTTTTTACCAGTTTCTACACAAAATATGACCGGATACATTTCATCATCAACACCATCTCTTTGATGAGCGTCTTGATCCCCAAGTTACCTCAGCTGCATGGTGTCCGTATCTTTGGAATCAACAAGTATTGAGTTTGGCTGGGGTGGGGGTCTTTTCTCTCCCTTCCTCTTTTTTCTGGTGAGCTGTGAAATACCAGAGTGAGAACCCCACTTTCTTTGTTCTGGCTGCATCTTCAGGTTAAGATTGCAGGACAGCTTTTTTTCTCAATGGGTACATTGCACAGGATTGCAAAATATAACCAGCTCTGGGCTTGCAAAGAGACAAGAGGAAGCTGAAACGTATGATAATTAATCTTGTTATTATTTCTTCTCAAGAATCTGAAAATAGATGCAGGCACACACTGAAAAGGCATTCCTCATTTGTTCTCTGGTAGGAAAGGATTCTGATTCAGAAGGACAATAAAAGCCTCATTCGAGGTGACACTCATTTAAGATGATGGCAAATGCACTTTAACATCAAACTATCCCATTGGGGGAGTTTGACTTGCTCATTGAAAGGGCTATATCAATATCAGAAATATTAAGCTACAGCTATGAAAAGAATAATCAGATTTCTCTCAATTGTTTATAAATGCCTTTAATGAAGTAGACACAGGATTAGGGTAGAAGAAAAGAGGAAGAAACAGAGGAAATGCCTTTGATTTTGCAGTGGGTGCTGCGGTTTGAATTCCAGCTTCCCCACTGGCACTCCTGGCCAGAGAATTACGCCTCTTGGAGCACAAACGGCTTACTGTGAAGTTACATGAGGGCAGAAGTGAAGAAAACAAGGAATGTGTCTAAAAATAATAATAATCTGCCTCATTTCCGATTATTTTTCTCCTTGTCAGAAATCCAACAGTAGTAGAGTATTAAGATCTGTTATTGATTACTTATTTATGACAGTGCTGAAACTCAGAAGCTAGTGTCTTTCATTACTCATTGTGATGTCTAGCAAAGGTGACGGGTTTGTTTTCTTTGTACCTACTATCCACGTGGTGGAACAGATTTTGCAAAAATATATTCTTATGTTAAAATAAAAATGATCTAGCAGCAATGGCGCATCTAGTATAATTTTTACTTTTAAGGACTGCTTGCTGTTAGCCTGTTTCTTATCAACAGTGCCAGTTACTGTAAGAAAGGAAAATTGGTTTTTATTTGGTTAACATTGTTAACCTGTCATTTCTTCAAAATGACATTTCTTCAAAATGGCACTTGCCATTTCTTCAAAAAGCTGCAAAAGGAAAAGTTCCATTTAATAACGCAGGTTTCTTCAAACTTCCTACTTTCCAGATATGTTTCACATTGGTAATGCTAGTTGGCCTGCTACATGAGTTGAATCTTCACACATCTAGAGGGCATAATTTGGAAAGGACTGCTACATGGGTGTTTTCCTTCTGCAGCTTTTTATTAGGGAGTAAGGAGAAGAAAGAAAACACAACACTAGAAGCTTAATACATTAAGATATGAGATGTCAACATTATTAAAAAAAAAACTCAGGCTGCACTTAGACATTAAAAATTTGGGGGGTATGTGTGAACTTTGATGATCAATGTCTTAGATATAAATGAAATTGCTTCATATTGTTAAGCATGCATCCTGTTAAGAGGAGTATAATGACCCCCTCTGTCCTGTAGATATGTATATAGTTTGTTAAGAGAGGAGACTGCAGTGAAAATTAACATGGCTGGAATGTTTTTTGGCATTATTTGTTCAAATTCCAAAAGATTGGACCCTGATATTAGCTTCTACTGTTTTGCTAAGTAGCATACACGTGGATGCTGGTGGAGCTAGATATAAAAATAAGTGGAAAATACTTTTTTCAACTGGGTAATTAAACTCTTCTAACACTTCTCAAGAAATAGCAGCATATCTGAAGCATTTCTTCTGCTTCCAGAGAAGCTAAGTAAAATAAGTATTTCTTGTTAACAAATATTAATGTTAACCTATTTTGTAATGAAACATATTCCAGAACATAAAAGGAAACCTAAATGATAATGTGGTAATTATATGTACTATAATATATGAAGCTTCAAAAATTATTCTACATGGAGCTACAAGGGGAAAAAAAACATTAGTTAAGAATAGATAGATAGATAGATAGATAGATAGATAGATAGATAGATAGATAGATGATTGATAGATAGATGATAGATAGATAGATAGATAGATAGATAGATAGATAGATAGATAGATAGATGATAGAATAGAATAGAATAGAATAGAATAGAATAGAATAGAATAGAATAGAATAGAATAGAATAGAATAGAATAGATAGTGATCATTTTGGGGTTTTCATCTTCCTACTGATAGTGACAATATTTATATTAAAGTTGAAGCACTTAGTGCTTGAACCAATAAGCTAATCTAAAGTTGAGCCATAACCCAATCTAACTGTTTGTCCCTGAAACGTCCTCTCCAGATATTAGACCAATCATCAAATACTAAAGGGGAGATAATTTCTTCTTGTTTAATTAAATGTTTTTAAAAAAGTATACATGTTACGTGGAAAATTCCTAATTCTGAAACCTGATTACAATGATCTGGTCCTGGATAAAGCTACTCAAAGCCTAACCACAGGCTCTGGAAGTCACTTGTCTAGTTATTAGAGCAGCAACTTTCTCCAATCCTTGGGGCCATCATGCAAGATGACATGACAGCTCAAATGCGTTTCCCAAGTCATATGAACTATAGCAGAATTTCAAGGTTTTGTAAGATTCTGAAGGTTTTTGGGAAGAGAAGAGGGATTCTCTTAGAATTTGACAGGTGCTTTATTGCTGATTGTTAATAAAGTATAACAATATCCCCATCTATACTGACAATTCTAAACACATAATGTTACACATTATGGAATCAGCTTTAGAGTTAGACAAGATGTTTCAGTTGTGGCAGGTCCAGCTGAGGATTTACTACCTAAGTGAGCCTTTTTTAAATCCTCATTTATGCTAAATGAGCAATGGTGAGGTTATTTCACAATGGAAGGCTTACTGGAGCCCAGAGAGGAAGAATGGCTTTTCCTAGTGAAAGTCTTCTCTGAGATATGTGGTCTTCTCAATTCAGTACATCTAGCAAAATACAGGTAGTCCTTGACTTAACAACAGTTCATTTAGTGACTCTTCAAAGTAACGATGGCGCTGAAAAAAGTGCATTATGACCGTTTCTCATAACCACAGCATTTGCAGTATCCCATGATCACAGGATCAAAATCCAGGTGCTTGGCAACTAGTTCATACTTATGGTGGTTACAGCATCCTAGGGTCATGTGATTACTTTTTGCAGCCTTCTGACAAACAGTCAATGGGAAAGCCAGATTCACTTAACAACCAGGTTACTAACTCATCAACTTCAATAATTCACTTAACAGTGGCAAGAAATATAAAATGGGGCAAAACTCACTTAATAAATTCTCACTTAACATAAATTTTGGGCTCAATTGCGATCACAAATTGAGAATTACCTGTAGCAAATAACTCTGGAAGCTATTCCCCCAAATCCTAGCATGGTTGAGATTCTTCATTGCTGCTATTCATTTCAGTATATCCTATTTTTATGCTACTGTAAGACTTCCTTCACATCCTGGTACCTCTAAATGGATCGAGCATCTCTAATTTCCATGATCCTCCCGCCAAGCATGTCCTTTAGATTGTAAGTCAGAAAACATCTGGAGGAGCTCAGTCTCAGGACTCCAATAAATTCACCTTCATTCAAATCAAAAGTCTCTGGCCACATCTCAGAGAAGAATAAATTGATTTATTAGGAGTGGCCATGTTGGCGTAAGCTGGATGCAGCCGATACTAAATTACATCATACATTTACCCCTTGACCCTGGTCTACCCCCCCACCCCTTCTCCATGTGACTTCTCCAATGGGACACATCCATCTCTAAGAGTCATCCATCAGGCTCTCCAATAACCTTCTTACGCTCCCACAACTTTGGGCTACTGGGGGTGATTATCTAGGCATTTAAGGAATGCCTTGTTTTCCCCCACTCCCTTTTTCTGGCAGCTAAAAAGACCAACGGAGTATCTTTTTAGTTGACACTCAGATTGCGGAAAGCTTGACAAATACATCTTAAATGCAAAGTACTTTTAAGTATCCATAAAAAGAGAGCACAAGAAGAATTTAGAAACGTTTGAAAAAAAAGTAGGAAGATGAACTTGTATATATTTGCTCCACTTTTTTTTCTTTAAAATTATTTATTTAACATTTTTTCTGTGTGGTTGGGTTCTTTACTTTGCTTATGTGGGGGCTCTTCAAATGAACTCAGGTTTGCTTTCTTTTCTCTGTGCTAGTTTTCTTTCCCCTTCGCTCTCTGGAGGGAAAGTTATTGAGAATTCAAAACTGTACTGGAAAGCTGATTCTTTGCTCCTGCAAATCAGGGATGGGTGGGTGTTAATGCATCTGAGTATTGTATGTGCAGAGCAGTTAACTGTATGCAAGCAAAAGCTTAAGTTTCAGTTTAAAAAAAAGTTTAAGCTTAGCACTTGCCTTAAGGAGAAGCCAAATTAACTGGAGGAAAATGTGTTTCCACATACAGTTCTAAAAATAATAAATTGATGAACGTTACCCTTGGTTCAAAGATTGAATTACTTTAAGGGCTTTATATTGTACATTTATCTGAACTATTCAGATATTTAGGCCATTTTTTTCCTTATAAAGTGTCCTCTAGGTGATTGCTCCTTTTTATAATCTTTATTTCAAGAGCTCATCTAAAACACAATGGGAGAGTATCAGGTAGAAAAAGGATGTTATAGCCAATATATATCTCTCTGCAAAATACTCTCTGCAAAATACTCACAGCATTCCTATTTTGTTTTAAAATGTGGAATTGCCAGCTTGTTCTTGTGGCAAACATTTTAAAAGCAAAGTGTTATTTCGGTGATTATGTGATTACATGTTTTTTATGCTGACCAGATTAAGTTCATGAGGTGTTGCTAAAAGTTGTTAAGGGATGCACAAGATGATGCTTGCAAAATTGTTTCATAATGATGTAGAAAATAAAGGAGAATAGAGCATCCTCCATGTCACTTTATGGAAGATCTGCTCAAATCTAATTTTGTATAAAAATTACAAGATGGCATCCAACCCACCCTTCTTTGTTTTCCAAGGTAAAGTAGCTGTTTTGATCTCAATGTATCTTTAAGCTCATAAAATGTCCCTGCGCTTCTTACAACTCTAGCATAGAAATAATTTCTTCACCAATGTTGGGTGTTCACTGGAAAAAAGAGCAACCTGGTAGTTTTCTGAAATAGAACTATAATTCTGTAATTACTATAGTAGAACTTTAAGCAAATTCCCCCAGCTGATGGGACTGATAAGGAGTCAACAACACCTAGAAAAAGGGGCACTTCCCATAGCGGCTGTATACACCAGTGATTTTTACCCATGTTAGCAGAAAGAGAGGCCCATCACATACAGAGCCATACAATTTCTATCTTTTGTGCTACAGTAGTTACCTTCAAAGACTTAATAGTTGCTCAGGGTTTAGTATAGTCATTAGGTTGTCACAATTCTTATCTTTTTACTTTTAATGCAATTTTAAATTTTATTTTATCTCTTTCCTTTAAACACTGATCAACTGATTTAGGATATTGATCTTGTGAACTTAATAAAATAAAATGATACAGTAGGACCAAATCCTCACTCCTGTACCATACTGTTAAAATTAAAAGCTTCAGGTTGTGCTAATACTTTAGAGTTTTGCTATTATTAGGCATGTGGTATATTGTGAATGCCTATTTACCACTGGAATAATGTAGGGTTCCTCTTGCTGTTTAGTAATAAGTTTCCCCAGTGTGGAAAGGGACAACTAGCTCTGTCTGACTTGCCACCGGACAAGTTGATGTAGCTAGTTTGCTTTAGGATAATTCAATGTGGGACACTCGAGAAGGACAGGAAGAATTGCGGATCACCTCAAGGACTTCTAGCTTGAGAAGGTTCAAAGCTAAATCAAGACAAGGCCTGCTACAATTCACTTGTCCCTCTCTTGAGTTATCCTGCATTGAATTGTCCCGTAGTGAATTGGCCCTGTGATGAGTTGGCCAGGATGACTTGTCATAAGTGATGAGTTGAGAGGCGGCCGCAATGAATCATCCTAGACCCTCTCCAGTATGAGTACATAATCGTCTCCTTGATCATTAAATAAAGTAGATATGTGTAACTCTAAATCAGCAAATTGGTTGCAGAACAAAATTGTGTTGGCTCTCTCAGAGGGATCAAGGATCAATTTGTAATCCATTTTACTCACATGTCTGTATGAAGAATTACACTCCATAATTTATACTTAACACCCTCAGACAAAGTTATAGAACAATTGAACCAGGCCCTAAGACAACCGATCTTCTGCTGTATATTTCTTGTTAAAGACATACAGTTGTTAATATATTTCTTGTTAAAGAAATATACAGCAGAAGATCCTAAATATTGGGACATATGATTGCCTTATTTATTATTTGCATATATAAAACTCCTCTGGTTTCAGTCTCTTTGAGCTTTTATGTGTTGGATGATCCAGAGGAATCTTAGATACATAAGAGAAAGTTGGATAAAGGGAGAAGGTTCTAAGAATATTGTGACCCGAAGGGAGAAATTGGCGAAGGCTCTGGATGAGACTACAGATTTCCCATCCTTGGTTAAAGAAATTTCAACCAGTGCATTCAGACTCATTGGCTATTGACTGAGCGACAAAGACTTCCTAGTGACCATCAGGAATGAAGAGAGGCAAACATCAGTATGCACTTCTTCAATTGCTATATTATGTTTACAGTGCTACCCTGCTCTAGATTGCCCGCCTAAAGCTATTGTTTGTTGGGGTGGGCCAAAATTATTTTGCCACCCAAAATAAATGACAGGACGAGACTGCCTCCATCCAGATTCCATGTAGTAACAAGATCGTCATTTTAATCCTATGTGGCAATGAGAATGAGGAAGTCATCCTGGCAAATTATTTTCATGGTGGGCTTCAGGGTAGTTCAGGACACACATAGCTATGTTTTTCCAATTGCAAAGGGAAAACAGAAGGGATGGAGCTTAGAAGAATCTCCTCTGATACCAAACAAAGCTTGATATTGATTTGGGCAGTCATGCTATGCATTACTACCTACAGAAAATTTTGAAGAATCATGTAGCCTAGAGATCTAGAAATAGAAGGTGGGGGGACTCAGCTTGATACTTTCTCCGACTTACTTAATATACTTGCAATAGCACAGTAGTATTCACTAGGAGCTAACCATCTGATATCTGCTCTGTGTGATGGAATATAGGCTTCCTTTTAGCTTTATACCATGTACTTCACAAGAGTATAATATAAAATGATAGAAAAAAAATATTTTTAAGGTATGATAATAAGCATTTTAGGAAGGCAAAGGTAGCTGAGGCTATCACAAACTGAAATTTATGATATGTGTATGGATTGTCCTTTAATTATAGTGAAATAATATATTGCATAGATTTGCCATTATTTGTGAAATACAATTTTTAGAATGGGTGTGCGAATGGTAATTTGAAACTAAAACTAATTTTAAATTAGTTTTATCAGTTTCACATTGAGCATCTTTGCAATTAACATAGAATTATAGTTATACTGTTTTCCTTCTTTCCTTTCATCTATCCTGTCCTATCCCACACCCTACCCTATTCTGCCCTTCCCTATCTTATCTTATCTTATCATTTCTAGATTTGACCTTAATTTGTTGTGTAGTGAAGAAATCCTTCATCTGGAAAACTTTCTAAGACAAAGTGTGAATATTATTTTTATAAGTCCTTTCTACACTATTCTAAGACCAATTAATAAAACAAAAGTCAGTATTCATGTAATCTCCTATCTGTGTTACTATAATTTATGGTTCTATATGAATGTAGCAATAATATTGTTTCAGCCAATAATATTGTGTCTTTGCAAATTTCCAGGAATATGAGAAATCCAAACAAGAAGAATAATCTGAAAATTTAAACTTAAAATAGCAAATGTGTTGGCAAAATTCACATTAATGAATTTATCAGATCAAAACTTAGCCAACCTTAGCTGACTTTAAAAAGTTAAGCAAGGTCAGGCTTGGTTAGTATTTAATGAATGGGAGACATTCATTAAAAATCAGGATTATAAAGTAGATTGGATTTTTTTTAAGTGTAACTTAGAAACTTTATTGTCACTTTCAATGTACATTAAATGGCATATGTTAAAATGAAATTTCGTTGCATATAGCTCTCAAAGAATCACCACCTTCAATATGCACTACATAAACATGACTGAATAAATAAATACAAAATTATGCATATACCCACATATATTACATGACACAGAAACAACATAGTCTAGTTCGGATGTATACCTAGAAGAGAGAAACAAAAACCCAGTTCTATAAATCAGTGATAATACATTTGATCTCAGCCAAAAGGCTAAGAAAACCTCTCAACAGCAAAATAACATAGCTGCGGGCCTGACACAGGGCCACACAATAACTCTGACCAGAGCAGGATCTAAGCAAGAATCTAAACAAGCTTCAATTCTGTGACAATTTCATCAAGTACCTTATTCAGAGGAGATATGGATAAACAGCATGTGACGCATGACAAACAGAATATCACTCATCTCTTCTGTAATGTTCAACTGTATGCGTTAGCCAGAGCATGGCTTTTTAAAGTCACTATTTGATAAGATAACCCATTGGGACCCCATCAAGAAGCTATCTTACTTTCTCCATGGACAGAAAGAGAGACTAATAAGTTTATGTATAAAGCCATTCAAGTTTCCTGTCTAGATCAGATTGGACTCAGTTGCCAAAGGGAATGATCTTAATTGACTATTTTGTTAATATTTTTAATATTGTTTCATAGGAAAATTCCAATAAAAAGGAACACAAACAATAATTCCTACTTTTAAGATTCAGAGATTTATTTCATGAGCAATTTGGAACATGAACAGCCAGCATAACACAACTTATATCAATGAACCATTGCAATGAAGTCTGGAGACAATAGCTAGGTCCAACAAGGAATAATTACAGCCAGTGTCCCCAAACTCATCCCAAGACGTTCATTTTATACTTTTCTGCACACGTTTCACAACTTACTTCCTTGTTCTTTCTTACTGACAGTTTCCACATACACCCATCTACATCTCAAACACTATCTACTTTCTGTTCCTTATTTCTCATGGTTTCGTCCTATGTCCAAATATACTGTAGTTATAAAGCTACATACTTTGCAAAATCATGTTTCATAATTAGCAATGGCTCAACAGGATTGCAAATAGTTATGGTACTATTTGAAATCATCCTATCTAATATTTTGGTTCATATTTATTCTGGGGCCTGCTATCATCCAAAGGCCTTATTGAATTTGATAGATCAATAGTGCATGTTTTAGTTTCCCACAATCGCAATATACTGCATTATTTTATGTCATGATCTTTAGACTAATCAGTCAACACTAAGCTAAACCATAAAATAATGAAGAAAATTCATAGATACTTTGATGTATTTATAAGGAGTCAAACCTTATTTTGAAAACCAATCCTTATCTTCTACTGCTTTTTGTGGATTTTCAAGCAGCCAAGATAGAAATCACAAGAAGTGGGTATTGTAAATCACAACAACATCTCTATATCAACAATACTTCTGATTTAATATTTTTGTAAAATGCATCTCAAATACAATTTAATTTAAATGGTACTATGAAATGTGTGTACCTTATTAAAATTGTATAAGCTGCAGAAGAGTAATGGGCCGTGAGTCCAGTAGTATCCCAGCATTGTGCACCAGCTCAGTCTGGGTAAGAGTCACCATGTCCAGAGTCAAAGATAAAAAAAATCTTATGTGCTTGGAGAACCAAAATCTCATCGCTTCTTGCCAGGATTCAGTCGAAGCTGGTTCCTTCCCATCCACACCCTTACAGCATCCAGGTACACAGCTCTCACTGCCAATACAATACTTGTCTGACTTGAGGTGGAGATATATAATTGCATAATTTTACCAGTAATCTGAAATTCTAAACTGATCAGTTGCAGAGGACTATTGAAACTAGCCTTACAACCTCAGTCTCACAATAAATATGGATTAGGGATGTAGATCAATTCAAACCATTGGATTGGATTGGATTTCTCAATCCAAGCCATTGTAAGATGCATACACATCAACTCCCAGAATTTTCCAGCCAGCATAAAAGACTAATATTTCTTCCACTCTACAGTTTGGATAACTGCTATATACATGTTCTCATTTACAAGCTGTGTTGATAATTATGTACCCTTACATACACGAAATAAATTCACATTTTATATGCTGAAATAGCAAACAGTGAGGGCTTGAAGATGCTTAAACTATAAATCAGTTTTCTGCAACCTCCCATACTCTCTCCGTGTTACTCTATGGGAATTAGGCTGGATTCCTAAGCTGCTTGTAGAAATTCACATTTTGTTTCAAACATGCTTTGTTGAAGAAACTATTAGTTCTCACTTAATTCATAAAACATAGTTCAGTTATTGCATTCAGTTAAAACCAAACTAAAACTTTGTTAACACACTGAAGTTAAAAGCTAAGAATGTTGGGTGTAGGGATTTGATTGGAAAGGAAGGACAAGAACATAGAACAACAGAGTCGGAAGAGACCTTGGAGGTCATCTAGTCCAACCCCCTGCTGGAGCAGCAGAGTCTCTTCCAAATATTAGCCTCTACCGAGGATCAAACTCACAGCCTCCTGATTGTGAGGCCAGAGCTCCACCTCCAGGCCACCGCACTCTGTGCCCATGATCTGGCCATCTCATTCTCAGCCCAGGAATGAGTCAGATTCAAATCAGATTGAGCTATTACAGCTTTAAGGTAGCATTTTCCACCTTAAGACAACAGTATCCTCTGGCAAGGTCAGTTTAAAATGCAGTGTGCTTCATCAACTATTAAAGTAGAAATGATCCCTGAGGGACTGGAACAGGGCAGCACCCACTCTCTCTTCTGCCCTGTTATGCTAATATAGCTAATATTTCCCTAGAATTTTCTCCGCCTACATTTTTATCCAGATATAGCCTACAGTCTGGTTCCATCAGGGATCTGGCTTTGCCTGCACATGTGTAGTCAGGCTACCCTCTGGATTTCTATTTTTATTTCCTGTCAATTTATCTAGGAAGACTAGGGGAAATGGAAGGCTCTGGTTTGAGAAACCTGCAACTCCATTGAACCGCCATCTTGCAGAAAGCTAGAATGGAATCTACAGAGATCCCAGAAAGCTGAAGACCTGGCTTTTTCCTCAAGCACTGGGATCAGGCTGTTAGTGGAGCCCAAAATGAATGAGATTTAGATTGTGAAATGGATTGTGGAGATTTAAACTATATAGTCTCTTGAAGTTTCTTGCATTGTGGCCCAAACCTGGCTCACTAAAAGCAACCAAATCTCTTTGAAGATACAACATAATTTTATTTGGCATGCAAACAGTGAAACAATGTACACCAGACTCCGAGAAAAACTTTGGCAGATTGCTGATCTTTAGTCTCTGAATGGCCCAATCATTTTCTGTGTGTGCTCTCAGCACATCCGTTCAGAATAATTTTCTCACAGATCACTTTTATTAAAAATGTGTTTCCCCAAAATACATCCTCTTTCATTATTATCAAGGTGTAATGTCATCATATTATGAATTCCTAATTGCATGCAAGTCCACAACTGTCCAGATGATATTTATTATTTTGACATACATTTTAGCTTTATCATTCATAATTAAATCTACAAATTCACTTCCATGTCATTAACTAGTTCTAAGCAAAAGCAGAACCACAGCTTAAGTAACGTTGGCATGTGCATGTCAAAAATAAGATAAGGAAACGGGCAGAGACAGTATAAATTACAGCATGACTGGCTGAAATGTTTTACACAAACCCATCTGGGTGACTGTTTCATTAGGTATGCCTTTGATTCAATTTGCCATGAATGCTTTCTTACAAGGAAACTTTAAACAGTTCTCATGTGTGGGGAGGTATATCATAGACTGGTAATGAATGCAGCTCATGGATGGATGGAGGAGTACCTTTTATCACCACACTTGGCAACATTTTCAAAGGTATATTCCTTCTTTTAGGACAGAGTGTCACTGGGAGTGGTCTAAGATCATCCAGCAGCTGGCTTCATTCTTAAGGCAGGACTAGAACTCACAATCTCTAACCTGTGCCTTAACCATTACACCAATCTGGCTCAAGTTGCTTTACACTGTGTAATCAGACTGATATATAACCATCTCCAGAAGAGGCACAATATTTTTTAGAGCTCTATTTCTTTATATGGAAACATATTTTCTTAATTTTAGGTTTTACAACTATGTAAATATGTTTTAAATTTTATGTCTTTTTGTCACTTGTGATTGGTCACTGGCCACAATGTTATATACACATGATATATACTTGCAGCAATCATTTTCATATGTGTTTTTTCTCATCCATTGTTTCTTCTGCTCCATCATTCCATGAAATATTATTTTTCATATTTCCCCTTAGCATTGCTCCACACAGTTTGTATCCATTCTTTTGACTCTGCACTAAGCAGCTTTCAAACAATGGTTTCTTATTTTATATTTATTCTGTTAGGAGATGAATCTGTCTTCTAATAGTTTTTTCTATGGAACTACATACTGTGATATTGCGTTCGCACAAGACGCTGACACGACACGGAACTTCTTCAAGACAAAGCAGTTTACGATTCTGCAGAAGCGGGTTCACATCCAAGGCTGCAGGATGGAACCCAGAGCTAAGTTAAATACACACTTTTATACTCCCAGTACAAAGAAGCGAGATACAATGTATCAGTAATACGGAACATTCTGTTGCTTCATCTATCTGGAACTTTGCACGTATACTAGCTAAGCAATAACCACTTCCTTGTTCTTTGTTTCTCCGAAAAACCGCTGAGGTTGCTTTTTGAAACACACACACATACACACACTGGAAAAGTACAAAATACAAAATGGAGAGCTTATCTAAAATGGAGTTACATTGGTTCACTTCTCACAATACTTTCTCTCTACAGTGTGGTAAAATCAATTTACAGTTGTAATAAAGTGGACTATCCCACATTCCAGAACTAATTTTCCTTATGTTTCATAATAAGCAAACTAATCATGCGTTCACATTAATTCCTTTGCTATATGTAAGCAGACTTGCAATAACATGACAAACAGCCTTTCAAGCAACCTTAAATTTAAATATTGTAAAAGTATCCAAACTACTTCTAAACAGATAATCCTTCACAATTTCTGCCCAATTACTTTGTGTACCCTCATCTCTTACCCATCCAGCCATTCAGAATAATTTTCTCCTGGATCACTTTTATTTAAAATGTTTTCCCCCAAAATACATCCTAGGTTTTTTAATTACTACCTAAGCATAACATTCTCATAGTATGAATTTCTAATTTCATGCAAATTCACAATTATACCAATTTAAACTTTTGACATTCATTTTAGCTCTGTCATTCATAATTTAACCTACAAATTTACTTCCTTGCCATTAACTTAGAATTCTTTTACCACAATCCTATTATTTATATTGCATTTTCTTATTTTTGTTCTTTCGTAAACCAGTCTTCTGCAAAGACATTATATGACATTTGGTCCATAGTATGAACGCCTTCTAAGAATGGCACTTAAACTTAGTCAATAAACTTTAAATAGAAATGCAAACACTGTCATATTGCACTGAAGCATATCATCTATAGTGACCTGCTTAGTTGAATTTTCTTTTATAATGTCATTAATATCACTTCATGCCATGGGCTTGCAAGTAATACTTAGTATTATATTAGCAAAGGAGGAGTATGACAGTAATTCTGGCATTTATTTACCAAGGGTTACTGCCTAGCAATGAAAATATTTTATTGTTTCCTTAGATGACAATTAAATAAATAATTTAGTTTAAAAAACAGTAACTAGAAGTCACATTTTGCATGTCATGAATTGGTTAGAAAAATAAATGATTAACCTTACCATTTTTTTATGAACTTCAGTTTTCAGTCACTCCAAAGTGGTGGTGAATACTGCCAGAACTGTAACCCCAAAACCTAAGGAACATGTGAATATGCTTGCAGAAGTAGAAAAAACATTGTAGATGAAAAGTAATCTAATGAAAACAGTTCATTTTCATAATTTTTTATTGGTGGAATCCTATTCCAAATAACTTTCTGTAGGAAATAAAGTACATGACATCATTATTTTGCAGGCATTTGTATATTCAGCATTTTCATCGTCTTACATTCACAGGTTTATATCCAATATGATATGGTATGGGTTTCTCTCCACCTTTCCTTCTTTTCTAATTATGCTTTGTTTTTCTGTGCATCCAAAGGCAGAGGCCTAGTCTGAAAATATCCATAAATGAAGCATGATAATTGTTTCAATAAGATCTTTTCACACATGGTATAAAACTCATTGTTTAATATTTTGAATATACATTATTTGAGTCTATACATTTATAACTAAAGAACTGCTTTCTGAAACAAAAATATGAAGCTATTTGCTTCCTGTTAAATAATATATTTATGAAAATGCAATTGCAAAATAATTTTTTATGATGCTGCTGAAGTCTTGTGAATAAAATACCTGAATTTCTCCTTTTACTAAAATGGCTACATTCGATATCATATTTGTCTGTGAAACATGGCTCAACACATCTCTCCCTGACTCCATTACCACAGTAAGAGATTATCATGTTTACTGATCGGATCGTGAAATTCATAGAGGAGGTGGTGTTGCTATCTTCTATAAAAAGTCCTTACATCTAAAAAACATCCAAGTTACCCAGGAGCTTGCTCTTCCTGAGACCATCATCTGTGAACTATCCTTAAATATCATATTTCGATTCTTACTATGTTACAGAGGCTCTGATTATGACATCGAACATGTAAACAAGCTAAATTCACTACTAACAGGGGCAACACCCTGCCCACACGCTTTTATCTTTCTTGGTGACTTCAATCTACCTCATATTAACTGGACCCTAAATGAATGTAAAACTGAACCCATACATGCAACCTTCTACAATGCTGTTACAAATCTGGGACTAGAACAACTAGTAACCAACAATACTTAAATTCTTCCTTTTTAATTTTCATCCCTTTTATATTCTTTTCATCTCTAATATTTCTATTTAGCACTTTCAAAGTTAATGCAAACAACAGAGGTAATAGTGGGCACCCTTGTCTTGTTCCTTTTCTTATATCAATAGAGTCTGTCAGTTCTCCCTCTATCATTACCTTTGCTGTTTGCTTATGATATATAGCTTCTATTGCTTGAATAAATTTTCTAGCAAAGCCCATCTGTTCCAGCAGTAACAATATGAATCGCCAATTCACATTGTCAAATGCCTTCTGTGCATCTAGAAATATCAAAGCCATTTGTTTTTCAGGATGTGCCTCGTGGTATTCCAAAGTGTCCAAGATTACTCTCATATTGTCTTTAATTTTTCTCTTTGGCAGAAATCCATTTTGATCAGGATGGATAAAATTATTTAAGTATTTTTTTAAGTCTTTCTGCCAAAAATTTTATAATCTGCGTTTAGTAGAGAAATAAGTCTATAGTTCTTGATTTGTAATGGATCAGCCTCCTCTTTTAGAACAAGTGTAATATAAGCTTCTGACCATGATTTAGGTATCCTTTTCTTTAACATAACTTCATTCATAACTTCTAGCAATGGAAGATTCAACTATTCTTGTAATGTTTTGTAAAATTCTGCTGGAAGTCCATCTGCGCCTGGTGCCTTTCCATTATTTTGCTTCTTGAGTGCTTCAGTTAACTCCATCATCGTTATATTGTTTTCTAATATTGTTTCAATCTCTTTAGGTATCTGGGGTAACTTAGCATTCTGTAGGTACTGTTTGACTCTTTCCTCATCAACATTCTCTTGTGTGTATAGTTTCCCATAATAGTCTCGAATGATTTCCTTCTTCTCTTTACTACATAGCAAACTTGGCCTTGATCATCTATTAATTGCAATATTTTCCTTGATTCTTTCTCCTTTCTTAATTTATATGCTAACCATCTACCTGGTTTATTTCCACCTTCAAAGTAATTCTGTTTAGCACCTCTAATTTTCTGTGCTAATTCTTCTTTTTCTATTAGACCCATTTTATGTTTGGTTATATCCATTTTTAATTCAATGTCCTTTTTATGTGGCATTTTCTGTAGCTCTTTTTCAAGTCCTTTATACTCATCCTCTAATGCCTTAGAGGCTAATCTTTTCGTGGTATTTCTTTTCCTTGTATAGTCTATTATCAAGCATATGCCTTCATTGTATCCCATACATTCTGGATTGATGTATCTTCTTTTTTGTTTTGTCTAAAGAAAAAAGCCAGTTCTTTCTCCATCCAATGTGTGAAGTCTTTTTCCTTTAAAATAGCATTATTTAGAATCCATCTAGATCTTCTTCCTTGTCCTTTCCATTTAATTGTCATTGGGTTGTGATCTGCCCAAGTACTTGTTTCAATATTTATTTCTTGAATATTAGTTAACAATTCTGTTGACATCTATGTCATATCTATTCTGGACCATGATAAGTGTCTATTTGAGTAGAAGGTGTATTGTTTAGTTTTAGCATTTCTTTCTCTCCATGTATCTTTTATTTCATCTACCATATTAAAAAAAGATGTAGGGAGAGTCTTTCTGTTTTGCTTTATTGTTTTCTGTGCTGTATAGTCCAGTTTGTTGTCTACAATTCCATTAAAATCTCCCATCATAACTATATTAGCATAGTCCAGTTCAATTATTTTGATATGTCATTTTTTATAAAATTCTTCTTGTTTGTCATTTGGGGCATAGATTGCAATCAGGAGTGTTTTCGTATTATTATCCATTATTTCCACCATTAGTATTCTTCCATCATCATCAGTATAAATCAATTTCTCTGGAATGGTCTCTTTAATATATAAAACCACTCCTCTTTTCTTGCATTGTGTCAAGGAGGTAAATATTTTCCCTAGTTTTGGCTGTATCAACAATTGTTCATATTGCTTTTTAATATGTACTTCTTTTGTAGGCAGATTATATCAAATTTTAATTTCTCTAATTTATGGAAAGTTTTCCTTCTTTTAACGTCTGAATCAAGTCCATTTATATTAATTGTAATCAATTTTTTCTCTTCCATGGTTATATTTTATAATTAGGTTTGGCAGCTCGTGGATCTTGGTTCACGTTGTTCTTTGGCTTCCTCCTGTCCACCTACTGCACGTTCACCTTTTTCAGTCATCATTTGGCAGTCCTCTTGGAATTCAGTTACTGAAATTTCTTTTTCTGCCTCTTCTGCTTTCCCTCTGAAAAATTCTGTATAAAATGATTCAGTTTTCTCAATTGAATCAATTCTGTATCTCTGTTCTTGCCATGTGAACATTAAACCTTCTGGCATCAGCCATCTATAATTCACCTCTTTTTTAAGTAGCAATTTGGTCAAGAATCGGTATTCTCTTCTCATCTCTCTCACTCTTCTGGGTACTTGTTTCAAAACCACAATCTCCTTATCTTTATATTTCAATGTTTTCTCTCTTGCCACTTGCAATATTTGTGTTTTAATGGCTTTCTTTGTAAATATGATGGGAACTTCTCTTGGTAGGCTATTTCTCATTGCGTATCTTGTGAAGACTCGATAAACCTCATCTATTCCATCCATCATCTTCTCTTCAGTTATTTCCAAAGCTTCAGCCAATATTTCTATCATTATCTCAGCTAGATTTTGTCCTTTTTCTTCTTCTATGTTTTGGAATCTGAGATAAAATTCTGATCTGTCCATCTCCCATCTTAGCATACCACTTTTATCTTGTTCAGCCATAGTTAATCTAGTATCAATGTCTCCAATATTCTTATCTCTTTTTTATCCTTTTCTTCAATTTTTAGTAGTCTCTCATCATACTTCATCATCATTTGTTGGATGTTCTCGACTTTTTCATTGGTTTTCCCTGTTCTTTGTTCAGTGTTCTCTGTTCTTTGTTCAATGTTCTCTATTCTCTTTTCAATATTTTCTGATCTTGTTTGAATGTTTTGAATTCCTTGCATAATCATCTGCAGGGTCACTTTTTCTTTTTCTTTCTCTTGCCTTAACATTGTCTGTATTGAACGTTGTCCTCCAGATGGTGGAGAGGAGGAAGTAAAAGTTGAAGAACCAGGAGCTGTTAATTTCCTACTCATTTCAAACAAAATCTTCAGGTTCTTCTAGACCTTAATCCAATTGTGAAGTAACCAATTGCGATTCCAAATAAAAATAGTAGAGAATAAGAAGCCAAATAGTAATAATAATAATAAAAAAAGAAAAAAGAATTTCTTCAGGTTCTTGTATACCTTAATCCAATCGATTAGTTAGATAACAATGAACATTCAAAAATGAAGGAAAAAAACATAAACATACACAAAAGAGAAAAAGTTGTAAAATCCTAAAAAAGATGGAAAAGTGAGGAATAAAAAGCTTTAAAAAAGGAAAAATTCTTCAGGTTCTTCAACACCTTAATCCAATTAAAGGTCTCAAATATAAAAGGCTGCATAAGGGAAAAAGAGAAAAAAAGTCAGGAAGATAAAAAGAAAGAAAAAAACAGTATTGGAGGTAGATGGAAAAACAAAAGTACCAGAAAGGCAAAAAGAAAAAAAGGCTACTCCCTTAAAAAGAAAAGGAAGGGAATCATTAATACTAAAACGTTTCTTTTAAAATAAAAAACAAACGTAAAAAATTAACTTCCAAAGACAAGCATTTTAAAAAAAAGGAGCAAAGACAAGTTCCAAAGAACTAAAAATCCAAATAGCTATTTCAAAAAGTAAACTGTTGAGGAGCAGTAACACAGCTTAGGAAAAATCAAGAAAACACACTGCACTTTGTTTAGTTATCCAAGGCTCTTGTTATAACACTCTTCTCCAGAAACTTATCACCTTTTCTTTTCCTATAAACTTCAACATCAGACTTCAGCTGTTGATAGAAACCCAGAAGAGCACCTGCAATAATACTCTCCCATGCTCTTCCCTCTATCTTATCAAATAGCAATGTCCTTGAAAAAAAAGTCTCAATTCTTTCTTTCTCAACTTTGTCTGGTCACAAGAGAAATAGAATATTTCCAAGCCTCTAGTTGGCAGTGTTACAAAGTTTCTTTGCTTTCACTTTCCCCCTCCTTTTCCAAGCAAAATGCAATAAGAATTAATTAAAAAAAAGAAAAAGATATTTTAAAAAGAAATAACTAAAAGGGAGTCTCTAGTCTAAAATGTTACAAAATCAAAAAGGAGGAAAAAAAATAGATGGAAAAGAAAAAACCAGTCCAGTTTCAAAATATAAGATCATGTATAGAAAATCCAGCAATGAGAAAAAAACATTACTTTGACATTCCTGTTCAAAATCTCCGCTTAATCACTTCTGTCAAAACTTTTACAGATTCTTCCTTTTCCTTAGGGTGTCCTTTCAGATCTTAGAATAAAGAAAAAGTTCTCACCAAACCAGCACACTCTCTCTTTCTATTCTGTTTCGGAGCTGTCCCAACTTCAGCAGGTTTAATGGCTGCCTCTTTGCTGCTGGCAAGAAGAGCTTCTCCTGGATCTACCAGGGACTTTGCAGTATCCCTGGGATCGACAGGATGTGCTCTTCACTTTCACCGTCTCTTCGGGATGGTTTAGATAGGATCATCTAGGAGCAAAGATATCGGCAGCAATCTCAGACCTCCAAGATCCCATGCCGTATCGTCGCGATGCCAGCTCTGCCCCCTGGAAGACCTATTGAAAATTCAGATAATGAATAAGATTAAGTACTTGGGGATATACTTGACATCAAGGTGCAGTACACTAAAAGAATAATTATATCAAACTTAAACAGCAGATAGCGCTAGATTTGACAAAATGGGAAAATTTACAACTGTCATTAATAGGGAGAATATCAACAATCAAGATGAATATATTACCCAGAATTTTATATTTGTTTCAAACAATTCCAATTAGGCTTGGAAAAGACTATTTTGAAGATTTAAATAAAATTGTGTTGAAATATATATGGCAAGGTAAGAAAGCGAGAATAAAGTTAAAACTTTTACAAGATGCTAGAATAAGAGGAGGATTTGATTTGCCTAATTGGGAGTTGTATTACCAAGCTACAAATCTGATGTGGGTTAAGGAATGGATAACATTAAGAAATACTAGATTGTTGACATTAGAAGGACATGATCTGTTATTGGGGTGGCATTCTTTTTTATGGTATAAAGGAGCTAAAACACAGGGGTACTTTAGAACAGTGGCACCCAACCTTTTTTGTGCCATGGCCTGGTACCGGCATCACAAAATGATCCCTGGCCCGGTACAAGCATCAGCACGCATGACAAGGCAAAGTGAGCCGAGCGACCGGCCAGCCAGCCTTCCCCCACTTCTCCCCGCCACCTTCAACTCCTCCTTTGTACCTTTTTTGTGCTTTCTTAATCTCCTCCGCCATCGGGATGGCTCTTCATTCAAAGCCACCACCCCCCTTCAATGAAACTAAGGCGCGAGGATTCCTTCAGGACCCAAACGCCGCTTTGCAATTGGAAAAGCTCACCCAGAAGCACTTTCTCATCAAAACAAGATGGCGGCGCCTAGCAAACTGGCGGCCTGGTAGAAAATGATCCACGGACCAGTACCAGTCCGGGGCCCGGTGGTTGAGGACCCCTGCTTTAGAAGACATTATATAGGGGAGTCTCTGTGGTTAAACTGGGAGAAGATTAAAAGACAATGCTCCTGATGAGGTGGTGGATGGTCTCCTGAGGGATCTCCTCCCACACCTGGATTAAAGCATCTCCCAACTCCTGGACAGTCTGTGGTGCAACGTGGCATTGGTGGATGGAGCGAGACATGATGTCCCAGATGTGCTCAATTGGATTCAGGTCTGGGGAACGGGCGGGCCAGTCCATAGCATCAATGCCTTCATCTTGCAGGAACTTCTGACACACTCCAGCCACATGAGGTCTAGCATTGTCGTGCATTAGGAGGAACCCAGGGCCAACCGCACCAGCATATGGTCTCACAAGGGGTCTGAGGATCTCATCTCGGTACCTAATGGCAGTACCTCTGGCAAGCACATGGAGGGCTGTACAGCCCCCTAAAGAAATGCCACCCCACACCATTACTGACCCACTGCCAAACCGGTCATGCTGGAGGGTGTTGCAGGCAGCAGAATGTTCTCCATGGCATCTCCAGACCCTGTCATGTCTGTCACATGTGCTCAGTGTAAACCTGCTTTCATCTGTGAAGAGCACAGGGTGCCAGTGGCAAATTTGCCAGTCTTGGTGTTCTCTGGCAAATGCCAAACGTCCTGCACGGTGTTGGACTGTAAGCACAACCCCCATCTGTGGACATCGGGCCCTCATACCGCCCTCATGGAGTCTGTTTCTGACTGAGCAGCCACATTCACATTTGTGGCCCACTGGAGGTCATTTTGCAGGGCTCGGGCAGTGCTCCTCCTGTCCCTCCTTGCACAAAGGCGGAGGTAGCGGTCCTGATGCTGGGTTGTTGCCCTCCTACGGCCTCCTCCATCTCTCCTGATGTACTGGCCTGTGTCGTGGTAGCGCGTCCATGCTCTGGACACTATGCTGACAGACACAGCAAACTTTCTTGCCACAGCTTTCATTGATGTGCCATCCTGGATGAGCTGCACTACCTGAGCCACTTGTGTGGGTTGTAGACTCTGTCTCATGCTACCACAAGAATGAAAGCACCGCCAGCATTCAAAAGTGACCAAACCATCAGCCAGAAAGCATAGGAACTGAGAAATGGTCTGTGGTCACTACCTGCAGAACCACTCCTTTATTGGGGATGTCTTGCTAACTGCCTATGCTTTCCACCTGTTGTCTATTCCATTTGCTCAACAGCATGTGAAATTGATTGTCAATCTGTGTTGCTACCTAAGTGGACAGTTTGATTTCACAGAAGTGTGATTGACTTGGAGTTACTTTGTGTTGTTTAAGTGTTCCCTTTATTTTTTTTGAACAGTGTATTTAATATTGGATTGAAAATACAAGATCATATACAATGTAATTGTAATTGAAGACTACGAAATGGAAGCACAAAACAATTTGTAAACTGCACACTGTATGTATATGGAAGATGTTTTGTTTGTTTATGTTTGTTTTAAAAACCAATAAAAATTTATATATAAAAAAGAGTTGTTAACCTAATCCTACATAGCTTTTCTCTGGTAATATCACACTACTAACTAGAGCATACAAAATATTTGCTAGACCAATACTTGAATACAGCTCATCAGTCTGGAACCCACATTACGTATCTGATATTAGCACAGTTGAGAAAGTCCAGAAATATTTCACAAAAAGAGTTCTCCTCTACTCGTAGAATACCTTATGCCACCAGAGTTGAAATTCTAGACCTAGAAAACCTTGAATTACGCCGTCTTCGGTCTGATCTAAGTATGGTATATAAAATCATACATTGCAATGACTTACCTGTCAATGAATACTTCAGCTTCAATCATAACAACACAAGAGTACACAATAGATTCAAGGTTAATTGCCCCAAGAGTACACAAGGTTAATTGCACCAAAGTTGATTGCAGGAAATACAACTTCAGCAACAGAGTCGTCAATGACTGGAATACTCTACCTGACTCTGTGGTTTCTTCCCCAAACCCCAAAAACTTTAACCTTAGACCGTCTACTATTGACCTCACCCCTTTCCTAAGAGGTCTGTTGGGGGCGTACATAAGTGCACCAACAAGCCTATCATCCCTGTCCTATTGTTTCTTTTATTTTTCTTATATGTACCCATTTCATGTATTCATAACTATGTTTTAACTTATACCTGTTATCTTTTAAGCAATTGACAAATCAAAATAAAAAATAAAATAAATAAAACTCTGAAATTCCTTTACATCTGTAATGCATGCCCATTGCTCCATTTTCCTTGCACATTTTATCCTCACCTTCTGCAGATTGAAGGCACATTCAACATGGAGATCCTGGAGTTATTATTGCACCTTTACCTATTGCTCAATTTAAAGCAGCCAATACTGAGCACTGAGCAGCCAATCAGCACTCATTCTCTCTGCTTTAGGTTGGTCAATTACAGTGCTGAAATCACCATGAATTTGTCTATATGGACTTGTATTTACACAGGTGGTCTTTCTCAGATTACCATGGCAATTGGGTCTGGAATTTCTTTCACCAACTGATGCAGTTATAAAGCATGATGCGACATGACTGAATAGCTTAGCAATGGCAATCCCAGCATTCCCCATTGCCATTGTTAAAAATTGCAAGTTTTAGGCAATTTAGGTAACGACCCACAACTTCCTTCAGCTTCCAACAAGCAAAATCTGTGGGGAAATTGCAAGTTTTAGGCAGCTCGCAAACAGGATGGCGAACAGGTATGTGGGTGAAGGAGTGTGTGCAAGAGTGCAGGGGTAGCCATCAAGGTGGGTGGATGCTGTGGGTAGGGGATATAACTAGGCCACTCAGGAGAAAAAGCTGCTGGACTGCAAGTGACCTACAGAATGACTTGCGAACTTCCCTGCCTGTTTCCACACTGACTGCTTGTGAAAAGTCAGCAGAAAGGGTTTCAAATGATGATTGTGTGACATGAGATGCTGCAACCATCTTAAGTGTTAGCCAATTGCCAACCATGTGGATCATGATCATGTAACTTCAGGGGTGCTGGGACTTCCTTAGAACTTCAAGGACCAGTTTTAAGGAGCATTTGTTCAAAGCTGTTGTAATTACAAATGGTCACTGAATGAGTGGTTGTTAATCAAGGGCTACCTATATTGATCTGGAGGTCTGCAGAAGCATTTTTCCTGTTAGACTACTATGATATGAGTTGCAAGGTAAGGTTGACTTTGAAACTGCTCCCACGTGTAAAGGTGCCTCAGAATTCTTTCTTTAACCTTGGTGACATATCAGCATGCAGGAGGTATTGTTGAAAATCTGAATATTGTTATTAAACTTGCAAACAATCTAAGACATTTAGGGCTTTTTTCCAGTCTGAGAATGGGCACTCCAATTAAAAAAATACCCATTAGCTCTGGGAAAATGTGCTGAAATTGGGGTTTCCTTCAAAAAAGAAAAAGAGAAGTGCTGGTTTGCAAAGAACAATAGATACAAACTTTTTACTACAAAATACTGGGTTTTGATCCATACAGTGCAATGGGTGTTGCGTAATAAGCAAGAGTACGTAAAGCAGTGTGGGCTTAGTAAATGTGATAAAGCACTTTAGTTGGCATAAGAAGCCAAGTGGGAGCAATTTAACTTTGTATAGACATTATTGATTGATTCTCAATAAGCAAGCTGTTCAAAAATCTAGTTTACTCTGATGTCCTGTCAGTTCCTTCCTATACAAAGCAAATTTCCCAAACTCTATTTAAAGGCATTTTCACATTGATTACGTTTACAAAACACATTTTCCCTTGCCTTATTTAATTAGTTCAATTGGGTTAATTAATTGGTTAATTATGGGTTCATATAATACTCTGAATCACAAAATAAATACACTAGCAAAAATAGTACTGTCCAATTTGTAGAATGATGTTTAAATATATCAAAAATAGGATTGGGAGCATTATGCTGATCATCTGTGGATTTTCAAGACATCTATAACTGAGGCCTGTTTTGGATTTTAAATGAGGGGGGAGAGGGGGAGGGAGGGAGGAATGGAGGGTGGGGGAGTGGGAGAGGGAGATATATGTGTTTCTGTCTATCTATATCTATCTATCTATCTATCTATCTATCTATCTATCTATCTATCTATCTATCTATCTATCTATCTATCTATCTATCTATCTATCTGCCATACATTTGGATAGGACAGTGGGAAGTAAAGGAACTATGAAATCCATGCACAGTTACTGTTTATTCTGTGTAAATCCAACACTAAAGTGATCTCTGATCCCTTCATAGTAATCATCAAGAAAGATATTCAGTCAATGCACGAGTATAGAATTTTAGTTACATACTCTTTTTTTAAGTGCTTTTTTTTTCAAGTCCTATATTACAAATCTTTGACTTGTGGTCAAACCTGTGGTTACAGCTGTGATGCAGCTATTATTATCTCTGACATACACTTTTTTTCCTTTGATTTTGTGATTTTTCTGGCCAAATATTTCTCACAAGTGTGAGATGGAATACATAGGTTTAAATAGTTTAAATCCCAAAGAATCTCTAAAGAATCTCTTGTTTCCCCCAGAAACAAAGGGAAAAAGGAAACTTCTTGACCCTAAACATCACAATCTTTCTGCTATCAGGAAATAAGTTTGGCTCCATCTACACAAATAATGTTTGTTCCTATTGTAAATAATATGCCTTATCATGAACCAAAATGGAACAGTTGCTTCTAAGAGTCAAACAAATTCCATCACCTTTACTGGAATAGCTTTAGGTGCATAAATGTGTCCCAAAATGTGACTTCCCAATCTGTATTAAAAAGCAGAAAAAGTCTTAATATGTCTTTTATGCCCTGATAAAGAAAAAAATATTTATAAATTTATATAAATTTGGACTGGACATAGCTATTATATAACTATGTCTATTACTGGAGTTGTGCTAAAAATAATCATGATTGTTCTAAGTGAAAAACTGTTTCATGTCCTGGAGATTGCCTGTCAAAAATAGTGGTGTAGTAATAATATAAAGAAGAATTCAGGCTCCATATCAGCAGCTGACATCCCAGGTCAAATACTAAGTTGTAAACCAGGGTTAGCATCTTTACCAGGCAAGCCAATCTGAGGTACAAAAAAAAAAAAGAGTACACCATATCATTTCTAGCTGCTATATCTGCTATTCCCTCAAGTTTGCAATAGCTGTATTTAATCACAACACAAACATGTCCAGCAAACTTTTTTCCGCTGCCTATCCATGAAATTGGCTTTTCTAAGCCCAACCTTGTTGGGATTTTTGTTGTTTTTTTCTTGGTTGTACACTGCCCAGAATCTCACAACTGGTGCAGCTTGCAAAGGCTATAAATAAATATATAAAACAAAAGACAAAGAAGTTTCTTTGACTTCCAAAGTACTCATGAAAAAGTGGCGTTTTTCCATAATACAAACATTAAGACATGAGTTCCTGTCATTTTATCAGGAAAAAAAATTGCCAAAAACTTGGAGTCTGTTGAAAGTTTGCTGCTTGAGATAATACACAAAAATGACAGCCCACCCAGACTGAAACCACACAGTAAATTTAAGGTTTCCGATAAAAAGGGTGATGAGAGCAAAACGGTGGTAAGTAAGAAATATTCACCTTCTGTGCAAAGTTGTTCTTCTCATTTTGTTATTTTATATCGGTGTTTTTGTAATCTTAATGGATGTTCATTAGAACCTTCCTGTAAATATGTTCCTTTGAACACTCTTACTTCGTCCAGGGAGGGATGGGGGATTTGGAAATCGCTTCCTGCCCTGTGATTTACTGCTCTTCCTGCCAGCGTCGAAAAGAGAAAATAGTGCATATATCCTGCAGCTGACTCGCATGACAGGGTAAAGGGCATACTATACTTAGGAAAAGCCCCGTCGATCGCTGCAATATTTTCAATTCTCCACACATGGAATTTCTCAATTTCGGAAACTACCGATGGAAGCAACAACCCATTCTCTAACAATCCCCGCCCTTTCCGAGCAATTCGTTCTCTCATTAGCTGCGGTCCCTCGAACGGTGTACAAGCACCTACTCAAAAATAAGCTTGTTAATGTTGTAAGCGTAAGGTAGAACACCGCAATATTTTCTAAGAATAGAAAAAAATACGAGTTAATTATCGGCTTCTTCAAAAGAAGCAAAAGAAAACAAAATAAAGCCATTCTAACGCACTACCTAATCCCCTGCGTATTTAGCTTCTCATCCCTACAAGTCAAAGATTGAGTTTCTCCGGAGCGCCGTTTAAAGGATAGACGAAGGTAAGAAAAAATAAACTTTTTTTTTTAACTTAAAGCTTGCTCGGCGGCGGATTGTTGAATATTATTCTTCCAATTAAGCAAACTTCCCAGGGACAGGAATGAATCGGGAGTTCTTTTACTTGCAGAAATTATAAATACAGTGTTATGTATCGCTTCTAGTTTTTAAACTAACTCAAAAACGATGGCGCGAAATAAAATGGGGAACTAAAGATAACAAACAATGTTTGAAAGGCGGACATTATCTTCGTGTATACATTGTTTCCCAAATCTGGGTAAATTGTTCCAAATCAGTCAAAAATAACTTTTTTCTGAGTAAGGATACACAAACCCATTACCCAATCTCAACAGGGACATTTTGAGAAGGATTTTGGGCAAAGAAAGAAAATGTTTTGGAAACACTAATGTATACAATATTAGATGCTTCATCTTTTCTTTAAAAAAGAGTGTTTCTTTTTAAAAGTATCGGCTATACCAAGGATGTATTCAAACTTCATGTTGGTGGATAATAGTATTTTGACACAGAAAACCACTTTCCTCAAGTGGAAAAGCCTAAAATTAAACACTGTTGCTGTTGTTTTGATCCAATCCCTAAAGCAGGGGTGTCCAACCTTGGCAACTTTAAGGTGTGTGGACTTCAACTCCCAGAATTCCCCAACCAGCATGTGCTGGCTGGGAAAGTCTGGGAGTTGAAGTCCACACACCTAAAGTGCCAAGGTTGAACACCCTGCCCTAAAGCCACTGGAGGTTCTGATATTTCCAATTCAGGCCAAAGCAATCATTCATGAAATCTGGAGCAATCATCCACTTATTTTCTCCATCTGCACTTTAACATACTTTTTATAATTGGCAACACACCTTAAACTTTATATCATATAAACTTTAGGATGGGTCAGATGGACTGTCTGAATGTTGGCTGTGGAATTCTGAGTTGAAGTTCACCCAGCTCTAAGTTGCCGTGGTTGAGAAATACGGCTTTATAGCATAATTCAATGAGAAAAATCAAACAGGAAATTGAAGGAGACTTGCCTGGTTACATACTTATTTGAGTGGAGGCATATTTTTTTCCCCACAGGGAATTCCACAGACTTTCAAGTAGGGTATTCATTTTTAAAGACATTTTATTCAATTTCTGTTGTGAACATTCCCATTTTAGTTTAGGGATATTTAGTGGAAGGGACTAGGAGTGTGCACACCCTGCCAGATCTGATAGGATGGAATGGTGGTCCCTGAGATAGCCAGGTCTTGTATCATATTGGGTTTTCAAACGAATCACTTGCACTTTTAATTGCACTTGGGGGTGGGAAGAAGAAGGAAGCCAGTGCATTTTACACAATAGAGATGTTACATGGACAAACATACCCCCACCCCAATTATTGTGTATACTACTGCATTCTGGATCAGTGGAAGTTTCTGAATAGTCTTCAAGGATAGCCCTATGTAGAGCAATCCAGATGGAAGGTGACCAAGGCATGAGTGAATCTGAGCAGGACCTCAATAAGGCTGCCTGTTATAGTCAGACCTCTTTTGCTATGACAGTCATAAAACAGGTTACCACCTGTCAGGACCCAGTTTTATTTTTTTCACTGTAGTTGTAAAGCAAATGCCATGGTCATTAAGTGAATCCATTGGTCGCAGGGAAGGGATAGCCAAAACCTGATTTCTGGCAAAAATGTCATAAATCGCGGTTACCCAAATGGCAGTAAATGCTGGCCAGTTGTCAAGTGCCTGAAATTCGGTTACATTATCACATTATGTGGGAGGAGGACTGATATCAGAAGCTGAGCTGTCCCTTTTCCAGCATCTGTCATAACACTGAATGGTTGCTAAGTGATTGGTGTTAAATAGAGAGCTGGTACCTGTACTTCCATATTCTTAGTTTGTCTTTTAAATTAATCTCTGATTAACTTATGATGCTGGGTTGATCACAGTGGAATACAGACTGCAGAATATAACAGGGGTCACCAACCTTTGGGACCTCAGGGACCACCAAACTCATAATTTTAAATCCCAGGGACCACTAACTGATTATGTGGGTGTGGCCTAATTTGTGGGTGTGGCTTGGAGGTCGTGACTGGCTGGGCATGGCTTGTAAGTAAATATTATAAATATTGATATAAATATTGATTTTTTTATTAAAAAAGAGCAACTTTTACCCAAAATCAGGCAAAGCAGGCAGGCAGATTGAGTTGCTCACAGAATCACAGATTCATTCAGATATCTATCTACCTGCCACCAGCTAGCTTAGTCTGTCACATAAAATTTACTTGCAAGCAAACTCACAAAATTAACTCACAATACACCATGTATGTTAATATTGAATATTTAATATATAAAGGGCTACTTTTACTCAAAATCAGGCAAAGCAGGCAGGCAGATTGAGTTGCTCACAGAATCATTCAGTGATCTATCTATCTGCCATTGGCTAGCTCAGTCTGTCACATAAAATTTGCTTGGCGTGAGTCTGCACTGAATAATAGAATCTTCAGTCATAAGGGAGGTTAGGCTGTGCTTAAAAGCAGAGCTGAAGGTCTAAAGACTAGCTAGAAAGCAAGAAATCCAACCATTTCCTGCTTCCTAGCTAATCTAAATCTCCCAGCATAGCAGAACAGCTGATGGTTGGACAAATAGCAATTTAGCAGGCAAGTTTTCTGGGTAAAGAGTGAGTGGGCGGGGAAGGTTCCCGCGTGCCATGTGAGCAGTGCAGCCTTGTGTTTTTCTGCACAGCCTGGATTAATTGCTTTGGGGGGGGTGCTCTAGGGGTGAGATTTCTCTGCAGCTCACCAAAATTTTCTCATGGCCCACCGGTGGGCAACTGCTGGACTAGAAGTCCTGAACTTGTTAATATCAGGCTGTAACATTTCACAAGTTGTAGAACTACACCATCCAACAAGATGCAGCAAGATGGAATTCAGTGGTGAGAAAAATAAGGTCCTGCACTTAGGCAGGAAAAATCAAATGCAAAGGTATAGAATTAGTGGTACCTGACTCAACAGTAATAATTGTGAAAAGGATGCAGGTGTCTTAGTGGACCACCATTAAGTATGAGCCAGCAGAGTCACTATCATTATAGTGAAATATCATAAGAAGTAATAGTAACAATGACACACTGGCTATTGAGGCCACAACTTAGAAAGCTGCATTCAGTTCTGACCACCATAAGACAGGTAAGCAAGAGAAAGGAAAGGAAAGGAAAGGAAAGGAAAGGAAAGGAAAGGAAAGGAAAGGAAAGGAAAGAGAGAGAGAGAGAGAGAGAGAGAAAGGAAGGAAGGAAGGAAGGAAGGAAGGAAGGAAGGAAGGAAGGAAGGAAGGAAGGAAGGAAGGAAAGAAGGAAAGAAAAGAAAGAAAGAAAGAAAGAAAGAAAGAAAGAAAGAAAGAAAGAAAGAAAGAAAGAAAGAAAGAAAGAAAGAAAGAAAGAAAGGCAACAAAGATTGAAAGGGGTCTGGAGGCAAAACTGTATAATGAACAATTAAGAGAACTAGGCCTAATGAAGAGAAGGAATAAGGATAAACAGTTGTCTTCAGCACTTGAGGGGCTACCCAGAGAAGAGGGGGTTGACTTATTCCTAAAAGCACCTGAGGACTGGACAAGAAGCAATGGGTGCAAGCTGGTTAAAGAGTCCACCAGGACCTAAGGAGAAATTTACTGTAAGAAATTTACTGTAAGAAGCTTGCCTCCTGCAACTGTGCATGGTCCATTGCTGGAGTTTTTCGAGAAAATATTGGGCAGCCATTTGCCTTGGGCAGGGTTCCAACATTCCTTCTAGTCCTATGATTCTATGAAAACTTTCCAGCATTTCTAAATAGCACAGATAGTGGTGAGCTGCACTGGTGGTTGTTATCAAGCAGCATCTGAAGACCTATATGTTCTCCAAATAACAACCCACTACCCATATTTGGAAAAGCTATTGTAATATTGAATTAGATTACTTCAAAGCCTTACAAAATATGCAATTAGCAATACATGTTTTAAGCCTAGGAAGTGACAATGTAACATTAAAAAAAAATCTCCAAATTGCAACTCATTGCATGGATTCAATATTAACTAAATCATAATGTGTTTGGGTTAGGTTGGGTTGGTGAGAACCCAGACAGTTGTAATTTGTTCATTATTAAACCAGGGTTTAGCATACTGTGTGGACTTAGTTATGATTTTGTTTCTTTCCTCATTCCTTCTCTTAGACAACATTTCTTCTTCAGATATGACATTTTATAACGCAACTAAATCTTTGGCAAAAATGATAGATTCACATGGAGATTGGATTCCAGTACCCAGCTTGATAGACCAGAACAATTTTAGGCCCTTTTGCGTGCTGCAAAAGAAAAGGAAGACATCGTGGTGGCAGAGCTGTCCTTTTCTCAAAACTGACTATCAGTTACATCATCTGCTGTTATCAGGAAATGACACTTCAAGTCTAGGTAATCTTCAAGAGTCTATCTCATTCATATATTTTTACTTATGGAATTATCTGTCTGTTACATTTTGCGAAAAGTATAAAAAAATTGAAGAATACAACATTTTTATCACTAACTTTTGTATTACCCGTATGTATGTACTCAAAATGTATGAACAAAGTTTTCTGAGATTTTCAGAGGCAGAAAGATAAGAGAATGAATATTCAGTGATTGATGGTAAGCTTTCAGGACCCTTGATCTCATGTTTATGAAAACTGGAATAAATAGCAAAGTTGAAAAAATAGATTATCCAAAATCCATTTATACTGTCTAAAACAAGACTCAGCATGCATTTTTATAGCGTTTATGTCCTACTAAAGCTTTGTAAGGCTAAGGAGATGATGTCACAGGTGTTGTTGAGACTGCAAGTTTTGGACTCATTTTCCCACCCACTGAGGGGTATTTAAGGACCAAGACTGAGTGCCCGAGGGCTACCTTTTCTACATAGAAACATTTTTACCATCATCATCATCATCATTATTATTATCATTATTATTATTATTACAGTATACATAGAAGATGAGATAACCATGCTTCGTTTCGTATCACAAATCACTAGTCGAACACTTCCCAAGTGTTTAGGACTGCGTGATGTATTGGCGAATTATGCAAGCAGATCCCAGTAAGATGGCCTTCTGCAGCTCACCAATGGTGATCTTGTCAGTGCCAATTGTTTTTAAGTGCTTACCTAGGTCTTTAGGCACAGCACCCAGTGTGCCAAGTACCACTGGAACCACCTGCACTGGTTTATGCCAGAGTCTCTGCAGTTCGATTTTCAAGTCCTGATATCTGGTGATTTTTTCAAGTTGTTTCTCCTCGATTCTGCTTTCACCAGGTATGGCAATGTCAACGATCCACACTTTTTTCTTCTCCACAATCGTGATATCCAGGGTATTGTGTTCCAAAACTTTGTCAGTCTATATTCGGAAGTCCCACAGTAGTTTTGAATGCTCATTTTCGACCACTTTCTCAGGGTTATGATCCCACTTGAGAATAATAATAATAATAATAATAATAATAATAATAATAGTTGTTGTTGTTGTTGTTATTGTTATTATACATAAAAATGTCTACATAAACAGTGTGTTGTTTGGGTACAGTTCATTTTGAGAAATAATAATGATATAGCAATAATAATCACATCATCATCATGAACATCATCATCATGAACATCATCATAGCTTATCCATTTTAGTAAACCTTCCTTATATAATTAAGCATTCTCTTATGCTTTTAAATGTCTAACTTCTGTTTCTGTTAGTTAGCCATTCGTAAAACAAATCCAATGTTAAAAAACATTCAGTTTCTTCTTTCTCCTTAATTTTAAGTATTAATCTATCCATTTGTGCACTTACTACACTTTCATCTGTAGGGATCCCTTCATTTTTCCACTGTTGTGCAAACACAATTCTAGCCACTAGAATTTAACCCATGTAAAATTAAATATGTATTTCCTTTATTGTATTTTTCTGGTAAGATACCCAACAAAAATATTTCTGGTTTTAAATCTATATGTTGCTTTATCATTTTTTCTCACCATGTATGTATTTTTGTGCATTTTTTTTTGTTTTTGGGCATGTCCACCACATATGATAATATGAACCCAATAACTGATTACATTTCCAACATTTAGCGGACATGTCATTAAACATCTTTGCCAATCTTTTTGGTGGAAAGTACCATCTATAAAACACTTTATATAAATTTTCCTTATGTGCAGTTGACATTGTTAGTTTATAGTTCCTATCCCTCAATTTCTATTTATCTAACTATAGTCGGGGGTGGGATTCAAATTTCTTAAAAACCAGTTCTGTTGAGAGCAGTTACAGCAGCACAGGCGACTCAGGAGTAAGGCTGCAAGGTAATGACCCCTCCCTCAAAAGGATAAAATCCAGGTTTAAAGAAGCATTCTTTGCAGAAGGCAAAGATGCTCTGAAACTCAGCCTCGTGGACATTATAGCAAGTATTTGAAAACTCTTGTAAACTATTTCTTATCTGTGGGTTTTGGCAGCCTCGGAGAACAACTTGACAAGGCTCTTTCTTGTTGGAGTTAATTACTGGCGGGGCTTGTTGCCTTTGCCTCCTCACTCACCAATTGGTGGAAGACAAGGCAGAAACAACGGTGCAGTGGGCTGCGGGCGAGGGAAGATGACAGCAGGCAAACAAAGATGGCGGCTGGCCAAAGATAGCAAGCAAAGACTGGGTGACCCGGGAATTGGCATTCAACTGGGGCTGGCAGCCGTGGCAGCAGGAGATAGGCGACCGCCTTACTGCCTTTGCCTCCTCACTTATCAATCGGTGGTGGAAGGCAAGGCAGGAACAATGGAGGGCCGCGGGAAGACAGTGGCGGGCAAGGCAGGCAGTGTCGGCAAGGGCATCTGCAGTCCAGGAGTCATTGTCGGGACTCAACCGGGGCTAGTGGTGGCAGCAGGTAGGCGACCGGGTGTTGCTTGGAGGTCTCACTCACCAATCTGCATTTTTGGTAACAGAAGCCAGTCGGGGGAGGCAGTCTAGGCAAAGCAGGCCGTCCAGGCAAGGCAGGAAGGCAGGCCTGGGAGGCAGGCTGGGCAAGGCAGGCCTGGGGGGCAGGCCTGGGGAGGCAGGCGGGGCAAGGCAATCTGGTCGGGCAAGGGCAGCAGTCCAGCCAGGCTAGAGGGAGGTAGCGACCGGGGCTTGCCCTCCCTCACCCAGGGCAGAAGAAGGCAAGCAGCAATGTCTGGCTAGCTGGCTGGCTGGCTCAGCTGCTGATGCTGCTGGGAGCAATGGTGCCGGGCAGGAAAATGTAGGAAGCGTAGCACATGAGCTATAAGTAGTGACTGGGCGGGGAGGAACAGGGCAGATGGGGGAGAATACAGTCAGCTATTGTCATGCATGTGCGTGATGTCGTGCATGCGCAATAATGGCTGACTGGGCCAGGAACTGAGGAGTGGGTGGGGCGGGACTGGCAGCAGGGGAGAATGCCATCCCCGATTGTTGTGTATGCATGCAATGTTGCGCATGTGCAATAATGAATGATTGGACCAGGAACAGAGGGGCGGGTGGGGGAGAATGTTGCGCATACGCACAAATGTCGCACATGTGCAATAATGAAAAACTGTTCCAGGAGCAGGTGAGCAGGTGGAGAGGGGCGGGGTCAGCCAGGGGCCCGTTTTACTGGTTCTCCAAACTACTGGGAACATTAACAAGCGGTGTGAACTGGTAGAATCCCACTCCTGCCCACGGACCATATCTAAACATCCAGTACTGGTCCGCGGGCCTTGAGTTTGACACTCCTGGTCTTGACTCTAGAAAAATAATGCAGTCTCTTGAAAGGCCATTGCAAAGAATAAAAGACTCTTATAGTCAGGGTTCCAAATAGAACAGAATTTCTTTGTTCCAAATAAAAAGGTAGAAACAGTCTTGATTGATGACAAGTATCACAAGATGATATCTGCCATCAGAAGTAGCAAAACACTCAAATTTGTCTTAACAGTTCTTTGTCAAGGTAGATTTACAATATTTTTTCTCTTAAGCATAGGGAAATAAATAAGTAGCTGTTGTGAAACAACTATCTATTATTCACAGACAAAGATGAAACAAGTTTCTAGAGCACACCCTCACCTTTCAAAGGCACTTTTCAAGAGATGTCAAGAAGTTTAAATTGAAAATATACCAACGTGCAAGTGGAAATATTTCCCACTTTCTGGAACTCTTAATATGAACTGTAATTAATTCTATAATACTGATTTAGATTAGAAACAGTTTGATTCATTATCAACAAAATGCTTTACTGGTAGGATAGTTTTTCTCTCATTAAAATAGTTGTCTGCTGCTCTATTTCTATGTGTTTCTGTAGTACTTCTTCAAACTTATAATTTTTGACAATATTTGTCCTCTAGTTCAGAAGGATTCAGAGTTATTCACCCTTGAAGAAACTGTAGATGGAATGCTGAAGGGGGATATTAGTGGAATTACTGACACTGAAATAACTAGTGCTGTCAGCATTTCTCATGAAAGGTCTGTAAAGATGAAAAAGATACATGTTCCAATTGAAGACCTTGATTCTTTGATGAAAGAAAAGTAAGTATAACATAAACAGCCAAATGAAAAAAAGACTCCAGTCACATTTAACATTGTCCTCAAGTTTGCCATTCTTCTAAAACAGTGCTTTATATAAAGTCTCTGATTAACTGACTTCAATTAGTTTTAATTTTTGCAATCACAAGCTTTTCTGCAGGAGAATCTGTACCCAACCTAATCTTTCAGGTCTTCCAGTTGAGCCTATCTTCCTTATTGTTGCTGGTCCTCTTTCCTTCTACCCTTCCTAGCATTACAGCTTAGTCATAGAACTATGTCATTGGGACTCCAAAATATAGTATAATTTAAAGCCTTTAGACAGCTATAAATCTTCAATTGCAACAAGATTTAATTATTTCTAAGCATTAACCAAATATGGTAAAGAACATAGCTTAGAAATGTACGCAGAAAATGGAAAGGAAATCAACAGTATAGGATTATGAGCTGTGGTGGTTAGAATGGGCATTGTTATAATTACCTGAGAATGCCCTTTCTATCTACGCTGCAAGAGTGTCCAGGAATGAGTTAAGCTCCTCCTTCCAACATCATAGAGCTGAGTCTGCCACTATAAAAAGCCAGCCTCAGGCTGGCCCACCCATCTTTTAGGTGAGGATACTTGACAGACGTACTGTCTCTGGAAGATAAAGAAGAAATTAATTTCACCCCTCCCCAACCATCATAACCAGATATATAGGGTGGGGCTGGACTCTCTTGCAGCGTAGATAGAAAGGGCGTTCTCAAGTAATTATACCAATGCCCATTCTCCTATATGCTGCTTCGAGAATCCAGGAATGGGACATACCAAAGCCTGCATGTTCATGGGAGGACCAACGTCTGGTCCAGTCACTCTGACTGAGGAACCACCTGTTGAAGCATCCTCTGACCAAACAATACTTGGGCTGAAACAAATAAATTCAGGCGATAATGCCATATAAATGGCGAAGTCAAAGCCCAAGTAGCTGCTCTGCAGCTCTCCAGTGATGCCTGAGTAGACCAGGCGGCCAAAGTAGCTGCACTCTTAGTGGAGTGGGCTGTGACATGTCTGGAAACTAGCATGGACAAAGTTTGCTATGCCTTGGATATACAAGCTCTAATCCACCTACCAATTGTCAATGCAGTCACCTTGTTCCCCAGGGTAGAGGGATGGAATGACACAAACATGGCTTCAGATTTTTGAAAGACTGCCATCTGTTTGATGTAAATCCGAAGGGCCCGCCTCACATCCAAAGTATGCTATCTGTGTTCCAATTCATGTTGTCATCTGGGGCAAAAGTCTGGCAACACATCTTGTGCCAGGTGAAACCACATGTTTATCTTAGGGATAAACGTGGGGTCTAACCTAAGAACTACCCTGTTCTGATAGAAAAGACACAGGTCCTGTCGCACCAAGAGTGCTGCTAATTTGGACACTCTCTTGGCCAAGGTAATGGCCACTAAAAATGCTACCCTGAGGGACAGCATTTGTAGAGATACAGATCTGAGGGGCTCAAAAGGGGGCCTTGTTAGAGTTTGTAACACTTTAGGTAAATCCCAAGTGGGAAACCTATGTACAACAGGGGGTCGAAGGTTAGACCCCCTGCACACCGAAGGGTGATGGGACCAAGAAGCATAACTGTCCCAGGATAGAACAGGGGAGAGAGGCACTACCTGGCAGCGAAGCGTGTTGGGGCAAGTCCCTTGCCTAAGCCCTCTTGTAGGAACATTTGAACCTCTGCCACAGAAGCAGAAGAGGGGTCTCTGGCCAAAGGCATGCACCAGGAGCAGAATACTCTCCAAGTCGCATCATAGATGCATGTGGTAGACGGCTTTCGGGATGCTTGAATGGTGTCGATTACCCTTTCAGGAAAGTTGGAAGCCCTCATAGAGTGCCGCTCAAGCGCCAAATGGTTAAGCTGAACCACTGGGGGTTCAGGTGAGTAATGCCCCCTGATGCAGGGAGATCTTGGATGCCAGGATCTTCCATGGCTGGGACACAGACAGGTTCACCAGATCTGCGAACCAGTGTCTCCTGGTCCACTGGGGCACCAGGAGAATTAGCTCCACCTTTACCTCCAACAACTTCCGAATTACAGCCAGAATAATGGGAAGAGGAAGAAAGGTGTAGAGGAGACCCGGAGGCCAGGCACTCCAAAGCACATTGGTCCCCTCCACTCCCTGGGTCAGAAACCTGATGAAGAACCTGCCCAACTGGGTATTCTGGGGGGTGGCAAAGAGGCCTATGGTTGGAGGATCCAATCAGCATGACAAGTCCTGAAACAGAGAGAGGTGTAGACTCCACTCTGCCTGGTCTGCTGTGGACCAACTCAACCAGTTGACCTGGACATTGTCAACTCCCAATATATGGCCCACCCTGATTGAAAGGAGGTGTCTCTCTGCCCACCTCCCAGGAACTCTGCCTCTCTCATCAAGGCCCTGGACCTGGTCCCCCCTTGCCTGTTGGCATGGGCCTTTGCGGCCACATTGCCCGTCATGACTAACACATAGTGAAGCCACCCTGTTCTGGAAGTGTTTCAGGGCTAAGAAAATAGTTCCAGCCAATTTATGGGGCATGTCATTTCTGACTGTGACTAACACCCCTGGGCTATTTCCCCTTCTAGATGGCTCCCCAGCCGTGGAAACTGGCATCTGTGTTGAGCCGGATCCTGTCTGACTCCTTGAAGGGAAACCCCCTCTCTAGAGCCTGGGACTGCCACCATGTGAAGGAGCGAAGGACCTGATAAGGAACCTGTACCCTTATGGTAGCATGGCTGGCTCCTGCCTGTTGAAAGGGGAGCAAGAACCATTGGAGTTCCCGGGCATGGAGATGGGCCCACGGGATGATCCCAATGTAGGAGATCATCTTTCCCAGGATCTGGGACAGTAGAGACAACGAGACAATGCTCTGTCGCCGAATCTGACTGATGCCACTTTAAAGGCTCTCCCCTCGGTCCGGGGAGAGGAACACGGTGTAAAGTGATGTATCTATAATTGCCCTGAAGTGAAGCAACCTGGTCGTGAGGGAAAGGTGACTTTTCCTTAGATTGATCAAGAACCTGTGGTCTCTGATCTGCAATGTGATGTGAAGGTTGTGATTGGCCGAGTGGGTTGACTGTGATTGTATGAGTATGTCATCCAGGTAGCACTGGACCCTCACCAATATGGTGTGAACCGAAGCTGCCAAAACTGCCAAGATTTTAATGAAGACCCTTGGAGCTGACGAGAGACTGAAGGGTAAAGCCTGGTAATGGAAATGGTCATTCTGATAACAAAAATGGAGAAACTGGCAATGATGAGGCCAGATAGGAATGTGGAGATAAGCCTCTGTGAGGTCTATGGAGGAGAGGAGGTCACCCTCTAGAACGCTCTCAAGGATAGAAGGCAAGGTCTGCATCTTAAAACACCTGTATGGGATACATTTGTTTAAGAATTTAAGGTCCAAGATGGCTCGCCACCTCCCCAAAGGCCTTTGGGATCATGAAGAGGCAAGAATAGAAGCCTTGCCCTCATTGATTCTCCGGAACCGTTTGAACACCTTATATGTCAATGAGATCTTGGATTGCCGATTCTGTAAGGGCCCGTTTAGAGCGGTCCCTGGAAGTGGGGCAGCGAATGAACTATTATGGAGGTGGGGAGAGAAACTCCAGTTGGAGGCCCGACTTCACTGTCTCAAGAACCCAGGTGTCCAATGTAGACTCCTCCCATTTGGAGGCGAAGAAAGCCAAATGGCCTCCGATGGGGGGGAGATGGTGCACCCATTTTGAGCATCTGAATGAATGACCTACTCCCCCTCGAAAGGGCCATTTACTGGGGACTTGTTGCTGCCTGCCGGAAGCTTCAGGACACTGTTCTTGGTGAGCAGGAAAGGACCTCTGAGGTCTAGAGAACCGAGAGCTGGGTTTGGGTCTGAAAAACGAGGGGCAAAAGTATGGCCCGGGGCGAGACTCAGACCTTTTCCCCATCGAAGAGAGGACCTTCCTCTTGTCCTTGGTCTCTGTCAACTATGGTTTAAGGACATCACCAAATAGGTTATCGCTCATGCATGGAGCTGATGCCAACTTCCATTTACCATGGGAATCAGATTGCCAGTTGCATAGCCAAAATAGCCACCTGCCCACCACTTCATGACATGAAGAAGTCATGGCCCTGGAAGCGAACTTGGCCGAGCTCAGAGTGGTGTCTGCCATAAACTCCGCCGCCGCAATTATGTTATTGAGATCTTGATGTGCTCTGAACTCAGTGGCCGGGAGCCTCTATTGAAGCTGGGGAAGCCAGTGCAGTGAAGATTTTTTTAAAAAAAGAGGGTGCCGTTGGTGCTCTAATCGCCCAAGCTGCTGCCCGGTGAGTGCGCTTTAGGGTTTGCTCAGACCATTTGTCCTCTGCCTTGAGCACATCCTCTGGTTCAGTGTGGGTGCCTGAGGAAGAAACAATGCCACCAACGAGCATTCACCAAAGGTACCAGCAGGGCATTGGCCAGGGACGGGCCCACATTATAGAATCGTCTGTTGTGAGCAGACGGGCGAGGCCCTGCCCCTGGAGAGGTACACTGTTCCTTCACTAGATCAAGGAAAATCAGTGGGGAGGGGAGCACCTCTGTATGTACCACTGGCTTGGAGAACAATGAATCAGTGTGACCAGATTGGTAGCCTGTGGTTCTGGGGCCACCTCCTCAGGGTTTAGCTGTGCAGTAACCAAAGCCTTGTGTAACAGAGGCTTGAATAAGGAAGGCCTCAAAACTCCTGCTGATGGAGGCTGATCAACTCTAAAGTCCTCTTCCTCAGACATATTGGGGTCTATGAGTTCTCCTTCCTCTTCCTCAGAATGAGTAGAGCGACTATGGTCAGAGGCCTCGGAATAGTCTACTTCTTTTTCCTCCCCCCACTCCAAATGGGAGGGCTGGAAACAGAACTGCTGTCTGGGAATACCCTTCTGAGAGTGGGGGACTCCTTGGGGAAAACCCTGATGTAACAAGAACATGCCTTCCCCTTGTGGGTGAAGGAATTGTTTAAATCCTTCTGCTAGACCCTGCCTTATGGTTACAGAGACCATTTCCCTAAGGTCCTCGGGACTATTCTCCTCAGGAGGTAAGCCTGCAGCTGTGGGGGTGTAGGTTGCTTCAGGCTTAAGCCTATGCCCCACTTGAACCCCCTGACCACCGAGGGAGGAAGGAAGGGCCAGACCCCCAGGTAGCCTGTCTAGAGGAAAGCCCTGATCTGCTTAGGTCCTGGGAAAACTGTTCTTCCTCCACTTTCTCTGGGGATCAAGCTAACAGGTGACTGTGAGCAGATTCCGGCCCCCCTTAAAAGAAACTTCAGGGCTAACGTGCACCTCCCCAGAGTGAGGAGAATGCTGAATCTGGGCCTTTATCTGAGCCTTTTGCAAATTGTTCCTTAAGTGCTGCATTGAAGCAGCCTCTCTGTTAGCAGAAAGGCCTCTTTGTCTTTTCTTTTTCCTCAAAGGGGCTTGGGAGTGTTGGGAGTCTTCCAGTCCTTTGGGGCCAGGTTGAGGGGCTTCCCTCTCCATCTGGTTAGCAGAGCAGACACCAAGAGTACTGTGAGCTTCCTTCATGTAGGTGCTACCTGTTGCCTAAGCCAGGCGAGTTAGGAGACTGTGAGGCCTTGGGGAGGCACTTTCCACCAAAACAAAATGGCCACCTGGCAATTCTAAAATGGCTACCTGGCAATTCTAAAATGGCTGCCCGGCAATTCTAAAATGGCCACCCACCAGTGGGGTGGCCCTGGGATGACCTAGCCACCATCTTTGCTCTTTAGTCTCTTACCAGGCCCTGAGCAATCGAATTAAGCCGGAACAGCTGAGAAGTGGCAGGAATGAAGTTCCGGAGTCAGCTATAAAGCGGTTTGGCTGGTGGCGGCAACAACAAGGTTGCTATCAGTGGGGCTCCGTGGGAGGTTCCTCTAAACGTTCCCTGGGTCCACAGTCCTTGTGCAGCAGGGCCGAAGCCTCGGCACTGCAGGAGAGTGGATCCCCGCTCTCCTGGAGACAGAGCTCTACCGGATCCCCGGGAGCTGGATTTTAAATGTATTGCTATCTCTTTGAGTTCAAACTTTTCCTTTAGCTGTTTAAAAGCACTTCTTCCAGAGACTATGCTGTCAGACAAGAAGCTGAGCCAAAAGATGGGCAGTCCAGCCAGAGGCTAGCTTTTTATAGTGGCAGACTCAGCTCTATGATGTCAAGGAGGAGCTTAACCCATTCCTGGACTCTCAAAGCAGCATAAGTACTGCAAGCTCCTTCTGCTGACTGCTGGCTGCAGTTCAGCAGTTCAGTTCTCACCAGCTCAAGGTTGACCCATCCTTCCATCCTTCCATCCTTCCAAGTTAGATAAAATGAGGACCCAAATTGTTGGGTAAACCTCTTAGAGCAGGCTGTAAAGCACTGTAAGGCAGTATATAAGTAAGTGCTATTGCTATTACTTATTGCAATGGAACCTATACTTATTGGATTGGGGGTTTTGTTCCCAAAAAGTTATACATTCAATTGCAGTGTATTTTACTGAGGTATACATGTATTCTTTTTTAGAAAAATCAACAATGAACATCCATTTATTAAACAATCAAAGAAGCTTCAGAGGAACTTATATCTGATCACTGCATCAGCAGAAGCTGTGGAAACGGCAACGTTTGGAGAATCTAACAAAGTGGAAAGCAGCATCTTTCATAAAGCCTACATCAAACTAAGCCTGGAGGTCTAATCTGAACACTGAATTATCATGAAATTGAAGGAAAGAAAATGCATTTCCTCTCACCAAGTTATTTTATCCCATATAGCTGATGCAAGATTTTATTTTGTCTTTTAGGGTGCCAGAGATAGGAAGAAAATAATCACTATTCCAAAGGGATGCATCTTGGCATTCAAAGCTAAGAAATTATTTATAGGAGAAGAAACTGTAGGTAAGGGGGTTTTTTTATCTGAGGCTTGTGTCAATGACTAGTTTTCTGGAAATGTTACTGTTCTAGCCAAGCTGAAAGTTTCAATGATCTAGCAGTTGGCTGATAACAGATAGAAGTGAGCCGGATAGATATTTGGTATAATAAAGTGCTCATGTTCATCCATTTTCTTAAAAAAGGCAGATGTTGGTACATTTGAGTTCAATCTTCTATTCAATGCAGCACAGCTGCCTATATCTCCTACTCCCAGTCTCTCCACTTTTCAACTGCTTTTATTGTTAAACTTGCTTTACATAATGCAACTGAAATCTTTCTTCCTACAATTTAAAGTCATCATTTTATTCCTGAATTCTGGAATGAATGAGAGCAATGTATGTTCTTCATAACATACAGGTAGTCTGTGATTTACAACTACAATTGAGCCCAAAGTTTTCAGTGCTAAGCAAGACAGGTGTTAACTGAGTTTTGCCCTATTTTACAAACTTTCTGGCCACAGTTATTAAATGAATAACTGCAGTTGTTAAGTTAATAAAAATGTTGTTAAGTGAATCTGGCTTTCACATTGACTTTGCTTGTCAGAAGGTTGCAAAAGGTGATCACATAATCCCAGGATAATGCAGCCATCATAAATACATGCCAGTTGCCAAGTGTCTGAATTTTGATCATTTGACCATGAGAATACTATAATGGTCATGTGAAAAAGCAATGTCACTTTTTTCAAAGCCGTTGCAACTTTGATAGGACACTAAAAGAATAGTTGAAAGTCGATGACTATCTATACAGGTGTTTGAAGAGTGCTATCATACCCTTCCAAGAATAGAATAGAATAACAGTTAGAAGGGACCTTGGAGGTCTTCTAGTCCAACCCCCTGCCTAGGCATGAAACCCTACACCATTTCAGACAAATGATTATCCAACATCTTTTTAAAAACTTCCAGTGTTGGAGCATTCACAATTTCTGGAGGCAAGTTGTTCCATTGATTAATTATTCTGTCAGGAAATTCCTCCTTAGTTCTAAGTTGCTTCTCTCCATGATTAGTTTCCACCCATTGCTTCTTGTCCTGCCCTCTGGTGCTTTGGAGAATAGCTTGACTCCTTTGTGGCAGCCCCTGAGATATTGGAACACTGCTATCATGTCTCCCCTAATCCTTCTTTTCATTAAACTATACATTCTCAGTTCCTGCAACCCTTCTTCATATGTTTTAACCTCCAGTCTCTGCACTGTTTCTAGAGACTCAACATCATGGCGACCAAAACTGAATGCATTATTCCAAATGTGGCCTTACCAAGTGGTCTTAAATATCACGTGATCTTGATTCTATCCCTGTTTATGCAGCTTAGGATTCTATTGGCTTTTTTGGCAGCTGCTGCACACTGCTGGCTCATATTTAAATGGTTGTCCACTAGGACTCCGAGATCCCTCTCACATTTACTACTGTTGAGCAAGGTACCACATATATTGTATCTGTGCATTTGATTTTTCTTGCCTAAATATAGAACCTTACTTTTTCACCATTGAATTTCATTTCGTTAGATAACACCCAACATTCCAATCTGTCAAGATCGTTCTGTATCTTAAGCCTATCCTATGGAGTGTTGGCTATTTCTACTAGCTTGGTATCATTTGCAAATTTGATGATTTCCCCATCTATCCCCTTGTCCAAGTCATTGATAAAGATGTTAAAGAGTACTGGGCCTAAAACAGAGCCTTGGGGTACTCCACTGCATACTTACTTCCATGTAGATGCAATTCCATTGAGGACTACACGTTGAGTGTGGTTGGTCAGCCAGTTACAAATCCATCTGGTGATGATGCTGTCTAATCCACATTTTTTCTACTTTACCTAGTAGTAGGTTATGGTCTACTTTATCAAATGCCTTACTGAGGTCCAAGTAAATTATATCGACAGCATTCCTCTGGTCAATTAATTTTGTCACTTTGTCAAAGAATGCAATCAGATTAGTCTGGTATAATCTGTTTTTAACAAACCCATGTTGGCTTTTGGTTATTACTTTGTTTGTTTCTAGGTGTTCGCTGATTCATTGCTTGATTATTTTTTCCAGAATCTATTTCTTTAATCCTCTTATCATTACTTTCCTTCTCTGAACTTATTTATTCTATCTGGATATGTCTGGAAAGGAAGTGACTTTGACTGAACACAATACTTAAAATAATGTTTGACCAAAATAAATAAAATCAAAGTATTACTTCCATGATAAAAAGTAACTTCTATTGGTACAAACCAAAATTTCATTTGCCTTTTTGCAGCCAGCCATATTGCAAAATGAACACAAGTCAGCAATGTAATCAACTATTATTCTAAAATCTTTTCCTGATTCCACACTTCCACCATCCTATTTCCTAATCCAAAGCATTTCTTTTTTCTAATACAGATAACAGATAACAGCAGAGGTGAAAGTGGACATCCCTGCCTGACTCCCTTTCCTATCTCAAATAAATTTGTCGTTTCTCCATTAATTATTATCTGTGCTTTTTGGATTGAATATATTGACTTTAACATTTTTTCAAATTTGTCCCCAAATTTCATCTCCCTTACTTGCTGTCTCACGAATTGCCAATTTACTTTATCGAAGGCTTTTTGAGCATCCAGAAAAAGTAGTACAGCCTGTTTTTCTGGATGTGCCTCATAGTACTCCAGGATATCTCATACCATCCTTGTATTGTTTTTAAGTTGTCTTATTGGAAGGAAACCATTTTGATCTGTATATATGTATCTACTCAGTATTTTTTTAAATCTCTCAGCCATTATATTCATAAATATTTTGTAGTCAGCGTTCAATAAAGAAATTGGTCTATAATTTTTTATCTGAGTGGTATCTGCACTCCCCTTCAGTATCAGTTTAATGTATTCTCTCCACGACAGTGGTAGCTTTGCCTCTGTAAGTGCCTCATTATAAATTTCTAAAAGAATTGGGTCAAATATTTCACCTAAATTTTTATATACAGTTCTACAGATAATCCATCTATTCCACTGCATACTTACAGGGGGGTTTATTATTTTTTTGTTTACTAATTGCCTCTTTTAGTTCCCCCTTAGTGTTCTCTTCATTTAATCTTTCCCTTTCTTCTGTTAGTATTGGAATATTTTCTTCCTCTAAGTACTGTTTAATTCTGTCTTTATTCATATCTTCTTGTTTATAGAGTTCACTAAAATATTCCAGTACTATTTATTTTCCATATTGTTTTGTATCTTTCCCTCCTTATCTTGTAATTGCTGAATCCATCTCTTTTCTTTTTCCTTTCTTAACCTATATGCAAGCCACCTTCCTGGCTTATTTGCATTTTCAAAATAATTTTGCTTTACTAATTTCAATGCTCTTAAATTTCTTTCCTGTTCCAATATGTTCAGTTTATGTTTGGCTAAGTTACATTTGCTTATAATTTGCTCATTCTCTGGTATTAATTGTGCTTGTCTTTCCAATTTTCTAATATCATTCTGTAACTCATTACTTTCTTTTTCTCTTTCTTTTCTCTTTCTGGCATTATATGCTATTGTTATTCCTCTTAGGTAGGCTTTCGTTGTGTCCCACAGATTCTGTAAAGAAGTATGTTCTTTTATATTTAATTCAAAAAACAAAATTATTTTTTAAATTTAGCTAAATATTCTTTATCTCTCAGAATTTGTGGGTTCAACGTCCATCTTCCTCTTTGTTTTGATTGGCCTTTCCCTGTTACTATTAGAGGGTTATGGTCTGCCCACACATTTGGTGCTATTTCTACTTGCACTATATCTTTCATTAGAGTTTTACTTATCCACGCCATATCAATTCTCGGCCATGATTTGTGGGGAATAGAATAAAAGGTGAACTGCTTTTCTTTTAGGTTATATGTTCTCCAAATATCAATTAAATTTTGTTCTTCTGCCATATTAAAAAAATGTTTTTGGAAGGGTGTTCTTTTTTTTCTTTTTTTTAACCGGTGCTTGGTAGTCCTTTTTTATGTCTGAGACTGCGTTGAAATCTCCTATCATACAAATATCTTCTTTGCCTAATTCTAAAAAATGTTAATAGAAATTTTGTTGTTGTTTGTTAGGAACATATACTGCAATAAATAAAAGTTTCCTCAGTTCCCATACAACTTTTATCATTAATGTTCTCCCCACTGAATCTGTATATAATACTTTTGCCTTGATTCCTTCTCTAACATATATTACTACTACTCTCTTTTTTTCTTCTGCTAATGCTGCATAGAATTTTCCTAGTCTTTTATATTGTAGATATTTCTTATCCTGAGCTCTAATGTGTACCTCCTGGAGGCACACTATATCCATTTTTTGTTTTACCAATTTCTTTAAGGTTTGATTTCATTTAGATGGAAAATTGAGTCCATTTACATTTACTGACAATATTTTCAAATTATTTTCCATTTTCCTTCTTTGTTGTTACTACTTAGTTCCTGTTGTTTTTTGCCTCTGTTTGTGCCCTTGTTCTTACTCTGTTCTCTTCTTGTGGTCTTTCTTCTCTTTTCTCTACCTCACCTTCCTGCTCTTTTTCTTTCGTTTCTAATTGTTGGTCTTCTTGGCTGCTCGATTCCAATTCTTCTCTGCTGCTACCTGCTTCTTCTGTTCCTACCAGTTGGGTGTGGAAGTCTTGCGCCTTTTCCAAGGTATTTATCTTAAATCTTCTTCCCTTGCCACGACACCAACATTCCCTCAGGTGTTATATCCATCTAAACAATCTGTTATTTTTATTAAATTGAGAGTCCAGGAAGTGATATTCTTTCCACTGTTCACGCACTCTTTTCGGGATTTGCTTTAGCGTAATAATTTCTTTTCCTCTATAGGACATAGGCTCATCTCTGGTGATTTTGTAGATTATATCCCTCACTTTTTTTCATGCAGAACGGATGTGGACCTCCTTTGGCAATTTAAATCTTCTGGCATAGTTCATGTAAACTTGGTAAACTTTGAACAATTCATTAGTTATTTTGCTCTTATCTCTTTGGAGAACTTCTGCGATTATTTCAGCCATTATTGCTGTTAAGTCTTCTTCCTTCGCCTCTTCCATATTCAGAAATTGCAGGTAGAATGAGGCTCTCTCCATTTCCAGCTGGATCAAAGAGTTTTCCACTTCCTTATTCTGTTCTTTCATTTTCTGGTCCACCGATTCCAACTTCTGTTCTGTTTTTTCTGCTCTCTTCTCAATCATTTGCAGTCTGGTCGTTTTTTTGTAAAACCTCTTGGATCAGCCCCACCTTCTCATCCAGCTTCTGAATATCATTTCTGACTTCTCTTTTCACTTCCTCCCTTTCAATCTTCATTTCTCCATGGTTTCTAGTCATATTTTCCTGTAGCTTTATTGTTGTAGCCTGCATGTTTGTCACAGAGGTTGTTTTGTCTGTTGTGAACATTCCTTCAATAGATCTTTGTGTAGATGGGGATGGTATAGCTGTTGCTCTTGCTGGAACGGGTTTCTTCCCAGTCTTCATTGTAATTGTTGTGAAACTTGTCATTTCTTGCAGTATTTTATGTTACTGTCCTAGTATTTTTTCTATCCTTTCCCACAACACCATTCAATGTTTTCCTGATTTCTCTGGTCCTTCTTTTTACTAGACTAGTCAAGTCCAGTTCCTATAACTGTTCTTCATATGTTTTAGGCTCCAGTCCCCTAGTCATCCTGGTTGCTCTTCTTTGTACTTTTTCTAGAGTCTCAACATCTTTTTTATAATGTGGTGACCAAAACTGGATGCAGTACTCTAGGTGTGGTCTTACTAAGGCTTTATAGAGTGGTATTAGTACCTCCCTTGATCTTGATTGTATCCCTCTGTTAATACAACTTAGGATTGCATTAGCTTTTTTGGCTGCTGCTGCACACTGCTGGCTCATATTTAGCTGGTTGTCCACTAAGACTCCAAGATCCCTCTCACAGTTACTGCTATTGAGCCTGGTTTCACCCAGTCTATATGTGTACTTTTGGTTTTTCTTGCCTAAGCGTAGGGCTTTACTTTTCTCTACATTGAATTTCATTTTGTTAGATACGGCCCAGTGTTCTAGTCTGTCAAGATCCATCTGGATCTTGAGCCTATCTTCTTGGGTGTCCGCTAATCCTGCCAGCTTAGTATCATCTGCAAATTTGGTAAGTTCCCCTTCTTTTCCCTCATCTAAGTCATTAATGAAGATATTGAAGAATACTGGGCCTAAGACGGAACCTTGTGGCACCCCACTGCTTACTTCCCTCCATGTAGACTTAGACCCATTAAGGACTACTCACTGAGTATGGTTTGTCAGCCAGTTGTGAGTCCATCTAGTGGTGGTGCTATCTATTCCACTTTTTTCTAGCTTACTAAGACGTAGGTTGTGGTCTACTTTGTCGCATGCCTTGCTGAAATCTAAATATATTATGTCCACAGTATTTTGCTGGTCTACTAATTTAGTTACCATGTTGAAGAATGAAATAAGATTGGTTTGGCATGATCTGTTCTTAACAAATCCGTGCTGACTGCTAGTTATTACTTTACTTGTTTCTAGATGTTGGCAGATCTCAGGGGTGGGATCCGACGGGGTTAACTATTGGTTTGGTGATTTACAAGATTTGGTGATTTACTATGTGCATTTCCTGCATGCTGTGTGTGCGTCTGTAAATCATCATCAGCCTGGTACCTGGACAGCTGAGCAGCACTGCATGCCAAGAAGCAGCCTTTGAAAAAGTACTTTTTTCCTGCTTTTTCAACTATAGCTGTGCCTCATACGGCAGCTGAAGTTGAAAACTCAGGAAATAAAGGTCAGGTAAGAGCCTGGGTGGGCAGGTAGGCAAAAACATCAGCAGACATAGAACCGGTTCTATGTCTGCTGCTCTTCAGAGCTACCGGTTCTACAGAAGTGGACAGAAGCGGTAGAAACCCACCACTGGCAGATCTGTTTTTTTATTATCTTTTCCAGTCTTTTCCCAGGTATTGATGTTAGGCTGACTGGTCTATAGTTTCCTGGGTCTGTTTTTTTTTTCCTTTTTTGAAGATGGGAACCATATCAGCTCTTTTCCAGTCCTTTAGGAGTTCCCCAGTGCTCCAGAGTTTTTTAAAGATATGGTGCAGTGCTTCTGAGATGACCTCTGCCAGCTCCTTTAAAACTCTAGGATGTAATCCATCAGGCCCTGGTGATTTGTGTTCATCAAGATCAGAGAGGTGTTCTCTTACAATTATTTTGCTTATTTTAATTTATTTCTGGTCTGTCTTTTACAGTTATGTTTTGGGTGGGTTGAGCTATAGTTTGTTTTTGCGTGAAGACTGATGCAAAGAATGAGTTACGTAGTTCTGCTTTTTCTCTGTTGCCTTTTACTTCCTTTCCGTCTTCTCTCTTTAGTCGACCGACTGTTTCCTTGATTTTTTTCTTGTTATTTATATGTTGGAAGAAACTTTTTTTATTATCTTTGACTTTTGTAGCAAGTCTTTGTTCGTTCTGAGCCTTTGCTATCCTGACTTCGTCTCTGCAGATTCTGGCCTTAGTTATATGTCCTTCTTTCCATTTTTTGTACTTGTCCTTTTTTTCTTTCAATTTGCCAGAGAGATCTTTGTGCAGCCATGCTGGTTTTTTCTTGGATTTCTTGTTATTCTTTCTCAGAGGTATTGTGCTGATCAGGGCTTCTATGATCATACTTTTCAGAGTTTCCCAAGATTCTTGGGTTGTTTTCCCCTTTAGGATTTTCATCATGGAATTTTTCCCAAGTTCTCTCTGAATTTATTAAAATCAGCTCTTTTAAAATCGAAGACTCTGGTGCATTATGTTCTATTGCTTGTGTTTGTGTTATGTTGAATTCTAGTATGACATGGTCACTCTCACCCAGGCTGCATTTCACCCAAGGTTCCTGCAGTTTCAACTCCTTCTATCACTTCCTCTCTGTTTGTAAGAATTAAGTCCAGTATGGCTGTCCCTCTAGTTTCACCGTCTACCTTTTGGACAACAAAGTTGTCAGCTAGGTTGGTTAGGGACTTATTTGATTTCTCACTTGGTGCAGAATTAGTTTTCCAATTGATATCAGGATAATTGACGTCTCCCATAACTATCGTTGTGTGTTTCCTGCATATGTTTGTTAGTTGCTTGGCAAAAAGGACATCTATTTTTTCTGCTTGATTTGCTGGCCTATAATATGTACCTATGACCATGTCATTCTTTTTTTCTTTTATATTGACTCATATGCATTCTAGGAGGTTTTCATCTTTGGTTTCATGCATTTCTGTAGCAATATAGTGGTCCTTTACATACAGTGCAACTCCATCTCCTCTTTTATGGGGTCTGGTTTTTTTAAATAGTTTGTACCCTTCTACCAGTATGTTCCAATCATGGGTTTCATCCCACCAAGTTTCTGTTATTCCAACTATATCATATCTACCTTCATATATTCATAGTTCGAGTTCACCCTGTTTGTTCCCCAGACTTTTTGCATTTGTATATAGGCACTTGAGATCTTTATGTCTGACACTTTGTTTACTGTCTGCATAACTTGTGTTGTGCCTGTCTGCCCCTACTTTCTTGCCACCTGTTTGATTAATACACATGGTATGGCACTCACTATTAAAAGCTTGGTTTTGGTTGACAGGAAGATTGATAATCTTACCTGCACAAACATCTATTTTGTATGCATTCGTATCATTATTAATTTTAGATTGATGGGGACAGAAATGTTCTGTTTCTCCATAGAGCTGCTACGAGCATCCAGAGTGGGAGGTGCTCCAGTCTCGGCTCTCACAGGCTGAGCTTGAATTGAGGAACGCTCCTCCCCATCACGTGGTCCCTCATAGCGTTCCCCAGTTTTAGCTCAGCCTCGTGACAGTCAGGCTGTGTTTTCTTGAGCTCTTGGCTGATTCAGGTTTTCTCTGTAGGATTTCAACACCAGGTTGGACCTTTGATTTGATTATTTCTGCGCAGTTGCCTTGGGGTCTATAGCTCCCTACGGGAATTTCCCCCATCCTGGGGGTGGGGGGGAGTTTTTAATCTTTCCTTTTGGGCAGAATTCCAGCGCTTTGCGTTGCTGGTGCCCCCCCACCCCCCTCGCCTACCACTTTGTTTGCTCTATCGCTGAGCACCATTTCGTTCCTGCCTCGATCGGTTGTTTCCCCCCCACTGAACACCCGTAACCAGGAGATACATCTACCCCCTGTTCCTCCCATTTTTGGGCCCTTATAGGCCTCTTCAACACTGGGAGAGTGACCGCCGCTGATAGCCCCTCTCGCAACTCACGGCCACCAAATTTCTCACTAGGCAGATCCCCGGGGATTGCTTAAAGCTGTAGCTCGTTCCCTCAAGGTTTTTTTTGAGGGTTCCCGAGCCTCCACAAGGTCCGTTGGCTCCGCAGCCATTCTCAGCTGGCGAAGTAGCAGCACTTCCAACCCCCCCCCTCCAGTCTTCGTCTGGGGGACAGCTGCTGTAGGCCATCAGACCACAGGCCTGGCGTTCTTTCGGCTAATTGGTCTCCACCTGCACCGTACAACTGCTGCTCCCTTCGGAGCAACTTAAACCGCTCTGATAAGAGTAGCAATGAAACTGAACGGGCAATAGGCCCAGCTTCTTTATATATTCCAATTCAGTCCGTTTTCAAAAAAAAAAAAAAAAAAGAAGGAAAGCGAAATAAGGAGAATGATTAATGATTAAATGATTGATTCAATGGAATATTTAAATAAATAAATAAATAATTTTTTACACTAAAAGGGAGGCGTGAAACAACTGTTGTGATACCCGGCCTTGGTGTAGGTCGCACTCAGACGAGCCAACCATCTCATACTAACTTAAATAATTTTTTTCCAGCTTCTTTCTAGATGGCAGATGACAATTCTTCACGTGGCCCTTCTCTGAAGGCCAAATCCAAAACAAATTACCTGCGCAAACAGGCACAGGAGACCTCCAAAGCCTCACAGAAGGATGCCCTCATACGCCACAAGGCATTAGAGAGGGAAATAGACAGGCGGTCTAGAAAGTCAAGCTCCGTGCCTCTGGTCCTTTCTCCTGCCACACCCTCAACCTCCACCCAGCCCCCTCCTCCTGCCTTGCCTGCTCATTCTTTGGCCTCGGTGCCTAGACAAGCTCCTGAAGCTACTTTCACCCCCACTGCTGCCAGCTTGCGCCAGGAGGAACCACAGGAAGATTCCATGGCGAAATCCCTGAGAAAATGAGATCCTGGATGGAGTTTGCCATCCACCAGGGAATCGCGCAAGGTCTCCAGCAGATGGCCGGTCTGGCCCCTCGGCCTGCGGCCTCTGAAATCCAGGCTCCATCTGTCAGATCGCTCTCCAGGTCGGATGCTTCACATGGTCAGGTACTCTCCCAGAGGGAACTGCCTCTCTCTCATGGGGTAGAGGAGGAGGAGCAGGAACACGATCAAGGGGACCCGACCCATTTCGGGGAAGAGGAGGACCTTGATTTGGGGTCCATGATCTATAGCAAACCCCTCTTGGGGGCAGACCCAATGGAGGGGGAGATGTCAGAGGATGAAGGCCTCACCCCGGACCAGCCCACCTTTGTGGGGTTGTTTAAACCAGACCTGTTTAGGTCCATCCTTTTCAAGGCCAAAAATATTTCAGGCCTGATCTCCCAACCCCCCCCCCTGAGCCTGCAGCCTCGGGGGGGGCACGACTCCATCTTTAGTCAGCCAGTGGTAGAGACCGAAGTCATTCCGGTCCCACCTATCTTTTTCTGATCTGGTTTCCCAACAACTGGCCTCTACAGGGGCACCTCCAGCCCCCTCCAGTCAGGACAAACACTTTTTCAACCTTGACCCTGACTTCTCTCTCCTGCTAGACCCCCCCTCTGTTGACGAACCCATTGTGGGTTTGGCTTCTTCCTCGACCCCTAGCAATGCCTTAGAGGCCCTGAAACCAGAGGACAAGTGAGCCGAGCTGGCCTTGCGCTGGGCCCACCAATCCGACGCCTGGGCCATTAGATCGGCCACGGCCACATCTTTCTTCACCAGATCCTCAATCAGATGGCTCCGCCAGCTAAAGCAACATGTCCCCATGTCCAATCTCAGGGTGCATCAGGACATCGCAAAGCTCACGGCCGCGGCTGAGTTCTCAGCCGACGCCACTTATCAGGCTGTGAAATTCTCCACCAGAGCCATATCCTCACAGGTCACAGCTCGCTGCTTGCTCTGGCTCCGTCACTGGCAAGTGGACATTAAAAACAAAGTGAAATTGGCATCTGCTCCCATTTCGGGAGGTAAATTATTCAGTCCGGTCCTTGATCCCTTGCTGGTTGAGAGCCATAACAAGTGCAAATACTTCCCCTCTCTTTTTCAGAGGTCCGACTCCAGAGCCCCCCCCTCCTTTCGACGAGGATCCTTTCATTCCTCCTTCCAGACCTCCTTTCCCCCCAGATACCAGAGATCTCCCTCTTACAGGCCACCCCCATCACAAGATCGGGCCGAATCAGCCGAGAGGTCCAGAAGGGGTGGCTCCTATAAAAGGCCCTTCTGGGGATCTGGGAGCAGGCCCTTCCGGTGCTCCAGATAACTCAACCCTCTCTCTCCCCATCGGTGGCCGTCTCAGGTACTTCGCCAACCGATGGGAGGCCTCTACTACTGATGCATGGGTCAGGGACACGGTCTGTTTTGGCCTTGCCCTTGAGTTCCAGTCCCCCCCTCCTGATTTCTTCATGTCCTCCTCCCTCTCCAAAGACCCTGCCAAGCAGGACCTCATGGACGTCAACATCAGTCACCTCCTCGATATAAAAGCTATTCAACCCGTCCCCGTCGCTCAACGAGGACGAGGTTTCTATTCCCATCTGTTTGTAGTGCCCAAACATTCAGGGGGTTGGAGGGCTATCTTAGACTTAAAAAGGCTGAATCGCTTTCTAGCCCCCCGCAAATTCAAAATGCACACGTTACAATCAATACTCCTGGGAACCAGACGAGGGGACTGGCTCACTTCAATTGACCTCTCAGAGGCGTATTTGCACATCGCAATTCGACCCTCTCACTACAAGTTTCTACGCTTCTCCTACAATAAACAACACTTCCAGTATGTCGTGCTTCCCTTTGGTCTGTCTTCCGCTCCCAGGGCCTTCACCAAGGTCTTGGCAGCCCTGGCTGCCCACCTTAGATCCCTCCCGGTCTATCTCCACTGCTACCTGGATGACATCCTCATCCAGTCCTCCTCAAAAGATCAGGCAGAGAGAGACACCAAACTCACCCTTGCTGCCCTTCAGGACCATGGGTTTCTGATAAATTGGAAAAAAAGTCACCTTTCCCCTTCTACCCAGCTAACCCATCTGGGGGCGGTGATTGACACTATCCAGGAGCTGGTCTTCCTGTCCCCAGAAAGGCTCCTTAGCATTCAACAATCTATCAAGCTCATTAGGCGTGCAAAAAAGGTGTCTCTGTTAGACTTGTCAAAATTGTTAGGCAAGTTGGTTTCATGTATCTCTGTTATTCCTTGGGCCCGTTTCACACCAGATCCCTTCAATGGTTCCTGCTTCCGCATCAGCGATCAGGAAGGAGCAACTCAAGGCTCCTGGTCAGAGTCCCTCCAAGAGTCCTCACATCCCTCCTTTGGTGGACCAGACCGGCCATCAACAAGGGCCACTACTTCAAAGAGCCCAACCGGCTGACCCTCACCACAGACGCGAGCCTCTTCGGATGGGGCACTCACGTCCACTCTCTCTCGTCCCAGGGCAGATGGTCGACCACAGAACGACTCTGCAGCATAAATTGGTTGGAGCTCCACGCTGTTTACCTGGCACTTCGCAGTTTCCTACCTCAGGTACGCGGGCGCCACATCCTGGTCCTTACAGACAACGTCACGGCAAAAGCCCATATCAACAGGCAAGGGGGCACCCAATTGATACGGCTCATGAGAGAGGCCGAACGCCTTTGCCGATGGGCGGAAGCAGACTATATCTCGGGGGCTCTAAACATGCAAGCAGATTGGCTCAGCAGAGCCACCCTAGACCAAGCAGAATGGTGTCTCCACCCATCCCTATTCAGGGAGGCAGCCTCAATCTTCGGCCTTCCCAAGGTGGACCTTTTTGCATCCCTCCTCAACGCCCAGCTACCAAGGTTCTTCTCCAGGTACCCCTCTCACGGGGCAGAGAACCACAACGCCCTGCATTGCCCTTGGCCCCAGGGCTTCTTTATGCCTCCCCCCCCCAACCCTTATCCCCAGGATCATCCACAAACTGATCCTGGAGCAAGCGGAAATTCTTCTGGTGGCCCCTTATTGGTCCAGACGCCCGTGGTTTGCGGACCTCCGCAACCTCTCAGTGGCCCCCCCCGAAGGATCCCACCCGACAAGATTTCTCTGTCCCAGGGCCCACTTGCACATCCGAAACCCCAATGGCTCCAATTAGCCGTCTGGAGGTTGAGCGGGACCACTTAAGGAGAGAGAAGTTTTCCAACCAGGTCATAGACACTATCCTGGCAGCCAGACGGCCCTCGACCACATGAATATACAACGCCACGTGGGTTGCCTTTCGTAATTGGTCTCACAAACTCCAGATCAATCCCCTCTCTCCCTCCATTGCACAGGTCCTGGATTTTCTTCAAGAGGGCCTCAACAAGGGTCTATCCCCTAACACCCTAAGACAGCAGGTCGCGGCCCTGGCAACCGTTATTCCCACCGGTAGTGGGGGTTCCCTCTCTCATCGCCCCCATATCCGGGCCTTCCTTAAGGGAGCTTCCAATCTGCGCCCCCCAACTGTCCACCGCTATCCCACCTGGGATCTCAATAGGGTTCTTGTTTCCCTTACCAAGCCTCCCTTCGAACCCATCAGGGAGGCCTCCCTGCAGTTCCTGACACTAAAAACTGTTTTTCTTGTGGCTATCACATCTGCTCACCGGATTTCGGAGATAGCAGCCCTCTCCATCAGAAAGGATCTTTGTGTGTTCCATTCGGATAGGGTCGTTCTCCAACCTGACCCCACCTTCCTACCCAAGATTAACTCAGCTTTTCACAGAGCTCAGGAGCTCATCCTCCTGAACTTCTGCCCCAGACCTTCTCGGGAGAGGGAGAGACAGTGGCACACTCTTGATGTGTGGCGCGCCCTAAGGATCTACATCAGACGCACCCAGCCCTTCCGGAAGTCAGAGGCATTATTTCTGTCCTTCCAACCCAAGTCGCTCGGTCACAAAGTGTCACCTGCCACTGTTGGCCGTTGGATTAGGGCCGCCATTTCTAAGGCATACCAGGCACAGGCTCTACCTGTTCCCCCCAGCATAACTGTGCACTCCACCAGGAGCATGGCTACCTCGGCCGCATGGGCCACGCAAGCTTCAATAACTGATATCTGCCGGGCTGCCACCTGGGCATCCCCATCCCCTTTTATCAGGCATTACAAAATCGATGTGTTCGCCTCGGCTGAGGCCTCTTTTGGCAGGCGGGTCCTTCAACGGGTCCTTGAGGTTCCAGAGGAGATTCCGAACCAGACAGGATCCCTCCCATAGGACTCGCCAAGCTTTGGTATGTCCCACTCTGGATGCTCGTAGCAGCTCTATGGAGAAGGGGCATTGGTTCTTACCTGATACGCTTCTTCTTGTAGAGCTGCGTAGAGCATCCAGCCCCACCCCTTAGTCCGTCTGGTGGGGAATCTTGTTTCGGCCAATGGATTAGCTGTTAGTTAGGATGAGAATAAGGCCTTTCCTTCTCGTCTTCGCAAAACTGGGGAACGCTACGAGGGACCATGTGATGGGGAGGAGCGTTCCTCAATTCAACCTCAGCCTGTGAGAGCCGAGACTGGAGCACCTCCCACTCTGGATGCTCTACGCAGCTCTACGAGAAGAAGCGTATCAGGTAAAAACCAACGCCCCATCCATCTCTGTCCCTGCTGTTCAGTTTAAATTTTTATCCAGGAAATCTATGAATTTAATGCCAAGTAACCCAGTCTCTTTCTTTGATGGATGCAAATCATCTCTTTTGTACAGTTTTTCATTGGACCAGCTGCAGACATCATGACTAATAAAACCAAAGCCCTCCTTTTTACACCACTCCTTTAGCCACACATTAAACTCCGTTACGCACTGGCCTTTCCCTTTTTGTTCCTTGTATACTGGTGGAACCTCTACAAAAGAACCAAATACAAAAGATTTGGAAGCTATTTATTTTATAAAAAAAATTGAGTTCCACTAGTATACATTTCTTCTTACTTTCTTGCTTCCGATTATTAAACCATCCACTCCTTTATGTCAATGAAAACTCATTCATCCAGGCCAAAGGGTCTGAAGGTTGAATCATGGCAACTGGACCAAACTTTGTTAATCTGAGACATTTCATTGCTATCCAAGCAACTTCATCAGTCAGAGCAAAATTAGACCAAGTCAGAAAATCATTAGAAAGTACCAACTCTTAATCCTGTTTGCTTTGATTTTCATACTTTGGAAGTATATATTTTTTACATATATACCATCTTAGCATTGTTTTTCATCCCTGCTAGGAGCTATTCTCACCAGGCTACAGTGAGACTGCATAGCAGGATTTGGAGGCAATAACAGGATCCTGGTGATAATTCACCCCTCTTTTCAAAAAATGGGAGGGAGATTTGGATGTAGAATTAAGGTGTTTCTTTTTTTTTTAGTGTTAGATTTCTTTGAAAATTTAAAAATTACTGATGTTCTTCTTCCAAAAATTTGTATACCATATTGTTAGCTAGCATAATATAAACAATTGAGTTTTCCTAATTTTTACTTTAGGTATTTGTTATTACTCAACTGACAAAACAGGAACTTTTGGTAAGTGTACTTCAGCCATTTTATTTTACTATTTTAATAAATATATCATGATATACCTGAATTCTTTGTTCTGTTACTGCTTCTAAAATAGACATCACTATCTAGATCAGGGGTGCCAAACCCGTGGCCCGAAGGCTGGATGCATCATGTGCTGCCCATGCCCACCCCAGTTTTAGCAAAGGGGGGGAAGTTGCAATGCATCATGTAACAACAGTATGACACCACAAGTTTGACACCACTGATCTCGATGAAGAATCCTGAAGCCCAAAGCACGCCTCTTCCAAGATTATTGTCATAGCAGCAGTCCTCTGTAATAGGCAAGACTACAGAAATGGCTGGCTGGCTGAACATCATCAAATGAACTTACATGGTTGAGGGAGGACTTGAACATTAAACATTAAAACAAGAATTTATCAATTAAGCACTGATAACATTCAAAATAAGTCAGAGGTTTAAAATAATACTATCTGTTCACTTTCATAAGAAAAAAGTAGGCTGTTATAAATCCATGCCCAGCTATAACTACAGGAGCACAAATTCTCATTGGGAGAGAAAAGGAAACTTGGTATATCAAACTTAAATTAGGCATATTATATGTGTGTGGTTTTTAAATCATAAAAAAGCCTAATCTTGCCTTTACTAAGACTTAGCCTGACTCATTGACCTCTAAGAAATATGTGGAAAAATATATGAAATTATGCACTGTAAAGATTGCTTGGAGATGGGAGACATTTCCAACATAATCTCCCTTGCATGGATTACCCGTGACTATGTAGGACAGATGGGGAAGAAGCTAATCACCAAATTGCAAGAATACAAGCAAGCAAGATTAGGAGACCCAAACTCATTGTTGCCTCACATTACAATAATCACCGACAGACATTCAATTTTGCAGCTACTAAGATTGTTGAATGACCATAATAGCCAGAGAAGTGATTGAAGCCTAGGACACAGGGCCCCTCATCAATCAACAGAAGTGCTGATTTACCCCCAGTTTATCCAGAACTTAGGAGTTGGAATTATCAAGTCAAGGAGTTTCTTGACAACACAAGGAAACAAGAGCCAACAACTTAATAGCCAGCCATCAACTCCCCAATCTACATCTAAAAAGCTACACATAACAGGCAACATATAAATACCACACATGGAACATCCCAAAGCATACAGAAAAATACCTGAGGATGGGCTCCAGCATGAGTTAAAAAGCTCGTAAGGCAAAACTCTGGCCCCTATGACTCAGATTGGATCCTGAAACATTATCCTGGGACACATATATTTGGCTTAATTTGAGAAAGACTTATTCCAGGTCCCTGGCTTTAAGATAAGTGAATGAAATATTGTAAATTTATAAGATAATATATGAACTTTTTGAAAAGTTGTGTTTGGCACATCATTGCTCTAAATCTAAAATATGGGATGACAAGAAGTGTTCTTTATATGCAGAAGTGTTCTGTCTCGCCTTTCCTCTTTCCCAAAAGATGAAAGAGTACACACACACACAAACACAGGCAGGCAAGCTGGCTTGGACTTCGCAGAGTTAATTCTTTGGAACTGATAATATTCTTGCCATTCCACCACGTCCTGCCTGTCAAGTCCGAACTGGCAGCAAATAAAGTTTTACTCACAGAGATAAATGATTCTTTTACTTCATAAAAATCACAAGGTAGTCCACAAAATAATCATTCACGAAGAAAATCTGAAGTAAGGTTAAACTTTGTCCCGTACAAAGTTTAAGGAGAAAACACACCCACTTTTATTCCCTGTGGGGTGTGGCTCAATGACTCAGCTCACTCTCTGACCCTCCCACGCCTCCTACGTTGCTGCTCATGTTTCTCCCTACGATGCTGCTTGGGGTCAAGCCAATAGTCTTCCTCTTCACTCCCTGTCAGGGGCTGCTCCGACATGCCTTCCTCCTGATTAATCTCAGGCTGTTCCTTTCGGTTGTCTGATGGAACCTGAGGCATTACAGGGAGGAAGGTCCTGGGGAGGAAGGCATTCCCAGTTCCTCCCCCTCATCTTCCAGGTCTTCTTCCTCTGACAGCATAGGCTCGGGAATCAGGGCCACAACACAGAAGTATGTAAGAAAAAAAGTAGATAAGAAAGTACAGATTTTTTTCAAAAAATTTATTGTACTGGATGGGAAGTTAAACTAAACTGACAGGTCTGAGATTGATATTGTTATCTCATTCTATTTCCTCATTTTATTCATGTAATTCTTTTGCATTTCAGAAATACAAATTGCGTCTGCAAGTGCAGGTAAAATCTTTTTGGTCTTTCCCTTTCATTAGTCTTTTATATACATACTTCATTTCAGAGTTCTCTTTGCTATTACGTGAGTATGTTTAGCAAGTCAATCAAGCCTAGTTAAGCAACCATGGTAAATCTAAAGAGTTTGCTAAGTTCAAAGTGAAAAAGCCTGCAATAGATGCCTTAAAACTTTAGCAGCTATTTATACGAGTTACCTAGGGAAGTATTATGAATACTAATAACCATTTAAAATCTTGCTAGCTAATACAAAATGTTTCTATTGATTACTAATAAAAAAAAATTCTTTTCTTTTTAGATTTTTTTAAAGATATGGCCGTGAGGCTGAGCTATGGAAAGGGTACATTGATTTCTTCATTTATATTGAATTTTATGGAAAACAGATAATGGGATTTTTAAAAATGTATAATTTTTTTAAAAGAAAATGATATAATCTAATACTATGGTAGGAGTTATCAATTTCCTGGAAATTCAACTTCATAGCAGAAAACATGACATATTTTGGTCAGTGCTCATGTGCAAGAATGGGGACAGTCAATATTAATATTTCAAAAGGACCCAGTTACAAATGCAAGCACCAGAAGAATTAAGAGCCTTGGGATTTTTTTTCCCAACTCTAGTTCTTTATTCCCTCAAAATTTCTTTTCATTGGCTCTCTGTCTTAATACCAAACATGAAGTCAGAAATATGCTTATGATGTTTACCGGGGGAAAAGATGCTTCCATAGTATACCAGTGTAATTAAAATAAAGTATTTTGCATTTTCCCCCTTATTAGAACCAGAAAAGAACGGGTCTATGACAATTCGCCACAGCCAGCCCATCATGACCAACCTGCCACAGCCAACTCGCCCTGGCCAACTTGCTAGAGGACAGCTCACCACGGCCATCTCACCAAGGACAACTCGCTGCAGGAAAAGAGTTACACTAATATCAAAGAAATGGTGGAATAGAATCATTAAATAAAGGATGAAAAAGAGGAACAGAATTAAAAGTGAATGGCAAAAATTAAAATAATATTTATTTTAAATAATTAAATAGAATTGTTAAAAATGTTCTGCAATGAGTTGTCTTGCAGTGAATTGGCCATGGTGAGTTCACCCACTGCAAGTTGGCTGTGATGAGTTGGCAGTGGCAAGTTGGCTGTGGTGAATTGGCAGTGGCAAGTTGGCTGTGGTGAGTTGGCCGCACTGAATTTGCCACAGCAAATTGGTTGTGGCAAGTTGTCCCATTCCCAAAATCTTGTCCCCCAATATGTGTCTTTTATGGAGCTTGATTGAAAGTCTGTAATTTCATTTGAAGCAGGGGATGAGTCTTCTAACAATAGCTAATGCCTATCTGTTTTGTCTACTATGGGCCTTATGGGATCAAGACACAAAAGATCTAACAACACAGGTTCCTAGACAAAACACAACCACTTGCATTTTCACATACTCTTTTTCACTACTCTTCTGCACAATTACTGCTGCTCTATTACTGCTATTCCAATTACTACCCTTTGTGAGTACTACTAGAGGAAAACATTCCTTTTTAAGCTGCTTTATTTCTGCACGCAAACATATGCCTCCTTCTTTCTTTTTTTCTCTCTCTCAGACATACCTTCAAGCTGTTTCATTCAAAGCCTTTATAATCAACCTTGCCATCCTGATGCTGGGGTGGGGGTTTAAAGAAAAGGGAAGAAAGCATCATAGATGCTAACAATTTTCTGGAAAGCCTGCTCTCTCACAATTAATAATAAAATACTAAAAATAATAACATTCAACATGATTCATTCAGAGACCAAATTGTAAAACATATAGAACTTAAAAGACTCTGCAATGATATTATACGCTGGCAATATTTATTACTGGGCTCAGTTAAAATAAAATAATATCCAAATTTTTATTTTTTAACTTTTTTATCCTGCCTTTTTTCATATACAACTTAAGGTAACGAATATACTAATTCTCCCTTTTCCTCCTGTTTTATCCACATTTTTTTCTTCTCATATTAGCCAGGAAAATAACAGAAAACACAGATTTTGACACTTTCGTCTCTGTTTGGAAAGGCAATAAGAAAAACCTTCGAAAGGAAGTTGAGAAAGAATATGTACCATTTTCTTTAATGTCTTCAAACCTGCGTGGCAAATTTCTAACTAGTTTTGTGGTTTTAATGAAGAAATCTGACCTTTTGGAAAAACTAGAGCTCCAGGTAAAGAAGTTTCTGTTGTTAATATTGTGGTTCATTTATTTTGCTTCTCATAGATCTACATAATTGTGGCAGCTGTATATGACCTACACAAGATTCTATTGTTATATAATTGCTGACTTCTTCAAAGTTTTCTCACTGAAGAAGTCAATAGGTGAACTCTCTTATTATGCTTCCCTATTTGTCTCCCAATCAGCAATTACGTTTTAATATTTGAGATATAAAATTTTTCTGCTGCCATTACCAAATTTATTTGTTTATTTACTTACTTACAGGGTTTATATGTCTTGTATAATGATCCCAGGAAGCTTACATCAATCAGTAAAAACAAGAATGAAAACAAAACCATTATTCTGTCCTCTATAATTACTGACAATGTATAAAGGCAGATAGGTAACTCCACAAAGCATTCATACGAAGTCTTTTTATTGGTTCATCAGGCATTCTCAATAACGCATGGTTATGTCGAGATTCATGTCAATGTCCAACTCTTTGCATAGCTGACTTTCTGGTGTAAAAGGATGGTAATCTTTCATTCCCAAAATGAAGGAGCAAGGGGGTGAGGCAGCAGCATGTTGCTGGGTTCCAGGCAAGAGTGCAGAAACCTCCCCCAACCCACCAAGGGTCAATTCAGTGACCAGTTAGGATTACAGATGTGGCCACATGACATGGACTACATTTCCCAGGATACCTTAACTACATTTACCATGATGCATTCCCTTTGTATTTCTTTTCACATTTAGATCTTAAGTAGACCAAACACTTTTCATAAAGCCAGTAAAAAGTTTTCTTTATCATTAGGTGGTGCTCTTAATTCAGTTTCCACTTTCCACCTTTTAGTTTTCTGCTTTTTTAAGCTTTTAATAACTTCACTAATTCCCAATTATTTGCTGTTATTTTCTTTTTGAAATAGTCAATTTCAGCATTTAATCAATACCTAATTAGTGCCAAATTCTGTATAAGTATCCAATTCAATTTCTTAATCTGTTATAGTTGAACGTTTTTCTCTAAATTATTTCATATCCATTTAAATATTTTCCAAAGTCCAATTTCTTATGTTTTCAATATTTCCTCTCTCTTTCAAATCGCCTCTTCTACAATCCTTAACAAGAACTCTTTTCTTCTATTCCGGAGTTACCTTTTAATGTCCAGATATTTCATCTGGTCCACATACCATTCACTACTTCACCGTTCCAGCACAACCTTAGTTCCCAGTTAGCCTTCCATCTTCATAATAGCCATTTTGAGGCTACTGCTACAGTCCATCTTCAGAGGGAATGTTCCTAGCTAGGGAGGGGAGATGCGGCTCCCCTTGACCTGACAGGCAGTCTCCCCCCTTTTCACCACCCCATAGGGTAGCTCCAGTCCCATTCGGGACCCTCCAATGGGTAGAGCACAAAGCGAAGCCGTGAACAATTGCAGACTCGGATCTGTCTTTGATGGAAGTGCCACTGGAAGTTGAGACTATTCCAAAGAGTATGGTGACTAGAGAAGACATGCCTCCAAGATCCCATGAGATGACAGTATTTAAGGGAGGGGACTCCCCAGCCTATCTCCTTTCGGAATGGACAAATAACCCCTGGGGACAAATAGTCCTGCATGTAGCCTGGTCCTGAGCCATGCTGGCATTCAAAAGTAATAACCAGCACCTTAAATTGTACCCAGGAATAATTAATAGTTACTGAAGCTCATGCAACAATGGTGTAAGTTGGATGAATCACGGGACACCCAGAACTTGTGTGGCATTGCATTCATGACCAATTGTATTTCTAGTTGGCCTTCAAGGGCACCCCCATGTGGAATCATTTGCAGTAATGCAATTTGAAGGTGACTAAGACATAACCAAAGCCTCCTAGTGCAGAATTGGCTCACAAGATGATTTTTTTCCAAAGGCTCTATGATGGGCAGAAAAAATAATCCTGAGGGACAGGAAGAAGAGCCAAGACAACCAAGACAACTATTAGGTCAAAGACATCTGAGCCTAGCACACAATTGTAACCTGAGTAAGCATCTCAGACAAGAGTTTTGAGTGTCCACAAAGATAAAAGAGAAGGAGGGGGAGCACACTGATATTTTTGCAAGATTAATGTCAATTCTTCAAGATAAACTAGACCACATTAGAAAACCAAAGTCATGAATTATATTATTTCTGTTACCATAACTTTATAATAAGTAGCATTAGCATGCATGACTTTTCTAGTCTGGTTACCTTAAAGGGCTGCCATTTATCCTTGCAAAAAAAAATTTTACTTAATTTTTGGGATTATTGGGTTCTAAGACCTAAACAACTGCCAGGTTTTCCAACTCTCGGGTATTACTGTTTCTCTCAAAAGAGCATTTGGGGGAAGCTCAAGAAGATCTGGCAGACAGGAAGGAGGAAGTTACACTGGGGGACTGCCAGCCTATCAGTTACCAAAAATCACAATATCCTTTTTGCCCAATGCTAGAAAAGATTTTGAAAAAAATGTCTTACGTTTCCTCTGTCACAAATTTAAAAAAGCATTTTCCCCTGTGGTTCTTAAGATTTATGTTTAAAAATTTCATTTAAATTCCCAATGAACTGAATTCAGATTCAATTCTCACATTACAGTAACCCATCCATATACATATGTACCACCAAGTCCATCTGTAAAATATTATTTTCCTGCCTATTTCTCCAACTTGAATTCTAGCTGGAACAGGTTCTTGAAGATCCTGAACAATTCAGACTAAATATGGACGAATCAGAGTTTAAGGATCTGATGGACAACTTGCAAGATGTCAAAGGAGCCATTGTCACTGAACTTGCCGAGGCTACCCTCTATTTTCTTCAGGCTCTTGATGGTAAAAATAGTCTCTTTCAAATTACAATGGTCATTAATAATTCACTAACTTTCAGCCTAAGAGCAAGTAAAATTGGAAGACAAACACATCTTTACAAAATTCTCCCTCTCTCTCTCTCTCTCTCTCTCTCTCTCTCTCTCTCTCTCTCTCTCTCTCTCTCTCTCAGGAAGAGAGGTGGTTAAGAAATGCAAAATATAATTAAATAAAAAATTGTAAGGTGTTTTTGTACAAATATCTATATGTTGTTCGAGTGACTATAAACAAGACTTATTAACTGATCAGATAATCAATTAGCTGTTTGGCTACCACTTCCTGGACTTGTACCTTAACCAACTTTGCATGGAGGCTGAACAAGCTAATACTATAATTTTCAACCAAAACAGAAGAAAGACCTTAGAAAACAATTGCACCATGACCCAATCAGAGCAGGACCACCATACAAGGGTGTGGGCAGGAATGAGGGCAGGGGAGAGAGATTTCCAATATCATTGATCCTGCTTTAAATAAACCCTACACATAATCAGAGTGTTATGTCCCAAACAGATTGAACATCTTCATCTGGAAATGCATAGGTATGCCAAAATCTGCTGAAGTCTATTGAAGCCAGAAGAGGGTCATTTTTTAGTGACCCTAATCGGGACTGTCAATTCACTAATTAAGTGAGGCAGTTACCAGTGAAACCTCTGTCATGCTTATAATCTTACCTCACCTTCCCTTTGCTTTATACGCCTGCAAATATTGTGAATGCGTGGATTAGTCAAAAAGTTACTTTTTTTCACCATTGTAACTGCAAATAGTTGCTAAATGAGGCAATTACTAAACAAAGACTATCTGTACATTTCCATAGGCCCATAACTGGATGGGCAGACATTGTCATACATAGCATAAAGAAACCTGAAGACTTGTCCCCAAAAGTTTTCTTAATGAGTAATCTTTATTATAAATAAATGTTACAGTTGTATCTAAGATTAAACTGAACAACAAAAAATTCAGAAGATACAAGGGAATGCAACTTTAGACATGGGTGGAATCCACCCATAATGCTAATTCATAATGACTTTACATACTGTATGAACACTGCTATTAAAATAAACCATGTTTAAGGGCCAATAAACTTGGTTAATCACTTGATCAAAATTTATTAAATGATTTTTCACTTTGTGAATTCACAATGGCTGAATTCACATACAGTAGAAAGATAGAAACATAGGAGCCTGACTTAATATGATACTGATGTAACTGACCACTGAAAGGTAAATTGCAAGGAATCAGAACAGCTATGTGATTTAGTATGGTTAATCCAGTTTCATTTATTTATACCGGTAGCACATTCCAGCTTAGAATTAACTATAGATAATGTAAGGGGTTATTCATTCAAACTGATCTAAATCATCTGTTCCAATTGAGAATAAAGAATTACTGCTACAGAAATGTTGGGCAGTTATTTTTGATGTAACATTTTCTAGAACAGACCTATTTTCTCATTATTTTTTTCTATAAAATCCAGAACTGACAGAATTCCAGATAATGCTCCTGATAGAATCTGTGGAAAAAAAGATTGTATCCCAGCAACTGAACCTGGTAAGAGAACTTAAAGTAAAAATAATTTTGCTTTTGTGAACATTCATTCTTCTCTGAGGCATTAAGATATTACACGTGAGTTTCCTCTAGCTCACAGATGAGAAACTCAATTGCGTCATGTGATGTCACATGACGTACTGTGACTTTTTTTGCCTTTGGGGAGGCAGGGTGGGCATGGCCTGTGTGTGATGCATCCGGCCCACGAACTGCATTTGACCCCCCCTGCTCTAACTGAACTAAGAGGCTATATGTACAAGGCTTCTGCTTGTTTATTGTAGACTTTTAACAGCAATGCAAAATGAACTTTGGGTTTCTATTGTATTTGTATGCTAATAAAACATTGAGGCATACAGAAGAGATAGTCCTCACCTTATGGCCACAATTGATACCACAGTTTCTGTTATTAAGTAGGGCAGTTACCAAGTGAGTCACACTCAATATTATGGTCAATTGTGTGACCCAATTTTATGACTGATTTTATCACCACTTTTGCCATGAATGTTAAGTAAATCACTACAGTTGTTATGTGAATCCAGCTTCTCCCATTGACTTACCTTCTTGGAAGCCAGCAGGGAGAATGGCAAATAATGATCCCATGTCTCTAGAGCATTGCAAATGTTGTTAAATACATGCTAAGTGTCAAGCACCTGATCTCTGATCATATGACTGTGGCAATGTTGCACTGTTGTAGGTACAAGGACCAGTCCTAAGTAATTTGTTTCCAGTGCTGGTGTAACCTTACAGGATTGCTAAACCAATGGGTACAACTGAAACAATTTTTTGCTATGCAAACTGTTTCAAATCCAAACATTTTGAGATTGAAATAGATCATTTTACTGTTACCACACCGGTAGTTCATGCTTAGAATGCTTTCAGGATCCTCAAAGCAGAATTGCATCACTTCCAATAAGACTGAGGCAATTACAAGGTTACAGCATTCAAATTTGAAATTTATTCTAATAGAATGCCATATACACACTGCATTTTATATTGGCCTCAATTGATTTTCAACGTGTATGTTACTGATCAAGTACTGCAAATTCTATTTTATTTATCTTTTGTTTCCAAAGGTTGGAGGGATCCTAGACAAATATTTTTGGAATGAAAAACAGAATTTCACTGTGGAAATCCAGCAGTTACCTGAAGAGGAATGGGATATAACTGGAGCATTAATTGAAGAAATAAGTGGAATATCTATTCAACGAAGTGGATGCACTGTTACCGGATCTATACCCCCTGATTCTTCCTCAAACCTCTCTGCGCTATATGTGGCTCTATTTGCAATTGATCTTCTATCTAAGAAAAGTTTTTAAGCCATTCTTGTAAATCAGAGCATTTTTGCAGATAGAAAAGAATCATGCACAAATGCAGCAGTTTAATATACTCAAAATGAAAGTTGTAATCTGATAGCCTTATTTGAAAGGAAGCTTGCCTGAGAATATCAATTTATATTAGATAATTACTTCTTGCATTCAATTTTCCATCACTGCTTTCACACAAAATTCTAAATCATTTGGAGTTTGGCATAGTAAATTGTTCAAACTTAGATTAGGGCCAGTCAGAAACCATTACCATGAGCCATTGTGGTGCAGTGGTCAGAGTGCAGTACTGCAGGCTATTTCTGCCGGCTGCCGCAATTTGGCAGTTCAAATCTCATCAGGCTCAAGTTTGACTCAGCCTTCCATCCTTCTGAGGTGGGTAAAGTGAGGACCCAGATTGTTGGGGGCAATAGGCTGACTCTCTAAACCATTTAGAGAGGGCTGTAGAGCACTGTAAAGCTGTATATAAGTCTGAGTGCTATTACTATTACAGTGATTAAAATAATCACTAAATATAAAGAGAAAAAGAAAAACTAAGAAAAACTAGATTTGCAGGTAGTCTTTGACATAAGACCATTCATTTAACAACCATTTGAAATTGGGAACTGCTGAAAAAAGTGAGTTATGATCAATCCTTGCACATACATTCAGACTGGATTTGTTTAATGCGCATGTGATTCATTTAATGATTGCAGCAAAATGATCATAAAATTGGGCAAAGCATATTTAACAACTACATTGCTTAGCAAATAGACAGTTCCAATTATGGTTGGAAGTGGTGGACTACTTGTATATGATTTCAATATAAAATTAATGTTCTTAAACATATTATTAAATCTAAACCATAAACACATTGTCCCATCTTCTCATTTTAGAACATAACACATTTCAGAAATGGATAAAGAATCACATTTTAAATCTAGTCCTTATTACATTGGTGTAATTAGTTGTACAATACTTCTATCACAATATATCTTCCAGGCACCTTCTCCTCAATTCATGTCTTATTGGCAAATATAAAATAAACAGTAAAACAGCCGCTCCTTTAGCAAGAACCACATGACTACGGAAATAATTTCTCCCCATATATAAATAATCCGGTTTTCCTACTGTGTTTATGTGTATTACTTCCTGGATGGGGGAAGAGATGGGAGCAGCAGGCAAGTATGCTCTCTGCTTAACTAAGATTAAATTAACCTATTCTAATTGTTAACTGCTTTTAAGGCTATTTTTCTATCATATCTTAGTCTTCAAATTTTTATTTTTATTTTTAAACCCTTTACATTTTTGAAATTTTTGCAGTGTGATCACTAATCTAGTTATATTTCAGCTATGGTTTAGCTGTATTTTTAAAAAGCCCGAGCTGGGCCTCAGCTATAGGAGGGCCTTGCTGCTGCTTCTTTGTTGTTGTTCGAAAGATCTTACTCCTTTAGCTGGAAGTCTAGCAATGCCTAGCTTTGATGTGATTTCTCTTATCTGATTTATTCTATTTTTATCCACTATTTTTATTATTTTATCATTTTTATTTACTCATGTTCCCTGCTCTGTCGGGAGGGCAGGATCCTTGGTATATACATGTGAGGAGCTCTGCCATTGTTTGCATCAGGACTCATTTCTTCTCAACTCCCGATTCCTTTTCCTCTGGATTTAGGACTTGTTTCAGTGACTAGACTCTATGCTATATTACACAGCTCCCCCTCTATTGTTCTACTTAACATAATGAAGACAAGAAAAAGGAGCAGATCTCTCACTGACCTGGTTCCTCAACTTTCTTTGAAGCAACCCAAGATTGAGGACTTGGTTTTAGCTAGGCCTCTCAGTTTGAAAGCTCCTGCTCCCTTTTGTCTGGCTGCTGTTGTCGCCATCTTCCGACGGTTGAGGGCATTGGCCCCCGAGTTGAGAACAAAGGCTTATTTAAAACTATGGCCCCCAACCAATCCTTAAATGAGCCCACCCTTACAGAACTTTTGGCTCAGCAGTGTTTCTTGGTTGCAAAAACTATAGCGAGCATTCAGCTCCAGCTTGATAAAATAATAAGTACTTTAAACTATTTAGTTTCCTGGACTACCAGTGGGAGTCCTGGGTTGACCGCTCGGCAGCCCGATGCGGTGGCAGGGTTCTCCCTGCCAAGCCTCAGCAAAAGCACTGGCCAATGTAATCCTACCAATAGTTTGAACTTTACATTTTTTGATGCAGTCACCTGGTCTTACAATCAAAACAGATGGCCCTCATCATTAATCCCATTAATGGCAACTTACCTCACTGGGGTTCAACACAGCTGGTGAGGGGCCATATATTAGATATTGGAGCTAAAAGCTGATGATTTGAAGAAGGTTGAACTTTTACCCTCTCCTGAATACTGCACTAGAGTGCTACTCAGTTTTGACAATTCCAACACCCCAAAACTATTTTTCAGAAGAGGATCCATGTTAAGATCCTTCGGCATTCTGCCAAGAAGAGTCTTCAAAGATATATCGATTAAGCCACTCTTGAGTAATTGACAATTTGTGAGTGGCAGGAGATTTATTGCCCCCAAAAGATCCTCAGCAGCACATATTAATGTGCCAACCTTGAATGCCATCTTGGATACTACATCACGTACTAATTATACATCTATTCCCGCAAAACCTCCAGTTGGCGTCCTCTCAGATGGTAGCCTGACTGTCCCTCCTACAACTGGTCAAATTAACCCCTTGCAGCGAGTAACATCTTCCCAGGAAGCTTCCCTTGATTTGATCAGCTGGGAAGAAATGGCCCCAAAGGAAGCGACACCAGCCCAGGGCATCCAAGATTCTTTAGTAAATAAATAAGCCCCAGGTCAGTGCTTCTGGGATTCCATCTATTTATGAGATTGACTTATGTCAAGACAATTTATGGAACCAGGAGGAGACACAGCTCTTCAACTCCTTTTGTGTGCTTCCACAATCAGAAAGGGCCCAAATCATAAAGCATCTGGATGCAGTCAAATCCAAGCTCTGGAGTCTTTCACTACCTGTTAAGGATTCCCTTGGACTCCAGGGAGTCTATACTGATTTACCAATGGAAGTTCCCTTGGTGCTCCCTCCAGAATGTCTAATTCATAAATTTGAAGATCCAGGGCTACTTCAAACTCCATCTGTTGATGCTGCTGAATACTTGCCAGCTAAGCAACCAATTAATGCCACAAGTACAAACGAGTGCGCTTAGAGCCCTACAGCCCCATGAACAAGGCTCTCTTCCCCTCCCTCCTTCCCTGCCTTTGCCTCCTAAGAGGATGATCCTGCCACTTAACAACGGGTGTATCTTTTTGGATCCAAAGGGCGCTCTGGGAAAAATTAATCACACAGAATGACTATTAAATCTGGCAAAAAAAAAAAAAACCTGCACGCTTAAGTGCCTTTCATAGAACATAGCAGGCTGGAGGAGAAGGTGTGGCACCACAGAATTTGCCAACTATATTCACTCATTTGATGTGGTCCTGCTTCAGGAGACCTAGGCATGCAATAAGATATCCCTTACAGGGTTTACGGTCATTTCCTTGGCCACTACCAGACAATCTATGACAGGAAGGCCTAAGGATGGTCTAGCTTACTTGGTCTTTACTTCTTTGAAAGTGGACAGTGGAGCTGCCTCCCTGAGGCTCTTTAGTTATGGTACTCCTAATTAAGAGAGGATGCAGCAAACTGTTAGTGTTCAACATTTATCATCCCCCAACGATGAGGCAAGCTGATACTAAGGCTCAATGGGGTGTGCTGGAGAATTACATTACTTGTATGGAAACTAAATTTCCAGTGCTGTACATCCTTATAGGGGGCAACTTTAATGCCTGATTGGGAGTCCAAGTTCCCCCATCGATTGAGGCACTCTACTCCCAAGAAACCCCCCAGGCCATAGGACACCTGATTTCAGCCAGACATTCTAAGGATGAATTAACAAATTTTGCTGGCATTCAGTTAGCCCTTTTAGCAGCCCAACACAATAAGATAATTCTTAATGGGAGTACCCTAGGTGATCTAGCTGGTGAGTTTACTTTTAGTTCCTCACATGGGAGTAGTGTTATTGATTTTGTGCTGGTATCCCAGCTTCTTAGAAAGGCAGTCCATGCTTTCTATATAGACTGCCTTACAGAGAGCGACCACTACCCTCTGGTTACAATCATTGGGCTTTCCTCAAATATACATCTCCCTAGGGGTCCCCAGATATTTGATCCCTATGTGGCCTCGTATACAAGGAGGATCAAATGGTCTTCTAATACTGAAAGAAAGTCCCACTCCTTTTTATCATCTCTGGAGTGTCTCAGCCTATACAATCAGGCTCTAACAAGTAGTGGCCCAGGGACAATCTCGGCCTTTGAATCACTAATTAATAGTGTTCAAAGGGAGCTAAGAGCCGTCCATAGGCCGAGAGGTCCATATCATTCAAGAAGTAATTCTTGGTTTGACAAAAAGGTTTACCTGCTCTATCGTAATCGAGGGGATAAATGCCCACCAGAGGACTACTATCGCTTGAAGCGGGAGGGAGGACTAATTGTTAAGAAAAAGAAAGCTAAAGAGATAGAGAAGTGGGATCTACTTCTCTCCATTCAGCAGAAGAACACTCGATTATTTTGGTAAATTGTTGCCAGCTTCTTGCAGGGTCATAAAGAACTCCCCCTCTGCTGTATTTCTAACAGAGATTGGGAAAACCATTTCTTGGCAATTTTCCAGGCATCAACAAGTTCAACCGTGCTTGGGCCACAGCTGCCTCCTGCAGTTCCTGACTGGCAACCCATGATTCATGCTGAGATTACCGAGCTTATCTCCAAACTCAAGTCAGGCAAAGCCCCTGGCCCTGATGCTATACCCCCTGATTTGCTAAAATCCCGAGAGTTGGATTCCTCTCTTAGCAAGACTCTTTATGCATATTAATACCTCTGGCAGGATCCCTACCTCCTGGAGCTTAGCAATTATTGTTCCAATTTTTAAACGAGGATATAGGAACAACCCAGCCAACTATCGCCCCATAAACCTGCTCTCCATCTTTGGAAAACTGTGTGCTAAATATCTCCAATGTAGACTCCTCACTTGGGTTGAGGAGTCTAATATTATTGGTGCTGAACAGATTGGGTTTCAAGCGGACTGTGCCACATTGGACCACCGCTTTGTCTTAGCACACCAGGTCAATAGATATACTACCATACCAGGTGGCAAACTTTTTACTGCTTTTATCGATCTAAAGTCAGCATTTGACTCAGTCCCTAGGGGATTGTTGTGGTCAAAACTGCTCAAAAGTTCTATCAATAGACGTCTTCTGTTCCTAATTAGATCCTTGTACAACCAGACCTTTAGTCAGGTCAGATGTGGTTTGCAGGGAGAACTTTCAAATTCTATCCCGATTAAGAATGGAGTAAGGCAGGGTTGTGTTCTGGCTCCTTTTTTGTTTAATTTATTCTTATCTGACTTGGCCTTTCACATTGGACATATTGAGTCCCATGCCCCAAAGCTGTCAACTACAAAGATCCCGCTTCTCCTTTATGCTGATGATGAGGCCCTCCTTTCATTGTCAAGGCCAGGTCTGAAAAGATTACTTACTGCATTTGGGTCTTACTGTGCTGAGAACTACTTGTCCATTAATTATGACAAATCCAAAGTATTGGTGTTCTCTAGAGCCCGGAAATTGTATAGCTGGGCTATCAATGGTAATGCTGTTAAGCAGGTTTTCCATTTTAAGTATTTAGGTATTCAACTTCAGAACATCAGTGCTTGGACTAGACATCAAACCCAGGTGCTGAATTCAGCCTCCTGTAGTCACCAGAGATTTTAAGATTTTTTTTATACCCAAGGAGGCCAGTTTATTCCTTCTGCTCTGCATATTTACAAAGCCAAAACTTTGGCTCAAACTCTTTACGGAATTCCCATATGGATACAGGGCTTCAGGGATTGTATTGAAAGAGCCCAGGCTGTCTTTCTTAGAAAACTTCTGGGTCTTCCTCCTTGTGTTGTTTTTGCTCCGATGTACCTGGAATTGGGCACTCGATCAGTCGAATGTATGGCATGGATTAACACGTTTAAATGGTGGTTTTGGGTGCTCTTTATGGAAGTTCCTGGTAGCTACCTCTCCCTGGTGTTTGCTGACTCTCATATTTATCCTTGGGAGAGGGAGCTGATGAAGAAATTACACCTGCTAGGTTTTACGGGGGATGCCCTGGGAGATTATGGCCTTAAGGATGCCCAATTTAGGGTAGTCCAACAGCTTGTGGACATTGACTTGCAATACCCAGAGCTAACAAAACTTGCTCCCCTCTGATCTTCAGCCAATTTAATAATTATGGACTGAGAATGGCTTCCTATTTTTACACTTTAACCATTCCCAGGTATAGAAGAGCTTTCTCCCTAGCTCGCTTTACTGTCTTGCTCTCAGCACTATGGATGGGCGATTTAAGAGGCTCCCGATTAACAAGCGGCTATGCCCCTGTGACAGAGCTGAGGTTGAAATGGTGGAACATGTCCTTTTATATTGCCCTATGTATAACGCGGGCAGATCTAAGTTACTGTCTCTCCTTGAAACAGACCCTTCTAGACCCAATGTTAGTAATTCGTTCTTATATTGTCTAGGGGATGGCTCCTCATACATCACTTCTCAGGTTTCCAATTTTTTTTTAAGAGCTGTAACCATCAGAGAACACTGTAATTCCCCTTAGTGAAGTTTTTGATGACCTATTGTTCATGACTAATTTTCCCATGTCCTACTTTTGTTGTACTTGTGTTTTGGTCTGTGACCGCAAATAAAGTATTATTGTTGTTATATAAATAATCCTTCAGACACAAATCAATATTACAGCCACTAACTAAAATTATTTCTCTCTTTTTCTTTTTAAAATAATATTAAATTTTTGTGGCTTTAAGCAGTCACACAAAAAACATTTTTCACTCTAGCATTTGCCAGTAAGTCATGGAAGCATCACTATCAAGCAGCTACTGTACATTTTTATAAAAAAGCAACACCATGCCTGCATTACCAGAGGGCTTGGAGCAGATTGAAGACTCTCCAGTTTCAGCCCTGCTTGCACTATTTCTTACCCATTTTGTTTCATAATCCTATTATATTTAATATACTATGGGAGAGAAACAAAATTTCATTTTAAAATTATTTCAGACAGGAAGGAGACAGAATCTACACAGATTCTGTAGTACCATCCTACTGCTTCCTTGACACAACACTTCTAAGATAAAGGGAAACTGGCCAGTCACAAGTTGAGTATAATTGTGTTTTCTAATATGGCTATTCTTAAGCTAATTTTGATAAGTGAATAAACTGCACTGTCTGGGTTTACAAAACAAGGAAATAATAAAAAAAAACAGCTTTCAGTGCAATAATGGACCAGTCAAATACTGTGATTTGAGTTTCTTGTTTGATCCACAAGTTGAATTAAACTTAATTTATTTAATCAAGGCTTACTGAATAAATTCAATTGGTTGAATTGTATTTTGGCTTATTATGATGCCAGGATCAGCTTATACTGTATATACAATCTGCATGTAAAATTGAATTATGCAGCTTTTTGCTAGAAGTTAATTATATAAAATCATAAATCTTGGGAGTTGGGAGGAGCTGGCGCCGTAACGATACGGCTTGCAATCGAGCTCCTCGATTGCAGCCGATATCTTCGTTTCCGGCCGGTCCAAACGGACCTATGCTGTCTCGTAGGGACAGCTATCGTGAAGAGCGTACCCTGGGGACTCCGGGGACATCGCAAAATCCCTGGATGACCCAGGAGAAGCTCTTTTTGCTGGCAGCGGAGATGCAGCCCCCATGCTGCTGAAGTCGGGGCAGCTCCAGAAAGAACGGGTCTGAAAGAGAGTCTGTCGGTTGGGTGAGAAACCTTTTTTTATCTAATTTTTTGAGTTTTGAAAGTTCACTCTGACTACTAGAAGAAACCTGTATGATTTTTTTTGACAAAACTGACTAAGCGGCGTTTTTTTCAAGGGAGACGTCAAAGCGAGGCTTTATTTGCTTTTTTTTTCTTTGCTACCAGACTTCATTGTTACTTACTGGATAACCGGACTGTTTTTTTTTTATATTTATATATTTCATTCTCCCTTTGGATTTTTCATATTCTAATTTTTTTTAAGGCTAGAGGCTCCCTTTGGTTACTTTTTCTTTTTTTTTTCTTCTTTTTTGCCTTTTATATATGTTTATATATTCCCTGCGGGCTTTTTTTTTTTATTTTAATTATGCTGTCCTGAGAGGAGGGGGGAAAGTGAGAACTAAGAAACTTTGTAACACTGCCAACTAGAGGCTTGGAAATATTTTACTTGAACTGGAAAGAGATGTGAAAGACTCCTTCTCAAGGACATTTCCTGATAAGATAGAGGAAAGAGCCCTGTAGAATATTATTACAGGTGCCTTTCTGGATTCTTGTTTATAATTAAATATCTATGGTTTAGCTTTGAAGCTTGTGGGAAAGAGAAGGGAGTTATAATTAGAGCCTTGGACAATTAAGCAGAGGGCAGTGTATTGTTTCTTACTTTCTTTTTCTAATTTTTTTTAGTTCCGCCACCCCCTCCATCAGCATTACCTGATATTTTTATTCTAGCAAGGTTTATATTCTTAACCCTTATTTATTTGCAAGGGGAAGCCTTTGAATTCTTCACTCTTATTTTATTTTGATTTTTTTTCCCTTTCTATTGGGATTTTTGCTTTTCTTTTTAATGTATATCAGTGGACTATCTTTTTTTTTTCTCAATTGAGATCTTTTTGGTTGGATTAAGGTGTGGAATTTGAAGAAACTTATTCCTTTTGTTCTTTTTTCTTTTTCTTCTTTTTGGCCTTAGTCTTGTTTATTATTATTATTACTGGGTTTTTTTTATTTTTTATTTTTTTTGTGGATTACTTTTTAATTGGATTAAGGTCAGGAAGAACTTGAAGATTTTTTTTTTAACTCCATTTTTTTTCTTTTTTTCTTTCTCTTTTTTCTTCTTTTTCCCTTATTATTGGGTTTTTTATTATTGGCTTTTTTCATTCTGGATTATAATTGGCTACTCTTTTCTTTTCTTTTTTTAATTGGATTAAAATTTGAAAGAACTTGAAGAGCTGGAATCATCTAAAATGAGTAAGAAACTTATACCTTCGGGTGCCTCTGTGTCTACCTCTGCCTCCCCACCATCTGGACAGCGTTCAATTCAGGAAATGTCAAAGCAAGATAAAGAAAAAGAACAAGAAAGAGTAACCTTACAGATGATTATGCAAGGAATTCAAGATCTTAAGATAAAAACAGATACCATTGAACAAAGAACAGGGAGGACAGAGGAAAAAGTGGAAAATATTCAACAGATGATGGCAAAGTATGAGGAGAGACTTCAAAAAGTCGAAGAAGGGGGTAAACGAAGAGAGGAGAAGATTGGAAATATTGATAATAGATTAACAGTGATTGAACAAGAAAAAAGTGGGATGTTGAAGTGGGAGATGGATAGGTCAGAATTTTATCTTAGATTTCAAAATGTAGAAGAAGAAAAAGAACAAGAGTTGGCTGCGATAATGATAGGAATCTTGGCAGACGCCTTGGAAATAACAGAAGAGAAGATGATGGATGGAATAGATGAGATATATCGAGTCTTTACAAGATATGCGATGAGAAATAATCTGCCCAGAGAAGTCCATATTAGATTTACTAAAAAATCCATGAAGACACAAATTTTACAAGCGGCAAGAGAGAAGACATTGAAATATAAAGGTAAAGAAATTTTGGTCTTAAAACAAATACCTAGAAGAGTGAGAGAGATGAGAAGAGAATATCGATTTTTGACTAAAATGTTATTGAAAAAGGAGGTGACTTACAGATGGCTGATCCCAGAAGGATTGATGTTCACGTGGCAGGAACAGAGACATAGAATTGATTCAACTGAGAAAGCAGAACTGTTCTACACAGAATATTTTGGAGGGAGAGAAGGAGAGGCAGAAAAGGAGGTTTCATTAATTGAATCTCAAGAGGAACAAATGGAGATTGGAAAAGAAGAAGGTGCAGTAGGTGGACAGGTGGATATTAAAGATCAGCATCAATCAAGACCCACGAGAGTGGTTAAATCTAAATATAAAATATAACCATGGAAGAGAAAAAACTGATTACAATGAATATAAATGGACTGAATTCAGCTGCTAAGAGAAGGAAGATTTTTCATAAATTAGGGAAATTAAAGTTTGATATAATTTGTTTACAAGAAGTACACATTAAAAAGCAACATGAACAATTGTTAGTACAACCAAAATTAGGGAAATTGTTTACCTCTTTGACTCAATGTAAGAATAGAGGGGTGGTTTTATATATTAAAGAGGCTATTCCAGCAAAACTGATTTATGCAGATGAAGATGGGAGAATATTAATGGTGGAAATAATGGACAACAATAGAAAGATACTTTTGACTGCAATTTATGCCCCGAATGATAAACAGGAAGAATTTTATAAAAAATTACATACCAAGATGGCTGGTCTGGACTATGTTAATATAATTATGATGGGAGACTTCAATGGAATCGTGGACAATAAACTTGATTATATTGCAACAACAGCAAAGTATAATAGAAAAACTCTTCCTAAATCTTTTTTTAAAATGATAGATGAATTAACTCTAAAAGACTTATGGAGAGAAAGAAATGTTAAACTTAAGCAATATACTTTCTATTCAAATAGACATTTATCATGGTCCAGACTTGATATGATTTGGATCTCAACAGATTTAATATCTAGCGTTCAAGAAGTAAATATTGAAACAAGTACTTGGGCTGATCATAACCCATTGACAATCAAATGGAAGGGACAAAAAAATAGATTGAGATGGACGTTAAATAATACTATTTTAAAGGAGAAAGAATTTACACAATGGATCGAGAAAGAACTGGCCTTTTTCTTTAAAGAAAATAGAAAAGAAGACACTTCAATACAGAATGTTTGGGATACAATGAAGGCTTATGCCAGAGGCTTGATAATAGACTATACAAGAAAAAAGAATATTAGGAAAAGGCACGCTTTCAAAGCCTTGGAGGATGAATATAAAAGACTAGAAAAAGAACTGCAGAAAATGCCACAGAAAAAAGACGTTAAATTGAAACTGGATATAATTAAACATAAAATGGACTTAATAGAGAAAGAAGAACTGGCACAGAAAATTAGGAATGCTAAACAGAACTATTTTGAAGATGCAAATAAGCCAGGTAGTGTGACTATTTTACCTTGGCTCTGTCTTGTATTTTTCCACAGGAAGAAATCTTGCTAAAAAGCACGTATTCAGTTCAGAACATTATAGAAGAAAAGCACTGACAGGAAGGGAGTTAATAAAAGATTAACCTCAGACAAAGAATGTGTATTCCAAGAAGATATGCCTGTCTATAGCAGTTACAAAATAGCAGCTACAGAGTATGTGGCTCATGTCACGTAGCCTGGTCTAAAAGATTAACATTGTATCTCTTTTTCTTCCTGTAAAATTCCTCTCTCACCTCCTCCCTTGAATTAGCACAATAAAAGAGGACAGCTAAAAGCCTGGGGAGAGGGGAGAGGAGCAAGAAAGCCCAGAAGCCCGGACATTTCCATCTGTTCCAGGGCAGCCAGGGAATCCCATCTCCCCCAGGCTCAAAGTGTTGCCTCATTTTTAAAGATCATTTGTGTTTTGTGTGTTTTATTTCTTGTGCTTGCTTGGCAATCACTCTTTCGAGAGTCTTGCCTAGCCTCACCCTTGAGAGGGTCCCGCGCTATCTCGCCCTTGCGAGGGCTATTTTCTCACCCTTGCGAGGGTTACTTTAAACTTCGTCCTTGCGAGGACTAATTCACCCTTGCGAGGGTTATTCTCTGAGAGGAATTCAGCAATCAACCAGAAAGCCGAAACAACAGACCGGTCGCTCAACGCGACAAGGTAGATGGCTAGCATATAAGTTGAGAAAGGAGAAAGAGTCGAGGAAAATATTGCAGTTAATAGATGACCAAGGTCAAACTTGTCATGGCAGCAAAGAGAAAAAAGAAATTATTTATGATTTTTACAAACATTTATATAAGAAAGAAGACATTGATGAGGAGAAAGTTAAACAGTACCTGCAGAATGCAAATTTACCTAAGATACCTAACGAGACTGAAGAAATGTTAGAAAGTAATATAACAATGATGGAGTTAAGCCAAGCACTTAAGAAACAAAATAACGGAAAAGCACCAGGTCCAGACGGGCTTCCTGTAGAATTTTATAAAACCTTTCAAGAATCACTGTGTATTCCATTGTTAGAAGTTATGAATGAAGTTATGTTAAAAAAGATGATACCTAAAACATGGTCAGAGGCTTATATTACACTTATTCCAAAAGAGGAGGCGGATCTACTTCAAATTAAGAATTACAGACCGATTTCTTTATTAAATGCAGATTATAAAATTTTTGCTTCAATACTAGCAGAAAGACTTAAAAAATATTTGAATAATTTTATTCATCCAGACCAAAATGGGTTTTTGCCAAAGCGACAAATTAGAGACAACATGAGAGTAATTCTGGATACTTTGGAATATTATGAGGCGCATCCTGAAAAGCAAATGGCTTTGATATTTTTAGACGCCCAAAAGGCATTCGATAACGTGAATTGGAGATTTATGTTACTTTTAATGGAACAGATGGGCTTTACTAGAAGATTTATCCAGGCAATAGAAGCAATTTACAATGAACAAACAGCTAAGGTAATGATGGAGGGAGAATTTACAGATCCTATTAATATAAGAAAAGGCACAAGACAAGGTTGTCCTCTTTCTCCCTTGCTATTTGTATTGACTTTGGAAGTGTTGAACAGAAATATCAGAGAAGATAAAACTATAAAAGGAATGAAAATTAAAAAGGAAGAATTTAAACTACAAGCTTTTGCAGATGACCTAGTCTTTATCTTGGAAGATCCTATAGAAACAGCCTTGAAGTTGCTGGAAAAGATAGAGGCATATGGGGAGGTGGCCGGTCTGAAAATAAATAAAGATAAAACAAAGATCTTGTCAAAGAATATGTTGCTAAGACAAAGAGAAAACTTGGCAGAATTGTTAAAAATCCAAGTTACAAACAAGGTTAAGTATTTGGGGATATATTTGACGCCAAGATGTAGTACATTAAAAGAGAACAATTATATTAAACTTAAACAACAGATAGCCCAAGATCTGAAGAAATGGGAAAACCTACAATTGTCATTAATAGGGAGGATTTCAACAATTAAGATGAATATTCTACCCAGAATTTTATTTTTGTTTCAAACAATACCAATTAGGCTTGGAAAAGACTATTTTGAGGACTTAAATAAAATTGTTTTGAAGTATATATGGCAAGGCAAGAAAGCAAGGATAAAGCTAAAGCTTTTACAGGATGCCAGAACTAGAGGAGGGTTTGGCCTGCCTAATTGGGAGTTGTACTATCAAGCTGCAAACTTGATGTGGGTTAAAGATTGGATAACATTAAGGAAGACTAGATTGTTAACATTAGAAGGTCATGATTTGTTGTTGGGTTGGCATGCTTTTTTATTGTATAAGGGAACCAAAACACAGGGTTATTTTAGAAGACATCATATACGGGAGTCTTTGTGGTTAAATTGGGAGAAGACAAAAAAACAATGTTATTTGAAAATCCCAGTTTGGTTATCGACGATAGAAGCGTTCTCTTACCCTATAACTTATAAAAAGGAACAAACAGTTAGCTATGGGGAATTACTAGATGAAAAGGGTGAACTTAAATCGATACAAAAACTAGAGGAACAAGGTATACAGATGAATTGGTTTTCATATTTGCAGATACACTCAAGATATGATGAGGATTCCAAAACAGAGGGATTTTATGATAAACAGACTGATTTAGATAGGATTTTGATGGGCACTGATGAAAAGGTGATTAAAAAATTATATGGTTACTTATTGGAAATTAAGCTAGAGGAAGAACAAGTTAAAGAAACTATGATTGCCTGGGGGAGGAATTTTGGATATGGGATTGACTTAGAGAAATGGCAGAAATTATGGTTGCAAAACTATAAAATGACAATGTCTACAGCCTATAAAGAAAACTTGTATAAGATGTTTTACAGGTGGCATTTTCCCCCGACAAGGATAGCAAGAATGTTCAAGAACAAATCCGAAAAATGTTGGAAATGTCATCAGAAACCTGGTTCATACTACCATATGTGGTGGACTTGTGAGGATGCTAGAAAATATTGGACTAAAATCCGCATGTGGTTGGAAAAAATGACAAAGAAGCATATAGACTTGAAACCGGAGTTTTTCTTATTGGGAATCTTACCAGATGTTTATAGTAAAGAGTTGAAATATTTGATTGTAAATGTATTAACTGCGGCTAGGATTGTATTTGCAAAAATTGGAAAAATGAGAAAATTCCATTGCAGGAAGAAGTTATAAAGAAAATATTAGAATGTGCTGAGATGAGTAGATTGACTTTTGAAATTAGAGAGCAAGAAGATAAACAATTTTATATAATTTGGGATCTTTTCTATCAATGGCTGAATGATGAAATACAAAAATAGAATATTTAGAATGTTAGACAATAAGGAATAATATTGATTTCACTTTTCTTTTTTTCTTTTTCTCGGTATTTGATATTATATTTATATAATGGCTTTTCTTTTCTTTTTTTTTCTTTTATTTAGGATAGAATTGGTATGACTATATGATTTGTTATAGAATAAATTATTTAAAATATAGTTATCTCATAAGGCATGATTGAATAAAAGTATAGTCAAATCTCTTTTTCTTTAATAATGATATGATGATTTATAAGTTTGTATTGACAATAAGAGTTATTATATAAGGTAATTGTAATTGTGACTACGAAATGAATGCACAAAACTGATGAACCAACCGACTCACTGTTTGTATATAAATACGGGAGAGCTGATGCTTTTATGTTTTGTCTGTTTTGTCTGTGTTAAAAAACAATAAAAAATTTTTATATAAAAAAAATCATAAATCTTATCGAATTCCTACAGAATTAGCTTAAGAACCAGCACTAATTTGTGGTTTTTGTGGACAACTATGTTTTCGTTCCAGGGAACATATGTGTGTTCACATATGCATGCATATGCTTATTATTCATCACCTCACATATTAACAGAGAACAGATAATCAGAGTTGGAAGGGACCTTGTAGGTCATCTAGTCCAATCCGCCCTGCCCAAGCAGAAGACCCTACACCATTTCTGACAGATGGGCATCCAATCTCTTCTTGAAAGTCTCAAGTGATTAAAAAGACATTAAAAAATCTTCACAAAAAGTATGCTATCCAAAATAGTAATAATAACTTTAAGTTCCATAAAACTATAAGCTCACAATTCACAAAGAGTCCTACACAAACTCAGTTTCAGGTTCACTGCAGCAGCCAGTTGATGGAAGATGTTGTGTTTTTAGTATAACTGAAGTTTTCACTCAGGTCCGTAGTTTAGGCGGGAAAATCTCTTGAATGTGATTGGCTGGCTTATCTGACAGCCCCTATAAAAGGGGAACTGTCAGATGGGTTCAGCCATTCTGTTCTCACTGTTAACTTAATAAACAAGTTGGGTTGTTACCTTTGGCTGCATGCTTCACTCACTACAAAACAGAAGACTCTTCTCCTGAGACAGTTAGCAAGCTTTCCTCTCCAAGCTGATCTGTTCCAGAACAGGCTGAGTGAGGGACATGGCAAGGTGTGCACAAGAGTGCTTCCCTCCTCATGCCATAAAAGTTGAATTCATTTTCCTGACTCCCCCTCCCCCAAAAAGGTTTACAATAATTAATATCTAATATGCTTTGGGCAGCAGAACATTTGTTAACTTCATAAAGCATTTCAGTTTGAAACTGATTAATAAAATTTAAATAAATTCAGAATACATCAAGAGAAGAAAGAATGGGAGAGAAAATTGAAAGTGAGGAAGCTATTTGAATGATTTTCAGTTTTTTTCCTTCCTTTTTAGATTTTCTTTTATTTCCAATATAATTTTTTTAAAAAATTAAGAGCTTACAGAATACTGTTTGCAATTATTATCAGTGACTAACAAATTTGAGAGGGAGAGGGAGAGAGCTGGCAGTTAGAGGCAAAACACATCCTCTCTCTTTTTAACAATGTCTCTGATATTTTAATGGAGACTGGGGGAGGAAAAAATATAGAAAGCTGAGTGCGGCAGGCCCGAAGTGGATTTCTCTCCTCCACCTTTGGCCTTACCTCCCAGTTCCAGCCCACGGGCCTCACACGGCTCTGCTCACTGGCTGCTCGCGAAGGAAAGGCCCATGCTCAGCCACAGGTTATGAACTAACTGGCAGAGGGGAGATATGAGCAGCACAGCCTTGTGGTCCTGCACGTATCGAACCCAAGGGCTGTAGTTTGAGGACACCTGGTATATATAGAGAAGAGAGCACACAGCCTGGGGAGGGTGCTAATTGTATAGGTATCTGATGTAATTTTGCCTAGCTTCACCTGCTGCTTCCTGTCAGAAAGTTATATGATCCACTTACAAGTGTGGTCAGGCACAGCTAGCTGATTTAGATTAGTCAGAAGAATATCTGGAATAATGGTATTGAATGCCAAGCTAAAGTCTACAAAAATGAAAAATGTAGGATGTATGCAAAGACAGCATCATCTGCCAATCTATTTGCTCAGTAGGCAAATTGCAAGGGGTCTAACAGCAGATCCGTGGTGGTTTTCAGATGGGACAGCGCTAGCTTTTCAAAGGTTTTCATAACTACAGATGTTAGAGCAACTGGTCTGTAGTCATTCAGTTCCCTGGTGGAGAGTCTCTTTGGCACTGGGATGATAGTAGACCATTTGAAGAAAGAAGGAACATAGCACATCTCTAGTGATTTATTAAAGATGTGGATAAAGAGCTTTCAAAGAAGGAGTTATCTTGTCTGGGCCTGGTACTTTTCAAGGTTTTTCTTTATGAAATAGACCATGCACATCATTTTCTGTAATAACCAGAGATGGGGCCTTCCAAAAAGATGGGACTTGGCTATTATTAGTGTATCTGATATGGAAATGGTGGAGGTAGGTGACAATGGTTTCCTCTTAAACCTACAGAAAAACATATTCTGGTCATTTGCCAGTTATCAATTTCCTTCTGCATTGGAAGGAGGTTTGCTGTAACTAGTGATGTTTTTAAGAGTTTTCCACATATTTGCTGGATCATTTGTAGAGTACTGATTCTTTATTTCAGAGTAGCTTCTTTTTGCTGCCCTGATCTCCCTTGTTAATACATTTCTGGCCTGATTGTACAGCTTTCTATCTTCTTTCCTGTAGGCTTCCTCTTTGGCACAGTGTAGCTCCTTTAATTTAGCTGTAAACCAAGGCTTGTTGTTACTGTATATCAGGGGTGTCCAACCTTGGCAACTTTAAGACTTGTGGACTTCAACTCCCAGAATTCCTCAGCCAGCAGGCTGAGGAATTCTGGGAGTTGAAGTCCACAAGTCTTAAAGTGCCAGTTGGACACCCTGCTGTATATTCACAGGTTTTTAGTTGGCACGCATAGGTCTTCACAAAAACTAACATATGATGTGTACAGTGTCTGTGAGTTCATCCAAGTCTACAGATATCTTCAAAAATGTTCCAATCAGTGCAGTCAAGGCAAGCCTTTTCAGTCCAAGACTTCACTGATGTAATTGTTGGTTTTATGGTTTTAAGCCTTTGTCTATAAACAAGTACAAGGTGAATCATACAACGGTCAGAGTGTCCCACAGTTGCTCATGGTAAAAGATCAATAAGCATCTTTTAATGTTGTGTAGCAGTGGTCTAAAGCAGGGATCGCCAACCTTTTGGGCCTCAGGGACAACCAAACTCATAATTTTAAATCCCACAGATCACTAATAAAGCTGGCTGGGAATTCTGGGAGTTGAAGTCCACCAGGCTTAAAGTTGCCAAGGTTGGAGACTTCTGGTCTGGATGATGGTCGATATAGTCAGACTTCTGAACTTCACTAAATACCAATTTTATCAGCTCAGAACCCCTGCTTTTTCAGATTTAGGGAGAAGGACATGTTCTCAGGATACATTCAGCTGCCAGGCTTGCCATCGAAGCCACACCTGAGTTCCCAGAGAACTGGAAAGTGAAACCCCCCAAAAACCTGCCTGGGTCGTTGATTCCTCCCACCCCTTGGCCAATGGCTCCTCCACCAAAGTTGCAATCCCATTGCAGAGGTCCGCTCCATGGCTACGAGAGTCCTTCCACTGGGTGGGAAGCGGAGAAAGAAAGAGGGAAGGAAAAGCCATGAAGCAGTTTCTCCAGCCAAACTAGCCATGCCTTCTTTGTCGACTCGGGGGTGGGCATTTGGAGAGGATCCCTAATTTGGGCCGAGAGGCAGAGCGTGGGTGTGTGCATGTGTGACCAGATCAATTCAGGCACAGTAGCAGAGCAAGCGCTGGGCTGCTCAATGGCAGCGGTGGCAGTGCTCTCTGGAAGCAAGAACGAAAAAGCAGCAGCGGTGGCAGTGGGTGGGACTTTGCCCGCCTGTCCAGCATCTCTGACATGCTGCCCGGGCCTTTGCACAATCATTTTTCCTTATTCCCTCGCTTCACCCCTCATGGACAGCCGCTGGTCTCTCTCTGCCACACTGAGCTTGCCTTCTTCTTTGGGGAGTCATTCCCCCCGACCCGCTTTGGTGTCCTTTCTCCTCCCTTTTTTAACAGCTCAATCCCTCCTTTCTTTTCTGCTGTTTCCTTGCTGGCTTCTGGTTTGCAGGAAAATTCCCCACCCCATTTTCCTACCGATTGATCATTATTTGGGATCACAAGATATCATCTCCAACTCCATTCGGTGTGGGAAGAGACAGAGGGACAGAGAGAGATGGAGAGTGGGAGGGAGACTGACTTTTGGCTTCATGCAAGGAAAGCAGCAGAAGCAGCAGAAGTCTTTCTTTCTCTTCCCCAAACTCTGCCAGAAATGAGTCTTTGCTAGCGCAGCCTTTTGAAGCAGGTTGTCTTGCAGGGTCTCAAAATCTCATTTCTAGTGGAGTTTGGGGAAGAGAAAGAAAGACTTTTGCTGCTTTCCTTGCGTGCAGCCAAAAGCAGAAGAAAGAAGTGGAAAGAAGCAGCCCAGTGTCCAGGTGAGGTGTGGGCCGAGTGGGGCAAGTTCCTCCCCTCCGCCCTTTCCCCCCTCCCCTCACTACTTCATGTTCATAATGCAAGAGACACAAGTCTTGTGTTCCTGCGGGCCATATGGGGGGCGCAATCTTATGTTCCTACACAGCCTGGATTAATTGCTTTGGGGGGTGCTTTGGGAGAGACATTTCTCTGCGGAGAACCAAAATTTTCTCACGGACCAGTGGGCTGTGGCCCACCGGTTGGCAACCACTGGTCTTAAGCAGAGATGTCAAACTCACAGCCTGTGGGTCGGATGCATCATGTGCTGGCCACCCTCACCCATGGTTTAGAGAAGGGGAGAAAAGTTCTGATACATCATGTGACAATGACATGACGGTGGGAGTTTGACACCCCTGATCTAAAGTATTCTTGCCTCTAGTGAGACAGTTGACATGATAAAAGTATTTTGGTAGCTCTTAGCTTAGGTTAGCACTGTTCAAATTTCCTAACACAATGAGGAGTGAATCTTGATATTTTACTTTGGCCCACATGATCTGATCAGTTAAGAGTTTATAATGCAGTGTTTATGAGAGCTTGTGGAGAAATATACACTGCAAATATTAAATATATATTATTCTGAAGAACTATACAAGAAAGATCTTAATCACTGTAGTCATTTCTTCATAAAAGCCAAGTACCACTCACAAAATTTCCAGAACCATAAAGCCTACAAACTTGAAATATGGCACATATGCTCCCCTTGGTTTCTAGGTGCTCGCTAAGAAAGGATTTTTTGAAATGATCATCAGATCACTATTATTCCTTAATATAGTAATTAACACATTCTGATGCTATGGAGTTCTACTCCTCCCCCTCATTTGAAAAGAACTCCGTTCCAACTGCCAGTTGCTTTCTATTAACATGCTCTGATGCTAAGAAGTTAGACATTCTACTTCCCCTCCCCACCTGAAAAGAATTCTATTCAAACTGGCAGTTGCCTCACAAGATTGCAGAACAGCAGTGGGTAGCATTCTTTGCCATCACTCTCCATTATCCTGTAGCTGTAAAAGTCAGCAGCAGACACGATCTTCTTGAGAAGATCCTTGGTCTTTGTGTCACACTGAGGTATATTGACGTAATAGCCATCTTCCCCACGGCAGAACACCAGAGGATACTGGAGAGCTCAGGAGCTGTTGGGGTTCCTTACAGTATTAAATGTCAATACCTCACCAAAATATCTATGTCTTTCACCTATGGAACTGCTTCCGGACTCAAGGCGGCAGGAATGATATTCCCTTATGCGTTTCAATCACCACCACACTGAGCCAACAGACTGTGAACCTGATTTCTTCTGCATAACCCGATCACTACCAGTTACCTCACATTCCATTATCTCAGTCCCAACCACTCCTTCAATCAGCAGTCTGGGGCTCCTTACAGTACTAAACATCGGTACCTCACCAAAATGTCTATGCTTTTCACCTATGGAACTGCTCCCAGACTCAAGGCAGTGAGATTGATATTCCCTTATGTGTTTCAATAACCGACCACCACTGAGCCAAGGGATTGTGAACCCACATAAAAATGCATCTTATCTTGATACGAAAACAACAGTATCCTCACAAGCGTTTAAAAGGTTGCAATAAGCCTAAAGCCCTTAGATGTGATGGATTTCAATCCCCTGCAAGCAATTCCGTTTTATATCTTGTCAGGAAAATGCAGATGTCAGGGGATGAGCAATAGCGACTTTGCTTTGAGGTTTTTTAACGATTTTCTATAAAGGAATGTGTTTCTCAATTCTGGCAACTTTTAAGTTGTGTGGACTTCAACCCCAAAGTTGAAGGCAATAGGTCTAGGGCCCTGATGGCGAACCTATGGCACGTGTGGTGGAAGTGGCATGCTGAGCCATTTCCCCCAGCACAGAAAGCTCGCTGGGAAGAGCACCACTGTGCATGCACGCACCACCTCCACTGGACAACTGTCGGGTACCTGGTGTGCATGCAGGGGGTTGCGCGGGTGACACGTGCACCTGCACAGACATGAAGTGCGCGGTAAGAGGATGGGGGGACCAGCATGCATTGCCTTCTGGGTGCTAGCGTGTGAGCGCACACACAATTATCTGCACGGGAGCCGAAAAAGGTTTGCCACCACTGGTCTAGGGAGCTAAGGCATCAGGCTAGAAACCAGGAAACTGCACCTCAGGCTTGGGTGACTTTATGCCACATTTTCCCCCAGTGTCTGTCAGCCTGTGACTTCATTCTCAGCTCATAAAGTTGTCGTTGTCGGGAAAAGAGGAGGAAGGAATATTAGAAATGCTGAACTACTTATAAAATGCAATAAATAAATATATAAAAATATTTAATAAATATTTACTTAATTAATAAATAAAAATCTCCAAGTTGCCAAGATTGAGAGGCGCTGTTAATAAGGAGATCTCGCAAGGGCAAAGATCTATTAATCCACTTATTTAAAGCGCTGTCGCTGCTGCCCTCCCTCACTTCAAATCTCAAGGCGAACACCTGGATGCTTCACCAAGAGAGCGGAAGGGGAGGAAAGAGTCCCCTCCTTTTTTTTTTTTTTTTTTTTAACAACGGATCTCCTTCCTCGAGGATGCTGGGAAGGCAAATCCATCCGCGTTCTTTCCTCGACCCGCCCGCCGGTGATTGGCTGGTCGAACTTGCTTCTGCTTTCCCGTCGTGCCCTGCGTCGCGCCCTGCGATTGTTGCTCTGTCACGGTCGCCCTTCGGTGCGTGGAAGACGGAGCCATGAAGCAGGAAGGCGGGTCGAGACGCCGCGCCGGATCTGAAAAGGCCAAGCTGCCTCCCGCCGAGCCCCCGCAACCGCCCCTCCGGCAGCCGATGTGGAGATGCCCGAGGAGGCGCCTCCGGCCGAACCTGCTTCGGCGGAGAAATCGCAGCGCGAGCTCGATGCCGTCACGCTCGAAGGTGGGAAGGGAGGGGGGGCAGAGTAGCATCGTACGCGATTGAAGTGGAGCTGCAACCGCCAGAGCAGTGGAAAGGGGCGGGGCCTGGAATGTCCTCTCCGCACCCCCTCCCCGTTCCCATTCCCATCGTGGTTGGGGGGGCAGGGCTGGGGGGGTCCTGCCGAAAATTGGTCGGGTTTTGTGGGTGCAATTGCGGTTTGGAAAGGGGTTATTAAGAGGGGTTGTTTCTTGAAAAAAAACAAAACAAAAAGTAAATTACAGAAGTCTTTAAACCTACAGAAGCTCTTGGAGAAGGGAATCCAATTTAGGGAGGGTGTGAAGTATTTATAGCATAAGCCATCATGGTTTGTTTAATACACTAATTGCTTGGGGTGACACGGGATGCATTACAGTGTTAGCCCCTGAATTACTTACTTGAGTTGAAAGCTGGTGACATTGAGTTTTTGGGGGGCTACCAGATCTGGCCTGTGAAAATCTTGAGAGGTTTACATTTGTGTAAACCTGCTAAAACGTTATGAGCCTCACACAGGAAGTACATAAAAAATGCAATCTAGTTAGAAGATGTCTTGCTGAAAATTTTGATTTCTCACAAGTTTTGTGTTGGCAAAGAAATGGTTTGAACTGTGTAATAGTACAGTATAATTTATTTTGTAATAAGGTTGTTGTGGTTGAAAAATACTGGTCTAAAATAACCTGGCAGAGACTAACTTGCATATATTTTCAACAACTTTTTTTATTTAAAGGGTGTGGTAGATGATGGAGTCTTTGACTGACCAGCTTAGTAACATGGTATATTTTAATGGAGATGACTGTCTTGCTGGAATAATAAAGCATAGTAGATTCAGCAAAGTGGAACCTTAAAAAATAGATATAGAATAAATCAAAATAAATAAAAAGTGATAAAAATGCAAGAAACACAAGCAATTATATATATTTTTAAATAGTAATGATTAAAATTTTGTAAAAGTGGAAAATACTTTAATGCCAAAATGCCAGAATATGGGTATTAAGTAAATCTCTCTGGAAAAAATTCTATAGCTGAGATCCAATCCCTAAAAATTTGTTTCATATCAGATTAATCTGCATAGTGCCAGCATTCAGTTTTCATCATTCACAAATAACTCATGGAGCTCCCACACTTCAAAATAATGTTGACTTTTGTCCATTTGTATTTTATTATTTTCATCTAGCATTGGAAGTAGTCTTCAAATTAGTGTATGTCGATACATTAACTGAAATGCCAGTGTAAAGCCTTAGAGCAGGCTGGGAAGTTCTGGCAGTCCACACATCTTAAAGTATGGAGTGCTAATATGAAATTCAGAAAGACTGGTTTAGAAGATACTGGAATCTGCATTATAACTCAGAAACCAGTATCCATGGTGGCTTAATTCACAGTTACTGCAGACATTTTTCTTTATTATAAATAGCTTTGATAGGTAGGAATTTGAGTAAGTTTGCTATTAGCTTAAAATAGCACCAGAATTATTGCTTAGAATTCAAAAAACACATGATAAAACAGTAGAACATTGTTATATTTTAGTGACTTTGCATAAGTTTTTGTTGTATGAATAATAAATTAGTCTAATCAGTGGTGGACATTTCCTACCATGCCACACTATAATGTTAAGTCATCTTTATTGAGCTTACTGTGTTTATTATCCATTGCAGACATCAAAGAACATGTGAAGCAACTTGAGAAAGCTGTATTAGGGAAGGAACCCCGTTATGTCCTGCGTGCCCTCAGAGCTTTGCCCTCCACTTCCCGTCGCCTCAACCCCAATGTGCTCCAAAAAGCCATCAGTGGCTTTTTCACATCTAACAGTGCTGTGCGGGACTTCCTCATCAGCTTCCTGGAGGAGGCAAGTTCAGAGGAAGTTAAGGTGGGAGATAGGCTAGGTGTTCCCATTGAATTTTAGGAGAATTGACATGTATTATCTCTGATTGTCAGGCCCAAAGAACCAAGAACAGCATGTGAAGTTACTTCTGAATAGTTCCTTTACTGTTGTTCACCAACAAATAAAATCTTGTCAGGCTTTAATAACTAATACTTTCTGAAATCCAAGGGAGGGTCCCGTCTTGTTCTCTTTCTTCCCATCAGATATTTCAACCTCCGCTGTCTCTGCTATTTGGAAAAGAGCAGCCCCTCCCTCCTGCTACTCCAGATTACATTCCACCACATGGAAACATTTAAGGATAATTTAAATGTTGAATTATGGAAGTGGGAAAGTTGATCTTAAGCCATAGGTGAATTGGCTTTTATGAGAAAGGCAGGAAATTGTCTATTTTTCTTCCTTTCTTTCCCACCTTTTCTCTCTCTCTTTTCTTATATTGTATAGCCTATGGACACAGAAGTGGACCTACAGTTCCGACCCCGCACAGGGAAGGCAGCTTCTACTCCTCTTTTGCCGGAAGTAGAAACATATCTCCAATTACTCCTGGTCATCTATTTGATGAACAGCAAACGCTACCAAGAGGTACTGGACCGTATGTGTTGTTTCCTAATTGAAAGCAAAGACTTGCCAGAGATCAGAGAGACTTAGAGAGGCTAAAGGTATATACAGAAGAGTGCACGACTATGAGTGAATGTATTTGTAAGGGAGAAATGTATCAATTACAGGGACATTGCATCTTTTGAAGGTTTTAATCCATAAAATTGGGTCAGATTTATAATCAAGTAACTAGTGATAATTTTGCAGAATTGCCTTTGATACTGGTCCCATCCCCTCTTCTTATTTGTTGGGTTTTACCACACTTCTTCATTCAACGTGCAAACTGTTTTTCCCCATAGCTGATTTGGGTGAATTTTGCTTGCATATGTGCAACAGGATCCTCATATCCAAATGAATACATTATTATTGATTTTTTACTAAAATAACATGAAAAGTTTAAAAATAATCTCAGGTGCTTTTTGCATACCTGATAGAAAGTGTAAAAGTTGTTCCATACATGCTATGTAAAACCTCCTTCGGAGCCTTACATGTTTTTCACGTTATTTTCTTTCCTTCAGGCCCAGAAAGTTTCAGATGATTTGATGCAAAAAATAAGTCCTCAGAATCGCCGTGCTCTTGATCTAGTGGTGGCCAAGTGTTACTATTACCATGCTCGTATCTATGAATTCTTGAATAAGTTGGATGTAGTCAGGAGGTAAAATTGGAAGCATCTGGATGTTACTATAACCCCACCCCACCCCCCACCCCCCAATTCTTCTGCACTTTCCTGGTGACATAACCTTTCTCCATTTCTTTTCCTTTTGAAGTTTCCTTCATGCTCGTTTAAGGACAGCAACACTCCGGCATGATGCAGATGGACAGGCTACTCTGCTAAATTTGCTGCTCAGAAACTATCTTCATTATGACCTTTATGATCAGGCAGAAAAGCTGGTCTCCAAATCTGTATTCCCCGAGCAGGCAAACAATAACGAATGGGCCAGGTACCTCTACTATACTGGTAAGAGGAAACAGCTGATCCTTTTTGGTATAAAATGCCATGCTCTGCTTGATTATAGTTAGCAGGGGTGTTTATTGCTTTTGACCATTTTCTGTACTCTGCTCCTTGAAGAGTAGAATGCCCTCCTTCATTGTCCATGCATGCTCTTATTTCTTTAACTATAAGAATTAGATTACAACTGCCCTACTTTCCTGCTATTAAACAGAGACATCCATATTACTTTTGGATTTATTTCAAGAAATATTGGGCTTAAAGGTGCCATAACTAGGAAGGGAACAGTGATTTTGGCATATTTATTTGCCAATTTCTTTGAATTTTGTAAAATTTAAGAATTTATATTTGCTCAGTAGTTTCTCTGGACTAATTATTGTAATGGTATCTTATAAATTAATTTATTTTAATTAAACACATTCAATTATAAGAAATCTTTTCCAAGTAGTTTTTGCCTTGAATTTAATAATAAAATAAAATAAAAAGCAACAAAGAAAAACTAAAAATTCTAATCTAAATATTTATGCTATGTAAGCACAGAGGCACTTGTCTATTCTTCTGGGAAAAAACAGTTCAGAAATTCATTTTTATTTCAGTGAACACATATGAGAGTTCCTGATCTTTATTAATTGCATAAATAGCATACACTGAAATAAAGTCTAACCCAATATGTCTTTGGGCTCGAAAAGACTGGTTTATCTGTAAAAGATAGTATCAAAATCAAACGAGTGTTAAACAAGAACTTGAAAAAAGGCACAGAAATGGGAAGCCTTCGATACTTTGTCAGGATATAAGGTGGTCTTAAGTCCTGGATTATGTGGTGCCGTTAGAGGCTTTTCTCTGATTTCTGAAAACATTTAGATCACAGTGGCTAGAAAACTGGTGGCCTGATTCCTTGTCATTTTGCAATAGAAAATACAGATAAATTGTATACATTTTAAAATAAAATATCAACCTGCCTACCATGATCTCAGCCACTAACACTTTAAAAGCAACTGCAGGTAGTCCTCGAGTTGCGGATGCAATGGAGCCTGCCAATTGCATTCATAACCTGAGGATTCATTGGAATGAATCACATAAAGCGAACGTGAAAATTCCCTGCTTTCACACATGCATTCGCTGATCGAATGCATGGGTTGTTAAGTGCACATGAGATATCTTCGGGTTGTAGAAGGCCATGGAGGGTGGAGGTAGTGACGGAACCGGCTACCTGCTTAAGGTCACCCATGGGCTGCCCCCAACCCACTGAGATACCTCATGTTCCCCACAGTCGCTTCCCCCACCATCCTGCCACATTGGATCTCCACAGTTACTGGGCCTGTGGAGACTCACCTTGCGAAGATCTAGTGAGCTGTCTCCTCTCCAGCCTCTGTGCCACCGTTTCTTTGCCTTCTCCCAGCAGTCCAAAGCAGAGCGATGAGAGCAGAAGGAGAGTGGGACCAGTGTGGCCTGCTCAGCTTCTCTGATTCACTGAAGTTACCTGCCACTTCAGAAGCGGCAGGTTTCTCCTCAAAGGCTTGCAGTCTCTGCATGGAAAAGCATTTGCACACTGACTGAAGGCTTTGGGACAGAGAAATTGCATTACTTCAAGCCTCCAGTCCGCATGCAAATACTTTTCCTGCAAAGACTGGAAGCTTCTGGGTGTCATGATATCACACGACTTTGGGCACCCATTCTCTGCAAAAGTGGATGATCAGGCTTCCAGTCTTGGCGTGGAAAAATGCAAGCCAATGAGACACTTTGAGGCAGCACAATTTCGCCATGATCTTGTGAAAATTCAGAGGTGCAGTTATTGACATGTATAATAATTAATAGTGCCTGCTCACTTGCACCAAGCTATATTGGGAATAGATAATAGCAGGATTTCTTGTGTTAAAATGTTCCCTATAATTATTACAGCAAAGCCATTGAATATTTTTCCTTGAGGAAATATTCTTGATTTCGATTTCTAGCTTAGTGATACAATACAAATTCACATCACACTAAAAATCTAAAATCTCAAGGTAGCCTTATTGTGAACATTTGCGCTTTCTTAGCACTAGTTTTTTTCCTTTCCAGGCCGTATCAAAGCCATCCAGTTGGAATACTCTGAAGCTCGGAGAACTATGACAAATGCATTGCGGAAAGCACCCCAGCATACAGCTGTTGGCTTCAAACAGACCGTGAGAGCTTATTTCTCCATAGGTGCTGTGGTCTGGGGATGCATGCATTCTGTGGCTACTAACTGAACAACTGCTGTGTTATTGTATCCCTGATTTAGGTTCATAAGTTGCTGATTGTGGTGGAATTGCTACTAGGGGAGATTCCAGATAGACTGCAGTTTCGACAGCCATCTCTGAAAAGATCTCTCATGCCCTACTTCCTTTTGACACAGGGTAAATATTATCATTGAGGATCTTATCTAACAGTCCTTTGAAAAGATGTTAGAGCTCTTGGCTTTTAAGTTGAGTACATTAAAAAAAATCGGAGTGCAAGCAGAAAAATATAAAACTCTTGAGTCCCTTCTGGAAGAGTTCACAGCAACTGTAGGTAAACTTGCTTAGATGCCTTAGGAACCACAGAAATTCATGCTAAATGGCCAGTAGCCATAATTAGTATTAGTAGTACATTTGCATAGACTAATGTATTGATAGTACCAATTTCTGCAGTTTAAGATTATTTATTTCTCATTGTTATTGGCAATGGGAAACCAGCAGAACTGCATTAGAGTCCAAAAGAGAGGAAGTCTTGTTCCAACTGCTGTAAGCGATTCTACACACATATGGAAAAATGGCGAAGTACATGAGGTGTTGATTGTATATATGCTGCCCTTTACTCTGATAGTGGCTAAAAGTTACCCAGGCATGCCAAAGAACCTGCAATTTTAAAACAATGTCAATTATATTTGCTAGAATCAAATGTGATTCCCTTAAAGTTTCTCATAGTTGTAACTATTCATTACATTACTTACATGCAGTGTGTAAACTTGAGATAAATGGTCAGGTATTAAATCACAAACTCTAAAGGAACCTCAAGAACAAATGTACACACTAGACTTGATGTTCAATAAATATTCTGTTTTGTGAACTTGCTTTCAATGTATAGCAAAGCTTCAACATATGTTTACGTTAAATCCAAAGCGTCATCAAGCAAAGGCATATATTATAGTATTGAAATCAGAATATTGAGGCTTCAGTACTCATTCGGGTGCCTAAATCCTTCACATATTTCATACAGCTCTTCAGCTTAATCCTCTCTTGTATCCTTTTGGCAGCTGTTCGAACAGGAAATCTGGCCAAGTTCAACCAGGTTCTCGATCAGTTTGGTGATAAGTTCCAAACAGATGGAACGTACACCCTCATCATCCGACTAAGACACAATGTGATTAAAACAGGTAAGAGACCATTAATTCCTTGTCATTTTTTTCTGGTGGTAACATGGACTTTAAAATTCTATCTAGGAAATTTGTCTGTTTATGTAGTTGTTAGTGACATGATCTCATTTTTCTTTCTCTCTGAAGAGGACCCCAAGACTGAACTAATTCCTGCTTTTATGAATGCTCCCTTTGAGTAGAAATGAAAATCAGTTACTTGTGTTCGCTCTTTTTTTACGCTTGTGCTCATATACATATGCATGCATGCATGCAAAAAGATCCAAATATATATAGGCATTGTATTTTTTTAACCTCTTAATGCAGGTGTTCGCATGATCAGCCTTTCGTATTCACGCATCTCCTTAGCTGATATAGCTCAGAAGTTGCAATTGGATAGCCCAGAGGATGCTGAATTCATTGTTGCCAAGGTGAGGGACTGTTCAGTTTACAATCCTCTTCCAGATATCTTGAGCAATTGGGTTGTACTTGAAAACCACTAGGTTGTCAATCTTTGTGGTAAGGGAAAGTGACTTTGGGTCTTGGATATTTGGAAAATTTCAAAACATAGCGTTCAAAATCCACTGTTGATGTTTTTAGTTTTTAAAGCCTAACATCACATTGTTTTTGGCATTTAATACCATAGAATTGGACAATATTCCTTTCTTTCCATTAGCAGACTACATAAACCTTATTTTCCCAAACAAGCAAAAAGATTTATCTGATATTCATTTGCCTTGCTCATCTGTCATTGGAGGGCCACCTAACCTTTGATTGTGCCTTTGATTTCCAGGCTATTCGGGATGGTGTGATTGAAGCCAGCATTAACCATGAGAAAGGATATGTCCAGTCAAAAGAGATGACTGACATTTATTCCACCCGGGAGCCTCAACTTGCCTTCCACCAACGTATTTCCTTCTGTCTCGACATTCACAATATGTCTGTTAAGGTAAGGCAAGGATGGTCAATGTTTAAGGACACACTTCAGCCTCCTTGTCATCCAATGATGTGACCTCACCTAAAGGAGAAGCATGCATTTTTCTCATGCACTTTGGGGATGGGGTTTTGGAGCATCAGGTATGGCGGTCTCTCAGAAGCAGACTGCCCCCACACCTCAAAGAAATAAAAAAACACAAAGCTTAGAATCTGGTCATCTTGCTGCAATACAGTTTAGGGTGTCAAGGAACTGCCTTCAAGCTGTATGAGGCAAAAGATGAAATGTGCATCAAAATTCCACAAGGGGGCTTCTGAGTGTGTAATAATGTCTGAACAAGGTTGAAAAGAACAGAGCTTTGATTCTTCAGTTAATATCATCAGTAGTTTCTCAAACATCAATGCTTAAAGTTCTTTAAGATCTCCAAAGGCTTATGTAAGTATTAAGGGATTTTTTTTTTTCCACTTGTGGGGAAGGCAGGGAACTTTACAATTCTGGACAGAAATTATGGCAGACAATACTGTAATTTTTGCAGTATAAGACATACTTTTTTCCCTCCAAAAAGTGGGTGGAAATGTCTGTGCCTCTTCTAGAGCGAATATTGGAGAGCGGGAGGAGAAACACCAACACCACTGCTTGCCATCACCAGGGAATGCTGGAGCCTTTGCTGCTGAGCAACTGATTGGTGTTTGGATTGACCTCCCAAATACTGCTGATCAGCTGTTCTAGGCGGCAGGGACCGCTGCCCATCACCACCGCTAGATGGAGATGGTGGCAAATGGTGATCAGCGGCAGTGGTAGGTGGAAATCCCCGCCGCCTAGAACAGCTGATTGGTGGTATTCCAGGAGGTCGATCCACCCCCCCAGTCAGCTGCTCAACAGCGAAGGCTCCCACGTTCTCTGGTGGTGGTGGCTCAGCTCAGTTGACCGATGGTGGGCGTAACAGAGTGGAACCCTGACAAGCCACTTGCTGAAATTGACCGGGCTGTTTGCTGCATGGACGCTAGCCAGATGAATACCGGATGGATGCTGGGAGGCAGAGGCAGATTTTTTTTTCTTGTTTTCCTCCCCAAAAGCTAATTGTGTCTTAGTTCCAGAATGTCTTATAGTGCAAAACAACAACGGTATATAGAATTTGACCTCCAGTTTCAAGTGGAAGAGCTAGAACATCTCCCCTTTGAATTGTTCTTTTGTGCCTTTGTTTCTGCTATTGAAAAGGAGTATGTGAAATATCCCTGTGAGTTTGTTTTTTTTAATTTACCTTTAACTTATTGGTGTTTGTTCTTTTCATTTTCTCCCATTGCTAGGCTATGAGATTCCCCCCAAAATCTTATAACAAGGATTTGGAGTCTGCAGAGGTAAAGTTTCCTGTTAATCACACAGAAAGTTTCTTAGTTGGGGCATTGTTTTGCATAAGATTAGGACTGGCAGTCTTAATGAACTGGATCTTGTGTAATGGCGTTAGATTGTTGGACATTAAATTGCTGAAATTGTGTAAGATTTAAATACAGAATGGTTTGTTAATCTTAAACTTGAGTTGTGAGATTAAAACCTTTTTAAAAAAATAATGTTTAATTTTGATAATATCTAGAGCAGTGTTTCTCATCCTTGATCATTTCAATGTGTGGACTTCAATTCCCAGAATTTCCCAGCCTCCATGGCTGGCTGGAGAATTTTGGGAGTTGAAGACCACACAGGTATCTCTAATACCATATTCTCTTGTCTATTCCTTTGCAAAATAACAAAATGGTTGATGAAGCAAAGTAGCTTAATTTACAGCACTAGACTAAGCATGACACATTTAAGTCCTTCAGTTTACCAGCCTCCCTCCTACTCTTCTCAGAAAAGTGAATATGCATATTAGGAATGTAATGAGTCCCAAATATACATATATCAGCCAATTCAGATCAAACATCTCAGGAATATTTAAAATGCAATTCTCTTTCTGCAGTATGTCAATCAAATGAGCAACTTTACAATGTGTGAAATAATAGGATCTTTTAATGGACCAAGTTTTAAAAGTGACATAGCATAAGTATAATTTGCATCGGAACTCAGTATCGCTGTGTAGCAAATAAATGACACTAAATCATACCGTGACTTTTGTTTTGCAGGAGCGCCGGGAGCGTGAGCAGCAGGATCTAGAATTTGCCAAGGAAATGGCAGAGGATGATGATGACGGTTTTCCTTGATGCTCTGTAGGGGATGGCATATTTGTTTGCAACAGTTTCTGTTTTGTTTTGTTTTCTAATGCAAAACTTTATCTATTGTCTGAAAACCAGAACTTGCCTTCTTTCTATATTCTGCATGTGGGGGCGGTACAAAAAAAAAATCCTAGCTGCTGCAGGAAGAAGACACAGGACCCCAGATTTAAAGAGTTAGTCCTTGCTTCTGAGCTGAAGATCACTGTAGTTTTCAGTCATAAATGTTCCTTATAATGGGCCAGACTAGCCCAGTGTTGTCTTTACTGGAGTTCTACTCCACCTGGCAAAGTAATTTCAGTGACTGATCTTTGTCAAGTTTTGTTTAGGACTTTTAAATAAAAGTTTGAGGAAAATAAAACGCTTCTTAAATGGAATTCACGTTTACTCAGATCTAACAGTGGAATCACTGGAAATGTAGGAATTCAAACTCTATTTTTTTCTCTGATTGATATTGGTATGCCTAAAAATATCATCCTATTTGATAAGAAATTGTAAATGTTACAGGGAGTGGAATACAGTCTTAGCACTAATTAGTGAAAGCAAACATGGTATTTAAAATAAAAATAAATATAGAAATTAGATATTTTTTCTTGCATTTATTAAAAGATATTTTACTCAGGGACAAATTTCTTGCAGGAGAAATCTGATTGGCAGATAACCCATTCAGTGAAATACTTTGATAAGCATGTGGATAAGCATTATTACTCAATAATAATCAAGAAATATATCAAAATAATTGTAAGAAATCAAAAGAAATCTAACCATTGCATCACCATGGCTTGTAAAAATATTACAAGATATTTTACTCAAGGACCAATTAATCTCTTGCAGGAGGAATCTGATTGGCAGAAAACCCATTTAGTGAAATACATTGATAAGAATCAAGAAATATATAAAAATAATTATGGCAAGAAATCAAAAGATAATTTGAAAGGTGAAGACATTTATAGCGGTCTTGGGTAGGATTAGCTGCAATTATAAAAATTCATTTGTTCATTCATTCAAAATAATTAAATAAATAAATGACTGTTTTAAATTGCACCAATTCCAATATCAAAGAAAATATTACAAGGACAGCAAAAAATTGTCAATCCATATATCTGGAGGGTGGGGGGGGGAGACCTAGAGTTAAACTTTAAAAAAATACGAAGTTCAAAACACAGTGGTCTTGCTCTTCCAAATTTTAAATTTTATCATAAAGATAGTTATCTCATGATTAACACAGTGGGGGGGAAATAATCAAAAGATAGAACAACAGTATGGGAAGGTTTGATCTAGCCAATGGATTCAATAGATATTTATTGCATACACTTATGGAAGAGAACAAAGTGATAAAAGCATGAGAATTTCCAAAAGAAATAAGTCCATCATTAGCTTCTCATGTTTTCCCTGTTGGAGTTAATATAGTAAGGGAAATACAATTACACATGCAGATATGGTTTATTCAAACTTTATGAGTAGATTAAATTCTTGTTGTGGTGAAGTCATGTCTGACCCATTGCGACTCACGGACAATGTTCCTCCAGGCCTTTCTATCTACATCCCCAGGAGTCCATTTAACCTCACGCCAACTGCTTCAGTGACTCCATCCAGCCACCTCATTCTCTACTGCCCCCTTTTTTTGCCAGATTAAATGCTTACACAGCAAGAATTACTCAATGAAGATTGGAATATATCATGATAGATCTACTCCAGAAATTGCTGAAAGGATAAAATCTGATTTTAAGAATGAGAAAAGGGGATTAAAAAAGGCAGTAATTGAAATGCTTATTCAAAATCAACAGCTTCTGTTACAGCATATATAAATTCCTACTTGGATATGACAATAAATAAAAAGATTAAATGGATGTAAAATTGAAAGAAACCGCACAACAGTGGGGGAAACTACATGGAACCTGTAAAATTCATTCCAATTTACAATCTGAAAGAAAATTTATAATGTTTTGCAAATGGTATGCAACTTAATTTCCAAGGTAAATCATTCAGTAACAAATAGTGTAAATGATGTGAAGGAGCATTTTACCATATTGTCAGATATAGGTATTCCTCAATGACCAATGGCTTGGCAACTCCTGAGGAGTTTCAGAGTCCAGAGTTCCGATGGCTGCACACGTGCACTCCAGTAGTAATCACATTTTGGACATTTAGCAAGAGACATGCACAAAAGCCCATTTGTTCTGTGGTCACATGACTAATTTTTTGCTTCATCTCACTGAAGAAAATATATTTGTATACCAACCATTGTGTTCACTTAGCTTTAATGACTGCTTTAAGAAAGGTTTTTAAAGTCACATGGCAATCTGCTTAATAACTGCATGACTTAACTGCTGCAATTCAAGGCTCAATTATGGTCATTAGTCAAGGAATATAGATATATATATAGATATGTATGTATGGTATTCAGTTTTGTTTGGGTATTTTCCCACGTCATTATAGTTGTGCTTTTAAAGTTGTAGCAACGTTTCGGCAGAATCTCATCTGCCATCATCAAGAAGCCTGATGATGGCAGATAAGATTCTGCCGAAACATTGCTACAACTTTAAAAGCACAACTACAATAACATGGGAAAATACCCAAACATTTCGGCAGAATCTCATCTGACATCATCAGGCTTCTCTCTCTCTCTCTCTCTCTCTGTGTACATTTAAGTTTTCGTGGGTATTTATACAGAAGCCTGATTTTTATATAGATACACACACACACACACACACACACACACACATACATATATGAATACACGCACACACAAGGGGAGGGGTGACATCAAAAGAAATATAATTTACTGAGGTACATGCTCACAGTTGAAAAAATAAATGTTGCCCAATATTGGTACTAATGTGAACAAGATCTGATTGGTATCTTAATTTGAAAAATATGCAACAATGGTAAAACTAATAGTATATATATTCACAACAGAAATTTTAACAAAATTCAAGGAAAAATAGTTTCCATTTCATCCATCCATCACACAGCAAGGCAAATACAAATGCTTATAATATGGGTTCTAAATGTTGCAAATTTGCCAGAGTATAAAGAAAGATAGAAATCACGATATCTGCTTTTCCAAAGCAGTTCATTTTTTCTCTCTTAATGTAAATAATATATAACAGTACAGTGAAGACCTTAGTAATAAACATGAAACTCAAAAATCTTACATAGTATAAAGTAATTGAATGTCTTTTGCTGTTGTCTCATCAATGCCATTCTTAGATTTATTTGTATAATTCAAATTATAACTGCAGATGTGGCCAAAGTATTGGTGCCTTCCACTTTTCCCTAAAGAATTGAAATTTGCTGTAAAATTGAAACTGACATTGGAATCCATCATTCATTTCTTTCATAATCTGTAGAGTAGATCTGTATGACTCTTGTAACAAAACAAATAAAAATGGCATGAACAAAATAATTGGCACCCCAATCTAATATTTTGTAGCATGTCTTTTTGATCCAATCAACCATTTTCTATAGCTCTGAAAAAGATTTCTCAACTGGCAATTTTTCCTATTCTTGTTGGGCAAAGATTTGATGGGTTCTTCCAACCATGACTTTCAGATCTTTCCATAGTTGTGCTATTAGATTCTGAGCAGGACTCCTAGCAGGCCACTTCAGGACAGTCGAATTTTCTGCCATTCTTGGATCCTCTTGAGTGTATGTTTTGATTCATTATCTAGGTGAAGGATCTGTGACCTGCAATTGAGAAAGCTTTCTAACGTTGGGCATTATGTTTTACTCCCAGAGTACCTTGATAATCTTATAATTTCATTACGCCCTGAACATATTCAAGGCACTGCTGCTAGAGAGAGCAAAGCAACTCCATAAAATGATGGAGCCCCTCCAAGTTTCACAATAGGCATGGTAAAAATACTGTTCTTCTGTGAATGTAGAACTGCTGCGGCTCACCAAACTCTTAACTTTGTTTCATCTGTCCAAAGGACATTCTCCCAGAAGGACTGTGGTTTGTCATCATGGATTTAGCATAGTGGCTTTTTTGTATCTCCCTGAGTCGTTTCAGTGGGATAACAATATATGGTGTAACTTGATATTGTTGCATCTTGATCTTGGAAGTTCAGCCCAAGTTTTGCTCTGTCTCTACCTTCAACTCTCCTTTTATTCAATTTGGGATCAATTTTCCTTTTGAGACCACATTTAATGAAATTAACTATAGTCCCATGGACCTTAAACGTCTTGATTGTTAGCAGTTATGGTCACAGGAACATGAAACTCTTTGGAGATGTAGTCTTTAACTTTAATATGCTTGATCATTAGCATCTTCCTTTTGTCTTTAGACAAATGGGTTTGTTTTTTCTTTCTTTCTCTTGTTCATGTTCACGGTCCTGTACACAGTAACACAAATTGCCGAGTACTTTTCTCATTCAGATAGGCTGAGAGATTGATTTTGAAATTGAAATGATACTAAATGGTACTAATTAAATAAATTGTCTGCTTGAAAGATCACATTCAATATATTTTAACTTCTAAGGATACCAATAATTGTCCATCCCAGTTTTATTTCTTTTTAAACTTCTTTCATTATTTTTAGGAATATGTCATCATATAATTAAAATCAAAGTGTCTTCAGATTATGGAATAATGAATGGTGAATTCCACTAGAATAGAGTAGAGTAGAGTAGAATAGAATAGAATAGAATAGAATAGAATAGAATAGAATAAGGAATAGGAATAGAATTAGGAATAGGAATAGGCATAGGAATAGGCATAGACATAGGAATAGGAAGGTCCCATCACCCCTCCCTTCCACTGCTTCATTCACCTGGGCCAGCCCTGAACTTGAACTTGAGCTGACCTTGGTTGCCTCAGCTTCCGCTTTCCCAAAGTGGGCAGGGACTTGATTTTAGCCTAGGTGTAGAAAGAATGCAGGGGAAGGAGGCTGAAATATTACCGGTAGTTGAGGCAAATGGAAAATGTTGCCAGCAAATACCCAGAAGAGTCCAACAACGTATTTAGTGCTGGTACCTCCTGAATAATGCCCAAGGAAATACCAACTTACTATAATAGAGACATTGTAAAGAATAGAGTACGAATGATTTTAAAGCTGAGGCTTGAAAGACTGGGGTCTCTGTCTCCAACACACACACACACACACACACACACACACACACACACACACACACACACACGAGAGCGTGGGGATTTTTATCTGTATTGAAGCTGGCAAGCTAAAGCCTAATCTAATCGGCTATGGGGTCAGACTTGACTTCTATGAAGATATGATAGCTCAGATTAACCCAATAGCTGAGCTTCCAATTGTTCCCAGGCTCTGGTAGAAGCATGCTGAACTGAACCATCACAGCTCCTAGGTGGGGAGAGTGGTAAGCAGAGACAGTGACTGGCAACTCGCTCCAGACTGTCATTGCCGCAAGGCTGTTCCCATTGAAGCATCCTGCCCAGAACTACTCCCACTGGGGGATGCTGGACAGCAAGGTGAAGAAATGTGTGCTGGCAGGAACTTTCACCCCCCTTAAGCCAGGCCAGCATTGGAAACCAAAGCGAAAGGCACAGATCTGGTTTAGGTACACAGACACCATGGCCGACAATTTCAACAGAATCAACTCCAGTTCTCCCAGTCTCTGCCTAGGCAGTTTTCCCAAGCGTTTGGAAAGTCACACACATATATACTTAATATTCTTCATCATGCATAGATTTATGTTAAGCTTTTCTAAACATGTGCAAATTACAGTTTAAAAACAAAGCTTAACTATGCTGGCAACTCTTAAGCAGTAGGAGATGAATATAGCAGATAAGGTAACTAGATGGTATCTAAAATGTTCTTGGAATGTTCTTAGAAATGCTAATGGTTTCTTACCAGACACAGGAAGGACATCACTCCAAGCATGGTGTTTATCTACACAATTACTGGGGATTGAGAGCAACTCAGTGGCAGTAAAACTGTCATGTTGATTTCTGTTTTGTAAAAGTAGTTTGTATTTATTTATTTAGTACATTTATATGTACTAAACACAAATGACATGTCTCTTGCAGTATATAAAACCATTAAAATACCAAAAAACCTAAACAGACTATTGAAGCAAACTAAAATGACTAAAGAGCAATCAGGACTAAAATACAACTCACTAACTGAGAATTTTACTTATCCTAGTCCACACACCCAGGAAAAGAGCCAAGTCTTAACTACCTTTCTAAAGGCCTGCAGGGTTTGGCCAACCATACATTGAAGAGGTTAGGAGCATGTGTCCTGGGTCCCATGCTGTAGAAGAAAGACCTAGAATATGGCTTCTCTCTTGGAGCATGTGGAATGGGATGGTATTTTTGGGAGAAAGCGATACTGCAAATACTCTGTCCTATCATAGAAGATTACCAGCATCTTGGACTGTATCCGAAAATCTACAGGAAGTCAGTATAGATCCTGAATACAGGTGTCACATGGGCATAATGAGGAACATCCATAACTACCTGCTCTGCTGCATTCTGAAATAACTGAAGCTTCTGAATGATCTTCAAGCCCTATTGAACAGTGTCTTGCAATAATCTCATTGGGAAGTGGCTAAGAAATAGTAATCATGAACAAGGCTGCCCAATTCAAAAATAGGCACAAATGGCTCACATGAAGTTTCCCTTCATAATTGCAGGAAGTATGAATCCAGGAAGATCCCCAGAAAGTGTTCTGAATCTGAGTGGCATTGTGCAATTCTCCCCAAGATGAAATTTGTCCAGTTCCAGGACCCAAGAGACACAAAACTTACATTTGGTCTTGATAGGATTTTGCTGAAGCCTTAGTTGTATGCTTACCTGGGGTCAATATCATATATTATTTAGATACAGAAATCAGTAATGCTGGAGAAGCGGAAATCATAGCCACTAATGACATCACAACTATTTTGTGATTTTGGAAGTTACCCTAATTTGCTAAGTAAAAATCTGGATGTATAATTCTCTCAAATGGAATTCTTTGAAGTAAGATCATATCAATATTCCATAGATATTTTCTACTGGCTTTAACCAGTAGAGATCCTGATTAAAGTTCAGTTAGTATTCCCCATTAGTTATTAACTAGAAACCATGTTTACATGGCATTTAATTGATATCATAACAAACTGGGATCACATATTGGTTTATTAATGTTAAAATTAATTAATTAATTAAAAATTAATGAGAACTATTTAGCGATTTAGTTGTGAATGAAAGCATGAATATGGTCAATTTTTATACATTGTATTTTGGCTATATATACTTATTGCATAAGAGGCTATTGCTTGACAACATAGTGGCAGTTCCCATCCTCCCAAAGTTTATCCAACATTCCCAAATTTTGCTAATTCTGTACATGAGAAGGTTCCCTGTGACTCCACACACATCAATTTGTTACTTCCTTCCCCCTACATCCTGGCAGGGAGGGAAATTTGAGATTGTCCTGGATTTCCCAATCTGGACTGATTAGTTCAGGGAATCAGCCATCTCAGTCATCCAAAAGGCTTTTCCTGATGACTCTTCTGTGTAACAAACACATTTCATCACTGCCCGCAAGGTGGCGCTTCATTTCAAACAATATTTAAATGGGAAGGAAGAGGTTGGTTTTCCCCATATAATATTGCACAATATGAAGAACATTCTTCAATGTGTAATTTAGGCACATATTCCATTAAAAAACCATAAATGAATATAAGTTGAAGTATGAATGTAAGAAGTTACCTTATTAATTAGTAATCAGGGAGCTCTACATTTTCTATACCTTTGGGGGGGGCACTTTGTTTTTATTTCAGTTGCTGTAAATTTTACAATCAGAGCCATTTCATTCTCTGCTCCCTCCTGGAATTAAGGCATCACTGCCCCCAAAATATAAACACGACCACGAGATAAATCTTCCTGTTACAGCCCTTCCATATATGAACTGTGCAAGAGTGTAATGCAAATTCATATCAATGGAATTTATTCAATAGAAGCATTGCCTGGAAGAAGAAGAAGAAAAACCCTATTTCCAGGGGCATCTGATCTCATTTGTTAAAGTGCAATATTAAATATTCTAATAAATAGTTTTAAACCTACAAGTGCTAATTATTTCTTCGAGAGCTTGCCTTGCCGTTTAGCAGAGAATAGGATCGTTATAGTTAAAAGGCAGGTTAAAGCATAAGCTAGTACTTGAACAGCCAGAGTTTTAAAAGCTATGATGCCAGCTGTGGAATGAGAGTGACATTTGAATTCTGCTTCAGACAGCCCAATATTTTTGAAACTGCATTTTGTTTTAATGTAGAGGAGGAAACAGATGGTGAAGCATACTTTTTAAAAGCCATCCCATTCTGGCATCTTTCACATTATTGCAAAGTTGAAATAGACCCCCAATCCTACTGATCTGAGGTCCCTGATCTGGTGGGGGAATTGACAGTAAAATTGACAGCAAAGCAGACCCAACAGTGGGAAGGAGACCTCCCAAAAGATTTGCTCAGGGGCCTCTCCGTTCTCTAAACCTAGAGGGGACCTAAAGCCAAAGTTTGGTTTTCTTCTAAGGAACTAGTTCTGAATGGGATAGTTAACTTTTTTCTGAATTTTTTGCTTAAAGGAAAATTCTATTTTAGGAAAGGAAACCTGTTTGTCTATCCTTAACTACTAACACTGCCAATTCTTTACAAGTACAGTATTGCTTTAAGATGACTAACTCTAACCTAATAAATATTTGCTAAATGGGGCTGGGGGGAGAAACCCAGATGTCAAATACTTTCACCTCAACAAATTTCATCATCTTGGCAATTCCTTCAACGTAATTTCAAAATTTTGTTTAAAACACAAGACTGCAATATTGTCTCCCATGGGGCCACAATATCACTGGATGCTCCTCACCAAGGTTAAAGGGACATCCAATTGGATCCCAGATCCCATCTCTGATATATATTGATAGCAGAAGAATCTTAACCTCTCTCCTTCTCTACTTCATTACATCTCCCAAAAATGTAAATCACACTGCAATAAATAGAATGGAAATACTTATTTTTACAGACAAACTCAAGACACCAATGTTAGCAGGCCAATTGCCCAAAAATGCTTGGAACAATTCTAGATAAGAACATATCGACTGCATTCACTTACCTCATTATGCAGTAAATTTGGCTTAATAAATATACTGTACAATAAAATTGTATACAATACACTGCAGTACAATGCATTGAATAAAAACTGATGTCAAAGAAACCATGTGATGATTTAATATGATAATCTGATCTGGTTCACACAACATAATTAAGTCAATAACGGTTTCTCAAGTCAGTTTGGTCTCGTTGTTAAGGCGCCAGGCTAGAAAGTGGGAGTTCAAATCCTGTCTTAGCCATGAATGTCAGCTGAATGATTTTGGGCCAGTAATTCTCTTTCAGCCCAACCCACCTCACAGGGCTGTTGTTATGGAGAAAATAGGAGGAGGGAGATGTGTTCAATAAAGAGGAGGAAAGTGTATTTGGTATGTTCCCTGCCTCGAGTTACTTATAAAAAATAATAAAGGTGAGGTACAAATAAATAAAAATCACCTAGCCCTATTTTAACTAGGCAAGCAAGCTACAGGTAGTTCTCAACTTACAATAATTTATTTATTCAAAGTTACAACAGCACTGAAAAAAGTGACCTACAACTGGTCCTCACAATTCCAACTGTTGCAGCATTCCCACAATCATGATCAAAATTTGAGTGCTTGAGAATCGGCATGTATATATCCCAGTTATAGCATCCTATAGTCCTGTGATCACCATTTGCAATCTTTCCAGCCAACCCTCGACAAGTCAGTGAGGGAAGACAGATCCATTTAACTATTGTGTGGTTCACTTAACTGTAATAATTTGCTTAACAACTGTGGCCAAAAAGTCATTAAAAAGAGACTATAACAAGTACCTTGCTTAGCATGACTATCTGTATATGTCCCCAATCATTGAGAATAAAAAAGAGACAGAGTTAGGATGATTTAATTAAAGGGGCAGAGTTCATTATTTGTTAAATCATAAACATTCAAATATGTTAAATCATAAACATTCAAATATGTTTTAAAGCTAGGCTGACATACAATCAAGATCTGGCCTAAAGCTTCCCATACATACTGGACACTATATAAAGTATGAAGTGGTACAGTAGGAATACTTTAGCCATATAATACAGAAAAGAATAAAGAACTGCCGTTCTGCAGATCATGTTTAGCTTTAATCCACCATACATTCTTTAAGAAGAACCTTCATCATTTAGAATCAGTCCATGTTGCCTGCTAAAATGATCCAGTGCTGTCTGGGGATATTCTATTAAATGTTAATATATTCTAGAACAAAATTATCTGGGCAGATTATAATGTTATATGGTTATCTATTACAAGGATCTTACAGGAGAGAAAAAAACACACCATTAATTTCTGGGCAGCTTAATCCATACATTTGCAGGTCCATCCAATCGACAAGGCACATTGGATAGGTTATTTTGGGAAATTCTGGAAAAGTCTACACCTTTTAAGAATTGCCAAGGTTAAGAAACATGGGCAGTAGTGGGTTTCCAATTTTTTTCCTATGGTTCTATGAGAGTATGCTGCAGACTCAATGCTACCCCGTGGTAGCATTTACCATTTTAAGTAGCTGTAATCAGTCTGGATGCTCTTATCAACTCTGGGATTGATAAGACACCAGATCTGTTTCACACATATCAGGTCTCCCCATCTTACTCATGCCTTTTATTTTTACTAGGCAGATTCAGAATTTCTATTAAGCTATTAAAATTAATGAGTTTTTTGTTTGTCAAGCCCTATTCCGATAAGTGTGGCGTAACTCTTGGAATCAATCCATGGTTCTAGAGTAAATAAATAATGGAAGGTGTAAAGAAATATATGAGGAAAGAAAGGCCCAGAATCTGAGAAATAAAATGCCTCTGGAAGATTGGGAAAATACATGATCTTTTAGTTATAAACTCTTTAAATTAAATCATGAGAGAAAACTTTAAAAAAATAGAGTAGCATTTTGTTACTGCGTTAATTTTCCATAAAATAATACTTTATCTTTAAACATGAAGTTTAAGCTCCTTATTGGGCTATTCCAATAAAGTTTTAAACGATCACAGGTTATATCAATGTTGGAGCCAGCTGTGAATTCTCTTAAGGCTTAAATTAAACAATCCCACGATTACCTGTGAAACTATTCATTCCTGAGAAATAGAAATAGGCCCCTTTTGAAGATCCTCATCACCCACCCTTTGACCCTGATCAAGGACATTCAGTGGATTTTAAATTTACCGTAATTAGTGCATGAACAAAAAAATGTGAGAGTCATAACCTAACACCACTCCTCTCAATTAGCCTCCAGTGCCCCTCCTCTTTTCACCGCCCGGAGGAAGTTCCTGAATATTCCCTCTATAAATACCCCCAATGGAGAAGAGTTTGGTTCACAGCAATTCAGGCATCCGCTCGCCAGTGCCTCCCGCATCACAAGCGCGTCGTTTTCGAAGAACAGGGCGGAGAAAGTGGGCGAGACCAAAGGCTTTTCTGAAGAAGGATGAATTCAACACGGAGTAAGTAGCACTCGGGGCAGGTCCTTCCTCGTCGCGGCCAGGCGTGGCCCGAGACGAGAGGGTAAGTTTCCTCGTGGTGGCGCTTTGCTCGGGAAGGGCAGCTTTTGGGGGGCGTCCCTCGCGGCGAGGGCTCCCCGGAGCACTTTTCCGCCGCCTTTGGGACAATTGTCCACCTTTGCGACTGAGGGAGGGAAGGAAGGAGGGACGAGTCCTGGCTTACCTTCCCGGCCGCTCCTCCTTAGCACCGCCTTCAGGAATGTTTAAGAAGCTTTGAAATGCCCAGATTGGAAACCCGTTCTCTCCGGATTTGATTGTAGGAGAATAAAACTTGAGCTGGTTAAATGGTTTTATTTACAGAGGTCAAGACTGGCCTTTAAGAGGGAAGGAAGGGGGAATTTCTGGCATGTGCCTCGAAGTTCTCCCAAAAGTTCAGAGAACGAAAGACGAGGCTTCGCTTTCCAGCCTACTGATACTTTCGCCTTTTTCAAATGAGCTGGGCAACTGGGATTCGAAAAACCCGCTGTAGCTCTTGCGGGACCTCGCGTCAGGCTAAGCCAAAGGCTGAAATAAACAGCGTTGCCACGTGATAGGGACGCTCCTGACGCGGAAAGGTTGGCGGCAGACCCGTATTCCGGGCTTGAGTCTCGCTGGGTTTCTTGCACGTGCTAGAATGATAGAGTAATTTTGACAGAATCCGTTTTCCACTCACTTGCGCTTTGTACTTTCGTCTTGGCTCTAGTTATGGGGAGTTGAACGGCGCCCCTTCAGCTCGAGTTTTCCTTGTTTTATCACAAAAGCGGCAGAAGGGACGTCGTAAGTGAAGAGGGTGGGCTGGAGCTGATAAATGATAATCACATAATGGTTTCAATCGTGTAGACATTGGTATCACCTAGATAGAGTGGGTCTAGTTTTTTAAACGACGTCTCTCCTCACCATTGTATATTTTATTTTCCCAGGTGGTCTTCTTCTTGTCAGTATTGCACTTTCTTGGTTAATGTGCTTAGGTGCACCGCACGCAGAGTTTTCTGGAGATCCTGGCTTACATCAGTTTGTTTCGAAAAATAAGGAGTTTGCCATGCGGATAAAGGCTGATCTCCTTGTATTGAATGGGCTTCTGGTAAGTATATGCTGGGTGAAGAGAGATCTACAAAGAGATATACATATAGTTTGTAAAACAAGTTTCTCAGGTTATTTTAAAGGCGCTGGAGCTATGTTATCAGCATTTATGAATTGGCTTTTGAGTCAATCATGTATTAAACTGCTGTATACCAAGTTTCTAACAAAAAGTAAAGAAACTGTAGTGGTAGAGGGAAACAAATCTATAGATTAATTAGAATATATTGATGAAAATGTTTGCCAGCTATATTGGGTAAATCCTTCATTGCAATGATACAAATAAAGCAGATATATAGCTGCAAATCTTGGTAGGTTTGGTTTTTTTCTAAGAAGTTTTAACTCAATATTTTTAACCTGGAGATTTGCATTTGGGACTAAATTTCCAAGCCATTATGGTTATTGACCATGAAAGCCTAGACATTTATGAATTTCAGGTGTAATACAGCTAGATGAAATCCTATTTTTAAATCTAAAATTCATAAACTATCCCTATTATATTGAAACAATACAGAAGAATTTCAGACTAATGGAAAATGTTGAATAGTGGAAGGGAAAAAAGTTGTCAGGTTAAATGTATTGAAGTAATAAACTTGAAGACTTTTGATTTTCTTCTGTTAAGCTTCCACTGAAATGTTATTTCAAAGAATCCCAAAGCTGAAATACCCTTTAATTCACTACTTAAATCAATGCATAATTTTAAATAATGGAGGATTTGGGGAAGAATCTGGGTAATATAAAAGACTTGAATGAGATAAGGTAGCACAGATATGGCTTTAAACCATTATTTTTGAGGGTGTGCGTTCAGTGTGCACTTAGATGTGCTAGTCTATTGCTTCATAACTCATCTACAGAAGTTCTTGCATTCTTGAACAAAGGAATTGAACTATTAATCAGTAGATCAGTTAGGATACCTGGTTAAAACTATGACGATACTACAGTAGAGCATTTGCAGTTGACTTTTCTTTTAGTTAGATGAAGATGCTTCATGTTATAAAACCACGTGCAGTTGTTGAATTTGATCCACAACCCACCAAACCTACCCAAACCCTTGTGGGAGTGGAAAATCAATCTTGCAAATGTTGAATTTCAACTTTTAGCAGCTATAATGAAGGAAACCAGCAGTTACAGTCCAGCAACATCTGCAAAACATAGAGTTTAAACTTAATAGTACTGAAAACCTGGCATGAAGAGTGTTACTTAGAGGTACCTTGATGCCCATAGTGCCAAATATCTTCTACAATAGCGACATAATTGATAAAAGTGATAGACAAATAATTAGAGCATTATACATAGGGAAAGTTAAAAGTCATAGTGACTGAGATTTTCACATAAAATACTTGGAACATCATTCAGATATGGGTTCCTTTTCTAGTACTTCCCATAAATTACAGGTCGGTCTTCCAAAAAGTCTTAATCTCATGTATTTCCTAGCACTGTGAATAGAACCCCTCCCTACTAAAATTACACAAATATTTCTGTCTCGTGCTTCCGGAATACATGTAAGATTGTGCCAATTCAGAATGTCAAAGCTCAAGGGAGGAAAATTGTTTGCAAACAAGCCAGCAAACTTTAGCATTCTTGATGCCTTCCTCTTTGGGTGTTGGAAGGGAATATTTTGACTGAATCTGTCAAATGAATATGAAATATACTGGAATTTAAGGCTTACTAAATGCAAAGGGAGTGGAATTACTTGCTTGATGCTACGTTGCAATTCTTTAAATAATTATTTTAGTTTGGATTGTGTGGATAGTGATTTGTATAAGAATAGCTTATGGTGAATAGGGCTCTCAATTCAGAGGTAAAATTTATCCTTTATTTTAAGAACAATCTTAAAGCCTGTTCTCATTATAAATTGTGTCTCATTGTGTTCAGTTTCAAAGGGTTCAATCAGATTTCACTGTACTACAGGGGAGCGTCAATGAATCCAGTAGGATTTTCTATCATTTTTCCACTAACTTCTAGTGTCTTCATAAAATCACTCATTGAAGCAATATTAAAGTTCTCATTACTGTTGTTCTGGTCCAGCAACGGCTGGATAACTCCAAAGATGCTGTAAGGTATTAATGAAGAAATTACCTTAGTCATGGCTACCTTTAAGTTTGATTGGTTTTAACTGTTTAGCTCTGTGTAGCTAATGTGCATTCAGTGCATCCCTATTTTTAGTAGAGCATAATTTGTAAATCATGAGGAAGATGAAAAGAACAATCGAAATCTCCTAATTGCTGAAAGTCATATCTCCAACAGGTCCTCATTAGCTTCTGAGATTTCCATAGACATTACTCATACACTTTAAAGCATCCTGCTCAAAGATTTAGAAACTTGGTGGGAAATTTTAAATGGTGAGTCTCAAGATGAGTATTTGCTATGTCAGAATGTAGCATTATTCAGTCCTTACTGCTATTTGCATATCAGCCGTATACAGCTAAACCGTGAAAACCTATAAATCTTAAAGTTAGCTGTAACTAAGATAATTTCTTCATTAATAGCTTACAGTATCTTTGGAGTTATCCAGCCATTGCTGGACCAAAACAACAGTAATGAGAACTTTAGTATTGCAAACTGAGTACAGCTTGGCACAATTTACAGTGAGGACAGGCTTTAGGATTATTCTTAATAATAAAGGCTAAATTTTACCTCTGAATCTTTATATTCATAGTTAACAGTATGCATTCTTTTAATAAGTACATATTAAACCTTGTTCAGATTCTCTGAGCTTCATTGGATTTTGAAGGATAGTAAAAATAGGATTAGGGGACAGGAAGGATTTTGTAAAATACTGCTTTTAGGGAGCAAGGATATAAAAGCACTTAAATATGTTTGCTCTTTTTTAAAAAAAATCACAGAAATATCTCTTCAATCTTTTCCTTTTTTTTTTTTCCTCCAGCGTAAAGCATTGAGCTTTGGCAGCAACAGAGAACTGATGGCAATAGAAAAACTCTTGGGCATTCAACAAGTTAACATCTCTCATTGCCAGCAGGACCCCTGTGACATGGTAAGTAGCAAAACTCATCTGACTGTAACTTAAACACATTTTTCCCTTCGATGAAGTACTAGAGTAGCAGCACATGATTTTCTAACAAATCATGGCAATGTTTGTGATTTTAAGAGCATCTGTGAATATTCTCACAACCAATGTGCTGTTTGTCTGCCTAGACTCAATTCAGCAAATTTAAGACATATGCACTTCAACTCCCAGAATTCCCCAGCTTACATGACTAAGTATCCTTCCTTATAAGTAAGCTGATAAGGATATTTCTTAATCACCTTTCTAGATTTTGGGGATCCTTTTTTACCCAGATTGGCTCTTTTTCTAGCTGGTGATTGATTTGTCTGAGAAGACTGTGTTTGACCCTAGCCACCAACTATTTTTAATTTCTTAAAAATGCTTTTGGAAATAATTTGGTTCTCAGGTATACGTGTAAGTATATAATTATACTTTATCATATTGCCTCCTTTTTTCCTTTTTGCTGAAGGAAAATAGATGCCTTTAAAATTAGGATGAGTTAAGACAGGACCTGTGTTGGTGCTCAGGGGGACCTTTTCCTATTTTAACATTAACAGTTTACATATTTACAAAGATACTCTTGGAGATTGTATTATCCATAATCAGGTACTATAAAAGTACTGCAGACAAACCAAAGCAGAAACAAAAGCAATATTGATTTTAAGCCAGTAATGGTATTCACTCCTGCAAATGCCCACCTACCTTATTGTGGATTCTATTCTTTCAAGTTTTTTACACATTCCCCATAACAAGGATATGCACTCTTTGTGTAGTTCCATGTAATATCAATAATCATCTAAATCAGTAGCTTGATTTCACTGGAGATGTAATAATCACATTTATTGTCATTGGCCCATCTTTTTTCTAATCCTAATAATTTTAAAACAACCTTCTTTAATGGGGCTTCCACTGACAGTACACATGCATTAAGTGTACTTTCTTAAAAAGTGTATAACTACACTGATGGGTGCCTACTTCAAATTTGGCCATTAGTACTGCTGATGTCAAATTCAACTGTGAAATATTTGTTAATTAAAAGATGAATAGGCAAACCCTAAACAGTAATGAAAGAAGACAGCAATGCACTTATTCTAATTCTCTGATCTTGAGTCTAAATGGATTTTTTTAAAAGCAGACAGTTTCAGAGTGTTTATATTTTATGTATCTATCCAATATCCAACATCTCCAGAGAAGAATATTACAAAATAGGTAAATATCACTGATAACAGTATTAAGAGAAAATTCCCATCTGTTTTCCCAGTAAGCATATCTTAAGAGCTCTAAATTCAAGTCTAGTGCATAATCAACATCTATTTTATTGTCTAATAATTAAAATGTATGTTTATTCAAAATACATTTTTCTAGCTGCCACTATTTATAACTTGGTCAATTTTTCCACTGTTACTCTATTATTTCCTAGTATATACTGACTGGTTATTGCTTAAAATGAGGTGAAATGAAGTCACTTTTTATCCTTCAGTTTACCCTTCATTGCTTAATTTAAAACAGTAGAAAATGTCCATATTTATCCATATTAAGGCAATTCTAACATTTCTTCCTGGATAGTGTCACTGTTTCCTTATCTCTAACCTCAGTTGTAATTAATATACCATAGCTTTTAATTGTGGCACAGCAGAATCAAAATATGTGTACATTTTTTTGTGGAAATCACTTTTTTCATAATTTCAATAATTTTTTTCCACTCTCTGGAAAACGCAGCTCAACTTGTCTCTCAACACAAGTGGTACAACACTATTGTAATCAAATAAATATTTTTCTGAAATTTGAATAAGGAATGCATAATAATTTTTGTAATAATTCCCTATTATATTTATATCATGTAGGAAAGCTGCTTCAATCAGATACAGGCAGGCCTCCAAACCTACTCCGGTTACCTCTCGCATATTCACCAAATCTTAACAACTTACTCTGACAAAGTGCTTAGTGTTCAACTGGATATTTCCAACTTGTCCCACAACATTCAACAACAGGTGAGGAGTTGCATAAATACTCTTTAAGTTGGGAAAGAATTAGAACCAGGTAGTGAGGTGAAACCACTCAATCTAAGGGGAATATAAGAAATGTTTAATATAGGTGTGAATCTGTTATAATAATTTAGCAAATCACCTACCTGGACATTAGCAATGTTCTCTTGGTGAATTTGATGAACTATGAAGGTAAGTTTCTAAAAATTGCAGATATGGAGAGTGCTTTAGATTCAGTTTCCAAAGGATACATGGAACACGAATAGCATCTGTTGCAACACTCAAAGGCTTTATCTTTTTGTGGGATCACACAATAGCTGTGAAAGGGAAGACCATTGGGATTTTCCTGCTATTGAACACGGGTTATTTTAGTATTCCAGAGCACTTTTTTTAGTATCAGATCCAAAGTACTCTATGGCCCTGGTATTTGCACGATGTACACTACTCAGTCCTCATAGAGTAGTGGTGGCTAGATGCTTTTAAATGGGATCTAAGAAATGGACTGCTTCGGCACTCAAATCCAGCCCAAAGTGCTGAGTTTGCGGGAAGATTTTTTAAATTACTGACACACTTCATCTTCAGGAATAACCTCTGTTGCTATTACTTGTTGAACAATTGTATATTGAGTCTTGTAAAATGAAAACTTTGCCTTTGTCAATTTATAAGCATAAATTTCAAAGTAATAAATACTTAGGCTTTTGCTATTCGCATTTTGGATAATCCTAGTGTCTGGCTTTTGCACACCTTTCTATGTATTGAACTTCATTTTAGATGGTATGAGCATTTTTCCTGTTCATGCATTAATCCTAACATATACAAACTGCACCAAGGCAATCCTCAAGCATGCCTTATAAAATGGTTGCTGCAACTGTGGTAGGGCAAAGAGTAGGGATGTGTTTATGCATGAGGAAGTAAATATATCTGTGTGCATTATTTTGCTTACACCAGCTCAAATATGTATTTAAGAGCATATCCCTTGACCCACTGCTCCTTGTGGAGAAAAATGCTTCTCTCTGCTTTTCTGAAGGCTGGGACCATGTTTTCCCTGCTGAGTTACATCCCATTGCCCCGGGCCTTGACACACACAGTGCTTATTTATTAAAATAAGGTCATTGAAGAGGACTTGGGGATATGATAGTGACAATATTGGCTGCAATAGGATTGATCCAAGAATAACATGCAAGGCAAGGCCGAGTTAGATAGTGTTGGAGTTAATATGCAAATGTTAATTATTAATATGAGATTCCTCAATTTCCCTAATCTTTGTTTCAGATGGAAGAAAGCAGCCTGACCAGTGTTGTCTATCCACAGGCAGAAAATGAGCCCAGATTTGTGGAAGTTCAGGGAGAAATTGGAAGTTACCTGGTTCTCTGCAAACTCCAGAAATTTATGGATATGATTTTCCGGGCCCTGAGGCACTGTAGCACATAAGGGAAATCTATGGAGAACTCTCACTAAAGACCTTGAAGCTGAAATAGTTCTGTGCACAAAAGGAAGTCCTAAGCCCTGCCTTTGTCTGGCAGGATTGCTCTGGCAGGCAGAATTCCAGCTTCTCTGTCTTTGTTTTTAATTTATTTTAAATGTTTATACACCATTTTAATACACTGAAAGTAGGAGACAATAAAGTAATTCAGATAAATTTAGCTCTAAATGAAATAATATTAACTGAGTTTGTACAACATGTTAGATTAGACTAAAGTGGACCTGAGTTGCTTGAGATTCAGCATGTTGTGAAAAGCAAGCTATTGTCTTCTATCGTGAACACTCCATTCTCTTAAGTCACTGTTTCTCAAACTTAGCAATTCTGGCTTTGAGGAAAGTTGGAAGTCTTAAGGGTTGCTAAGGTTGACAAACACTGGGTTAAGTTGTAATTCGTTTTAAAACTGATTGTTTATAATTTTTTTATAGATTAGCATTCATTCCCTTCTATTGGTATGGTAATCAGAGAAGAGCATCTCACACATGTACGTGAAAATGGGATGGCAAGTTCCCAGTTCACTCAGGCTCTTCTTTCCCTGATGAGATATTACTGTGATAAGTTTTTAATAGTTTGTTATGAGATTTAATTTATTAGCATATTTAATATTTATAGTGTCAGAATTGTTGCATCTTGAATTTGGACTTCAGTACTAGATATTTATTTATTATTTATACCAATGCTATCAGATAAATGGAAAACAGTTGTTTAGATCTCAGCCATTCTTGAGCGCACAGTTCACAGTGCTTATAGCCACGTGTGGCATGTATCTTGAGGTACATACAACATTAAACTACTGTTTAATATTTAAACATAAGAGTATTAGCTGGTGGTAGCTAGATGAAACTACAGGATGAAACGTAAGGGAAATTTGCAATTCCTGTATTTATTAGTATTTGGGGCATACAGCATAGTCTGTGTCCTTACCACTTTTTACAGGTACGAAATAGAATGCAGGCGTGTTTGGCCTCTTTAAGGAAGAGGTTCAGTTCATAACTTTCATCATCCTCTATCATTTGCCATACTATTGTGCAGAAGATAATTGTAGCATTAAAAGGTAAATAGTTCCCAGACTGCTTAACTTTACTTTATATACAGTAATCCTGGTCCAAAATAAATTCCTGATTTAAGCAAACTAGTAAACAGCACTCCCTCTGCCATTGTGTCAGCATATTTGCTAGACAATTTCTGATATCACCAAGCCGACCATGTTACATCACCAGGCATCTACCTCTTCCCTTTAAGAGTCCGGTGGTAGAGGCAGACAGACCCATTCTAAACAGAGCCAAGTGGTTAAGTTGATACCATTTCAAGCTTTAAAAATCCATAAGTATAAAGTGTGTGTTCATTTGCTGTAGAATCCTATGTAGAGGTATTATTTAATAATTATATATGGAACTTATTTATGTTACAGTGGAATTAAATTATCATTTAAATGATTTGAACACAAAGGTAAACAGCCATTAGAGTTGCACTCAATTCCTAACTACTTGAATACTATGTTTCTTTGTTTTGATGCAGTCCTTTGCCAAAATCGATGCTGATTTCTATTGAATCCCATCGGGTTCAAAATAGCTATTCATTTTGGGAGAACGTTATAGTAAATTTGAGCGTTTGTTTAAAGTTTGCACAGAATTCTTGTCATTCAATTTCCCCAGCTGCTAATGTCTACTATAACTGAATTTGAAATGATATTGCTTGAACATTGTATAGTGTCAGTATCTTGAATCTTGTTCAAAGGAGCAATTTCATCAAAACTTTTCACAACTTTTATTTTCTAAATGCTGTTTTATTTTTGTGTTTAGTTGTGGTATAGCCAACACATTCCATTTGAGGTAAAATGTCAGCATTCCTGTCTGTCAGTTCTTTGAAGAGGTGAGAAATAAATTGTAAACAGTTAATCTAAGCTGTAACTACTTCTATGATCATGACACTAAATATAATGTTAAATTTTTACCTGTTTTTAAATAAATTTTCTATCACAACAATCTCTAGTGCATTATTGTCATTTTTCTAAGCTTTTTGGAAAATGAAGTTGAATGAGGAACATAGAAAGCTACAGTTGTAATTTTCAAAAAGATAGTAATGTAATGGCTCCTGCCCTTTGGAATACCTTACCCTCTTCTGGATGAGATCTTCTCCCACCCTCCTGGTCTTCTATAGGGCTTGAAGACCTGGCTCTGTCCGTTGCTTGAGGCCCCAACTTGGGGGCAGAGGAGTGTTTCACACTGGAGGTGGTTGATGGATCAATAGCAGATTCCACCACCCACCTTGCTCCTTCCCCCTTCTTTTTACCATAATTTTAATAATTTATAGTTTTATTGCTACTAGATATATATATAAAACCCAAGAGGCAGGCCAGGGTGGCCTACCCTAACACCCATTAGAAGTCCAGAGCTTTTACTAAGATCAGTTCCTAATAAACAAGTAATGCAAGATCACCTTGGCTTGGAGTTGTACAAGTGCTAAGGATGGAGGCATTCTCAGTGCAAATCAGGTTCTTCAAAATACAAACACTTGCACGTGTTCCATTCTAATTTAAGTAAACTTTTTACTGAAATACAATGAAAATCTCAAATTACTACTGAAAACCATGTAATAATTGTCTATCATTTGACAACCAGCAAGTAGATTCTGAGATAATTTATCATATCTGAATGATGTATTGGAGCTCAAGAACTCTCATGGAAAGTGCTAATATGATAGCAGTTGATAGCAAAGAAATATAATCCAATCCTTCCAACATCCTGTCACTAATCCTTCCATCGCCCACACCATCCAGCCAGAACAGATGAAGCTTCTTGGATGAGAAGCGAAAGGTCTTCCTCAAGGAAAAAAAAAATTCAGTTGCCTTTTGAAAAAGCACCTTTGAGACAATTATGACCTGGATTATTGAGAATCTCCACAGAAATTGTGTGATAGGAATTATAAATTAATGATGTCAATTGCATATAAAGAGAATTTGTATAAGATATTTTATAGCTGGCATTTTGCACCGGTGAGGTTAGCAAAGATGTTTAAAGATAAGTCAGCTAAATGTTGGAAATGTCACCAGAAACCTGGATCTTACTATCATATGTGGTGGACGTATGGAGAAGCAAAGACATACTGGATGGAAATAAAGACATGATTTGAAGAGATGATAAAATAATGTATTGAGTTAAAACCAGAAATATTTCTGTTAGTGATTTTACCTGAAGTTTATAACAGAGAACGGTAATCAGAGTTGGAAGGGACCTTGTAGGTCATCTAGTCCAACCCCCCGCCCAAGCGGAAGACCCTACACCATTTCTGACTAATGGCAGTCCAATCTTTTCTTGAAAGTCTCAAGTGATGGTGCTCCCACAACTTCTGAGGGCAAGCTGTTCCATTGGTTGATTGTTCTCACTGTCAGAAAGTTTCTCCTTAGTTCCAGGTTAAATCTCTCCTTGTTCAGTTTCCAACCATTATTCCTTGTCTGGCCTACAGGTGCTTTAGAAATATATAACAAAGAGAACGTATATTTAATTATTCATGTACTAACTGCAGCTAGAATGGTATTTGCACAACATTGGAAAGGTAAGGAGAGTCCCAAAGACAAAGTAATCAGAAAAATATTAGAATGTGCAGAGATGAATAGATTAACACTAGCAATTAAGGAGAAAGAGCAAACCTCAGCAGTGGTGGGATTCAAAATTTTTTACTACCAGTTCTGTGGGTGTGGCTTGGTGGGTGTGGCAGGGGAAGAATACTGTAAAATCTCTATTCCCACCCTACTAACCTGCTTTCCAGCTCTGTTCTCCTATGCAGAGCAACAAAAGAAGACCCAGCCTATCAGCTGGGACTCAGGGGGCAGAAAATAGATGGGGATGGGGCCAGTCAGAGGGGGTATTTCCCGGTTCTCTGAACTACTCAAAATTTCTGCTACCAGTTCTTCAAAATTGGTCAGAATCTGCTGAATACCATCCTCCGAAACTGAGTTTTATATGATATGGAAAATATTTTATCAATGGTTGAAGAATAAAAATGGAATTTGGAAATAAAGAATAAAGGAGAATAGAAAACAAATTAAGATAGAGATAGAAAAAGATAACTGCTATTATATGTATGATGAGAATAATGAGATGTAACCCCAATTAGGTACTACCACCAGAAGAGTTGTATAATACTTAGCTGATTGATGTATCTTAACTCTAAGTTTAGATAAATAATATCAATGTGAACGTAAATGATGTTGTAAATGGTGAAGGATGTGGCACAGAGGTGTTTGTGCCTAGACGACACACTGCTTGAGAAAAAAATGAAATGTTTGTATTTTTGAAACTGAAAAATAAAAAACTTATTATAAAAAAAAGAATCTACACAGACATGCTGCCCCAACACTTTCTCCAATCATATAGTTTAAAAGCTACAATTATATGATATCTTAACATTAAATTATTAAAAAAATTATCTACTGATCCTATAGGGCAGTGGTGGACAACCTAAGGCACAAATGCACCGTCGCCCTAGCTCAGCTCCACCACACATGCGCACACACCTCCCACCGGCCAGCTGGCCTTCAGGTCTGTGCCACGCATGTATGGGGGATGCATGCACAGAGTGGGGCACATGGTGGGCACATGCAAGGGGGGCAGGGGGTATGCACAGGGGGTGCATCTTGCTTTTTGGATATGTGTGCGCACAACATTGGAAAGGTGACAAGATTCCCAAAGACAAGGAAGTAATCAGGAAAATATTAGAATGTGCAGAGATGAATTAAGGAGAAAGAGCAAACTTCTGCAGTGGTGGGATTCAACAAATTTTACTACCAGTTCTGTGGGCATGACATGGCTTGGTGGGTGTAGCAGGGGAAGGATACTGTATTCCCATCCCACTAACCCACTTTCCAGCTCTGTTCTCCTGTGCAGGGCAACAAAATAAGACCCAGCCAATCAGCTGGGAATTCTAAAACTTTTGGGCGTGCCCAAAAGGTTCACCATCACTGCTATAGGGCATAAACAGGATTAAAGGGTCTTCTTTATCCAACAGAAAACAGCTATTAGGCAGAAATAATAAATACCCAAGTAGAAAATAACAAACTAACAGATGCTAGTAAAATTGAATTTTATTATTTTAAGGGCACACTTGTCTAAATACAAAATACAAAACAATATTTACAGTGTATCTATAGCAAATTGATTCTTACATGATTAATCATGTGGCCAGAGTTATTTTGGAGCTAAGCCAGAAGTAAAAGTGGGGGGGGGGGAGGAATCCAAGGGGCCACTGTATCCTGTCAGGTGAATGACTATCTCACTTGCAGAGAAAACATGACCCAACTTGTCCATTTGAGTTCACTCGGGTTAACTCTCTATGACACAGCTTCCTAGGAATCAGTTTCAACCAATATGTGCTATTATATAAACCAGAAAAATAAAACTGGATATCAGAATTATCAAACTAATTCTAAAACTGGTTAGATAATTTTGGTTGTGAAATTTAATGCAGAAACGCATAGCAGAAAGAGGAAATTAAAGAAGGTATCACTTTGTACAAGGTTTTTGGGATTTTAAAACAAAAATATAAAATAGACAGGAATGAAATGCCGCTTGAAAACTTTCTTAACAGCAGATAAAATTTTGGAATGCAAAACAAGAAAAATCATATTAACAGCTTTTCTGTTAATCCTGCACATATTCTGTCTCTAACCATTTATTCAGCCCCAAGCCAAGTTGATAAGACCTTGTTACCCCCGAAATAAGGCCTATCTGAAAAATAAGACCTAGCATGTTTGTACATGTGCACCTAATATAAACCCTACCCACCACAATAAGCCCTACTTAAGAGCCTGTGCAGCCAACCGCCCGCCCATTCTATCTAGATCAGGGGTCCCCAACCACCGGGCCCTGGACTGGTACCAGTCCATGGATCATTTGTACTGGGCCACAAAGAAGTGGGCGCCGCCATCTTGTTTCGACGGGGCTTGAGAAAGTGCTTCCGGGTGAGCTTGTCGGTCGTCGGTTGGAAAGCGGCATTTGGGTGCTGAAGGAATCCTCGCGCCTTAGTTTCATCGAAGGGGGGGCGGCTTCGAACGAAGAGCTGTCCCGATGGCGGTGGAGTCTTGTGTTACTCAGGAGGAGATTAAGAAAGAGCCCGAAAAGCCCATCAACCGTGAGAAGGTACAAAGGAGGAGTTGAAGGCAGCAGGGAGAAGCGGGGAATGGCTGGCTGGCTGGTCGCTCGGCTCGCCTTGCCTTGGTCGTGCGTGCTGATGCCGGTACCGTTCCGTGGTGCGAAAAAGGTTGGGGACCACTGATCTGGATACTCGCGGTGTCGCACTCGTGAGGTGGGAGTGTGGAGCTGCCCTGCACCAGCTAACCTCAGGGTCCCTGCAGCCAACCCATATGTGCCCTGACACCTTCCTCACAGCAGCAGCAGCAGCACCCATTTGCAGCAGGAGCTCATGTGGCTAATGGCCCACTTTTTCTGCTTGCTCATGGCCACAACGAAGCAGGAGGCTCAGAGGTGTGCTGGTACCACGGCCACGAGGCAAGGCAGGTGTTGGGGCCTGGATGGGGGGGCTGAGGTAAGCCAGTGTGGGATTAATGGGGCAGTTCCCCTTACCTCACTGGCATACCACATGGCCTCCTGTTCCATTGCAGCTGAGAGCAAACAGAAATGGGCCAGCAGCCACATGGGGTCATGCTGGACAGGCCTGCCAGAACTGCCACTATGAGGCAAAGCTGGTGGCCTGGCTGCGGGGGCCCTAAAATAAGCTGGTGCAGGGCACATGGGATAGCTCTTCCGGCCTCACTGGCTCCACTCCCGCCCCTCATTGGCGTGCCCCGCGGCCTCTGCCCTGCCACAAGCAAGTAAAAGAAAGTGGACCTCTCATACATGGGAAAAAAATTCAGACAACCCATGAAAATACTGCTTATTTTGGGCCATTGCTGAAATTCATTGCTGTCAATCTGGTCTTATTTGGGTTGGGGGGGAAGGGAGACACGGGATTTGGACAAACATATATACAGGTAGTCCTCTACTTACAACCATAGCTTTACCTGGAACTACAGTCTTAAGTCATAGTGGTTAAGTGAAGTCATCACATCACCACATCCAGTTTTACATTTTTTTCCCAGCATTTGTTAAATGAATTTTTTTAAACTGAATGACTGTTTTTCGCTGGAAGCTCCAAAGTTAATACCAGGAACCAGCAAAAAAAGTTGTGGTCACATGGTACAGGATGCTCTAAACTGGCTTAAAGCTGAGCACTCAAAATGTGATAATGCGACTATGGGTAAGCTAGGCAGATATGGCCATCATAAGTTCAAAATTAGATCCTAATAAATTTTGGGGGGGGAGTCTGTCATAACTTTGATGGTGGCTAAGCAATTGGTTGTAAATCAAAGATTACCTGTACAGCAGTGGTGGGATTCTATTTTTTTCACTACTGGTTCTGTGGGCGTGGCTTGGTGGGCGTGGCAGGGAAAGGATGCTGCAAAATCTCCAGTCAGAAGTGATATTTGCCAGTTCTCCAAACTACTCAAGATTTTCGCTGCCGGTTCTCCAGAACTGGCCAAAACCTGCTGAATACCACCTCTGCTGTACAGCAACTCAGGCTTATTTCAGAGAGGTAAAAAATGTGTCTATCACTTTCGGATGCAGACATATTCACGGTCACATGCTCCTATGAGGAAAGAGGTTGAGAATAATTCCCTCCTCCCCTTACCGAGTGGGTAGAGATAGCAGGTTATGCTAAAGCAGGACTTTTTATGGCCTTTCACAACAGTTTTTTTTAAAACATAATTGCTGGAGATCGGTCAGTTGCTCAGCATTCTGAGATTATAATAAATGCATGAAAAAATGGCATTAGTTTATGGAATTAGGCAAAAATGGAGTGGAAAGTGAAACTGGCATAATTAACACATCCTTAAAGGGTCCTTAAAATCAAGAAATATTCAGGCTGGATTATCCAAACCAGCTGCACAAAATCAGGGCTTTGTTGGGGCTTGTTGATTCATATCTATAGATCCAGGTTCCCAGGTATCTTGCCATGACGTAGGAAGAAAACTTTCTTCACAAAAAAAACTTTCCCAAATTGCTACATTTCTTTGGAAAAAATGTTTATTTTCTTGTAAGTTTGTAAGAACAAAAATGTAAGCCAAAAAGCTGCAGTATATTTATTTGGAATAGCTTCCTGTTTGTTTTGCTGTAGATTTACCAGAACAAAAGGAGAGGTTTCTTTCGTCAAAAAGCTGCCCTTGAGAAAAGATTAGCCTAGGAATAAGTAGAGGAGGGGTAAAATACAAAAGAGGGATTGGAACAGATATCCTTTTCTAACCTGGTTTCCTTAAAAATGCAGCAGTTTGAGTAATACTGGAAAAAATGCAAGGCAAATTGCTTCATCTTTCAGTGTTAACTGGAAACTATGCTCACCAGTTAAAAACGTATTAATCAAATATATATATATTGGAAAAAAAGGTCTCTGTTTACTTGGATGACAGCAACAAAAGCAGGTTTCTGAGCTGGCTGACTCCTTGGCTTAGGAACAGATGAATTTTTTAGGGTTCTGGGATGTTCTAGGGCAGTGATGGCTAACCTTTTTGGCACCAAGTGCCCAAAGTGCGCATGCGCATCTCCAAAATGCAACATGCACACATGCTCCACACATGCATCCCCCATATGCATGTGGGCGCCCAAGCCCCTGCACATGCGTGCATGCCCCTGCACATGTGTGCATAAGACCCCTGTTCCATCCCTGGCATGAGCACACGACTCCCACACGTGCGCCCCACCCCCTGCACATGCACATGTGATTCCTGCACATGCACCCCACCCCCATGCACGCACACACAATTCCCACCCATCCGCCCTGTGTATGCGCGGTAGAGACCTAAGACCAGCTGGCCGGCGGGAGGCACACGTGCGCTTGTGCAGCAGAGCTGAGCTAGGGGGACGGCTTACCAGCCCAGAGAAAGGGCTCTGTGAGCCACCTCTGGTATGCATCATCATGGTTCTAGTGATTTGTGCAGCAATGGAGTGAGTTTTGTGTCTTTTGCTATTTCAGTGGTGGTGGATTAATTCTATTCTATCCTAAAGGTCATGTCCTGTCCTTCTTAAACCCATCAGCTGGAGCTGAAGGTGTTTTGTTTATGAATTGATTGGCCCAGTCTTTCTTTATGGGCACAAAATATCCATCTGTAAAGACTTGAAGCTTCTACTGGAGGCTATTTAGAAAGACTGGGGCTGCTTTGTGCCTTTAATAACATGTTTTCTCTATTTCTCCTTTGGAGAAGTATTCTGTCCTTCTTTTAATATTAAGAATAAAGAATATTTTAATCTGGGAAGGCTTTCTACAATTCCCCCTTTGTGCCAAATAAAAGTGGGTGACCCACACATTTTATTGGCACAAGATTAAGAATTGATCTGATCAGGGAGACTTGATGGACACCTCTATAGGGGGCGTTAATGCAAAAGGGAAGGCATTCATAGGGGCAGCAGAAAAGGATCCCTGCAGTGGCTCCCAAAAGGAGAGCTTTCAAGCCATGAAGGTCTAGCAGCCAGAGCAAAAGTTCTGTTAAGTAGAGAATAAATTTGTAGCATCCAATTTTCTGTGCCAATTCCTTTAAATGTTTGCTGTCGCTTTCTGTGAGCTTTCAGTCAGGTTTGAAGCAAGCACATGCCCCAAATTTCTTCACAGCCATGATTTTTCCTTAAGGGTCGCTTCCTAAACCTTTCTCTTAGTTTAGTGCATCCAGGATTTGTGAGGTCAAAATGAGGTTAGCCAGTGTGCAAGCCCATATTTTTGAAATTGTATACAATGAGCCCTGGGACTTCTAGTAATGAGACCACCAGTCAGAGATGGGATTCAAAAAATTTTTACTACTGGTTCTGCGGGTGTGTCTTGGTGGGCATGGCAGAGGAAGGATACTGTAAAATCTCCAGTCAGAGGTGGCATTTGCTGGTTCTCCGAACTACTCAAAATTTCCGCTACCGGTTCTCCAGAACTGGTCAGAACCTGCTGAACACCACCTCTTCCACCTGTGCAACATATTTTGCTTTATTGGGCAGCATCATTTGCGACTTACAATCAGGGCTTGGGGTTTGGAGATCTCTTTTCTGCTACCTCTTCAGTGAGGGCATATGGATTGTTAATTGCCCAAGGTGGACATGGCCTCCCATGGAATTGGCAGGAAGATATGTATGCATAGGCCTTAGTGCTACAGAGCAAGAACCAGCCTAGGGGAAGCTTTATGTGGAGATAGGTGAAGGGGATAGCCTCAGTATGGTTCTGAATGGTGTGTGTGTGTGTGTGTGTGTGTGTGCAGCTACTCCTAGTAGACATGTAGATATAAACATCCTGGACCATTTTTCCCTCCCACCAGACAGAAGTCCGAGGACTTGTTGTGCTAACCACTCCCAAATGCTATCCGTCCATTTAACTGTCTAATTACAATGTAAATGAGGCAAGAAAGAAAACCCTACAATTAATTTCCACCCTCCCCCCGTAGTCTTTTCAGTTATCTTCTGAGACTGCAAACAGAGTTTTCAGTATCTACTTGTCCATAGCAGTGTCCTCTCTTTTAAGTCTGATGGGTGGTGTTGGGCTTGGCTTAGTGCTATGATTGATTTATGTTATGATTTAGTGCTATGATTGATTTATGTGGGGGCCAATGGACCCAGAAGTCCTTTTTCTCTGCAACTGTCACAGACATTGGGGTGATCCATAGGACCTGGGAAGGAAGTTCTGTTCCATCTGACTGCAGTGATGAATTTCTAGTAGATGACCAGATCCAAACTCAACTCCCTGCTTCAAATGGATGGAGGTCTCATCTGGAGGCAGCATCTGGTCACTGTGTTCTGTTTCCAAATGCCGTGGGATTCATCTGTGCAAGACTGAAAGATATGAGAACAAGACCACCTCCCACTTTGTGGGTGACCCTCCCAGAAGAGGCATTGTTGATCTGACATAGGAATGGAGAAATATCTGACATATGAATGGAGAGATAGAATGGGAGGGTAGATAACTTGCAGGCAGCATTTGAAAAAGCATTAACACCGCAGTTGATAAAGAAACAGTTAAATCAGCCACAACAAAATGGAGGGAACACCACAGAATGAGAAAAAAGTGAAGCTGGATTCTGGTAATGATGAAAGAGAACAAGACATGAAGGGTGTCACCTCTGAAAGTGCAACATATGCAGCATAACTTTTGTAAAGCATATATTAAAGAGATCTTAAGGACTGTCAGCTTGAGAATGCTGAAAGTTTTAAATAATGTTATAATTAGTATTTTGGTGTGTACAATTTGTTAGAGGCATAGAGAGTCTACCTTTAACATTTGTTTTACAATAACTAAACATCAGCATTTGGCCTGTTATTATCAATTCACAGTTTAGATTAACAGATTAACAGAGTTGGAAGGGATCCTATAGGTCATCTAGTCCAACTCCCCACCCAAGCAGGAGACCCTACACCAGGGATCGGCAACATTAAACACTCAAAGAGCCATTTGGATCATTTTCCCATAGAAAAGAAAACACCAGGAGCAACAAAACCCTTCCCATGCCTATTTCCTGAGTGGCCACAAAACTAGCATATGTACTTAAACATTCTGTTTTTTTCTGAAACTTTTCTTTTCTTGGATTTATCCATGGTTGACCGGGGCTCAAAAAGCTCAATAAATCACATACTGGCAGGTGTCACACATTGATGGTTGGGATGTGTATTTTGAGTGACAGGGAGCCGCAGCAGAGGGATGAAAGAGCCATATGTGGCTCCAGAGCCATGGGTTGCTGACACCTGCCCCATACCATTTGTGACAGATGGCAGTCCAGTATCTTCTTGAAAGCTTTCAGTGATGAAACTCCTACAACTTCTGAAGGCAAGCTGTTCCATTGGTTGGTTGTTCTGTCAGAAAATGTATCCTTATTTCCAGGCTGAATCTCTGCTTGTTCAGTTTCCATCTATTATTTGTTGTCTGGCCTTCGGGTGCTTTAGAAAATAGCTTGACCTCTTCTTCTCTGTGGCAGCCCCTCAAATACTGGAAGAATGTCTCCCCTAGTCCTTCTCTTCATTAGACCATCCATGCCCAGTTCCTGCAATCATTAATTGTACGTTTCCAGTCCCCTAATCATCTTTGTTGCTCTTCTCTGCACTCTTTCTGGAATCTCAACGTCTTTTTTATAGTGTGGTGACCAAAACTGGATGCAGTATTCTAGGTGTGGTCTTACTAAGGCTTTATAGAGGAGTGGGAGTACCTCACTTGATCTTGATTGTATCCCTCTGTTAATGCAATTTAGGATTGCATTAGCTTTTTTGGCTGCCGCCGCACATCGTTGGATCATATTTAATTGGTTGTCCACTAAGACTCCAAGATCTCTCTCACAATTACTGCTATTAAGCTGGTTTCACCCAGTCTATATGTGTACTTTTGGTTTTTCTTGCCTAAGTCTAAGACTACTTTCCTTTACAATGAATTTCATTTTGTTAGACAGGCCCAGTGTTCAAGTCTGTCAAGATCCATCTGGATATTGAGCCTATCATCTAGGGTGTTGGCTATCCCTGTCAGCTTAGTATCATCCACAAATTTGATAAGTTCTCCATCTATTCCTTCATCTAAGTCATTTATGAAGATATTAAAGAATACTAGGTCTAAAATGGGACCTTGTGGTACCCCACTGCTTATTCCATGTAGATGTAGTACCATTAAGGACTACTCGTTGTGTATGGTTTGTCAGCCAGTTACAAATCCATTTGATGGTGATGCTATCTATCCCACTTTTTTTCTAGCTTCCTGGCTATTAATGTTAGGCTCATTGGTCTGTAAGTTTCCTGGGTCTGTTTTCCCTCCCTTTTTTTTGAACCACATCAGCTCTTTTCCAGTCCTCTGGTAGTTCCCCAGTGCTCAGGATTTTTGAAAGATATGGTGCAGTGGTTCTGAGATGATATCTGCCAGCTCTTTTAGAACTCTGGGATGTAATCCATCAGGTCCCAGTGATTTGTATTCATAAAGATCAGACAGATGTTCTCTTACCATTTTTTTTGCTTATTTTAACTTTTATTTCTGGTCTGTCTTTTATAGTTATGTTTTTGGTAGAGTGGACTATAGTTTCTTTTTGCATGAAGACTGGTGCAAAGAATGAGCTAAGCAGCTCTGTTTTCTCTCTGCTGCCTATTACTTCCTTGTCGTCTTCTCTCTTTAGTGGACCAACTGCTTCCTTGATTGTTTTCTTGTTATTTATATGTTGGAAGAATTTTTTTTTTATTATCTTTGACTTTTGTTGCAAGTCTTTGTTCACTCTGAGCCTTTGCTTTCCTGACTTTGTCTTTGCAGATTCTGGCTATATGCTGATATTATGCCTTAGTTATGTGTCCTTTCCATTTTTTGTACTTGTCCTTTTTGTATTTCAATTTGTCAGAGAGTTCTTTGTGCAGCCATGCTGGTTTCTTCTTGGATTTTTTTTCTTTTTCAGTTTTATTGTGCTGGTCTGGGCTTTTATGATCATATTTTTCAGAATTTTCCAAGCTTCTTGAGCTGTTTTCCCCTTTAGGATTTTCATCCAAGGAATCTTTCCCAAGTTCTCTCTAAGTTTGTTAAAATCAGTTCTTTTAAAATCTAGGACTCTAGTATTATTAGGTTTTATTGCTTGTATTTGTGTTATGTTGGATTCTAGTATGACATGGTCACTCTCACCAAGGTTCCTGCAGTTTCCCGCTGTCACTTCTTCTCTGTTTGTAAGAATTAATTCCAGTACGGCTGTCCCCAGGGGTGGGATTCAGGTTTTTTAACAACCAGTTCTGTGGGCATGGCTTAGTTGGTGGGTGTGGCTTGGTGGTCTTGTGATTAGGTGGGCATGGCCAACTCGACATCATTCATGTCAAGGGGTGTTTCTCCTCCCCTGGCCTCTCATGTCAGTGGGGATGCTGCAACAGTCATAAGTATGAAGAATGGTCATGTCACCTTTTTCAGTGCCATTGTAACTTTGAATGGTCACTAAATGAACTGTTGTAACTCAAGGACTACAAAAATACAAAAAGCTTCTTTGCTTGCAAAAAGCTGCCCTAAATACCAACCATTAGATTAAAAATACCCGCAAGCCTGAGTTACAAATCAGGCAGGGTGCCAGAGCACCTTGAGGAATTAAAATAGTTAAAATGCAGTGATAACTATCAAGCAGCCAACTCTTGCCATAAAGTGAAACCCTTTAGCAGAGAGGTCATTTAAGCTCTCCAGAAAAAGCACATCCAGGAAAAGCAATCCTTAGATCCATTTGCACCACTTAATACCAGCTGGTTTCACTCACCTCACAAGATATCCTAAGGAAATCATCCAGATTTAAGGAAAGGACACATGCCCCCCAGAAAGGCAATAAAAAAATCAATGCCAAGTTTGCATCCGGCCTCTTGGAAGTATACCCCAAAAGGACAATTCCAGATAGTATGAAAGCAGTGAGGAAGACCCCGCCTCCCCAGATAGAAAGAGAAACCATGAAGCAAGAAAAAATTCAAACACAATACAAATAATTAAATCACAACAGTAGCTGTTGCTTTTTGAAGCTGAATAGGGAAAATTGTCCCATCAATAATCATAGGGTTAAACGTCACCAAGCACAGAATTAACCTTCACCAAAAAACAGTTTTAGACCAAAACTCAGAAAGGGCATGTAAACTCATGTTTGATTGTCAATCTTTCTAGCTAGCCAAGAAGCTTTGTTGAATGTCACACATTTTGGTTCCCTGTCACTAAAAGCTTTGCTTCATTATTCAATTATTTCTTCAAAATGCTGATTGTCCAGGAAAGTATTTCCTCCCAACAGCAGTGTAAAAATCTTAACACAACCCTTCCCCTTTAAGAAAGCCAAGCCTCATAAGCTCCGGAGACAGGAAGTCTAGGCTGTCTGCCAAGAATGTAATAAGGGTGGAAAAAAACAAAAGGAGATTGCTTCTGACTACGGTTCTCCTGCTTAGAAAGTTAACAAGGGGTTCTATAGAACCGGATAGAACCGGTAGAATCCCACCCCTGGCTGTCTCTCTAAGTTGTCAGTTAGGTTGGTCAGGAACCTATTCAATTTCTCACTTGGTGCGGAATTAGTCTTCCAATTGATGTCAGGAGTTTTCCAATTGATGTCACATTATTTTTGAAAAATGCTTATATATTCCAGGATTAGTTCCATAGTAATTTTACTGACTACTGATGGGATAAGAAAAGTAGATAAGAAATGGTTATGTCTACATGAGTAAACTTGAGAGGCTCCTAGGGATGGAAATACCTCATGTTTCAGGAAAAAGATAGACAGATAAATTCCATTTACAACACCTACAATAAATGCCAAACACAAATAAACAAAACTTTTCTTCTAAAGGAGTTTAACTAGTCCCTCCTGACAACCTTGGGCCATTCTTAAAGGCACAGAGAGGCAATTGGGGGAAAGGACAGAGTTCATCCTATTTTGCTGGCCAGCAAACTAGGCTGAAGGTATTTTTCTTTTCATTGCTTATTTTAACATGATTTTCTAACTTCTAATTTAAAATTCTTGTCACTATGAACTGGAGACATTTTACATTCCCATCACACAAAGACTTTGAACACAGATGACAATATAAAGACAAGAAAAAGGAGAAAGAAAGGGAAAACAGAACATTCAGATTTAAACACCTTCTTCATTCTCACCATTAATCGCGGTTAACTGAAATTAGAAAGGCAAAAATCTAGAAGGGATTAATATTACTATATTTTCTTTTCTTTAATTGCCTTTATCTAGGCAAATTGGTTTTCCTGCTTCATCCCTGAGAATAGTCCATTTCTCACACAATCTGCACTCATGCTTTTTCCGCATCGCCACCTGGATGGGCAATGTCTCCTGGCTTCTTGCTTTCATCAGTCTCCCCAGGGGAGATCTCGGTGGGATCCTAGACTCTGAGCTCCCCATATTTGGGCTGCTCTTCCCACCATCCGCCATGAGACTCCAAAGTTCCTTTACCTGGGTCTCTTACATCCGCGGTACTACACCACCCCCATCAGGTGAAGGTACCTTTCAGCCTGTGGCCTGCTGCCTTGTATTTTTAGGCAAATGGCCTGGGAGGATTCTGTCTATTGAAATTAATCAGAGAACAGGCAGCTCCTTTTCCAGAACAGGGCTCTGCTCAGTGATTTTCAGCTGGCTGCCCAAGAATGAATCTCTCACTTTCCTTTTATTCAATCACTTCCCCATACACTCCTTCCCTTCTCTTAACAGTAGGTCCTTTGCTCCAGTCATTTCCATTCTTTTAATGGGTTGTTAAGGTCACTTGGAGGTTTGTCTGTGTCATCAGGGTCACCTGAGTGCTCAAATGGGTGTGGAACCTGAAAGGACTGTGTTGTAGTTTGGAGATAGATGATGTCATATCCCACCCCCTCTGTTGAGATCGGACTGTTAAATTTTGACATAGATGGCCTCTTTAACACATCTTTCAAACCAGCTATCCTCCCTACCCAAAATATGGACTTGTTGTCTTCAAAAGAGTGGCCTGTGTCTTTTAAATGCAGATGGACTGTATTTGTTCTCCTATGTTGTGCCACACGTTTATGAAGTGGTTGTTTAGTTTCCCCAATGTATAGATCTGCATATGGCCCACTGCATTGTACTGCATATACCACGTTGCTCAGTTTCTGTCTGGGTGTTTTATCCTTGGGATGGACAAGCTTCTGCCTTAGTGTATTCTTGGGTTTGAAGTGTGCATTATAGCACAGCAATTTTTAAACCCTGGGGTACTAGGATCTCCAAAAACAGAAATGGATTTATTCAAACCATGGTGGGTTTAGTCTAAGCCAAGTATAGTATACCCTAAGGTATACCGCTAAAGCTGGCTATGTTCCTAAGCCAGGGATCCTGAATGTGGTAAGGGCCATATTTCCCAGCTGTACTGCCAAAAGGCCAAGTATTTTGACTGCAACATGCATTTACTTTGGATGTTTCTATTGTTTTTATTGTTTTAAATGTTTTAGTATTTTGGTTGTTATATATATAATATAATATAATATAATATAATATAATATAATATAATATAATATAATATAATATAATATAATATAATATAATACAATACAATACAATACAATACAATACAATACAATACAATACAATACAATACAATACAATACAATACAATACAATACATATATATATATATATATATATATATATATATATATACATACATACATACATACACATGTTATGTCTCACCTGTGCCAATGAGGTGAGAAGTCCAGATTTCCAGATGAATATAAACAAGCAAACAAGTCCAGTAATGACAGGGTTAAATTCTTTGAGCCAGGAAAGTTCTTAGCAGTCTCCCACAAGTTGTCTGCCAAGTCCGATAATAAAGCAAGAACATAAATCACAGGCTATCGCCACACACAGAATCTATCGAAGCTTCTCTCATAAATTAACACGTTGACCCGAACAAGAACCCAGAGCTAACACGCCCACTTTTATTCCCTGTGGGGCATGTCAGTCTCTCATCTCAGTCTCTGATTTGTCCTTTCTTTCTGCGTTGCATCTCACGCTTTTGCCTGAGTCTTTGCCTCGCATCAAACCAACATTCCTCAACCAGAGGCTCTGATACGTCCTCCTGGTTATCTGCCGACACCTGAGGCACAACCAGGGGGGAAAGTTTTGCCAAAGAGGAAAGTCCTGGGGAGGAAGGCAATTCCAAATCCTCTAACAAAGCAGGCTCAAACCTCAGAGCCAAATCCTCCTCTTCCTCATTGTCCAAGTCTGTGTCCTCTAACAGAGCAGGCTCAAACCTCCGAGTCACAACACTATCCCTCACCGCAGGGCCCTTCCCCCGAGTCTGACGATCAGGACGTGGTTTCAATGGGAACTGTGCATAGAATCTCTGGATAAGGTCCGGGGCATGAACCATGGAAGCATCCACCCAGGAAAGAACCTCTGGTCCATCCCCCAGCCTCTCGATGAAGTATTGAAACCATCCTTTCAGCCAGCGAGAATCCCGAATGCTGACCACCGTGTCGTCAGCAGCAGGATCATCGCCGGGTACAGATGGAGGAACTGTAACAGTGGGAGAACGGAGAGCACACGAAGGGGCGTCAGGAACCAGAAGGGAATGGTGGAAGACAGGATGAATGTGCATGGAGCGCGGTAGGGTGAGCCAATAAGCAACGGGATTGATGACCGCCTCGATAGGGAAGGGACCGATGAAGCGATGGTCCAACTTCTTAATCGGACGATCGACCCGTAGATGCTTCGTGGATAACCACACCCTGTCTCCCACGGCCAGCGGAGGCCCGACAAAAAGTCCTGCATCTCAGGAACCGGGGAATCCAAGATCGACAATGGGAAAAACCTTGGATGGAAACCCATATTTGCCTTAAAAGGTGTCATGTGAGTGGAGGTGTGCTGGGAGTTGTTGAAGGCAAACTTCGCCAAAGGGAGATAAGTCACCCAATTGGTCTGTTGATGGTTAACAAAACATCGTAAATATTGGGCGAGAATGCCAATCAGCTTCTCCGTCCCACCATCAGGCTCTGGATGGTGCGCTGACAACAAGCACACCTGCATCTGTAATGCAGTCATCAGACTCTTCCAAAATTGAGCGGTAAACTGGACACTGCGATCTGAAACTGCCCTGTCCGGCAGACCATGTAGACAGAACACATGCTGCAAAAATAACTGGGCAGTAGTACGAGCTGACGGTAACTTCCGACAGGGGATAAAGTGGGCCATCTTGGTTAACATATCAACCACCACGAGTACCGTCGTATATCCCGTAGAAGAGGGCAAATGTGTTAAAAAGTCCATGGAAATTGCCCCCCATGGTCTGTCCGGAGTCGGCAGTGGTTGAAGGAGACCAGGAGGTGCACCCATCATGGCTTTCACTTGCCGGCATGGTACACAGGATGCGACATAGGCGTAGACATCATGCCGGACTCGAGGCCACCAAAAAGTCCATGTGACAAGATGAAGGGTCTTAAAAAACCCAAAATGGCCGGCAGCAGAGTTATTGTAACATTGAGTCATAACAAGAGCTCTAAGTGTCCTTGTGGGCATGTACAACCAACCCCAATGTCGTAGTAAGCCCTCCTCCAAAGTCCATGGGGAGTCAGGTCCAATTTCCCCCATTCCCTGCTGAGACCAAGCGTCTAAACGCTGCGCCTCTTGTATCCAAGTCCGCAAATCTACCGGTTCCTGGATAATGGACAAAGATTCCGGTGGCAGCACCGTACATGGAGGAAGAGGGTCCTCAGGACAAAGGTACTCTGGTTTACGGGACAGGGCATCTGCTCTCCGATTTTGACCAATGGGGATATAAGTCACAAAAAACTTGAACCGGGCAAAGAACAACGACCACCGAATCCATCACTAGTTCAACTTTCTCACAGTGGACAAGTGCTCCAAATTACAATGATCCATCCGAACCTCCATCTTGTGCCAGGCCCCCTCAAGATGATGTCGCCAGGTCTCAAATGCAGCCTTGATAGCCAGCAACTCTTTTTCCCAGATAGTATAGTTGCGCTTGGAAGGAGTGAGTTTCCGAGAATAGTAAGCGCAGGGAAAAAGAGGGGTGCCATCCGCTGGGGCTTGCAACAACACAGCCCCAATAGCCACGTTGGATGCATCCGTCTCCACCACAAAAGGACGATGAGGATTAGGATGCCTCAGGACGAAGGCCTTCTTGACAGCCTCAAAGGCCTGTTGCTGCGGGGGCCCCACTGGAACGGGACCTTCTTTCTAAGGAGCTGGGTGATGGGATCCATCAGCTTGGCAAAACCCGGGATGAAGGTCCAAGAATAATTAGCGAACCCCAAGAGATGTTGAACGTCTTTCACTCGATGAGGGGGTTCCCAACTACACAAAGCCTCCACTTTAGGCGGGTCCATGGCAATGCCTTCGGAAGAGATGATGTGCCCCAAGAACTCTATGGAAGTCTGGAAGAAGAGGCATTTCTCCAGCTTTGCATAGAGTTGATGCTCCTGAAGACATTGCAATACCTGATGAACTTGTTGAATATGGTTGTCCCTGGACCTGGAATAAATCAAAATGTCGTTCAGGTACACCACCACAAACCGATCGAGCATGTCCCGGAACACGTCATTCATCAGGTGCTGGAAGACCGCGGGGGCGTTGGTCAACCCAAACGGCATCACAGTGTATTCAAAATGGCCGTATCAGGTGCCAAACGCCATCTTCCATTCGTCCCCCTCTCGCATCTGCACCAGGTTGTAGGCCCCTCGAAGATCGAGCTTGGTGAAGACAGTAGCCTCCCGTAACCGCTCCATCAACTCTGGAATGAGTGGCAAGGGATAACTATTCCGCACCGTAATGGCATGTGTCAGCTTGTTTGGTTTTGGGGTCGGGGGGTGTGACAGCTGGCAAAGCAGCTGTGGTCTGTTTTCTGGATGGTGGTTGTCCTTCATTTATAGGATGGGCTTGGGCCTGGGTCTGATGAGGGAGATTGGCGGTTGTTAAGACTCTCCTTCAAAATTCAAACGAACAAAACAGAAAGCAGCCGTTTCACAATTAAATCAAACGGAAAGAAGTCTTACAAGATAACGGCTGGCAGAAACCACAGCATAAATCTTTACTCTGTCCGGCAAACCAGTCCTGGCAATAAATCCTCAGCCTCAGAGCTCTTTGCTGTAACGTCCTCACTCAAATAGTTATTTTGTTCCTGGCAAAATGTACCAGCCCAGCTGTGTCCTTTTATACTCATTAAGGCAACGTGCTAATTTACTGACTTGCTCTTCTCATTCGCTCCAGCTGATTTTGCCTTTTCAACCGTCTTCTATTTTTTACATTTAACCACAAATTTTCCAAGTTCTCATCTCCACTAGAAGACTCTCTCAAAACTTCCCTGTCAGCCATTCCCGGCTGTTGATCAGATAAGGAACCAGAGGAGGTCAAAGGTCCTGACAATTCTAATACATCAGGTCTGTCGTCCTTTGTTACGTCCATCTCCTCATCCTGGTTATCAGTCCAATCAGTAAGCCAGGCCGGTTCATATTGTTCTGCCATAACCTCTTCACTTGAACTCATATCAATCACAGGAGCTGAATCCAAGCCCGGAGCCACAACAGGCGGTGGTGTCCTGTGTTGTTTTGGGTCTGGTGTTGGTTTTCATGGCTGGGACTCGTTTGTTGGTGAGGGCTAGCTTCCAGATGTCTGGTAGGCGGGAGGGTGTTTCTCTATCTCGATGGCTTCCCTGATTATTCTCTTGCTGGAGTGTTCAGTGTTGGATATTAATTTGGTTCCTTTGAAATTAATTTCATGTCCTGTGGCTTTAAGGTGTTGGAAGAGGGAGGAAGTATTTTCTTCTCTTCTGACTGCGTTTTTGTGTTCTGCGATACATGCATTTATTCTCCTGTTGGTTTGTCCAATGTATGTGGCTGGGCAATTGTTGCATGGTATTTCATAAATTCCTTGGTTTTCTAGCTGGATCTTGTATTTGGGGTTTCTTAGGATGTTGGCTATTTCTTGGTCAGTGCTGAAGGCTGTCCTGATATTGTGTTTGTGGAGAATTTTGCTGATTTTGTCTGTGGTGCCTTTGATGTAGGGGAGGAGTGCGATACCATTGTCTTGTTCTGTCTTGGTTTTTTGGGGGTATTTCTTTTTGGATTAGATTGGTGATAGTGTTTCCTTGGAATCTGTTGGAAATTAATACGTTAGTGAAGGTGTGTAGTTCTGTTCTCAGGTGGTCTTTGTCAGCTAGGCGTTTGGTTCTGGAGATGAGGGTCTTGGCTATGTGATTGATCTGTGCAGGGTGGTGATGGGATTGTGCATTTAGGTAGCAGTTGGTGTGTGTTTTTTTTCCAGTAGATGGTATGTCCTAGGGAGCCATTGGGTTTTTTGTAAATTAGGACATCCAGGAAGGGAAGTTGGTTGTTGGTTTCTGTTTCCATGATGAATTGTATTTTGGGGTATAGGTTGTTAAGATGTGTGAGGAAGTTGTCCAGTTTTTCTTTCCCGTGTGGCAAATTAAGAAAGTGTCATCTACATATCTGAGCGGGTACTTACATGTATGGTATTTAGCTTTGTTCGGGTATTTTCCCACATCATTATAGTTGTGCTTTTAAAGTTGTAGCAACGTTTCGGGAGAATCTCATCTGCCAGCATTAGCTTCCAATACAGGAAACATAATGTTGCCAGCCAATCAAGACAAAAAAAGCCACAAAACAGACAGAAGATATTAGAAACACCAATCAAACAGAACACAGCAAACTCCAGAGCAAGACTCCCAACCAATCAGGATGAAGAAAAAAACCATTCTGGCACAGCAGTCGGCCAGCCCCAAATTTAAAACAGATACAGCTGTGAAAGTCTGACTCACAGACGAACACTATATATATATATATGTGTGTGTGTGTGTGTGTGTGTGTGTGTGTGTGTGTGTGTGTGTGTCTATGACTATGTCTATGTCTATGATGGCAGATGAGATTCTGCCGAAATGTTGCTACAACTTTAAAAGCACAACTATAATGACGTGGGAAAATACCCGAACAAAGCTGAATACCATACATATAAATACATATTTGTTAAGTTTTCGCAGGTATTTACATGTATATACACATACTAAGCCTGACACACAAGATTAAAAAGAACCCAATACACAAGCCTGAGGATGGCAGATGAGATTCTGCTGAAACATTGCTATAATAAAAGCACGAATATTAAGACATGGGAAAATACCTGAAGAAATCTAAATAGCATACATATAAATACCCGCAAAAACATAAGAAAACAAATATAATTACAAGTTGCCTGGAGTCATTAACTAAGGCAGCTATAAAAATTGAATGAATGAATAAATGGATGAATGAATGAGCACTAGCTACCAAAGTTTCCAAATTCTTCTAAAAATGCAAATCTTTGCATTGACAGGAGATGGCGCCAGCAGTCAGTATGACCCAGGGGTGCCATTTACCCTTAAGTCATTATTGACACAACCTGTACCCCCACCTATAAAACTCACTGAGAATAAAATTGGATAAAAAAAAAAAGAATGTACTCTCTACATTTGAATTTATGTACCCCAGAGCTTCTCAAGTATATGGGGCTACAGCTGCTTACAGACTTGCATAGGAAACTTAGAGTGAAATCCATGAGTTTTCACAAATACGTATTTATTTAAGCAAGCCTGATTAGATTTTGAAAAATTGTGACACTCTCTAAATTGATGGTGATTCACAAAGGTTAGTAATCCATACTTCAGCCCTGCTTTGTGAAATAAGGCATAATGTAACGAATATTTCTGTGGATGAAATTAAATGCTGGAAAATAATTTCAATACACTACTGCTGTCAAGTGTGTGAAATCCAGATGACAGCTAGATGACCGCAAAGACAGGTAATTTAGAACTTATGTTGCCGTCTAATCTATAAATATTATGTTATTGTATCATATCATATCTTATTATATATCATTGTGTTATATATAATTTACACATATACATAATGAGGATAATATATTATTATTCATGCATATATTCTTTTGGGGCTTTTAAGGTAGTTGCATTTTTCCTTTTCTTGCATCCTAAATCAATGCTTTACCAAACTTTATTTTTAATCTGCTTTACAACTGAGTGAAAATAGATTTACATTCACAATTATTTTATTCTAAAAAGCTTCACTTTTCAAAAAAGCTTTATTTTTGAAAGCTGACTTTTCATTCAGCTCTTTACTACTTTTTTTTAAAATTTTTGCTCTTTCCTGGATCAACTGAATTGGCTAACTATAATACCTCCGTCCCCACTTCAATTAGGAATTTCATCAAGAGATTCCATTGTGTCATTTTCATCACTTGTTAAAAATTCATTGTATACTTATGTTTCTGATGCAATGAAATATATAGCATTGACAAGAAATAACAGATGGAGTTGCTTAATGGGATAACAGATGACAGATGGGGTTATGCAAAGGGATTGCTAAAACTATCTGTAAACGATTAATAAGACAGAAAAGTTAAGTTGACATATTTTTCCAGATTATTAAAATAGATTATTAATTTTACTGATTATATTTTCCCCTGGGCCCAAAGGCAGCATGGACATAATTTTTATCCTCAGAATAATTCTGCAGTAATTTAAATATGCAAGCAACTTTGTGGCTAAGTCTGGGCTTAAGTCAAGATGGCAATACTTAGTTAACCTTGGCTAAACTAGCAATAGCTAAACAGAGTTAAAACTTGGATGGAAGACCACTAGGGAACTGATATGTATGTTGGGAATTGTAATCTACTGCAGCTGGAGAATTCCAAATTGGTAGTGCTAGATTAGATACAGTAGACAACTGAGTGCTCTATCACGCTGCTTATCTCCATTGATCTCCATCCTGTTACTTGTTACTTCAATAACATACCGCATATGTATGCTTGCCACAAAATGTATCACTGTAACAGCATTAGGCTTCGTGGAATTCTTTTCACTTCCTTGCCAATGTACAGCTTGTTGCTGACATAGTTTTCTAGGTTAATTCTTAGATGTTTTCCTCATTTCCCCCTTTTTCACGGGCTCTGATGATGCCTGAAGAAGCCTCACTTCCTAGCAGAACTTGCTTTCACAAGACAGGGTAGGGTGGGGGTGCACATGAGCCAACTCCTGACAAGTTGAAACTGGAAGTCAGAAGAACCACTGCCAAGCAAATTGCATCACCTAAAAGCTTGCTCATAACTGCATATGCAGTGTATCTATTCAATCTAGGGCTATGGATGGGGGATAAGAACAGAGAAGGGATGCATTGGGAGTTTTTCTGGAACGTTTTCTGCTCACCTGTTGGCTTCTGCATGGACACTACATTTTGCCACTACAATGTTCAATAGTTAGATGCAGTAAGTTCTGAATAACTTATTTCCAACATTCTATTGGACTAGAAAGATCAATAACAAGATAAGAAAATATATAAAGTACAACTTCTCGAACTCTTTCCACCCATTTATAAACAGTGCTGTAAGAAGTGTTCACATTTCTTTATTACAGTGAAGAAAATGTGAACACTTCTTACCGCCACTATTTATAAATGGCTGAAAAGAGATCAAGTAGCGTATTGTGCCTGTGAAAAGGATCTAAGGCGAATGGATGAACGTGTGTTGGATTTTTGTGCATATGAGTTTCTTCTTCCTCCATTTTCCTCAAAGTTACTGTACATCTGGATATGTATGTACGCGTATATTTGAAATGCATGTGAAAAATATATGCCCTGATGAAATGCTTTCTAGAATAATGGAGGAATTGGTTGAAGATTTTAATTTAACTCTGAGGTACTTTGGGGAAGTGCCAATGGACTCTTCCTTCTCTTAAAGAAGGAAAAAGAGGCTCTTACCATATTAGGCCAGTAAGCCTAACATTCCCAGAAAGATGTTAAAGCAGGAAATAAAGCAGACCATTTGTAAGCATGTTGAAGACAATGCTATGATTAGTAAAAAAAACAGTATTTATTCTGTCAAAATTAGATTGCATACAAAATCTCATCTCTTTTAATGATTGGTGAATGCAATGCTGTGGGTGACCTCTCTTCTGATTTTAGCAAAGCATTTAATAAAGTTCCACATGACATTTTGATTTGGATGGCACTGAGGTAAAATAGATCCATAACAGGTTGGCTTATCACAATTAATTACTCTACCTTGTCTTGAAAAACAATAGTGAGGTTCTTTAAGAATCTGTATTCTAATCAGTATTATTCAATATTTTTATAGAAAACCTGGATGATAGGATTGATAGCTGCTTGTATTTTGGTCCTCATCAAGATGACAGAAAACAATTTCTGTCTAACCTTTGGAAGATGTGGGTGAGTTGAATAAGATGCCCTTTAACATTTTATTAGCAAAATGTGAGATAGTAATAATAAAATATTAAATTTGTATGCTACCTGACTCTCAATCAGCCTGGGCAGCTTATTACATTTGGAGATTAAAAAAAAGGATGGGGAAATGATGACTTAGAAACACTATAGCTGAGAAGGGTTTGAGTGTGGACATTGACCAGTGATCACAATGATCATGTACACGGTCACCTGATCAAGATCCACTTTGCAACTGACTCATACTTACAATGGTTGCAGCATTCCATGATTGTAAATTGCTCCAGCTCCTACTACTTTTTCTCCCAAGGAGCCTAGTTATGGAGTATGTAGTCCTGGAGATCTCATACTCCTTAGTGCATATTCATCTGCATTCCATAGCACATACACATCTGTCTGGATGCTTCATGCAATGGCATGGTGGCCACTAACACATCATTCTGCACACAGCAGTTATCACCCTCAACCAGACCCTATTGGGTGGGGAATTCTGGAAGTCAAAGATTGCACAGCTTAAAGTTGACAAAGTTGAAAAACGCTTCCTTACAATATTAAAGATGAACTTCCTGTAGTATACAGGAATTGGAACAACAGTAACTGGGACCAGAATTTTCATCACTAAGCCATGCAGTCCTAAAACACTATGTCACATGGCTGTATCACTTAATGGCAATCCCAGCATTCCTGATTTTTATTGTTAAGCAAGGATTACAGGTCCTTAAGCAAGTCCCAGGTGAGACACAATGCAAGACATGGCACAAACACAATGGGGCTGTGCGAGTGACTTATCAGAGCAATTAGCAGCCTTCCTTAATGGTTTCTCCATTGGCTTTGCTTGTGAAAAGCTGTCAGGGAAGGTTGCAAATGGTGACTGTGGAATGCTACAATCATCAAGTGCCAAGCTTGTAATTGTAGGATTGCTGGGATGACTGGAAATCATAACTACTACTAGTTAAGACCCATGGGAGCACAGTGGTTAGAATCTAAGTATTGCAGGCTACTTCTGCAGACCTGCCGTCTGCCTACAATTTGGCAGTTCGAATCTCACCAGGCTCAAGGTTGACTCAGTCTTCCACCCTTCTGAGGTCAGTAAAATGAGAACCCAAATTGTGGCGGGCAATATGTTGACTCTGTAAACCACTTAGAGAAGGCTGTAAAGCAATGTGAAGCAGTATATCCCCCCACCACTGCAACTCTGAATGATTTCTAAGAATAATAACTAAAAAGATCTACTTGTATAACTATATGTAGTCTTCGACTTACAAACATTTGTTTAGCAACTATTTCAAGATGCAATGGCATAGTAGCCCTAAAGTCATATGATACAAATTTGGGCACTTGGCAGGCAGAACATATTTACGACTGTTGCAGTGTCCTGGGGTCACATGTTCACTATTTGCAAACTTCCCAGCCAACTTCAATGGGGGAAACCAGATTTGCTTAAGAACTGAAGCGATTTGCTTAACTGTGGCAAAATAAGTTATAAAATCAGGTATGACTCACTTAACAACCAACCTGCTTAGTAATGGAAATTCTGGTCCCAATTGTGATAATAATTCTAGGATTATCTGTAATATTCATGTTGAGGGAACCATCAGGCCTCAAATATATTTCTACATTTTTGTAAGCCTAAGCTGCAAAATTATATATCAGTGGCAACTTGAAATTTGAGTCTACATGGCACACTTGTTCAAAATGTTAAATAAATTGTATCACAGAACATCAAATCAAGCAGTTTGTTATATAAACTTCTCATTTATCTTTCCAAAAGAGCTAGCTCTTTTTCTTACTCCAGTGTTTGAAAACCAACAAATAGATGCCAATTCCTAAATTAACTGATAAAAGAAAGACATATTGGGAAATAAAAATGCTGGCTTTACTTCAGTGTAGCTAATAAGGCCCTCACTTCTGAATAAGTGGTTCCGCTGCTGTTTCCATTAAAACGTTCTTCCCAAAATTAATTTAAATCTCCCTTCCTGTAACTAAAATCCATTATTTATATCAAGGACTCTGAAACATGAAAGAACAGGTCTCAATTTCTTCTACATGACTTCCTGGTATTAAAAGAGTGTTAACATATTTTCCCAACATGTTTTCTTAAGACAAACCAGACTTAGTTCGGTCAATCTTAATTTCTTAGTATCTGATTGACCTCATTACCCTTCCCTGAATCTCTTCCAATTTCCAATCCTTCTTAATATGAGATGCTCAGAATTGAACACAATGTTTGAGTGTGTGGTCTGACCAAAGCAGAATGATTACTTCTCATTACATGAAAATTATTATTATACCGGAGACTTGCATCTTGCCTTCATAGACATGATGAAGAATTTAAAATGAAGATAAATTGAGATTTGTTGAAAAGAAGAAAGAGATGGATGATACTTACAGAACAACTAAATTAAAAATAAAGACTCTTTACTCTTAATTCTTACTGATTTCATGGACATGTCCAAGTAGCTTTCTTGGTTAAAGGAAGTGCCACTGCATTTTTAAAGATTTTTTTCCCCAATTTCTCAATTTAACCTGTGGTCCAGGAATTCCCCAATGCATTCTTGTTGAGCAGGCTTGACCTTGCTTGACTTTGAAACTTGAACCTTACTAAAATACAAGCAGAAAACCATTTGAAAGTTCACCAGTTAGTATAAAAAAAAATAAAAATAAAACAAAAAACATCGTACACAAAATGGAAGAAATAAAGAGGAAAAAAGAGATAAGGAGGAAACAGTGCATTTTCAGCTTGTATTTTTTATTAAGAAGATGATTACTACATATTTTACAACTTTTATTCAATATTATTAATTTCTGAGAATAAATATGAGGAGCTGTGAACACTCAAAAAAGCACTCCATTGCTGAAATTAATTCTTATCATTATTCCTACTCCTATCTAGCTGCTACACTTTGCTTTTTTTGCCCACTATTAAGGTTTTGAGTGTTTTGTTGTACAATTTAAATACATTAAATGAAATATTGCAGCACTTTAATTCACTGAATAAATTAAGGTCATTGTTCATTCAACGGTTAGGAAGAATTTTCTTCAATTCACCATTAAGATCCAACTTCACCCAATTACCCTTCAACCATGAACAGTAAGACTGCACTCTTTAGCAATGGAAGATTTAAATTTCTGATTGGACTGTGGTATACACTTTGTGCATGTATGTGCATGTTTGTGTGTCATGACGTGTGTCATGTTTATGGATTTATGTGCTTTGTACTTTGTTTTAACCTAAGTAATGGAGATGGGAATTGTCACTTGGTATTCTGGTTAGTTTATTACCTTTGTACAATTAATCAATGCAAAGCCTTCAAGATTATTGCAGATATCAGCCTTCGCCAACCCTCTATCACTTAATGTGGGGCAGAATATTTCTATCAAGAATGCTACTATATGTCATGTTTATGGATTTATGTGCTTTGTACTTTGTTTTAACCTAAGTAATGGAGATGGGAATTGTCACTTGGTATTCTGGTTAGTTTATAACCTTTGTACAATTAATCAATGAAAAGCCTTCAAGATTATTGCAGATATCAGCCTTCGCCAACCCTCTATCACTTAATGTGGGGCAGAATATTTCTATCAAGAATGCTACTATATAGGAAAGAGGGAGGGAGAAACAGTATTTGGTGTCTATTTATACTTACCAAGTCTTAAAGAGTGGCTATGCAAATGTGGCTTCAATCACATCTTAAACATCCCAACATCTTTGATTAACCAACACAACTGTCAATCAACGGTTGCATTTCTGGTTGCAGTACTGCTTAATATATAACCATTCCATTCATCTTTCAAAAGCCATCCAACTCCAGGAAGTTGCACTAGTCAAGTATTAGACTGATCATCTAATTTTTAAATATTTCATTCACAAGAAATCTGAAGGAAGATGCAAGTAAGCATTTTTCATTACAGTCTAATTGCTGTCTTATGTCAGCCTGAGTATATTCCTTAGGCACGGCTCCAGTCCCAAAGATGTCATTGATGTTCTGCAGGATTTCAAGCCCAACCACGACTTCCTTCTGCAGCTAAACAGGAAGGAAACTCAACTCATGGCCCAAGAGCAGCGTGTGCTTCCTAGATCCAAAGCTAACCAGGTCAAAGGATATCCTTTGCATCAAGTTCAAACCACAATTCTTTTAAATTTCCTCATTTGGATTGGATCAGCAGTATTTCTCTTCAGGGATTGGTCGACTTTTTCTTGTGAATTGGCCACTGACTAGTTGTCTCCTGCCGGCCTGCTTGCTGTAGCAAATATGATGATCTCATGCACCAATCAAATGTGTACAATTTGACAAAGTGAGTGGAAACTCTGCAGCACTTATGTAATACTTATGTAAATTCAATTCACGAATTGAATTGCAGTGGGGTTGCGTGTTGGAGAACTACATTCAGGAGACATGATGACACCCACAATGTTCTTGAACAAGCATACATAGAAAATAAAATTGGACAATACTATTACAATAATCATGTCTCATTTGTGGGTTCAGAATCCTGAAACAAGATTTTTATACTAAGGTGGGTTGGAGAACAGAATGCACAAGCCACAGGTTTATTATAGGACCAACAAAAATGTCCTGTATGTATAGAAGAGTGTGTGTGTGCAGGATTAGAAATACACCAGAATTCTACAATGCATCAGACTAGTGGTAGGAAAAAAAACAGAGATGAAGCAGAGAAGTAAGAAGAAGAAACACCTAAGTCAGGTATTATGACTACCAGACCTACTGTGTATTTTAAAGTCAGCTTCAAAACAGAGACTGAAATACAATCATCACTAGGAAGATGTTGGAGCTGTCAGATTATACCTAATTTGCTGGGGTGGGGGAAGGAAAAGGAGCAGCTGAGCATCAGCTCATTCTACAAACATGAAGGCTAGCTGCTATCTCAGATCATCAGAGGAAGCAGACAGGCTCCAGGCAGACAGCAGAAGTGAAAAGAACATGGCATGTATAGTATTTGCAAAGCTGGAGATTCTTTTTATATGGTGTACTTGGCAGCAAAAAAGTCAATTAATAAAAACCCTAATACATGTTATCTATAGTTATCACAGCTGCAAAATGACAACTTATAACTACGGTGGAATGAAACTGAGCAAGGTCCTAGGTAGAATGGGACAACTCATTGTGGCCAACTTGCTGTGGGACAACTTGCTGCAGAATTGGGGTGTGCATGTGTGTCTGTGTGTCTTGCTTTAGGTTTGAACCTTTTCAAGTTAGAAGTCCCTGAGGCTCAGGTGAGCTCTGCACTCCACGTGGATTGAAGGGCTGCTGGGATTCTATGCTCTGGCTCGCCCCTGCCACAAGGACTTCTAATTTTAGAAGGTTCAAACCCAAAGCAAGTCAAGGCCCGCTGCAATTCTCCGGCAGCAAGTTGTCCTAGAACTAGGCCTATGCGCTTTCTGCACAAAGTGTCACATAACAGAGTATACTTGACCGCAAGAGGGGGTTATGATTTAATATGAGCAATCCTGCATACTTTTATTAGCACCTGTCTGTTTTTTGTGATAGAATTCTTAAGATGATATCTTGAATAGACACTTCTTATTGGATCAACACAATCGCTTTTAGATGCAGTGTCTTACTAGTAAATAATTATTTTAACCAATGTATTTTTTTAAAAAAGTATAGTATTCCTTGCCTGCCAAAGAAATTAAAAAAAAAATACACAAGGTATGTTGTATTGCTCTTGACTGTCATGTTTAAAATGAGCTAATTTCCAAATTATATTGGAATTTGAGATTTTTTTTTCCATCTAGATCAAAAATTCAAAACTGTAATTAAATTTAATATTGAAGTACATTATTACAAGTTTTGTACCATTTTAAATTAGAAAATCATTCTGTTGATATGCAAATTCTACAAAAAGAAAGAAATCGATAATACTGGGAATTATGCTATTTACATACAAGTTCTTATTTTGAATCAAGTATTCTGTATGGTAAATCTTATGAAAGGACATGGAGTTGTGTGCTTTGTTCAAGCCATATATGTGGCTTACATATGTGTGTGTGTGTGTATGTCAGAGGTGGCATTCAGCAGGTTCTGACCAATTCTGGAGAACCCGTACTGGAAATTTTGAGTAGTTTGGAAAACTGGCAAGTACCACCTCTGACTGGAGATTTTACAGTATCCTTCCTCTGCCACGCCCACTAAGCCACGCCCACAGAACCAGCCGTACAAAAATTTGAATCCCACCACTGGCGTGTGTGTGTTTCGCAGAATCAATTCGCAGAATTGACTCATCAATTCACCAATTCATTAAACTTTGTATCTGTCATACAAAGTAAGCAGCTTTGTGTTTTAAACATAATTCTACAATAGTCCTCGACTTACAATTAAGCCCAACATTTCTATTAATAAGTGAGACAGTTGTTGAGTGAGTTTAGGCCCATTTTATGACCTTTCTTGCAGTTGATAAGTGAATTACTGTAGCTGTTTGTCACACAGTTGTTAAGTGAATCTATTGACTTCCCCAGAGTTTGCATGTCAGAAAATCGAAAAAAACATGACCCCAGGACATTGCAACTATCATATGAGTCGGTTGCCAAGCATCTGAATTTGGATCATGTGATTTTTATGGGGAAGTTACAACACTTGTCAATATGAAAAACAGTCACTTTTTTCAGTGCTGTTGTAACTTCAAACAGACACTAAATAAACTGTTACAAGTTGAGGACTATTTATATTTAAGAAAAAGCAGAAAGAGGTTATTCTTTAGCATTATAAAACAATTCAGACTTGCAAAAGCTATAAAAATACGAAAGTTGGCAGAAAGAAAAGAATGCTAGCCTACTAAATTCAGGTCTTTTTCAAAAACAAATATATTAGTGATTTTTTTAAAAAAAACAACTTTTGATAAAGGTCTATGCAATTTTTTGAATATGCAACTGTTTTTTGAAACCAATAATAATTTGTCAACTTAAAAATTTATATCACTGATATCTTATTCCAGTCATGTTGATCAAGAATGCAGATCCTTTTGGGCGTTTGAGAATAGGAGGAAAACGTTGCTTATAAAATAAGGCAAATCAAAATAATTTTTATTTTATTCTACAAATATTAATGAACAACTTAAGAGAGGTATCACTGGCACTGTGGATGATGCTATTTGAAAGCAAAACAAAGTTCAATACTTGGAGCAGCAATCCGGGCAAGTTCCTGTTGGGTAGTTCTGGATTGCACTTCGAAGCTAAACTTGGTTATGGGCTTCATCATTACCTCTTAGAAGTCCAGCTCCTGCTTCTGTGGAACAGCTTTGAAAAAGAGTTTTCTCCATTGCTTCCTGTCTCTTGTAATTTGGCCTCTGGCCTTTGTAAGGTAATAGGAGGATCATAAGGCAGAAATGGCTTGGGCAGCCACTCGACGGCCCAGAGGCAAGCTGAGATCTGTGATGGCCAGTACGATTTTAGGGCTGGACATATTCGATGCTTTCACCAATTCCGAGACCTGGCCAGGAATAACAAATTAATCAGTTGACCAAAGGCATACAGTAGCAAAAGGCCTCCTTCAAGTAGCCCACATCTCTCTGAAGAATCAATCTGTAAAAAACACTTATTCATGCTCTGGAAATGTATGTATGTGTATTGAATAATGCATATGTGAATATTTATTATCTTGGACCAATATCACAGAAACATAGGTATTAATAATTAAAATAAGCTGTTACTTATTAAAAATATTAAAGAGAATTATGTGTGAATTTTTTTTAAAAAAATGGTACAAATTTCCTGATTTGGGTTTTTTCGTGCATTTTGCTTAGTCTGAGTTTTATATGCCCCATACTGCATATTATTCAGAGTTTTATGGCTGATAAAGAGGAAGGCAGAAATTATACACATGAGTAAGAGTGAAGAGCCCATGTGAGTTAGTTTTACTAGTGAAACCTATTTCTAATCATGAAGATTATGAGAGCATCTTTCTAGCAAAGCTCCTTATTCTGGCAATTAGCTAGGACCCATCTCAATAATTGTTTTTGCCGGGGTGGGGAGGGAGGAAGTTATATTTGCCTCCTCAGTGTGTATGAACATGCTGTTTATACCTTATAGGGCTAGAGTATGCTGAGTGCAAGACAACCTCAGATATTAGTTTGTATAGAAAAACACAGTCTTCCATGAGACAAAACTGGGGCTTGGCTCTGTCTATGAAGCAATTTTCCTCAAAATAAAGAAATGATTGTACTCCTCCCTTAATTGATTTTATAAGATACTGGGTTTGTTTGACTTTTTTTTAAGTGTTTAGATTCAAGAAGTAGTTATAAATATTTATAATATTTCCATACAACTTTTAGTAATAACAAAAGATGTATATAGATAAGATATACTATTTTTTATTTTCTTGCATTTTTAACATCTACAAAAGTAATACATTTCATTTTCTAACATCTAAAGATCATGAATTTTATTCTGCAACTCACTGCATGTTTATCCCCCAAAAATACTCTGCAATGGACCTAGTTTCAGGTAACACACAAATGATCCCCACTTAAAACATTCCAATTGTTTTCAATATTATTTTCTGCCAGCTTACTCCCTCTTGTGTCAGAAAAATCAAACAGCATGCAAAGAAGACATTCTTACAGTTTGCAAAATGCTGAAAATTTGCAAAATAGCGATGGCCGGTGCCTTAGCAGCCCATGTCCCCAATAACAATGAAATCCAGAAGAAATCGCTTTGGAAGTGATACTTTAAGATAGGATTCAAAAACACAAAAAACTATAATGCAAATTTAGGAAGTAACTGTGCTTGAAAAAAACATCCCACCCTCACCAGAGGATTGTAGTCTGGGTGGAAGTAGCAGAGAATCTGAATGGTTATTATTGGAAAAAAAAAATTGAATAGGAGGCTATTTACAAAGGGCACCATTAAGAATCCCCGCTCAAGGAAAGTTTGAAGAACAATGGCCATCTTGCCTAATAAAAAATGGAATTGGCTTACCATGGTGAAAGGCATAAACTGTAAGATGCTGCCACGGCTTCCCTGTTCCAAGCAATCCACACATTCCTCCATGAACCACTGCACAAACTGAGTATGTGTTCCAGCTGTCTTGGCTCCCAAGATGGAGGAGATCAGCAAGAAGAGGTTGGCTGGGGAGTAGGATGCACATGAGAAAATAAATAATAATTGTCCTTGGGTAACCTACACAGCAGCAGATAATCCTGCGAGGCATCTAAGTCAGGATAAATGTTCAACTTTTCGTGAGCCAAGCTTGATTTTTGGTAATTACAAATACATTTGTGGTTTGCCACTGCGTCCTTAGGTATTTCTAATTCCGCTTAGCTTTTTTGCGATCAACTAAGGGGGCTAGGAGTTGCCACCTGCTGGATTAGTAATTCCATATTTTTTTCAAAAAATTACAACTGGTGTGAAGCCACAACAATGAATTTGATGTAGAATTCAGATTTAAAATAGCATTCTTGGATCACCGTTCTATCTCACAAAGTACAAGTTCGTGCAACACTGATTCAGAAATAAGTCAGTGAAACGTATTTCTTTAACAACTCTGCTTACACACAGTTACTTGACATCCATTACATTGAAGAGTTTCTTTTATTTATTCTTTCTTTGGCACAAATGCTATATTAAGACACCAGTTCAAAATGTTAGGCGCTAGGATTTTTCAATTCAGACACAAGGTTTTACGTACTTTTCAGAAGTAATAGCTTGCAAAGAAAAGATGTTAGTAAAATTTATCTTAAGTTTATTGTGGTAAAACAGTCATCCCTCATTTTTTTTTAGTTTGGAGGATGGTGGACTGAACAATGAGACTTAATTTTTTTTATCGGTAAAAGCAAAGCTGCAGCGATTTTCATTCTAACTACTGTATATTTGAATTTCTAAAAATGCCATTGGGATGAATCTAAAGCTAAATTTTTATTAAATTAAAAGTTTCATTCTTTACCCCATTTTAGTTTTGTCCTCTCCAAATAACGATTGGTTTGTATTACTGCTTTTTAAACATCTTGTGATGTTTAACAGTATAAAATATTTTTCTTTCTCTATTTAAAACTCTGTAAATCACTCATTGAACTTTTGAGACTTCAGCTTTTATCACTGATTCCAGAATTCAGACAAAAATATGAACAAAATGCATGCTTGCATTTCAAACTCAAAGAGGCTTTCTAAAACAATAGTTAGACTTTAATTCCATTGTTATAACAAGAAAGCAGTACCAGCTCTAAATTTCTGCATACCCTATAACAAGGGTGAATGGAGGGCTGTAGAACTGACTGGTTAGGATAAGTGGATACTTTTTGTTAACACCCCAAAGCATACAATATAGGAACTCCTTGTCCTTGACTTCTAGCAACAAAAAATTCTGCTGACCAGCACAGCTTGCCATCTGATTTGGAAAACTTATGTACAGTATTGATTCTCATCTCAGTAATTATGAAGAAGATACCACAAAATTCTTTGCTGCACCTTTGCCATGGAATAACTAGGTTATTGCTCTGGAAACGACTTTTTTGTTTAATTCCAGGTCAAAATGGCACCTTTCAAACTCTGCTTAATACAATTGGTTGTAATTTTTTGGGCATTTAGATGTCACACAGATTTTGCTATAGCGCACATGCTGCTGTCTTTCCGCTTTTCTGGTTTTGGACTAAAATAAAATATTTGAGATCTCTCTAACTAAGGTCCTGTTTAGCCCTGGGCTGCTGGCCAAAGTAAACTTTTGGCCTTTGGGGGAAATTTTATTCCTGACACTTTTAGTAAAAGCTGAAGAACTTACCAAGAACTCTGTTGAGGGGATCGCGCATGCTGACTGTGTGAAGTTGAGAGGCAGAAAGCGAAGTGCTCATTGTGCGGTCTGCTGAAAAGAAGAGAAACAAACCTGTTTCCATAACTAGAAACTCACCTAGGAAGACGCAGACTAAACAAGGAAGACTTTTTATCAAATCATGGTTAGTCAATGTGATGTCCATATATTTCTACAGACCAATCAGCACTTTGCCAACTTGAATTTTGTTAGATACTTTTAACTGTAATGATGTGTTTCTGTGCATGTGTGTGTATATGTTAGCATCACATTAAGACTCATAAGCACTTTAAAAAATGACATGGCTGCAGTGATACAAATCACTTACAGTACCCAGGAGCATATTAGATGGCATAGTATCTGACAGGAACCCCTTTCCCAAATTTGTCTTCCAATGAATAGGTTTTTGGAAACTGCAAAAGGCAACCATTTTGTGATAGCACCTACTGCATTCTTTCTAAAGTCTACACGTGCCTATTAATTTCAAGGAGTCAAGGAGATTACCTAAACAGAATTTCCTAACACTTCCCTTTTTATGGCAATCAGTCACGGAACTTTCAGTGACCAAAATAGGTTGCTGCTGGATTTCTGTTTTATCATTATTAAACAAATTGTAGACCGTCATTCTGAATGTCTGATGGTATTATTCAATCAGTTTTAATATAAAGTATTAAAATATTTCACAGTATTCCATTGGAACCTTCAGAAGTAAACTTCACCATTAGAGAAACTTATACAGCAAGCTTCATAACAATGGAGATAACAACGCTGATAAATATTTAGGGATTATCAGAAGAATTACTGTGAAACAGTTTAAACAGGTATTATATAAATCAGCCTTTGCCAAATGGTTGTCCTCCAGATATGCCAGATTACAATTCCCAAGACCAACAACGGGCTATGAATTATGAGAACTGTAGCCCAGCAGTTTTAGAAAACACTAGCTTGGGAAAGACCAATATAAATGCAAAATATTATCATGATCATTGTTATGGCTGCTGTATGTTATCAGATGAGTCTAGACAAGGCTACACTAACTGCCTTTTCTGCTATTCCCGTCTGTTGCCTACTTTTGAAGGAAAACATCTGTTTCCAATCACAGATAATTTTGAAATGGTTCAGAATTAAGCTAAGGTGAACCATTTCCACTTAGGCCATTAACTTGGTTGATCAGCTTCAGAGAGTAGACTCTATAACCAAGGGTAAATAGAGTAGACCTATATACTCTATAACCAAGAGTAAATGGGAGGGGAGGAGACATGACAGAATTGGAATTAGAAAGGAAGGCAATCTTCTTTTCCAATTCCAATTCTGTCATGGCACCCCCCACCCCACCCCCCACCCCATTTACTCTTGGTTATAGAGTAAAAAAGGCTGTTGTCTTTTGTTTTTCCTTATTAAACTACTATAACTATTACAGTAGAGAAGAAAGAGACATCTTAAACCACTTCAGTGAAAGAAAGAATCAGCACATTAAAAACTCCCAAATTGCAAAGTTATAGAGGAAAAAGGAAATTACAAGAAAGCATAATGAAATACGAGGAAATTATAAATACTATGACAACAACAAAAATTGGGCAAGATTCCAAGATGATGAACAATCATATCCTTCATCTCTATGAAGCTCTGACTAATGCTGTAAAAGTCTTGCTGTCACAGTAATTTTTCATTTCATCGTCCTTTCCTGGTTTTCCTTTTCTGTAGTGTTCTCTCTTAAGCATTTTTTTTTTTTTTTTGGGGGGAGGAGAGACAACAAGAAAGCTGAATGAGCTGAATAAAGAAAGTTCCAGAAAGATTCCTCACCGTGATTCCACTTACTGGGGCTAGACAGAACACTGGGGTCTTCCTCGTTGGAGCTGAGCAGGCGCATGAGTTTTGATGGCTGAGTATCATCCAGTGGAAAAAGACTGATATAATCCTAGAAGAGGATGACCCCCCCAAGATCAAACTGCAGTTACTGTTAACAAAATGCAAACCAATGCAGGTATTCTGGGCCTTATCCTCCCATTCGAGTATGAGCTTGTAGTACGATTAAGGATTGTTAATTAAGGATGATTCACACCCTATATTTTGATACTCCCTTCTTTTGCAATACATGAAGAGAAGTGAGTACAAAGCCAGTAAAAGTATAAGACAGCAAGAAATATATGATAATTAAGAACCTGAGTTGTGGTGCATGAGCCTCTGATTCAAAGACCACTGCTGTCCTAACACTCCTTCTGCAAATCTATGAACATAATAATACCAACTTACTTTGCAGGACAGAGATAAGTGAAAATTGACCAATGTATAATGGTAATTACGACTCCTAGTTGTTACTGAACTATAACTCATACTAACCCTAGTCAACATAGCTAATGAAAGATGAGGTTGGGAATGTAGTTCAACAATATCTGAAAAACTATAGTTTTTAAAAGGTACCGTAATTGTCAACTTACCATGATTCATTTAATGACTTTTTAAAATTAATAGGATCTTGGAAAGAGCAATGGACGGCCTGTAAAGCAGTGGCCCCCAACCTTTTTTGAACCAGGAACCGGTTTCACAATTATTCTTCCACGGACCGGTACCTGAGTAACGCGAGACTCCACCGCCATCGGGACAGCTCTTCGTTCGAAGCCACCACCACCCTTCGACGAAACTAAGGCGCGAGCACCCAAACGCCACTTTCCAACTGAAAACCTGGAAGCACTTTCCAACCCAAAACCCGGAAGCAACTGAAAACCTGGAAGCGCCGTCAAAACAAGATGGCAGCGCCCAAGTTTTGCTGTCTGGTAAAAAATGATCCACGGACCGGTACCGGTCCAGGGACCGGTGGTTGGGGACCCCTGCTGTAAAGGACTATCAGCTGTCATAAATGAAGCCATTTTATCCCCAGCATATCCCTGCATTTTCAGCACTTGGCAGCTGGCTTGCATTTATGACCGATTTGTGGAGTCTCACAGTCATGTGATGAGATTTTTTGGACACTTTGATTTAGTTATTTACTGTGTGAATCACTTAATGATCCTAGGATTCTGATTTATAACCATGATTCATTTAACAATTATCGTAAAAGCAGTAAGAGCAATGGGTCCAGTCATGTAAGTGCCTCAACTCACAACTGCAGTGACTTATGATCAAAATTCCAATTACAATGTGATTGTAAGTCAAAGACTATCTACATATATCAGGACCAAGGATTCTAACACTATAATTATAAGGGCTCTATGATAGCTGGGTTTGATTCTTTTTTTAAAAAAAAGATTTATTTAAGTTTTCACAAAACATACAAATACAAATAAAATATCTTTTTTTGAGAACAGCGTGGCCCCAGGTTATCACTTCTCCATACATACCTAAACTCAATTCATATTTATCTTATACATTCTAATCCATATCTTATAACTATTTTCACAATTTTTTCAATAGCTTTTCCCCTTTCCCTACTTCCTATAGCCTTATTTTAAATTATCTCATACCTTTCTTAATTCAATTACATATCTTTTTCTAATTTTTAAAATCTTTCTAATCAATGTTTTTATACTTTCGTCTGTCCTGTTTACAATTTCATATTATCTTTTCTCATAAAACAAATTTTCCCCTGTAATTACTAGACTGGAGTCTAACACCTTTGTATCTTTTTTCAAATCTTGTTTAAAAATTTAAGTTACACCTTTACAGTTATAACATTCATTTTCTAACCTCTATTTTATAACACATACCTATTTTCAATCAAATTCTGTTTCCCCCTCTTCTTCTCCCTCCCCTTTTTATTCCCTTTTCTATCTGATTCTCCCTTCTGTGATCCTCCCTTCTGCTTCTTCCTGATATTATGATTACTTTTCAAATTACTCTTTTTTTGGTTGTTGCTTCAATGCTTAAGTTTTTAACTCCCTATCCCCCCTTTCCCTTTTTTTACCCTGCTTAAAATTGTCTGGTCTTTAAAGATGGCTTTTTCGTTGTCCCGCCCTTCTTGTTCTGCCAGCGTTTCTTGTTGTTTTTCATAGTTCAAGATCTCCATTTCTAAAAATTGAAATACGAAGCCAAAAATATCCTCTTCCCTCTTGTGCTTCTTTCTTGTTCTTTAAGTCTCATTTTTAATTCTTCAAGGAGTGATGCCATTTTTAAAAAATTTAAACAACCCCCAATTGATTTTATTTTGTTTCATTAGGATCCTCCATCCAAAGTTCCAGGAATCATCCAATAATCCAAAACTGTTTCTTGCTTCTTTTCTCACTTTCTCTTTCCAGGGGCTTTGTTATCTTGTAGCAAAGTTTCAGCTACAACGTATCTTTTGCAAGACTTGTTAAAATTCCTCTATCATTTTTTTTTAAAGTTCCAGGTGGTCTCCTCCATTTTCCAGATTCCACCCTCTTTTTTCTTTTTTCCCTCCACTTTCTTTCTTTTTCTAAAGAAAATTTTTAAATTATCCAAGAATCTTTATCCCTTTGACACTTTATTTTCAGCTAGAAATAGAATATTAATGTCAAAGTGTATTTCTTAGTATCAATTGCTTATTCGAATCTCTTCTTCTTAACGTTCCAAGTCAATTAAAACTGTCAATGTGAGAGGAAAAAAAGCCAATTCCGTTTCCTTTCCCTTTCTCTTTTGCCGCTTAAAATCTTTTTTAGGAATAGTATTAGTCTTTAAAATTCAGGTTCCAGGTACCTTAAATAGATGTTCTCCATTCAACCTGGTCAATCAAACTTTCTCCTTTAAACTTCCTCCTGCACAATCTTGTCAGGTCAGGTTCTTCTTTGAGGTGGCCATTTCTGACCAGCGCTGCAACCGCCTTTGGGAACGGGAGTAATGGCCAGCCGAGGAGGAGAGATGTGGCTCTCCTCAACCCCGCTGATGGTTCCCCCTTCTTCACCATCTCTACGGGGTGGCTTCAGCCCCGAATCCAGGTGGCTCGGGGCGCTCCAGTGGTGAGCATGGATCAAAACCGTGCACGATTGTGATTTTGGCCCATCGCCAAAGAAGCCCAAACCGGAAGTAGTTGGGTTTGATTCTAAGCTGAAGGAGATGACATCTCTGTTCTCAGCAGTCATGGAGACTTTCATGGACACAAACCCAGTCAAACTCACTCTCTAATCACTTTGGGAAATGTTCAATTTAACTATTTTATCAGATATTAGAGAACTTCAAACGGCAAAGTTAATTTGATACCCAGTGAGAACAAATTTACTCTTCCTTGCTGCTTTTATATATTAACTCTGCTACAACATGTGATTTACAGTCCTCTCTAAGCAGTTTACAGAGTCAGCCTATTGCCCCCAACAATCTGGGTCCTCATTTTACCAACCTGGGAAGGATGGAAGGCTGAGTCAATCTTGAGCTGGTCAGAATCGAACTTCTGGAGTGAGCAGTGTATTAGCCCTGCAGTATTGCATTCTAACTACTGGGCCATCACGGCTCTTATGACTTGGGAATCATATATATAATGTTTCTGGGAAATAACTAAAATGGAACTAAGCCCTTATTAGAAACTGAGGCTTGATGAATGGGAAGAGGAAATTCCGCATGATGCCTCTTTATAGGAAGAAATGAATCTAGATATGGAACTGCTCCAAGAAGAAACCTTCTTATGATGCAATTTGCAATTTGCATAGTGGGTGGTGAAGGCTTCTTTTAAATATTGAAGAGTGATAAAAGACCAAATCCTCTTATGTCATATAAAGGTATATAAAGTTGGACTATTAGAACCATGGATAAGCTATTTGTTATTTCTGGTGGCTCCCAGCAGACATTTTGAGGAACCTGGATTGAAAAGATGATGATTTTTGGATTGAGTATAGATAAAAGTTGGTTATAGGGAGGAGAAATTTTTATCTATAACTTTACAACAAGGTGAAGAGTTAATATAATAACCTGGTGCGATGAAGTTTACAAGCCATTTTTATTGTTTTTGTTAGCATTTCCATTTCTCTTCTACTCCCCCCCACCCGTACTTTCTATAGGGTCTATGATGACTTGTCACCACTAGCTCTGGGCAGCCAGCAGGGGGTAGCCTTCTCTCTACCGTTAACTCGGTGCCACCATTTCTTTGCAGGGCATCTCAACACCTGCAGGGATATGGTGGGCACTGGATGGAGAGCTGGAAGAGCGAGCATAAGAGGGCAGAGGAGGTAGGTTGGCTCCGCCACGAGTGCTGAACTGGCAGTTCAACTGCAGCAGAGGATGGGGCAGGGGGCAGGGAGGCAGCAGCAGAGGGGGGCTTCCTATTTTGACCCCCCCTCGCTGTTGCCTCTGAGCCTTGGGCTGCACTGCTCTACAAAGGTTATTTTTTAAAGCCCCATGGCTCTGCAAAGTTTTTTTTAAAGCCCTGCAGAGCCTTGGCAATTGCCCCCACCTGGTGCTGCCTCCCCACCCTCCATCTCATACACCACTGTGGCCAACCTATTGTTACTGCTCTCTCTGAAGCTCACTCGTCCCGCTCTCCACCCAGCACTGCAGCAAGTTACCCCTGCAGCAACTTTCCAGTGTTGAGATATCCTATAAAGAAATGGCAACACCAAGGTGGCAGAGTTGAGAAGGCCGCCACCTGCTGGCTGTCCCGTGCTAGTGGTGTGGAGTCGTCCCATTCCGTTTCTGCACTTTTATTTTTAAATGCAAATAGGAAAATATAATGTTAGAAATGGTCTTAGATGCTACTGTGTATATTCTGTGACTCTGAACCCACAACATTATACATAACTTTTCAAAATGCCTTATTCTGATAAAAAAAAGCTGGTTTGGGTTTTTTTTTTTTAAGGTACTAAGCTTCTAGGTTATATGGCTTGCGAAGAAAAACTAAGACATCATTTCTATTATCAGAATTAATCATGACCAGCCTTCAACTTAACGAAAACAAAAACTAATTATTCATATCTTAGAGTTCAGAGAGAGACATTCTCCTTGGTGCAATTTTAAAAGTCTCATACTCCTATCTAACATTATGAAGATACAGAATACTAACTGCCAGAGTTGGAAGGGACCTTGGAGGTCTTCTAGTCCAGCCTCCTCTTCAAGCTGGAGACCCTATACCATTCCAGACAAATGGCTGTTAAATCTCTTCTTAAAGACCTCCAATGATGAGCACCCATCCACAAGCCATTCCATCCGTGAACTGTTCTGTCAGGAAATTTCTCCTTAGTTCTAGGTTGGATGTCTCTTTGATAAGTTTCTTCTTGTCCTGCCATCAGATGCTTTGGAGAATAGGTTGACCCACTCTTTTCTGTGACAGTCCCGCAGATATTGGAAAATTGTCATGTCATCCTTAGCCCTTCTTTTCATTGGACTAGACATTTCCAATTCCTGCAAACGTTGTTCAAATGTTTTAGCCTCCAGCCTCCTCCAATCATCTATGTTGTCCTTCTCTGAACCATTTCTACTGTGTTTCTGCAACAATATGCCCCCCGCCAATAGGAAGACCCAGCATGTTTTCTAGGCATAAAATGAAATTAAGCCCCTCCCTCCAAATTTAGGCCTATTTTAAAACATGCAAAATTGGGGGGGAAGGCGGGGGGAACTTGCCATTAGGAGTGCCCTGAGGGCAGATACGCCTCGCCATCAGCCGCTCCTAACAGCCGATCATGGCGGAGCGCAGAGGGCTCCCTTACCCCCACCAAGCTCCCTTGCTGCAGAATTGGGTCAGCAGGCGGGCAGTGTCGATGTCCACTGGCAGCTTTTCAGCCGCTTCTCAGGCTTCCGTATCTTCCACGGTTCCCAGCAGTGCTGGCGCCTCTCTTGCCAGCGCCATTTCCAACAACAGCGGTTGAGCCGCTCTTACTTTTCTCCCATCCCCGTAACAGGAGGAAAAAAACATTTTGAGGTGCCTAGGAGTGCCGCACACTGCATTTTGGTTTAATCCCGAGCAGCTGGGTGGGCGTGAGAAGAGCGGAGTGAACATCTCTGCTGCTGCTACCCTTGTTGCTCCAGCTTCGGGCTCTGCAAGTTTGCAAAAGTCCCAGTGCGCAGCCCATTCCCGCATTCCAAGCAACCAGGCTGAGCTGCAGCTGTCCCTCTCTCACCAGTGGCATCTCCAACACAGCGGCAGCAGCGGCGGGAACCATGGAAGTTACGGAAGTGGCTCCTCCACCCGAGAAGCGGCTGAAACGCTTCCACGGTTGCCGTCGCTGCTGCTGTTGTTGGAGATGGCGTTGGCGAGAGAGGGACAGCTGCAGCTTGGCCTGGGCATGCTTGAAATGCAGGAACGGGCTGCGCACCAGGACTTTTGGAAACTTGCAGAGCCTGAGGCTGGAGCACTAAGGGTAGCAGCAGCAGAGATGCTCACTCGGCTCTTCTCACACCCACTCAGCTGCTCGGGATTAAACCAAAATGCAGCACGCAGTATCTCAAAATGTTTTTTTTCCCCTGTTGTTACAGGGATGGGGGAAAAGCCAGAGCAACTCAGACGATGTTGTTGGAGACAGCACTGGCAAGAGAGGGACCAGCACTGCTGGGAACCGTGGAGGCTATGGAGGCCTGAGAAGCAGCTGAAACACTGCTGGTGGACATCCCCACCTGCTTGCTGACCCAGGTCTGTAGCAAAGGCGCTTGGTGGGGGTAAGGGAGCCCTCTGCACTATCTATCTATCACTACCATGATTGGCTGGTGGCAAGGCATAGCTGCCGGCGGGGCACCCTAGGCGTGGTTGCACAGAGGAGGGGAAGAAATTAATTCACCCCCCAAAAGACGTCCTAGCCGTTTTTTCGGAGCTCAAAAAAAACCAAACAACCCCGGCCTTATTATATGAGAAACACGGTAGAATTTAACATCTTTTTTTATATTGTGGATTTTTTTTACAAAAAATGTAAGATTTTTAGATGTTACAGCTAAAAATGCCTGCAACAACTTATCAATGACAAGAATACTGTGCTCTTTTCAAAACATTCTTGCCCCTGTTCTCAAGCATTTCTTCTTATATTCCCAATTTCACCAAATTCATTCCCTCTGCGCAATCTCCAGCCTTTTTTCTTTTCCCCCAACATTTTAAAGCAGCAGTCCTCAACTTTGTGGCATAGCTGGCAGGGGTAGAGGGGAACCAGGCCATGCAAACAGTGGGCTGACACGCATGCACATGCAGCTCAATTCATGTGAGTGGCAGGCCAGCACACACACATATTCATGTGCAGCTGGACTGTAAGTCAAGCTGCACATGCATGCACATATATGCTAGCCTGCCACTCACACGAGCTGAGTTATGCACACATGTGTGCCAGGCCACCTCTCACACGTCCAGTTCTGAATAGGCTATGGCCCAGTAGTGGGATGCAGCTTGCGGGTTGGGGACCCCTGTCTTAAGAGTAATTACAGTGTACCTCTATGTCTTCTCGGTGCCTCTTTCGCTGCCAGGGAGATACCTGTCCCTTATTGTGGGAAGAATAAGAACTGGAAGCACACCACACAGATAACCTGGTATGGGACAAAAGAAAGTCAACTTCAAGGCTGGGTTATACTAACTTCTTCCGTTTTTTACAAGATCTAGGAAATGGGTTGACAATCTCAAATTGAATTAGGAAATCATGGAATTCTACACCATATTTAAAATCTTTCTATCAATAAATAAATAGACTTAACTGGACCCAAACCCCAAACATTCATTACTATTTCAGAAAAGAAAACTGTGATGCTGACCAATAGAAAAGTCTGTGTACTGGGGGGAAAAAATTATAGTAATGGTTCACTCATACAACTGTGGAGCAGTTTTTCTCAATCTAGTGTTCTCCAGATGTACTGGGACTTGCAGGTTGGTGAAGACTGAGTATATATCAAGAATTCAGTAACCTGAAATGAGTTAATAAATGGCACTCTTTTCACTGCAAGATTTGTTTTTCATTGTTAGTGTGTGTGAGAATACAGTTCTGAAGACAAAATGGTGTCCTGTGACCCCAAGACATCATAGCACCTTTCCTAACACGGTATAGCAATTGGATTAAGGACTAACAAATTCTTAAGGAAGGTCTAGCTTTGCCCTTAAAAATATACAATTCTTAAAAGTATATACTTTAATCTACATTAAAGTGTTGTTACGTTCCATCAAAATAATGAAGCTATTGATTGTCACTATTTCACATTCCTTTACACTCAAACTGACTATGCAGAATTTCCAGGAGGAAGTAACACAGTACAATATTTGTCCCATTTCCAAAATAACAAAACAACCACAAAGCCCCTTAAGTTTCAGTTTGCATGTATCTATTTTTTGGGTGTAGTTCATTGAGGACAGTCTCTTACTTGGCAAGGGCCTTGCCTGGTGGATCCATTAGCATATGCCATTTGGAAGAGTCCGTAAGCAAATTGGGCAAGATATGTCCTAAGAGGGTGAGTGTGAGCTGCTGCATGTCCAGACAAAAAATAGAATAAAGCAACTCCACAGCTCTCATTGCATGCTCTTTCCGTGTCTCTTTCAGGAGCTCCTGAAAAAAAGAAGAGAGGCAGCAAAAATAATGCAAAGGAGAAAAAGGAATAAACTTTGCCCTTATTTCCCACTGAATTATAGCAATTAGTGTAGGTTTTAACCCACCACCATCTGAGAATTCTAATCTGGTTTACGTAGTGCATGCATTCAATATGCTAAGATCCATATTTGGTGAGAAAGAACATAAGAACTATGGTTATCAGACCAAAGACCTATAATCCAGTATTCAGTTGCCACAATGCCAATTAAAAACCTCAGAGAAACCCATACGCATCAAGTTTCTCTTCATTTGTTTTAATAAGCAAATGTCACAGGCGGGCATTGGAGAACATAGATTTGTGGTAAGTTTACTGCAAGAACTAATGAAGCTATTCCCATGACTGCTACGTATTAAATGCAAACTGTATGTATAAGGAAATAAAAGTTCAAAATCATGCAGCTTTTTCTCCTGCTCATGCACCACAATAAGCTTGAGATATTCATCTTTTGAATATTTTGTTGTAGAAATAGAATATTCCTGGTTTCAAGGTATTTGCTTCTGATCTTGACAGAACTAGTTCTCTCAACGGTCTAACAGCATCCTCCCACTTATGTTTCCAAGCAACTAGTCCTGATATCAGTATGGCCTCTGATACTGGAGACAATGCATAGCAATTACAAATTGTAACTACCAATATCCTGATATTCCAATAATTTAGTAAATCTTTTTTCCAATCCTCTGAATTGTTGGTCTTCACTTACATTTCTCATGTTTTCCATACCTTGACAAGATTGTTGCAGAACCAATAGACACCACCCATGTGTAATAGTGTATCAAAGATATGAATAGAATGGCTGTCCACCCAGCCTTTCTCCAGGACTTTGGAGAAGACACTCATCAGCACTTCTTTTATAGGTTTCTTGGCAGGAAGAAGATTCCAATAGGGCATTGTGTCAACTCCTGTAGCCGGGAATTTAATCTGTGCAGCCGTCTGCTGAACAACATCAGCACACATGTGCTCAAGGATTGAACTCATAATCACCACTCTGGATAGGGAAAGAAGAGGATAAATATTCAGATATTACACCTGTTTTCTTTTATGGTTTGCTTGGATGCTGCTATGTAATTAATGTTCTAAACAATCCTTTTCAAAAGGAAATAGGAAAAAACTTTTGAAATACTATAGCCTACAACTAGGACAGTGGTGGTATGCTACTGGTTCGGTGCAGTTCGGCCGAACTGGTAGTAAAATAACTACTGGTTCAGCTGAACCAGTAGTAAAAAAAACTACTGGTACAGCCAAACCAGTTCCTCCGACGATCAGCTGAGAGGATAAAAGAAGAGAGAAGCACATGGGTGGGATGGTCGCTCCTAGCTTTTCGTTTCTTCATCCTCTCAGCTGATTGGCATGTTAGGGGTATGTGTGCATGGGTGTTAGGGGCATGCATGTACACACGCAATCACCCATTGAATGGGTAGCGACCAAATTAGGAATCCACGACTGAACTGGGACAAACGTATCAGATGTAGCAGTGTGAATAGAATATCCAAAAATGTCTAACTCTTTATAAAGACTACCCTATTCTAAAAACTACAGCTTTCATACTTCAAGCAACACAATGTATAAATAATGGAATAAAAATTGAGATTCAGAATTCAGTGCTGTATAAAATATCCTATTATACTGAAACGACAAACATGCCAATAAGGAGAAGATGCAGATTGGTACAAAGTAGAACAGTAAACAAAATCTTGCCGCCTTCACCCTTTATTTTACAGTGCTGTAAAGTGCCTCTAATTCTTAGTCATACGCAATACTGACTGGGAATCATGAAGGCTGTACTCCAAAATAATGTTGGAAAATGCTATTTAAATACAATGCACAATGTTTTCCTCTTGAAGAGACCAAGGTCTACTGCTTACCTTTCACTGTAGAATTGTAGGGTGTTCTCACCATATAGGGGGTTGCCCAGTTGTCGAATCATCTGTAGTGACTTCTCCCGTTCATCTAAGCCCAGCATTCGGACATGAGCCACAAGCCAAGCCACAGCACATACTGCCATGCTACACACCTTTCCCTTGATATTATCTGTGATTTTCTGTGATGGGAAAAGAAAGGAGTCATGAACATAATTGAGAATTATAATACAAAGGATAAATTGTTCTTGGAATAGAGAGAAGACTTAAACTGGGACAGATATTTCAGCTGTATTCTTTCTTGTAGATTCATGTATGTGAGATTGGCAGCCAAATTCACTGAATAAATAAATAAAATAAAGTGAAATAATACTTTGGCTTCTGCTTTCCAGAATTATTTTGTTAGAAATGTAGCTGCACATAGTCTTTTAATCAATATCAGATTAAAGTGACCTGGAATAAGGGTGTGCACACAAGCCTTTTTTCACATCTTAGATGGATCTATTCAAAATATTATTTTATGTTTAGTGTATCCACAAAAAAATTATGAGCACATTCGGCTGAACATGCTTACATACTACATACATATATGTGTGTGTGTAATTTTTATTGAAGCTTTTAATTATAGTAGTAAAAGCAAACACAAACAAAATTCAGAGAGAAGAGAAACCAAAAGGAAGAATATAAAGGCAAAGAAAGAAAAATGAAATAAAGAAAAAAATATATAAAGGAATGACTTCCAATCTTCATCTCAAGTATAAACGAACTTAACTCTTCAACCCCTATAAGTTAAAAACAAGTATCTTTTCTCCCCATAACTCTTACCTATATGCAAAACAACATATCATCAACTTTTCAGTCCTGGTGTCAGCAAAAAATCCATAAAGGGTTAAGCAGAGCTTTATAGAAACATGTCTTATTTTAATCTAGATCAAATGAACCAACTTTATGTTCCTTCCTTTTATTTCTGACAATCTTGATCTTTAATTCATTCAGGTGGTTGTTATAGAATTTGGTCCCAGATCAATTTTTTTCCCATGCCAAAGTCTTCTTTTAGACTTTAGTAAACTTCTTTTGTATATCCGCTAAAAAGTCATTACTCAAACAAATGCTTATTATGTATATTTCCACTTTGATTCTCAAAGCTTTAACCAAGGTGTTTGGTGTTTTTTTTTTTTTTTGATACATACAGAAGAAAGTCTTTATTGGGCCATTCTCTTGACTTGCTTGTGTTTCCATTTTAGCTGCCTTGTTTGTCTTATAACTAACATTTATTATTATTATCACTTTTATTCATTAAATATGAAACTCAGTCAACTGAACATTTTAAAATGTATCACAAATATTCCTGACTGGGGGACTCGGGGGCCGATGTCGCGGCAGGATCGGACATGAGGAGCAGGTCTCTGCACTCGTGTGCCAAATTCTCCCTGTTGGAGGGCTCCGAAAGGAGCTAAGGCCACCCTGTAGGGATGGTGAAGAGGGGCACCCTGCAGGTCAGCAACTCTTCCGCTCAACTCAGGCTCCTTCCCTTTCATCCATGATGAGAAAAGGCAGCCATCATGGCTGCCATGAAGTTGGGACACCAAGGCAACAAAGAAATGTGCAGGAGTGGTGTAGATGAACAGTGACTGGAGCTGGGTGAGAAGATTCCTTTTCTATTTAGACCCTAATTTTAAAAGGAAAAAAAGAAGAAGAAAATCCAGGAAAAAAGACTCTTAGAACTGTTTGTTAAAGCGGCAAACCATCATAGAGAGAAAAATCCTAGACCCAAAAGAAAGGACCTAAGGGGAGAAAAGCTAATGACTTTTTAAAATATAGAAAATTGGACTTTCAAACAGAATAGGCTTTGTTTTGGAAAGGCATTATAAAATGCTGGAACTATCTAGTTGAATAGCTGACTTTGCTTCCATAAATTGAATAAAATTGGATTAATCAATCTTTTAGACTTGAAACAACACTGAAACCTAAGCTAAGGGCATCATCTACTGGTGAATGGAAAATATACCATACCCCTACAAGCCTGGGGAAATTTCTGATAAGAGAAATAAACAACATTCCTCTGGATGTCTGTAGTGATACTTACTGTTCTATAACTATTTTATGATTATTGGAGAATCTATTGTGAGAATAAGGAAGACTCTTAAGTAAAGTAAAGTGACTTTTGATTTTTGCAAAGCTGCCTGGAGTACCTAAATAGAACTGATTAATAATCCTGAGATGTAAAGAGCTATGATTATTGAACGTTCTGAGGAGCAACATTAGGCTTGAATATATTGTTTTTGGACTATTGAGTAAGAGTGGGACTTACTAATATAAGAAAAGATGCTCCAACAGGGAGAAATGTGAAATTTCAAAAGAAATTGTGTTGATGTTTCCAAGCATTAGGGATACTATGACAAAGAACCTATTGCAAGGCGTAAATGGGAAAATAGAAAATATCCTACAACTGATAATGAATGAAGATCAAAGAGTCCAGGAAAGAGATGAGATAACAGAAAGAATGGAGGAAAAGAGAACAGACAAATCAGCAAATAAAGCAAGAAGATGAGAAGGTGATGATAAAGATAATAATGACTGATGAAATAAACCAAGGGAAAAGTTCTTTAAGAGATTTAAAAATGGAATTGGATAAGCTAGAAGATACTTTTGAAAGGGAGAAAGGGGTTTGGGTGAACATTCTGGAGACCTGGCAGCTTAGGAGGATAGAGATGGGAGAAATATTCAGACTGAATGGTGAAGACATAGGTGTTGATAGAGACAAAGATCCAAGAGAGGAGTATGGGAGGCAAGCTAAAAAACGAATAAGAATTGAAGTATTCAAATGCACAAGAGATGATGGATAGAAAGGATGTTTTGGGGTTTTTCTTCTAATATAGTGATGGCATGATTAAAAACTAGAACAGAGGTAGAAATAAGAACACACGTTTATATAAAGCAATAGTTAGATGGAAAGATTGGAGTGGAAAGATGGTATTATTATGTATGTTTAAATAATATGATTGACACTAGAATGGCATATTGAAACACTGAATACCCAAATAATGAAGGACTATGTTTTAATATAAACATGTGTATTAATACTAGGATCAGTAATGGTGGCCTGACTAGAAGCCAGAAAAGAGGTAGAAATAAGAAATAGGGGGAATATTAGCACATATAATTTTTATATAATAGAATATAAGCAATAACTAGATGGAAAGATTAGAGGGTGAAAGATGGTATTATTATGTATGCTTAAATAATATTACCATTGGCATTAAAATGGAACATTGAAATATTGAATGACTATTTTAAAACAAACATGTATATTAATACTAGAATTACATAAGTTTGATTAATATATTGCTACTTGTATCAAAATGAATTATGCCCAGAGCCCACACTGTTCATGTATTGATATTGATGTATATGTAAAAATAAAATTCCAATAAAACTTAAAAAAAATATTATTGACTGGCACTAATGGTTGATACAAGTTCTGCCAGCATCTTATGTATCAACCAAGTATCTTCTTAAAATGTACGATGTTCCGAGTAGCACACTTTTTTACAGTTCTGCTGGCATTATTGCAGGAAGTTGCAATTTCTTGATGTATTTTATAAAATTCTTGGACATGGTACCAAGTGCCCCGATAACAATGGGTATCACTGTTACACATTTCATCCATAATCATGTAGTTTCAATGGCCAGGTCACGATATTTCGTGACTTTTATCAGTTCTTTTTCTTCGACTCTGGTGTCTCCTGGTACAGCGATATCAATAAATTAGACACTTCGGTTTTCGACAACTGTGATATCTGGCATGTTGTTTTCCAAATGACGATGTGTCTGTATTCGAAAGTCCCACAAGTTCTCATTTTCGACAACTTTTCCCACTTTACATTCCCATGACTTTTCAGATACAGGTAAGTCATATTTTACATGGATTCATTTAGTAACACAGTCATGTCTAGCTTTGTAATCAGTTTGCGCGATTTTGCTGCACTCACATATTAAATGTGAAACAGTTTCAACTTTGTCATTGCAATTGGCAGTTTGGATTGTCAATGGATTTTTGTATCTTTGCTTTCATGGCATTAGTTTGTAGTGCTTGTTCTTGAGCAGAAAGTAATAAGCCTTCCGTTTCTCTCTTGATGGTTCCCATCTTAAGCCATGCCCATGTTAAGTTGTTATCACATTTTCCTTCAATGTTTTTCAAATGCTTTCCATGCAAAGCTTTGATTTTCCATCCATTTAATCTGTCATCTGGCTGTTTTTCCTTATATTCTCCCTTTATTTCTGTTGTTTTTATAATGTTCTCCATTTTCATGGCCTGCAGCAATTTTTCTGTACTTTGATTCACATTCAAACTTCACTGTTCTTCTATAGTTTGATGGACTTGCAATAGCCCTCTGCCCCCTATTCCTGGAAGGTACAACCTGTTGATATCACTTTATGCATGTAAAACATAGTGCATATTCAAAAGTTTATGCATTTTCCGGTCCAGGTTTTCCAGTTCTTATTATTTTCCAGTAGTAGTAGTGGTGGTAGTAGTAGTAGTTGTTCTTCTTCTTCCTCATTATTATTATCCAATATTTCTAGTTTAATATTTCTGTATCAGGCAAAATTTGTTCCACATCTCTGTTCCTTTTTTAACATCTTTTAGTCTATCCATAGAAGCAGACATCAATCATTGCTGACATTACTGACATTGCAGTTACTAATTTCTAGCCTCCTTCTTTGAAAATATCTTGCAATATATAACCTTTTGTGTAATTTTGAAATCCCTATGCTAACCAAAATCCAGAGGCAAGTTTATACTTGTCCCCATTTTTTCCTCTTCTGCCTAATCTTTAGTCCCCTCTAGTGCCCAATTTCTGAAATCATAAAGTCTCAAGTCTTTGTTAGGATTTGCAACCAGCATACAACCTATGGTCATTGCAAAATCCCAGTGGTCATGTAATTGCAATCCAGGCTTACCAATTGCAATCCAGACTTGCCAAACTTACAACCAGGTTGCCAAATATCCTAAGATCACCTGATCACCATCTGCAATCTTCCTTGTTGACTTTCCCAAAAAGTCAACCTGGTTGTCCCAAAGGTGTTTTTTCAAGAGGGAGGCAAATGGACTGTCTAGTTTTTCTTTGAAGATGTTTTGCTTCTCATCCAAGCTGAAGAAGCTTCATGGATGAGAAGCAAACCATCTTCAAAGAAAGACCAGAAAGTCAGTTGCCTCTTGAAAAAGCACCTTTGGACAACTGTTACCTGGATCTGAGAATCTCCGTAGATGTCAACCTGATTTGTTCCTAGCTCAAAATGGACCCCAGCCTTGGATCTCAGGGTGGACACTTTTCAGCCATCCTCAGCAAAAAAGCTACTTGTTGGAGAGATTGCGTTCTGCACCAGGCAGAGTCTCTTCAAAGCTGTATTTTTGTTCTTTAAGCATTTGCTTAGAAGTTTGCTGGCTAAGAAGTTCCTTTTCAGCCAACCTCCTTTTTTAAAAAAAAAAATTATTATACATTTTCTTTGTTATACATAATGTTTCCATTTCTGCAACAGCAGTGTACTGAGTGTTTTCAAATCTCTTTTGAATATACATATTATACACATAATTATAACCATTATTCTCACAATATATACAATATAATCACTTCTAATCACCTTGTGCTGCAGCAGGGCTGGGGCTGGCAAGAGTGTGTAAGGAACACCTCCAAGTGCCCAGAGACATAGAAGGAAAGGCAGCTCCCAATCAGCTCAGCTGATTCACAGGTCCTGATTAAGGGGCTCAGCTGCCATTAGCTAACCTGGGGAAGGGAAGGGCTCCTCCTGTGCTGGCTATGCCCACCCCCTTCAGTAGGGCTTATTTTTTGGGGGGGTGGTGGAAGGCATATATTTAGGCCCATCACAAAAAATAAGGCTTGCCTTATTTTGGGGACAGGTCATATTTTTGGGGAAACATGGTAGTTCAGACCTTCCAACCTCACAAGACCTTTTCTTTGTTTTTGTGACAAGCTGGAAGATTTCTTTTTTTTTTACTGTAGTCCCCCAGACTACTTTAGTTGCTCTGCAACTAAAGAAAGATTAGTAAAGGGATGTGGCTGTCCTGGGTGGCAAGGGAGTGAGGGTTTGGCCTGGCTGAAGGGCCCTCAGGTAAGCTGGGGTAGGGCCCTACCTTGCTTCGTTCCCCACCACCTCTCCTTGCTTGCCGCCATAACCTAGCAGGAGGCTGAGCAATGCACTGGTGCAATGGCCACAAAGTGAGGCGGCGGGTGGAGTACAAAGCAAGGCTGAGGTGTGTGCCCTGCACTGGCTTACCTGAGCTCCCCGCCAGACAGGCACTGAAGCGCACAACTGCTGCCGCAGCGAGACAGAGAGAGAGAACGATCCGTACGGGGACCCAAGTTGCTGGCAGTGGTTCAGGCGACAAGAGCCACATGAGCAGCAAGGTGGGGAGGGTGGAGTATGAAGCAAGGACCCGCACCGGCTTACCTGAGCACCCCACTAGCCAGACACTGAAGCACCGCCACTTGCCGCCACAGGGAAACAGAGAGGGCGGGCTCTCCAAACGGTGTGTGTGTGAGAGAGGTGGGGGAGGGATCTCTGCTTTAATTGGAGCATTCAAGCTGCTGGCCATGGCTGGAGAGCCAACTGAGCAGCCGTTCCTCTCCTCGTCCTCCCTACTCAAGCACTGCAGGCTTTGTGGGGCAGCAAGGCCTCTCATTTCTGCCCCAGCATGGCAAACTCCAGCTTTAGTCAGGGCATTTAAGTTGTTGGCAGCGGCAGCCACCTAATGATTGACTCCTCCCCAATCTATCAGCCTGCACAGCCAAGCCTGACTGTAGAATCGGAATTGGCTGGGTGCAGGAACCAATGCCGTCCATGGCCCTGGTATGCTGCTCACTTAGGTGGGCCAGCCTTACTGTTTGAAGGCTGAACGAAGTCTTCAACTGAGCGAGGAAGCACTGAAGGGCTAAGCCCTTCACACTTGCATCCAGCCCACCGGAATTTGCTGCGCTGGGGCAGGAATGAGACTCTGTCCTGCGGAGCCCACTGCTGCTTGGGTGGGAAAGACGAGGAGAAGAACTGTGAGGATTTGCACCAGCCAGCAGGGAACAGGTCAGGCGGTGCTGGTTGGCTGGTTGGGGAGGGGGCAATCTTAGGTGGCTGCTGCCGTCAGCAGCTTAAATGCCCTGACTGAAGCTGGAGTTCACCACACTAGAGAAAAATGAGGCGCTGCTTGAATGGGGACGAGGATAAAAACAGCTACTCGGTTAGTTCTTCCCCACCCCCACCCCACACCGCTGCCAGAAGCTTCCATACCCCAACTAAAGCAGGGATCACTCATTCGCTCTCTCATACACACAGACACAGAGTTTGGAGAGCCCCTCCCCATCAAGCGGCAGCGGCAGTTGCAGCGCTTCAGTGCCTGGCTGGAAGGGTGCTCAGATAAACTGATATGGGGCATGGTGGGGGTAGCTTCCCCCCCTTGCTTCTTATACACACACACACACCTCGCTGCTTAGGTGGCTCTTGTCACTCATACCACTGCCAGCAGCTTGTTGTCTTGTATGGATTGTCTCCCCCCCCCCGAATTGGAACACTCTTGTGTTCTCTCTCTCTCTCTCTCTCTCCCTCCCTCCCTCCCCCAACTTTCTCTCTCTCTCTCTCTCCCCATTTGCATGCCAGTGTGCTCAGTGGGACAATGAGGTCTCATTAAGTAATTAAGTGGAAAGAGATTGGTGGGGAAGGGAGCACCAAACACTTTTCCAGCCAAGGATAGAAGTTTCTGGATCTCTGACTCGGCAAAAAAGGATGGGTGCCTGAATCTGTGTGATATTATAGCACCCAAGGGCAAGAAAAGGATTTTCCAGCCAAATCTCCCCTCTCTTCCTCAAAGCAAAGGCAAAGAAATGGAGAAACAAAGAGAGCAGACAGATGTTTTCAAGGTAAGTGAGTCCTTGTGGCAAGAAGGGAGGGAGAAGCATGAAGTAGCTTAGTGGGCCAGGGAGGCCCTGAGGGCATATTCTATCACCAGGCCTCCCCGTGGCCTTCCCCACCCTGAGATACCTCATGTACACATTGGCATTCTTGAATTGTGAGCTCCTAGGAAAGAATCCCCTCCTTGTGTGTTGCAAACAGCTATTTCCAGGGGGGAAAACAGGACAAGGGAAGAGAGCAAGGAAGGAAAAAGAAGGAAAGAGGGAAAGGAAGAGGAAAGAAAGAATGAAGAGGGAAGGAAAAAGGAGGGAAGGAGGAAGGGAGGGAGGGAGATTATGAGAGAGAGTGAATATCTGAGGTAAATCCTGCCTTAGCACTTGGCCACCAGCAGCCCTGCTGCCTTTTGCCATCCACTTGTCCCCCCGCTTCCTGACTTTTCCTGGTGGTCTCCCACTGAGGATGCTTTGGTTACAAAAACAGGTCTCCTCGTAAGGAGATGGAGTGGGCTTCCCTCTGACCCATACACTTTGCCCTCCTGCACACACCATGAGCAACTCGGCCGAAAAGAGCGAGCAGAGCAGAGCAGTGGGAGCTGGACATGCCAACCATGGCCACCATGGCCACACCCACCCCAGCCCCCGAAGTCAACTACAATCCTGATGCAGCCCTCAATGAAATTGAGTTTGACACCCCTGGTCTAGAGTGTCATATGTATGTGTTGATACAATCTCAGGGTAAGATAGATACCTGGACAGATTCGAAGGTGAGAACCCCATTCTCCCAGGCATTCAGGATCTCCAAGATGGCAGCAGAGATGCTTAGACACGCTTCTTGCCATTTCATCTGCCTTCTCAGTCGTAGCGATGTAGAAGGAGGCAAAAAAGCAAAATGTATGTAAGAACTTATCCAAGTCATTATTCTCCCTTATCCAGCTCCCCAATTGCCCTTATTTACTTTTACATTATTTAATTTTTAACCTGTTTTTTTCAAAGCCTAGGGGCTCCTCAGTAAATACTTACACCAACTTCATTTCAGAAGAATTATTCAGCAAAGCAACCAGTGTTTCCACTTTGGTGGAATCAGGTCGGAAGCAAGGGTGGTCAGGGTTGAGAATTTTCCCTTCTTCTGGCATGCAGGTCTGCATCCAAGTCTCAAAGAAAGGCACTTCTCCTGGAGGGCTAGCTTCTGACAGGATCACCTGAAAGCAGCGAACCAAGAAATAATATAGCATGGAATTCTTAACTAAGGACAATAGCACCCTCTAGTGAGTTGTTAGACAGCCATAGGATAATTCTGGAAATCCTTTCACAGTATGCTACTTACTGCATTGTACAAATAGCACATGAAAGAAAAGAAAAAAAAAATATTCCACTGCAGAAATAAAAGGAAGAGACTTTAAGACGCATACATCAAAGAATTCCCCAAATGAACATAATTTGGGGGAGCAATTCAGAGTTAACCACATGTGGTAATTAAACTATCTGTATGTCTATAACATTTTATTGCTATGGACTCTATTGCTCTTTAACGGCTTTTACATTTACAATTGCTTTCATTAATATGCACAATAAATTTCCTTCAGCAGTCTATTTGGAAATGTAACTCTCTCACAGCAAACAAGAAATATTTAATTTTTAGTAAATGAATTATAGGAAATTCTTGGTGAAAAAGATGGTCCAGTTACTAATAACAGAACTTTTTATTGTTGCTTGGTTCAATATCCTGCTACAGATAAAGAATTTGGGGATGGCAATAGTTTGGAAGAGGAAGGCAGAGAAGGCATTATTACCTGATTTACAAAAGGTGCCCTATTTTGTTTGTTTCAGGGTCAGTCTCAATGTAAGAGGTAAGTGACCACTGCGATTTTTGCTTTATTTATCTCCTTTGCAATTTTATGGACAAGAATAGAATCCCAGAGATAATTTCATTCTCTAAGTCTAGAGGACAGCAGAGAGGACAACCAAACCTCTGACACTAGAGTACTTTGATTACACCATTTTGCAGTACAAACACATGAAGATGGAACTTCTTGGAAATGCTTCATTTTGCAGTTTTAAATAAAGTCATCTTCCAATCCTCTACCCCAACAGCTCATTCGTGTCAGGGACCTTGACAGTTTGTAAAAATGTTTTCTTTAAAAGGCTAATGCGCTCTCCTACAAACCCCATTTTAATCCAGATGACAGAATTATGGATACTGATTGTATCCAAAGCACTTGAGGTCTGCAGGTGGTTCTTTATGATTTCCTGAACAATTTCATATTCCTCTCTTGGAATAATTTTGATGACATGGCCCTTTTGGAGAAGATTGAGTACTGTCCCAAGTCTTGTTCAATTTAATGCTCTCTGACTGTGGATTGGGTAAAACTCCAGAATTTTAGAAATTACTGTAGAAGTTTTACTAGACGGATGGGCACCAACACTATGCTCTAATTTTTATTATTTAAAAAATATTATACGGCAGCCTTCCCCAGTCTGGTACTGTCCAGAAGCTTTGGAAATTTAAACCCCAAAATTCCAGCCAGCAAATATAATACTAAAATGAAAAGTACAGGGAAGAATGCCAAATAAAAGATATTCTGTGCAGCACATGCTCAGGGATAAACATCTGAACACCCTGTTCTCACTGTTTTCTCTATGTGATGTAATACAAAAGTCAGAATGCTCCTACCTCAGAGCCATAGGTCTGGGCAACGTGACACAGCATAAGAAATGAGATGTCGAAGAGAAGTGCTCGGACTGAGGCTCCCTTAGCTAGATTTTACACGAAGAAGAGATAAAAATCAGAACAACTGTCATACATAAATCAAAATATTGATGTATGATGGGCTAGAAATGTTTAGTAGCTATCATCACACTAAACAGTACCATTAATAGAATATGTCAACTCATTCATTTTTATTTATTTAAATAAATCAAGTATCAACAACAATGGTCCTTCGATTAAATGGAAATTTGATTTCCAAAAATTTTAGTCACTACAGCTCATATTCTGTGCATAACTTCATTTATTTATTTATCTGTAACAAAACATTGACATTTTGCAGTTTTAAATAAAGTTATCTTTCAATCCTCTAACCCAACAGAGGATTGGAACATATCTAATTCTACCAAAGGAAAAAGGATTCTGAAGCATAAGCCAACAAACGTTTTGGGAAACAAACAGTTAAACACTTCTGTCCGTCCATCCATGCCCAGATTTGAAGTAAATTTTTTGAATGAGACATATAAATAATAAAGTTGGTGTCTTTTGCTCTAATTTGTGTAATCACAAAAGAAGTATTAAATTATATCATTATGCTAAATGACAAAAGAAAAAGATGCTATTAAAAGACTTATGGAAAGCCTGCTCAGTTCCACTTTTCTGGAATCTGAAATTTTATCAAACCACACACCTCCAGAATGGTTTATGATGAAATTATACAAAAACAGCCTTCCCCAAACTGGGTTGGATTTCCTCTTCCATAATACTTGGCTGGAGAATTATAGGAACTGAAATCCAATTTATCTTGAAAATAAATCTAGTTTGAGGAAAACTGCAATATTCACACAAATGAAAATAAAACAACTCTTTAACAACTTCAAACACCTTCCTGATCTGTCCAGCGGAAGGTCAGACAGCATTTGCATGTGTAATCACATGCAAACATATTCAGATTCCTTATCTTGGGCTGAGTGGGATTTAAACATCACTTCATCCAAAGGACTTCAACCACATAGGTGCACAGAGCTTAAGATTGGGGAGGGGGAGGGAAAGAGGGAAGGAATCAGACACACAGCTGCAAGTTAACCCTTTTTCTTTAGAGTTGAGCACCCCACCCAAAGCGCACAAAGTCACTATTCTTGGGATTGGAGGAAAGGCTGATGCACGTGGTAGCCAAAAAGACAAAGAGACCCCAGTCATAACTTGAATGTCCCCCTTGTTGCATTAGGAATGCTGAGCTGGGCCAGCCTACGCTGCCAGGCACCATATTCACTTTCAACTCTTCCCTGACCCAGGCCCCGTTTCCTGGCAGCTTTTTATGGTTAACCCATGAAAGCCTGTATTTCCAGGGTTAGCTATGCAGACACTTGATGGCAGAAAAAAAAAGACAAAAGATGGACTTACAGCTTTCTCCACTGATATGTTTGGTAAATTCATTGAGCCTGAAATGTGTAAAGAATGAAAATATGAAAATTTCACTTTAACTGTTTAAATTTTTTTTCAAAGCTGATATCTTTAATGTGCAAAATAATCTAAAAAAAACCAGGTAGCTCACAATTATACCTATCTTCCAAATGAGGCAAAAGCAAAATACAGGAATTCTGCATCTTCAGACTGTGGTAGGCCATTATTATTTTTGCTGTAGTAATCCTCTATCTACCCTGTAGCAATTATTCTGAGGTAAAATCTTCCCAACCCTGGTCCATTCTTTAATAAGCTGCAATGTCACAATCGTTCAGGAACCTCTGGACTTAGAGTTGGGAAAGTCCTGACTTGGTGAAAAAGCGCTTCATTAGAAGATCACTCTTTGGCCTCTTCCTGAAACCAGTCTTCACCAATATTGTAGATGACCAAAGAGACAAGTGGGACAAGTTTATAGTTCCGCTCAATCCAGTAACTCCCCAGACCTTTAATGTGCTCTACCCAGGATAACTAATGTATAGAGCTGGCATAAAGTATATATATTTCTAAAAGGAAGGGAAGAGAAAATAGATTAGCTGACTATAATTAGCTCTTAAACAACTTTGAGACAGGACAGCAGATACATGCCCTATGAAATAGAGAAAGAAATTTGATTTTCTTATGGATTCCTTATGAATATTCTCTTTGGTTTCTTTAAAATGTCACCTCTTTAATTACTGTTCACTATATTCTTTTCTGATTATAGTAAATTCAATACAGTATCAATGTATTATTTTCTGATTGCATTAGCGTTATGTTTTGGATGTATTTTATCATATGGTAATTTATATGATGATCATATGATACTTTAACATGGTAATTATAATTCACCAATACATTTTTAAAGGCATCTCTAAGGCAAAAGGGCAGCAAATAATCTGGTAGTAAAAGTTACTCAAGAGTTGACTGCTGTTGCGACTTCCGGTTTGAGCTTCTTCAGCGACAGACCAAAACCTCGTCTCTGTGAGGCTTCGATCCATGCTCGCCGCTGGAGTGCCCCGAGCCAGCTGGTTTTGGGGCTAAGCCACCCCGTAGAGGTGGTGAAGAGGGGGGAGACTGCCAACAGGGTTGAGGAGAGCCACATCTCTCCTCCCCAGCTGGCCATTACTTCCTTTCCTGAAGGCGGTTGCAGCGGTGGTCAGAAATGGCCACCACAAAGAAGAACTCGACCGGAAAAGAATGTGCAGGAGGAAGATAAGAAGAGAAAGTTTTGGTTGACCAGGTCAAACAGCAAAAGCAACAAATAAGGTACCCTGGAATTGAAACTGTTAAAAAACAATAACATTGTTCCCTAAGAAGATTTTTAAGCTGCGAAGGAGAGAGAAAAGGGAAAAGATTTGGTTTTTTTCTCCTTTTCCTATACTGACAGCTAAGAGACTTAAGCAAGAAATTGGAAAAAAATCCACTTTAACATCAATAGGCATTTAAAGCTGAAAATAAAAAGTCAAAGGGATAATAAAGATTTCTGGATAATTAAAAACTTTTGAAAACAGGAAAGGAGAGAAAAAGAATAAAAGGGTAGGATCTGGAAGAGAGGAGACTGCCTGGAATTAAAAAAGAACTTACAGCAAAATCTCAACAAGACTTCCAAAAGATACATTCTAACTGAAATATCCCAACAAAAACCCCAGGAAGAGAAAGTCAAAAAAGAAATAAGAAGACATAACTCAGGACTATCTGGATTACTTGATGATTTCTGGATTCTTGGTTATTGTTTTGAATGACTGGTGGTTGTTTAAAACTGTTTAAAATGGCTCCACTTTTAGAAGAACTGAAAATAGAACTTAAAAAGTACAAAGAAAATGCACAAGAAGGGAGAGGTTCTTTTGGCTTCGTATTTCAGTTTTTAGAAATGGAGATTTGGAATTATGAGAAACAACAAGAAATGCCTGCAGAACAAGAAGATTGCAACAAAGAAGAAGCTGTTTTTAATGAACAAGTAATCTTAGATGGGGGGAAGAAAGGGGGGAAAGAGAATGGAAAGTTTAAGATTGGGAAAAACAACTACCCCCCAAAATACACGTGAAAAATAAGTACAAAACCAGAAAGCAACAGAAGAGGGAAATGTAGAAGAGAGAATTAGAACTAGAGAGACAAGGGGGTAAAAAGGGGAGGGAGAAGATGAGAGGGAAAAAAGAAAGGAAAAGAAGTTATAAAGGACAGAAGCACAATACAGAGAAACAGGGCCTATTTAGAGATAATGGGTGAAAACTTAATGGAAAAAGAGATTCTGCAAAGGTACATAAGATAGTATGGTTATATTAGAAGCAGAAATAATTTTAGAGAATATGAAACAATGTATGATTAAAATCTCTGATAAAATAGCTATCGTAATTCAGTGGAATGCTTGTCCATAAATAAATGTAACAAAAGGTATACTTAATGATTTATAAAACATATGTGAAGAGAAATAAGGGAAAAATTAATTATGGAGATTATATGTATTTTTAAGGAAGTATGATATTTAATGAAAAGAAGTGTTAGAGATGTTAAGATTTTAATGATTATTAATGATAGGACTGAACTGGAATGGAATGAGGGTTTATAATTACATATATTTACAATCTTTCTTTTTTTAAGAAAAAGAATATAGTGTGTATTATAAGAATGTGCCAAGCAGAATTCGATTGGAAGTTATGTATTATGTATTATATTGAAGGTCATAAACTTAAGGTATATATTGAAGTTTAAATAAGAGTTGAATGGATGTAATTAAAAGATATAAAGGTGTCATACTCCAATTAGTAACTACAGGAGAAAATTTGTTTAATGAGAAATAATATGAAATTGAAACAGAACAGACAAAAGTATAAATATAATGATTTGAATTGAGATGAGATCATCAAAATAAAATTGAGAAAATTAAAAGAGGGGAAAATCTATATAGAAAATGCAAAATAGTATAAGATATGGAATAGAATACAAAAAGAAGCATGAAATTGAGTTTTGTGCCTGTAGTGAGAAGAAGTTCAACCCGGGACCATGCTATTTTCAAAAAAGATGTTTTACTTGCATTTTGTGTGTGAAAACCCAAATAAAACTTTATAAAAAAAAAAAGAGAGTTGACTGCTGTTGCAATTATTTGATTATAGCCAATTAGCACAAGTGTGCCAGACAGAAGGTCTGGTGCTTACTGGGCAAAAATCTCTAATAAGTGACCTAAAAAGCTAAATTGTTACAACTACTACTAGTTGCCATGATCTAGCCTTTTTAAAGATGTTTTTGACCTGGATTATTAGGCATTGAATTAATATCTAAATTTAACTTTGCCTTGTTAGTATACAAATCCTTCCATTCTAACAGAATCTCCCAGAATCTTTCCAATGGTTGTCATTAAATTATAATTTTTAATCAGTGAGGAAAAGTATAAAAATTTCAGATGATAAATTATCAATTGTATTTTTTAACTGAATATTAACACATTTAAATAAATAGAAATCACATTTTTAAAAATAATTCTGTGGGGTTTTTTTTGTTTGAGCATTGCTCCCTGCATATGTCCCTTATTCTAGAAATTAAGGACACTCCTGGCTTTGAAACTATTCCTACTTCAAACCAACTACCTTAACAGACTATATGAACTTTGACCACTAATTAGTATCCCCCATAAAAGAGAATATTGTAGCCCAGGGATTGAACTGTGGGGTCCTTGATGCTCTGAGGTTGTTTTCTTGCGAACATAATTAGGTAACATCACCAGTGCTTGTAAGAAACGGAGTTCATTCTCAATTTATATTCTAGTGGTTTACTCTGTCAGTGTTGGTAGGAATGGTCTGTCAACCCATCATTACTAGACCCTTTGTATAAATTGTTTCTATAGAGAGAGATCACTCTCACCAACAGTGACCTGGGCAAAACGCTAGTATATAATGAGAGCAAGCTCCATTCTCAATTAGCAGAAATGATGTTACCTAATTAGATGATGAAATGTCTGCAAGAAAATAACAAAGCTCAGAGAATATCAAGGACCCCACTATTCTCCCAGTTTGACTTCTGAATTGTGTTAAATTACTCAACTTGTTTTTTTGTTTGTGCCATGAATTAAAAACTTGAATTGTTAGCTGGCTATAATTCGGTCTTAAACTGCTCTGGTACATGCTACTAGGTTAGTTTTCAGCATAATATCAAAGAATACAGGGCAAAGTTATTCTATCTTGTTTAGTAAAAATGGGAGAAGCAAATAAACTCTGCACTTATTTAGTGACATCTGTATTATTCACATGGTAGGAGAATGTTTGTGAATCCTTTTGAAGCTTCTGTAAATCTGGAACAACATGACCTACAATGTTATCTGAGCTTCATCTATGACCTATTAGTAGATAAAAAGACTTGGTTAAACAGATGACACACAAAAGAATTCCATGTCTTTATGAAATATAGTAAGCCAACATTCATTGACTTCTTGGAAAACATATGGAACATTCTAGATTTATTAACTTGTGGCACCACAGCAATCAGTTTAAGCAAGCATTTCCAATACCTTTTGAACTTATCAAATTGGAAGTACATTGGCCCACTGCTCTTTATAGAATAGCTTCAACTCATTGATATGTTTGGATATCTTGCATAAGGTGCACTTCTCAGATATAACTGAACATTTCTAATCAGTAGTATTCAGAACTTTGATTCAGCCATTCCAAAATATTAAATTGCTTCTGCTTCAGCCATTTGGTTATTGATTTTTCTGTGGGCTACATGACCTACATTTATTTAAGCTTTAGTTCACAGATGAATTCAATACCCTGGTAGAGTTTGCTGATTCAATCTAGAATCTATTATTCACTCAATTCACCCCAAGGCTGAAAAGCAGCCCTAAATCATGATATTCCGATGCTTCATAGCTGAGATGAGGTTCTTGTTGGATTTGCAGCATCTTTGTTTCTCCCAACATAACATTTTTCATTACTATCCGAAAGTTCAACTCCTCTAACAGGAGCCAGATGGTCTTTGGCAAACTTGAGGCAGGCAGCAATGTTCTTTTTGGAGAATAGGCGTTCCCTTTTGTTTTTTGTTTTCTTCTGTTCAATTATGTCTGATTCTCAGTGACTCTCAAAGGAAACTGCCTAGGCAAGTCTTGGTAAGATTTTTCAGAGTAGCTTACCAATATCTTGCCTCTATGGCTGAGGGAAAGTGACTAGCCCAAGGCCACCCAGCTGGCTTTGTGTCTAAGGTAGAATTAGAACTTGTGGTCTCATGGTTTCTAGCCTGGTGACTTGACCACAACACCAAACTGCCTTTTTTGGCTAGCCCCTCCTATATATGTACATCACCCTTATTCAGTGTTTTCCTTATTGTAAATTAAAGAAAGGACTGCAGAAGCTTTGATATTTACCCCAGAGTTGTTCAGTTTCCCATAGTATTGTACACTTTTTATTCAGGTGACTTTTATAGTATGGTATGACCATCCATAGAAAGAATAGCAGTAACGTGTTTTCTTTATTTGTACGATGGATTGTTGAAGGACAAACACTCTAGTAACAGTTCTGAAACTCTACCCATGTTCTTGAGCACTGGCAACCTTTTTCCAAAGATCTACAGAAATCTGTTCCATAGGGGACATTGATGATTTCTATAAACATATCTTATGAAAAAGATTCTGATGATGGTGGTGATGATTTTTTTTTAATATGAAGGTCCCCTCAAGTTCAGATTTGACTGTTGTCTCATTGACTGGAAATCTAATTCAGCTTACTCTCTTAAGAGAGCTGATTATTTAAGGTTTTACATAAAGACTTGGATACATTCAATAATGTTGGCTTGGATACATTCAATAAAGGTCAGAACACCGTAACCTGTTCTAGCTGTTGTTAATTTAACTAGAATATCTTTATTTATAAATAGGATTTAGATAAAATTCTGATCACAGTGTAGGTCACAGGGTAATCTTTGAAGATGACACATAGCCCTATAGTTCTTTTGCTCACAACTGTATAGCTTCAAGTTAGGGCTTTAAGGCGTTGGCAGAAAAAAGCAAGAAGAAATCCCATTTTTGCAGTTTCCAAATATTCTGTACCATTGAATAACAATGGGGTTTTCAACTCTATGATTTGCAAGAGAAAAAATCCTTAGGTATACAATCTTAACTTTCTAACAAGTAAGCCAATTTTAGTTAAAATCCTCATTTAAAAAAACGGGGAGACAGAAAATTCTGTCTCCTTCCCATTCAGTAATGCTGCTGTTTTACTACTATGGTCCTTAGCTGCTCTCACGAATCATTTTTGAAAGTGCAATCCTGTGTCATAAAAAGGTTGCTGCCTGCTCCTTGTATCAATTTAGGCAACTTCATAGCCAGAAACAATCTCACTAAGTGATGATATTACACCACACTATTCAGTTTATCAAAGGATGGGGAATAACAGGCAACTCTGACTTTCAATAACTATTCATATATGCTCACTTGATGAATTTCCGAGCAAAGGATTTCAGCTTTCCTGTAGCTGCTGCAGCTGCCAATAATAAGTCCAAGCTCTTTCCTGAAAGCATATGGCCCAAGACTCCCAGTAGTCCTTCTGGGGATTTTGAGTGATCAGAATCCATTGTCTGGTATAAAAAGAAATAAAATAAAGATGGTGGATCTAGATGCATAAAACATAGGTATTTGATTAAAAGAAAAATCAGCTTCTAAATCTTTAATAAAATTACCTAGTTATGTGTAACCACACAGGAAGCAAGCACTGGAAAGTGGTATCCAGACCAGACTTTTTTTTCTTTAAAATATTGTAATCTGATATTGTTAATTCTGGGGACTAATTTTATCTTATCTTTGCCTACACTTGAAATATATGAATTTATTATCTTGTTTTTCTCCCCTTAAATTTAAATTTGATAGCCACATTTAGAGGCATTTGGCTAAAAGAATGTTTAAGTGTACATAATTTAATCTTGTATTTTATCATAAGTTATTCCTATACTTAGTTCTGAATTAAGTAAAGAGATATTAAGTGATACCCTGTTTCTCTAACAATACGGCCTCCCCCAATAGGACGTCCCAGCATGTTTTATAGGCATGAAATGAAATTAAGCCCCTCCCCCAAATTAAGGCCTATATTAAAACATGCGAAATGGTGGGGAGAATGGTGGGCGGGGCTTGCCATTAGGAAGTACTTTTGTTGCACACCCGGATATGGTGCTGCCTGCGTTGACCCTGATACGAAGTGCCCCACCAACGCCGAGGTCAACATCCAAGCCGTCCCCGCCCACCCGCCCGCCTGCCCGAAGATGCAAGGGGGGGAATTAAGTCACCCCTGAAAAGACAGCCTAGCCATTTTTTGGGGCTCAAAAAAAAAAAAAAGACCCGGACTTATTATATGAGAAACACGGTATATGCTGGGTAGACAGAATTATTAAAGTTTTCTCTAAAGTGGGAACAGAATTAGAACATAATTTGATTCTGCCTTCATTTATATCATCAGATTCAGGAATCTGAATTGTGTTCGTCTGAACTTCTCACGGTACTGAGCCATAATGTGCTGTAATTATAGTTAAATCCTATGGGAGAACCAAGCCGCTATGGCTTTTCTAACAAGTACTAATCCTATCTTGATATTATTATAAACGGACTATCCAGAATTATAAACTACAGTTTCAAATTGTCATATAATCTGCAGGTGAACTTTGCCAACTAAGTTTTAGCATGCTTATTGAATGGATAAAGTGAAGTTAAATCAATTGCTTCATTCCCAGAAATTGTTAAAATATTTGTGTTTAGAGCTAACTTTACACTTAATACACAACCTAAAGGAACTCTTAACTATCACTTTAGAAAATAATCATGGACTGAGCAATGTATTCCTCACATTAACTAAAACAAACAAACTTTTAATGTAAATTTAAATAATTTTATAAACCATCTAGTATTGTAAAATCATAATTAATCACTTTGTGGTGATATATACTAAACATCAATATAATCCTATTAGACAAAAACTGGTGACTTTTTTTCAGAGAAAAACAGCTTCCCAGGATAGCTGAAACAATTTCTGTAGCTGGAAAACTCTTTTTAGGTTCGGACTCTTTTTAGTCTATTAGACCTACTGTTAATCACAACAACAAATCACATAACAATCCAAAAATAACCCTTTAAAAATTGCATTAAGCTTCTTGAAATACAGCCAAAGAATTGCATGTCCTAGTTATGTTTACTAAGAAACATGCCTGTGTTGAAAATACTTTAATCCATGGAAAACATGCATAGGATCAGCACCAAAACAGGACCTACTTTTAAGATATTGGTCACAGTGGGCTCTGCTCGCAAGATAAGGCCTGGGTTGGGCTGAATGTTAGCATTTTCTGCAGATTTTAAACATGGTGCATGTTCTCGATCAGCAGCCCTGGTTGGGAAAGGAGGAAAGACATACAAGGCTTTATAAGCATGATGCATTTCACACTTCAATGTGTAAGTAAAACTCAACACACTTACTAGTCCATAGGAGTGCTATTCTAAATTTAATACCTTTGTGTTATTAAATTAAGTAAAACTAAGTAAACTAAGTAAAACTCAACATACTTGTTGGTCCATAGTAATGCTATTCTAAATTTAATACCTTTGTGCTTAGCCTTAAGCATGTTTCTACAGTTTTATTAAATGAAACACAAATCATATGACAGATTTAGAATGAGATTCTACACAGAAAGATATTTTATTTGAACTTAAGATGTGCATTTTCATATAATAAATGCCTTCATAGTCTCAAAAGCATGAAGGAAAATGCTACTGGATTAAAACAAAGCAATCTGTTTTCAAGACTTTTCCCCACAAAGAAGAAATATTCAAAAGAACAGATTGTTTTCAAACACTAATATTGCAGTGATTACATGGTCAAGAATATGAGAATACACTAATATTCTTTTATGCACATGCATAAGCAAAATTTCTCAGATAACTTATGTAAATGGCTGAAAATATTTCCTCTTGGGAATTAAAAAATTTGGGGAAAAGTAATTATTTTTGAAAGGCTGAGAAATGGCCCTGGGCTCTGGCAAATCAGACCCAAGCCTACTCTCCACTTCAACTCCAATTCATGATTGAAACTTAATAAAGGGTTAAGGTGAGGGCTAAGGAGACATAATATCTATATTTTTAATGGCCATTTTAATGTTGTCTTTTTACTTGAACTTGGCTCTTGCTGTTTTCATGAAAAGTTTTTCAAACAACCATACCTTTTTGCTATAAGATTATTCATGTTGACTTCAGAGAGCAGACCTTGCTTGCTACATTCCTGGAGGAGGAAGTTTGTGCAGTCACAGCTAGAACAACAGAAAAAAAAACCTGATGTACAAATTTCTGAAGGAACATGGCAAAAGGCAGATGTAAATATCATCTGACTTAACTGCCTCCTGTAATGGTCAATTTTGCACATTGTTCTGAATTTTCTTAAGAAAGTAGCTCAACTTGCTTTAAACAAGGTTATAAGAATGGGTAACTTCAACTGAGATTTAAAAGCCATTGGCAAACATTCCAGATTGTTGGTAAGACAACTATCCTTTTTCCAGTAACCTGTCTTTTGAGGAAAAAATGTGCTGGAAGGGAATTGAGAGAATAACAGCTCCACCCACGTTCAAATTCTAGCTTCATTCACTGCTTGCCTTAGGTTATCAGTAATTTATTTTGAAATGCAGAAAAAAACAGAAAATAAGCTGCCCACCCAAGTCTAAAGGATCAGGTTCACAGGTAAGGAATCCATTTTTATCTCTGAAGTTTTGAATAAGGCATATGTCTTTTTAATCAGATGAGGCTAATGCCACCACTGAAGTTTTAGTCCACCCTGGATGGTGACAGTCTGGTCACAGTTATCTACTTGCTACTAGCACCAATGAATACTTCATTATCTAAGGATCATCTTGTCCCCAAGTGGCCATCTCCCAACCCAGTCATGCCAACAGTTATCATCCTATCCCCAATCTCCCCTTCTGCTGGAAAGTTATTCATGAAATGATGCAGTGGCAGTTCCAGATGAAATGGGACGGTTAGTTGGTGTTGATTGTAACCCCTATCACTTGTCTCATTTCAGGATGTTGTCATTGCTTGAGGGAAGGCAGCCTGTCAGCTCCGGATCCATCTTGATCCAGATGTAGAGCTGCCTGTAGGGCGGAGGATCTGCATGCTGTGGGAATGGGAGAATCGTGAAAAGGGAGGATAGCCACAGCAACATTCTTTTGGCAAGCTCAAGGCCAAGTCACTGGAGCTTAGAGAGGAGTAACTAGACTAGACTCAGAACTGAGATGGATTGGAGAGTGTGACTTGAGGGTCATCAACAGGAACAGGATGTGAGTTTTAGTGTAGGGAGAGGAAAATGCAGGAATTCAGATTCGGGTTTTCCTCAGATGTGCCAACATGACTTCTCTAGTAAGTTCTTATTTGGATGGACTTTGTCTCTCACGGCTGAATCCGGGATAGAAAGTTTGGTTGGAACGCTGACATCCCTTCCAGTCAGGATTCAAACTTGGGCATGAGGCAGAAATTGCATTGGTTGCTCTTGTGGATAACTTGTAGCAAGCAATACATGGATGGGGAGAACATCCCTCTTGGTTCTACTAGACTTGTCAGAAAGTTTCTGATACCATCAATTCTGGAATCATTCCAGGTGAAGTGCAAAACTTAGGAGTCAGCAGTTGAACCACTGAGTAAGTGGTTCTACTTGGTGGACTGCCCAATCTACATGACATCATGGGGAGAATTATCTGTTGGCATTGAAGTATGAAGTATCAACAATACACTAATACTATCTTTCTGTATATTTCTGCTCTGGCCCAAGTAGGAAATTCAGGAGAAGTGCCTGGAAGTTGCTAAGGTTTGATATTTTGTAGAATGACTTTCTTAATATATCTGTAGAATATGAATTTCTGCCTTACCTGGCATTAAATACACTATATATTCATAAGCCTCTCACTCTGATATATAGGTTTGGACTCCAAACTTCCCTTAGATCAGTCCTTCCACCTACAATAGTCTAGTCCCTCTCTCCTTAGTTACTCCTCCCTCCAGAATACCGACCGAGAGGACATATTGTGATTGGTATTTAATGCCCAGTCACATAGCATTATGCATAGCTTGATGCTACAGAACACTACCCTAAGCATCACTCTGAGAGAGTCTGAATTGCAATACATTATAAAGTTTCTGTGGCATTTGTCTGCTCAGGTAAATGATGCAGCAACGTCACAATATATTACTTCAAAGACCATCTCAAAATGATTTCTCTAGAGAGCAGCTGGCCAGAGTGAGTGTGTACGCACTTCTCCTGGGGGAAAAGTTTGCAGAAGGGAACATCTGGAGGAGTAGCAAATCCTCCTCTGATCTCAGGCAGCTGTTGATATTCTGTCTTTTCTAAAATGTATAATGCACAATACTGCCTTTTCAGATGTTAAATAGCGGCACATAGTTCTACACATACCTACTATGCTATTATCTCATTAGCAACCGAAACAATTTTAGTCATTCTTGTTTGCCAATCACAATCCACAATGCTGGGATAAAAAATGTAGGGGTTTGGGGATACAACATAAAATATGCCCTTTTAAGGAATTATGGATACTATCTTTAAGAGATATTTGTAAAAGGCATTTATCTGAACGCAATTATTTCAGAGTATAATTAAAATTTTCAAGATTTGGGAAAATGCTGAAACCCAAACAAAAGATATAACTGTGTCACTTCAACCTTTACAATAGAGGAGATATGCCAAACAGACAAGAAATGGCCTTGGATTGAGAAAAGCAAACTTTGCATAACAAGAAATCTGCCAGGACAAGACAACCTCCCCAAATATAAAAATACAAAAACTAGGAGAAAGCTGTACTAAGCAAAAATATCTAGTTTTTTTTATTCCCTTAAAATTAACCACTTCAGGCAAATCAGCATAAAAAAGAAATAGGATATTGATAATATATTATGAATTAAATAATTTTTCAAAATTACAAAATTATTTTGCAAACTATTTCCAAGATTATTGTAAAGAGTTTACAGTTATTATTCAAAATGATATTGGCCAATAATTTCTTCCTCAAATCAAATCGTCTCCCTCCTTAGTTATTGAAGCTATTACCCTTTTTCCATTTTTTTTTACTTCTTTCCCCTCTGTAAAATAGAGTTCATCATATTTTGTAAAGATTTTAAAAGCACCCTACAAGCATTTCTGGTAAGAAGTCAGTAGCCTTCTGTTCCGGGCATCTTTCCTGTTTGTCCTTTTTTTATATAGTTTTGCAAACTTTTGTTATTGTTATGAATTCATTCGTCTGTTTCTCTTATCTATGGCCCTGCTCTCACATAGGCTTTTCACAGTGTGCCTCAACTACCTGAAAAGAAGTGGCAAATGATCACTAGTGGGATTCAGCTGGTTCACACCGGTTCAGCCAAACCGGTTAATTTTTTTGCATAGTTTGGTTGATCCCACCTCTGGCTGGCCTGCCCTGCACCACCCATCGGGGTTGCCATTCAGGGTGGGGAGGCTGCAGGGGTATGACTGGAAGCCACACTGATCAATTGGGATGCGGCTAATGGACTGGCCATAGAGCAGCTGCCCACCCCTGCAGCCCATTTTTGGCCTGGATGGCCTTCTGCAAAATCCTGCAGCAACTACAATTCCTTCGCTAACCTGCTTTCCAGCTCCATTTTCTGGCATTCAGGGCAACAAAAGAAGACCATGTAAAAAAAGTTCAGTCAGACCTTCCAACTTCGTGAGATCTTTCCCCTCTCCCCAGAAGTTAGAAGGTCTGACTGAAGATTTTTTAAACTTGTGGTCACATGGTCTTCTTTTGTTGCCCCGAATGCCAGAAAATGGAGCTGGAAAGCAGGTTAGTGAGGGAGTGGCAGTTGCTCTGGGGTGGGGTGGGAGTGAGGATTTTGCAATATGATGGTTCTGGGATGGGGTGGAAGTGAGGATTTTGCATTATCATTGCTCATAAGTAAGTAAGAACCAGTAAAAGAGGAATGGAAAAATCCCTATCTGTAGATCAACGTTTTTCAGTCTTGGCAAGTTTAAGATGGACAAACTTCATGCTGCCTTGGGAATTCTGGGAATTGAAGTTCATGCACCTTAAAGTTGCCAAAGTTGAGAAGCACAGATCAACACTAGAGTTTAGGATTTTCCATTCCTGTTTTATTTAGAGTTTGGTGCAATTAAATAAATCAGTTGTGGTTTCCTTAACAAATAGTGATTAAAGTGATACGAACCATTACTGGACTTTTTGTAAGAAACTGAAATTAAAATTTGATCTGGGCTTTGATGATTAGTTATGGGATTATGGAAATAATGTAGATAAATGTTAATCTTAGAGTAAGAGTTTAATATTTTTTTACTTATATCTGTATCAAAGAAAGTTGGAAGTCTTCCTTCTTTTCCTCTTTCTTTCTTACACTTTCACTCTTTTTCTTTCCTAAGCCTTTTCCTTTTTCAGATCTGTTTTTTATTAGTTTATCTCTTAGCTTTGTATTTTTTTGATGTATGAAGGATCAAATACTCAGCCATTATAATTCTACATTCCTTATTTACAGAAATCATATCAAAATTTAGAATAAAATCCACTGGGTGTCAGCTTTGGAAGCCATACTGAGATTCGATGCTTTCACACTGCCACAAACCTGAGAAAGTGGGAGGGGGGTGGATTCAATTGAGTAGCTCTAAGTAGACAAAATAAAATTCTTTTGTTAGTTCAAGGTCATTGAGTATGGCTCAGGAGGAAATAAGGATCTTACTTTTGGATGGATCATGACTGGGCGATGTGATGCGATGACGGCCAAGGGGGGATGGATTTGTAGTTTGGGAAATTGTATGAAGCCTGGAAACTTTCAGATTCGGGATCCCACAGATTTGCCAGTTTACTATCCTAATAAAGGTAGTTTTGAGATATGTTTGTCGCGGAGTTATTGATTGGAATGGAGGTTTGCTGGAACGCTGACACTGGGGGTCATCTTATATAAGGCAGGCTGTGAGTCCCTCTAACCAAAAAGTGTTTCTCGATAGAAGAGAATATTTGTAGCTCAGGGTTGAACTGTGGAATCCTTGGTGCTCTCTGAGCCTGATGGTTTTCTTGCAGATGTTTCACTACCAAATTAGGTAACATCATCAGTACTAAAAGGAAATGGAGTTTGCTCTTATTTTCATATGCTAGTGGCTTACCCTATCAGTGTTAATCAGTTGTTTCACAAACAGTGTTTTGATTGGTGCTGGGTCTCTACAGCCTTAGGCAAAGAAAGGCTATTCTGCATCCCACCCTCAAATTTTCTTTAAAATACAGAGTTTCCCAGCATTCCTTTAGAAATCATCAACATGCATTGAAATTAAAGGACAAGGAGAACTCAGAGTACTACTTAATCTGGAATATCTGGTATTAATGGTTAGACAGTAAAACAGGATAAAGAAAGGTCAAAAAAGGAAATAAAAATGGTATACTAGTATATAGGTAGGAAAAAGGAGAATTTGTAGAAAAGGAGGAACTGTTAGAAAAATGGAGACTTAATTAAATATCTATATTCGGATTCATAAATATCAATATAGAAATACATATAATGAACTAGTAAAAATGCGTACTCCATTTTCCCGCATGCTTACGGAATGTTAAAATGTAATACATAAGATTATAATTACTCCTGACATGTATGTATGTATGTATGTTATTCAACTTTGTTCGGGTATTTTCCCACGTCATTATAGTTGTGCATTTAAAGTTGTAGCAACGTTTCAGCAGAATCTCATCTGTCATCATCAGGCTTCTGAATTGTGTTCGTCTGTGAGTCAGGCTTTCACAGCCGTTTCTGTTTTAAATTTGGTGCTAGCCTACACTGTGCCAGAATGTTTTTTTCTTCATCCTGATTGGTTGGGAGTCTTGGTCTGTGTTTATTGGTCTTGGAGTTTGCTGTGTTCTGCTTGCAATATCTTCTGTCTGTTTTGTGGCTTTTTTTGTCTTGATTGGCTGGCAACATTGTGTTCCTATATTGGAGGCTTTTAGTGCGGCTTTGCTCCGAGTAAACAGACAGCTATCATTTATTAGGAAGCTAGGTTTCATCTGGGTGCCTGGTTGGGGTGTTTATTTATTTTCTGATGATTTCAAAGGTCTCTTTTATCGGGACTTGAGTGAATAGTGAAACCACGTCGAAACTTACAACCAGATCTTCTTGTTCCATGTGTAGATCTTTGATCATTTTCAAGAAGTGATATGAGTTTTGTACATGTGAAGCTGCTGCTTCAGCATGGGGCTGTAGCTGCTTTGCTAAGTGTTTAGCTAGGTTTTGTAGTGGTGCTCCTCTGGAGCTGACTATGGGTCTGAGAGCCTTCTTTGTGTATTTTTGGGAGGCCGTATAGTTTGGGGAATCTGGAAGATTTTTCTCTTGGGATGATCATCTGTTGGAAGCCTGCACTCACAAACAAAAAAAATCTCCACACCACAAGCCAGGCAAACACCTGGGCACAAACAGACTCCCCCTGATACCTCCAGCTCAAACATACCTCAACCAGGCACCCAGATGAAACCCAGCTTCCTAAAAAATGATAGCCGTTTGTTTACTCGGAGCCAAGCCACAATAAAAGCCTCCAATATAGGAAACACAATGTTGCCAGTCAATCAAGACAAAAAATGCTACAAAACAGACAGAAGATATTAGAAACACCAATGAAGCAGAACACAGCAAACTCCAAGATCAATAAACACAGACTAAGACTCCCAACCAATCAGGATGAAGAAAAAAACATTCTGGCACAGCAATAGGCTGCCCCAAATTTAAAACTGAAACAACTGTGGGGGCCTGACTCACAGACAGACACAACAGAGAAGCCTGAAGATGGCAGATGAGATTCTGCCGAAACGTTGCTACAACTTTAAAAGCACAACTAAAATGATGTGGGAAAATACCCAAACAAAGCTGAATAACATACATACATACATACACACACACACACACACACACACACACACATGTATATGTTTTCTTAAGTTTTTGTGGGTACTTACATGTATGGTATTTCAGCTTTGTTCGGGTATTTTCTCACATCATTACAGTTGTGCTTTTAAAGTTTTAACGTTTCGGCAGAATCTCATCTGCCATCATTTGGCTTCTGTATTGTGCTCCTTAATCTTGCATTTTTTCCTATCTGGCTACCTCTTTTCTCAGTAAAGTAATGGGTATTCGCTTATTCTTAAAAACTAAAGCCCAGGTGAATGTATGGCCAATATTTTGCCGGTCAGATTTGCCATATTCCTGGTAGCACTGGAGACTTATAGTCATAGAAACCGAAATTCTAATTACAGGTAGTTCTTGAGTTACGAATGTACTGGAGCCTACCCATTCCATTTGTACCTCAAGGATTCATGGGAGTGAATCTCGTGCCTTGAATGAGATAACTCCCTGCTTTCGCCCACGCATTCGCTAATTTAATGCATTGGTGAATGTGTGGTTTCTTAAGTGCACATGAAGTATTTCAGGGTAGGGAAGGCCATGGGGGGGTGGGGGGTGGGTAATGATGGAACAGGCCAAGGCCTCCCCAACCCACTAAGAAACATCATGCTTCCCACTCCCTGCCACATCTCTAACCTTGCAAAGATCTGTCTGATCTCTGTTTCAGGTTTTTTCCCTTTGAAGGAAAGTCAGTGGAAGATCCTGGACATGAAAAGTGTTTGAGGCATCTGTCTCTTACTTCTTCCCGCCTCCCCTAACTTTTTTCCACCATCAGGACACTTTTCACCCAGATGGAGACCTGACAGAAACTGGAAGTTTCATCTGTGTGCAAATGGGGCCTTTGAAAATGGAGGGATTTGCTCCATTTTCAAAAGCCTCATAGACACCCGTGGGGTGTTTCAAAACAGAGCAAATTCCTGTTTTCAAAGGCCCCATTTGCACACAGATGAAGCTTCCAGTCTCTGTCAGGTCTCTGTCTGGGCAAAAAGTGTCCCAGTGGTGACAGAAAGCAGTTGGAGGGAGGAGCAAGAGACAAGCAGCACAAAAACATTTCGCGCTGAGAATGGAAGTTTCTGGGGTCCATGATCTCGCGAGAGTTCAGGCACCCAGTCTCTGCAAAAGAGAATGGGTGTCTGAACCCACATATAACAGGATCCAGGAACTTCCATCAACTCTCCTCTCCCTCAAAAACAAAGAAAGCACGGCAAAGAGGAAACAGATCTTATAAGGTAAGTGAGTCTGGCGCAGCAGGATGGGAGAGAGAAGCAGTTGTGGGGGGAGGAGATGGGAGGAATAGCGTGAATGTTGCAGACCTCTGCAGACGTCTGTAAGGGCGAACAATTGTTGTGGTGCTGCAACATTTGTAATTTTGGGACTTGCTCATAAACACTAGGGGCGCTTATCTCGTAACTTTGAATGGGCGCTAAATGAACACTCATAACCCGGGGATTAACTGTAGAAAATTCTACATCTTCTATGTGTGATGTTACCACGAAAGGAACATACTTGCAGCGTTGATCAGCTTTATCCAGGAGAGGTGTCAGCTTCAGTAGGAATTCAAAGGCACAATTCACATCTTCTGTGAAATCCTGCAACAGCACAACAGTACAGTATCTTTTCCCTTAGATCTTTAAAAATCTACAAGTTGAGCACTGGTAACTCTACCCCTAATTTGTTATAAATTTAAGCTGAGACAGCGCATATCAATAATACCGTTGAATATTTTAGAGTAACTGGAATGTTTAATGAGTTTAAAAAATAATTATTTCCCATTTGATACTCTGATAAACTTTTTCTGTTTCTGTTTGCAGTGTGCAGAATGAAATTTTATAAAGTGGTTGCTTCTTTTCCCCTACCTTTGTATGTGGTAAACTGTTATCTATATTTTATGCAATTATCTTGGATTAAAAAATGATAGCTGCTTTGGGAAAGACACTCTTTAATTTTTTCCAGCTTTCAATGGAAATTAATTATGAAGGGTAGGGTGGGTTTGTGTGGGTTTCGAGGAGGAAGAGAAGCAGAAGTAGCAGCCAATTGTAATGATTTCCAATTTCAAAAGGGAAGATCTTAAGAAGTCAAATAAAAGCTGTTAATGAGTATTTGATTTTCTTTTAATTTTCTTAAAAAGTTCACCATAAGACCTCCTAAAATAAAAATAAACATAAAGATTCAAATCCCAAGTCAGTCACAAACTCACTGTTAAGTTTCTTTTTTGTTCTAATAATCAAACTGATAATCAAAACTATACTGCTCATTAATATAGGGACTTTACTCTTCACAGTCACTGACATGGGCACTTTCACATCTTACATGATCATCACTAGCTTAATGAATAATTTTCATTATGGTCGATTTGTTTCTGTTACCCATAATTTAAAAAAGCAAATATAGGAAACAAAACAGAACATTAAAATAATGCTCAAATGTCACTCTGGTATATTTTTTACCTTTTCTCCTAGAGAATACTTTTTCAGTTTCACCAAAACTTGTGGTATCTAAAAAGAAAAAAGAATAAAATTAACCACTTAGGAATTTTGTTCTCAGTCTTTTCTCCTATGTCCTCCTAACAATACAAATATCTTTATGTCCATCTGACATTGTTTCTTCCATATAAATCTATTCCCATTCCTCCTATAAACATTGGTTCATTTTTCAAGATTCTCCTCCAAGCAATTGTATTTAAAATTGCAATTAAAAAGATAAAAATTAAAATAAACTAGAAAGAATAAAAAATAGAAAGTACAGAAAGCAAAAATAGTAAGCAAAATAAAAGACAAAGAAAAAATAATATAGTAAGGAATTTCATAATTTCTCTCAGGATAAATCACTTTTGGATATTGTTTGTTAACTGCTATTGATAACAGTATTAGGAAACCCTCAGTCGACAGATTTTATCGCACTGGGTGAATTTCCTTCAATACTCAGAAAAAGAAGTTTTAAATACAAGTTTAAAGACTTACTAAATATTTTAGAGTAAAGAGTGAAAGAGTGATTAGAACTTTGATTCTGGAAAGTTACAACTGGACTAAAGATCCAAATGGATTTGAAATAAGATTTTGGAATTAATTGGAATAATCCTTCCTTTGGGAAAATGCTCATTATCCATTGCATCACCAGTGGGTCAAAAAACGATTGAGGGGATGCTGAGCACAGAAAAAAACAAGTAACGTTTTCAATATGCAAGCAATGCAAACAACGTTGTTAGCCATCCAGGAAATAATGCTAAAAATGCAGGAAACAATGACGAAAACTCATACAGAACTGAAGACAGAGATGGGAGGGATGAAGGGAGATATCCACAAACTGGATGAAAAAACAGGTACAACCCAGCAGTCAATAGAAAAGATTGAGAAAAAATAAATATAGAAGTCAAAGCAGAACAATCGGAAAAGAAGCTGGAAGTGATGGATGGGAATGTAATGATGAAGAATAAAGTTCTGGTGGTCTCGATAATACATCTAGAAATGGAACGCGCTGCGTTCTATTTGAGATTCCACAACATACCAGAAACTAAAGATGAAGACCTAGGAGCTATAATGTCACAATTGATAGCAGAAGCATTGCAGAGTGATTGGCAAGAAAATTGTAAATGAACTTGATGAGGTCTATAGAATTCATATGAATTACGCGAGGACTACCGAGAGAGATGCATATAAGGTTTGCAAGAAAGAATGTGAAACATATCATATACAAGATTACAAAAGATGAGCCGATGACATATAGAGATAAAGAAATTGTGACCTTGAAACAGATCCCGAGGCAAGTGAGGGAACTAAGGAAGGATTATAGATTCCTAGCAGCATTTCTGAATAAACAAAATATCTGGTTCAGATGGTTGGTCCCGGAAGGAATGCAGGTTACTTGGCAAGAAAAAAGAATTAGAATTGACAGTATTGATAAGGCGCAAGCATTATATGAGCAGATGATGGGATCAGAAGAAGAAACGAGTAGTAAGGAAGAGTTGGAAAGCAGAAGCCAAGACGACCAGCAACAGGAGGTACAAGAAGTGGAACAAGAAGAAAAAGACAAAGAAGAGAGAGAACAACCAAGAAGAGGATTAAGAACAAGACCACAAAGAGAAGCAAGAGTTAATACAAGACTAAGACAGATCTATAATTAGCAAAATGGAAGAAGAGATTAAACTAATTTCTATTAATATTAATGGATTGAATTCTCCAGCTAAGAGGAAGCAAACTCTAGTTAATTTAGCAAAACAAAATGTTGACATTGTATGCCTACAGGAGGTATATATCCAAAAACAGCACATTAGATGTATAGATCAGGAGTCTCCAACCTTGGCCACTTTGCTGGCTGAGAAATTCTGGGAGCTGAAGTCCACGAGTCTTTTTTTTTTAAATAAATTTTATTAAGTTTCCAAATTTTAAAAATATAAAACTTGTGAAGTCCATGAGTCTTAAAATAGCAAAGGTTGGGGACCCCTGATCTAGATTACCCTAAACTAAGTGTATTGTATGCAGCATTGGCGGATGAAAAAAGAGGGGTGGTAATGTGCATTAAGAAAGGGATAATTGCCAGACAAATTTATGCAGAAGAATAGGGTAGAATTTTAATTATAGAACTTAACATTCAACAAAAACAAATATTACTGGTGGGGATATATGCCCCCAATGATAACCAAAAAGAGTTTTATAACGAATTGTATGAGAAAATAATAGAAACAAGACACAAAAATATTTGATTAGTAGGGGATTTTAATGCCATTGTGGACACTGAAAAAGATTATATCAGTAAAGAACAATCAAGAAAAATCAAGAAAAAAAAAGAAAACCTTACCAAAACCATTCTTCGAACTAATGAAAGAAACTAATTTGGAAGACGTATACTAAAAAAAAAAACCCAAATTATAATGATTATACATATTATTCCAGCCCACTCAAGTTTTGATCGAGAATTGACATGATGTGGATGAATGAAGCAATTGAAAAAGATAGCCTTACTGTAGAAATAATGCCCAATATATGGGCTGACTATAACCCTTTGAAAATCATCTGGAAAGGACAAAAGAAAAGGAAAATGAGATGATCACTAAACTCTCAAATCTTGAAAGAAAAAGAATACAATAAAAAAATAAAAAAATGAATTGGAAATATTTTTAAGATAAATTTGAAACATCATACTACCCTGCAGAACTTATGGAATACTACGAAGGCGCATGTGAGAGGAATCACAATAGCGTATACAGTTAAGAAAAACAAGGAAAAATGGAAACAACAAAATGAATTGCAGGGTAAGATTAAAAAAATACAAATGTGAACTTCAAAAAGACCCCAAAAACACAGAAGCGAAGATGGAAATTATGATGGCTAGACATAAACTAAATTTGATGTTTCTAGAAGAAAGAGCACAAAATTTAAAATTTGTAAGGCAGAACTTTCTTGAATCTGCAAATAAGCCTGGTAGACGGTTGTCTCATAAGTTAAAGATAGAGAAGGAAAAAAGATTAATTCAACAATTTAAGGATAAGGAAGGAAATTTATGTCATCAGATGGAGGGGGAAAAATTGTGCAAAGTTATTTTGGGGAGCTGTATAAACAAGAAGAAATTACCAGGGGAAACATAATACAATATTTAGAGGAAAACGGTTTAGGTTCTATTTCTGAAGAAAAAGGAGAGTTATTAAACAAAGTAATAACCCCAGCAGAGTTGAAAAAAGCAATACAAAAACAGAAAAATAATAAAACCCCAGGACCGGATGGTCTTCCTAGTGAGTTATACAAAATCATGTATGAAATATTCAAACTAATGTTGTTGGAAATATATAATGAGGCATTGTTAGAAGCTAGACTTCCGAAGTCCTGGTCTGAGGCATTTATTACCTTAATTCCAAAAGAAGGTCCCGACCAACAATTAATTCAAAATTATAGATCAATCTCGTTGTTGAACACGAATTATAAAATATTTATGACAATTCTAGCAGAAAGAATAAAACAAATATTGAGCGAAATTATATACCCTGATCAGAACAACTTTTTACCAAATAGACAAATTAGGAATAATATTAGAACAGTGTTAAACGCTATAGAATACTATGAAACTACCTGAAAAGCAAGCAGCATTAATATTTTTAGATGCACAAAAAGCCTTCGATAATCTCAATTGGCAGTTGCTTTACAACAAATTAAAAAAATGAATTTCGGCACCAATATAGAAAAAACATTACAAGCAATATATTCTAATCAAAGGGCAAGTATATTACTAAACGGAGACCGTACAGATGATTTCAAGATAGCCAAAGGAGTGAGATATAAGGGTGCCCCCATCTTCATTTTGTCTTTGGAAGTGTTTCTAGCCACAACCAAACAAAACTCAGAAATAAAGGGGATTAAAATCAGAAATGAAGAATACAAGGTCCAAGCATTTGCAGACGACCTAGTATGCATAGTAGAGGACCCATTAGATACCAGACCTATATAAACAAGAACAAAGCTAAAATGATAGTTAAAAATTGCACTACAAAACAAAAAACAGAAATAGAAAGTAAAATGGGATTACAGATTGCAAAAAAGGTGAAATAGTTAGGAACATGGTTATCTTCTAGATGTTCACCAATTAAAGATGATAATTATATTAAATTAGTAAAACAAATTAGGAAAGAATTGGAATCATGGGGAAAACTACAATTATTTTTATTAGGGAGAATCATAAAAATGAGACTTCACGGAAATTAATGTATTTATTTCAAATGATCCTAATAAAACAGGGGGGAAATTTCTTTACTGAATTAAACAAAATGATAACTAAATTTGTCTGGCTGGGCAAGAAACCACGTATTAAATTAAAGATGTTACAGGATAGTAGGAGCAGATGTGGTTTTGGATTACCAGAGTGGGAGCTCTATTATCAGGCAGCAGTATTAAATTGGATAAAAGATTGGGTTAAGCTAGAAGATAAGAGAATTTTAACACTAGAAGCCATGATAGGTCATGATAAGTTGGCATGCATTTTTATGGGAGAAAAAACTTTAATTGACACCAAATAAGAGATTCACTTATTCAGACATGGAGGAAGATAAAGAAACATTATATGAAGATACCCTGTAGGCTATCAACCATGGAGGCCATAATCCATCCGAACAGACTAGATATAAGAAAAATGGTAAATTATAATGAATTATTAGATAATCAAGGAAAATTAAAGTCGAATCAAGAACTCAGAGAACAAAGAAACATAACTGATTGGTGATATTTACAAATTCAAAATAGATATTAAAAAGATCTAGAAGAATCTGGATTTGACAAAGGGAAAAATCAGTTAGACAAAATTCTGGTTGGATTAGAACAAAAAATTATATGTAAAGCATACAGATACTTATTGGAATTTAAAATGGAAGAAAAAATTGCAAAGAGCACCATGATAGCATTGGCTCAGAACTTTGGATATAACATCAATTTAGAAGAATGAGAGAAACTATGGAGTACAAATTACAAATTAATGACATACACAGCATATAAAGAAAATTTAGTATAAAATGTTTTACCAGTGGCATTTGGCACCAACAAGATTGGCTAAGATATATCCCAACACAAGTCCAAAATGTTGGAAATGTCAACAAATAGATGGTACCTTCTATCATATGTGGTGGCTATGTCCTGAGACCAAGAACTATTGGATTAAAATTAAAAATTGGATGCAGGAAATTACTGGATATCAAACTGAACCTAAACCGGAACTCTTCCTATTAGGAATAATCAAGGATCAATACCCAAGAGAGATAAAATATATTATTTTACACACGGTAGCCAGGATAGCTTTTGCACAAATGTGGAAAGGACCTAACATCCATTCAGAGGACTTAATTCTGCATAAAATATTGGAATGTGCAGGAATGGATATGCTTACGCTAGAAATGAAAGAGAAGGAAAACTCTGAATATTACTCAATTTGGCATAAATGGTACGAATGGTTAGAGAATAGATACAAGAAATAAGAAGAAAAGATTAGTATAATTAATATAAGAGACCTTAAGAGAATGATATGGAGATATATAAAATATATAAATATATAAGATAGAGATAACTTTGATAGCGATAAAAATTATTGGTTGATGTATATAAAATACAAGATGATTTATAAGATGACTATATCCGTCGATGTCTAAACGCTGACATAAATATGAATATGATTTGTATTGGTGGAAAATAGAATAAAAATCTATTTTTAAAAAAACCTTATTGATAAATAAAAAGGTTTATTTATTTAAAAAAAGAAAGTAAAAAGAAGAAATATCAAATTGATTCATGTGATCATGGTTAAAATAGATACATTGTTCTCTTTAGTAACCCTAAATGGACTTTTGCTGATCAAGACTAAAATAAAAGATACCTTTTTTTCTTCATCAAATGTATATGCTGCCTGGCTCCCAGCAACTCTGGGTGATTACAAATTATTAAAAGTATTTAAAACAAGAAAACAACAATGGTAATAAATGAAGAGTAAAGGTGGCAAAATGACAAAACCAGATGGGGAACAAAGAAAACAATGTACACAATCTAAAGATCTCTTCGGCCACTCACCAAAGGCCTGGGGAAAATTACAATACAATGTTACAATTTTGTGACATTAAAGTAGCTCAGCTCAGGAGAATTTCAACAAGAGCTCTCTCTATTGTACGCCATGCAATTGTAAATGTCTATATTCTTGGAATAAATTTTTCTGATATGATGGCGATAGAAAAGCCAGATTTAATATCTTTGCTTAGCTATGACATTGGCTGAATATGAATAAGCATTTGAAGACACAGCAATGACATTGTGAAGAAGATCCAAAAAAATAAAGGAAAGCTTTGATATCTTTAATCTGATTTTCATGCAGTTTCACAAGTTAACTGTCCTAGCTTTCTATTCCATAATATTCCAATTTGTCTACAGGCTGTGCCTGTGTATATCTGTTTTGTCTTTTTCATGCTTAATGTATTCATTTCTGCATGGACAATTGGATACATGATGTCCTTGAGCTGCAGTAGTGATTTACTGAACAAGCTGGGAATGTTAAGTTGTAATTTGTTGTGTCTCTTTTGGGGAATCTAGTAGCGTCATGGTGTGTTTACCAAGAAAGCCAGGAAGAAGAAAGACATAACCATCTGGCTTATGTTTATATTATAAAAAATATTATGCAGCTAAATGCAGACGTCTCCATACTCTACCAAAAGGCACCAGCCCAGAAGAAAGACTAAAGAATAACCTGGACTTCAGGTCACTAATATGGCAATGAATGTCACCAGCTACACAGAGAAAGAATAGATCTGAAAGCTTGTATTTATGAAGAGTTGAAATCAAGAATTAACATGGTTGCAGTTTTCTGCCAGAATTTATGTCATAGTATCTGAGGGTAGGTTTCCCCCACGGATCAGCTATGTCTGCAAATATCCTTATACTTTAAAAACAACATCTAATCTTTGGTATACTGCTCCCAGGAGCAGCTGATCCTGACCAATGTCCCCGGAACAGTTTGACCTGGAGTTGTCAAGAGAAGTAAACAATTTCCCTTATGTTGGGGAATTCATGCCACTGGTGAATAGCCAAAAAACAGCCAAAATAAGTAAGATAATCCCATGTTCTCCCTTCTTTATATCATCCTCTTTTTCCCTTATCTTTCTGCTCCCACAAACTGGTTCCCTTCACAGGGAACCAAAATATATATCTTTTGTCAGACACTTGACAGGCTACTTGAGGTGAATTTTTAAATTCCCACCGAAGGCCATAGGAAATCAAAGTAAGGACCCTCCTGGTTTAGAAGCCAGCACTGAAGGGTCGTGTGCTTGAGCCAATTCTCCATTTTTGTTCTTATTCCCCAAAAAGTAACTTTTTTCAATTGCAGAAAAAGCAAAAAACAAACTTACAAAGGCATCCATAGTTCATACAGAAAACTAAAGAGCCATCTAAATACATTCCTGACACTGCTATAATTCTACAATTATTTTTTTTCTGCACTCCACAATGAAAAAAAGTAACTAACCAAAGAAAAATGTACATAGGTCCATAGCTCAATGAGCGTGAATGGATTGAAATGCAAAAAAGATTCACTGGCTTGTGCAATGCCAGAGAATGTAAGAAAACTTGCAGATGTAGAAAATGCAAAGTGTTTGCTTTTTCTACATCTTCTGTTGAAAAAGATATTTTTTAAAGGAGTAACACAGATTTTAAAAAGAGTTCATATTAAATTCCTTTGGTTCACCTAAATTATACCACTGGAATAAACAAAGACAAGTGACTAAACAATTCTATTAGGAGTGAAAAAAACTGCTTTGTATCACTTGAGACAATTGGTCTGTCCAATTTGAATTTGCTTGTAATAAATACAAATTTCATAAATATTTTTTTTTGCAGTTCCGTATGTGGAAATGTCAGGAATTGAACCAAGGACTTCTTGCGCATAGTCTCCTGCTGAGATATTGTTTTCTTTGATCTTTTTTTGAAAGCCCAAATGTTTATCGTGAACAGCCTTCCGGTCAGAATCCTACTGAAAGCACCAAAGCCCAGCTGTCTTTCCCTGACATTTAGGCTTACCTTAAGGAAAGTGAAGGCTGTCCATTTCAGCTCTTCTGTCCCTTCAGGAGATTCAATCAATCCCACAAAACAGGCTTTCCAGATCTCCAGAATAAAGAGTGGGGATGGGATACGCTAACCAATAGTAGGGGAAAAAACATCCAGAAAACTTCAGGTTCTGATCAAAAGGAAAATACTTATAATACAAAACGACCTTTTCTAGAAATTCCATTTTACCCAAAGTGTGTGATTCCTGCTCTCTCAAAATGCTTCCTGCTGCCAAGAACTCAAAAATTACTTGGTAGCCAATGTTATACAACAGAGTTTCTGAAGAGAAGCATCTTTTTTTTTTATTAAGCCAATTATGCATCCTTCATTCCACAGAAAATGGAAAAGAAAAACTCTACGGCAGGTCTCCAAACTCCGTGGGCTGATGGGCATGTTTGAAATTTTAGGATGTCGTCAATGCTATGCTTGCAAAAAAGGTAAGGAAAAGGTTTACCATTTAAAAAAAAACAGCTGAAATGGTAAACCACTACTCCCAAAAAGAAGAGAGAAAACATGGAACCTTAAGAGAATCAACAGTATGTAGTAGCCAAGGGTCTCATACCAGGAATCCTAATTTTCTGGAAGGAAAGTAACTTGAAAAAAATGGAAGATCAAGTATCTAATACCTCTCCATTTCTATTACTGGAAAGGAGATTCTGTGTCTGAGATACCAGATATGGAGACATAAAGAGATATATGATTGTGTCATGGTCTTATTCACCAGCCTATCCACCAAGAAATTCATTAAATAATTCCTTGTATATCACTGTAGCCCAGGGTAGGATTCAAGTAATTTAACAACCGTTTATTCCTATGGACTGGCTAGGTGGGGAGGACGGGCGGGCGAGGTCATGTGACTGCATGGGAGTGGCTAACTCGACATCACTCACAGCAAGGTGGGGCAGCGCAGGTGGGCTGAGGCTGCAGAGACAGGGTGATTTCCTATGTACCATTCCAAGCCCCTTTCCCTCCTTCTTAGGCTGACGAAATAAAAGCCCGTCTAAAGATCGCGACAGCCTGCTGAGCATGCCTGACACATGCTGGCAAAAGGAGGCTAAGGGAAAGCAAAAGAGAAGGGACGATGGAAACACCCCGTTTTCCGCCTCCATTGGGCTGTCTGTGCCACACTGGATAGGGATGGGGAGGTGGGGGGGAAGAAGCAAAAAGCCCACTCGATCAGTACTCCCCAGCCCGACAGTGAATCTCTCTTCCAGCTCTCCCGGTTCAGGCATCGGGAGTTTGAGGAGAGATTGTGCACCCTAAAGTCCATCTGCTGCTCCTCCAAGTCCTGCTGGTTGCAGCCGACCATCCAAACCCCAGAGGCCACAGTGGGCTTGTTAAGGCACGCAATATACTGCCGCTAAGCTTCTGCATTCCCCACACGAGCACTGGAAGCCCAGTACTCCTTCCCTGCCCAGTCAGCCTGTGTTCCTCTCTCGCTCCAGGCACTGATTCCTCCAGCACCCCACATGTGCAACCCCCCAAATTTTTAAGAATTAGAGATGCATATGATCTCTGGCTCCCTCTAGGACCAGCCTTGGAAAAGCCCGCCTCCTGCCCCCTCCTACGATCAGACTCCCTTTCTTCCAGTGCTCGTGCAGGGAACCCAGGAGCTTAGGGGCAGCATATGGGGAGGAAGGAGCTCGGAATGGCACATAAGAAATCTCCCTGTCTCTACAGCATGTATTGTTTGCCAGCAGGCAGGCATTGTGAAGGCGGAAGGTAAGCGGGCTGGGCCACGGGTGCCACGTGGGAGGCAGCAGGGCAAGGAGCAAAGGAAGGTTCACCAGGCAGAGATCAGCTGGGCTTCGTGATAGAGGCAAGGGAACCAGAGGCGAGTGGCATAGGTGGGTGAGGTGAGATAAGGACTGGGAGGGGAGGGGAGGGGCAGGCAGGGTGGGTGGGTTTGGCCAGCCAGAGGTACAATTAGCCGGTTCCCCGAACTGCGCAAAAATTTAACAACCGGTTCACTTGAACTGGTCCAAACTGGCTGAATCCCACCTCTGCCGTAGCCCCATTCAAAAAGGTGGGTTGCTCTAGTCTAGATAGTTATTACATAAGTAAAATAATATTGGGCTGTACCAGCTCGGAATGAATACTGGTAAAATGCCCTAGCTTGATATTCCATCATATACTGCAAATAGAAGTTCTGCAAATAGAAGACTATGGCTAGATCATATATCTGGCTATCCACAGATTTAGCTGCTGTGTATTGTTGAACAAAATGAAACAACAGGCTCACACACGATGATAAGCCATTTGGTTGGAGTCAACACACACTACATCAGGCCTGTCAACCAGGAGGCCTGCACAGGCCATGCTCACCCAGCTCTGCAAAGGCAAGAAACATCGCAATATGTCACGATACAGCCCGCGATGTGAGCATGTTTGACAACCCTGTACTACATCAATCAATCAACATGAATATGCATGTTGTATGAACTTACTTTTTTATCAGGAGATTCTAGCCAAGTCTACTCAACATGCCAAACATAGATGCCTTTTTTTTTATTAGAGATAATATTTTACTGATAGTTGAAAATATAGTTGAATTCTAGTTAATTGAACTCTACCATACTTTTTCTATAGAAGACCAAACAAAAAAATAAGAACAGTGATAATGAGATTTCCCTATATGATCCATCCATACCTGCATCCTTTTCACCATCATCAGTTGTTCGACTAAAGGCTGCGGTTCTCCAGTCAAATTCATGGTTCCTTCTAGCAGCACCACAGCATGTATGGTGGGGAAGCCTGTTTTGTTTAGCTGTTCTGAATGAATTGAGAGCATGGTAGGGATACTGTACAGAGAATTGTGACATAAAGAAAGAAAAGACCAATTTAACTTTACTTGCATATGGAGAAGAAAACTGTTTATTCCTTAACCTGAGACTGTTGTTTGCTCACCTTTTGACAAGATTAATGCACTCTTCCAATTGATTCCGCAACTGAATGTTGTTAATATGTCCTACATTGTCTCCCAATTTGGCAAGGGACTGTTCAATTGCACTCCAGGAAGCTAAACATAAAGGTTACATTTTAATCATACAGTTTGTCCAATAGCCCAAAATAAATCTCATTTATTTTTCTTCTGGATATAGATATAGTATATAGATATAGTATTATCTATATTCTTATATAGAGATAGAGATAAAGATAGAGATAGACAGACAGACAGACAGACAGACAGTTTCTCATACAAAAGCAGTTAGAAAATGACTTGAAATTTGGCAGACTGCAACCTGGGCAGAAAAAAGGCTCAGTATTAAGCATGAACCTTATTAAATATGTTTATTGCTCATATCCATGAATAGTGATGAAAAGGATCAGAGACAAGGATAACACCTCCAGTCTTCTTGGTTTTACTAACAACCTCACCTATTTGCAGGCATATGCAATTTTACTGGATTGGAAAGAAGCGTATAAACATCTGTTCTATATCAATTCAGTCTACTCATCTGCAGTTGCTATCCAAAGTCCTAACTTCATCTTAATCTAACGAAGCATGTGGACCTAGATTAAGTGTGCTATTGCTTCCTTGAGTTTCAGGGAAGGGATGAGAATAATTGTTATGCTTATAAAGTTTTGTGAATTCACCACCCAAAACACCAAAAAATTAAGGATAGCTAAGAAACGTATGCTGTTTTAAGTCTTATAAAGAATTCCAACAAAATATTTCTATCATCAATTTAATTCAAGGTGTACAAGTGAGTTTGAAGCCTAAAGACTAAATGTTGTGTACAAAAATCTGCATTATGTTGCTCTTTCCAAAATTTTAAAAAATATATCTCCCAAATGAACACTGGCCACATACATGTATCTTCCAGCTTGGCGATATGAATCAGGGCCCTATTTTTGGTGCTCCCCAGGATTTTCACCAGACGATCCAAGCACATGTTAAGCTGGTTCTCTGCAGCCCCCTGTTCCAGCAATTCTTTCAGCTTTTCTGTATAGAAGGCAGCACATCGCAGCATCCAAATGAGAACACTCATCAGGGCACGACAGAGGCCAATACATTCTTCTGCCTTACCATGGCAGCTGCAAGGGGAGTAAGGAAGGGACAAAATAAATCATCTCTAGCAAAAAGACGATATTGCTTGTCCCACATACATTTACTGCAGAATTTCCATGATCTTCAGAAACATAAATGCAATCCTAGCTTCTATGGAGGGTGGTGGGAGAAATGCCAAATCTGACAAAAAGTATCAGAGAAATATTTTCCCTACTTGAATATGGGTATGATGCAAAGAAAGAAAAAAGATATGAGACAATAGGAAGAGGAACCTGAAAAAAAAAGCTCTGGCTCTCATCATTATTCAACTGTCATGGTGGCCAGATAAATCCCAACTGTGAAGGAGAAAAGACAGATGAAAGCTCCAACGCAACCTTCTTTCTACTTGCCTGCCTACTACGACTTCCCAGTTTCATAGCCACTGCCCATTCTTAAAAGGTCATATTGCTGCATTAGGTCTACTGGCTATTGAGTCCAATCAGGTTTAGCCATGGACATACTTTCCTGTAGCTACACCTCAGATGTAGTTTAGCAAGAGTAAATTCCCTTTATGGAAATGATGAACCCAATAGTGAAAGCAGTAGAGCAAAATGGTGTAAGAGTATATGCAGCAACACTATGTTCAACACAGCGGCTTAAGCCATAAAGACCTGTAAGTACCCTACTATGAGAATAACTTGCCAATTAGGAAATACCCATTTCAAATCTTATTTCTGTGGTGAAATTGCATGAGTGCTTAATCTCAGCCTTCCATCTGCAATGTTAGCATGGGATTGCTACAGCATAGATGTAATCTGAATACCCAAAATATGGTATAATGCAAAATGTTATTATTTTGATTTTTCTAACCAACTTCCTGTCATTCCTTCCTTTTGGGAATCTCTCAGGAAAGAGTAAAATATCAGGGGACTTGTATTATCAACCAGGGGTATCAAAGTAGTGACATGAAACATCTTGCATAATGTGGCACCAAAGTGCAGGTTTTCACTTTCGTTACAATTCATGTCTTTATTTAAACAAATTAAAAAGAGAAATTATTCAATCATTCAGTAATTAACATAACTGAGCCCAAGAAGCAGATGGGGACTGGGAGAAAAATCTTGTTGATGGGACAAGTATTTTTTCAACAAGCAGCAATAATCCTAGAGCTGAAAGGTTCTGATCAAATTAAAAAGTAGAACATTGAATTAGGCAGAGAGAGGATTAAGTATTGGGCTTTGTATCTGGCTATAACAGGTGTTTATCGGTGTTCTGGTAACAATTTAATATTCATTGTTTCTATTTTCTTATACGAAGAGAAAATTTCTGTTTCCTCGTATTTCAATCCACTGCAGCCCCCTCACCTGTTACCTCCATATAACACATTTAATCTGAATTGAGAAAGGTAAAATCTTTACAGAGTTTTAATTTTTTGTAATCAAAGATAAAAAAAAATTTTTTTAAAAAAAGCTTTACCTAACAATTGTGGTTCTCCCAGGAATATTGAAAACGAGGTAGGAGAAATTAGCATACATGATAAATGTGTGTGTGTGTGTGTGTGTGTGTGTGTGTGTGTGTGTATGTTTTCTTAAGTTTTCGCAGATACTTACATGTATGGTATTCAGCTTTGTTCGGGTATTTTCCCAGGTCATTGTAGTTGTGCTTTTAAAGTTGTAGCAACGTTTCGGCAGAATCTCATCTGCCATCATCAGGCTTCTGTATTGTGTCCGTCTGTGAGTCAGGCCCCCACAGGTGTTTGCCTCCACACCACTAGCCAGGCAAACACCTGGGCACAAACAGATCCCCCCTGATACTTCCAGCTCAAACACACCCCAACCAGGCACCCAGATGAAACCTAGCTTCCTAACAAATGATAGCCATCCATTTACCCGGAGCCAAGCTGCACAAAAGGCCTCCAATAAAGGAACACAATGTTGCCAGCCAATCAAGATACAAAAAGAGCCACAAAACAGACAGAAGATATTAGAAACACCAATCAAGCAGAACACAGCAAACTCCAAGACCAATAAACACAGACCAAGATTCCCAACCAATCAGGATGAAGAAAAAACCATTCTGGCACAGTAATAGGCTGCCCCAAATTTAAAACTGAAACAACTGTGTGGGCCTGACTCACACACAGACACAATAGAGAAACCTGATGATGGCAGATGAGATTCTGCCGAAACGTTGCTACAACTTTAAAAGCACAACTACAATGATGTGGGAAAATACCCGAACAAAGCTGAATACCATACATGTAAGTACCCGCGAAAACTTAAGAAAACACACATACATATATATGTGTGTGTGTGTGTGTGTGTGTGTGTGTGTGTGTATGGTATTCAGCTTTGTTCGGGTATTTTCCCACGTCATTGTAGTTGTGCTTTTAAAGTTGTAGCAACGTTTCGGCAAGAAAATAAATAAATAAATAAATAGATAGATAGATAGATAGGATAGATAGATAGATAGATAGATAGATAGATAGATAGTTGCTAATTGTTGCAAATGCTTCTTTTCACATACACAGCATAGTAAAGTATTTTTCTTCCTCCTGCTCTTTTTTGTATCCTTTATGTTCTTTTTTAATCTAGCTCACTAGCTCAGGCAAGTGTTGAATCTATATGTTGCTCAAATCATAGTCTGTTATCACAGGTAGGTTAGTGACTTCATAATGCTTGAAGACTGGACCTAACTAGTTGTGTAGCTTCAGATATGCTATCACAATCTCTTAGACTGATCAAGAATACGCTTGAACAAAGATACTGGGTAAAGTGAGTCTCACTGTATGCTCTCAGATATATAAGTGCCTTGATAGTCAGTACATATTGTTTTGAGATTCATGTATTTGGAGTACATGAATTGTAGAGTTATGAATTCCATTTATTTGGATTAGAATTTCAACTGTCTATCAATGAATTTTTGACAAGTTACAAAAATATATGACTGCATGTAATTTAAGCATTATTAATAGGATTTGAGTGATCTGAATGGCCTCCTTTCAAAATATAAGAAATCTCTTGCTCAGATTAATAAGGCAACTAAGCAGAAATTGCACTGTCTACTTAAATGCAATTCATTTTACCAGGATACTAAATATATCACTAATAAAGGATAATATTTGTAGCTCAGGGTTGACATGCTCTCTGAACTTGCTTGTTTTCTTGCAGACATTTCATTACCCAAACTAGGGAACATCATCAATGATCCTAGCACCCTCACTAAATGTATCATTTTATCTCGGTATGCTTATACTCATAAGAATCCATTTTCAGTTTTCACAATGTTTCAATCTTCTACTTCTTTTGAGGTCTCTTGTTGTCCTTTTTTTTTAAAGAACTTTGGTTCTTTTTGTTAACAATGATTCTTTCATTAAGAATCACTCGGCTCTAAAGATTGCAAGAAGGATTTTGCTTTTGAGACAGTAAGTGTTATCAAGTTTACATGAATAGAAAGCACCAAAGAGAACACACAATCTTGCAACCGAACTCAGTGCAAATACTCATACATAAATACATTTTGTGACTGTAATGTCATAGTTAAAAGACTGATCCTAGCAACCAGCAGGCTTTTGATAAGCCACTGCCTGATAATACCAGTGTCTCATCTACATTCGACACATATGCACCTAAACATACAATTTACTTCCTACCTGAGATGGTCACAGAACATGTCCATAATTTCGAGTAATGACTGGACACAGAGATCTCGGGAGAAGTCATCAAACTAAAATAGGGACCACAAAAACATTATAACAGGTCTTAAGTAATACAAAAAATTAAGGCAGACATGGGCTTGAATCTTGCAAAGTTAATGTTTCCTAGCCTTTTTTTCTAAAACACTTCGATATTTCAAGAGCCTTATACCAAATATTATTAATAGATAATTATGTTCCCATTATGTTTTATAAAAATGTCTCATACTTTATATTTTACAATTAAGTCTACAATGGAAGTATGTTTTCTGATTCAACAAAATATCACCAAGTATTGCCTTCTTAAATGGAGATGCAATACAGTCTAAAACTGGAAGACTATTACCACCTGCTAAATCTTTACCTTTTATATTTTTTTATTTACTCTACCTGGCATAGATTTTAAAATTTCAGCCATGTTTAATTTTGAATCTTCCTGCAAAATGGATGGTTCCAAGCAAAGGGGGGGGAGAGACTAGTCATTTTAACCAAGTCTAGCATCCAACCTTCAGTGCAAAATTTTGCTGGTTAGGTTCTAACTAGCAAATTGGAAATTCTGAAAATAAATGCTGGAAGAAATATAGAGGCAGCCCTCAACTTATGACTATAATCGAGTCCAAAATATTCATTGCTAAGCAAAGCTGTTGTTAAGTCAATCATGTACCATCTTACTTTTTTTTTTTTTTTGCTATTGTTAAGTGAATCCCTACATCTGTTAAATGAATCATGCAGTTCTTCAGGAAATCTGGCTCCCCCACTGATTTTGCTTCCCAGAAATCTCCTGGAAAGATTGGAAAGTGATGATCGCAGGACCCTGGGATGCTACAACCATTGTAAACATATATGCCACTTGCCAAGCACCTGAAGTGTGATCATGTGACTGTGGGAATGCTACAACAGACATAAGTGTGAGAACTGGTCATAAGTCATCTTTCTCGGTATCATTGTAACTTTGAATAGTCATTAAACAAATGGTTGTAAATTGAGGATTACTACATTATACTCTTAATATTTTGATTTTGACAGCCAACTGCTAGTCAGTTACACTTAGGATAAGTTCCCTCATTTTATTATATCATTGTGTTATGTTACTGTGCTTTACTCACTCACAATTAACTAGGTTTACACCACATGCTAAGCCATAGATTGTACTGTGACTTCAAAATTACAATGGCTGAGTCTATACTATAAGCCGAACTGTATATACTGTATTGATCAGGATTAGCCATGAAAGCCAGCTGGATAAGCCCTGCGACTCACATCACATGGTTGCTGTTGTGGGGAAAATAGGAGGAGGAAAGTGTGTTGGATATGTTTGCCACCTTGAATTATTTGTAAGAATAATAATGGCAACATACAAATCAATGAATACATAAACATGCCAGAGTGTATGAATGCAGCCTTAAAACATAATTAAATACACAATTCTAGATTTAAAATTCCAAGTTTAATTCTGGGAAATGGCAAATAAAGGGTTTGCCTGGGGTAAGCTGACCAAAATTACTGAGAGTTGGGCAGTGTATGTACTGTATAAATATTTCTCAGGAAAGGGGGAGGAAAAGCTATTAATGATTGTGGCATCTGAGGTCTCTATTTTCACATACCGACTTCTGAAAGGGTTCCAAGACTATGATATGAAAACCAATTAGACTAATGAAATATATATACATATTTTTATGATTTTTTTTAATGAAATGCATATTTACAGTATTTGGTTCTTTGTTGAATGACAGAGGAAAGAAAAAGTTTGTGGAAGATGAGTCTACAAAAGCAAGCAGATGATAATTAGGCAATGCTGCCAAGTGAATAAGATCTTATACCTTCAAATCTTCCTCTTTTTCTTGTTTTGCAAAACTTGTCAAAATACACATAGAGAACCAATTTCTTCATTGTACTATATTTCATCGAGCATGAATAACAGAAACAATGGTAAAATGTTGCACTCAGTCACATGGGCTAGGATTTGCTGTAAAGCTCTAAGGGAAACTAACACTTCTCCCTGGCTCACCAAACCTGATAAATTGTACACCTGATGCCATATCAGAACAGATTTCTGGGGGCTCTGAATATACACTGGTGCCAAACCTGCAAAGAGCAGAATGACAAAATTCAGAGGAGAAACACAGATAAATGTTTGAATACTACCTTGCTGATGGCCATCAGAACAGTAGAATACGACACCATCTGTAAACAAGAGAAAGGGGGAGATAGTTACAAGCTAAAGCTAATATTTAATCAAATCCACAAACAAGGCCTGCCATTTCAACTGCTGCGTGAAGGGGTGAGGGACAACAAGGTCACCTGTCAGCAATACAGCTTTGCTGAAGCACTGGCCTGGCACAAATTTAAACAGACATTTTTAGGCAATGGTGTAGTTTCACATCAACATTTGAGTGAGCAGCCCAAGGAAAAAAAGGAGAGTTTAAAATGAAATAAAAAGTCTTTTCTTATGGCAATTTTTACCAAGAATCTCACATTCACACCAGTGGAAAAACTCACTTGTTTCATTTGGGGAATAATGATAAGAAAACACATCACCACCACCACCATCATCACAAAACTTGTACAAGGTATCTAACATCCTTTTTCAAGAATAATAGATGCTTCCATGGGGGGGGGGGACTATATTGGCCCCAAACCAGTTGATTAGCACTAGGCTTTCACAACTTTTTTTTCCCTCTTGGACAATTTTTTTCAATTTTTGGCTACAAAAGCATGAATTAAACATTCATATTTAATCCATTCAAAATTTGAACCCCCCAGTCACAATAAAGCCAAATATCTGCTGTAGTTTTGCAGATCAGCAGAAAAGCAACAGACTGAGATTCACTGATTTCAATAAAAGAAAATTATTCCCAAAAGTTAAAGTGGGCATGTGAATTAAATCAAAGGTAAACGTCTAATGGAGATTCTCAACCATGCAGATCATGGTTGTTCGAAATGTACTTTTCCAAGATGCAACTGGACTTTCTGATTTTTCTTTGAAGATGTTTCGCTTCTCATCTGACCTCAGATCTGAAGAAGCTTCTTGGATGAGAAGCAAAACATCTTCAAATAAAAACCAGAAAGTCCAATTGCCTCTTGGACAAGCACCTTTGGGAAAATCAGGGATAGAGTTTCAGTGCCCTCCACAAACCTTTCTTACAATTCAGCAAGATGAAAATAATTTACACAAATTAAAAAAGGTTAAAATTGCATAATTATTTTAAAATTGCTCCATGAGCTACTTAAAACTGGATCAGCTCAGATGTTTTCAATTTTTTTCAAAGATACTTCCGTCCTTCAGATACTTCACAGATACTAGTCCTATAGCTAAAATAATATTTAACCCATTAACCTTAATTTACACCTCCTGAAATTGAAAGGATTTATAATGGGATTATTACCTGAGAACTGATGGCATATTTCAGATAGGACAGGAGCAATGGGTTTGGCGATGGGCCAATCATGGCCTGTTCAAGAAGTGCTTCTGTAATTTTAAACGAAAGAAAATATTTATAGAAAAGTACAATCATTTTCACAAAGAATAACAATGGCCATAATTTGGTCTATTAAAATCACTCATGAAATTGGATCACTTTCACAAAACATCAAACTTCTATAATTTTACAGTGTTCTGTAGAGTAACAGAAGCAAATAATTCAAGGGAGAAAAAGAAATTATAGTATCCTTTGTTCAACTACTAAGACTTCTGAGGAAGAAATGGATATGGCTGCCACCACCTTCTCCTCACATGGTTAAATACACTGCAGTCAAAGAACACGATTATATATAAGTTCCACAGCCTCAGATTTAGCAGAATCTTTGTCAGGTGTCCCCTTTATGCTCTGTGTTTCCTAGGAATGAGACAGAAGTTTAAGAACTGATCCAAAGAGTATCTCAAGGCATACTGTTGGCATGAACTTCCCGATGGCAGCTTTCACTGGATTTAGTAAAAAAATAACCATATGATATGGTTTTGTGATCACTTCATATCTTTTTGGGATTTCCTAATGCGTTCAAATAGATTTACTTTATTATTTAAATGTTAAATAATACTTTATGATGCCAAAACTATATACCAAGGTTTTGGAATCTGGCTGTTTATTAAGAATTATGATTGTATCAAGCTTGGTAGTGGTAAAACATGATACTGAAAAATTATAAACATATTTGGAATAATCTTGATTATTAAGGAATGGTTGTTGAAAATTTGTGATTTATCTGTTTTGGAAAAGGCAAATCAAAGGATGCAGGAGGATGGTAGAGATTTTGTGATATTTTACAATACTATAATATTGCATTTAGTAAACCAGTGAAAATCGATAAATGTAAAACATGAGAGATGTTTATTTTCTTTTTTTCATAGAATATATTTTTTGATTTGGATTATTTCTTTTCTAAATTTGTTTTTTTAAAAAAATATAAAGGTATTTGTTAATTACGCATGTTAAGAATATTAAATAAAAAATAAAAATGATATACATTTTTCCTATTCAATTTTTTAATTAGATTTTTTTAATTAAAAAAATTCTATAGCTTAAAGACAGATACAGAAGTATATAAAGAAAAGAAACAAAAAAGTGAAGAATACAGTTAAAGAAAGAAAAAAAAGACAGTTAAGAAACAACTTCTGCCCTTATTTACAAAAACTCATTTCAGATAGCCCTCAAGTTATGACTGCCTTTGGTACTGGAATTTTTTTGTACAGTAAGTCACTGCAGCTATAAGTCAAGATGGACTCGATTTTACAATTTTATGGCAGCTGTTAAGCAAATCTTCACACTCTTTTAGTGATGCTGCAACCAGTTGTATATGTAAGCCGGTTGCCAAGCAACCCAAATGTGCTTATGAGATTGTAAGGGTGATGTGACAGTTGTAAGTGCAAGTACAGGTCATAAGTTATTTCTTCTGAGGCCATCATAATTTTGAACCATCCTTTAATGAACAGTCATAAGTCAAGGATTACTTATGCCTCCCCCCCCCCATTAAAATTACAATACTGTCTTTGAGCCCCTTATTGTTTTTTCAATCTTCAAATCTAGGAATCACCACATCACTTTTTCCATTTTCAGCAAAGTCTATAAAAGATTTCCAGGCTTTTATAAAAGTACTTATTCTTTCATCTCTGACAAAACAGGTCAGTTTTGATATTTATGCTACTTCTGCTTTGTTCACAATGCATTCCTTCATTGTAAGTATTTCAGGTTTTCTTCATTTTTTGAGTATACCATTTGTTAAGTGAATTTTGCCCCATTTTATGACTTTTCTCATCGAATTTGTTATGTGAATCATTGCAGTTCTTAAATTAGTAACATGGCTGTTAAATGAATCTGGTTTCCCATTGATTTTGCTTGTCAGAAGGTCACAAACGGTCACCTGACTCTCAAATATTACAACAGTCATAAATGTGAGTCAGTTGTCAAGCATAGTGTTGCTGCAACAGTTATAAATGTGAAAAATGTCGTAAGTCACTTTTTCAATGCCATTGTAACTTCAAATGGTCACTAAACAACTGTTGTAAATTGAGGACTACCTGTAATAATCTTGCTGCAGTTACCACATATAAAATCAGTATTCCATAACTAACTTCCCATAGGTCCCAATAAAAAGAATTCTGATTTCGTCTCAATATTAATCTTCAAAATTCTTTGTATCATCATATATATTTGTCTCTAATTTCTTTTTTGCTTTTTCACAGATCAATGGTACATGGTAAAATGTTCCTTCATGTCTTTCAATTTCCATCACTAACTTGAAGTACCTTTATACAATTTAGATAATTTCTTTGATGTCCTATTCCAGCAATACATCATTTTGTAAAATATGTCTCAAAAATTATAACACAACATGAATTTCAATCCCTTTATCCACATTCTGTCCCACTGATCCACCTGTATATTGTAACCAATATTCTTTGCCCATTTTCTCATGCAATCTTTAATTTGTTCCTCTTCTGTTTCAAATTTCAACCGTTGCTTTTGGAATCATATGTTCATCATTTGTATACAATTCATTTCAAATTCTGTTTTATGCTGTTTAATCCCCATTATCTTTTAATCTACATTAAACCTTTCTCTTAATTGTGCATATAAAAACCACTGAAAACTAAATCTCTCTGCAGTTAGTTAATTGTTCTCTTAAGTTCATCTTCTTGTATTAATAAGTTTTGATATATTAACCATTTCTCTTTGCCTGCTGTTCCTCAATTACAAAATACTTCCTCTACTGAGGAAATTTTTAATTATAAAATACTTCCTCTGAATTTTTTTTATTAATTATTTAAATAACTACAGATGAACATAAAAGGGCACAGGGAGATTCTACCAGAAATCTAGCTGTCGGGTTTGGGGCCAATTAAAATTTCCATAACTTCTTAAACCCAGTTTCTTGAAGACCTTATTCTAATGGTTTGATCATGATTACATGGCTAAATGTGGCTAAGTCATCCACAACAAAAAAAAAAAGGATCCAGTTACCTTATGCGGATGGCAATGTTATATTAACCACTGCAATAACTTATGTATGCGTGGACATCATGTCTCAGATCACCCCCAAATTGTGGACCAGATATTTCCATCTTTTGGAATAGAAAGTATTCCATCAAATTGATTAACCCCCTTTCTCCAACCATCAAATCTTCAGGCTTGTCTGGATTTAATTTTAATCTGTTACAACTCATGCTGCCTGAAGTACAGTCTTGGTAGGAATCAATCAGGAGCCCAGCAAATCTGACAAAAATTGAAAAGGAAGGTGCATAAAAGTGCCACTGAACATTACCACCTTTTACAAGCTCTCTGAGCAATCTCACAAATATGGTAACTAATCAGGAGAATAGAACTAATTCCTGTCAGAGTTATACCTTAAAAAAAGATTGAAGTTAATAGAACTACTGTGTTAAACCTACTATTAACTTGGGAGCAGGGTCACAACAAAGCCATATTATAACTCACAAGTCTAAGGGTGGTTCAGAAATTAATAATGTCAGAAGCTATCAAGGCATTCACAGGAAGGGACTAGTTGCCCCTATCAGGCTCTGTTAATAAATAATCCATCAGGGCAACCCATACTATTATTGCCTGCCCTGGAACAGATTTAGATAACCGATTTCACTCAAAGAACCTGAAGTTATTTCACCATCATCCTCTCAGAAATGAAAATATCGAAGGTGGCCTAAAATAATTAAAAACCAAAGAATCTATTATTGGTTTTGCAAAAGGTGGCATACCACTGATATCTCCCCACTGCTGACATAAATATTAAGGATCAGTATTTCCCTGACTGATCTCTCAAGGATATGTGGTTGCACAGACTTATAAATAAATCATAAATATAAGCAAAGTTGCTTATATTCATGGTCAATAGTGAATATGGCCAAGAATATAAGCAACATTGTCTATAAACAGTCTATACAGATATCACAACTTGCTACCAAAGATTCAAGGAGGGCTTCACTCTTCTAAAAAGGCCACATTAGTCCTCAAGTCACTTGAAAAATTAACTTATCAATCCCAAATAATATAAATACTATATTTATTTATTTATTTATTTTAGCATATGGCAAATACATAGACTTATAGTAGTTCAAATGTTAATGTCCAGTTCACCCAACCATTTCAATCATATTGGAAAAAAATCAGACATTGGGCCTGTGTAAACTCTTGATGGACATTCAGATACAATGTGATGGATATTTTGTCAAGGAGCACCAGTCACATTGAGGAGTAGAGACAAGACACCACTTAAACAATGATTCCTGGCAAACACCATGTTGGGTACGGATCCTGTTCAGAATTAACCAATGCTGGCGAGGAAGATCAAAACTTGGCATTTTTTGTATAGGATCATTCATGTAACTGCCTGTATCTGGGCGTTCAGCAACCCATTTGGCTTTCCACTATGAGTTGATGTCAAAGATGTTAGACAGCTGTTGAACAAGTTCCAGAGAGGTCTTCCTGGATTTGAGCCTGCCAACTGGTAGATGAGGAAGATCAGCGTGCACAGGAAGAAGTGGGTTGGCAAACCTGGCAAACCACAAGACAGAGTAGAAAGCTTCCCCCCCCCATTGCCCTTCTGAGTTCTTGTTACAAATTACTGGAGAAACTTATCATTAACAGAATTGGACCCTCAATAGATACATTTCTGCCCACGAAACAAGCCAGTTTTCATCATAATCACAGTTGTGTTGATCAGGTCCTGAGCTTAGCAGGACATATCGAGGCTAGTTTCCAGCAAGGCTTAAAAACCACAGCTATGTCCATTGACCTTAATGCAGCATATGATATCGTGTAGAAGGAGGATCTGCTTTACAAACTGAGACACATCATCCCCTGTAAAATCCTCTTATCACCTAATAAACATGCTCAGCGATAGATCCTTTCAGATCATTATGTGGGACAGCGCTAGCAAGTTAAGAAGACTCAATGATGGCCTTACACAAGCTTCTGTACCGCCACCCACACCGGCACCCAGACCAGCACCTACATCTTTATATCTCAGATATGCCAGCTACAAGGAGACATAAATTTGGGTATGCAGATGACCTGGTTCTAGCAGTGCAAGATAAAAATTTGGAAGTATTGAACAGGCTCCTCTCTGAGGATCTGAAGTCTCTGGGAAAATTCTTTGCTGACTGGAGACTCATATCCAGTGTCAGCAAAACGGTCACTACCTGTTTCCATCTCAACAACAAACTCGCCAATGTCACCCCAAAGGCCTACCTGAATAACAACCTTTTCCCTTATGATCCTCAATTCAAATACCTTGGAGTAACTTGGATTGGACTCTCTCCTATAAGAAACATCTAGATAACATGTCCACTAAAATCAATACCAGGAACAACTTAATCCAGAAACTAAGAGGATCTAGACGGGAAGCCTCAGCCTCTACTCTCTGAATATCAGCACTAAGGTTGTTCTACTCTACAGCTGAATACTGTGCCCCCGTTTGGCTTAATAGCTGCCACACTAGCAAGATCAATGCTAGACCAAATGATACAAAGAAAATAAAATAAAATCTACTCCTACTTGCTGGCTCCCCATCTTGAGACACATAGCACCACCACCCCTACGAAGGCAGGAAGCCTTAGTAAAGGCGAACAACAAAACTATAAATACTATAATTTAGGAGTAACTAAATTCCATAAAATCTTTCTTAGTATCTTATAAATTTAATGTTTTATAGTTAATAATATGATAACCCATCCAAAAATATATATCAAATTTGGAGTAACATTAGCTATAACTATATCTATTCTTTCCCATATATGGGGATTTTTAACCATATATTATACCAGCCTTAGTTTGGAAAAAGAATATTAGCTTCCAGCAACAAAGACATTTTCTAGGCTTACATTTCTGAATATTTAAATGATTCTATGAAAATTTTAGAACTAGTAGCAAGTATATTAAGTTTATTAAAATTAACTAAATAACCTGAAAGTTTACCCAAGTGTTTTACAATGTTCATAAACAATATGTCTCACTCAATTCCAGGTAAACCTATTTTGAATTCTTAGCTTCTTGCACCTTAGTCTTGCAAAATGGACAGAATATTTAGCAATGATATGGCCACACCTTCTTCAGTTTCACAATCAAGGATCAAATCACCTAGATGATGACCTTATTTAAAATTGGCCTAGAATTCAACAGGACAAGTAAAAAGGGAGGTATGGCTGTATCTTCCCATTTAGCTGGAAATCAGGCCAAATGAAGAAACAGGGACTATCTACCTGACTTTCTCTTTCTTGAAAGAACCACTTCTAGTCCCATCATTATGGAACTACCAACTACTCCAGAAGCTGTTAATCAACCATTCCTTCTCCAAATGCAAATTCTAGCTGATAAAATGAAGCACCTCTACAAAGTTCCACCCAAATATAAAAGCACCAGCTCAACATCTTAAATATCAATTCAAATCCTATTTACAAAACCAGTGAATAAAATTCCTAAAACTACTTTACCCAAAAGAGCAAATGAAAAGAGCAAAAGACAACCTCGGAATAACTTTGGTGGCAACTGTTTTTCCACACAGCAAGTTATATACCAATGGTATTATACCATATTGTTTTCTAGTCATGGTAGTAACAAAAGACAATACAGATTCCCTTTTCATTAAAATGCCATAAAATTATATACTTTCTAAACATAAACAGTAAATATATTTTGTAAATAATTTGTGAACAGTTCCAAAGAAATGTTAACAATCTCCACAAAAATTGCTATTTACACCAGTAATTCCCAACTCATAGTCCAAAACCCAATCAACTCAGCATTCTTTCCTTCCAATTCCACAAAAAAAATGAATACAATGAAAAGTCTCAACCACAATTCATATCCTTCACAACTCAGCTGCTCTCCTTCCTATATACACTTTTTCTACTACACAATGAAAATCCACAACTAAGTTATTATAGCCTATGATATACTTCTATTTCTTCCGCTTACATGTTTCTCATTCTTCCACACTGCATGACTTTTCCAACCATCTACTTCTATTTTCCTGTAAGTACAGGACCTTGCCTTTTTTTTCTGTTGACACATTCATGAGCCTTCTTTTATCACATATAGCACCATTAGTACTGTACATTTATAATGTGGTTTTAATATCTACTCCATTATTCTTTCTAATACTCATACACACACCAAGAATTTGTATGTCTTCCCCATCAATCTTTTAATGAGAATGTCAACAGATGTTAACATTCTTCAGGACAAAGCTTGGATAAAAAGAAATTACCAGGCTTCCAAACAATCCTAAAATCCAAGTATCTTTCCTTTTTATATGTATATCTTGTATATTAGTTTTAGGTATTGGAATTTGTGGTTTTAACAAAGAAAAAAGTAGCACTCAGAAATCTTTCTCTGATATACAAATAACAAATATCACTAGAAAGAATCTCTGCACATGGGAACTAATATTTCAAACTCTATATCAATAGTTAGTAACTCCCTTAACAATTGTTCTGATGGATTATTCCATGCATCTACTGTCATTATTCCAATTCCAACTGTTAAGATTTTCAAATTTTTAGTAGTCAATAGATCTTGCCAGGAATGCTATACTTAGCAGCCATTCAGCTCACATAATCCCACTACTTACACCATATATTCTGGGTTGTCTCTAAAGCAGTTTTAGAAAAGCATACTTGCTGCAAATTCTGGAAGCTATAGACCCAATAAAGTTTCCAATGTTTTGTATTTATATTATGTATTTATATAGTGTGCGCATTCTTTCTATGTAAATTAGATATATTTGCACAATGTTATTTTTATTAGGAAAATTTATGGTGCGGGGTCCGTGGTGCTCTCTGAGCTTGCTTGTTTTCTTGCAGATGTTTCATTACCCTAATTAGGTAGCATCCTCAGTGCTAGAAAGGAGTGCTGTCTGGTGTCTTCCCTATCTATGTGAGTGGGGGCAGTCTTAAAAATTCTTTGGTTAGGCTGTTTACTGATGGCTCTTTGGCAGTTTCTTGATTGGTTACTGCTTACTTCATTGTTGGTCTGAAGTTAACCTTAGAGTTAGTCTATGCTGGTCTGAGTGCTGATTACTGGTAGAAAGGTGCTGTAGTCTTTTTCTCTTTTGGACTGGTTGATTGTTTCATTTGCATACTCTATAGATGTTGTTAATGTTTATGTGTCTATTGATGGCTGATTTGTCAGAGTGCCAGGCTTCTAGAAATTCCCTGGCAATTTTGGACTTGACCTCCCATTTCTACAAATTCACACTTTTGATAATTACCCATGGTTTTTACAGGGTGGATTGTTTGCATAATTATGCAGGAAAAAAGTATTCTGTCTAAACAAAGAGCTAAAATTAATAATGACCATGTTTGTTTAAATTTCAATATTAATCCAGATGGTCTGTTGCAAAATTAAACAGAGCAGTACAAAGCTTTAAAAGCTTTAAAAATGTTGAACAGACTTTGAATTTCCAAACTTACACCATACAAGAAATGATACTAGGATTATCATAAAAAGGACATATTTTTTAAAAATAGAAAGAGTGCAATATTGATCAAAAGGTGAGAAAGCTAGAGAAATCTGTAGTGATAATACAATTAATTTATGCAGAGATCCAGATAGATATTTTACTAGGTAGTTCTCAATTTCCAACCATTCGTTTAGTGACTCTTCAAAGTTACAACTTTGAAAAAAGTGATTTATGACCATTTTTCATACTTAGGACAATTGCAGTATCCCCACGATCACATGATTAAAACTTGGACACTTGGCATGATCCCCTGGTTGCAGTGTCCAGGGATCAAATTATCATCTTTTGCAATCTTCTGACAAAGTCAACGGGGAAGCCAGATTCACTTAGCAACTGAGTTACTAATTTAACAAATGCTGTGATTCATTTAGCAACTATGGCAAGGAAAGTCATAATCTGGGCAAAAAATCACTTAACTGTCTTGCTTAGCAATAGAAATTTTGGGCTCAGTTCTGGTCAAGCACTACCTGAAATTTCTAATAATTTTATGAAGACTTATGTAGTCTTGTGAAAAAGGATATCATGAGGCAATGAATAATAAGAAGGAATGACTGAATTAAACAATTAAACCAATGTGAGACCAGTTTAATTTTTATGAAATAGCACTGCTTATATATTTTCCTTTTCCTAATTTTCTATATGGAGGTTTTAAGTATTGTGGTTCCATTTTTAAATAAGCACTGTTTTATTTCTCTAAAGAAATAAACCATAATGGGTCTTACCTATGATTAGACAGAAATCTATTTCATTAATTATCATTAATTATATTATTTGTTTCACCAATACCTCTTTGAGATAGTTATATTTTATCTGTATTTAGATGAATCCAAAATTCAGTAAATGGAAGTAGAAGCTTTTAATATATTTCTAGTACAAGAAATTAAGAAAGAAATTGAAAGCTACACCCCCTGACAGTATCTCCTAAAAACCTCTCAAGAACTACAATTTAATAAGAAAGTTAAATTCTGCTTAATTGCACATTTATTCTAGGATGTTTTCATCTTTTATTGCTAAAGCTAAAGCAACCTTAAGAAAAAAAATTATGTGTGCCATTCCATAAAAGAAAGCAGAACAGATTGAGGATTTGTAAGGGGTGTGAAAGATAGAAAGACATACTGAGAACCTATCTATACTGCAAAAATGATTTTTTTCCAAATCAATTCTGTAAATTAGAAGATTTCATTAATGTAATAAGTCATATTGGCTTTCTCTAAATGAGAGAACAAAGTTTTGCACAAACCATAATTTATCTGCAATCTAGAGTGCTTTTATGCTAAATCTGAATAAAAGGTTGGGGCAGAGCCAGAAAATGTTTATGGTTGGACAGCTAGGCTACAAGCCAGATTTTGAACACATATTCAGCAAAGCAGTAAGAAATTTCTCTCTTTGGGCATTTCAGATTGGCAGCTGAGCAGTTTTCAATCACAAAGACACATTCTTATGTGTTTCCTGGCGAAACGTCCCCTGCTTTTTCAAACCTAAGTAGGCAATTGCAATATCAATAGCAGCTTATATAAACTCCAAGTACAAACGAAGATGCTATAATAATTCCAAAGTAAGAAAATGTAACCAAATGTAGGTAAGGTATTGGTCAAAACATTTCTAGCTCCCCTTTCTCAAAAGAAACCCAAAGCCAGGAATGGGCTTAGTTGCAAAAAAAGTTGATTGACAATATTTAAACAAGAGTAAAAATTAGTCCATTTCCTATACCGACTATTATTTAAGAAATATATTTTTATATTTCTGTTTAACAGTTATTTCACTGGCAAAAATAAATAGAAATTACACATTCTGCTGTTCTGAAGTGTTTAATTTTAGATTAATTAGATGTGTGCATATGGGAAGTCAGTGAAAAATAAAAAGGCTTTAATGCAGTAAATAACAGAATAACAGAACAGTGTTGATGGGTGACACTCTGCAGATGTAATAAAAGCAGAGAAAAAAATGTTTTGCTGCTCTTATTGCCATGAGATAGCCTTAGCAGTGACTCTAAGTCATGTCCTATCAAAGTCATCCTTTTGACCTTCTTAGGGAACATACGCTAAATAATAAATTTAAAAAGTCATCCTTTGTTTTTAACCAGTGTGGTCTGCACATTTCTTAACCTGTAGCAAAACCCACAATTCCTTTGTGAACCAAGGGGAAAGACAGGAAGTGATAGATTAAGAGAGCCCCATAGACACAAACCTTTCCAGAGCCTTAACAGCCTTTTGATTCCAGGCTATTATTAAGGCTTTGGCAGGGCCCCTGGAACCCATTTGGGTCCATTGTTCTCTGAGATCAGATCATACAAACGAGTCCAGTCTCCCTGCAGAGTGGGATGGTTTAAAAGAACCTCAAGAACCTGAGCGCGTGACTTGACCATGACAGGGGGGATAATTCTAGATTCCCCACTAGATCACATTGATATTGCTCCAATTCCAGTAAGAGTATCAGATCAGGTTTGTGTCCTGCGTCAGATCAATGATAATTTGGAATAGGTCCATGGCTGTCATTGTGGTCATGAACTCTTCTGAGGCCAAACCCAGGAAGACAGATTGAAGTCACTGAGAACCATAAGTCTGGGGAACTTCACCAACAACCCTGCAATGGCTTATAGCAAATTGCCTATAACTGAGCTACATCTGCGATGAAATGCTTCAAAGCAGCCACCAGTCTCTTTTTGAGAACAACCACACCAACCCTAAGTCTGTCCTCCCGTTCTTCCTTGTTATCTGAACCAGAGGTGGTTTTCAGCCAGTTCTCAATGGCTTGGGCGAACCAGGAGCAGTGATTTAGCGTGGGTCGCCGAACCGGTGGCAACCCCTGGCTGGCCATGCCCCTGACCCAGTCACCCAGTCGCTCACTTGTCCTGGTCGCTCTCCTAGCTTTCCCTACCATGTGGTGACCATGGCACAGCTTGGGCGGCTGTCCCAGGCCTGCTGCACTTGCGAACTGTGTGTGCAGCCGTTACACATGCGCACTGCATGTGCAGCCATTACACATGCAGTGCACACGTGCAGCAGCCCCGGGACATCCGCCGCCTTCCTGCCCTCACGGAGCACATTTTCTTCCTTCTCCCAGTGGACGCGCCTCTTCCAGTCCGGCCCAGCCCAGCCAGCTCTCGCCCTTGTCGTGAAATGCTTGCAGCTGCTGCATGCTTTTTTCGATGCGGCTACAGTCAACGAACAGGCAGAAAAAGAGGAAACTAGCTGGCCAGTTGGGGGAGGCTTCTTGGAGCTGCGAAATAGGAGGCTACTGATCTCTGGCTCCGCTCCACTTCTCCAGCAGTCCGGCGCCACCTTGTTCTATGTTCCGGCTGCTCGGACTTGCCGGGCCCGGCACATAGAACAGGGTGTGCTTTTTTCTGTGCGGCTGCTGGATTGCAGCCACACTGAAAAAAGCACACAGCAGCTGCAGGCATCTCACGACAAGGGGAGCGAGAAGCCTCGGGACATCCACCCACCCACCTGCTGGCTGGCCAGGCTAGGCTGGAAGAGGCATTTCTACAGGAGAAGGAAGAAGACGTGCTCCGGGAGGAAGGGCGCTGGGCAGGCGGGTGGATATCCTGGGACTACTTAAAGGTCGACTTTAAGAGCACCCCCATGGAAGAAACCGAGAACCAAAAGCAAACGTAGTGGCAGGGGTGACCGGCATGTGTGTTCTTCCACAAGGAGTGTAAAGGGAAGCAGACACACACCTCTGAGGAAAAGAGGTGCCAAAGCCTGGCTGTCACCCGGGAGGGGACCGCGGAGGGACCCATTACACGCCGTCACCCCCGCCGCCTTACTTTTGCTCTCATTCTTGGCTTCTTCTATGAGGGTGCCCTTAGTCAATCTTTAAGAGGTGGAAGACATTTTGTTAGATCGCCACCAACTCATCATTGGGAGAGATGTAGCCCCTAAATACACGAGAAGTCTTGGGCAAAGTTCTCTGACTTTTAAAATGCATCCATGTGGTGTCTGCCTCCCTTCATGCTCCTTGTGCACTCTGAAAGCGCCTAACTAGAGCGTGAGAGAGCGAAGTTGACTGCTATGAGGCAAGTGTCTTGGATTCCGCTCTTGCTCCTCACAGTCGCCCTGAGCTGGTGTGGTTCTTTACTTGGGCAGCCAGACGGCGGCAGCAGCAGCCACAGCAGCAACAGGCTGTGCTGCAACAACAGTAAGATTTGGCGGTGCAAATTTATCTCCGAGGGGTTTCTGGCAAAAAACAAAACAAAAACCACCCCAAAACAAAACCCATTCGGCAGGCAGACTTGGCAGGCCGTCGTGATCTTTAGTTGCACTTTTTTTTTTGTTCATCCCAAGGGCGGAGAGAGGGAGAAGGTGACATAGGAAATCACCCTCTCTAAAGCATCGGTCATGTGACTGAGGGGGTGTGGCCAACTTGACATCACTCACAGCAAGGTGCCGCACTTGCAGCAAGGTGCTTGCTGAGTTGGCCACGCCCACCCAGTCACATGACCAAACAAGCCACGCCCACAGAACCGATAGTAAAAAAAATTGAATCCTACCACTGATCTGAACCTTGATTATTTGATCTGACTGGCTGGCTGGCTGATATTCTGGATTCCATGTTTCAGTCTCTGAACTGTGCTCCACTGGCTCTGTACTTAAGTTTCTTACCATTCAGATCTCTGGCAAGATGTGCTCCTCCCAGCTATATTTCTTGAAGCTTTCTGTCTTGTGATTACTTGCTACTCTATTTGTAGCACCCTATACTTGCTACATACAAGTTAACGTGTATACATTCAGCCTGAAATAAGATGCCATACTTTCTTCAGGAGACAGGGATACTGAGCAGTCAGAATTTGACACAATTACACTTTTTGAAGGTGTTTGATAATCTGCACAAATGCAGAAATTTCCTATTCCAAGAAAGCTATGCTATGGAAGATGAGATATGAAGCACTGGCTAAGTGCTTCAGCTAGCATGGACTGCATTTATTCACAAAACATGAAAGTGAAAAGCAGTGTTTCCTATTTTGCCTCATACAGACCTGTATTGTGGTGCCTTAATATTATGCATGGACAAAAGCCATAGAGGGATTTTTAAAGCTCCGAATGTAAAAATTAAAATAATTAGTAAATTCAAAGTATTTATTTGCATAGCACACACTTGTAATCCTTTAATTTGAGGTAGTTGTTATATAGCTTAAAATATTTGATTATATTTAATTACACCAAAGGCATATTTCCACAGTGATTCAGCTTTCTTATTAGCCCGATAAATCAAAAAATATCTTGATTTCATGACGTACCATGAAGGAAAAGACAAGTATTTTAAAAGAGTGTAACCCCATTTTTTCACTGATCTGCTTCATAATTCACAGAAATCTACTTACCAAAGACTCTAGGTAGTAGATGTAAGGAGATTATAGGATAACAATTTCTTTTCAAAAAATAATAATAGCTACTTTGAATACTTGGCACCACCTGCATAATTTCTAACATGATCCCTTGTCTTATAGTAACTAAGCTTGATTTAGCACTGCACTTACTAAGCTCTAGAATCCACTGTAAGGCTTGGGTTATCTGAAGTACCAGAGTGGTCAAATACTAATGCATGTGCTGCTAAACAAGAAATAAGTTGTCATTCACAGCAATTGGTTTTTTCACTGAAAACCACACCATTTAGGATCAACCCAGAGTTTAATATTTATGATGTACAAAAGATATGAACCATACCTGCTAAGTTCAGGATGTCCCAGGTAGTCCCCTTGGGGAAAAATTTCTTCATATTTATGGCCCACTGATAATCACTCCACCTTTCCTTCCAAGCCTGGAGGATGGCCTGTTTGAGATTGACCACTTTCATCATCTTCCTTTTCTGAAAGAAATAGAGAAAATGTTTATAGTAGGCATGACCAACCCATGGACCATAGAGGTCTTGGACAGCTAGTAAAGTGTGCCCACAAGATTGTAAACTTTTAACATTATGATGTGATTTTTAGCAATATTTTTAGCATTGCTATATATTTTATATGCGGCTAAAGACAATTCCTCTTCACTCAACGTGGCCCAGGCAAGCCAAAGATTGGACACTCATGGTTTACAGCAATTCTATCATCTATCATCATGAAGCTTCTGGTTTCAGAACTATATAACTATAAAACCTTGCATTATATATAAATGTGTAATATTGCATGTTATAAACAATTTTTTTACAACTCCCATGACTTTTTGCCTACATTAGAATACATATGGCCAGAATATTCAGTAAGCAATTCTCAAATAGAAAGTGGGAAGAAAAAATATTAATACATCAGATCACAAAATAGAACAAAGAGTCATTTCACACATTGCTCTGAGGAGAAACAAGGACACTTATTAAAAAATGTCATGTGGAGGACTGCCTGTATTTTAAACAGAGTATATTTAAAATAAAGGTAATCCTCTACTTACGAACCCAATTGAGCCCAACATATGTGTTGCAAACAAGGCAGCTGTTAAGTGAGATTTATGTCATTCTACAACCTTTTTGCTGTTTTTAAGCAAATTGCTGCAGTTGTTAAACGAATCATGCGGTCCTTGAGTGAATCTTTCTTCCCCATTGACATTGCTTGTCAGAAGATAGCTGGGAAGATTACAAATTGTGATCATATGACCCAGGGACAGTGCAACTGTCAAAAATGAATGTCACTTGCCAAGCTCCCAAATTTTGATCACATGACCATGGGGATGCTGCTGAGATCCTAAGTGTAAAAACCAGTCAAAAATCATGTTTTTCATATCACTAAGCAAATTTGTTTGTGGTTATATATAACATTATACAGCTTTTTAATCATGCACTGTGACTTACCATGTTATCAAAACATCTGCCCTTTTGAGTTGCCAAAGTTGAGGTTTGCAGCCTTCAAAAAACACTTAGCTACAAGACCCAATCCGAAACAGTAGCTATTTCCACATTGAACAATGTAGAGAGGTGTAGGTTTGTTAAAAAGCTATGCATAGAGTAGAATAATACACAGTAGTAGATGTATATGCTTGTTTATACTCTTCAGCTTAGAACATCATAACAATAGATCTTATACTACTTAAGTATTATAGGAATGCAATCTTTATTTGTATAAAAATGGAAAATAAGTGAGCAAAATATACTTTTTATGATCCTAATATAATGGATCCTAGCATTTTAGGATCCATTACATTAGGATCATAAAAAGTATATTTTGCTCACTTATTAACAAGCAAGCAAATTAAGATCCTCACACTTTTATTTAGTTACAAATATTACATTCTTTCACACTTCTTGAATTTTAACATTATCTCTAATAAGGTGCTAAAAGCTCCTCAAATTTTTCATATGCCTGCTGGTGTGCAATCTGCATTTGTGTCGAAACACAAATAATTTATATTCCGATAGACCTTGATTTGAATCGAAAGGGCATCGTTAGGTTCTTAAACACACTCACTTCAAGTATGAGTGATAACCACGGTCATTTTAAATGGTAATTTTAAAAACGTGCCTTTGAAGTAATTTAGGGTACTTATTGCCAAGTAATCATGCATATCACTAAAAACTTCACTTTTACGGATGCCCTGGATAACACTACGATCTTAAATTTCAAGCAGATGGGCCATCTCCGAAAACAAATTAATAAAATAGCTGACTGAAATACATTACGAACCCTTAGTTTCTGTTACCGGTTTTGGGACAGGAAACGTGATGGACTAAAGCGTACAAACTAACCAGCGAGAGAACACTACAGGCTCATTTATGATACCGAAAAGAGAAGGACGAACATCCTATATTAGACTTACCAGCTCCCATTCACATATAAAGGAAAAGCACAGCCTTTACCTCCTGGAATCCGCCATCTTTGTACCTTAGAAAGAACCTCACCCGGATTGGCTAGTACAACCTTCTGCACTGCAAAGGCTGTTGGGAGTTGTAGTTCAAAAGTGACAATTGTTCAAACACGTGAAAATCTGAAATGGTCAGGGAAAATGTGATTACTACATATCCTAGTCAGCAGGCTAACTGGGAATATTGAAAAACATTTTGTAAAAATTAGAAACGACTCTGTGGAAAAAAATAGTTAAGAGTTCAAATAGAAAGAATGCCAATGTAGTTTTCAATTATGTTTCCCATGCTTTAAAAATTCAAGGCTAAAATAGGGATATATTTAAGATGTAAGGAGGAAGAAAGCTAGTTGAAAACTAGCAACTAGAGGTATTTGATCCAGTTTTTTTTTAATAAAAGTTTTATCAAGCCAATAGGGGGAGGGAAGTCACAGTCTTTCTTCTTTGTCTCCATTCATTAACAAAATCATGAAGAAAAAATATGTGGAATCTACAATGATTTGGTGCCATGTAATCATTATCTATCAACAACAAATAATAAATTCAAATAAATTCTGGAGTTGCAGTGCATACTACAAACATTATTCTAAATAAAGGTTTCAGGTTTCACACTAACCCCTCTATGCTATTCATTACAAAGCTCAAATATTTTCAGACTCATGCAGAATGCTAAAAAAAAGCCCAAAAACTAGTGTGAAGGTAATAGTACTCACAGACTTTTCGTACTCATGGCTACATGAAATTTAAAAACAGCAAACATCACTAGATAAGACTGGAGTTCCCACCACAGGGAAACAACTAAACAGAAGTTTTACAGAGCTGCAGCACTTCAAAGGAAAATACTATATTTGCAGTGACTTGAAATAACCACAGGGATGCCAGTAATAAATTGATTTGGTGCCCAGATTCTGCCAACTTTGTGAGACTGTGCAGGATTGGAACTGTTGTAAAGAACTTATGTGGATGTGCATACAATAAGTCAAACAACTCTGACTACATTGCATGAAGAATTAACTATGGTTTGCTGATTTTGCTAACTATCATCATCAGTTTAGCTTAATTTGTTGAATTATCCTAGTCATATGGCTTTGTATGACATGTGATTTAGATCTGTGATTTGTATTTCTAGACAAAATGAAACCTAATGTTCTGTGCTTTTACTTAGCCTGCTATTCAGGCTCCAGCTACCGAGAGGTAACTTCAAGATAGTTGCTCTCCATTTTCAGAATTCTTCAACCTAACTTACTATGGCATGAATCTATAATTGTGACTACACTATCCAGAAAAGGCTATAGTTGTATCAACAGCATCAAATAGTCAGATATCATTTGTTCTCCTCCTGTCAAAACTTGATCAGTTTAAATAGTACTTTCAAACTGCTAACTTGAATATTCAAATAAATTACTGAATCAAGTTATTGAAGACAAAGCATGCCATAAAAAGCTTGTTCCCAAGTTTATTTATTGTGGTCATATGTCAAGGAATAACTGGAATATGTTTGTTCCTAGTTGCTCCTAAATTTCCAAATTCCCTCTAGGAGCATTGCTCTCCAAACCTGGGTAAATTATCCCAAATTGAGTAAAAGTGGTTTTTCTTTGGGTAATGACACACAAACCAATCATAATAGGGACATTTTAATTTACTTAGTGTTTAATCTACATTAGATAAAAATGGTTTTCTGATAAGTGGTTTTGGGTAATAAAGGAAAGTTTGACCCAGGGTGTCTAATGGTTGACGAAGTCTAACATATTTTTGGAGGGTGCTGCTGAATAATACCAAAATAATGGGGAACACATGCATACCTGTAATGAGCTACAAGAATAATCTGGAGAGACAGGAGGAAAAGCCGCAGCCTAGGCATTAGTCTGATAAGAGAATGAGTCCAAAGTAAAAATGGGAGGGAAAACGTGTTTCAGAACTGACCTTCCCTAGGGTTCTAGGACTTAAAGGCAGGGAAGGGGGGAAATACTTTTGGATTCCAAGGTTCTGCTATTGCAATCTTACAATAAAGGTGTTTTTATTCTTGTTTTCTGATCTGGACTACCTTGAATATCTAGTTTGATGTGTAGAAAATAAATTGATTGATGGTTCTCCAGTTGCTTCCTTCCTCATTGACAGAAAAAAAATCCATCTCTTGTTGTGAGCTGCCTTTAATCGTATTCAAAGCATAAAAACAAAGGTCAAATATTGCACTTTTAAATCAGGTTGCCCAACTTTGGCAACTTTAATTCCTATGGACTTCAACCCTCAAGATTCCCCAGCCACTCCTGTTTTAAATAATATGATGAAGACTAAAATAGACAGATGTCAGTGATCACATCACAGCAATTCTATAGAATGTGAAATGGAAAGCAAAGGCAAGAAAGCGGATTAAAGCCAGGTGAACATTCCAGAAAAGCCACACAGTAATGCAAGAAGGTATACTAATACAAAATAAAACAACAGCTTGCTCCTTCTCAATTCAGTTCGTTGCTCAAATCTAAATTAGTTGCAATGCTAAATGCACAACAGTCTCTCAAAGCTCACTTCCCAGAACTAGCCAAGCTAAAGGTAATTAGCACCACTCTGGTAATCTCCTATTTAGATTGGAGCACAGACTGGCTAAATTTGTAAATTACAATACCATATTCTTTAGACACAATCTGGTTGTTGTTTTTGCTGCAAAAGAAAAAACGCTCTAACGAAGCTCTCCTCTCGAGGCTTTTAAATAAGCAGAAGATTAGAACTCCTTCTGTGTGAGGAAAGGATTGTAACAGCTAAATTCACATGATTGATTAGGGACTAGCAGTGAAATAGGCAGCCTTCAACCTGCAAGCCTCGTATCTTGATCTCCAGGGCCATTTTTTGCAGGTGCCTCCCTGAGTCCCTCCAATATCACACCACCATAATTAAGATTTTCATGGTCTTCATGTTTTGTTTTACTTTTGTTTATTTTGGCAAATTACTATGCTCTAAAAGAGATAGTTGAAATTTCTGGAAGTCATTAGAATTAAACAGGGATAGATTTTATTAGTAGTTGGATAAAACCCCACCAGAAAATGCAAGGCTTTCAAACTGGTTCTACACAACTCATCTTTATCTCATCCAATACTTGACTAGGCATCCAATCAAATCAACAGCCTAGGCTGAATTCTAATATTTTTCCTTCTTTCTTCCTCCTGGGCAGCTCCAAACGCTAAAATATATTGAACAGCAGAGATTCCATAAGTCATTAATTACTAGGTAAGAGAAAACAATATCTTAGAGAGCAGTCCACAGGTCCCTTTTCATTGAAACTAAAGGAAAATGTTTACTCAATTGCAAAATCATGATAGGAATCAAGAAAAAAAATACAAAAGAAGGAAGGTTTTTCTATGTTCCAGAAAAAAATGTAGGAAGACTTCTGTTTTTAATAGAATGAGGATGGAACACCCATTTTCATATGGAAATATCTTCCAGGGATAATGGTGATGGGAGGGGTTATGTATGGATAACTGGATGAGATGGAGAACGAATAGGCAAGTTTAGTGAGCTAAACTGTTCTAATGACTTTGAAAGAAAAGAACTTTAAACGTTAATTAAACACAGAAACTCTAAGCACACACCCAGAATTTAACTGATCCATGTTTTGCAGGCATAGAAATAAATAATAAGCTGTACCTGTTATTTTGCTATATATCACAAGATATTAAAACCATAGGAACCAGACAATTCCATCTTTAAACTTACCTGCTTCCAAGAAAGTTAGGGGCATTTGTACCCCCTTTAAAACAGATGGAACAGAGGTTGAAAAAGTAAAACTAAACACACAAACATACTATATTGTGACTCAGCTAAGTGAATCAGTTTACTTAATGAATTCCTTTTAAAGGAAAGATTGAATACCAGGAGAACATTGATTTATAATTCATTTTAACCTAGTATCCTCCGTTTAAAAAAAAGGTTTGCTTGATACATTAACTCACAGTTTATGTGGGCCTGGTTTACTCAATCCAATTTGCTGGATTTAATGAACCTGAAACATAACCCAGCAATATGCTTTAAATTTACATGTTAGACTAAATACAATTGGTTGTTTTTGTGATTCATTCTGTCTGCCAAATGCAGGGGGTGGGGGGAGAAGCTGTTTGTAAACAAATCTAGTTTGTTTATTTATTTTGCTCCCCTGGAAGTTTTTTATGCCTCTAAAGCAGCAAAATAGGCAGATATTCAAAGGGTGGGGGGGAATTGTCATGCCAGAAAAAGTTCAGATGCTGGATTTGTCACTGCTATGCAATTATTTTTTAAAAAATGAATGTTTGAAAGGAGCAAAACTGGCAAAGATCATCCACAAGCATTACAAAATGAGTCTGGAAAAAAAACATAAATTTTGCTCCAGGTGAGCTGATAGAATCCAGGCCAGGAATTCTGGAGGCTTTACTTTAGCAGGTATGGGCAGGGGTGGGGAAATGAGAGAATCTAATCAGCAGGAATGTGAGTTAGAGACCCCACCCAATACCTTGAGGCCTCGTATTCTTCAATTTGTTGGAAAAAAGCCAAAGAACTTGATTTGGACAGGGTGGGAGGTTAGCAGATGAGATAAAGAAGGCAGGGTGCAAAGAAGTTTATGGTATTGAACATTTCTGAACACATCATAGTCTCAATATCTAAGGAATAAAAATGTCACCCACTTCCCACTTCTGCTTTGCCTTAAGTGTTTTCCTCTGAATAAACATATTGCCATTTATAAAAAAGCAAAATGTGTACAGTACAACTATAGCAATATAAATGGTATGTAGAGGAAGAACTTGTATTTTACAAGGATTCCTAACAGGTTAAGGCTAGCCACCAAATTTCAGCAGGGAAATGATTGCATTTTGGCAATGTCTAATTCTTAAAAAAAAAACACAGATTGAACAGATTGGTATAATAGATTGTATTATTCCAGGGATGGAAAAATTATGGCCTGCCCACACTTCTAACCCTTAGTGCTCAACTAACATCTTCCATAATTCAACTTTGTAACTCTGAATAGTTGTAAAGATACCAGTCATAAGTCAAGAATACCTGTAATTAAATTTCTTCCCTAGCCTATTGTGTCATCCTTCTGACAACCAGTGGAATGACTTGCCTTCAAAAGTCATGGTGCTCCATCACTGGAAGTTTTTAAGAAGATACTGGACAGCCATTTGTCCAGAATAGATCTTCTGCTTGTGCAGGGGATTGGACTGAAATACTTCCAAGGTCCCTCCCAACTCTTCTATTATTCTGTTATTCACCATTTTGGTGCTTCACAAATATCAAGTATGCTATATTACTCACAAAAGTTTTTGTCCCAAATGGTCAGGGACTTTACCTTACAAGCACTGATAGAGAAAGCACCAGATTAGTGAAGACAATTATAAATATTGTTGGACAATCTAGGCTCTCCAAGGTTGTCTTTGACCCCAATTGTTGAAACCAATGGATATAGTTAGTTTTTAACTGGCCCGACGCATGTATTCCTGAACTGTTTAAAACAGTGGTTTTCAAACTTGACAATTTTAAGATATGTGGACTTCAATTCCAGAATTCTCCAGCCAACATGTTCACTGGGGAATTCTGGGTTTTGAAACCCACACAGCTTGAAAGTGCCAAGCTTGAAAAAACATTGATTTAAAATATTCAAGTTTGGTCTTGGCCATCAAAGGATTCCCATTCTTCTTGTACAAGATTGTAGAGTTTCATAAGAGAGATATATGTTATAAATTGCATCTATGTTTTAGCCAAGATTCACCAAGTTCCTTTAAATCAGGGGTCACCAACCTTTTGGACCTCAGGGACCACCAAACTCATAATTTTAGATCCCAGGGACCACTAACCGGTTCTGTGGGCATGGCCTAATTTGTGGGTGTGGTTTAGTGGTCATGTGACTGGCTGGGCATGGCTTGTATGTAAATATTATAAATGTTTATATAAATATTGATTTTTTTTAATAAAAAGAGCAACTTTTACCCCAAATCAGGCAAAGCAGGCAGATTGAGTTGCTGACAGAATCGCAGATTAATTCAGAGATCTATCTATCTGCCATTGGCTAGCTCAGTCTGTTACATAAAATTTGCTTGCAAGCAAACTCACAAAATTAACTCACAACACACCATGCATATTGAATTCATGCATATTGAATTCATGCATTGAATTCACACATATTGAATTTTTTATAAAAAGGAGCATCTTTTACCCAAAATCAGGCAAAGCAGGCAGATTGAGTTGCTCACAGAATCATTCAGTGATCTATCTATCTGCCATCAGCTAGCTCAGTCTCTCAAATTTGCTTGCGGTGAGTCTGCACTGAATTTACTTGCAAGCAAACCTTCGGTCCTAAGGGAGGTTTGTGCTGAGCCGAAGATCTAAAGACTAGCTAAAAAGCAAGAAATCCAACCATTTCCTGCTTCCTAGCTAATCTAAATCTTCCAGCCCAGCAGAACAAATGATGGTTAGAAAAATAGCAATTTAGCAGGCAAGTTTACTGGGTAAGGAGTGAGTGGGTGGGGAGGGTTCCCGCAGGCCATGTGGGCAGCGCAGCCTTGTGTTTCTGCACAGCCTGGATTAATTGCTTTGTGGGGGTGCTCTGGGGGTGAGATTTCTCTGCGGCCCACCAAAATTTTCTCAAGGCCCACCAGTGGGCCGCGGCCCACCAGTAGGTGACCACTGCTTTAAATGGGCTTCAGCAAATTACTAATTTAATCACAGTTGTCCCACCAGAGATTGTAGCAATTATTTAAGCTGCTCTGGTTCTGGATGCTTGCTGGTGAAAGATTTATCCTACCTTGCTAATCTGGGTACAAAGATGCTCCGCTAACCTTGTGACTCAGTCTCCATCGCATCTCTAACCCACAGCAGATTCAGCTTATATTAGTTCTTTGCTATTCCATTTTGAACTCATTTTTTCTTGTTCTCTCAAAATAAGACACGTACAACATTCTGTGATGTCAATGAGAAAATGAGAAGATAGGACTTCCGGTGGTGAGATCACAGCTGAGCGGATCAGGAGAGCGATCTCTACAATCCTGTATCCGAATTTTCATTCTTGGAAGCTCTCAGAGGCATTGTAAAGCTTGGAGAGACCCACAAGTTAGAAGGGGAAGCCTAGGAGCAGAGGGAAGGAAAGCAACCTCCCATTGCAACGAGGGGAAGCCCTTTGAATCCGGTGCAAAAGAAACCCGGCATCTATGGTCGGTATGAAGCTGTGACAGCCAGCTGCAATCAGGAAGAAGGAAAGTGGATCAACGCAAGACATTAGAAGGAGAACAGCAGACTGGGACAGTTTTTGAGAGGTGAGAGAGCCCTGTGAAAGACTTTGACAAAGGGAATACAGTGAATACAGTGGCTAATTGGCGGGGAAAGCGGAGCGAAAGGGAGAGGAGGAAACAACAGTTTAACAGCTGAGAGAGAGTACCACAGAAGAAAAGATCAAGACTCTGTGAATAAAAACATAAATTTCTACAATTTGGACTGATTACTGGTAGAGCAGAAAAGAGACATTAGAGAGAACAATTGGAACTTTAATGGAGAACTGTAGTTGAACGGGGAGTGGAACCATTTTTATAGAAAGCTGTGACTGTGCAATTTGAGAGTAAAAGTGACTAAGTAGTTAAAGAGGACTAGGAAACAGGAAATGAGGAAAGTCATGTGACGGTGTGCAGAAGAAAGGGAAAAGAAGAAGAAAGCTGAATAATTTCTAAGTATTAAATTCAAAAGTGTATATTGAAAAAAAATCTAAAGATATATATATATATATATATATATATATATATATATATATATATATATATATATATACCATGTTTCTCATAAAATAAGGCCAGGTCTTTTCTTTTTTTTTTTTTTTTTGAGCTCCGAAAAAACGGCTAGGATGAAAAACGGCTAGGATGTCTTTTCGGGGTGACTTAATTTCTTTCCCCACGCACACCTCCACCTAGAGTGCCCCATGCGCACTCACCGCTCCATGAGGCTGCCACTGGAAGTTCCCCAAAGGTAGAGTTACCAACCACTTCTATCGGCCGGTAGAAGCAGCCTCAGAGCAAGCACCCACGCGCACTTACCTCACCATGAAGCTGTTTCTATCAGCCAATGGAAGCTTCCCAAAGGCAGAGTCACCAGCCGCTTTGGGGTGAGGTGTGGCTGCCCACAGGGTGCTCCTGAGAGGAGCGCCCCATGCACACTCTCCTCGAGGCTGTTTCTATCAGCCAATGGAAGCTTCCAAAAGGCAGAGTCACCAGCCGCTTCCATCGGCCAATAGAAACGGCTTCATGGCGAGGGAAGTGCGCATGGGAGAGCGGCTGCAAACTTTTCATAGCAGAAGGGAAGCAAGCTGAGTTTCTCTCTCTCTCTCTCTCTCATGCATACACACAAACACAAACACCACCCCTACTAGCCCTCGTCCCTGCACCGGGTCACTGGGTCCCCTTCTGGCAAGGAAAGGTCTCAGCATCTGCGGGGTTCCCACTGCTGCCCTCCCCTCCCCAGGCCAGACCTTTTCCGGGCACCCTGCCAAAGTCCCAGGGCAGCCGACCTCCCTTTACCTGCTGCCGCCACTGGTTTGGGGAGCAGGGGGGGTGACAGGGAGGGAAGAGGAGGCAGCAGAGCTTGGCTAACCTTAGAAGGGAGATTGGGAAGACTCCTGAAAGGAGACGCGGGAGCGGTCCTCATAGGAATGTGGCGGGGAAGCGGGGTGAGTGTGAAAGGGTCACCGCCGTGGCACAGGAGGGCGGGAGGGAGCTGGAGCGAAGAAGGGCAGGAGAGAAGCTAAACTGTCCTTTCTATTGCTCTGGTGAGGGCCGAATATTTGCAGGGGCTGGTTGGAAAAGCCTAATTTTAGTATGAACCTTGAGTCGTTGTGGGGGGAGCTGAACGGCGAAGGCACTCAGCACATGATCCGAGGCAATCCTGCCACAGCTTACCGGTGGCATTGCTAACAGTGTGGGGGAGTCTGATAACTTCAGTGACGCCTCCTTTTCTCTCTCTCTCTCTCTGAGCACCTGAAAGAGCGCCCGTCATTAATCAATTAACCAACGCCAGCCTCGGAATCCCTTATTTCAGCATAATTCGGGATGAGAGAGGAGCCATAAAACCAGGGACTTGGCGACGAGGTGCAGGTTCTTTTTTTTTTTTTATTGAATTCAATCACAAGACATTTCTTGATTTCATCGGACGTCGGAGGCGTTCAGAAGAACTTTTGAAAAAGTTGTGGGTCTAACTTTGAGAAGCAATGAGTTTGGTCCTCTCAAATGATGGAGGTTCTGGATGGTTTTTGGAGACCTCCCCTCTCTTTTAGCTGAGGGAGACCTGGGCGATTTTAGGCTAAAAGCTGCCCTGGAGAGATTGATCAGAGAATGGGCAAGAAAGCAAAACAAGAATACATTTGGGCTAAGGCGTTTTCTCACATTCCCTCTGTCGCAATCTCACAATTTTCATCCAGACACAGATACGCGTGTGCTTTCTCTCCTGCCCCGCTGGTAGATTCAAAGACAACTAATACGAGCTCCACACACGAGGCCATTTCTATCGGCCGATGGAAGCTTCCCAAAGGCAGAGTCGGCCGCCGCTTCTACTGGCTGATAGAAGTAGCTGGTCACTCTGCCTTTGGGGTGCTTCTATCGGCTGATGTTCTATCGGTAGTAGATCAGGGTATTCTAGCCTAGGCTACCTGCATGGAGCTCCTAAAGGCAAGTTTTCTCCCCCGCTTCCCTTCCCATTTCTCTTCACCTTGTGTAGTTCTAACGAATGATGTGAGAAATGGTGGGGAAATGCATGGTTTAAATAGACCTAAATTTTGGGGGTGGGGCTTAATTTCACCTCATGCCTAGAAATCATGCTGGGCCTTCCTATTGGTGGAGGCTGTATTGTTGGAGAAACATGGTATATATATATTTCATCGAAACGTTGCCTAGATACTTCGAATCTTACGCGGAGAAAACCCGAACAACCAAAGATCCACATACAAATACCCATGAGAACCTCAGAAAATATATATATATATATATATATATATATATATATATATATATATATATATATATATATATATATATATATATATATATATATATGGTATTCAGCTTTGTTTGGGTATTTTCCCACGTTGTTATAGTTGTGCTTTTAAAGTTGTAGCAAGGTTTTGGCAGAATCTCATCTGCCATCGTCAGGCTTCTGTATTGACGAACACAAGTAGAATCAATAGAAACAGAAATTAATAGGAGAGAACAAGAAATTAGAAGAGCAATTGCATATTTGGACATGGAAAAGGTTGATTTCTTCCTCAGATTTCAGAATGTAACAGAAGAAAAGGGGAGGACTTGCCCAAATTAATGGCAGATCTCATAGCAGAAGCATTACAAAAAGAGGGCCAAGCGATTAGAAGGGAAATTGACAAGGTATATAGAATATATACCAATATATACCTATACAAGATGTTTTAGACTTCCAAGAGAGGTTCATTTATTGATTCTCAAAGAAACAACTGAGAGATGAGATATACAAAGTGACAAGAGACGAACTGCTGATATTCAAGGGAACAGAAATTGTAACGTTGAAACAAATTCCAAGAATAAGGGAACATAGAAAGAAATACAGATTCCTGGCCACCCAACTGAATAAGAATAACATCCTGTTCAAATGGCTTATCCCAGAGGGAATGTTAATATCATGACAGGATAAAAAATTTAAAATAGACAGTATAGAAAAAGCAAGGAAATTCTTTGAACTGTGTGTGGTATCAGGGAAGACCAGAACAGCAAAGAGGAAGTGGAAAGTAGGAGCCAAGAAGAAGATTGGGTGGAGGAAAGAGAAAGAGAACAAGAGGAAAGAGAGCAGGAAGAAGTGAAAAGAGAAGGCGTAAGAACGAGACACCAAACAAGAGCAAATAAGCTTCAACAAGAAACAACTACAGAGTAAGATGGCGGAAGAAATCAAATTGATATGCATTAACATCAACGATTTAAATTCACAAATTAAGAGGGGAAAAAACGATAACTAAACTACAGAAATTGAACTTAGATATTATATGCCCTCAAGAACCACATATCCAGAAACATCAAAGTAAACTATTAGAAGCACCAAAGTTAGGAGATTTATGCGTATCTCTTGCCCATCAAAAAAAGAGGGGGATAGCAATATATATTAGGAAACATTTACAAGCAAAACAGGTATATGCAGACAAGGAGGGTAGAAGTTAGAAGTTTATATAAATTATAAGAAAATGTTATTGACAGTGATATATGTGCTGAACGAGAAACAAGAAAATTTTTATACCAAACTATACAGAAAATTAGTAGAACAAGAATATGAGAACATATGCTTGCTAGGTGACTTCAATGCAATAGCAAATTTAGGAAAAGAGTACAATAATGAATACCTAGGGGAAAAAAGGAAAAGGAAAACATTACCAAAAGTATTTTATCAAATGGCGAAAGAATTAGGATTAAAAGACATATGGAGAGAAAGAAATCCAGACAAAAAACAGTATACTTACTATTCAGCACCATGCACATCATGGTCAAGATTGGATATGTTATGGACAAATGGAGAAATGGAACATAATATAAAAGAAATAGAAATTGAATCTAACACATGGGCAGACCATAATCCCATTAAAATAATTTGGAAAGGGTTGAAAAAAACAGAAGATGGATGCTAAACAAGGAGATCCTAAAAGAAAAAGAATGTGTTAAGATGATGGAAAAAGAATTGGCGTTCTTTCTGAAGGAAAACAAAAAACAACAAACATCAATTCCAAACCTATGGGACACAACTAAAGCATATATTAGGGGCCTAGCAATTTCAAATAATACACATAGATATAAGGGGAAAAAAAGGAGAACAATCTAAATTACTAGAAACTCCTAAGGAGTTAGAAAAAAACACTAGAAAAAAACACCACATAATAAGACAGCAAATACAGAGAGAATAATGATTAGACATAAAGTGAACGTGTTAGCACAAGATAAATGGTTACAGGACATGAAAAAGATAAAACAGAATTATTTTGAACATGCGAATAAGCCGGGAAGGTGGATAGCCTATAGACTTAAGAAAGAAAAAGAAAAAAAAGCAATCCAACAATTGAAGGATGCTGATGGTATGCCACAACATCAAACTGAAAAGAAAAAACATATTGTTAAAAGTTTTTTTGAGGAACTATATAGTAGGGAAGACATACCAGAGGGAAATATCCAACATTACTTAGAAGGAAAAGGGCTACCTGTGATCCCGGAAGAGGATAAAGAAGAGATAAACAGGGAAATAACATTAAGAGAACTGCAATAGGCAATCCTGAAACAGAAAAACAATAAGACACCGGGACCGGATGGTCTCCCTGGGGAACTATATAACACGCTCCAAGAAAAATTAGAAATGCAATTATTAGAACTCTATAATGAGGTACTGATGACAGCAAAATTACCTAAGTCATGGGGGGAGACATACATAACATTGATCCCAAAAGAAGATTTGGACCATCAATTAATTCAAAATTACAGGCCCATATCCCTTTTAAATGTTGATTATAAAATATTTATGTCCATAATGGCAGAAAGATTGAAAAAAACCCTTAATCAGATCATTCATAGTGACCAAAATGGATTCTTACCGAGTAGACAAATTAAAAATAATATGAGAATGGTATTGAATATAATAGAATATTATGAAGCAAACCCAGGAAAACAATTGGCAATGGTCTTCCTCGATGCGCAAAAGGCATTTGACAATGTTAATTGGCAGTTCATAATACAACAATTAAAAAGCATGCAATTTGGCAATAAATTTATTAAATTGATTTTGACAATTTATAAGACACAGACAGCCAGTGTAATAATGAATGCTGACAGAATGGAAACATTTAAGATTAACAAGGGAGTAAGGCAGGGATGCCCACTGTCACCCCTTCTCTTTATTCTTACCCTAGAAAACTTATTGGAAAATGTTAGGAAAAATGTAGAAATCAAAGGGGCTTTAATAAAAAAGAAGCATTATAAGGTACAGGCATTTGCCGATGATATAATATTTTTTCTGGACGATCCAGAGGATATGGGAGTAAAATTAATAAAGGAAATAGAGGAATTTGACAAGCTTGCAGGTTTTAAAATTAATAAAAACAAAACAAAATTATTGACTAAAAATTTAAAAGATAAGCAAAAAAAAAAGAGAATGCAAAGTGTGAAAAAGGTAAAATATTTAGGCATTTGGTTAACAGCAAGATGCTCTTCAATCAAAAAAGATAACTATGACAAATTAATAATACAAATCAAAAAACAATTGGAAACGTGGAGGAAATTACAGCCTACAGCCTACACTACTGGGGAAAATTGCAACAATTAAAATGTCTACCCTACCAAAAATACTAAATCTTTTTCATACTGTACCAATAAGATTGGATAAAACCTTTTTTTAGAGAATTAGATCGAATAATAAGTAAATTGGTTTGGGATGGGGAAAAAGCTAGGATAAAAATGAAATTGTTACAGGACAAAAGAGAAAGGCTTTGGACTCCCTGACTGGGAAATGTATTATCAGGCTGAGGATATGGTATGGATTAAAGATTGGATCAACCTGGAAAATAGAAGAGTATTGTCAATAGAGGGTCACGACTTGCAGAGTGGGTGGCATAGTTTCCTATGGGATGGGAACTGTAAACAGTATGCATATTTTCAGAGACACATGATTAGAGATTCATTAATTCAGACATGGAACAAGATTAAAAAGAACCATTATACTAAAATATCGAACTGGTTGTCAACTATGGAAGCACAAATATACCCAAACACAATGGATCTGGGAAAAAAGAGGAGTTACAAAGACATATTAGACACACAAGGAAGATTAAAAACGAGACAAGAATTACAGCAACAAAATATAAAGATAGATTGGTGGCCATACATGCAAATCCAGGCGAGATATCAGAAGGACAAAGAACAATTTGGTTTCTGCATGGAAAAGCATCAATTAGATAAAATTCTACAAGAAATGGAAAAGAAAATGATTTCAAGAATATATAACTTTCTACTAGATTTTAAAATGGAAGAGGAGGTGGTCAAAGAGACGATGGTGGTATGGGCGAAAAATGTTGGCCATAATATAGACCTGGAAAATTGGGAGAGAATGTGAGGATCAAATTACAAACTAATCACATCCACAGCGTACAGATGGCACCTTCCTCCAGCTAGATTGGCAAAAATGTTTAACTCAGACCCAAATTGTTGGAAATGTGGAAAAGAAAAAGGCGCTTATTTTCATACCTGGTGGACATGCCAGGAAGTGAAAAAATATTGGAATACAATTAGACAATGGATAGAAGAAATCACGAATCAGAAAATTGAATTTAATCAGGAAACTTTTTTATTAGGTATAATAACACAAAAATGCAATAAAACAGACAGATATATTATGTTACATATATTAACAGCTGCAAGGGTTCGTACGCACAACTCTGGAAGGAAAAAAGGGTTCTACTGGAAGGCATGGTTATTAAAAAAATAATAGATTGTATAGAGATGGACAGGCTGATGAAAATAAAAGGCAGAGAAGATTCAATTTATTATAGGGACTGGGATGCCTGGGATGAGTGGTTTAGAAATAAAAAGAAAATAAAATGGCAATTAGGAAAAGAATGAGGGAATATGTAAATATGCAAATATACCATGGAGAAGATTGAGATGTAAGGATAAAAGATATTGATTTATAGTAAGAGCAAGATGCATATACATATACTGAAAAATGTGAGGAAATGCAAAAGTTGTCTTGATGTTGATAATAATGTATAAAGTTTTGTTTTATGTTTTTTAACATTTGGAAACTTAATAAAATTTATTTTTTTTAAAAGAGAGAAAATGAGAAGATAATTGCCTGGGATCTTCTCAGCCACTGCCCACTTGAGGATGCTATCATATGCAATACCTCTTCCTTGCTCTGATTGTTGGGATATGGTTTTCTCAGACATTTTGGCTTTAGCTTCAGGAACTTCAGGAGGGATCAGACATTTAGTTTTTGCAATGACTTCTGCCTGCCTAGTGCCTGGAGAAAGTGCATTGCACAGGTGATTCTTTTTAGATACATAGAACTAGCATCTTTTGGGGAAAATGTCAGACCAATTTCAAAACAGGGGTTTTTACCACGTTTGAAAAAGCAGCAACAGCGGCAGACCCATGTTTATAACCCAGGACTAATATACTCTGCCTCTCTTGATTTTACTGTTTCCATCCCAAAGGATGTACACCTAGTCCTCAACTTACAACCACAAGAGAGCCCAAAATTTCTTGTTGCTAAGCAAGGCAATTGTTAAGTGAGTTTTGACCCATTTTAGACCTTTCCTGCCACAGTTACTGTAAGTAAATCACTGCAGTTGTTAAGTTAGTAACACGGTTGTTAAATGAATGGCTTCCTCAACAACTTTATTTGTTGTAAAGTCATAAAAGATCACATGATTCTAGGACATTACAATCATCTTAAATAGACTGTTGCCAAGCATCTGAATTTTGATTACATGACCATGGGGATCTGCAACAGTTGTCCTGTTTGTAAATATTTTTATTGTTTTGTATCAAAAATTCAATTTCTATATTGAACAGTGTGTTTTCAAGGTATCCAAAGTGTTAAAATATAAACATCATTATAATCATTATAATCATGTACATACAAACATATATAAGATAATATCAATCATTATTATGATTATTATTAAATTGTTTAGTAATAATTTATTATTATTAAATTATTAAAAAGTATACTATATTCCATATTGACATCAATTATATAGCCATCAGAAATTTACTATGCAGTTTTTCTTTCTCATGTAGTCCATATTTCATACAAATCCACTCATCTAACCTCTGTATCTATCAACTAACCATTTATAGAAAAGTTCCCATGTTATAAAATATTCCGAATCTTCTTTTTCTTTAATTTTTAGAGTTAATCTATCAATTTCTGCACATTCCAGAATCATTTTGATTATATTATAATCTGTAGCGGTTTCTTCATTTTTCCAGTATTGTGAGCATACAATCCTGGTAGCACGCCCAACAGGAATGTTTCAGGTTTCAAGCCTATGTGTTGTTTTGTCATAGTTTCCAGCCATATGTGAATTTTATTCCAATATTTTTTTGCTTTGGGACACGTCCACCACAAATGATAAAATGAACCTGGTATTTACATTTCTAACATTTAACAGATTTATTTTTATACATATTCACTATTCTTGTAGGTGCCATCTATAAAACATTTTATAGAGATTCTCTTTATACACTGTTGACGTTGTAAGCTTATAATTTCTATTTCATAATTTCTGCCACCTGTCCAAATCTATTGCATAGCCAAAATTTTTAGCCCATATTATCATAGTTTCTTTTACTTGTTCTTCCAATTAAATAGCTAATAAATAATTGTACATCCTCTTAATTAATGTTTCATCTGTTCCCATTAGAATCTGATCTAGCTCATTTGGTTCATTAGCCCATGCTCCTTCCTATCTTTTTCATATCTGGATTGTATCTGTAATTGTGGTCATCATGATAGGTCAATCCCTAATCTTTTTAGTTCTTGTTTTGTTTTTAGTTCTCCCCTTTCCTTTAGTATGCCCTTATATCTTATGATTTTATCCATATTTATAACATTAGGATATATCCACACCTCCATTATAAATAACCATGCTGGCACTTTCAGGTAGTGTTGCTCTTTGATTTTGGTCCATACTAGCAGTAATGCATTTCTAATGTAATGCCTCTGGAAATAGCAGTCAATGACTACTTCAGCTTCAACCACAATGATACAAGAGCACACAACAGATGCAAACTCAATGTAAACTGCTTCAAACTGGATTGCAGAAAGTATGACTTCAGCAACACAGTGGTCAGTGCCTGGAATGCACTACCTGACTCTGTTGTTACATCCTCTAATCCCCACTCCTTTAACCTCAAACTATCCACTATTGACCTCACCCCATTCCTAAGAGGTCTGTAAAGGGTGTGCATAAGTGCACCATCTTGCCTACCGTCCCTGTCCTATTGTCCCCATTTATTCATACCTATTTCCTGTATTCTTACTCATGTTTATACTTATATCTATTATCTTGTAAGTTATTGACAAATCAAATAAATAAATAAATAATAGCTATGTATCTTACCCTTCTCTGGGATCTGCAACAGTTGTAAACAGGTATAAACAGTTGCAAGTCTGAAAAACTGTCATTTTCAATAGTTGTCAATCCCATTTTAACTTTGAAATGTCACTAAATAATGGTTATAGGTTGAGGGCCACCTGTATTGTAGTTTCTGTTTATACTAGTTTTTTAAGGTTAATGTTTCACTCCAATGTTGCCACTGATATGCCAAGATTAGGAAATATTGATCTAGAAGTTCAGGTCTGTTCCATAAAGCCATTAGAAGAGCATTTTTCTTTTCCAAAATCTTTCTTACTTAATATACTTGCTCAATTCCATTATTCACTGAAGTTGGATAGCTATCTGAAAGCTGTGAGGAGTTAAGGAACCACAGAGTAAAAACAAAATTTGGGATAAAAAAATGGTTAATGAATTCTTTCTATTGGACACTGAAAATGAAATTGACAAAGTTCTATTTTTAAAAGGAGTGCATCATTGAAGTGATTATTTCTCTTCCAATAGTAGCTCTTTCCAAGCCTCCTGTTGCTTCAGGAGGTAGACAACACTTGGCAGATATTGTCAATTCAAAAGCTAAGCAGGATTGGGCATGATTAAAATTTGTTTGGGAGTCTACCAAGAGCTGGACTTGAAACTACAGAATAACCAAACAAGAATAGAGGGGAAAGCAGCCTATCAAAAAAACAATGGTAAACATATCCATCCAATTGCCAAGACAATTGTATGATGGGTTCACGTATGCATAAGGAGTTACACTTGATTTTAAGTCCATTTTCCCAAATGTAAAGCTCAGGAAAGTTAATAGGTGAAGAACTGCAACTTCTCTGATAGAAACAGCATAAATAATAGAAGTAGGTAATAAATATTATCTATTTCTAGATGAACTCTAAAATGGGAGCCCATAGAAGTTACACATGCCCGTGAAGCAAAGTCTGAAAAAATTCTGCTCAAATCTAGTCCCATAAATTATCTGGATAGGAAAAAAAGTGGGACAGATATATAAGCTACTGCAAGATACATAAGCTATTACAGGTTGGATAATCTTCAGAATAGAACTATAATAAATATATATATTCACAAGGAAATATTGGCTGAATGGCAAAATGTATCTTAGTTTATGAAATGCTCACTGCTATAAGGGAATACTTATACTCCCTGCTTCCTGAGAAAAATGTTCGGCTGGATGCCAGCAGCAATGACATATCTTTAATCATGGGGTTGCTTCATTCATATGGAAAGCAGGAAGGGGGGATTACAATGTTTACTGAATGGGAGTGGGGGAGAGTAGCTGAATTCTTCCCATTTCTCTGCTGTGTCCTGCTCCAGGCATTTTTCTCATGTGGTGAGGGAAAATTCCCAGGACAACAAACTGTGACAGAATTGGGAAGGATTCAACAGCCTCACCCATGCATTCCAAGTTTGAAATTAAAATTACACACACCTATAGATGCCATATAACCCACCTAGTCATGTTTAACACAAACCTGTACAAAAATAGAACAAGACTTTTTTTAAATTAGTTGCATGTCAGAAATAGTAAGGTTTCTAGGACATTCCTGCCAGCTTAAAACATACACACACACACATTAGACATCCTAGTTCGTTATTTTAATAGTAATTTAATTCTTTCTTAGAAATTGGTAATGTAAAAAAGAGGTGCATAATCTTTTGACAGGATATTTTTTGGGGGTCCCATTTAACACGTTGAGGAAATATAAATGTCTCAGAAAGTGTTGAATGAGGGGAATCATAGACATGAGATCAAGGCCAGAAATTTTCATTTTGGGGGGAATAGGTAGAGCACAGTTATGATCCACTTTAAGCCCGTGTGAGGATTTTAGTTTTTATGTGTTTCTGCTTCATAATGTCAGGAGATGATGCTGTCCATTATCAGCAGTCATCCCGCCAGCACAGAAGTAGACATTCGAGGCCATCAGGGTTTCAGGGCCTTATAAGATCCCCAACATCTAATAATATTTGCATTCTACAGAGGATCTACTTTCTGGAGGATGATAATGTTAGCATTTCAGATACATTATCTTCAGTACTGTAACCTCTGAGACTAATTCTAAAAACAGAACATTGGTGTTTCATGATAAATGTTTCTTAGCACTTTCTTTAAATTATAATTCCATAGAATCTTGGAGGACTGTTGTAGGGCTATCTTAGATGCATTTTTTTTCACAAGGACAAAGAATATGTTCGAATGTGTCAAAATCAGGAAAATGCAGCATTCATCTATGATTCTGTGAAGTATCATTCATAGGAGTTAGCCAAAATGAGCTTGGGGACAATTGTAACACAGCTAACTAGTTTCAATAATTTTGCTTTCATTAATCTATAGTTCTAATCTAGTGCTGTAAAATTCAGTATAGGGAAAAATAATTACTCCACAGAGTAAATAAGTACATATTAACAATAGATTAATCCTCAGAATTGATTCTTCTAATATATACGCTGTATACAATAGTTTGGAGAGCCAAGGCTTTTTTTCATAAAATCACACCTGTATATGTTAAGCTAGAACATTCTCAATTACAAAGGCTGTGTTCACACAATTAAGCCTTAGTTAGTTGATAAGTTGGCGTCAAGAGCTGGTTTCACTCAGTGCAAAGATTCAGATCATGGTTTATAATCTCAGTAATTGAGTTCATACATTGAACATTGTAATGTGGCTTCTTTAATTTCATATACTGTAAACAAAATATGTATAAATAAAGACCAGAGTCATGTTTTTTTTTCTGTTGCAGCTTCCTTGCAGAACTCAAGCAGGCTGTCTATTTAAAAGGTTGTCTACACACAGAGATATTAAGCATACCATTGTTGTTTTTATCTGAAAAAGGGACCAATTTTGTAGATGTTCAAAATTGATTGACAAAGAACAGGAGGAAGTTTGTCTAGCAACTTTTCCAGTTTCCAGCCAATCAGTAGCTTCAACTGCAAACAGGATGAACCGGTTTCTCCTTAGCTTGATTCGGGGAAGAATGTATGTCTAACCATAATACTGTGAATGAGCTTCATTAGCAAGCTTATCATTAAAATTATGTACATCTGGATTCACTCTTTATACAGTATTTGTCTTGGAGCTAATTGATAATAACCCAGGAATTGTATATTAAGTGAAAATATAAAGGAGAACAAACTCAGTATTCAGTTAATCAAAGTTCCAAGCTTAAAAACCTAACTGCCATTGAAGTGCAATACTATTCTTAAAATTACAGATAAGAACCATGTTGAATGTTTGCACTGGCTACATATACTCCCAGCACACTTCAAGGTATTTATTATAGCTAATAAAACGCCATATCTTTTGTATTATTGATCTTGAGACCTTTGTCCCTTCTCTTCTGTCCCATAATACTATATTTTCATATAGATGGGGAGGGGGGGAACACCGTCTAAATGTCATCTAGGGTAAGATATGGTCAACAAAACTCTACAGTAACAACTTTGGTGGGGTTCAGAGGCCTAAATCCATTCCCAAAGAAACATTAAATCTACTCCAAAAGAAATACAAGATAAATTTGGAAAATATTAGAAGACCTGCTTGCTTTGTGACTTAGGAAGGAATAAATGATATCAGTTACTAGTACACAGATTATTCTAGTTTGACTAGCACTGATGATGTTGTCTTGTTTGGGTAATGAAACATCTGCATGAAAACAACCAAGCTCAGAGAACACCAAGAACCCCTCAATTCTAGCTTGCTTGTTTTTATTTTTGCTTGCTCTATCACCTGCCATGAACCTTTGGGATGGAATCTCAGGGGTGTTAAACTGGCGGCCCTCAGGCTGGATGGTTCATGCACAGGCTATGCCCACCCCAGCTCTGCAAAGGGGAAAAACGTCATGATACATCATGTAATGGCAATGGGATGCCAGGAGTTTGACACCCGTGGAGTGTGCCAGAAAAGTTTGTTACCTTTTTTATTGCCTATCTCCGAAATTTTTAATATTACAAAATTATCAGATAGTAATTTGTCCATTGGTTTCCTTCCCAGGAAATATGGGATATAGATTTTCTGGCATATAGGCCCATATATAACCCTTAATACTTCTTAGGGAAAATAAGAAAAAAAATCACAGGCAAGTTCATTTGATGTGTTTTTCTTAGTAGTGGGAATGTTAGTTGCTTAGAGATTGCTTGGATATTTTATGAAATCGAGCATTTTTTAAATCAACTTGTCTATTGACAGAGAAAATGACTGTACAAATGCTTCTCTGATTGATATATATTCAGCTAACAGATAGACATAGGATTTGGTAAGCGGGCCAATAATGCATGAGTTATGAAATTCCTCTAAATGCTTCTTGCAACTTAATGCAAGGTATTAAAATCCTAATCTACATTTGCAGTATGTAGCTCCACATCACACATACAATAGAGATATTGAGTATTTCAAGCATGTGCTGTGATGCACATGCATATGAATAATAAGCAAGTTTGGATGCTCTTCAAAGATGGCCAGAAGCCGGTGAAATGGATGAGAATGAGAAATGAGCAACTTAATTCCGAGAAAAGGGATGTGATACTGGCTAAAAATATGGCTGATCTCAGCAGTAATTTGCAATTGGTTATGGAAAGGTCTGCTCAAATTTATAATTTGGGGGGTTCCTTTTGGTCCTATAACCATGTAGGTTATAATGATAGCTAGAAATATGCTTTGTTTGGATATGTCAGTTTGCCTGGTAATCATATGGTTATCTTCCAGGCTAAACAACTGTACTAGACAGCCCAGAAATCTCAGCTTTTCCTACTGACTTCCTAAGTTTAGATTAACATATAAGCTTTCTAAAACTTTTATGAATGGGAACAGATTATTTGAAGAATATTCCACATGTTATAAGGCTACTTTTGCCTTAAGGACAAATTCAGAGGTATAAATATGTAATAAATCTCAGAGATCACAAGGATGGCATTTTTTTATAATGACTCTTCGTTTTGAGAATTTCCTTCCCTCAAAACTTTGTTCAATACCCTAAGTTTAGCAGAGTTCACTGTTTTATCAGATCTTTCATTAAATTGTCTCTGGCTTTCCTCTTCCATCCCCAAATGGTTCTGCTGCTGTTTTTAGAAATTCAAAATACATTTCTATTGTCTTGTTTAAATGCTATTTTCCTGTATGCCACTTTCAAAGGACATACCTTGAAAGGCAGCTTATATGTAATTTTTTCCTCTTTAACTCTGCAGCCTTTAATTCTGGAAACTGCCTAAGATAATTACAATAAATAAATTGATCACTGGGCAATCAACTTTGTCAGAAATATTTTTGTCTGAGTACTGTCTTTGTAGCAAGCAACCAAATATTAAAAAAACAAATACTTAAAGTAGGAGTCACCCCAAAACAAAACAAATGAACTAGCAACTGTTGCTGTTTCTGGAGACTCTAAATTCAAATAGTTCTTTTAAAAAAGGAGGATTTCTTGCTTTTAACATTTTCGTGCACTTTTTTGGTAGAAACTGCTGGCTTCTCTCTTCTATCTGTCAAGGTCAGCTTCTCTTAACAACATCCTGTCTATTGTAATGCTCAAATAGCTTATGACCTGGCTTGAGATTGATTCCTTAAGAGCCATCAAGCCCCATCCACTGCTGTAGAATAAATTCTTTTTCAAATTCCTTTCCTGAAATGCTATTTAGTCCTATTTTTTCCTACTGCCTTCTCTGAATACAATTTGGCAGGGTACCCCTTGAGGCTGTTTGAATAGAGATTGGTTTTAGCCTTAAATGTGACATTTTAAAAAAGTTATTTTGCACTGTTTGTAACAAAAACAAAAACATAAATACTAGGGGGTAGCAAAAGGTTATGGGAACTGTTTAAGAATATTTTTTTTGAGCAGTCCTTTGGCTTTATCAATAAATCTTTGCTAGATGATATAGACCACATATTCTCAGAAGCTCTGTACTTTCCCATCTTTTTCCTACTCTGGCTAAAACTTTGTTTTATATTCTGGTTTTGAAATACAAAACCAAAAATATCTTCTCCTTCTCTATTACTACATCAGAGCCCCTAACTTTTTAATAATCCTATTACTAGAATATATCAATTAATCAATATCCTATCCTGTTTCTTATTCCATTTATCGCTTTCTATATCTGCCAACCTTTTCATATAGACTCTTTGATGTACTATTTAGAGTGAGGATGGGAGAAGATTCCACAGAAAAATCATATCCTGGAAAATCGCAGATTACGACGAGTGAAAGAATTTATATAATCAGCAACTGAGTTATCTTACCCTTCTTGCAAATTGGCTAACAGTTGATGTACACCAGGGTTGAAAGGATGTGTTGCAACTTCACAGCTTTAAACAAATCCAAAGAATAAAGGGGCATTAGAAAGAGACTGTGAAGCAGAGGCAGTATTCAGCAGGTTCTGACCAGTTCTGGAGAACCAGTAGCGGAAATTTTGAGTAGTTTGGAGAACCAGCAAATACCACCTCTGACTGGAGATTTTACAGTATCCCTTGCCATGCCCACAAAACTAGTATTTAAAAGTTTGAATCCCACCACTGCTATGAAGGTGATAGATCCAAAATATAGGTAAGAAATAGATCTGGTCTGAATGGTCACCAGCTACAGATCTAATCACAAAAGCAAATTCTGTTTTGTATAAAACTTTAAGGGAAATTTTTAAGATGTGGGTTGGTCAGGTTAATGGTAAAATCTGCTTCATGTTCAGTTAGCTCTCATTTCTTACTTGGATATATGGCTTGGTTTGAGATTAGAGAAGGCTTTTTACCAGAGGCCCAAATACTGGTTCAGCTCCAGCAGGTCCGACTTTAGGTTCAGGTTGAGGAAGTGATGGTGTAGGATGCTGAAGCAGAGTGGTCCCAATGGTCCGCCTTCTTCTGAAACATTCTAAAAATGCAAACCTTGCATTGGCAGAAGATGGCACCATATGGTGGTACCATAATACCCTTGAGCCATCAATGAATCCTGGTTACTAATGCATTGTTATTTTAGATGCATCCCTTTAAGAGCTTGAGATCAAATGTATAAGGGGCTGGTGGAGGATAAGAGATGAACATTCATTTCTAATATTGATACATTCTGATATATGCTTTCTCTGTCATCAGAATCTATCCTTTATGCCTGGAACACAAAACACTTTCACAAAGGCCACCTTCCTTCACCTGCCTCTTCAAATCCCCTCTTTTCTTCTTCTTATCTCTTTTCTTCAACTGAAGGAGAACCTACTTGAACCTACTTGAATCCCATTCCTACCTATGACTGCTCACTATTGAATCTGGGCTGTCAGGAATAGTAGCTACCATCATAAGAGCTCTGTTCCCATAACATATGGAACAACAAACTATGAACACATTTTAACATAGTATATTGGGCAAATCCAACCCATATTCCAAATGTCATACAAATAAAGAAAGATGGGTTGAATGTACCATGGTTAAATTAACAGTGAGTGAATGGATTATATGAACACAACCAGTGAAGCTTTTTGTTATTATCTTAAGGATATGGTTTTTAAAAGATTTAATTTCCCCATATTTCTGTGTAGTAATTATTAGAACAGGCTGCTCAGAGAGCTATGAAGGGAAGATTACGAATGACAATCACATGATTGTGAGGTGTTACAATCATTGTAAGAGTGAACTGGCTTGCCAAGCTCCAAGATTGCAATCACATGACTGCAGAGATGCTGAGGTGGTTGGAACTTCAAGGACTGATTGTAAGTCCCAGTCATTAGCATTGTTGGAGCTTAAAATGGTTGTTGAATGAGTTGTCATTAAATAAGGATTATTATCTCCTGCTTAAACTATTAATTTAACAACTATTCAAAGTTACAATAGCAGTGAAAAAAGTAACTTATTACCAGTCCTCGAACTTATGATTGCTGCAGCATTCTCATGGTCATATAATCAGATTTTGGGCACTTGACAAACAGCAAGTATTTATGATGGCTGCAGTACCTTGGGATCCTGTAATCACCATTGATGACCTTCCCAGTTGGCTTCTCATGAGCAAAGTCAATAGAGCTTGCCAGATTTGTTTAATGACTGTGTGATTAATGGAATATCTGCAGTGATTTGTTTAACAATCGTGGCAAAAAAATATCATAAGATTAGATGTGACTTAACAACAGTCTTGCTTAGCAGTAGAAATTTTGGTCTCAGTTGTGGTTGAAAGTTGAGGATATCTATACCTGTAATGTAAATTCTTTGACCTCGCTGCAAGTTATTTCATGCATGCAAGTTAAAACTTGTTGAAGTACTAAGCTTGGGTCTAGTGCAAGGTGAAACATTATAAACACAAAGGTTCTATTAGAAAATAAAGTACAATAGAGGATATTGATACAAATAGGATAGATCTGACAAAAGGAAGGAAGGATGGCGGCTGAAATCCCTTACACCTTTGATACATATTTCCTTTTAGGAAATGCAAAATTATAAGGTAAACTTGCCAGATGCTTTGCAGATTTTAACTGGTAAAGCTCTGTGCTAGATGGCTGTACATTGGATCATTTGTTAAAGTCTACAGGTGAAGCTACTATTACATAAAAGCAAGGTTAGTTGACAATCATAAAGGAATTGAGAGAAGCTACAGACATTTTAAAAATTGGGTATGTGGGAGAGCAATTTATTATAAACGGGCCCCATGGAAGCTTGCTGAAAATTTCTCATTATTTCTAAATGATAAGGTCTCCCCTCTTCATCACCACACCCCAGTCTTCCAGTATTCAGTTACAGTCATTGCTGCTGACAAGCAGTCTTGAAATTAAAGACTGATATATTTGCAAAAGAAATTGTAAATACTAGGTGGGCGTTGAGGGGTGGGGGAGTGAGGGGGTGGTAATTGCATGAAAGTCAGTTTTAACAAAAGGGAGCTAATACTCATTAGCTATGCAATAGGTTATGAATCTCCTGGGGATCAAGGAAATGTGCAGAGTTGGGTGAGGTTGGACATACATTGTTGATTTGAATAGAGGAGAATGTTGTTATTAATGACAGCTGAAATAAAACACCCAAGTCTCTTAGCCCTTTCCAGGAACAAGGGAAATACTATTTTGGCATCTTTAGTATAGGACAAGGAGAATATTTATGACAATAGTTAAACTGAATTATTCAATTATAAAAATATAATGTAGCCCTTTTCTGTAGTGTAGCCAGGGGAGTGGAAGAAAAGACAGGTGAATAGGTGTGTTCCTCTTTTGATACAAAAAAAGTAAAATGCAAAATAAAATGGTATGATTCTGCTATTTTTTGACATCAGGTTATATTCATGCCCATGAAATTAAATGGCAAAAAAATCTTACTTAAGACGTGCTGTATCCTTTAAAATTTTGAAACTATGCTAGGAGACTCAAGTGGGAGTTGTACTTCAGAGCATTAAGAAGGTGGTAGATTAGGCAATGCTATTGTACATAGACATATAATAAACAGAAATATATTTTTCTCATTCAGCAATAACATCAAGGTGCTATTCTTTTTTTCCTTTAAAGGATAAAATTACCATGTTCTGTATGACAGCAGTAGACTGAGTTCAGTTTTGTTAAACTTATTCTATTTTTTTTATTTAGTATTCCTGATGTCCACCAGATGTTTAATTATATGGATTCCGTTTTCAGGCCATATGCCAATGATGTGTCTAGTCACATATAAGCTAGCACTAACATCTTTAAAAAGCTGGATCTACCAATGGCCAGAATATAACACTTGCCTCAGGTGTGAATTATTGAGTGGTATTGGCTAATACATGTTTGCTAGCGTGTATTATGCTAGCAAACAAGTATAAGAGCAATTGGTATTTCCAATTTCTTGTTTCAAGAGCCCCAATGTCTTGGGGAGTTTCAGTGTCTGCATTTTGACAAAGACAAGCCATTTCTTGCTGCTTTTTTTCAGACAGAAAATTGTCTTAGGTCAAACCTGCTCTGAGGAAACTGCTGTATACCAATAATGTATTAAAACGTGCCATTATAACCATCAGTAATGTTGCAACCTTAATCAGTACAATCTGAGTAAACTTTGCAAGAACTATTACACCAATTTTATAGGATGTCCACACACTTCCCATTTGTTGCACGGGTTTAGATGATGGTGTTAATTTACAAAGCCCACAATGGTTTGGGTTCCCAGCACTTGCAGCAATCCAGAGTCAGGCCTTTTATAAAACCTTATTAGTGTGCCCTCGTGGCAATGGGCTTTTCCAGCAATTCTGGATTGCTGTTCCCAAGGAAGTATATCTGGTGCTAATGTTATTGTCTTTCAGCTCCAGGTAAAGTCAGAGTTCGATTCTCTCCCCCTTTTAATATATCTGTTAATTATAAATGTTCATGCTATAGAAGAACTTTTGACAATTAGGATGGCAGTCATAATATTTTTTATTTTTATTTACTCTGCTTTTGAGTTATTTTGTAATTTTATCAGATGCCAATGCTTTGTATGCCACCCTGAAAACATTTAGGCTGGATTTTTTTTTTGTTGTTGACCCAAAATTTATTCATCTTCTAGTGATTTCTCTGAAAATACATAATGGATTTATATTCCCAAGAAGGGTTGTGGAATGCTACAGAAGGATGAAACTAGGAGACAAAAAATGGTACTGCTTGGAAATAAGTGGATATTAATCACTGTTCCAGATCAAAAAGCAAATATTACAGGCACCCCTGTCTGAGGATGCGACCTGGACTTTACCTGTATGTTCCTCTGATGTCCACAGTTGTATCCAAACCACCTCTTTGAATGAGAAAATCTGCATTGCCCCACAGCAGGGGAAGTTTCAATAGGCAAATAAGCTCTGATTATAAGCACATCCTAAAGAATTAATTTTAAAGAAGAAGAAACAATCCAAGTCAGGCATGTGCATCACAACTGAAACATCTGGGGGAATAATGTGGCTTTGGACCTGACATATAAAATTATTTGCTTTGTTTCTGTACTATAAAACCACAGAAATTGAAACAAACAATTGCCCCCTTCACCAAAATATCTTCTCAGCTTGCAGTGGCCATTTTTAAAAACAAATTATGCAACATCCTGAATTCCACAACTATAAAATTTGGGGCTAAAGGAAAGAGAAAGGAGAACATAGTGAATTAAAACAGAAGATGATCTAAGAAAACCTTATAAAGAGGGTATAATTGTGTTAGCAGTTAAGACTGGTAGAGAATATGGTGCCTTAATCCAGGCCTACCATATTATCTCCTCTGTAAACCTTAATTTTTTTCAACAAAAACTACCTGTCTCTTTAACACCTTCATTTCAGGCAGGTACAGTAGATTAAATGTTTCTGCTGTGCATCTAGGTCCAGTTAAAAGGAAATTACTGCACCTGTTGAATATTTGTCTCTCATAAAGCAGTTTATTGCCAGAGACATCTTTCCTGGAAATATAATTAAAGTGTGGAAGTCTTAATTTTACGGGAGAAGTTGCATAATTGAAAATGTGAACAAAAGCCTATATTTATTTAGGAAGCAATCATAATTAAACGTTTGGTCAATGAAAAACATTCAGAGGGCAAGCTGTTCCATTGGTTGATTGTTCTCAAGGTCAGAAAGTTTCTCCTTATTTCCAGGTTAAATATCTCCTTGTTCAGTTTCCATCCATTATTCCTTGACTGGCCTACAGGTGCTTTAGAAAATAGCTTGACCTCTTTCTCTCTGTGGCAGCCCCTCAAATATTGGAAGACCGCTATCATGTCTCCCCTGGTCCTTCTCTTCACTAGACTAGCCAAGCCCAGTTCCTGCAACCAGTGTTAGTAAGAAAATAGATAAAAAGGCTTTTGGAAGAGCATGAGTTATAAAAGGAAAAAAATGTCTCTCCCATAAGAATCCATGTTTTGGGAATAGCAATTTGACAGTAAAATCATCATCTAGATTCTAGAATCTTCTTTGGGATGCTGGTATGGAAGAAAAATGGGTGGGTGGTGCCTTAAAATCATCTTCCTGAGAGCTTCTATCTGGCTGCCCACTGGGACAGAATTAAAGACTTTTCAAGCAAAGTTGAATGAATTCTGGTTTTAATCAGCATCAGAGGGAGTCCAATTATAATCGGGATGTTGGCAAATTACTGATATTCCTGGGTTTTTCAGGAGGAAGTGAATCTCAATGGAGGCTCAGATAATTAAGGATTCTAGGGTTTCACAACTACCCTTCAAATGGGAGCAATGGATAATAAAATTTTGTTGTATAGAAAAGAAAACAGCAAAGAAAAATGATTAATACCAAGATAATGCTCATACATGAAAATAGAGAATTTAAGATAAATTCAAGAGAATTGGCTTCAGAGGAATTTACTTTTCAAGGGTTTTCATATCCACAAGTAGGAAACAGGTTTAATATAGATAAAACATTATCAGGTATGGAAAAACATGTAATGAAATTTGAAGAGGGATTATAGACAAATAATAAAAATGTATTTGCTAAAATGTGCAAACTTCTGTTGAGAATTTGAAATGAAAGAAAGGCAGGCTGAGGATTCATAGAAAAATGGGCTAAGCATTTTGATTATAATATGCAAATGGATCAATGAGAAAGAATGTGATTAAAAGGACTAAAGTTAACATTGTCTTATAACTTAAGAGAGATTTTTTATAAAATGATGTTACATTGGCATAGGTTATCAGAGAAATTATCTAAAAAATATAAAGGCTCTTTTAGTTGTTGGAAAGCATGAAAAGATATTTTTACCATGCCTGGTGCACTTGTAAGAAAGTGAAAAAATATTGGATACAAATAGACATCATGGTGCAGAGTCAGATTTTAAGTCTCTTTCTGAAGGCCAAAAGGGATCTCACTCCAGCAGCAGAGATTCCAAAGAATGGAGGCCATAGAAAAAAAACTAACAGTAATAGTATAAGAGAGTTGGAAGGGACCTTGCAGATCTTTTAGTCCACGGTCCCCAACATTTACACCTTGGCAGCCCAGTAGGGGGGAGGGGAACAGGCCCACACAAGTGGCGGGCTGGCATCTGCGGATGTACACACCAGTCCGCCACTCATGCAAATTGAGCTGCATACATGCACACATGCACCATACAACTGCCCACACTGCCCGGTTCCAAATAGGCCATGGCCCGGTAGTGAGCCATGGCCCAGGGGTTGGGGATTCCTGTTCTAGTCCAATCCCGGGCTTAAGCAGGAGACCCTATACCAGTGATGGCTAACCTTTTCCACATTGAGTGCCAACACTTGTGCGTGTGCGTGCATGCGGTTGCATGCCTGCACCCATGATGCAATGCACATGTGATTCCTCCCCTGCACATGCATGCATGACCCCTGCGTATGCACCGCACACCTCTGTGCATGCAACCCTCCCACATGCTGCATGCCTCTGCACATGTGCGTGCTTCTCCTACACACATGTCTCCCCCCGCGCATGCACAGCTGATACCCGACAATAAGCTGGCTGGCGGGGGGACGCACATGCACAGTGAGGCTTTTCCGGGTGACCTCTCAGGTGCTGGCAGAAGTGGTTCTGCATGCCACTTCCGACACACGCGCTATAGGTTCGCCATCACAGCCCTATACCATTTCTGACAAATCATTGTCCAATCTCTTCTTAAAAACCTCCTCCCACAATTTCTGCAAGCAAGTCGTTCCACTGATTAATTGTTCAAATTTCTCCTTAGTTCTAAGTTGCTTCTCTTCTTGATTAGTTTCCACCCATTGCTTCTTGTCCTGACTTTGGAGAATAGGTTGACTTTGTGATATTCTTTGTGAAATTTAAACTGAGATATTGAAACACTGCTATCATGTCACCCCAGTCCTTCTTTTCATTAAACTAGACATACCCAATTCCAGCAACTGTTTTTTATATGTTTTACCTCCAGTCCCCTAATCATCTTTGTTGCTCTTCTTTGTGCTCTTTCTAGAGCCTCAACATCTTGTGACAGCCAAAACTGGGTGCAATATTCCAAGTGTGATCTTACCAAGGCATTATAAAATTTGTGTGGCCTTCATTCTAGGCAGGGGTGGGATTCTACCAGTTCACACCTATTCGCTAGAATTGGTGGTTAACATTCTAAGCAGTTCGGAGAACCAGTTGTTAGAAGAAATTTCTGGCCTAATCCTGTAAGGAAGGCAGGAAGGAAACATTCTGGTGTTGCTTACAGAAACTGCCTCTCCGTTAACCCTTATTACATTCTTGGCAGGACTAGACTTCCTGTCTCAGGAACTTCTCTGGAGTTTTTTTCCTCCTTTGCTGGTACTTTGCTTGTGTGGAGTGATCGTTCAAAGTTACAATGGCACTGAAAAAAGTGACTTATCACCATTTTTCACACTTATGACTGTTGCAGCATCCCCACAGTCATGAGAGGCCAGGCGAGGAGATGTGTGCCTCGATGTGAGTGATATTGAGTTGACCACGCCCAGTCAATAACATGACCACCAAGTCACATCCACCCAGTCACATGACCACCAAGCCACGCCCACCAACTAAAGCTATGCCCACAGAACCAGTTGTTAAAAATTTGAATCCCACCCCTGATTTTAGGCCTCTGTTCATACAGCTGAGTGCTGCATTGTCTTTTTAAAGCAGCTGCAGCACGCTGCTGCCTCATATTTAAGTGATTGTTCCTAGGATTCCAAGATCCCGCTTCCAGTTACTACTATTGAGTCAGGTATCACCTATACTATACCTGCGCATTTTGTTTTTCTTGTCTAAATGTAGGATTTTACTTTTATCAACACTAAATTTCATTTTGTTAGAAAGGGCCCAGTGTTCAACTCTACCAAGTTCCTTCTGGATCCTGAGTCTACCTTCTGGAGTATTAGCTATTCCTGCCAGATTAGTGTCATCTGCAATTTTGATGAGTTTCCCTTCTAAATCATTGATGAAGAGATTGAAGAGTATTGGATCTAAGACAGAGCTTTGGGGGCACTCCACTGTATACTCCCCTCCATGTAGATGCAGTTCCATTGAGGACTACACATGTGGCTTTTTTAGCCAATTACAAATCCATCTGGTAGTGAGTTATCTAACCTACATTTTTTCTATTTTGTCAAGTGGTAGGTTGTAGTCTACTTTATCAAATGCCTTACTGAAATCCAAGTAAATTATATCCACAGCATTTTGCTGTCCGCTACACTGTCATCTAAAATTTCTTGACAAACGGGATCCATGGTAGGTCTACTGGATGAATAATCAATTAGAGTAGGCCCATCAACATTTGTGTATATATATGGTAATTGCAGTTAAATTATTGTGTGCAGAAAATTGGAAAAATACATAAATATCCATAATGGAGGAGTTGATGTAGAACTTGTAGAAATGACCAAATTGTTTGATTGGAGAAAGAGTAACAATAACTATAAAATACTGGAAATCCTTTATGGAATTTTTGCTGAAAATTGATAAAAAATAAACTGGTGATTTCTGGATTTATCAATTAAATTGGAAGTTATTTCTTTCAGTATCTCCCCCCACTTTTTTTTCTCTGTTGTCTATTGTTTTCAATAGTTTATCTTTCTTTACCACTTTTCCTCTATACTTTTTCATATTTATTTTTAACATTGTTTTTTTTAAAAAAATCTTCTTTAATTAAAAAAAACTATAGAAAAAGAAAAGAAAAGGAGAGTTGTCTGAAAGCCAGAATATCTGGCTTGCAGTTCTTCCTCTTGGAGGAGAAAGAATATTTCTGGGAAAAATAACTAGAGATGAATTATGAACTCCAAACTTTGCCTTCTGAATGTCTTGTGCTCAGTTTACCTCAGGAACTGATCATGGCTGTGCTATGTTGGGAGCATTATGGGAGATGCTTACAATTGGACTCTCCCTCTTTACAGTGTCTTTCTCTTATGTCTTTCTCCCACCCTCCCTCCCCATAGGGACTGTTTACAAGCTACTCTTGCTTACTTACCCTGAGCTATCCCCTAGGGAGAAAGGTGGAGGTTATGTGTAAATTGTGTTATGTACGTGGTGTGATGATCTCAGCTTGACTAGGGGCTTATCAGGGCCAGACGGAGCTTGCACTTGGGGAGGGGGGTGGCCAGACACTGCTTATTTGCAGAGGATAAAGTGTACTGTACAGGCAGAGGCAACGTCACCCAGGCATGAAGTATCTTTTCCTTCCACTCTCCTCTCCCCCCACACCCATCCTGCGTCTACATAGGACACTGGCTTGCAACCCATCCATTCCCCGGACGGCAAAGTTTAGTTCTCAAAGGATGGCCAGATCTTTCCCTCCCTTCAGCCAGTTTTGGGTGGAAAGAATCGGATGTTTTGTCCCTATGACAGAGGAGATTGGGATTATGGTGAATGCCTCTTCTTTTAAGATTTGAGGGTGATTGAAGTCTTTTGGGGGGAGGGGGCATGCAATGGCAAATTTCCTTCCCTATTCTTCCTCTCCATTCCTGCTTGAAGTCACCAGGAATTGAGCTCAACTGTAAAGCCTGTTTACCTTTTTTTTGATACAGTAACATCAGGAACATCAGAACTGCCAGCAGGCATATTAAGCTGACCACTTTTGAGCATATATGAAGTTATCTTCTTCCCCCAATAAGAACAAACTGTTCTACAGTGACCTAAGTGTAAAATATGCCTATGATGAATGTGTGTATAGGAGCATAAGTCACTGATATGAAGTATTTTCAGAATCTGCCTGAGGACAAAGTGCATCTGGGTTCTTGGAAAACAAGAATGTGGAGAAAAAAAATTTTTTTTTTTACAAATGTAGGCAAATGACTTTGAGAAAAAAAGTCTGGGTATAACCCTCCTTCCCACTTAACTTCCTTCAATCTTGACAACAGAGCTGGCCCCAAATGTTTTGCATTCCATGTAGAGAAGTTGATTGGGCTGGTAGTTGAGGCTTGCTTTTTTTTCAACATAGGCTCTGCCACTGCACTCAAAGGCAATAAGCTAAGGAGGGGACAAAGAAGCACACAGTCTTATTTATGTCTTATGCCCTGCAGCTACCTCTCAACAAGGGCTACTTGAAAGAGTCACCTTGCTTTGCCTAATAGCTGAGCTGACCCTGTTTGATGACTGTCCCTAACATTTTGGCTGTGAACCAGGAAGTATTATTTTCTATATTAGCTATCTTGGTTTAGAAGCACTCAGCAGTAAAGAAAAGGGAGAGTTACTCAGAAAATTCTGATATAATTTAGGCCCCAACTTTGTTTTCTGTCTCCAATTATTAAATTCTAGTTAAGGTCAATTATAGGTTCTTCGATAAACCACAGTTAAGTAAATCATGGTTTAGTACAATGTACAAATTATCTGGGAAAATGAAAGGCACAAAGGGAGCAGTGGAGAGAAAGATTCATAACAAGGAAAGGACTTTGCCTTAATGAACTTAGAAAGGAAGGAGGGGAGGTAGAGGAAGAGGAAGAGGAGGGAGAAGGAGAAGGAGAAGGAGAGGGAGAAGGAGGGGAAGAGGAAGAAGAGGAGGACAGGAAGGAGGAGGAAAATTATGCTAAGAGTTGTAGCCAATTCTATTGTTTTTTTTTTATAAATGTACACACTCCACATACATTTTTTGTTCAAAGCCATGAGTGTTGCTTTATGTCTATGACATTTGAAATTACTTTACCCAAGCATTGTACAAAAGCTAATAATTTGACACAGTGCTTTCTTTTCTTTAATTGTCCAAATTAAGGTCTTCCAGTGGGAAAAAGAGTATGACACTGATGCTGATTCCCAGGATTCCTATGGCACTTTAAAACAATATTTTTTTTTTTATTCTGGGATTAAAATTGCCGCCAAAATTGCCATCAGATGAGAATGAAATCTGGGGAAAAAGCATATATGTTACACTGGGGGTCGGGGGAGAAGATCTATTGGCAGACTCAAACCCTGGGTGAACAGACTCAGAATAAAGGTTTTTGCAGGGACAGTAAAGAAAATCTTCAAAATGGCGTTTGTAGCCATGCAATCAAGTCCTTTATACATGCACAAAGATTGCAGACACTTAATGACTCAGGATTTGGCTGTCTGTCATTGCATTTAAATGTCATGCTAATCCATCGTTCCATTTGTTTCATTTTGGTTTACTATGTTGTATAAAACACACATATAGTAGTTTGCAAACTATCAATTAATAAAAAAAAATATATATCCCTTTTTACAAGCCAGTAATCCCTTAAATCAGGACTGTTATGTCCTGAGAACTCTAGGAGTTCTCACTCAGGTCCACTCACTTTGAGTGGGCGTTCTTCCCCTTCCTCATTGGCTGGTTCTCCCCAGCAGCCAGCTATAAAAGCAGGCTGCGGGGTCCAACCAGTCGCTGATTGCTGCGAGCCAGTTCCTGGCGTGGCAAGCACGGTCAGCCCTTTATTGTTATAATAAAGTATTGTTGCACTCATGCTCTGGTTCAGCCTCTCATTGCTCAAACTTAACAAGGACAACTGTATGGAGCTATCCTGTTAATTTTGGTCAATTCAGTAGATCACGCTTAGGTGTAATATGCATATCAGGCTGGCATAAAGTAGCTTTATGCATATACATTAAAGAGAAAGTTAGAAGGAGAAATTGGAATTCAGCAGGTATTTATAACAGGAATTAAAATGAATTGTGGGACAAAACCAGCTTTCATTCAGAGGAAAATTTTGGTTTGGTTTTACAGTTTATATTTTTTTCAAAGCTGTGAAAAAACATGGATTTAGCTTAAATGGCTGTGAAATTTAATTGGTTGAGTGATTGAAAGGTTTTGTATACTATCTCCAAACATGATAATTAAAATGCCTCAATAAAGAATATACAAGAGGTGTGCATGTCTACATGTTTAATTTATGGAATTTATGCATGTAGAATCCAGCCTATCTTTGAGCAGAATTTGATGCAAAATCAGGATGTGTAAGCCACTATTTTATAATTAATAAGTGTTAGATAGTTCAGTTCCTTAGACATAGTTTGCTGTTTATGTCAGTAATGGATTCTAATCACTCTTTGTATGTAGTTCTTCATTGCATGTAACTATGTAGGTAAATGTATTGTTGGCAGAGGCACCACCAGTACTGTATCTTAGGACTAAATCTAAGGGACAAATTTTTTAGGGCTAAATCTAAGGGTGAAATCTTTAGAACTTTGTCCAAATGTCAAATCCCAAATCAGGAATAACTGAAATAACATTTCCAGCATCTTTGGGCATGCATTTCGTCAGTCATGAATGGACTATTACTATACCCCATACATTGAGACTTATATCAAATTGAAAAGTTTGGAAAATTAGGAAAGGGTGCTCCTAAGAGTTTATCCTTGGAAAAATTATGAAATTATGTTATGTGTTGCCAACCCTTTTTTAAAAAATACTCAAGATAGTCACTCAACTTATATACCAATTGTCTCCTCTGTACATTTGTAGTTAGAAAGAAGAGATTGACTCCTCTTCCCTATTTTCATATGAAGCCTCCATGGCTATGAGAACTAAGAAGGTTTTGCAACACAGCTCTTTTATCAGCAAAGTTCAATTTCGAAACAATCACCTTCACCAGAGCAGATGCAAAGAACTTGGCTGTTTCTTCTGATTTATGTACAGTCAGCCAGGCAAATGCCTGTAGCAGAAATATCTTAGAAAGTTCCAGAATATTTGCATATTCCCTCTGTGTGTGTGTGTGTGTGTGTGTGTATCAGCAAATCCTGCCATCATATTAAGTTGCACAATTTAGAAGTGTATGTGCTTCTTTTGTGCATGTATATTGGGTTTATCTTATATATCATGAGTATCTCTGTACAGATTTATGCACTGAGTTTACATATAAATCAGTTTACATGATGATTATACAGAGCAGGTGCATTTTTTAATCATTTAAGTATACATAATCTGTGTACATCTACAGTTTGTATGTGTGTGTGTGTGTGTGTGTGTGTGTGCGCGTGTGTGCATGTGTGTATTGCGTGTGTGTCCATCCAGGCTGGACATTTATATATGATGTATGTTTTGTGCCACTTTCACAGTTGTTTGGGTTAATTTGTAAAACATTTTCATCTTAGAATCATAGCACTATTGCAAATGTGTTTATGATATCAATATCTTGACATTTTTTTCAAGTTCTTTGAATATGATGGAAATCTGTCTAATTCTTCCCTCACAAACTTATTACTCCCCTTAAATTCTTCAGGCCAAGGATCTTCATTTCTTTTACATCTCATTTTTAATTTTTCTTTCAATTCTTCTACAACTTATTTTCTCAGAGATTCTTTATGAGAAGACACAAGTGTAATTCTTTTGGATTTGCAATTGTGCCATTGAAGACTCCCTGGTTTTCCATTATTAATCAATCAATATTGTTTTCTTCTATAGATCTGAATAGTAGGTTATAAATGTTTTAAATCTAAAAGAGGCAACCAATGAAGTTCTAGCTCCAGCTTCCCAGCCCCAGAAATATATATACCAAGACTGAAATATGATAGCAAAATGGACATTTCTCTCTCTCTCTCTCTCTCTCTCTCTTTGTGTGTGTGTGTGTGAGAGAGAGAGAAAGAGAGAGAAAGAGAGAGAAAGAATGATTCTGTATCCATGTACAATGAACTTATTTTTAATCTTCAAAAACCCAGTTTTTCAACCAGTAATCCCTACCTCTGAGAATGTCCTTGGGTTCTGCTCTAAGAATTTTCAGTGGCAGAAAGAATCAGTTATTAAAATGTGTTCGCAGCCAGTGGAAAAAAAGAATATCTTTATTTCAGTCATCAAATAGTATATAGCGGATAGTACTTAGTACCTAGTTAATATGATATAATCTACAGGGCATGAAGGGAAAACATAAAACTACAAATAAGCAAACATCTTTCTCTCCTCATCCAATAGGCCTGCTTTCACAAAATGGTTATGCAGCAGATATTTATGTCTTGTTCTAAGGTGAGGAAAGAGACAGTGTTCATATGTTATACTAAGCAAAATGTGGATGTGATCTGAGAGCCCATGGTAGTTTATACAATAAAACATAATAAACCAAAGCAAGGATTGATGTTTTGTTTGAATTCACTCTAAATCTCCAAGAAGAAGGAAAGAAGAGGCAGATTCCACTTTCCTAATCAAAAGAAATCCTTTTTCTCTGGCCTGAATAATTTGCCACTGCCCTGCAATTAAAGCTATCTCTTTGAGCACAAAAGCCTTACTTGCTTCCAAACTAGATGGGTAATTTGCACAGAGAAATCACCCCAAATATCCAGGTTCATTGAACAGTGTCATGAACTGACCGATAAGATGTTTATTGGTCTATAAGAGTGAGTTAATAATTATAAAGATTGTTGATATTTATAATTTATAGATGTGGTCCATAATTATACCAAACATTTTTACTGTTCAGATAAATTCACTAAAGTTGCAGCAAATGTGAGACTTCACATCTAATGAAGAATAGTGAACTCCCATGTAATTCCAGAAGACATGCAGAATTGATACTATGAAGTGAATCTCAAGTTTTGTACACATTAGAGAAATTAAAAATCAAGGTTTTATAAGTTGAAAAATACTAGCAGTGATTCAGTGGTGGGTTTCAAATTTGTTTACTACTGGTTCTGTGGGCGCGGCTTAGTGGTTTGGCATGACATAGCTTGTTGGGTGTGGCAGGAGAAGGATAATGTAAAATATCCATTCTCTCCCAACTCCTGGGGGAAGGTTACTGCAAAATCTCCATTCCCTCCTCACCCCATTAACCTGCTTTCCAGCTCCATTTTCCTGTGCAGAGCAACAAAAGAAGACCCAGCTGATCAGCTGGGACTTGGGAGGCAGTGAATAGATGGGAGCGGGGCCAGTCAGAGGTGGCATTTGCCAGTTCTCCAAACTACTCAAAATTTCTGCTACCGGTTCTCCAGAACTGGTCAGAATCTGCTGAATACCACCTCTGCTGTGGTTAAGTTTGAATGTTAGAACTATTTCCCTTTAAAATTTGAAGCCTCCTCTTCATAAAGCAATCAAATCAAAAAATACTTGGCTTTACTTCCAATTGCCAGAGATGATCAGTACAATGATGGTTCATTGAGACCTTTGGTGATGGAGAATGAGTCTAGGTGCTTCAACCTTTCCATCTGTTATTGCCATCTTTCATCTTTTATCAGTTTTATTGTATTTTTTTTTGTTTGATTGGGGTGAACCACCCAGAGTTGTTGTAAACTGTATTTGAGTTTTAATAAATTGTTGTTGTTGTTACTGTTACGGTAGCATTACCTTTGTGTTCTACCTTGACCTCCCTGGGTATATTTTTTGGCTGAACAAGGCACAAGCTATGTCTTTGACATGATCCAACAGACCTTTAAATTCTCTCAAGCCTATAACAGCTCCTGCCACCTCCGTTTTGCCAGTGCTCCTCAGCAGACACACCAAATGGTTCTTCTGAAGTGGATTAACAACCAAGGAATTTTCACAACTGGATGGTGCTCATATAATTATTATTTGGATCTTTGATTCTTTTCTTCCTTTGGATTTTTAAAAATTGTTATGCTATATAATTATTTAATCTTGTGAATAAATAAGTAAATAAATAGTCATCTGTTCAGTTGAGTTGCTGCTCCCTCCTTATGTCAATTTTTCATCTTAAGGTCCTTCTGAACACAGTTTGCCTTTGGCGAGAAGACCAATGCCAAGTACTATACAGTAGGTACTGAGGAGCTCCACCCTTTTCTAATTCTTGTTACTGTGCCACTATCTTCTCCTAGCAATGGGCCCACACCTTCCTTTTTCTTCCTTTTACTACTACTATTGCAAACAAAGCCCTTTTTGTTGCTTTAACTTCTCCAAGACAGCTCTCTTTCTGCCACAATTAGCTACCAGCTGATACACCTCCCTGGTTTCCATACCAGTTTCCATTTCCTGTACCATTTCCATTCCTTTTAATGCTTAGTTTAACTGAAAGCTCCCAATGCATCTGTGATAGTTTCTTCTTTTGCTAAAGCTTAATTATTTTTGTAATCGGAATGATGTGCAATTATGTTTCCAATTTCTTATTTTCTAGCCTTTCCCAACTCTCCTACCTTCCCTTAGACCTCAGGAATTGTGTCCATGTGATTAAGCATTTTCTAGTTATACTAAAATGGATACCACAAAACTTAGCATATTCAGTTACTATTACGTTAGCGAAGTATTTCCCAACTTTATCAGTTTTAAATGTGTGGATTTCAACTTCCATTGGAGGTTGGAGAATTCTGGGAATTGAAGCTCACACGTCTTAAAGTTGCTAAGGTTGAGAAATACTGCTGTAGTGTTTTGTACTCTAAGATGCCATTATCATTCAGCCACTTCTCTTTCTTCAGAGGTCTCCTCGGCACACTCTTATGAAGTGATTGAGCATTCTAGATTAGACCATTCTTCAGAATGTCCTCTTTGGAGTATTCTTAACAAACTTGTCAATTTGGAAAGGATTTCTTTAAGGATAACTTGTTTATAAAACACCGTGGTGATGCTAAGCAGAGCAATGGCTATACCTTTATGGCAAGGGCTGTGAGTTTGCCAGATTGCCAGTTAAAGCAAACAATACTAAACTTCAAGACTCCAACTGCATTTTTCATGCATATCCCAGTGCCAAATAGTAAGAGTGTCTGCTGCTAAATTTTCAGCAAGTGTGGCTCAGGCTGCCCAATCCATTCTCCAGGTATATAAAAACAAGTTCATAGCTAGATTGTGTCATTGAATCTAAATTCCATAAAATAAATATAGGCTGGAACTGAAATAAATAAGAGGCAGAATTATTTTATGCATTTGTGCATCAAGCTAAGCTGCAGTTCCATTTATTATGATTTGTTGAATAAACAGCAGTGGCTGGATTTGTTCATAAAGTTAAGCCAAAAATGCTCATTTTCAGACCACACTGACTTGCTCAACATGCTCAGCTAATATCAACCACTTGATTTGTGTTCTTGTCAATCTATTTGGATATAAAGTGTCAAAATGACTAACATTAAGTAAAATTTAAGAGAAATAATGAAATAAGGGCACTTTTCACTATTTTTTAAAATAACATTTCGCATTAATATGAAATACTAAGATGCTTTACACTAATTAAATGTTCACTTGGGACTTCTGAGGCTTAGTGCAATAAAATACATCACTGGAAAAAGCACTTTTGCATTTTTCAGTCTAGAAAACTTTCATTGACTTTCTATATATAATCTGTATTTTCCGGAAGACTAGTAAGATAATGCAAGAAAGCAATGAAGCCATTCTTCGCATACAGCATCATCCAAATTCTATGACTTAAATTCAAGGAGACTTAATGTTTATGAAATAATTTCATTGGTGTATCATTATTTTGCAGGGAGATATTGATATGAACTATACATTTTTCATGTTCTGATCCATTCAAATTGATTTATAAAACGTGATAGCAAAATGATGGCATGGTAAATAAACATATCTAGATTTGCTCATAAGCTAAATCAAAATAAAAAAATGGCTTAGCAGGATATGTGAATCTTGCCACATATCTTGCCAGATTATTAAGGAAAAAACACCCTTGAAAGTATTTAAACAAAACTGAGGTTGCTGCATTGCAGCAATCAAAGTTACTATGTTCTTTCTTTAGAATTCTTTATTAGCCAACTGTGATTGGACACACAGGGAATTTGTCTTTGGTGCGTATGCTCTCAGTGTACAAAAAGGAAAAAAAATACATCATCAAGAATCATAAGATACAACACTTAGTGATAGTTATAGGCTACTAATAAGCAATCAAATCATACTAGGAAACAAATAAAACAATATAAATTGTAATGATACAAGCAACATAGTTATAGTCATATGTGGGAAGAGATATTATAGGAAGTGTTATTATAATCTAGTAGTACAGGAATAATAGTAATACAGTCTTAGTAAATAAATTGACAGTGTTGTGGGAATTAGTTGTTTAGCAGAGTGATGGCATTCAGGAAAAAACTGTCCTTGTGTCTAGTTGTTCTGGCGTGCAGTGCTCTATAGCGTCATTTTGAGGGCAGAAGTTGAAACAATTTATGTCCAGGATGTGAGGGGTCTGTAGATATTTTCACAGCCCTCTTTTTGACTCGTGCAATATACAGTTCCTCAATGGAAGGCAGGTTGGTAGCAATTGTTTTTTCTGCAGTTATAATTATTCGTTGAAGTCTGTGTCTGTCTTGTTTGGTTGCAGAGCCAAACCAGACCGTTGTAGAGGTGCAGATGACAGACTCAATAATTCCTCTGTAGAATTGAATCAGCAGCTCTTTGGGCAGTTTGAGCTTTCTGAGTTGGCGCGGAAAGAACATTCTTTGTTGTGCTTTTTTGATGACAGTTTGATATTAGATGTCTATTTTAAAGAGATATGATAGAACCTAGAAACGTGAAGGTCTCTACTGTTGATACTGTGTTGTCTAGTATTGTAAGAGACGGTTGTATAGGAGGGTTTCTCCTAAAATCTATCACCATTTCTACGGTTTTGAGTGTGTTTAGTTCAAGATTGTTCTGGTTGTACCACAAGACCAGTTGTTCAACCTCCTGTCTGTATTTAGATTCATTGTTGTCTCAAATGAGACCAATCACTGTTGTATCATCTGCAAACTTCAGTACTTTAACAGAGGAATCTTTTGAGATGCAGTCATTGGTATATAGAGAGAAGAGAAGTGGAGAGAGTACACAGGTCTGGGGGACACCTGTGCTAATTGTATAGGTATCTGATGTGATTTTGCCTAGCTTCACCTGCTAGGTGAATTCAATATTCAAAATTCATGAACTAGCAATATTAGCTTCTGCTTGGAAACAATCAGTAATCCATAATAATGTATAGTTTTGATGTAGGATTCTGGGGCTTTATTATTTCACTTTTGATGCCTTTGTCATATAAGATAACCATTATAAATAAGTATAGAATGATGAAAGAGATAATAGAACGAGAAAACAATTTCCCAGTATTGTACTAAAAAGTAACTTAGTAAACTGTAAATCAATTAAATAACAAGGATTAAATAAGGAATATATTATCAATGACAAAAGATTATTGAAATGTGATCCAACAATTTATAAGAATCCAATATTAATGCACAAGATTGGGAAAAGGAGCCTGGTGATCCCAAGTAAGACCTTTTGAACTTCTAATCAACTTCTGCTAATAGTGACTTTTTTTTCATCTTTTCATGGGGTGGCGTGTTCAGCTTCTTTGATAAAAGACCCAGCTGAATTTCTTACTTCCAGGAAGAACTACTTGTGGTGTCTTTGGACACAACTTTACATCTTTCTCATTCTTTAAAGCAATGTATTTCATTTCAATCTTGGCAACTTTAAGATGTGTGGATTTCAATTCCCAGAATTCCCCATATCTAAAGTTGCCAAGTTGAGAAACACTGTTTAAATCACAACAATGCCCTCTAAGCTTCTAAAAATGAGTCCTCTTGAAACTGCCTTCATTGGAGCAGAGATTGTTTACAATTTGTAAACAATCTGATTGGCTGATCCAGTTTTAAAGCAAAGTTCAATCCAGTCCAGTCCCAAGTCTAGTCAATTTTCTCTCGTCTCTCAACGATTTCTGCTATGGATATGACATAAACACTTCCACAACAGCTTTGCTGTAGCTGGCATGCTCCTTACTCTCTGGCCACTGGGCAAAACCACACATTGCCATTTTTTTCAAAACTTGGAATTAGCAGAGCAGAGCAAAGTCAGGCAGGGATTATTCAAAATACTCTTAGTTTAACATTCCTCAGAAGAACTTACAATCTATTTTTAAGCACAGGTTTTCTTCTTTCTTGAGAAAGTGTTAAACTAATGTTTAAAAAAAAAAACAGGATTAGCACACTCTACAGAGAATCCCAGTGCTGCAAAGAAAATTGATTTAAACCAGGTTCTACCTGAACTTATTGCTGATTCTATCCCAAAATTAAAGGTTTCTGCTCATAGGAGTATACTTTTTATGGTTTTTGTTACTTGGGGAGAAATGAAACTTGGGGACTCCTGGTGCCATTTTACATACTTGGTCAGTTTATGTCTACAGAGATTCTCAGTCATCCAAGTAATAGTTGTTTCAAAGGTGATTTTTTTTAAAGAAGGCAACTGTCCAAGTTGCCTTTTGAAGAAAAAAAAAACTCCTTTGAGACATACTTGGTGGGTTATTTCTGCTGTTGCCATGATCAGAAGTGGATCTGTTGGCCTCTCAATAAGATATTTAGCTAGAAATCCATTGATTGTATGCATTCCGATGGTTACAAATGGCTACCGAATTCCACTTGTAGAACAGGTAGTCCTTGATTTGCAGCCGGTTTCTTAGTGACTGCATGAAGCTACAACTGATCCAAAAAAGGGAGTTACAATCCGGATTCAATGGTCCTCTCTGCGCATGAGTGAATTTCTGGTGCAAACATTTGTAGCCATTTGGTCATGTGACCAACCCATTTTACATCCTATATCATATCGAAATAGCTTGACTGATAGATCTTAGGGAAAGAAGAGAGAGCTTAGGTGAAACAGGAGGAAACACTTTTCCAATGATGATTGTATCTCCTGTACCACCATTGAGACCTTCCCTTGGTCTATTTCTGAACCTGGGTTTATTACTTTTCTAAATCTACGTCCTGAAATAGTTTGGTTGACCACTTGCAGGAAGAAAGGATGGGTGAGGATTAAAGTGGGAGAGAGTTCTACCTCTAGTGATAAGTTATGGACAGGGAGCACCTCTCTATCCGTAACTAGTAACTGGGGCACCTAGAAAAGCGGTCCTATACTCTCTCTCTCTCTCTCTCTCTCTCTCAGGCATCCGGCCATATCCAGTTGACCTGCCACAGGTTAAAAAGAGGTTGTTTTTCCTGAAAGCGGATGATATTTTGTGGAAGGAAAAATAAAGCCGGGAGAATTCACCAATTGCTTTTGAAACCTTGCCCAGCATTAAAAATGAAGGACAGTACCAGATCCAGGCTCAACTGTTGGGACAGGGGTTCCTTTTCCTTTGAACTTTCTCAAGGACAGCTTATTAATACAGTCTTGAGGCAAAGCCCTTTTTGTGCATCAGTGCTCTGAGAGGCTTCCTGCAAGTCTGTAGGTTAACCTTAGACATCACTCCTTTTGAAAGAGTGGTGTTCAGACTGGGATTTTGGCGTTGAGTAACCAAACACAATGGTAAACATTTTGATAAGCTAAAATGTTACATACAAATGGCCGACATGAGGGTAAAAGGAGCAAGGCTACAAGTCCTCAGTGCTATGTGGAGGAGGCTGCTTCTAAATGGAGAGGCAACTATGTTATTCCTGAATACCAGCTGCTGTGGAATAACAACAGGAAAGGAGTATACAGCGCATCCACGTCCTGCCTGTGGGTTTCCCAAAGGAATCAGTTTGGCCACTGTGGGAAACAGGATGTGGCATCCAGATAGACCTTTGGTCTGATCCAGCTGATCTCCTTGGGCTCTCTTGCACGCAAAACGGAATGCCATATCTATCATGAACGACTGAATGAATAATCACACAATAATTTTTTTTAAAAAAACTTGTTTTAGAAATGTGATGGGCTTCTCTGATGTTATATCTGAGAGGGGAAAAATTAATTGAGACAATTTGTGCAACAGGCACATACTGGGACATTTAGTACAATATTTTTTCCTTTTAGATCATTGTGTCTTTTTTTCTGCCTGGTAATGATGCAATTGATACTATTTGATTTGATCATGTCAAGTACTGTATTATAGTTTCTATAATATGTAACATTTTTAATTTAAATCATGGCAAGGGGTCCACAGAGAGGGGTTTAAAAAAAAGTGAAGATAGCAACCGGAACAATGCAAACAAAGCCCCTACCCTGCTTTAAACATATGCTAACACATTGAAAGGGGTAGGATTTGAGTTGAACTTTTTGACCTACAAAGCTGGCTGGGGAATTCTGGGAGTTGAAGTCTGCCAGGCTTAAAGTTGCTAAGGTTGGAGACCCCTGCTACAGATAACCCTACATCTGCAAGTCTTTACCCCTCTATCCCCATTTTCTCCTTTACCTCATACACACGAATTGTTCTACAAAGTAGCATGTGCTATTTTAGAAGCTACTGGTAGCACTCAAATTACGACCACAATTGAGCCCCAAATATATGCTGTTAAGTGAGAAATTTGTTGAGTGAGTTTTGCCCCATATTACAACTTTTTTGTCACCTCTGTTAAGTGAATCATTGAAGTTGTTAGAGTAAACACATGGTTGTTTAAGTGAATCTGGTTTTCCATTGACTTTGCTTGTCAGAAGTTCGCCAAAGGGAACCACATGACCCAGGGACACTGCAACCGTTAAATATATGAACTACTTGTCAAACATCCAAATGTAAGTCATATGACATAGGGACGCTGCAATGGTCATAAGTGTGAAAAATGATCATAAGTCACTTTTTTTCAGTTCCGTTGTAACTTAGAACAATCACTAAACAAACTGTTGTGTCGAATACTACTGAGATGTAGATTTGTATGCGTTAAAAAAAAGTTATTGCATATCAGTGTTTCTTAAACTGTTAATCTCTCAAGACTTCTTCCCAATTTTAAAAATTAAAATTGATGCATTCTCTGTCACTACTTTGCATGATTGTTTGAAAGAATATCCATTTTCTATTAATTTTCAACACAGACTGGTGGATAATTTTGATTTCACAGCCCTGCAGAAGATATTGTAAGACATCCAAGGGTCCTAGGACCATATTTTAAGAAATACTGCCTTATATCATGCAAACTGGATATAATACAGATAGTGTTGTGGTTAGCCAGCAGCAGGTGCAGACGGCTGAGGAGAGTGAAGACTCAGATGAGGGGCCAGGACCATTAGGGAGTGGACTGCTGCCTTCAGAGATTGTGGGGTCTGGCAGCAGCAATGAGGAAGTTCCTGAGGAGCCTGTGCCAAGTGCATGTGCACGCAGGGCTGCTTGTAGGAAAGAGCAGCTGCAACAGCATGGGCAAATCGGGAGTAAGGCTGCAAGGTAATGGCCCCTCCTTAAAAAAGATAAAAGCCAGCTGTGAATCAGACGTTTTTTGTAGGAAGTAAAAAAGTTTTGAAAACTCCAGCCTCGTGGACATTGCAGTATCTTAAATTGGTTATTGAAGACTCTTGTGTTGTAAAATATTTCTTATCTGTTATTCTTGGCAGCCTCAAACAGTTTTGGCGAGGCTTGTGCTTATCAAAGTTAATTAGTTTGCAGCAGCCTTTTAACCAGGGATTCATAAGAATCATTAAAAGGTTTCTGTTCCCTTTGGTTCGTGTTTGTTTTATTGGAAAAGGATTTGGGTCAGAACAGATAGTCCTCGACTTACAACCACAATTGTGCTCAAAATTTTGGTTGCTAAATGAGACATTTCTTAAGTGAATTTTGCCTCATTTTACGATCTTCCTTGTACAGTTGTTAAGTGAATCACTGCAGTGTTAAATTAGTAACTTGGTTCTTAAACGAATCTGGCTTTTCCATTGACATTGTTTGTAAGAAAATGGCAAAAGGTGACCACATGACCCCAGGACACTGTAACAATAATAAATGTGAGTCAGGTGCCACATGTCTGAATTTTGATCACGTGACTATGGCAATGTTGAAATGGTTGGTAAGTGTAAAAAACAGTCATAAGTCACCTTTTTCAGTGTAACTTTGAACAGTCACTAAATGAACTGTTGTAAATTGAGGATAACTGTATGATGTAAATTGAGATACCTGTATGATGCAAGTTGGTAAGAATTTAAAAACCTGTTGAAGCAGACTGAGAAAGGGCTGGGAGCCAACAGTGTTAAGAAAAAATTAAACCCAGATTAACAAGGCATAGTTCTTGAGTTAGTGATACTGTTGGTAAGTTGTATGTTAGGCTATGAACTAAGAAAGATGGTAAGAGATCTGGACGCAAAGGTGGCATTCAGCAGGTTCTGACCGGTTCTGAAGAACCGGTAGCGGAAATTTTGAGTAGTTCAGAGAACCAGCAAATACCACCTCTGACTGGAGATTTTACAGTATCTCTCCCCTGCCACGCCCACCAAGCCATGCCCACAGAACCAGTGGTTAAAAAAAAAAAAAGAATCCCACCTGGAGACTAACGCGTATGATTAAGAGAACTGGGTATGTCTAGTCAAGTGAAGAGAAGGATAGGGATCATATGACAGCAATCTTCTCATATTGAAAGGGCTGTCACAGAAAAGAGGGAATCAACCTATTCTCCTAAGCATATGAGGTCCAGACAAAAAGTAAGGGGTGGAAGATCGTTAAACAAATATCCAGTCTAGAATTAAGGAAAATTTTGCTGACAGAGAGAACAATTAATTAATGGAATGACTTGCTTCAGTAAGTTGTGGGTGCTTCATTGCTGAAGTCTTTCAAGAAGAGACTGAATGGCCATTTGTCTGGAATAGTACAAGACAGAGTGGAGAACGATGGCCTTTTTATGACTTGTGGACTTCAATTCCCAGAAATCACAAATAATAAAAGGTCCATCGTTTCCCAGCTCTGATATAGTTTCCTGCTTGAACATAGGGTTGGACTAGATGACTTCTAGGGTCCCTTCCAAACCAATTATTTTATGTTCACTGAGGAAATAGTAATAAGATTCTACTGATAATTGATAATTGGGCTAATTTTCATCTAGGTTATCTTAAATAATGAGTACCGTTGTTATTCTTTACTCTTTTTGCTCAAAGACTGCATTCACATTACATACAATCTAATTGATTGTTCTGTTTATACAAGTGACTTAGGTTCACACAACACAGTAAGACAATTATATCCTACAATGATCACATCAGCTACCAAGCCTAAATCAAATAAAACAGATTACGGCTTAATTATGTATTTCAATACTGTTTTGTTTGCTTCAGGCTTAATTATGTGTGAAGATATTCAACTGTGGCTTTAATAAAAAAAAAATCCAGTTTAAAGTGTGGCATAAACCCAGTCAAAATTACTATTACTAAATGCTAATATTAATATGGCAAAAATTATAAAGCTATGTGAAATGCTTTCAAGATTAAAAAAAAAGTCCAGTATAGTATATAAATTATACTGAAAATCCCAGCTCTAGCCACGTGTGTGGTATAGCTCTGCCTACTTCATATTTGCTCCACCCACTACAGTTTTGCTCCTCTTAAAACGTCTGGAGGGTAAGTAGTCCCCTCTTACAAAGGTTGTTGACGTCTGCCCTATGGTAAGAAGAGCATACTTTCCTAAGTACAGTAGTGAGTGTTGTGTTTCGTTTATTTCCTCTTAGGCTCGTGCGCTTTTTCAACTGTATGACAGGCAGAACTTGGCATGCAGCTGGGTAATCACTGGCGTAAACACTTTATCTGTTTGATTCTTCTTGGTTGCACAAGCTGTAAAAGTCTTTCCAGCTGGGGGTAGAATTTGGCCACGCTGACAGGGAACTCTAGATTTATTCATATACACATAAGGTGTATTTTTTTTTTAAAGATTGCTCGAAACAAATTATTGCTAGGATTGGAGTAGAATGTACCCTTATTTGGAAATAAGCCTAGTTGAAGAAATCGGGACATAGGTTTCCGAGAAAGCGTACATGGACAGAACGCTCGGATAAGCTCTTCGCTGTTCGAACATGATGCGAATTTCCACTTTTTCATATATGCCTCTGTAACGCAGAGAAAAATGTGCACGGGGGCTGCGAAGAACCGTGGAAGGCGCGGTGTTTTGCTGGGGATCGAACCTCCTCCCTCCTTTCCTTTGCAGGAGGAAAATCGCTGTGCGCGCGGCGGCCGTTCTGGCACAGCGCGTCCTCGGCCTGCAGGGTGCAGGCGTTAGCCAAGGCGGCCGCGGTGGCGGTGGGGAGGGATGGGGAGAGGGGGAGGAGGAGGAGGAGCCAGGCCGGCCTCCTTCCCTTCGGCTCTCGAGTCCATTTCCCCAGCTCTAGTGACACAAACGCACCAGGCGAGCGCCGCTGCTGCCCGAGCCCGGATCTTACAAACCCCTCTTGGCCGTCTTCTCTACCGATCCCCTCCCTTGGGGCTGCAGCGAAGGAGCGCGCGGGGAAACTCCAGCTTGCGAGGGGAGGGGGGGGCAGGACGCCAGCTTCCTGCTTGCAAAGAAGGGGGGGCGGGGGGAGAAAGAAGAAGACGGAGAGCAGCCGCCGCCGCCGCCGCCTCCTCGCCAGAGGTAGGTTACGGGGGTGAAAGGAGCGAATTGCGGATCTCTGCGCTTCTTAAGGGAAAGCTTCGTATACGCTTGTGAACCCCAATATGTCTTCCCTTCTCGGCCCCCCACCCTCTTCCAGCTGTCTCCACCCTGCACTCCCCGTCCCCTCGCAGCTGTTCCTGTCACTGCCAACGTTGCAAATCTAGAAGAGATTAGGCAGGGGTGGTGGGAAAAAGATGCGCCCCCCTCTTTTCCCATATAGGGATTTTTCGCTTGTGGAATCTTGTGGAGTGAAACCTCGTCTCCTCTCCCCCCCTTTAATCTCATCATTTAATGTTTCTCCCTCCCGTTTGGCTCACGCTCTCTCTCTCCACATACATACATACATACATACATACATACATACATACATACATACATACATACGTACGTACTCCCTTCTCTTTTCAGCAAGGGAGGGAAAGAGGGAAGACTTTAAGGAGAGGCAGAAATGAGAAAAAGGGAGACACTTTTCTTTCCAAAGAGAGACGCTTGTTTATTTATTGCACTTTCTGGAGATCGGTGCTGATTTGGGATTTCTGATAATTTGGGGGGGGGGGGAGGCTAAAAATTGGTTTGTTCAGAAGTGATGATCTCAAAATCAAATTTATTTTTAACACCCCAAATTAAGAATTTGCTTACTAACACTAACCCCCTCCTCGCAAGAGATGGTGGCAGGGTTAATTCCCCACTTTTTTTCCTTCTTGCATGAATTTGATTTCTTACTGTTTGCATCTCTGGTACTAATCTCAGGAAGGTATCTCTGTTTTTGCATATTGTTGTTTTTAAATGCAAAGATTGTTTGCAAAGGCTGAAAATAGGAAATTAGTTTTGACATTTGCATTGATGGGGGGGGTAGAAGAGTTAGAAAAAAGGAGGGTATTTTTTTCTATTTGTGTTTAAAGGGGGAAATATAGGTAAATATTTTCTTTAAAAATAAGGACGTTTGGCATGTGGCTGGTGGTCACAAGTCTAGGGGGGCTGTAGGGGGGATTGCGTTTTTAATGTTGGCAGCAAGGCCCATTTTCTGGTAGAGCTAGATTTAACTTTCCTATTCCATTTTTTTTAAATAGGGGAAGGGCTCAGGGTGAGTGAAGTGTCCCCCTTTTGGCTTGAGGGGGTGGTGGAAGGGGGACTTTGTGTTGAAAAGGAACCCATGCAGCAGGGATCCTGTTCTTAAAGAAAGGGGGATTCTGAGGGGCGACTGTGCTGTCAGAGAGACATCTGTCTGTAGGGGAACATGGTTAGAGTGGCGGATTAATCCTGAGCATTTAATGCATGTCAATGTTTAAAAATCAGAAGCTTTGAGATGTCTGCAAATGCTTCTGCGTAGCTCTCAATTTTATTTAAAATTGAAAGAGAAAGCTGAGCAGAGATTGATAATAAATCTAAATTATATCTCAGTTTATGTCCATGTTGGTCCCAGTCAGCATGCAAGTTTTTGCATGTGTCTTGAAAGGAAGGGCCTTGTGCCGCCCTGCCTCCAGTTTTGTCAGTGTTGCTGCTTTCCCAGCTTTCTTTCCTCCCCTGCTTTGTGAGGGAGAAAATGGGTATACATCAGTTTGCTTATGGTGCAGGTTGATGGTTGGGGGTTGTAGGGGAAGGAAAGATAGCTATTTTTCCCTTTAAAGACCAGTCCAGAGATCACCCCTTGCGTGGATCATCAAAAGGTAATTAGGCAGGTATCTTTTCAACCAGATACCAGCAGATGTCTTTCAACCACTTCTGACATTCATATATTATTGATTGTTTTTTTTTTAAAAAGCAATATCCAACTGGAATGTAACAATTTGGCGGCAAATGTGGGGAAAATTTCTTTCTGGTAAAGAAGTCAACTTCCAACCTGGAACAAGACTAAAGGCATATTTATGGGGTTTTTCATTGGGCATGGATAGTTCTAGTTAATTTTTCTACTAAGTAGGAAGATTTTGTCATATCTTTATTTGCCACTTCATCATCCCATGGCAATTACGCTGGCTTCACATCCAGATCTCCCTTTGCAAGTTTTTTTTAATTGCTGCTTTATGTAGTATTAATTGTCGCTTTCCTTTCCTCTTTTATCCTGCATATAGAAATGTGGGAGAATGAAAAAATATATATTAAGGTTGCCTTTTAATATCATTAAAAGGGAATGTAATACTAGCAAAGTTTTTTTTTTTAAATCTATAAAAGACTTTGAAGGAAGTTACAAGCATTAAGTGGATAGTGGTTGCCCTTAGAAGAGCAGAGGTCATGATCTGGAAATGACCTCAGCTTTGCCCACCCTAAAACAGCTTGCAGTGGCAATAAGCAAGTAAAGAGGTTAGTGCAGGCCAAGAGTATGACTTATTTAGAAGTCAAGGCAGGGAATTAAAACCAGAATTTTTTTTTTTTCTTATATTAGAAGAGCGACTTTTGTGAACAAGGCAAAAAGGTAAGGCAACCATGAGGTATTCTTATTGCTGTGCATCTACCCCATACGTGTGTAATATGAATGCAGATCTTCGCACTACTTAGACTGAAGGTAAACCTTCTATGTGTACCATATTAACAATATCTGAATCTTCTACCAACTAGCAATATTAATGTATACATTCAAAATGTGCACAAGAGCAATTTAATTAATCTCGCTGTAGTATGTAAAAACACTCTTGCTAGATTTGAAACTTGTGTGTGAAATTCTTGGTTTTTCTCTCTCTCTCTCTGTGCTCTCTCTCACACTCTCTGCCTGCCTGTCTGTCTCTCTCTCTCTCACACACACACACATTCACTCACACTCACTCACTCTTAAGTAGTTATCACCTTCTGGAGAACAAAATTAGCTTATGACCAAATTGCATTGTTCTAAAATGTTCCTCCCCTTAAATTGGCTTTGGAGATCAAGCTATGATGTCTATAGATTATAGGAACTATAGTCTGGGAAATTTGGCAGGCATCAGATTAAGGACAACCATCTGAAACAACTGGAACTTGGCAACAAAATGGGAATGTATAGTTTTAGCAGCTGTTATGAAAGAGAGAGAAATAGCTTTTAAATTTCACATAAACGGAAGAAATACCACAACCCCAAAATTGGTGCCCTTTACTTTAAAACAAGATATTCAGAATCAGTTGTGGTTACTTGGCCAAGGGATGTTGCTCTTCCCCCCAACTCACCCAGTGATCTGTGTTAGTAGACGTAACATTTTGTTTTGATTATGGTTCATATGTAAGTTAAGCTTGTCTTGGAGAGCAGTTATAAACTTGTTTTTGAGATGGGGAGGGGGGGGGAAGGTCTCATACATTTCAAAGATGGGTGGGTGCTTTGCCCTGCTGCAACTAGATTTGGGCAGTATTTAATAGATCCCATTTAAGGCTTCTAGAAGTGCTTGCATGGGGATTAAATTGTAGTAGGTGATACATAATGTGGTTTTTCCTGGTAGCTTTGCAACAACAACCAAACAGGTTTCCCTACCTGTAAAAATTAATAGTTGAGTGCTTGGCTGAAGTGGCTGAGCCATGGTATACTTGAAGTGTTCTAGCATAGTTTTTATATATCAGTGCCATACTGTCCTCTTCATCTCACCTGGGTTGACCTTTGGCTAGGGTGACCCTGAAATGCTTTTTTTCAGGACCTCCACTCCATATTGACTGTGGTTGAAGCTTCAGGTACTACAGAGAGTACAATAAAAACTACAGAAACTATTACAGACTCAGCTTTTCTTTTCACACTTACATTTGTAAAATTTCTTATTATATTATAATTGTTCCCATTGCTCTGAGATGTCCCACATCAGTTTCTACTTGATGTCACTGGCTTCTGGGTTAATTTTCTTGTTAAATGTTTTTATATGCTTTTATACATTATTATTACTCTCTACTGTTTTGAACTTATCCATTGTTCATATTTACCTCAGATTGATGCAGTGAGCGCATACGAGCATGTTATGGTGATTGGGTTTTTTGCTTGCAGAAGTGCTCTATTTGATAATATTCTGTGTGTGTGTGTGTGTGTGTGTGTGTGTGTGTGTGTATGTGCTTTCCACATAATCCCGATATCATTAATGGACAGTTTCCATATCTGCTTAAGAAAAGGCAAATAGCCTTATGGAGGACAAGACTAAAAGGTAATAACTTGACCAGGACCAATTGAAATACATCATTTGATTTTTATTCTTGTATATCAAAATCTAATGATTTCTCCCTTAAATCATCCTGTTGTCTGCTTCAGAAGAAACTTTAACCTTTTATTAAAGACCAACCAGAGTTTTACTAATGTAATAGAAGAGTCTTCCCGAAGAGTCTGTGGGGGCAGACAGCCATTGGCAATAGCACCATCCTGTGGTATCTGAAATTGAGGCCAGTTGGTTTTCAAGTTGTTGATCCAGATATGGTAACTTTTCCCCATACATGAGGAAATTTTAGGAGCAGGCAGACCTAGCCAAAAAAAAAAAAGTGTCTCACAATTGATGAATAAGAGTATAGTATATGGTTGCTAATAAAGCCATTTCCTATAATGTATGCTTTTTCAATTAATATATTATTTCAATTTTAATTGATGCAATAATGAAAATTATTAGCAGAATTCAAACATGGTGATTTTTTTGTGACATCATCTGCTATGCTGATAGACATAGGTGGGAGTATGCCAATCAGTAAAATCGTGATTTCTCTTATGATATTAAATGACTTTAAACTCATGATTTATTTTAGAGTTAAGGATCACAAGTGTAGTTCAATATAATTATGAACAGGAGAGCATCATTTGTCTGTACTTTGTATGATTTAGTTCTAGTTTAACCAGCTGAATCTCTCATCAGTTGATTGAGATGCAATATTCAGACAATTTAAAAAAGGAATAAAAATAAACCAGAAGCTTTCCATGACTATCTTTCTAACCTACCAGTATTTATTAAAATTGGATTTGCATTGTATGTAGCCATTGTCAGGTGGGATTCAGGGTCAAAGTGTTTTGCAAATTGTTCAATAAAGAAAAAGAATGTATGTTTGTATGTAAAGTATTTGATATTTGAATATTACTCCTGGGTTCTTCACAGTCTTTAACTAAGGAAACTGCTATGTCAAAGAGTTTAAGAAATCCATATATATACTATCTTTATAATGTATATTGGATTTTTTTCTCTCTTTAAAAAATATATAGAAAAACTGATGTCTAGAAATGAAGTGAGGCATTAAGTATTTAAAAACTCACTCCAATATCAGAGATATTTCCTCTTTATTTTTATGTTCAATGTTGAGAAGTGTATAGCACTTGAAATACTGTATTGTTAGGAAACATAATCCTTTTAAACAAATGTTGATGGAGTAGATCCTAATAAAAGTACTTTGAACCTAGATGACAGTTTCTGTTATTAAGAGTGTGTCATTTCTATAACTCAGTAAATCTTTACAACAGTCCCGTTAGATGGGTAAATATTATATTGCAGATGAGGGAAAAGAGAATATGATGTTTCCTAAAATAACCTGATGAATTCATGTCAGGAGTGAAATTTGTTTTGCACAAACGACTTACTCCTAGCCATTTTGCCAAATGTGGTAATCATGAATTCTGGGTTGTGTTTCTTTAGATTGTATGGTTTAGAGACAATTCAGATTAGTTTACTGTGTTTGTTGCCTTGGTTCTTTTGATTTCTGCCTGTTTTGACTAGGCAAAATGCTGACTTTGTGCGGGCAAGCCCCTCATCATGGTTTTGGGGAAAATACATCTGATTTCTGCAATGTTCAGGAAAGACCAAACTGTTGGAAGGAGCCATCAAGGAGCTGATCTGGGGAGAACTCCTTGATTAGATGCAAGTCAAGTGGTCTAGCTCCCCTCTCAACCCCCCTCCCACTGCTGTGGCCTAGCCTGTATTAAGGCCATGTACAGTTCTGTACAAACATAGTATAAGCAACCTCAGCTGAGGCTTGGTCCTGCCCCAGGCTGCTGCCTTCTTTTCAAATCTTGTGTCCTTCTGAGAGCTTTCTTGCATGCTCTGTCTTCTGGAAGTGGGGCAGAGTTCACTATTGCTGGCATGAACGGTGGCTGTGTGTGGGTTAGTGCGTGTGAGTGTGGTACATGGGCGGAGATATGTCAGCTGAAACGCACGTGGAAAGCCTCTGTCGCTGTAGTTTGATTTAAATGGTTGTTTCCATCACAGAGGAAGAAAAAAGGAGGTGCGGGGTGGGGTGAGGGAGGTGAGGGATAGACATTATTTGAGAGGCAGGAAAAACGAATGTTTAGTCTGAGGATGCTTCCAAGGAGGTTAGAGTCGTACAGGAACACCACCGGAATGAATGTTCAAGGAGAAAAGCTGTGTTGGGTGAAGATTGTCACATTTGTATCTTATGATTCTTGATGTATTTTATTTTTTCTTATGTACACTGAGAGCATATGCACTAAAGACAAATTTCTTGTGTGTCCAATCACACTTGGCCAATAAAGAATTTCTATTCTTTTTTTAAAAATAATTTTATTGTATTTTTTTCACAATGACAAGTCTCTTGTACATTTTTACAACACTGTGATACTGACCATTTCATGTATATCTACATACATTTCTACTTTTAGTTCTTATTTGTATTGTCTAATCAGCTATACTATTTATCCCAGACAGTATGGTATTCCGATTCCTCTCTATTTTGCAATTCCAATGTAAGTTTAACCATCTCTGCACAAACCAACACTTACTTTATTACCATACTGGGGTACTGTCCAATTTCTAATTTTGTGCAAAAGCAATTCTTGTCCTGTCACTATATGCACTATAATATATTTGGTTTTTTCATTAAGTTCTCCTCTAATTATTCCTAATAAAAACGTTTCAGGTTTAAGTTCAAAAACCTTAAGTTTGAAGACCTATAATTTCCTGTAGCCAAATTTTATTTTTACCCAGTATTTCCTCGCTTTAAGGTACAGCCACCACATATGAAAGTAGGTAACATATTTTTGTTTGCACTCGCAGTATTCTAGATTCATATTTGGGTATATCTTTGCCAATCTTGCCTGTGCTAAATGCCAACAATAAAACATTTTATAGAAGTTTTCCTTGTATGCAGCAGACATTGTTAATTTATAATTTTTTGTCTGCAATTTTTTCCCAATCTTCTAGTTGAATATTATACCCAAAGTTCCTTGCCCAGACTATCCCAGATCCTTTTACTATTTCTTCTTCTCTATCGAATCTTAACAAATAATTATACATTTTCATTATAAATTTTTCTTCTGATCCTAGTAGAATTTTATCTAATTGTTGTTGTTCCCTATCAATGCCATATTCTTCTAAGTCTTTTTCTTATATCTCCTCTGCAATTGTAAATATGGCTACCAATCTGTATTTATTCCTTGCTCTCTCAATTTTTGTTTTGTTTTCAGCTTCCCTTGTTTGTCTAATAGTTCACTGTATCTTACCATTTTGTCTAGGCCAAGTATATAGTATTGTCTAGCCAGCCGTGTATTTTAATGTAATATTTTTTCTTGATTTTCCCCCAGATCTGTATAAGTGCATCCCTAATTTGATGTCTGTGAAAATATGAGTGTGTTTTGCTTTTTTTCTCCCAGATAAAGGCATGCATCCTGTCTGCAAATCATGGCCTTCTAATGTTAAAATTCTTTTATTTTTCAAATGAATCCACTCCCTTATCCATGTTAACGCCGCGGCATGATAATATAATTCCCAATCTGGGAGTCTGAAGCCACCTCAATGCCTACTATCCTGCATTAATTTCATTTTTATTTGGGGTTTTTAAGAATTCTATTCTATTCTATTTACTCTCTCAACCCTCATTTGTTCAATCTTGGGCCTACCTCCTTCCTATTTAACCACAGGAGTGCTTTCTCTAGAACTCTTTTCCAATTTGCCCCATCTGTAGAGCTGTGACTGCAACTCCCCTTACTAGTAAGCACAGTGGCTATGCTGGCTGAGATGATGGTTTGAACTCCAGGTTCTTTTGAGGCTTATCAGACTTGGTGGGAATAATTATTCCATTTCTGCATTAGAATTTAATTCAGGCTTCTTCACAGTATGGAAATTTGCCTCATATGGCACTAATACACATGCTGTGATAGTAGCCATTCCTAAATTTACCAAGGAATCTGGAAGGAACAAGGAATCAAAACAGGATAAATAAGCTACCTTTATTGTAAATAACTGATCACCATTTAGCACCTAGAAGGACCTGCATCCTAGGCAAAATACTTGAAACTAGGAAAACTGCCTATTTTCTGGAGTTCAGTTCATCTGCTATAGCTACCTGGACTTGGTTTTCCCTTTCAAATACTTTTTTGGTAATGTCTAGGCTCACTTTTTGTAATGCATCGAATTCGTATTTTTTTGGATCAGTGATCTAGATTTCCTGAGATATTTAGCTGCCCGAGACTATATATGGAATCTTCATATCACATATAGAAAATAACTGAACATTTTGTATATAATATAAAATAACTTGAACATATTGTACATTTATCTTGTTGATGGAGCAATACTCCCTATTATCTTTAGAATTTTAGTTAGAGGACAGGTAGGGTGCATAGCACACAGGTTTAACATTCACTATTCATTGGGGTACCTTATCTGCTGACCTTTCTCATTATAAACAGCTCACAATGTGGTATAATATTAATCCTAGAACAGAGGTCACCAACCTTTTGGACCTCAGGGACTACCAAACTCAAAATTTTAAATCCCGCGGACCAGATACCCTGGGAAAATCCCCCCAAAAAATCTGCAGGAAAATCCCCCACTTTGTTTTCTTACCAATCGATCATTCTTTATTTGGGATCGCAGGATACCATCTCCAGCTCCATTCTCAGGGGGAGAGAGAGAGAGAGAGACAGACAGACTTTTGGCTTCACGCAAGGAAAGCAGCAGAAGTCTTTCTTTCTCTCCCCCCAAACTCCACCAGAAATGAGTCTTTGCCAGCATAGCCTCTTGAAACAGGAGGCCTTGCGGGGTCCCAAAGACTCATTTATGACAGAGTTTTGGGGAGAGAAAGAAGGACTTTAGCTGCTTTTCTTGTGTGCAGCCAAAAGCAGTAGAAAGAAGCGGAAAGAAGCAGCCCAGTGGCCAGGCCAGGCACGTGTGGCAAGTTCCCCCTCTGCCCTTTCCCCCTCCCCTCACTACCTCATGTTGTTCACAATGCAAGCGACTCAAGCCTTGTGTTCCTGCATAGCCTGGATTAATTGCTTTGGGGGGTGCTTTGAGGTGACTTTTCTCTGCAGACCACCAAAATTTTCTCATGGACCACCAGTGGTCCCCGGCCCATTAGTTGGCAACGAGAGTCCTAGAAATTTGTCAGGATAGAATGACAGTGTTTAATTATTGAAAGAAGAAATATTCATACTCAGAATTATACTGGAAGTTTGCATGCTATTTTAGAAAGAAGCCAGAACCTTAATTCTGAATTATGTTAATTATGTTAATCATTAATATATGGGAAATCACATTGCACATTTGTGGGACATTCATCACTACATAAGAGGAAAGCATCAGCATGTGTGGAAAATGCCATGGTGTGTAAGGATACATAGGAAAATGAACCCCATTTTGTTTTGAACATATTCAATAGGTACATGACACTGATTTTTAGAAGAGAAAATTGGGATGCGGGTGCTGTGTGGTAGGCCAGGGATCCTTCCCCGCTTGCCTGCCTTCACCCCTAGCCTACCATGCAGCACCTGTGCCCCAGATGCCCTCCAGATCCTTCCCCGCTGCCTGCCTTCGACCCTGGCCTACCACATGGTGCCCGGCCCCCAGCTGCTTTCCGGCTTCTTTTCCACTTGCCTGCCTTCACACCTGGCCTACCATGCAGCACCTGCGCCCCAGATGCCCTCTGGATCCTTCCCCGCTTGCCTGCCTTTGACCCTAGTCTACCATGCGGTGCCTTTGCCCCAGCTGCTCTCTGGTTCCTTCCCCACTTGCCTACCTTCGCTGCTTGCCTGGTAAGTTGTCATGTATAGGGACAAAGGGACCGAATGGGAGCCTCCCTCCCCTCCCTCTTTTGGACAGTTTTAGAAAGAAAGGGCTGGGAACTTAAAGCTTCCCTTGCAGGCCCTGCCTTGCTTGCCCCCGCTCTCGCCGACAGCTCCAGGCTGGGCAGCATTTTGGCTTTCCCAGTTGGCCGCGACCCCAATCCCTGCCTGCCCTTCCTGCTGCAACTGGTGGCAGAGACGAAGATGAACTAGGTTGAGCCGCTGCTGTTGGGCCACTCCTACAGCCCGCATCTTGTCCCGCCTGGACTTGCCTGCCCCAACTGCCAGCAGATTGGGGCGGCCAGGGGCTGCTAGGTTACACTGCCCAGATCACCCCTCTCCCACCCGCTCGGTCAGGTTGTGGGAATGCCTGGCCTTCCAGCTGTCCCCCCACCCTCTAGAATGGCAGGGGCAGAGAACAAGGGATCACCTGGCAGCGGGGAGGGAGAGGGACAAGTGGCGGCTGCTAGCAGAGAGGGGAGAGTGTGAGATTGGTGTTTCTGGGCTGAGGGGAGCTGGGAAACGTCTGGGTCTGGTTCACTCTCTTTCTGTTGCACCTGCGTGTTCTCCAGCTGACGTGAACGGGTACTATGTGTTGCCAGTGCTTCTGCTAGTATGCTGAGGCTTCATTAAGGTGAGGGGGAAGGTGGTTGTATAGCCATGCACTTTTGGTTGCCCACTGCCACCTTCTTGTCCATAATTTCCTGGCAATGCCCATGACATCTCCTGGCTCTAACAGTTATGGAAAATCCGTGTAATATCATTAGAACAGAAGGTATATTAAATGTATGGCAGAAAGTAGAGTTTGGGTGTGTGGGGTTGAAGGTATATAGTTTTAGAAGAGGTGTGTGTGTGTGTATGTGTGTGTGTGTATGTACACATGCAGTATATATAGTATCTAATGTATCTTTTTGTGTGCCTATACACATTATACCATGTAATGTGTATGTACACATATTGCATATATACATAGGATTAAATAGTGTATTTTAGATGTTCAGTAGTAGTAAATAAATAGAGAGGGACCTTGTATAATTTTTGTTGGTATACTGCTGTTGGTATTCTGCTGTTTAAAAATTATTAATCGTTTGTGTCCCATTTTCTTTTTGCTGGTCTGTGATCTTAATAAAGATTTAATTGAACAACTTAGGACTCTCTTCTTCAGTATTCTGAGTGACTTGATGGATACAAAAGAGATGTCTGTCTGCTAAATCCATAAATGAGCAACAAAAGTAAAACAACAATAAAAAGGTATCAAGTGAAAAGGAGGAGATTTCCTTTTTAAAAAAAAAAAAAAAATGTTTGTAGTAGGAGAAAAATGCATTTCAAATATGAGGGCCATTGTGTCTATGTATGTATATACATGAAAATATATCCAGATGAAAATATGCAAATTTATACCTTTTTAAAAATAGTTTGAAATGGTGCTAGCGAAGACTTTATAATGCAGGCATATCTAAGGACAGAAGGGCAGTGTTATCCTTTCCTACTACACACTCGGATATACAAGATGAAAAGCAACCCAAAGGGATAGATGTATGGCATAAAGGCAAACCTTGTTTGTGTGTGTGTGTGTGTGTGTGTGTGTGTGTTGTGTGTGTATGTGTTTAAACCAAGCAAGTATGGTGATGCACTAATATCATCAGAAGGGGGAAGGCTAGAATTTAGATTCTTTTGTACCAATTTGGCGAGGTGCTGGGCTACTTGAAGGAGCACTTTTGTCTACACATTTCTTACATCTTATTTTATATAGATGGCATTCCTTAGGGGTAATGCTTGTTCTTCTTACATGCCCTCGAGAGCATCATGTGGGTTTTTATAGATATTAATATATATTAACCAGCTCTTGAATAGATGTTTTTTGTTAGCCATTAATTTGCTATGCTGCAACAAATTAATATTTTTAATGTTGTAATGTAAGCTGTCCAAAGTTGCCTCATGGTGAGATGGGCAGCTAAATACACAAATAAATAATAAAATAAATAAATAACAAAATAAATAAATAAATAATAAAATAAAAGTAATCCTTGACCTGTGACTGTAATTGGGCCCAAATTTACAGTCATAAGTCATTGCATTCTTAAGCTGAAATATGACATGAATGGACCTGATTTTTTTTTGGCATTTTTTTGCTGTAGTCATGAAGTAAGTGCCACAGTTGTTAAATGAATCCGTTTTATTTCTTGAGCATTTTTTGTTGGAAACCAGAAGTAAGCATCAGAAACCAGCAAAGTACATTGAAAATTGTCAACGTGAGGTGCAAAGGGCTCCAAAGGTGAGCTGGTTGCCAAGCACCTATACGGGTATATGGAGTAAAGCAAAAAAACAAGTCCTTGGCTTCCATACATCATGAAATACATTCCTGGTGCCCAAGATTTTGAGTTATATATATAGCCTATGCCTATATTGGTAGTCCTCAACTTACAACCACAATTGAGCCCAAAATTTCTGTTGATCAATGAGACATTTGTTAAGTAAGTTTTGCCCAGTTTAATGACTTTCCTTGCCCATAGTTGTTAAGTGAATCTTGTAGTTGTTAGTTACTAACCCAGTTGTTAAGTGAATCTGATTTTCTGATTAGCTTTGTTTATCAGAGGTGGCAAAAGGTGATCACATGACTCTGGTGCAACCATCCTAAATATGAGTCAGTTGCCAAGCCTCTGAAGTTTGATCATGTAACAATGAGGATGCTGCAACATTTGTAAATGTGAAAAATGGTCATAAATCACCTTTTTCAGTGATGTTGTAACTTCATTGTTGTTAAATGAACTACTTTAAATCAAGGACTACCTGTAATTGTGGGATGTGGTCATTTTTTAAAAAATCAACTAAATATTTGAGCTGATTAAAAGTATAAATATTTAATAAGGACAATGTCAAACTATGTGTTACATACCCATACCCACATATCTAATGGAGATACAAAGAAAAAAGTAGTTTGGAATATTGACAATTTGAGCTATGGAACATGGGTGTTCATCATCTTCTATATCTTTTAAATCAGATGTTTTTGACACATATTTACGAGGAGGGGAAAAGCAATTGTTTGCTTTTTAAGCAAAAAAGCAGCCTGAGAGCCACAGATAATAATAATAAAAAATTAAGTACTCCTTGCCTGTTTCTCCCTTCTTAATTCCCTAAATGGGAAAGGGAAATTTTCAACCTACAAGGGACAACTTGATAGTGAAGAAAGAAAGTTGCTTATAGCTATGATTGTGTCGTGGATATAGAATGAATTGCTGCTAGTTTAAATGCATGATTTTGGACTTTAAGGTGGCAGGAACTTATTTTTTTCGGGTTGCATGTGTACTGTTCTGTCAGTAATGAGTCTTCAAATCAAGCTTTACTTTGATTCTTAGTGATTTCAGGATATGTTCATGTAACTCTCTTGGTATTAGTATAAAAGTGGTTCACTCCTATCTTCTGGGACTTTTGATTTGTTTGTTTGTTTTTTTCAAGTCTACTTGAAATCTTGGGTTTCCCCATTCACGTACTAAGTAATTTCAGCCCAATTTTTCCAGATTAATCAAGGTTAGTTAGGTGTTATACATCTCTGTGTTTAAAAATGAAATTTCTGACCAGCTTGATATTATAATAACTTAAAAATCAAATATGGTCTCAGTAGGGAAGAGCAACGTTTAGGCATTTTCATATTTGCATCTTGTAAGTATTTAAAAGTATTGGAAGTTGGATGCCGTATTCAGAAATAGTTGCATGTGGTCTATCTGAAGGCTCTGTGGTATGCAATAATCAATTAATAAGAACTAGAAAGGCTCTTTGAACCCTGATTCTATTTTGTGGTAGCCTTGTTTACTTATGGCTATATTATCTATATATTAGGCCTGGGGCTTAGTTTTGTGACAGCAGGGTCTGAGTCTGACACAGATAGTTGAAGCTCATGTGGGTCAAAGGTAGGACACATGGTCATGGATAGACTGGAAGTCAAATATCAGTTTATTTAATTTGGTTTTGAAAACTAGAGTTGAAGCAAGGAGAGGGAAGCGGTAAGTTTATTTTCATTTCATAAAAATCAAGTCTAACGCTAATGAATAAACTGCTTACCAGTAGATTCTATGCCAGTTATCACAGTGGGCTGTACTTCGTTGATTAATTCTCCCTTTTAGCTAGCATCTCAGTCTTTTCGTGTTGACTGGATAGATAATGTCTGTTAAAAGAATCATTTGGAAAAAATGAAAACATTACAATTAGTGAGAGCAACTCATTACACAGAATGTAGAAAGCTGAACGCTCCTCCCCCCATTAGCATTCAGATGACGTATAGGATTTTAGTTTACAACTCATTGTTTCAAATTGTAGGGGTAAAATGTTTTTCTTTAACTCCAATATGACCTGTGGCATCATATTAGATCTAACTATAGTACAGGAATTAGTTTTGCAAACCCTGTATGTTTCCATTGGCTTACATCTAGTATGATAGTTTAATGTGCATCTTAAAAATTGTGGATTATCTGGTAATGAGACTTTCATATGTGTATTAGTAAAAGGTAATGATTGGATATCAAGTATTGGATGTCCCAGCATAAAACTCTATTTGGTGTTTACAATGCAAGTCGTCCTTGACTTACAATCACAGTTGGGATCAAAACTTCGATTGCAGTATCCCACAGTCATGTGATTGTCATTTGAGACTTTCCCAGCCAGTTTCCAACAAGCAAAGTCAACATGAGAAACCAAATTTGCTTAGCAACCATGTAATTCACTTAATGGCCACAGCAAAAAAGTTTTAAAATTGGACACATCTCATTTAATTGCTTTGTTAACAATGAAAGCTTTAATCCCAACTGTGATTGTAAGTCAAGGACTACCTGCATTGTAAATATCAAATAGAGTTTCATGCTGGAATATCCAATGTTTGATATTTTGCTAATACCCTTATGAAAGATCCAATCAGATCCAATCAGGATCAGAATAGAGCTGGAAGGGGTCTTCTTGTCCAACCCCTTGCAATTCTATACAATTTCAGAAAGGCTATGAAAGGTTTCTTAAAAACCTCCAGTGCTGAACCTAGAACTTCTGAAGCCAAGCTGTTCCACTGGTTAATTGTCCTCACTTGTTAGGAAATTTCTCTTTAATTTGTTTCTTGTCTTGCCTTTGGTGCTTTGGAAAATAAGTTGATCATCCATCATAAATATATACCAGTATATTTGCCAAATGCCCAAATATTAATCATGTGATTGTGGGACACTGCAACACTCATAAGTGTATGGAGTGGCTATAAATCACTTTTATTCAGCACTAATATAACTTTGAATGGCCACTAAATAAATTGTCGTAAGTTGAGGACTTCCTGTTTGGCTAAATGCTCAAATAAGCAATTTGATCTCATTGTTATTTTGGAATAGCCAAATTTTGCTTGGGAACCCAAAAGTAGGGCTGGAGAAAGAAAAAAACATGTGATTTTATGTAGTATGACTGGAAATAAGACACATTATACTATATATTTTTATTGGCTGTAAAATACCTGAAGCTTGCTGCATCGTATACTAAATTGCAAGTTTCCTATGGCTAGATAAGAAAAACATCTTGATGAGGAATCCTAATTAGGTGTTTCTGATATTTTGAATTTTGTCCAAACCAGAGTTAGATCTGAAATGATATTAACCACAGGCCGAGATGGAGAAAAATCTGGTGCCAAATTGGCTCACAAAACAGCCTTACTCCATTCAATTAATCAAAAGGATGACACAACACTTTGCTGGGAACAGTTGAGATCACTGCGATTACCTTTTGGTTCCTTCCACATTCAGAGGCTATAATTTCTAGCCAGGGAGATACGATGCACCTCTGATCTTAACCTTTGCAATAAAGAAATCCAACCTGTTCTGTTTTGTAATGCCATGGGACATATCTTTGTATTTCCTGTAGATTTCTGTAGATGAAGCTTGTTATTGAAGCCCGTTTATGCACCTATCTCTCCTCTTCATAATCGGTAAGATTTCCTATTTTTCAAAATTTGGAACTAAAGCAGTAGCACTTTTAATTAGGAAAGTGAGGTTCCAATATCACCTAAAGCAGGGATCCCCAACCCCCAGTCTGTGGCCCAGTACCAGGTCAGAGCCTGTTGGGAATTGGGCCTCATGAGCGGTGGGCAAATACACACACACACACACCAGTACGTGAAGCTCTTTTTGTGCCAGCAGCAGGCACACATGTAAACCATCCTCTCTCCTATCACCACAGAGTCGGAAAGATTGGGGGCCATTGTCCGAAAGGATGCAATTAATAAGTGTGTTGTACTGTGTAAAATAGTTATGTATCCTTGCATTTTCTGTGTGTCTGATGAGGAATTCAGTTCTCTCCCCTTTTTCATCTCCCTATTCGAATTTCCTTTTTCAATTGTCAAAAACATCAAGCGGTGGTTTCTCTTGCCTCTCTGCCAAAAGAAAAAAAAAACTAAATATAAATTAAAAAACTTGGGGGGGGGAATCTTATTTTTATTGTCACTGCTTGTTGGGGTGGTAGAGAAAATGGGAGGAAGAAAGGAGTGATAGTGGAAAAGAACTGATCTCTTTTCCTGGGTGCTGCTTCTGTTACTACTTCCCTTTGTTGCTCTGGGTGCAATATCAGGAAACAGTGCTGCAGCAGATTGGGCTGAATGACCTTTTCTCTGCGTGGCACAAGTGTTGATAGCTGTACTTCTCTGCTGGCTGATTTTCGGGGATAGAGGGTCTTCCTTGGAAGTCAAGCAGCTTTTGCATTGCTAATTCTAAGGGGACTGGTTTGGACAAAACTCCACAGCACTTTTTTGTACGGCTGTTGATAAAAATAGGATCACCAACATTATTGCCAATGTTCGATGACAGATATGGCACAAGAAGTAGAAGAATTATTGATGTATTGCATTACTTAGTAATTTGTTTATCTAAAATTACTTATTTACTGGATTTAATCAGTCACTTTGAGACAGCCTATGCAACACTATATAACATAATAAAATAATCTCAGTTAATACTCCAAGATCAAACCCTATTTCGAAAGCAGCAGGAAAAATAATCATTAATTTAAATCTGGAACAAGATACTTTGGCTTCTTTCTAGGGCAAAATATAATACAAGACAATTCGAGTAACTCAAAATTGTCCTGAGCTACAGCTTGTTGATAAGCCACAGTGACTATGTTTTGAACACATGCTAAGCCAAAACCAAATAAACCACTTAAGGCTCAGCATACCCTTGAACTTGAATGTTCTTCATTGTGCATTGCCCCATCTGGACTTTTATAGGGATCTGGGCATTTTCATTCCTTTTTCCCTAAAGGAAATCTGTTAAAGAAGGAAATATAGAATAACTGCATTGACACATTGTGCTAAGCTAAGATGGTTTGGTTATTTTTCTCTTAAGCAATATATAACATGCCCACTGCAGACAATGGGTTCACTTAATGACCATGGGTTCACTTAACAACCACCATAAAAACGTTACAAAGTTGCATCGGTCATAGAATGATCTGTTTAACAATTGGAACAACTTGCGACCATAATCCTGGGCTTACTTATGGTTGTAAGTCAAGGACTACTTATAAGCAGGTGCGTGCAACCTCTCTTCCTATTATAGTCCTGATTAAAACTCAAGTTCTCTCCCATTACCAATAGCAAAAATCTGCAGGGACAAAGACTTAAAATCTTATCCTATCCTATGGTCCCCGTTGACTCAGAGACTCATCCCTCTTTTCATGTCTGCTGTTCTTTTTTAATCCGAAAGGTCTAAAGATGTTATTAATTTCATCTTGAATTTCGCTCTTAAATTTATCACTCCAGCATAGCTATGAATGGGCCTGTGTTCCCCTGATCTAAGTGCTGTTAATGGCTACAAGTTACAATATGCATCTATTTTTAGAAGAAAGGCTTTAGCTCTGTGGTAAAGGAGTAGATCTTGGAACCTCTAGTCAAAAGGATCACGTAACAGGGCTGGGAAATACTTCTGTCTGACATTCTGCCTGAGACTTTCCCCAGTCTGGTGCCCTTGAAGATGTATTGATTTGGTACGAACTGGAGTACAAAATATTGGGATAAATGGAATATTCAGCTCATTAAATTTATACCTCATAAACCACCCACACCTGCAGAATGTGGACAGCAGTGAAAATCTGAAAAAACGTTGAGAGGAAATAAAATTGGTAGCCTTCAGCCATTCCAGCTTAAAAAAAAAAAACAATTGGCAAGATTCACACAATACATTCTCACCCCTGAAATAAGGCTAGTTCTACCCTTTTCTATAAGATTCTCAAGACCTGGCTTATCTTAAAGTGGTATGTATTTAATTTTCTCTCCTGAACCAGATGGTTGTGTTTTTAATATAACTCATTGTTTTTATATATTTATTGTTTTATTTTAATGATTGTACACTGCCCAGAGTAACTTCCTATGAGGTGGCATACATATTAAATAAATACGCTGCACTCGATTAAAGTAGGAGTTGATAATTTGTGGTTCTATGTGTCATAGAACATAAGCGTTGTTTTACCATATTGTATGAACCAGGACGTTAAGTTATAATGTATAATTGGGCGCAACACATACCGTAAGAAGTATTTTTAATTTGAGTTTGTTTAGCAGATAAACCTGGACCCTGATTTATTTTTATTTTTTCATCTTATATGTTGGGAAATTCACATAATATGGTAAACTCTAAACCGGGTTGCTGTGCTCAGACAATATGTTGAGTCACTAACTACCTAACTCAATTTTAGTCTACTGCAGCTTTGTATATGAACCCAGCATTTTTTTTTTTTCATATACTAACTTCTCTTTGTGGTTTGTTGCCCACTTCATCTTTCTCCTTTTCTCTCTTTCACTTACAAATCTTTCTCTACCCCAAACCTCATCCTATCCCAATATATTAAAAAACACACCATTGTGTGGTTGGTATGTTGATTGCGGCTTATGAACTGCCAAGTGAAATCCTATGATGTAAACGTTAAAGAGCCTTTCCTAATCTGATACCTTAATGTGTTGCATTATAGCTTCCAGAATTAGCCTCTAATTTAATGGGACAATGGCCTTAGGTAAATTCATGTCATACTTTCCTTACAGAATTATAAGGATAGTTGAGATAATGTATGTGGTGTGCTTTGACTGCTCACAAATAAGCAATATAATACTTTAGCATTTGCTTCTGGGCCATTTTCATGGCCCACTGTCCCCTATTTTCATGGGGCATCTTTTAATAGAAGGCCACGGCCAGTGAGTGATTTAGATCCTTTCCCCTCCATGTGCTCCTGCCTTGTTAGAACCCATATATACATCTTTAAAAGATTCTTTAAGAGATGGTGATTCTCAGAAAGTAGATGCAAAATAGCTTTTGCTAGAGCAGAGAAACAAATGTCTGATTTTATATAGGTGCAAAGGATACGAGGTTGTGCAGCTCATTAACCTTCTCTCAACATCTACCTCAACCAGGGCGATCTTCCTTTCAACTGCCACTCCAAGAAAGGGTTCAGAGTGCCATTGCCTTAGTCTCATTCCAGCCCCTCACCAAATACACTACACTGGCTTTTTTGCATTAGTAGTTAGAAACCAGATGTGGGACTGAGCCTGGTGTTGTGCATGAGCATTAGGAAAGGCTAATAGAATTGAAAAAGGGGCTCCAAAGACTAAAACCTGAATTTTCCAGTTTTCACAACTAGTCAGTTAAGTGGTAAACCTCTCTCTTTATGATTATCGCTTCAAACAACAGTTGGCGCATTGGTCACCTGATCACAAAGTCAACATATCCGAGGGGGAGTAGTGAGAAGGATGTCGCCATGGGACTAGAGGAAGGTCTCACCCTTGTGTAATGCCAAGAGGCCTCTTCACACCACAAAAGCTGACCTCTTATTTCTAATACTGTGTTTCTCGGAAGACCATGAGGCCCCTCCAAGCTGTTGAACACAAGTTCCGTATCTAGTGGCATTGCAAGCTACATTTCCTGTCTGGGATTGTCTTTGCAACATCTTTGCTTGATGGAGAAACTGAGGCCACCCTTTTCCCCTTAAAACTATTTCTGCCCCCCTCCCCAACTGCTTTTTTACTCATTTTGCTTCTTTACTATCTAGGATGAACTATTGTACCAGTTACTGTGGAGAAGTTTGCTTAATTTTATTTACTTTAAAATAGTTTTAGTGTATAAGTTATATAAATAAGTTATCCTTAACAAAGGGAGTAGGACTTAGTCTACTAGTTGATATGTTGGTTTCTTATATTCTCAACTTTCTGGATTCATTCCCCCATTTAAAAAAAGTGGGGGGGATGTCTAATCTTGTTAGAGTTGTTCAACATGACATAACTTTTCCTTTAGATTCCAGACAATTCACTAAATAGTTTTTAAATTTAAATGTTTTATATTTTGGTTTTGCAATTACCTGTTTACTTAAAAGATTGTTGCTTTGGTCATTCTGCTTTGTTTTACTTAGACCCTGTTTACTGATTTTCTTGCTGTGAGACAAGTAGTGTATTGAAACAGCCTTTTGAAACTTGATGCTTTCCAAGTGGATTGGATTACGTTTTTGCAAACTGCAGTTAAAATTTCTGGAGTGTGCCAGGTTAGGGAAGCCTGTGTTAGATTCATGCTTATTTTGGATTATTAGGAGCATAATCTGTGATGTGAGAGCCACTTTGGTTAGTGGTTAAGGTATCAGGTTAGAAACTTGGGAGACTGAATTCTAGCCCCATTTTTACCCAAAAAACCAGCTGGGTGGACTTCAGCCAATCACACACTCAGTCCTAGGAAGAAACAGATGATGGCAAACCACTTCCCAAAACCCTTGCCAAGAAAACTGCAGGGTTTGTCCAACCAGATGTCAGTTGTCAAAAACTGACTTGAAGGTGTACACACAGAGACAAATAAATTAAATAAATCTGTGAAGTGCTGTCACAAAGCCTCTATCTGTACTTGAAGAGGGTCAAAAATGCTTTTAAAACAAACTGTCCTGCAATTGCTCTTTTGCTGTGGACTGAGGAAATCATATAGTGGATGCTGCAAAATTTCCTGTTTATTAATATACTTCATATAAGGGGTGCTGTTTGCAGTATATTTTTACCAACTAAATCAACATTTTACAATGTATTGCTCTCTCTACTTGAAGAACTAGAATTCCCACCATCCCAGTCAAAATAGGCCATTTTGTATAATTAAATAATGAATTTAATTCCTGTATGTGACCCTGTAGAAAAACTGCACATATTTATACAAATGAAGTATTTATAGAGTTAGACGAATTCTTTGGAAAATATAAACATTCTTTAAGGGAAAAAATTGAAGCGGGAGACTTTTAGTTAAGACAGTGAAAATGCTCACTGGGTACACTAAGCTGATTATTAGTGGAAAATAAACATTAAAATATTGGTAAGGAAAAATAAAAATTTAGTGCAGGTAATCCTTGGTTTATAACAGTACATTTAATCATCATTCAAAATTACAACAGCACTGAAAAAGGTGACATAATCATTTTTTACACTTTTCACATTTTTCATCCTTGCAGCCGTCCCCATGGTCAGATGATCAAAAATCAGAACTGACTCGCATTTATGACAATTATAGTGTCCTGGGCTCATATAATCCCCTTTTGTGACTTTCACAAAAGTCAATAAGGAAGCCAGATTTACTTAATAACTGTGACAAGAAAGGTTGTAAAATGGGCCAAAATTTAGTTAACAACTGTCTCAATTAGCAACAGAAATTTTGGATTCAATTGTGGTTGTAAGTCAAGGACTATCTGTATTATGGAAGCTAACATACCTTTCTGACTGGAGTCTGGAACTGAAGTATTCTATGTTGTAGCATTTTGTTGTAGATACCAATTTTTAAATTTCAGAATTCCTAATTAAGTACTCAAGCATTTGGAAGTAAATGGAACCATTAACTAAACAACATAATTTATGCATACGACAATGCATACGACAAGCTGCTCACAAAAAATATATATAATTTTGAAAATTAAGGAAAACAAGACTTTAGAAAATGCCCAACTATTTTCATCCAGAAAGAAAAGAATCTCCACAGCAGTTGATTTGAGAGGAGAAAAAATATAAAAGGCTTCAAACAACCAGAAGTTAGATGGACATTGTGCAATTCAGTGTTAAGTCTGTGCCAACCTTTAAGAAAGCAACTGGAGGGAAAATCAGCTTATCTCCCCCTTCTCCAACCACATCCATAATGAAAAAGTGAAAATTGAAAGCAGATAATTGTCCAAATTAAGATCCTGGCAGCCTATAATAAGTATCTGATAGGGTTTAAAAATTAGAGATGTAGCCAGTAAAAATATTGCCTACAATGATGCTTCAGAGTTTATTAAGTCCTTTGAATTTTTAATATTTCTGCACAAATATGACCTAAAACATGATCCATATAAGTCCTAAACTTACATTTAGAGGGCCCAATTAAATAAATGAATAAAAACATTGTACTTGTTCATTAGGAAAATAATCCAAAGCTACTTATTTGTGAGTGGCAAAAGTATGTGAAACTTTGCTTTCTATAACTGGGTTGGGCAGCACTAACTGCAACTAAATTTTATGGTGGACTGGTGATCAATCTGGCACATTGGTTTGGAAGAATTTTAGCCCATTCCTCCTCTCAGAATACCTTAACCTCTGGAATGATGGAGGACTTCCTTGCATGAATTGCCCACTTCAGGTTCTTCCACATTTTCATATGATTCAAATTAGGACTTTGACTTGACTATTCCAAAACATTAACTTTCTTTCAACCATCTTTGGTTCTATGACTTTTGTGCTTTCAGTTGTTACTTACTGCATAACTCATTTTCTCTTGAGCTTCAATTTCATGGACATATACTGTACATTGACATTTGCCTGTAGTATTTGCTGACACAATTCCAGATTCACAGTTGTGTTAATAATGGCAAGCTATTTGATCCAGTGGCAGCACAGCAGGCCCATACCAGGATACTGTCATCACCGTTTTCACATATGTGGTAAGGCTTTCATGGTAGTGTTTTCACCAAGCATAATGCTTTTCATTCAAGCCAAAAATGTCTAGTTTGATCTTTTATGTCAACATAAATTCTTCCAGTAGCCTTCTGGCTTATCTGCACAGACTTTTGCAAAATGTAGATGAGCAACAATGTTCTCTTTAGAGAATGCTTGTTTTCTTGCAACTCTGCCATGCACTGCTCATAATGGTGGTCTCATGAGCACTGACATTCACCAATGCAAGAGGGGCCTTTAGTTCTATGGATGTTAGCTTGAGATTTTTTGAGACCCTTCCAAGTATTACATGCCTTGCTCTTGGCATGATCTTGATTGGTTAACTACTCTTGGAGAGGTAATAATGGTGTTGGATTGCCTTCATTTGTATACAATCTCATGACAGTAGATGGGTGGAGTCCAAATTGTCTTGGAAAAGTTTTATAATATTCCCCTGCCTGTTGAGCATCAACAACTGTTTTTCAGAGATCCTCTGTTTGAGTCATTACACATTTCCACACATCTGGTCAGGCTTTGATAACAAATACCCAGAATTCTTGTCCCTACACATATCTGATTATCATTGATTAAAACACTGACTATTATTTTTCCTTTAAATGAGCTAATGATGTTAGAGGTTTACATATTTTTGCATTACACAGAGGTTAGTTTCAATAAAGCAATAAACAAGTGTAAGGTTTTGACTTATTGACTTAACTGAATTATCTTTATGCTGTTTTAGGACGTGGAGAACAGATAACTTTTTACTGAAAATGCAAATGGGTTCACAACTTTTAACTACCACTGTACATAAGAAAGTTTCAGAAGAATTGGGAAGGAAAGGAGGTTAAGACCCCATCCCTTTTTGCACTTTACAGAATTGTAATGCATTGTTCCCTTTCCCATGATTCTTTGCTAAAAGCTTTTTGGAGGAGACTGGTTTCAATTTTGCTGTGGGGCTAGAATAGGGGTGTCAATCTCGATTTAATTAAAGGCTGCATCAGGGTTGTGTTTGACCTTGGGAGGCTGGGGGGCATGGCTGGAGGTGTGGCCAGCTTTACGTCAGATGTTGAAGTTCCGTTTCAGGCCCTGATGGCCTCTTGCAGTCCTCTGCCAGAAAAAACGGAGCCGGGGAGACTTCGCGCAGCTGCAGTGACCTCCCGCAGCCCTCTGACAGCCCTCTCCCCGAGCTCCATGTTTGTTGGCAGAGGCACCACAGGCCAGTCCTTTGTTGTTTCCAGGGCGGACCCACAGGCCAGATCTAAGTACCCTACGGGCCTTGAGTTTGACAGCCCTGGGCTAGAATGATCTTTCTAGAGTCTCCAGTTTGACAGTGACCAGACAACAGCTGTGTTCCAAGAAGCCCTGCATATCTTCTGGGTTTCCCATTTAGATTTCCCATAATAGCCACAGTAGCACTACTTTGAAGGGCTTGGAAAAATTGAAATAGTGGCTAAATTCACTGTTCTCTGCTACTTAGAATGAAGGAGAGTAAAGAAAACTGAAAAAAAAGCAGCTGTGTCTAACTCTGACCCTATACAGTTTCATTAGGAGGCAGCTGGCTGTTTCTTGGGGACTTCATGGCTGAGACGTCAAGCTGATCCCTATTGGCCTTTTCTTGCTGTTTGCCCCAATAATTAGAGCTATCTCCCTAAGTGGAGGATCCTTTCTGATGGCATTATTAATAGCCAAGTTTCTACTTTTTACAGTTAAGTCATGGTAAATTATGTAAAGTCCGATTTCTTGAAACCTTTGTCCTCCTTCTCCTAGAATGGCCTTTCTGTCCTTTAGTTTTTGCTGGGTACGTAACTTATGTTGCCCAATGGTACTCTTTGCTTTAAAAACAAAACCATTCCCATAAAGTTTTTAGACAAGAAAATCAACCTTGAGGTTGCTCAAGGAAGCCACCCCCCCACCCACCCCTTCTTTTTGGCTTCCACTCCCAAGTCAAAAAGGTAAAAGATAAAAAAGGGAAGCTTAAGGGTGGGGGGAAAACAGCAAGTCACAGCTTTTATTAAAAGCTATTTTTCTTGTTTTTCTGGGTGGTGGTGGGTCGGGACTTGACATGTAGAGAGGGGAACAAGAAAGAAGAATCCTTCTTTTCCCACAAGAAAATTGAAGACATCGGAATTTTATAATTACTGTGGGAAATAGGGAGTTGTAGCAGACATATCAATTAGGGATATTCAGGTAGTCCTTGACTTATAATCATTTATTTAGAAAATGTTTGAAGTTACAGTGGCACTGAAAAAAATTGTCTTACAACCATTCCTCGCATTTATGATCATCACAGCATCCTTACAGTCGTGATTAAAATTTAGAGACTTGGAAACCAGCATGTATTTGTGATAGTTGAAGCATCTTGGAATTATATGATCACAATTTGTTACCTTTCCAGCTGATTTCTTGTGACAAACTCAGTGGAGAAGCTAGATTTACTTCATGACCACAAGATTGACTTAACAACTGCAATTTTCTTCTTCCTAGCATATTCCCGCAAGTGCAGGTCTGCTTTTCGGATCATTGAATGCCACTTTGCACAGTCAGCTACATCTCCAGGGTACAGGCCCACGACTTGCATATCACTTAACAATTGCAATGATTGGCTTAATTTTGGCAAAACAGATTGTAAAATTAGGCACAATTCACTTATCAACCGCCATGCTTAGCAGTGGAAATGCTGGCCCCAATTGTGGTCATAAGTCAAGGACTACCTGTAGTAATCAGGTTTGTACATATCTGCTCATCAATTATGCAAGTAATTAAAAACCTCTATATACAAGCAGCCTTTCTTTAGTTGAGACCGGCAGCTTGGTTGTTCAGCAAGGTAATCAAGTGGATTACAAATTGGGGATGCGGTGGCTCGGATAAGATGCTGAGCTTCTCGATCAGGAAGGTCGGCAGTTCAGCAATTCAAATCCCTAGCACTGCATAACAGAGTGAGCTCCCATTACTTGTCACAGCTTCTGCCAACCTAGCAGTTCGAAATGCTAGATCACGGAGACGTCTTCGGACAGCGCTGGCTCTTTGGCTTTGTAACAGAGATAAGCACCACCCTCGAGAGCCAGAAACAACTAGCATGTATGTGCAAGGGGAACGTTTATCTTTATATACAAGCAGTCCTATACAAGCAGTCCTTTGGTTGTTCAGCAAAGTAATCACCAAGAGGAACTACAACTGAAATTACAATCTTATTTTAGTTTTCCTTTGCTTTATCTGCAAAGATCATAAATGTGAGGATTGTCCATAATACTATTTTTTCATCTTCACCATAACTGAATAGTTGCTAAATGAGACAGTTGCTGTATAAGGACTACCTGTCTATATCTCCTTTGATTACTCTTAATTCAGGTTGAGTGATCACCATGTACGGTCATTTTAGGCATTGTAACTAGTGCCTTCAAAATACAGGACATTGCTTATCATTAAAGCTGCCTTGTAAGTTTTTAGACGATCACAGTGTAGTGACAGTGTTACTGTATGTGTAGCAGTTTCAGTTACCCGAAATGTTTCTATGAAAATGATGTGAGTGACTGGATTCACATATTGTGCAAGGACATGTTTTCCTTAACTGTGTTTAGTAAATAAACACAGCTTAACTTCATATGATTCCAAGGCTATATTCATACCAGCTGCTTAAGCCCCTTCTGAATTAACTTAGTTTTGGGGTTAGCACAATTTGCTGAATCAAACTAATAAAACAGGTTGGATTTATTCAAGGTGGCTGAACCACAAAAGAACTAAGTTTGGTATGTTGTGCAGAGGCAGGAATCAGAATTTTAGTCAACCTGGTAAGCATGTTGTATGGATCCAGCCCAAATGTTTCTGAACTGAAGTTTCTATCATCCTCATTTGCCATACTTTCTGAGAAAGTTGTATATCTATAGTATGCAGAACAGAACAGGTTCCCTTTCTCTGGTTTAACTTCTTGTCCATCTGTTACATGGCCAAATCTGTTTTACATGGTAACCTTTCATGTGATATCTACACCTTGGATTCTTTCAGGTAACTGTATTTTTCTTAAACTGATATCAAATTAGTTTATTGTAATGTTGTTTGTCATTGTATGCCACTGTACTTCACAAAGAAGTTTAAGCTTTGAAGCCTGGCTTTTAAAGTACAATGGTTTCATTACATTAAGATACAAACAAGCATATTTTGGTTTAGTATAACCTGTGAACCTAGTCATGTAGTTGTGCAAACATGGAGGAAAGAAAAATACAGAAAGAGATAAGTGTTTTTACTGGATAGTAAAGGGTGCCATCAGAATATGAGATTCAAATTTCCATGTAAAAATCCTCCACTGTTAGATTTGAAAAAGAGGGGATTTTAATTATATGGAAAGAGGAAATGATTGAAAGTCTGTGATGTTTGTGAAATCATTCCTGTAAAAAGTATTCACATAATAGATTTAAGAGCTTGGATAATCCAATCTTGTTTGTGGGCACCCTGAAAATCTACCTTTGTGTTGTTATTCTTAGAACTGCTTTTTCTGGTAGCATCTGAAAGCTGTGAACTCAAAAGGATCGATTTCCCCCTCCCGTGTCTTGAGTCATGTCAACCCAGGGACTTATCCCGTCAGTTCATGTCCTACAGATATAGGTCAGCTGTTTTCTGGATCAATTGCCAGGTCTGCCTGTGATGGGCCAAAACAAGAGAGTTCCCTTTTTGCTTCCTATTCTTGGAAACGAGAATATGCATGCACATCACATGATCAGTCATTGTCTTTTCATCATGTTCTTTTTCTTTACTCATCTTTGACAAGTTTCACAATAACTCATCCACCCCATGCAGGGGCGTGCATATTACAGGGAGAATATGGTGTGACCTCCATTAATACTTCCATGTTCTTACGTTCTGATTCTTGTTCTGACCTGACAGAAGTGGTGTTGGGTAACCTGGGATTGTGGTTTTGTTGTGGGGACAGGCACTCTAAGTGACTCATTGTCTTTTCTACTGCTGGGACCACTCCGTTGGCTTTGCTTATGTCATCCTTGTGGCATCCTCCTTCCAAACCAGAGTGCTGGCAGTTTCAGCAGCTGCTGTCCCTAAATACTTCGGATTCCAATTGGATATAGTAATGGAGGGCTCAAGATAGATTGTCTTGGGCAGCAGAGGGAGAGAGCATATATCAAAGGACCTGGCATACGTACACTCATAAGTTCATTTGCACATCTATTTACACAGAGCTGTGTGTGCATTTCCTTTATAAGTTGGAACAATCCCATAACTTCTCCACCTGCAAGCCTTTTCCCATCAAAACATAAGATCAAACCTGACTGAAATCCATATCTGGATGCATGGACATATGCCACTTGTCTTTTGCAAGCATTGTACTGACTGGATCTGTTCACTGTGCTAAGTTAAATATGTGATTTGATTGATTTTGACTTAGCATGTTGTGTGTTCCTAGCTTTTTGACTTTCAAGGCTTAATTTTTTTCTTGTCATATTGGGTGAGGTATCAATTAATGGTTCAGAAAATCACGGCAGAAATCAACCTCTGGTTTTCTACAATTTTATAATCTAAATGTATTTGTATGTATGTGCACATGTATAAATTTCCAGGGTACGGTAAGATAGCAATAGCAATAGCACTTAAATTTTTATACCACTTCACAGTGCTTTATAGCCCCCTCTAAGAGGTTTACATAGTCAGGCTATTGCCCCCAACAATTTGGGTCCTCATTTTACTGACTTTGGAAGGATGGAAGGCTGAGTCAACCTTGATCTGTTCAGAATTGAACTCCTGGAGTAAGCAGTGAGTTAGCTTGAATTATTGCATTCTAACCACTGTGCCACCATGGCATCTTTATTAATGAAAAATAAAATAACAAACCGCGTTATCTTGATGCTTTCTTCCTCATAATCAAGTCATATTTGCTACAATTAATCTTCCAAATATATAACTACAGCCAAGCATCTATATAGCTGTGATGAACTTGATATTGTTAATGTATTACATCAAAATGTTTAATAGTCAAGTAATAATGTTCACTCAAGTATTAATTTTATTCTCTAAAAGTATATATTGACTGGAATGCACATTTCAACCAAGCCACTGTACCCGTACCTCAAAAGGTAAGTAAAGATGCAGAGTGAGAAAAGTACTTCTTCAGAAAAGCTAACGGTATATATTTTCCCTTGTTTTGGTGCAATTTTTTTAAAAGGACCAATTAAACATATATGGTAAGTAGCCTTTAGATTCTATCACATACACTGCCGTCCTTGTAAGCCCATAAGCCATACACCAAGTTATATCTATTTAATCAAATTTTTATGGCAATTCATCTCATGGAAAGTGACTCTGGGCAATGTGTTACAATCCAATAAAACAGAAAATTTATCTGTCGACTTTAGTGTATATTTCTTCTTATGCTAAGTAAACATCGATACTGGCAATTATATTTTGATTGTCAACTGTTAGAGTAGAATCCTCCTGGAACTATCAAAACCAAACTCTTTTTATATTTAATTATACAGAGTATTTTTAAAAATCCATCTGGCTATGGAATAATGATTCCCAGATAATATGCTGAGGCATACAATATGTCAGTAAAATTGCTAGGGTGCCGTAAGTTAATAACAATAACAAGGATGAAATATTTTTGATGATTTGAAAACATTTGTATTACTGAGTAGACTTCCTTGTGTTTCTCTCCACATTGGTTGCCCTCACATTCATTTCTACCAGTAAGCCTATATCTGAGGTGTTTAATTTTGCCATCCTCAGCATTGGCTGATATTGTTAATTGCTTCCAGAATAATTGGCACCATTCTGAAAAGTTAATAATTGTTATCACCTGAATTAAGCCATCATAACTTGTTCAATGAACACAATTTAAGACAAATCATTACCTCTGAGATCTTATTCTATAGTATAATGTGATTTTAGTGTACAGTATATGGTACAACTCTAGTGATTATAATTTTATAAGCCATGATTTATGACTTAGCACCTCTTGGTAAACTCACCAAACTGTTTGTTCATCTATCCTGTTTTGCAACCTGAATTAATCTCTTCAAGGTTTCAGAAGACTCTTACTTGGGAATGTTGGAAAATGAACCTAGCTCTATTGACTTGAAAAGCAGATTAATAACTATTTGCTTTAATTTGAAAGGATGTGGCCCTTTGACGTTAGTTGACTTTTATCATGTATATATGACTGAAACAGTAAGAGGATTTCTCCACAATTTTTTATATTAGAATGTTTTCTGGAAAAAAAAATCTGCCTCCTTATCATTTGTGATGATTCACAAATTTGGTGTGTTTCGTCCATGCTGCATCGAGAGCCCAGGATGGGTTGATTCCTTCCTATGATGCCATAGCTGAGTCTGTACTAAGATATAAAAGATAGCCTCTGGGAGAGACCCCAGCTTTTGACTCAGCTCCTTTCAGTCAGTAGCTGTGTCTCTGAAAGTGTTCTGTTAGATGCAATCACCAGCAATCTTCAGTACTTTTTTCCTCTATTCAAGCAGCTCCCAGGGATCTGGGTAGCTGGTCTTTCAGGAGAGCCCTGTAACGTTGGGAGCAGCGTCACAGAGCTCTGTGCAGGCAAGCTGGCAGCATCTGTAGACCTCCCTCACGCCTGCGGTTTGGAGCAATCGTAAAAACGATTGGCAAACTGATAAGAGCACAAGCCAGCTGATCGTGTGGCTGGTTGCTGTGTTTTTCCCTTGCTGACTTCGCTCGGGGCTTTGTATAGCCTAAGGAGCGATTCTTCAATCTTGGAGCCTGTTTTCCTGTAGTCGGTGGCCATCTTGGATTCAAGCCTTCCACCACAAGGTGAGCGGCCATTTTGTAAGCCCGGCGGCCATTTATACCCTAAGGGGCTTAATAGAAAAATTTCTAAACAGCTTCTTTCCAACGCAAGAGCCTTTTTTTTTTTACAAATGGAGCAAGATAAGACTCTGGCAGAGCTTTCCCCCCCCCCAGTGGAACAGTCTCTTAAGCCCAATAGGAGAAAAAGACGTAGGCAACGCACCCAATCAGTCCAGAGGGAGGTGGCTGCTAAAATCAAAGCTAAGGCTCTAGCCCCTAAGAAGGCAACTCGGGCTGAATTGAGGGCAGGGAAGTACAGACATGCAGCTCTAGAGAGGCAGTTCAACAGAACTATTCAACAGAAGGGAGTGCAACTACAGCATGTTTCAGGTGATACTCATGGACCCCAACCAAGCCCTCCCAGAGGAGGAGAAGTTATCTATGAGCCTTTCCATCCTCCATCCTGGTCTCCTGAGGCTCTTGCAGTACAGTCAGATCCTCAGGATTTAAGCAGATCTGGGCCTTATTTCCAACAGGCTTTTCTGCCCTATGCTCCTCCCCCTCCATCCAGGCCTCGAACCTCTCCTCAATCTAGGCCTGAAGCCACCTTCACTCCCACAGCAGTGGGCCTTCGGCCCTCTGCCTCTACCTTTGAGCTAGACCAAGGGATATCCAAGATGTAGTCTCATCAGCCATTAGGCAGGGATTGGCTGAAGGCTTCAAGTAAATTCTTCAACCTCTGGAAAAGGTTCGGGCCCTTCTCCCTTCTCAATCTATAAGTTCCTTGCCTCATCATCCTGATTTACACAGGCCTCAGGACCCCAGGGTCCATTCTTCTCTACCAGAATGGGAGGAGGTTGATGAGGAAGGAAGGCCTTCACCATCTGAACACAGTTACTCTTCTCATTCAGAGTGCAAAGAGGGTGAGATTTTTGACCAAAATCTTTCAGAGGAAGAGGATTCTCGTCCAGAGCAGACATCCTCTGCATTGGTCTTCAAACCTACTCTCTTCAAACCATTACTCAGCAAGGCCTTGGTCACTGCCAAGCTGTCGCCAGAGGAAGTGGCTCCCGAGCCACAAGGAAATCCCTCTAGTCAAGGGGATTCACTCTTCTCCAAGCCTGTATTGCATGCAGAGGTTTTGCCTTCTCCCATTTTGTTCCTGGACATGGTCAAGGAACAGCGCACTTCTCCTTCGGCAGGTCCTCGCCCATCTTCTCTAGATAAGCGTTTGTACAATGTCAGCGCAGCTCTGGACAATGCCCTGGCACTGCCTTCTGTCGACATTCCGGTTCTGGCCTCATTCTCATCTTCTGGCACTCCCACGGAGCCAGAAGATATCCTGAAACCGGATGATAAACGTTCCGAACAGACCCTCAAGTGCAATCACCAGGCTGCTGCTTGGGCTGTTCGGGCTTCAACAGCAGGATCCTTCTTCACCAGGGCATCCATACGGTGGCTGCGCCAACTCCAGAATAGATTGCCTGCTTCTGACCTTCAGTCTCACCAAGGCCTTAATAAGATTATTGCAGCGGCGGAATTCACTGCGGATGCCACTCTCAATTTCACCATATTTGCATTAAAGGCCATGGCATCTTCTGTAGCAGCAAGAAGACTTTTATGGCTCTGAAATTGGCAGGCGGAGTCACGCCGAAAATGGAAGCTGGCTTCAGTCCCTTTCGCAGGCGATAAGCTTTTTGGCGATGCTCTGGAACCTTATCTCATCGAAACCAGAGATAAACATAAAATTCTCTCTTCCTCTGGGAAGAAAGCCGATTATCGCTCTGCTCCTTATCGCCCTCCTGCCTTCCGAGTGGAGACCTCATCTCGCTTCCCCTGCTCTCACAGACCATACTCCCAATGCCAAGACCAACAGGCGGAAACATCTGGCAGGCAACAACCTGCTGGTAAATGGCCCTTTCGGGTGGGGAGGGGGGCATTCCTTCTGTCGCTCTAAGTAATCCCTCGTTCTCCCCACCCATCGGAGGTTGCCTAGCCTTCTTTGCCTCCAAATGGGAGGAGTCAGTGATGGACACCTGGGTGCTCAGCACTATTGGGTCAGGGTTACAGTTGGACTTCCTAAACCCCCCAATTTTTTTGATCTGTCCTGTGTCTCGGGACATTTCCAGGCAAGCCCTCATGAATCAGGCCATTCAGCACCTTCTTGAAATCAGGGCTATTCAACCTGTTCCTCCATCTCAACGGGGATGGGGCTTTACTCTCACCTTTTCATCGTTCCCAAAGCCTCGAGGGTGGCGAGCCATCCTTGATCTAAAATTTCTCAACCAATTTGTAAAATACAGGCGATTTAAAATGCAGACTCTGCATTCTATTTTAGAGAACGTTCAGGAGGGCGACCTCCTCTCTTCCATTGATCTCACTGAGGCTTACCTCCACATCCCAATTTGGCCTCATCATCGCCAGTTTCTCCGTTTCTGTTATCAGAATACCCATTACCACTATCGAGCACTTCCCTTTGGCCTCTCATCGGCTCCAAGGGTCTTCACAAAGGTTCTGGCAGCATTGGTGGCATCTCTGCGTTCTATTCCAGTGAGGATCCAATGCTACTTGGACGACATTTTGATTCTTTCCTCTTCCATCCTTGTGGCCCATCGGGATCTGCAAATTACCCTGTCATGTCTCCAAAGCCACGGATTTTCCATCAACACCAAAAAGAGCCAGCTCTCTCCTGCAACAAAATTACAATATTTGGGAGCAGTCATCGATAACATGTCGTGCCAGGTTTTCCTGTCCCTGGCTCGTGGAAAGAGCCTTGCAGAGATCATCAGCCAGATCCAGCAACATCAAATTGTCCCCCTGTCGCTGCTGTCCAAACTTCTGGGGGAGATGGTTTCCTGTATTGGCATCGTCCTGTGGGCTCGGCTCCACTCCCGAGCCCTCCAGTGTTCCTGCTTCCCTACCAACTAGCAGGAACCAGCCACTCATCCATCAAGGTCCCACTCCCGCCACAAATCCGGAGATCTCTCAATTGGTGGCATTCCCCATGTATCTGGAGGGGACTCCTGTTCAGGGACCCAGACAGGCTAGTGATAACCACCGATGCCAGCCTCCTGGGTTGGGGTTCCCATATGCAGGGCCAGATAGCTCAGGGTGTTTGGTCCAGATCAGAACAGACCCTTCCCATAAATTGGCTAGAGCTCGGAGCTATTTTTCTGGCTCTCAAGCATTTCAGGCAATCAGTGACTGGCTCTCATGTTCTAGTCCTTATGGACAACATGGCTGCAAAGGCTCATGTCAACCAGCAAGGGGGGGACAAGGTCAAAGCCCTCATGAGAGAGGCTCTACGGCTGGGGTTATGGGAAGAGAAACACCTGTTATCGATCTCGGCGGACCATATCTCCGGGGTCGACAACTTTCAGGCCGACTGGCTCAGCAGGAGCCTAGTCGACCAGGCAGAATGGTCCATTCCTCCGTCTCTATTCAGGGATCTTTCCCTCAGATTCGGAATACCGGAGGTGGATCTTTTCTCCACTCCTCAAAACACCGAAGTCACCAGATTCTTCACCAGGTTTCCTTGCCAGGGAGCGGAGGGGACCAATGCTCTTTGGTGCAGATGGCCCAAGGGTCTCCTCTATGCCTTTCCCCCACTTCCCATCTTTCTGGCAGTAATTCGGAAGATGTTGGAGGAACGTGCGGAGCTCCTCCTCCTGGGAACCTATTGGCCAAGGAGGCCCTGGTTTGCGGACCTGGTCAACCTATCAGTGGCTTCTCCTTGGAGAATCCCTGCCCATCTAATCTCCCTTCACCAGGGGCCCTGCTCCACCCAGAGCCCCAGTGGTTCAAGCTGACCGTGTGGCACTTGAGCGGCAGCGGCTAGAGGAGGCTGATCTTCCAGAAGGGGTCATCCTCACTATCCTGGCTTCTCGCAAACCTATAAGGCGCATCTATGATGCCACCTGGAAGGCTTTTTCCCGATGGTGCCTCAGGGAGGGTCTTTCTCCTGCTTCAGCCCAGTTGGCAGAAGTTCTTAGCTTCCTTCAGCATGGGCTGGAGAAAGGTTTGGCCCCCAACACCTTACGCAGGCAGGTTGCGGCCCTCTCCTCAGTCCTTTCATGGGGTTCGCTTCCTTCCTTATCCCATCACACTCCAGTCAGGAGGTTTTTGAAAGAGGCTTCCAACCTGCAACCTCCGGTGGTTCACAGGTATCCTTCCTGGGACCTTCATTTGGTCCTTAATGCCCTTACAAAGTCCCCCTTTGAACCCCTTAGAACAGTGTCTCTCCGTTTCCTGACTGTGAAGGTAGTGTTCCTTGTTGCCATCACTTCTGCCAGGAGGGTTTCCGAGCTTGCTGCTCTTTCCATCAGACAGGACTTTTGTTCCTTTCATGATGATAGGGTTGTTCTTCGTCTGGACCCCTCACTTATTCCACAGGTTAACACCTGGTTTCACAGATCCCAGGACATTGTTTTGCCTGACTTCTGGCCTCTCCCGCACCATGACTTAGAGCAGCAGTGGCACATGCTAGACGTAAGAACGGCTCTTAGAATATACATTAAGTGCACTTCCTCCTTCAGGAAATTGGAAGCCATGTTTGTTTCCTTTTTCCCTTCTCACTTGGGGCACGAGGCCTCTTCTCCTACTATTAGCAGGTGGGTCAGGTCTTGCATTTAGCAGGCCTACAAAGCTGCGGCCCTTCCGGTTTCCGGAGGTCTGATGGCGCACTCTACCAGAAGCACGGCCACTTCTGCTGCCTGGGCAACCCAAGCATCCTTGGAGAAGATTTGTCATGTGGCCATATGGACATCCCTGTCTCCTTTCATCAGACACTACCATCCGGATGCTTTTGCCTCAGCGACTACAGCCTTCGGCAGACGGGTGCTTCAATGAGTGGTTCCACAGTCGGTGTGATGAGCCAGACGAGGACCTGCCTGTGGACATGCAAGCTTTGGTATGTCCCATCCTGGGCTCTCGATGCAACATGGAGGAGAATGGGCGTTGGTAGAAGATACTGTGAACGCCCTTTCTATCTATGCAACGAGAGAGCTCAGCCCCTCCCGTGATTCGTCCGGAGAGGGTAAGACATATTTCTGTGTTTATTTTGGGCTTTCAGAGACATCTTTCAGTCTGTCTAGTATCTTCGCCAAAGCTGGGGTCTCTCCCAGGGGCTGGCTTTTATATCTTAGTACAGACTCAGCTATGACATCATAGGAAGGAGAAAACCCATCCTGGGCTCTCTCGCAGCATAGATAGAAAGGGCGTTCACGGTAACTTCTACCAACGCCCGTTTCCTTGTCTGGAGTACTATCCTTTGTAATACATATTTTACAGATGTATGTTCCTGGTTTATTTAGGTTTAAATTTTATGTATAGTCAATGTATTTTTCTTGGTGTTATTCATATAAATTTCATGTATAACATACTGTACATATCTGGAAAGTTGTTTTAATAGCTAAAAGCTGTTTCTTGAAATAATGGAGTGTGAATGAAATATAGGGGTTAAGTTGTTGCCCTAGGAGTAGGGAAACCAAGGTTCTAATCTGCCCTCAGCCATGGAAACTCATTGGGTAACCATTGGCCGGTCAATGTCTCTCAGCCTAACCTATTTCACAAGGGTTGTAGCTATGGAGAAAATTAGTCAGAAGTACTATATATGGCTCTTTGAAAGATAGGATGTAAATAAATACTGGCTTCTGTAAATTGCATTTAGTGTAGCTATTATTCAAACCTTTTTGAAGCTTTGATTTGTTCTTTAATGTTATACGTGTAAATAATAACATAACAGCATGCATTTCCCTTATATTATTTTGATTTTAAGGGGGAAAGCATTTGAAAAGCTGTGGTACTGACATTTTAGCATTTTTGAATAGAAATGCATGTAAATATATATGATCTATAGAGAAAGTCACCTAAAATGATAATTATACTGCTAATTTTAGATTTGGCTCTTGTTCTTTCATTTCATTGGTTCAATTTGATGTGTGTTTATTCCTTATAATGTATTAATTTTACAAGACAATAGAAAGCAGTAGAAGGAAACAAGCAGAGAGGCCCTTCAGTTCAGTTCTGGCACAGGTGAATGAACTAGCTGATGCAGAAGCACACTATTACACTAGTTACACTCTTACACTGCAAGCCATGTAACAAAACTGTTGTCATGTTCTTAGATTTAGCCACTGGATATGTACTTCATAATAGCTAAAGCAAAAGCCTGTGACGTGCTTTAGATGAGATACTGTTTTTTTTTTAAAAAAAACTATAATTTTGGCTGGGTCCATAATATGACATTCAAATTACTAATGGGATTTGGTACATGGAATGTAGATACATTTGCTGGTTTCTCTGGTGGAATATAGTCCAGAGTCAGGAGGGATGGACCCTTTCCTAGACGGCAAAGAGACAATGGAGTTTGGAAGGGAGGTAGGGAGAGTGCAAAGACGGATACTCCCTCCCCCAACAGTTCACAAAATATATCTAATTGTTGTGCAGATAGTTGCTTTATTCTAACATGATTCTGCTAGCAGTGAAACAACAATAAAGAACTACTAAGCACTAAGTCACTCCACATGTTGTGCTCAGTTCTTGGGTGTGATCCTTTCTGGCAAAAAAATGCCCATTCAGAAAAATGGGTTTACAGTTACCTGGTATTTGCTTAATGACCATAGATTTATTAATTATTGATGCAAAATAATGTGATAAATCAGGTCCAATCAGTTGGGTACCTCGACTTACAACAGTAATGACTTACAACTGGAAATCTGGTCCCATTGCAGTAGTATTTAATCTGTGCTTTATATGAAGAGCTAGATACTTACAATTCCTATAAATGTCCTATTTCAAATTGAGCATGTATTCCAGTACTTACTGTAGAATACAGTAGATAGAGTTCTGGAGATTCCAGGCCTATTTGAAAATCTTCCTCAAATGATAACAGTTGTAATTAATGATATGGTACTCTCATATTATTTTCTCTCAGCCTAGATGGAAAGAAAAGACCATGGAGTAGGATGTAGCTGGCAACATTTATATATGTTGGCAGGATTTTTCATCTTGGTGTCCTTATGCATGGGATTATCATATCCAGTATTTTGAGCTTGGCCAGTTTGGGGAACACCCATTTATACATGCTTTTTGTAATTAGAATCAGATTCAGCATGTGATTGAAGCAGGTAGAATTTTTAAAATAAGATTTTTCTAATAAAAAATGACACCCCCTCCCATTTGTGGAATTTCTTTACTGAAGAAGACAATGAGGTTTATTTATTCTGGTTTTAGAAGGGTAAAGAAAATCTTTGTGTAATCTGGCCTTGTTGTTTGGCCAGCTTTGGGGGGATAGGAAGGATGCAGGTTATAGGGTGCAAGGATGTAAAATTTTATTTTAATTAGCTATTGTGCAACTTTTTTCTTGGCAAGGATGGGCAGAGTAGATATTTACTGTTCATGACAGCATTGAGAAATGTGTGAATGTAAGAAAAACAGTTTACGCTTAGTGGTATAGAGAAAAATTGCATAGGCTTAAGTAATAGAAAATTTTATAGGAATATGAGAGTTGGTTGATTAATGTGCTAAAATAAATGGAATGCTTACAAATTGTTCCATGCGAGCAGGAAGTAAGACAAGAATGATTTTTGTGTGTGTGTAAATAGGTATGTAGATAAATTGTAATGATTTTTTGTGAGTGTTGTGGGTGGGTAGATATTATTTTTTTATATGTACTGTAAGCCAGGGGTGGAATTCAAATTTTTTAACAACCAGTTCTGTGGATGTGGCTTAGTTGGTGGGCGTGGCTTGGTGGTCATGTGACTGGGTGGATGTGGCTTAATGGTCATGTTATTGGCTGGGCATGGCCAACTCAGTATCACTCACATCAAGGCATGCATCTCCTCGCCTGACCTCTCATGACTGTGGGGAGTCTGCAACAGTCATAAGTGTGAAAAATGGTCATAAGTCACTTTTTTCAGTGCCATTGTAACTTTGAATGATCACTCCACACAAGCAAAGTACCAGCAAAGGAAGGAAAAAAACTCCAGAGAAGTTCCTGAGACAGGAAGTCTAGTCCTGCCAAGAATGTAATAAGGTTTAACGGAGAGGCAGTTTCTGTAAGCAACACCAGAATGTTTCTTTCCTGCCTTCCTTACAGGATTAGGCCAGTAATTTCTTCTAACTGGTTCTCTGAACTGCTTAGAATGTTAACAACTGGTTCTAGTGAATAGGTGCGAACTGGTAGAATCCCACCCCTGCTGTAAGCTAGAGACAAAACCTCACTAATTTGGGAATGAAATAGAACAGAACTCTTAAGTGTTTTCTTTCTCCTCTGGACCATGCTGTTCCAGAAAATGGTAAATCCTCTGAATCATAAATACAGAGATGTCCTGGATATGGTGAATTTTGCATACCCTAAATATAATTATGCTATGTTATTGGCAGAGAATACAGATGAGCTGCACTAAATGTTAAGTTAGATTGGGTAACACAAAAAGGAGTGTCAATATGAAAACATATATATTGAAGACCAAGAAAATGGAACACTTGCAAATTATATACAAGTGGGAAAAATTAGAGCAAGTAAGTAAATTTGTTTATCTTAATAAATATTTCTAAAGTCAGAGAAATGAATAAGGAAATGTTAATATGAGCAAATACCGGTAAAATTGTATGCAATCTTATGAGAAATGACTGTTTATTGAAAGAAGTGAAAGTGATTGGGGATAAGATATTGCTTCTGCCTATGTCCATATATAAAAGATATATCAAAAGAAGCATAATAATGAACTGAATGCAATGGGAATGGAGAACTTAAGTATGTAATAAAACAAGAAATCAGATCGAGAATGAATGGGTGGGAAATGAATTGTTTTAGACTAAAACAAGAGTGTTTTGAATATATAGAAAATAAATGAATAAAATAAAATATTAAAGTAAGTAAATATGCTTTTATTATCCATGCCTAGAGTTCAAAAGCAATAAAACATTTAAATGTGTTAGCAAATGCAGTTGTTCTGTAATCCATTTTTGTAAATGCTATTGTTTGCCAGTACATCTGCAAGACCAGCCAATATATATTTATACCTATTCTCACTACGCTCTTCCTGTTACTCACATACACATCCTGACTAGATATCCCCCCCTTTTTTTGGTCTTTGGGGAGTAATGGACTTGTACTATCCTTATAAACTGTAAAGTGTTTTCCACATTAAGCTAAGTAGGCCAGGATCCTCACACAAGTCAATTAACACTGTTATCTGATGTCCTTTTCTTCTCATCCAGATAGGTGCTGCCTGATAATTTAGATCAATCTACAAATGAGATGCTAAAGGAAGAAAAGTGGGAAATGGGGGGAAATGATAAGTTGTTTGAGTAAGATGAATATAGAACTTTAACACTTCTAATTGAATTTGTGTTAATGTATAGATCCTTAGGCCATCCATTGCAGCCTTATGTTGGAAATTTTGGTGCACAGGTGGTACCCCAGTTAAGAATCAGTTCTGTTCCTAAGCCTGCCTTTAACTTAATTTTGTATGTAAGATCAGAACTCATACTTATAAATGGGCTGCCTATTACTAAAAATGGCAGATGGCATTCCCCTTCCTTGAGTGGACACACTGCTGAAGCCATGCCATGTTTTCTTGAACTGCTGAAAACAGACTATATATTAAAAACATGGAGCTTCAGCAGTTCATGAAAACATCGTGTGGCAGTTGCAGTTCATTAGCTCAAGGAAGGAGAATGTTGTCTGCCATATTTAGAAATACTGTAGCCAGCCCATTTGTAAGTACGAGTTGTCCATAAATCAGACATTCTTAGCCCAAGGATACCCTATAAAAAAGATGGTCTTCATATAGCTCCTCACGTGAAGTTTAATCGACTTTTAAATAAATTAGAATCTTTCAAATGTTTGGCTTGTTTCCATCTCCTGAAATTTGAGTTTGTTTAATGTATAGTGACACTGATGCACAAGATTGTTTCAGAGTATGGAAGAAAAGATCCTTGCCCTGAGGAATTTACAGTCTAAAACAGCCTTATCCAGCCTGATATGCTACAAACATAGACAGACTATAACCTGAAGCTATTATGACCCTAGAATTTCTGAATTTAATTCATTTCCCCTCCAAGGGATTTACAAATTGAGGTTTTTATGATATATTCTAGAATTTTCCCAGTATTAATATCAGACCAGCTGATTTATAGTTTGTTGAATCATCTTTCCTCCCATTTTTTTTAATAAACTCCTTTTCCTCTTAATTTCTTCTCTCATGGGATCCAACTTACTGTTGTACTGGGTTTGTTAAGACCTTTTTTAAAAGTCCAATTTAAGTGTTTAACCTTTGCTTGTTTCTATTTCCTTTTAGAATAAAGGACAATAGTATTGCACAGTCATTCTATCCCTGTTTTTGTTACTTCCATTTCTCAACTGTATCCTTTATTAATTAAAATCTAATCAGAAGTTGATACTTTTGTGTGTGTGTCCCCATTCTCTAAAACAGAAAGATGTCAGTAAAATAAGTCAGGAATTTACTGGAAGGGCCCTACTTGGAAACATTTGTCTCCCAGCAGATGTTGGGGTAATTAAATTCTCCCATCACTATGATTTCATGCCTTTTTGAAAAATATTTGCAATTTGCTTTTGGAAGGCATCATCAACATCTCTTGGATTGGGAGGGTGACAGCAGACACTAATAGCAGTATTGCTTTTATTTATTCCTCTGCTTAATTTAATCCAAATGTTTTCTCAGTATTCCAGATTCTTTCATGTGCATTTCTAAAAAAGAATGGATATTTTTAACATAGTTCTATTTATCTTCCCTTTCCTTTCCTTTTGAACAAATAGTGTCCTTCAGTTACTATATTCCATTCAATAGAGTTGTGCTACCAGATAATCTTTTTATGTTTATAATTGTCTTTATATTAGTACATTTATTACATTATAAGCCACCCAGAGTCATCTTGATCCATGAGGTTGGTAGCATATAAATTTAATGAACAAACAAGCATACCTGCTAGATTGTATTAATTCAAACTCATCTTACTTATTTTATATACCCTAAATACTTATGTATGGATAGGAAAGACCATAAACTTTATGAATCAATATTCCTTCTGTTTTTCTTTAAAAGACTTCCTTTCAACAACTCTTCTGCAGTAGTTTTTAGAATGCAAAACTTCTCTTTTATTCAGTTTAAAACCACCCTGATCAATCATGACATGTTTTGGCTAGATGTATATTTTTATCAGTTCTTAGGAAGTGCAACTCATTCTATAGTTCATTATCTAAATATTTTCAACCATGATCTCAAAACATCAATTTTTCCCAGTATTTTGTAGCCAACCTACTTTGGTGTTATTTTTTTCTCTTTCTAGTTCTTCTCCATGGACTGGAAATCTGGATGAGAAAATCACCTGAGCTCTCAGGAACTTTAACTTCTCTCAGAGTTTTTCCACACACAAATATGTAGCATTGGACCTTTTCCTCAATGAATAAATAAACAAGCGTAATACTTTTGATTCATTTGTTTAGTTGGGTTCTCTTTATGTGGTTTCAGGACTTACATGGGGAACAGATCACATTTTAGGTCATATATTTGTATTGCTTTATGCAGCAATGCAAATATACAAAAGGGTTCAGAAATTTTAAAGCACCAGGGTACCTATTTCCTTCATGCTACTAATATATCAGACTTCTTTGTGTTACTCTGATGGAATTGGCATCACAATCTCTTTCCACCTTAACATTTAATGATGTGAGTTCTGGAAATTGTGATGCAATCTGTAGAGGCATTTTTGCACGTGAGGCTTGAAAGTGACTTGTGCTTAAATTGGTGCTCAAAGAGAACATGCAATTTGATTCCCTTTCAGTTATCTGTCACTTTTTCTGAGTCTTAATGTCATGAGTGCAAGCAGTCTTGGTCTTCAAGATGCCACTGAACTTGCAGCTGCTCTTCTAGTTTGTCACCTCTCTTCCGAATCTTTTTTTCTGGTTTGTCAGCATTGTTCTTGAACTGCGTATTAGGCTGGGTATGTTCCATACTTAACTATGCGCTCTGGATTTTACACTCCTTTAAATATAGTTGTTTTTCCTCAGTTGTATAAATCATCACATTGGCATGAATTCTCTTTTCCTTTCTCCTGATGAGTTCCCCGCTTTTTGTAAGTCATGGGAAAGGGCAGAGAAGCTATGCAGGCTGAGGAGCCAGGCTTGAAAATTTTATTCATTGCTTCTTTGGATTCTATGTTTCAGTAAGCATTGCCCATGTTGTTGATTTTCAAGCACATTTTTCCAATGTAAGAGTTGGAAACTGACTTTAAAAATACACACAGAAGAGGAAAACATAAGCCAAGCTAACCATTAAAAAAAATAGTTTATTCAAAATTGATCGTAGGCTGGGATTTTTATTTAATAAAATTTAATAGGTCAAGTCAAAGCTCATACAACTTGCAAATTTTCAAACTTTACACAATCTTAATCAGTTAAGATCTAAAAATAGAACTGATGAGGAAAAGGGAACAAAATAAGAATTTAATATCAAATCCCATGGTTGATGTTTACATTGAGTGGTGATATTTTCAAGAACCTGAATTCTGTACCTGGGCTTATCCTTTCAACTGCAACACATAATTGTTCTGGAACCCTGAAGATAAATCTTAGAAACTTCACTCTTCTCCCATGAGAAGAGCATCCAGAAGTGGGAGGTGCTTCAGTCTCTTCTGGAAAGTCTGGGCTTAAAACTCCGGACGCTCTTCCTCCTCCATGGGACACCTCCCCAGTGTCCCCCAGTTTTAGCTCAGTCTTTATGGTAAGAGGTTGCGCACTCCCTGACTGGAACGGTTTCTGATTCAGCTACTCAAATTTCAGGTTTGTTCTTGGGTTAATTTGGCTTGTAAATTTTTTCCCCAATTAATTTGCGATTTCAAGACTTGTGGCTCTATTAGGTTATCCCCCCGGTCAGCTGAGAGCAGTTCTTTGTGACAGGCGGAGCCTGCCACTCTACAGGCAGCCTGAGACGGCAGAGTCAGGCAATTAGCTTATCCCCCCGATCATTTTATCTCTGCGATCTTGGCGGAGCACTTGCAGCCGCGGCTCTCTCCTCCGTGCCGTTTTGACTGAGGATCATTTAGAGAGTCAGCAGCAGCGGCTCGTTAAACTGCACAGGCAATCAACATCGGAGATTCTGCCTTCCCGCCATTTTCAATGCCTGGCTTCAAGTTCGCGCCTAAATACACAGGCGCCATTCCCCACTGGTTTCCCATCTTGGGGACCGGGGCAAGTACCTTCCCACTCCACTTTCCTGGGATTATTTCTTCTTTATCTTGCTAGCGTTGGATAAGCAGGCTAATTCTTAAACAGGAATTTCTTTACAATTCCTTTTGAATCATTACATTGAAGTGAAGCCGCAAGTGCCATTTCAAACAGCGGGACGTTTTTTTGACAGGAAAGTATCCATCCAGATCCTGTATAGCTGGTTTCCCTTGTTGGGGACCAGGGATCCAGAATATTTTTGCTTGGAGCGATTGGGGGTTTCCCTTGTTGGGGACCCTTAGATATAAAAACTCATTTTTATATAAAACTCAGTATAGATCAGGGGTGGGCAAACTATGGCCCGGGGGCCACATCCGGCCCGCTGGTCTTTTTAATCCGGCCCGCTGAAGATTGGTACAGAATTAAGGTTTGATGTGAATGATTGAATGATTGCATTCATTTGATTTGACTTGTAATGACAGGCATTTCGACACCAGGTGGCGACCCGTCTGTCAAATTTTAAAAGTCAATGAGGCCCCCGAGCCAAAACGTTTGCCCACCCCTGGGATGGATAGATGGATAGATAGATAGATAGATATAGATATAGATGTAGATATAGATGTATGTGTGTATAGATATATAGATATATATATAGGCTTACACTCCTGGGAAACGTTCTACTTTCAACCACGGGATAGGCATCACTCCTAAGTACTACTACTACTACTACTACTAATAATAATAATAATAATTTAATAAAACAAAAAGAAATTAAAGTTAAAGGCACAAGAATCAGTCATCCACAATGGAAGGTGACAACGTCTTTCGCTCCAAGACAAATAAGTCCTGAGATAAGTCAGTGGGCCCCAAAAAGTCCTCTAAGGCAGTGGATAAGGATGCCCATAGACAGCACCAAGTCTTGGAAAGACAGTGGCAGAAACGGGCCAGAGAGGCGGACAAGATGGCTATGAGACATCAACCTTGCTGGGTTCCTTGCTACCTTTCCAGCAATCTGGAAGAGACACTTCCAACGTCTGGATAAAGGTACTGCACAATGTTCTCCGATCGCTCCGCTGGTGGTCGGAAAACACAATAAACAAGCAGTGTCATTTCAAGGAACCTTGCAGGACAACGATCACAACCGATGCCAGCCTGGTAGGATGGGGAGCTCACTTCCAATCCCACATTACACAGGGAACTTGGACTATTTCTGAACAATCACAAAGCATCAACTTATTGGAGCTGCGAGCAGTTCATCTGGCATTACGCAGTTTTCTACCCCTTTTCCAATCACGCCACGTTCTGGTCTTGACAGACAATATCACAACCAAGGCCCACGTAAACAGACAGGGGGGTACCCATTCCAAACTTCTGATCCTGGAGACTACCAGGTTGTTCAAGTGGGCCGAGACCAATCTGCTTTCGCTCAAGGCAGAGCCTATAGCAGGGGCCTTAAACACACAAGTGGACTGGCTCAGCAGGGCCATGATAGATCAGCCAGAGTGGCGCCTACACCCATCTGTCTTCCAGGAAGCAGTGCAGAGGTTTGGGCAATCGGTGATCGATCTATTTGCCTCTCCCCTCAACACCCAATTACCCCGCTATATTTCAAGTTACCCGACTTGGGGCGGAGGCTGTAAATGCCCTGTGATGTCAGTGGCCTCCCGGACTTCTATATGCGTTTCCTCCACTTCCTGTAATACCCAGGTTGATCCAGAAGTTATTGGAGGAACGAGTGGAATTGATATTGGTTGCCCCTTACTGGCCCAGGTGAACATGGTTCGTGGACTTACGGGACCTGTCGAGCCAACCACCTTGGAAAATTCCACCGTCAAGGGTTTCCCTCTTGCAAGGGCCAGTACTTCAACCGGACCCACAATGGCTCAGCTTAGCCGTATGGAGGTTGAGCGGAGCCATTTAAGGACCCAACAGATTTCAGAGGATGCCATTGCCAACATACAAGCATCCAGACGGTCCTCAACAAATTGTATATTCGAGGCTATGTAGTCTGCTTTCTGTGACCAAGGGCCTGTCTCCAAATACTTTATGCAGACAGGTGGCGGCCTTAGCCTCGGTGATATCCTGGGGTAACCTTCGTTCCATAGCGCACCATCCACATGTCCGCAGCTTTCTTAAGGGTGCTGCAAACTTACGACCTCCTGTAATTCACCGCTATCCCACTTGGGAGCTCAACAAGGTGTTAACTGCACTTACATTTGGCCCATTCGAGCCTTTAAGAACCGCTAGTCTCAAATTCCTGACATATAAGGTGGTCTTCTTAATTGCAATCACATCAGCAAGGAGGATTTCCGAATTGGCAGCATTGTCGATGAGAAAGGACCTGCGCGTGTTTCATGTGGACAGAGTCGTTCTCAGATTGGATCCATCGTTCACCCCTAAAGTAAATTCAGTCCTCCACAGAGCGCAGGAGTTGGTGCTTCCAAATTTTTGTCCGAAACCATCTCATAGACTGGAGCATCAATGGCATCAATTTGACTTTTGAAGGGTGTTGAGCATCTATCTGGACCGCATGGCGGCATTTCGAAAATCTGAGGCTCTATTCATATCCTTCAATCCATCAACTTTAGGACACAAGGTGTCGTCGACGTCTATAGGTAGATGGTTGAGAGCCACCATAGCTAAAAGTTATGAATGCCAGTCCATCTCAGTTCCTAAGGGCATTACAGCTCACTCAACAAGGAGTGCGGCAACATCAGCAGCATGGGCCACAAGGGCTTCCATAGACGAAATTTGCAGAGCGGCAACTTGGGCTTCACCATCGCCCTTTGTCCGAAATTATAAGATTGATGTCTATGCCTCAGCGGATGCTTCATTTGGCAGAAGAGTCCTGCAGAGGGTCCACAGAGTTTAGGAGTGGATTTTGATCCAGACGGAGTCCCTCTCTAAGGACAGGACAGGCTTTGGTATGTCCCACTTCTGGATGCTCTGAACAGCTCATGGGAGAAAGGGCGTTGGTACTTACCTGAGCTGTGAAGAGCATCCAGCCCCACCCATTTCTTTCCGTCTGGTGGGGTTCCGTTCCAGTCAGGGATCCAGATTAGGTGATGAGTTCTGGACTTTGGCACTCAGTCTTCGCAAAACTGGGGGACGCTGGGGAGGTGTCCCATGGAGGAGGAGGAGCGTCCCAGAGTTTTAAGCCCAGCCTTTCCAGAAGAGACTGAAGCACCTCCCACTTATGAAGCACCTCCCACTTCTCCCACTTCACAGCTCACAGAGAATGGGTGTATCAGGTAAGTACCAACGCCCTTTCTAATTGTAGCATTACACTGACAACTTGTATTGAACTGCTTATTCTCTCTGAAAAGTGATGTTGACTCTGCCACTTTTCAGTTTCATTACATTTCTGTGCAAAACATAATGTTCACTTCTGTATTAGTTTGCATTTTTAAAAAATAATAACATCAAATCCCAAACCAATTTTCATATCTATTTCCCCTAGCACTTTGTACACTTTTAAGATTATGTCTCAGTCAAGGAAATGTGAATTAAATAGGTTCGCAAAATAAATGGATTTCTTATATATGCCTACAATATTAGGTTTTGGAGGCTCTGTTATAATCAGGAGAGAATGTAAATAAGTAGTCACCTCCAACTGGATTTTTCTTCATTTGGTTCTATTGGATTTATTGATGTTTCTCTGATAATTAAACAAATAGTTGGCTTCCTTAGCATCCTCTTACCTGATCTACTTTAGGACTCTGGGAAGATGAGTTGTCGCAGTGGTTAATTCAGAAAACACCTTCTGTTGTATATTTTTACAACATGAGTGCATTATGTTCCTGGGATTCAAAATCATACATGGTACTTGTTGGAGGTGTCGGGGAAACATTTTGGCAAGGCAATGGGCATTTGGGCTTGGTAACAGGAGAAGGTGGACCATCTGGAATAAAATGTATTCTAGTTTTCTTAAATTTCCTCTTTTCTTCAATTTGATTTCCATACTCAATTCTTTCATTTCTCATTCAGTTTTAAAGTAATGGTTTTTGTTTAAATTTGTTGGAAATTGGTGGCAGTTAAGAAAGTAGATTTGGGATTGGAGAAAAAACTTAGGGAGTTGCTCATTGTATATCCATGTTTAAACACCAGTTTTATACAGGCAGACAACTCTGCTTCAACTTTAAAAGGGTTTCATGCATTATTTGGGTTATCTTCAGATTTCTGAGTTTCTCATATTTTTATCATCCTGAAGACAATTATGGTATGAATGGGACTGATTTAAGATTTTGGAATTTATAAAAGGACTCATATCTCACATATCTGAGTTCACTACTTTAATATTCCTCATATTCCTTTGGAGGAATAAGTTCTTTCAGGGTTGTTGTTTTTTAAATATGGCCTTTTATACAGCTCTGGGATAAGAGGTCAGATCCACTTTTTTTAAAAAGAGTACTGTGATTTGTTCCATTTGTGCTTAATATTTTGTAAAAACTGTGATGGTTATCATCACATATTAAATTGTAGCTATATAATATAACCATAGTTTAATGTGATGTATGAATCAGAGAAAGAAAAAAGCTGAATAGGGAGGGATGTGTAAACTGTACAGAATGATAATAAGATTCTGCTCAGAGTTGCTCACCAATGATTGTTCATAGAAGTGGAAGGTCATGAAGTCATGAACCTCTTATTTCTCTCCTGATCAGAAGACCACATACACAATAGGGACTAACTTCAAGTATGCTAGAATACTATTTCTAGATTTTCTAACAAAGCAGTTCCCCAAATCCTCTATTATTATGACCCCAGCTCATCCTGGATGGCATTTAGGTTCCCATCATATCTGGAGGACACCAACTGTGCAGATGTTTGTACTAAGAGCCCTTAGGGCCAAAGGGCAAGTTTAGCTCTCATCCCTCATGCCCTTTGGATCATTCTTTTCATTTCCTCTTAATAGAAAATAGTTGTCATTCAGTTATATGATGTCAAAACATTATCAGTCTCATTACTTGTAATGAGCTTTTGTTTTAAAAGATAGCATACAATATTTTAAAATGAAATGAAGTACAATAAAACAAACTCTTTTGAGGTAAAATAAAAAGATTGACCTAGGCTTCTATATTTGATGTGTACCCTTCTTTAATTATTAGGGGAGATAAAAGAGAATTTGCATCTTTCGTAATTTGAACTGAAATTCCTTGATCAAGGTTTTGGAAGTTATGAATTTTGGAGATAAATTTATAAGATAGGTAAGATCTATTTATACTTCACAGAAAGCACAAATAATTGTTAACGGAAATGTAACAAAACCCTGTGAATTACACAAAGGAACAAGCAGGGATGTCCATTATTTCCTCTTTGGTTATTTACGTTTTTGATGACTTTGGTACTGGAAAATCCTTTAAAAGGAATTGAAATATAATGGACAGATTAAAATAATTTGGTACTTTTGTAGGATTAATGAACAGAAAATGAAGATGTTAATTAAATGTGAAAATAAAAGATGAACAGAACAGTTTTAAAATATAAAAGGTAAAATATCTGGGTATCACTATGATAGACATAAATTGTATACTATTTAAAAGTAACTGTTAAAATTTAGAAAAAAATAAAAACTGTACTAATATAGGAAAAATTGTAACTGTCATTGCTAAGAAAAATTTCTCTGATAAAAATGAGTATCTTACCAGAATGATGTGTTTGTTTCAGAAAATGCCTGTTTTGACAATTGATGCACCTTTTAAAGAGTGACATATATGATGTTACAAGATGCAAAGACAAGAGGAAAACTGGGTCTACTTGATTTGAAGTTTTAGTTTGCAGCCTGTTGTATGGTTTGAATGAAAGAGTAATTGTTGCTGAGAAACATATTGCTTTTGGAGTAAGAAAGATATGACATGATATATGTGGATTTTACAGATTATTATGTTAGCTGTGACATATTGAGAATTATTTTCATTAAAATAATTTGAGGGTATATCAGTATAGGGCCAAAGGAATTATTGGGTTTGTACCATGATAAATTACAAAACAGTTAGTTGTGGGAAGATTCATCCCCTGAACTCTGAATGTCCCATTAAGCACTTATTTTGGATTCAGCAATATTACCAAGCATTTAGCAACGTTCTTCAGAATCTATAATCTTAAGGGCTCCCTATATTTTTTAAAAATTAAACTGTTTCTTTGCAACCCAAAGAAAACTAGATTGAAATTGTTCAGTTTGGATTTTAAAAGTTTGCTTGTGATCCAGTTTGCTTTATTCCCCTACATTTATCTTATCCCTGCCAATAAATCTCAGTTGCAACTCCAAGCCCTTCCCTTGTATAGTTTTTTAAAATCTCTAAGATTTATTATAGCCACATGGATTCTTTCAGTTGTTGGCTCCAAGTCTCTCTTGCAGATACATTCATATCCACGTGTCCAAATTTCTGCCTTTTTGCCTGAATCTGTTTTTTTATGCCACAGTACCGTATCAAAAAAGGGCTTCCCTGCTGCACCCAATGCTCTCCTTCAGCCACCCCTTTGCTTCCAGGTGCATCTTGGCTCCCTTTCAGCTGTGGAGTTCGGCCATGGTTTGTTTTGCAGCTGCAAATATCCTGAGTCAGCAGGAAAAATCCATGTTGGGTGCAGGGATAGTGGGAATTGGGAGCCAGCCAGGCAGTTGCATGTTAAGAGGGTTATTTAAATGATTGGAAAAGGAACTAGTTTATCTCCTGCAGAGTATTTTTTTTTGTTCTTTGGGGCCTTAATTTGAATTTGGATGCTCACCAAGACTAAGCTTGAGCCTAATTTCAACCTAAAATGTGCAGAGAAGTGATAGGGATGTAGTTTTGTTTTCTGTAAAGAAGACAGGTTTTGAACATGCACAGAGCACTTTTCCTTAAAAAAACAAAGAAGCAGAACAAATTGCACACAGCTAGATGAACATATGCATCCTTGACACAACATAAAAGGTTATTTAGGCTAATTGAAGATTGGAAACAATTTTGCAGCCACGACTTGCGCTTAGTTTACAGGGCTAAGGAGATGGGGTCATGATGCCACTAAGAGGATACCTTTTAGGAGAAGTTGAAGGCCATATGGCACTTATTTTACCTTTAACACCTAATCCCCATCCCTCACAAAAGCACAGCTTTCATAAAAATGGAATTAAAAATGGAGGGAGCTGGGAGCACTTTGGGTGATGACCAGGATGTTGTGGCAGGATTACAAGTTGCTGTTGGCCATGAGTTGAAAATCCTGACAAGAAGGTTTGATTCACACATTGCACTAAATCACAAAATTGGTTGCTTGAGTTTGATTAGCATCCTGGGTGAAATCGTGATTTCAAACCCTGGTTAATGGTTTGGTATGTTTTGTAAAATCAAACTATTCTATAATGATTAAGAAAACCATTATGAAATAAAGCTTGGCTTAGCATAATGTGTGAACTATATCAGAGTCTAGTGCTTTAAGATATTGATAGTGGAGAATTGATTACAAGCTGAGTCAACTGCCCTTATTTTCACACCACTGTCTTGTCTTTGCTATAGGCTATTCCTATAGTCATTCTAGGTTCCTTTTGAGAATTTGAGGAAAAGACTGGCTTGCTGATCTTTTTAGCAAGACTCAATTATAATTAAATACAAGCTATGTTGTGGAGATAGTGGAAAAGTAAATTCATTTCTTGAAGATTTATATGTGTTGAATTGGTTTTGGATAAATTTCGGTGGCTGGTTTGCAAAACGCTTCCAATTAATATAAATGGGCATTGGCTATCAGTAGTTTGCAGTTCAGAGTATAGTGTTAAATCAGTCATTGTCTTAGCAAGTTAAGTAAATCAGATCATCATATTAAGCCCTAATTTATTTTTATATGGGTTTAGCATATTATGTAAATACATTACTTTTTTGAATTTATGTATCCACTCATCTCAATCTTGTGATCTCTAAAAAATCAAAATCACATACAATGTCCATTAACATTCTAGCCTGATGTCTAAGCTTAAACCAGATCTTTACAGAAGACTAACAGTGTCAGTGCCATCCTGATTTCAGGGGGGATGCTGTTCCAAAGAGCAAGCACCACAATAGAGAAGTCTCATTTCCTGCATCTTTTTCCCGGAAGGTATATGGAGCATTCCCACCCTGCAAGATCTGTTGTTGTTAGTTGTGAAGTCATGTCTGACCCATCTTGGCCCCATGGACAATGTTCCTCTAGCCTTCCTGTCCTCTACCATCTTTTGGAGTCCATTTAAGCTCACGCCTACTGCTTCAGTGACTCCATCCAGCCACCTCATTCTCTGTCACCCCCTTCTTCTATTGCCCTCAGTCTTCCCCAGCATTAGGCTCTTCTCCAATGAGTCCTTTCTAGAATAGACAAATTCCCATTCTGTGCCCACTGTAATAATCAGTATAAATTTTCTCCTGCCTACAGTTAGCTAGTCTGAAACCTGATGATTGGGACCTTTGTGCTGCAAGTTATTACCCTCTCAACATCCTTCTATTAAAAGGAAAAGTTGGAAATCAGATTAAAATTGTCTAAATTCATTGAATCTGGCAATTACTTCCTGAGTTCCTGAATATTATTATGTTTACAAGTTGAATTTAAGTTTAAGCAGATTTTGTGAACTGTGCCAATGTGTGTAGTCAGAAAATAGCGAGAAGTTGCTCTCCCCATAGTTGACCTTTAAAAAATAACCAGATATATTGGTCTGCATTTTGAGAGATCCTGTGGTTCCTGTTGCTCTAAAGGAAGACATTGTCTGGTAAAATGAGACTGATTGATATCAGTAAAATGAGGTAAAATGAGACTGAGTAATATCTTTGTAATAATCAGATGGTGATATTTTATTTTTCAGAAACCTTGGATGAAATAAGATAATTTGGAAATGTTTTAGTTTGGCATCCAGATTAACTTCAGGATTGCAGGTGAGTAAGCTCGGATACAGTATTAATGTAACTCATTCTGTGGCTTGTTCAGCTTTAATTTAGCATGTTTGTGCTTTGTTATCCAAGTTTTTGTGCTTTGTAAACCAAGAATCTGTTATTGTAGGTGTTCTGTGTTCTAAATGAGGTGTTATGTCTGCATGGTGTCTGTTTCTTAGTCTGGTTTGCCTTATTGGGTTGACATCGGTCTTGCAAGTCTCAATGTGCTCCCATTCCTCTTTTATCTCCATGAGAATTAAGGGTTTGAGGGCTGCCTAAGGCATTTTTAAAAATTACTTTCTTTCTTGACTTATTTATCTCATCATTGCCTTGCTAACCGATTTTCCCTATGCCCTTCATAGCCACCTTTATCACATTAGGCTAGTACAACCTTATGCCACAAGTGTACCGTCTAACTGGACCATCTTCCATAATTATCAACCAGCATGAACATTTTCTGAAAATTTTGAAGCTAACACCTCACATTGGATGTACCACGACCATTCTAACTCTGCCACAAAATCATCAACAAAATCCTGTACTAAATCTTGGTCTGAAACCCAATTCAAATCAGTCTAGATAATCTGTTTCCTCCAGAGTTCTTGTCAGCTGCAGACCAATTACACCCCCCCCCCTCTTCTCAGCAACCTTCTCTGAAAAGGGAAGATTGGAGACTAGTTAGTATCTATCAAAAACTGTTCGGTCCATGAATGTAGTCTTGAGGAAGGGGGCGCAGCACCCCCTCTTTCAAGGCAGAAAGCATCATTCTCCCTTTCAGGGAGGCCAACAACATGGTCTGGACTTAACTGTAGGCCACTTCCCTGGTCCTTTCACAATCTAAAAGGACCCAGAATCAAGTAAATAGGTGTCTGATCTATCAGCATGGAGAACACTACTTCCTCAGCAGTCTTCAGCTCAAATTCATTCCAAAATAATTCTATACATCATTCTCTTTATATAAAATGATAATGCCAGTCTCTTCACTAAATGGCTGCCTTCAGGTATGATTTAATGTATTGTTGTTTATATTAAATTATTTGTTGCCTGTTTTAAGTTTATTTTTTATTCAGTTGGAGGGGTTCTGGGATTCACCCAAAAAGCTTTCACAAGCTGTTTATCATAAACAATTATGTTTAATTTTTTAAAAAAAATATAATTCAATTATCTAAAAAATAATGAAATCTATAGCATACTTTCAAAATTAAATTCAAAAAGTGGACAGGTTTTACTTAACACCGGGAAAAATATTTTCCCAATAGTACCTAACATGAAAGATAAAATTGATGAAAGCACTGGATCATAAGGGATTGTGCAAATGAAAGAATTTGTTCCATTTTGAATGACTTTTTTGTGGTTTTGCCTAATAGTACATATCAGTAATGGCAAACCACTTGGGTTTTCCATATTAAAAATCTGGAAAATGCTTAAGTTGACTTTGCTGATGTGTCACACTTTACACCCCCACCCCCCCAAAAAGAGAGAGAAACAATTCTCTATCTGCTGTCACTCCATCTAGGCCTGAACAACAGCACTTAGCACGCCAAGTCCGGGCCTGATGTGGAGGCTTAGATCTTGACTTCAGCCCTAGCATCACCACTGCCACTCAAAAAGCCCTCCTTGCACCATTCCCCAAGGTGCATGAGGTTTGGGGAATGGCATGATTGTTCACTATAGCAGAGCACTCCCCAGGATTTTCTGCACACCACTTAGCCCCAGGGGATGTTCCTCTTTCTGTTGACCTGCCCTGTGGCCTGTCTTTTTTAAAGTAATTTTGGAGAATGCACTTCCATTGTCTCTGCAGCCCCCCAAAACTGTGTGAAAGCATGCCCAGTTCTTCTGTGAATTTCAGAGGCTGCAGAGGCCAGGCAAGAGCCTTCTCAAAAGTTACTTGAAAAAAGAAGGCCTTCTGTAACTTGAAGCAGCCTCTGCTGCCTCCAAAAATCACACAAGAAAGAAGTGTGCTTTTGAGAATTATTGTCAGATGTGGGTGAATACTGGTGTGACATCCAAAATGTCCTGATGTGTCACCTTTGACAGGTGTGCCATATGTTTACTGTAACAGATTATTCAATACTAAATGTTCTTGAATTGTTCTTATTGAGATCCATCCTAAATTGTACTAAATATAAAGAATATAATGGACAGCGATTGTGATTGGCCTGCTAAAGTACAGGCAAAGGAGTTAATTAAGTGAACTGTTGAAGTAATAATTTTAAAAAACCTATTCTATTGAATTAAGGATTAGTCATCATCTACATCACTTGTTTCCAATCAGTGAAATGTGCTCATTTGTGAAGAAATTGGAGGCAAGTATATTGAAAATGCAACAAAAATGTTTTGACATGTATTTTTTCTTATTTTATGATTATATAATGTATTTTTAATTTCATTTTTATAAATACAAGCACTGTAATTTTTAACTGAGATTTAGATCTAAATTTAAAACTAATTTTAGAATTAGATTTAAATAATATATTGTATTTTTTGGTGTATAAGACACACTTTTTTCCCTCCAAAAATAGGTGGAAATATCGTGCGTCTTATACACCAAAACTCCGCCCACTTGCTGGCCCCCCATCTTTTGCCTCTGCCTTCCAGCAATTTGCCTCCTTGCAGCAAACAGCCTGGTCTGCTTCAGCACATCCTGATTAGCACAAGCAGCTGACTTGGCCTCCCGACAAACAGCTGTCTCAGGCTACAGGGATCCCCATCGCCTATTGCCACCTTGGCACACCCCATTTTTGGCCTCCACATCCTGTTTTTGGCCATGTGCCCTGTTTTCAGCCTCCACATGCCCTGTTTTCGGCCTATTCCAATCCCCACCTCCTGGAAAGGGGCCGAAAATTGGCCACACGGAGGCTGAAAACAGGGTGCAATAGGCGATGGGAATCCCTATAGCCTGAAACAGCTGATCATTGGGAGGCTGATTCAAGTGACAATCAGCTGCTTGTGCTAATCAGGCTCTGCTGAAGCTGACCAGGCTGTTAGCTGTTTGTTGTAAGGAGACATATTAGGCAGAGGCAGAGGCAGAGGCAGATTTTTTTTTCCTTATTTTCCTCCCCAAATGCTGCCTTATATTTCAGAGCATCTTATAATCTGAAAAATATGGTACATGAGGAAATAGAAGTGGAACTCATGAAATTTGCAGACAGCACCAAGCTGGCAGGAATAGCCAACACCCCATAAGACAAGCTCAAGATCCAAAAATATCTTGATAGATTTAAAAGCTATTATTTGATCCAGAACAGTTACCTGATTTTCAAATATTCTATTCTTTGGTCGGTGATTAAGGAAATTATGGCCTTGTATCTCCAAATGTACCTGGATCAAATTGTTTTTCTGGACCTATTTCAATCAAAATTTCATCTAGGATTTTGTATTGAGGCTGATCTAGTCACCTTTGGGTAAGTGACATTTATCAGAAACAGGAAGGAAATATATCCCTGCTTGTTGTCTTGAAACTCTAGACTAGATGGTTTTCAGTATTATTTACCACTGTATCCTTAACCCCTAAATCTCTGGTCTGTAGTATGGTTACCTGTTCTGATAATATTAATATGAAACCTTTGGGAGAACATATTTGGAGCAGGACGCCATTAAATATAGAAAGAGTGTTTCACAATTTGGGAAATCTGCTTGAGCCCCAGTTATGAGTTAATTTGTAGACTGTAATTATAAAAAGGAATATATATGGAAAATTATGGCCACTGTGCCAGTAGATCAGATTCAGAAACCCTAATTCAAGCTCCCAATAGCATTTTTAAAGCCTTATATACATAGTGGTTGACTCTCTCTTTGACCACTTTGGTGGTGGCTCCCTTTCCTTGGAATACTGTATCTCACTTCCAGATCTATTACATTTTCTAAGAGCTGTGAAAATATGGTTCTTTAGAAAGGCTTTTGGGACAAGCAAGATAATGTCGTCTCTGAATTGCAGTATCTTGAATTAACTGATGGATAATTGTAGTAATTAATTGTTATTTTTACTTATTCCTAGTATAATATCATAAGCTATTCAGAGTTTACAGAAATGGAACAGCATGTAAGTTCAGCATGCTCAGGTATCCAAATAAAGAAGAAGAAGCCGTTTTGAAAAGTAGTTATGGTTAGGAAGTCAACTACGACAAGAAAGGACTTTCAGTTATCTTAATTTTGTTACGTTTTGTATTCCCCATTTATAATTGCTGCAAGCCACCTTAAATGTTGGACTAAAAGCACAATATAAATTCTAAAATGAATTAATTAATCGCTGAAGCCTCCAATTATGCAGGTGTGGGACCTGAATTAAATACTCTGTGATCTGCAAGGTAGTATGAAAATCATTAACATGGTACATGGTTGAAATATAGGACTCTGAGGAGCGTGGTATGGAATTATGTATTTTGGCCACATAGAATTTTAGTAACTTTGATAGTTGATGATAGCAACTTTTCAGCGTGGAATATCAAATTTTAAACTATCATATCTACAAAGTATGGGCCATTATGTTTGTAAACACAGCCATATGTTAGATATTTGAAGCAAGTTGTGGATTGCATTATATATTTATTTTTGAATAAAATCTAAGTGATAATTTGGCACAGGTGGAAGTTCTATAAGAAATTCATTACCAAACTACATAGTTCTTATGTTTGTTAGTCCTTGTGAGTTTTTTTGGAATATATTCTAAATTACTGGGTTTTTTTTAAAGGGGTACTAATCCTATAAGGAAATTTAATTATAAATGTATCTCCTGCATTACAGTCTGAGCGGTTATAAAATAGTGCTGATAATTTCTTCTACCATATTCTCCAACAACAACTATGCAACTGGGAGAGTGAGGGGAAAATATTTTTTTTTACTTTTCTTTACGGCTTTTTCTTGGCTAGTATGAAATGGCAAGTTGAAATGAAACGCTCTGCTATTCCAGTTCCATTGCTTATTTGCATATTTTGAAAGTGAAGGAAGAAGGATTTCATCAATTTGGGAAGGAAATGCATGTTGGGAATTCTATGGTTCAACTGTTATATCAGGGAAATAGGCAGTTGGGGTGGCTATTCTGTTATTGTCCATCTGGTGTGCGGCACATAAACCTAAATTCTCTTGTAAAATATTTCCATGCTTTTTTATATAAAAGCTTTTAAACCTCATTGGTATGAACTATTACAGTTGTCTTCAGCTTGCAACCACAATTGAGACCAGAATTTCGATTGTTAAGCCATGTAATTGTTAAGTGAGTTTTTCCCAATTTTACAACTTTTTTTGGCCATGATTGTTAAGCAAATCACAGCAGTTGTTAAAGCAATCTGGCAGTGTTAAATAAATCCTCCTTCTCCTATTATCTTTTTTGGTAGAAGTTACCTGGGGAAATCACAAAAGGTGAGCATGTGACCTTTTCAGCCTTCATAAATACATGCCAGTTGCCAAATGCCCAAATATTGTTCATATAGTTGTGAAGAAGCTATGACAGTTGTTAAGTGCAAGGACTATTTATAAGTCACATTTTTCAGGGCCGTTGTAACTTTGAACTGTCACTAAATGAGTGGTTGTAAATTGAGGACTACCTGTGCAGTCTGAAAAATTGTGTGAGACTACATATATTGATGCAAGGGGGACTATTTGACTTGTGTTCATATTTCTTCTAGGACTGGTTCTCAACTTGAATCTGTTGCATTTGAAATAACTAGTTCAAAACCCAGTATAGGTTAAAATTTTGACCTCAACATGCTCTTTTCAGACTGTAATTCGTATCTTCCCAAAATAGCAATTTAATGCATAGAACAGCTTGCATATCCCTAATCAAGCAAGTAAGGGATGCACTCTGCTGTGCCACAATGGGAATAAATTAGGGAATTATTTGCAACAATTCTAGAGTGAAAGCTTCCTTTTTGCGGCAAAAACAGTACTCTTTTTTCACCTGGCAAGAATGAATGTATTCTGGTATAAAGTTTCCATGGATTGATGAATAATAAATGTATTAGCTTTTAAAGTGTGTGCAACTTTAAAACCTCCCATGGCATGGTGAACTGTCTTGTCCTTCTACTCATGCCAGCAGAGGAGGCCTGCTGTGGATCCTGTCAGTCAAGGAACTCCAGAAGAGCCTTCTAACTCTCTGGAACATTTTGTCCCTCAGGGTGAGGTCTGTCTCCACCCCCCTGTTTCCCAGAGGCTTGAAGACCTGGCTCCGTTGGCCTGGGATCCCAATAGGGGAGTATAACATTGGAGCTGGCTACTGAGCTAATTAGCTGACTCCACCTCCTCCCTGTACTTTCTCTTCCCCCTCCTCCCATCTTTTAATTCATATTGTTTTATTGTTTATTGTTTCATTGATTTGTTATTGATATGCTTACATTTTTATCATTTTTGATAAATGATGAGCCTTGGTGACGTAATGGTTAGAGTGCAGTACTGCAGGCTACTTCTGCTGACTGCTGGTTGACTGCAATTTGGCAGTTCAAATCTCACTAGGCTCAAGGTTGACTCAGCCTTCCATCCTTCTGAGGTGGGTAAAATGAGGACCTAAATTGTTGAGGGAAATATGCTGACTCTGTAGACCGCTTAGAGAGGGCTTTAAAACACTGTGAAGCTATATATAATTCTAAGTGCTATTGCTACTTTTTTTTGTTTTACTGTTGTAAGATGCCCAGAGTAGCCCCACAGTGAGATGGGCAGCAAATAAATTTAACAAATAAAATAAACTCTCTAAGACAGAAATAAAAAAAAATCTGAAACCCTGGCATTGCCACTCTTCCAAATGTTCACTTTGAGGCCTGCAATACAGTGAAAGGTGGCAATACAAACTTATGACTGCAGAGAAGGGGCCGGCCCTCAGGGGGACTACCTCTCAGATCTTGATGTTCTGTCTAGTGTGATGGACAGATGGCCCTTGGGCAAGTTTTCTCAAATGTTCACTGTCCTTGTTTCTTAACTCTAAATACTTATTTGTCTTCTGGTTGCCTCTGATCTCCTACTGCCTTTTGAATGATGTTGGGCATAAACTTAAAAAAGAATGGAATGGATGGAATCATCCTTCATGATGAGAAAATGAAATGCTGCTATTGGGGAGAATTCTCTTCCCTTTCCCAATTCCAACTTGGAGGAGAAGAAAGGGCTGATTTTTGGCACTTGGCTGTTGAGAAGCACTTTGGCATCTTAGCACACATATGGCCAGCCTCTGTGTCTCTCCCGTAAGTTGAAGGGAGGTTGCTTAAAATTCGTTTTGGCTCTCCCTTCCGAAGGCCTCTATGGTTCAATTGCTCAACCATCACAGTCATTGTAAAATAAGGGAAGAAAATTGTGACAAACATGGGCCAAGGTAAAGCAAAGATGAGCGGAAGATTATTGTATGTAATCCCTATGAAAATCTGATTTTGTCAGCATCCAGCTTGCTTAGAAGAATATTTTGGGCTGTGAATAGGGCCCCAGAGTGCGTGCAATACAATTTGATGTGCAGTTTGCCTCAAATCAAATTAACATACTTGTGCATATCTTTTTCCTAATTAAGAATTTTTTTAAAAAAGACTTTAATTTGCAAATCCAAAATTAATAGAAGTTTTTATCCAGAAAAATTGGTAGATTTCAGAATGTTTAGGAATAAAATATGTTCATGTGTGGATCTGTCTGTAAAGCTCTGTTGTGGAAAGGAACATAGATACAGTACAAGTAATTCCTTCCTGTTGAAGTTTTGCTTGCCAGCTCCTTTGCAAGACATATTTAGTATGCTGACCCTGGCCCATGTTTATGTGGAAACTATGATGGCTTCCTATAAAAGATAGTTTGAGACAGATTATGCTGTGTTGATTGACACTGTTATATGCCTCCATCCCAGTATATAAACTTAATTTTATTCTCCAATCCAGACAAGGAGTTCCTGGGGCCTGGTTTTATGCCGTTCCTTGTTGGATGGAGGAATGGAAAATATGCACAGTGGGGAAGGAGTTAATTATGTTCTGATCTTGCTAGGGCAGCTAGTGTAGTGTTCTCCCCTTTTCTCACACTTTTAAAAAATATAATACATTACAATTCCCCACTATGTCTATATTCTACTTGCTATTTCTGCTGGTATAATTAATACTTAATCAAAAAAAACATGGAGGGAAATTACTTTGAAAAGTTGACATATCCCATATATGTCTCTCAACTTGAATTTGGCCCTAGAAATGCCCCCGTTGTCCTCTGTTGAAAATCTGGCATATTTTTATAGCATCACCTAAAGAATTTATCCCTTAAGCCCAAGTTCTTATGCCAATTAGATATTTAAATTGTCCTGTTTTCTGCAGTTCTTCTAAAAGACAAATGTATCCTATAGTGTCTCTTCAGTCAGGAAAACAATTAGGAATCTTTCTCCAGCTGGCATCTTTGAGATATGCTGAGAAATGCAATTGTCAGAATTCTTAACAAACATGGCCATGGGGAATTCTAAGGGCTAGGTAGTCCTGCACATCTGGAAAGAGCCAGTTTTGGGGAAAGCTAGTCTTGCCTGTGAAAACTGTTAATCGAATTTAGAGCGAGCATTGATTAAAAAAAACTAAAGATGCATATGTAGTTTGGTGATGCAGCAGATATAATATGATATTGCATAAAACCATAGGGAAGAGATTTCAGGTTTGATTACGTTTCCATTTGCAGGAAAAGAACATTATTTTCATAAAACAGTCTGTCAGATTTTTTTATTTGATAAAAATTATCTTTTTTATTTTTTCTAAAATCTTAGCTTTGTATATGCATAAGAAAGACTTTGTTTAATGTTTGAAATCTTTATGCATGTTTCAGTAAATGTTTTCCAATCTTGAGGAGATGCATTTCAGAAATAATATGTGGGATAGTGCTGTGTGCCTGGAAGAGTACGCCTGAGAATCTTCGGATTGCAGTGGGATAGAAGTATAGTTAAATAAGTACATAACTATATCAACCTGAAAAAGTTCCCATGCTGATATGGTATACTCTCTCCCCCCAAATACTGTCAGTATATCTGCATGTTCTGAAATAGTATCTTGAACTTGTCCTGTTTCCAATTCTGAGCAGATTCAATAGCTTGATGTATAATTTGAGAATCTTGTCATTTGTGTTTTTCAGTCAATTCTGTGTGCCGATCTTATTTAGAAACTGAAGTTTGTATAATTCCAGTCTCAAAATAATTATGCAACACTATTAAAAATGTTGCTAGGAATTAATTTAATATCCTGGCCATTTAAATATGTGATATATTTGCAATAAACATAGGAGAAGTGGCCTTGCATCTTTCAGTCACCTTTTTTTCATAGATTATCTGTAGCTGAATATAGGGAGGCCTCGATTTATAAGAGTTCATTTAGTGACTGTTCAAAGTTATAACATCACTGAAAAAAGTGACTTATTTTTCACACTTACGACCGTTGTAGCATCCCATGGTCACATGATTTACATTCAGATGCTTGACAACTGACTCCCATTTATCACAGTTGCAGTGTTCTGGAGTCATGTGATCATTTTTTGTGACCTTCTGATAAGCAAAGTCAATGAGGAAACCAGATTCACTTAACAACCGTGTTACTAATTTAACACATAAAGTGATTCACTTAACAAGTGTGACAAAAAAGTTGTAAAATGGGACAAAACTCACTTAACAGATTTCTCATTTAGCGACATAAATTTTGGACTCAATTGTGGATGTAAGTCGAGGACTACCTGTAATCATGGGATTTATTGCCCATGCTGGCTGGGTATGTGAAAATTGTTTTCCAGTGCAATTGTAAAGTTTTGAGTTGGAACCTCATAGATGTGATTGGACATTTTAATTTGCAGAGTGATTTGGAAGTATTTTTCTTGTAAATGACATTCAAAGTTATCATTTCTATTAGTTTTCTGTTCTTTTTAAATGGTGTTTATGAATATGTTGTACATCATCCTGAGTAGCTTCTGCAACTGAAGTGGCTTAGACACTGATTAAATAATACTACCATGCAGGATGCATACATCCAGGACATCAGACGTGACAGATTAAATGTAATATGTGTTCCATGGTTGAGAATGCTTATCTGTTTTGAGAGATGTCCACACGCACACCTACCCCCATCCGTTGGTCTAGCTACTCCAATCAGATTGTCCCATTGATGGTTAATTACCTTTTATTGTTCACATAGGCTTAGCTAAATCTTGCTAATTCCTTCTGATTTATCCTTGTTGATCAGTTGATATCCGTGGTAATGTGATGGGGAGAGGACCTCCATCTGTTCAAGCGTTGGCGTACTAGGGGTTCAATTGCTGCCTATAAGAATAGAGATTTCTTATTTTCCCACCATCCATTATTAAAAATGTTCCCAGTCCCTCTACTTATTTGCTGGGAAAACATCAGTAAAGGATATTCTCAGAAAGTTCTGGTAAAAGGGGAGCACAGAATGGAATAATAAAATCCCACTCTGCGTACTTTTTAGGTAAAAAGAAGACTTAAAAAGATTAATAGTAATATTTTCCATCCTCTCATAAAATAAATATATTCCACTCTTTTGCTGAAACTTTTTTATCTTCAAAAAACAGCAGATGCAATCCAGGTTCCTATCATACCTTTTCTAACCCAGAAATTTCTATAATTTCATGCTGTTGCCTAGATTCTGATTGTATTATTTTCCCCTAGTGATTAATATAAACAGTAATTAAAATCTATCTACAAAATATCTGGCAAGTCATTTTGTCTATAAAATGAGAATGAAAAATTATATACTAGTAGCCCACTTTGGGTAAGGCAGTCAAAGAGAATCAGGACATTGGCCCTCTAAACTAGATGGTATAAACTCTAAAGCCATGAATGTTTGTAATTTGTCATGAGAAGAAGTTCCCAGTAGGCAAAGATTATGTACTCTGTGTAGTTTCCTGAATCACTTTTATGATTATCTGAAGCAGATTTAACTATTCAAAATAAATAGATATTCACAAATTTCCACGATTATAGAAATTAATGAGATTTGGCTAATGTAGTATAAATGCTAAAGTTACTTCTTCAAAATACTACTTTTCAGTGGAATTTTCAAAGAAGTTTACAACACTGTTAAACAATTAAAAACAACTATTGATGTAGAACTTTAGTGCCTCTGAGATGATGTAATTAAGAATATAGTAAAGAGTTGCAAGGCTATGTCATCATAACAGAGAAATGTGGAAGTTGGAAATTTCTGGAAGAAGCATCTTTTATCCTTAATTACCATGCCTGACTACTAATGTAAAACTATTTGAAATTGATTTTAACAGTCTCAGTCTGACACTAACAGTCTTAAATGACACTTTGCAATTTGGGGAATAAATAAGAAGACATTGAAAAGTATTTGGGCAAATGTTTCTAGCTTAACCACATCTTCAGTACAATAATGTTAGCTCTGTTTACTCATTTGTATTGTTAGATGAAAGAGATTATAAAACCTGTAGATTAAAGTAACATATCTAATAGGAGGTCAACTCACCCGCCCAATTTTGCGGGGCTATGTGTGGAAATAATCCAATACTGTTTTGAATTATTATTTGAAACAGTTCACCAACAATTGCTGATGCCAGTTCAGTCCAATGTTTAAAAGTACTATAACCTGAAAGATCATAATATCTTGATATATTAGGCAATCAGTTTTTAGTGAAATGCTTGAGATTGTTCAAATTGTATTTTATTAATTATTGCAAATGGCCTAAGAAATGAAAATAAGTTCCTGTGAAATTTAGTCAATTATTCTGATGACAGGAGCCGTATATTATGTATCCAATTTACAGTGTTGAGATGCAGTGGTGGGATATCATCAAAAGCAGATAACTGCAAGCCCAGGTATATGAGGTAATTATAGCAGCTCTACATAAAGCCATTTGAGGAGGAAATCTTGCAGATATTCAGCCAGATAAATTTTGTAACATTTAACAGGTATTTCATTTTTTGTCTAGCTTTCCTTTACTTCATATATGGATAAAAAAGTAGAATTTTTGACTACTAAAAATGTACTCAGGCTAGGTTTTTTTTAGAATTTCTCTGCAATACTGAGTTGGAAGATGTGATACTGAGAGCTATGAATTCAGTGTATTCAGCTTTATAGAAGGATAAAGGAATAAGATTCTGTGACTTAAAGAAAGCTTGGAGTAAGGATATTTGGATTGCATTCATATCTCTGCTCCGAGGGGTGGGGTTTTCTATATGATTTTAGAAAAGTGTTTTTCAAACTTGGTAACTTTAAGATGTGTAGATGACAACTCCCAGTTTCCTAGCCAGAATTCTGGGAGTTGAAGTCCACACATCAAGACTTAAAAACACTGTTTTAGAAAAAGGAGGCAGTCTCTTATGTTTTCTTCCCAGCTCCTGATGTTGGAAACAGATGGAGCTTAGCAAACTGCTAGTGTTCTTCATAGTGTGGTTTGTTTTTTTTTTACAGAAAATGTATGGAATATGCAAAATTCAGGGCCTCAATCAACAGAGTTTCCACTACATGCATTGAAATGTCACTATGGAGAGAACTTTTCTTATAAGAGCAAATTGATATGAATTTGGTAAAGGCAGCTATTTGCACTACTGCGCCTTCCTGCCTTCACACAATTGCAGGCCACAAATAATAAAAATGTACATTAGCATAGTGAAAAATTCCTTGATTGTCTTTGAAGTCAAATAAGTGTTACACAGCCAAAATGCTAGTCTTGTGTTTGTAAAAAATGGGTTGTAAAGTTGTCTAAGCCAGCTACAAATTGAAAGCCTATTCTGTTAGGAGACATTACTGAGCAAATAGATTAGGGCATCTTAAATACAGCACAGAGGCTTGAAGTGGTTCCTGCTGTTCTTTTCTATTCTTGAAATAGTTGTATTTGGCTGAAAACTGAAGTTCAGGACTCTCCTTTTTTGTCTCTAGAAAATCTTTCCATCCATACCACGGCTTGCATGTATGAATATGAACAAGAAGTACAAATAATCCTTGACTTAGGGCCAGTTGCTTAGCACTGAAGTTAAAACACATCTCCCCAGAGAGATGTATGAGCTGATTCTGAAGTTTGCAAATGGCTGCTTCCTCTCATGATCATCTGATCACATTTTGGGCACTTGGCAACCAGCCTGCATTTATAGCCATTTGCAAATATCCAAATGTTTTTGCCAAAAACCAGCAACTTCCCATTTTTGGGAAAAATGGCACATAGCAAAAAAATGGTTTGTTTAACAACCACAGTTTTCATTTTACAAATCCTGCATTCATTTAACAACTGTTGGGTTAGCTTAAAAACTACTGCAACAAAGGTTGTTGAATAGGGTCAGTCACATGGCATTCCACCTTAGGACCATGATGACTTATGACCATAATGGCCAGATTTCATTACGGTCATAAGCTGAGGACCTATAGGTATATTGGTATGATTGTTAATTGAAGAAGACCTTCATTTCTTTTTCCTTCATTTTGATTCACTTATTTTCTCCAGATGACAATGAATAAAAGTTTCAGTCTGCTAGCAGTGGCCTGGGCCCAAGCCACATGCTGCAAAGAATCCCCGCTCCCCCCCCTAGCATTTCCATGTCCCTGTGAAGGACATGAATTCTGTGTATGTCTTTGGCATGCTGCCAGTCTCTATACTTGGCAGTGGCTGTTGTGCACCAATCCCGAATGTAATAAACACTCAGCTTGGCTCTCCCACCCATGGTATTTACACTTCGTGATATAAGTTCCATGGCTTGGCAGAAGTAGCAGGTGGGTGGGGGGACAGTTAGTGAGCTGGGAGTCTGCACAGGAAAGGCAAGGACGCTTGGGAAGGATGAAAAGCGGGAGTGATTTGGCTTGGAGGGCAGTTAGAGGTAAAATCTTGAGAATTGTTGACTGGAGATGAGGCCTTGCCAAATGTTTGAGAGCTAGTAAGGCTTACTGATCAAGGAAAGTGGGAATCAGGAGGAGGAGAGCCCTATTAATCTGTGGTAGAACACTTTTCTGACCAACAATTTTTATTAAAAAGTGTTAGCTTTCATGCACTGCGGCTCCCTTCGTCATGTGTTTCAAATCTTGCTTCTGTTGTTAATTCACTGGATGATGTTTGACAATCACCCTCTTGTCGCCCCACATTTGAAACAAGTGAGTAATAACGTATGCCTTGAGAGAGTGCAAAGGGTTTTAACAAGTTAACACATAGAAAGTATTTGCAGCCTTCTAAAATACTATGTTAATACTATTACTGTTTTCCCTATTTGTTTTTGGAAACTGGTTTTTTACTTAAATGGGAGCTACTGTTCATACTCACTTTCTCTAAGAACATTCCCCAGTTTTAACATGGTTAGGGAATGACAGCTTCTTGCATTGCATATCGTAAGGATGATGACATGACTTTCCCCAAAATTTATTTCAGGCAGATGTCACCAAACTGGGTTTTCAAATGTGCAGTTAACCTGGCAAACAATTCTGGTGAAATTGTAGCATTTGGGGGCGTGGGGAGAAATAAATCGGACAATTCAGCTTCAGAATGTTTTGATATAAATCTTTAGAATTCTAGTATGGATTGTCTTGAATTTGAAATTGTGTGTGTGTGTGTGTATTTGTTTTCACCTTATTTTTCAGTGTTTATATAAACGTGTAACTACTGTTTTAAATTCTAGCAGTTACAGAATTTGCGAAATTTCCAAAAGTAATAATTCCATATTTTGGGAACATTTCAAGTTTCTAAAAAACTGGAGAAGGGGTAGGCGCACACTCAAAAAGAAAGAGGTTTGATTGTGCTCAGAATACTTAGAACTGAGTGACATGCATCCTAATGTTCTTCCTCCTTATCCCACGGTTTCCTTTCTGCCGCCTTACATGGCGCTACAATCCTGTATTCCTGCAGACTTTATGATTCATGATTCCTCCTGTGCATACCTGACTGAGTTGAACCCATGGAATGAACTCTTTGTCCTATAAGGCTTGAGAAGAGAATGTTTTGTGTTCTGATACCTTGTATTGCTTCAGTCACCAGTATGTGCTACCTTCAGCATTATATTACCTCCCCTACCCACCACCCACAAGTTTGTTACATACCCAATACAAGAATCTCGAAGCCTCTTTTAGTTTTAACTTAACAACTCTATTTTTCCCCAGAGCTGGGAGCAGAATGCTAAATTCTGAAAAACCACCATGTTCTATTTTTAATTTTTCCTAGATAGCTAGATACCTCTGGGAAGTATATTGCCTGAAGTTTTGGTTTGGGCTGATAGAGAAGCTGATTTTTTGTAAATACTAGTGCTCAGCATGATCTACTTCACAAGGCTGTTGTAAAGATAAAATGACAGGGATGCATATGCTAGAGAAAAGTCATACTATCAATACAATTAGAGATGGATATATGGACACACACACACATACACAACTGGTTCCTACTTTAACAGTTTGCACACTCATCAACCCTGTTCTAGCAGGCAATATCTATTTTCTTATCCATACTACAAATTGTTTTGTGTCTTAATCCTCTCTTTCTCAAATCCTAATATTTGAGACTAAAAAATTAGCAGTTCTGTAGTAGTATTAATACTTGGGGCTTTGATAAGGTTTTTTATCTAGACTTTTAAACTAACTGCAGTATTTCTGAGGATCAACATTATTAACCCCAAATGAGGCTATGGAAGTAATGATTTACCTATGTATTATTTCTTTATTAGATTTTTATCCTGCCTTTTAAAACTTTATAAATAACTCAAAGTGGAAAATATATATAATATTCCTCCCTCCTCCTATTTTCTGTATAACAACCCTATGAGGTAGATTCGGCTGAGAGAGAATGACTAACCCAGTCACCCATCTGGAACTAGAATTCACAGTCTCCTGGCTTCTAGATCAGTATTGTAACCACTAAACCATACTGGCTCATTGCCTATGTTACTAGATGCATTCATGACAAGGCTATTTATACCTTTTACACTAGAAACTAGGAATCTGGGTATTTACTCTCTTGCCTGGTTCCCCTGAATATAGTAGAAATAGACCCCAGATACCTTTCTATTTTCTTCATTCGCTTCTCCCTTGGCTTTCAAATCAAAGTTGAATGTTGGGATTTTAAATTCAGACTTACATGTACCATTTGTAAGGGACAAGGTCACAGCACTGCGAGAGTTAACATGATCTATCTCTTTGTCTCCCCCCCCCGCCCCCCCCCAACAACCATATCTGTCTAGGGCTGGGTCATGCCAGAAACTGACTAAGCCGGATTGTGCAACAATTTTCCCCCACTGCACTCCCTGCCCCCAACTGCCTGGGGCGGCTGCTGTTGCTTCTGCTGCTACAGCAGACAGCTAGGGACTGGGGTGTGTGTGGCTGGGGGCTTTTCAAGGGGGAGAGGTGTGCCCAAGGTGGGGCAGCCAGGTGGCCAAGGGGGAGAACAAAGGAAGGGGGGCTTGTCTTATTTACCCAGCCTTGAGTATTTACTTGGGATGGGCAGGGAAAATGGAGGAGAGGGGAGTGGAGAGAGGAAGAAGGGGCCTTGAGTTGATGAATGGGGTTCTCTAGCAATTCTAGAAGGGGGAGGCTCTATTGAATTAGAAGAGGGGTGAAAGAGAGGCTGCAAATCTCTAGAAGGAGAAATCCTTAGCACACAGAACTTTAATCATGATTAGTTGAAATGAAATGAAAAAAAAAATTGAGGTGACAGCGGTAGAAAATGTGAACCTGTATATCAAAACCACTTTCTGTCCTTATTTTGGAGATTCAAGATTTGCTGTTATTGTATGAAATCCAAATTCAGGATAGGTTGGGATAGAAGAGTTTCAGATAGTGCCTGTTCTGTGACTATATTGGCACATTGTACTAACTAGCCCAACCTATAATGTAGTTTGCATTTAAGTTGGGTGCAAATTGTAAACCATGATTTATAAATTAGAATGATATGCAGATGTTGCTAGTTGTGAATTATTCAGTAAACCTAGATTAGTCAACCACTGTGATGTGTGTCAGCCTATGCTAGGAACTGTGTGTTTAAGAGCACTGGAGATAGAATGGAACATGAAATTTGCCGTGTCTTGCTTTTTGTTTATTTTTCTTTGTTTGACTTTTAATTTCACAGCAGCTTTGTGCAGTAGGTTAAGCCATGAACTAAATAACACAAAACTAAATAACACAGAAATGCCAAACATTAAGGCACTATTCTAGCCGGCTGCATCCACGGTCTTAGGCAGCTTTGATTTCTTTTTTTAACACCTTCCTGTGCTTTTTTTTGCCAATAGGTATGCAATGATATTATCTCCAGGGAAACTATAAGGATGATCCAGAGTTTCCAGATGAAGTGCTTATGACACAGTGTGCAATTGAATTCCATCCCTGAGCAGTAGCTAGGTGAAAAAATGGTGACATACTGAGAAAAGGTGTTAAACTTGGACTAATCAGTGGTCTAATTCTTGTTCTGAGAATGGCACAGGAAACTAAAGCTATATTATTGGAATGCAAAATTGACATTTGCTTCCAGTTTAAGTTACTCCTCATGCAACAAAACCTAGAGAAACATTTGGGTAATGATGTGGCTATGTTGGGACAATTTTAAAAATATATGATCTTTGTGGCTATTGATCATTCTTCCATAAGCAGACCACCAGCTTGGGGGAAGAATAGTGCATCAGCAAGGCAAAGAGACAGTATTAGTTGTCAAGGATAAATTGATGTTTTCCTGTGAGAACAGCTAAACAGCTGAGATCATGGAAAATTAACTGGTGCTCTTAAGGTGTTTATTTCTTTGCACAATCACAAGCTTGCACAACCAGGGTGTTTGCACAATAGTCAAGTTGAAGGATGTTTACAAGGAGAATGACAAATTTGCTTGAAGAACACCTGCAGACTTTCATAAAGGTTACTAAATTAATGGATAAGAGATTCGTGCTTTGAATATCATATAATTTGAGGCAGAGTAGCCTTCAGTGACCATTCTGTTGGCCAGCTATCCCAGTATGTAAGATATTCATATTATTCCTGCTGGAGAAAGGAGGTAATTTAAAAAAAAATGGTTTTCTTAATGCACAGTGTTCCAACTGTACAAATGCCCTGGGCAAACAAACTAGTGCACTTGACTTGCAAGATTGCAATAGTGGAACTCCCTTAGTTTATTTTATGCAGGATGCATTGTAATATGTTTCCTGTGATTATGGGGAGGAACTAGTTTATAAGCATTTAGTCTTCACTATTTTCTGAGAAGAATATCTATAGTTATCTACCTAGAGATGGATTTAATTGTTTTGCAGGCAAAAAGATCCAGTATTTGTAAAAGAAACTTGTTGGAAACCCTTGAGAATTATTGGTAGTCAAGTATAGATATAAAAAAGGCAATTTCCTGTCCAGTCGTTCCCAACTCTAGGGGCAATGCTCATCTACGTTTTCATCTGAGGAAATCAGTGCTGTCTGAAGATGCTTCCGTGGTCTTGTGACAAGCATGACTAGATGCTGAGGTGGATGGAACACTGTTACCTTCTCAGCAAAATGGTACCTATTTATCTTCTTTCATTTTGTATGTTTTTGAAGGTTTGCAAGAGTTGGTGCAGGAATAGGAGTGCTTGGGTCTCAAACTGCCAATTTTTTGGTCAAGATGCCAACATTTTAACCAGTAGGCTACTGCATGTATGTGGAGTACAATTTTCAGAGTTCAAAACATTGTCATCAAAGTATTTTTTAGAGGATACCTGCTTGGGCTAGATAATGAGTTTAGATAAACTGGTGTTTTGACTCAGTGCAAAGCTTCTTCTCTCCATTCCCCACAAGATATGTTTTATATTTAATTTTTTTAAGTTCTCTACTGAACTCCAAATTTTCCTTTATATACATGGAAACATTTTCAAGTTGCTCTTTTACAAAGCAATTGTGGGGGAGGAGAGAATATATTTATATAAGAATAATCAGGCTGTTTTGAAATATGGAAGATGATCCTTTACTCTCTTTGTTCATGTGGCGTGCAAATGTATAGCAAAGCTGAAAATGACTCTTAACCATTATGAAGCAACCACATTATCATTCTACCTTTGAAGTAATTTTGTACTGTGAGCCTCCGGCATCTTCTCCCTCAGGTCTTTTGCACTAACAGGTCACCACTTGCCTTTCTAGAATGCAGGCAGAAGCACTAGAAAACTGTGTTTTAACCACTGAATATTAATTGCATGCAAGCTTAGGTAGCCAAAGGATTTCTGTAGGCCAAACTTTTAACACTAGAAGAACAAAGTGGCCACCTAGGCATCAGAAAATACAAGGCTTTGAGAAGTTGAAAAGTAGAGGTGTGTCTCCATACCAGTGGTAGAATTGAAATTTTTTTACTACTGGTTCTGTGGGTGTGGTTTATTTGGTGGGTGTGGCTTGTGGTCATGTGACTGGGTGGGCATGCTTGGTAGTCATGTGACTGGGTGGGCATGGCTTGGTGGTCATGTGACTGGGTGGGTGTGGCCAACTCAATGTCCCTCACATGAAGGGGTGCCTCACCTGGCCCCTCCCCTCCCAATCATTCCTTGTCACCCAGCCTCAACTTATCTATACTTCTGTAAATATGTTGTTCACCTTTTTTGACTTTATTATCTGCATACTATAGTTGTACTTTTATGGACCACTGAAAGGAGGAAATGGCCCACCTGCTTTACTCAAGGGTATGATAGGCAACAGTCTTTTAAGGGGCTGCCACAAAGAAAGGGGGACAATGTATTTTCCAAAGAAGCAGAATGCAAACAAGAAGCAATGGATGGAAACTGAACAGAGAGGAGCAACCTAAAACTAAGGAGAAAATTCCTGTGAGAACAATTAACCAGTGGAACTGCCTGTCTCCAGAAGTTCTGGGTGCTCAATCACTGAAAGTTTTTAAGAAAAGACTGGACAGCCATTTCTCTGAAATGGTATAGGGTTCACCTCAAGGTCCCTTCTAAGTGTTATTCTGTTAGTCTGACACCTTTCCCAGGATCTTTACTCAGAGTTTGCCATCCTCAGTTTTCTTGCCTGAGCTGGGGGTTGGACTAGAAGACCTCCAAAGTCCCTTCAACTCTTGTTAAACACATGTGTATTTTATGCTCTGGACTATTGACATTGAATGCATGTAAACCCTGAAAAATATGTGGTAGCCCTGGGCAAAAGAAAGGCAGAAAAATCACTCTAGGTGTAGAGTGAAAATATTAACACATGATAAATAATGGAACAATTAAAAATAATAGCACAGAGTTTTATCTCTCTCTCTCTTCCTATTTCTTTCTTTCTCAACCTTTCTGTTTCTGTTTCTCTCTCTCTCTCTCTCTCTCTCTCTCTCTCTCACACACACACACACACACACACACACACACACACACTTAACAGACAAGCATTTTGGAAGAAGCTCCTTTAAATTTCTCCAAGGCTTGAGTGGATTCACCCACCCCCTGTCAGACTGCACTCCTTCTCACTCCAGCACTTTAACTCATAAGGGGAAAGCGATACTTGCAGCGTCCATGGGGAATCCTTGGAGAAGTTTTTAAAAGACCTGCTTCCAAAATGCATTTCTTTTACGTTGCAAAAGTGCTCCAAGGCTCGATTCACCCGCACTCGCTCTGTCAGACCACACTCTTTCTCATTCCAGACACTTTAACTCACACAGGGAAAGTGATACTTGCAGCATCCATGCCTTTCTTCCTTTTCCCTGGGGAGAAAGAGGACGTGGGGAATGGAAAGCTAGGAGAGCGATCACACGTGAGTGACCGGGTGACCGGTTTGGGGGCGTGGCCAGCCAGGGATCGCCACCGGTTCGGCGACCCATGCCAAATAACCGCTACCAGTTCGCCTGAATAGGTGCGAACCGGTTGAATAGCACCTCTACTTCATACCTACCAAGCTAGTCTACTGTGATGGTAAACGTGGTAGATGTGGCTAGGGTGCTGATTGGGGATGAAAGGAGCTGTAGTGTTTAGCATCCAAAAGGCACTAAATGAAGAAGGTTGGTAAATAGCATGGAAAAGAGGTGTGTTCTTCATCCCAGCTAGCAGACTATCTTGGCCAATGTTTCTTTTAGGCTAGAATGTTTTGGAGATTGTGGGGGACTAAAACTACAAACATGGGTAAGTTTTACCCCAATAGAATCATGAATAAAGCCCATTTTCTGTCCCCCTCTTATATTTTACTGCTTTTTAAATAATTGAAGTTATAAAAATGCAAATTTTTATATGCAGTTTTCTGTGTTTCCCTGTCCCTCTCTCTCCCCCAAATTTCTTGTGTATAGATTCATATTGGCCTCAAACATATGGAGGAGAAACACAAAACTGTTAGATTTTTAAGAGTTATATGACAAATTAATAGATGAAGGACTTCCCAGCATGGAAATATAGTGGTATAGAAGTTGCATCATTGAATCTCTGGGAAATGTAAGTTTAAGGATGGAAAGGAATAATATACAAAGCTTTTTGGCTATCATTAGTTCTCTTTGCTGTGGGTTATAGGTTTTTACATCAACATACTTTAATCTTTCATGTTAAAAGGTCTTCTGGCATACATATTCTTTTGGAAAGTGTTGAAAAGTGTTTTCCAAAGGAAGTCATGGAAAGAAAGGCTCAAGTGTTGGTGCAAAGCCAAAGCATTCTGAGATGGTTTCCGGATTCTCCTGCTTAGCTGTAACTCAATGATACTGCCAACCATCAATCAGTTACCAGTTCTATCCTTTTCTTATTTTAGCTGGAATCAGACAGACATATACCTTTCTAGTCTGCCTCTGTGCATAGAGTTTGCCCTCTGTTTTGATGCACGCTCTATGTATTACTTGATATGGTATTTTTATTTCCTTGGACTTTAATAACTTCACAAGTAGCTGGACTGTGGCATCTTGCTTCTTGTATGCCATAGTACTAGAGAATAGAACTTCCTGCACACAAAAATGGGATTCTCTGGGTTAATTCCCCTTGTTTCCAAGCTTTAGACTTTATGTTACTTAGACCAATTAAAATTAACCTGTAGCCTAGAATGTTTTCGTGTGGAACACAGGCTTCTGTGGTACATGAGACCACATTATCTAATTTTAGTATATTGTGCAAATTAAATGCACACACACACACACACACACACGCACACACACACTTGTTTTCTTAAGTTTTTGCGGCTATTTATATGTATGGTATTCAGCTTTGTTCAGGTATTTTCCCACATCATTATAGTTGTGCTTTTAAAGTTGTAGTGACGTTTCGGCAGAATCTCATCTGCCATCATCAGGCTTGTGTATTGTGTTCGTCTGTGAGTCAGGCTGAAGTCGATGCTATGACCTGTGACTTTCATGTGTTGGACTAGTGAGGAAGTGTGTTCCAGCTTTTTTACTGCATTTTTGTGTTCATCCAGCATCAACTTCAGTGGCGCCAAAACCCCAGCCACTATAGAAAACCCCAACAACAGAATTATCAGAGATTGAAAAAAGACCTGAAAGCATGAATAGAAGAGATGACTCCACCAGACTGTCAATTATCTGGAAGCCTGCACTCACAAACAAAAAAAATCTCCACACCACAAGCCAAGCAAACACCTGGGCTCAAACAGACACCCCCCCCGATACCTCCAGCTCAAACACACCCCAACCAGGCACCCAGATAAAACCTAGCTTCCTAATCAATGATAGCCGTCCATTTACCCAAAGCCAAGCTGCACTAAAAGCCTCCAATACAGGAAACACAATGTTGCCAGCCAATCAAGACAAAAAAATGCTACAAAACAGACAGAAGATATTAGAAACACCAATCAAGTAGAACACAACAAACCCCAAGACCAATAAACACAGACCAAGACTCCCAACCAATCAAGATGAAGAAAAAAACATTCTAATACAGCAGTAGGCTAGCACGAAATTTAAAACAGAAATGGCTGTGAAAGTCTGACTCACAGACAAACACAATACAGAAGCCTGATGATGGCAGATGAGAGTATGCCGAAACGTCGCTACAACTTTAAAAACACAACTGTAATGACGTGGAAAAATACCCGAACAAAGCTGAATACCATACATACATACATACATACATACATACATACATACATACATACATACATACATACTGTACATACATACAATCTTTATTGTTCAGACAGATGTGACAAGTTTGGGAGAATACTGTTAACCTGTCTAATTGCTAAAAATTTAATTTGACCCACTTTGGCTTCATTGTTATTTGCAATACACTGTTTGCATGGATTTTGAATGCATCTTTCAGTTCCTAGGCATTAAAGGTAAAGGTGAAGTTGCCCCCTATCCAGTTATGTCTGACTCTAGGGGGCAGTACTCATCTCCATTTCTTAGCCCAAGGAACCTCCATGGGTCATGTGGCCAGCATGACTATATGCTGAGGCACACAGAATGCTGTTGCCTTCCTACTGAACTGGTACCTATTTATTTACTTGCATTTGCATGTTTTTGGGCTGCCAGCTGGGAAGGAGCTGGGGATGGGACAGGAGCTTACCCTGTGATGTGGCCCTTGGGCCTTAAACACAGGCTGTCAGCTTTCCAGCTGACAAGCTCAGAGTTTTTAACCATGGAGCCATCGCTCCCACTTCTTGGGAATGGAAACTTACAAAACAAAAACTGTCAATTTACAAATCTTTGAATTCTGCAATCAAAGTAATGTGCATGTAACTAATCCTCAACTTATTTTTTTTTAATTTTTATTGGTTTTTAAAACAAACATGAACAAACAAAACATAAAAACATCAAGCCATCTTCCATATATATACATACAGCGTGCCAGTTGGTTTACAAATTGTTTTGTGCTTCCATTTCGTAGTCTTCAATTACAATTACATCGTATATACTCTTGTACTTTCAATCAAATATTAAATACATTAATATCATTATTAATCAATCATTTGACTATACTTTTATTTATTCATGTTTTACAAAATAATCATATTTTACTTAATTTGTTTTATAACAGTTCATATTATCATCCCAAATCTATCCTAAAATCATTTTGTAGATATAATAAGAAAAGAATATATCTTTATATCTTTATTATTTTCTAAGAATCTACATATTTCATTACTATATGTTATTGTCTAACCATTGATAGAATAGATCCCAAATTTTATAAAATTGTTTATCATCTTGTTCTCTAATTTCAAATGTCAATCTACTCATTTCAGCACATTCCAATATTTTCTTAATGATTTCATCCTGTGATGGTGTTTTCTCATTTTTCCAGTTTTTAGCAAATACAATCCTAGCTGCTGTTAATACATTTACAATCAGGTATTTCAATTCTTTACTATATATTTCAGGTAAAATTCCCAATAAAAAATCTCTGGTTTCAAATCTATATGCTTTTTTGTCATTTTTTCCAACCACGTGTGGATTTTACTCCAAAATTTTTTAGCATCCGCACATGTCCACCACATATGGTAATATGAGCCAGGTGTCTGATGACATTTCCAACATTTTTCGGATTTATTCTTGAACATTCTTGCTATTCTTGTCGGGGGAAAATGCCACCTGTAAAACATCTTATACAAATTTTCTTTATATGCTGTTTTGACATTGTCATTTTATAATTTTGAGACCACAGTTTTTGCCATTTCTCTAGATCAATCCCATACCCAAAATTCTTCCCCCAAGCAATCGTAGTTTCTTTAACTTGTTCTTCTTCTAGTTTAATTTCTAATATCCATACAAATCCATACAATTTTTTAATCACCTTTTCATCAGTACCTGTCAAAATCTTATCTAAGTCAGTCAGTTTATCATAGAAATCTTTTGTTTTAGAATCTTTATCATACCTTGAATGTATTTGCCCATATGAAAACCAATTCATCTTTATACCTTGTTCCTCTAGTTTTTGTATAGATTTGAGTTCACCCTTTTCATTCAATATTTCACCATATCTAACTGTTTGTTCCTTTTTGTATATTATAGGATAAGAAAATGCTTCAATAGCCGATTACCAGACTGGAATTTTCAAATAACATTGTCTTTTAATCTTCTCCCAGTTTAACCACAGAGACTCCTGTATATAATGTCTTCTAAAGTACCCCTGTGTTTTAGTTCCTTTGTACCATAAAAAAGCATGCCACCCCAATAACAGATCATGTCCTTCTAATGTCAACAATCTAGTATTTCTTAGTGTTATCCATTCCTTAACCCACATCAAATTTGTAGCTTGGTAGTACAACTCCTAATTAGGCAAACCAAATCCTCCTCTTATTCTAGCATCTTGCAAAAGTTTTAACTTTATTCTCGCTTTCTTACGACTAATCCTCAACTTATGACCACAGTTGGGCTCACAATGTGTATTGCTACGCGACAGTTAAGTGAATTTTGCCCCCATTTTATGACCCTTCTTGCCATAGCTATTAAGTGAATATAATTGTTAAATTAACACGGTTGTTAAATGAATCTGGTTTCTCCGTTGTCTTTGCTTGTCAGAAGGTGATCACCTGACCTCATGACACTGCAACTATCATAAATATGAGTCAGTTATCATCTGTATTTTAATCATGTGACCATGGAGATGCTGCAACAGTTGTAAGTGTGAAAAATAGTTATAACTTATAAGTCACTTTTTCATATTTCAGTGCTGTTGTAACTTTCTACGGTCATTAAATGAACTGTTATAAGTCAAGGACTATCTGTATACAAAGAATATACATAGCTCTTACATTACGTTGCTTCGCCTTCTTCAATATGGAAGGATTTGTACTCATATGCTTTATGTTGAAAGTTCCAAGTGAGGAGCTTGTTATCCCCACTTAAAATAGGAAGCAGTTTTTGTGTCAAAATCAATCTCATGTGGATTATGGACAATGATGGGTACCCTAATAAAAAGAGATAACAAACCAGGTGACTATGAAATGTAGTCACAAATAGCCATTTATCAAAAAGCAATCTAGCCTTCTTAGAATTCTGACTGTCATACTGCATAATTTTATTCTACCAACTCTTTCTCTGAAAAGCAGCAGCTTTCATACCGGATTCTTAAAAACTCAAAAGTGCTTAGAAAGTTGCTTACAGTGTCCTACGTGTCCTAATAACTGCTTCTCAGCCATTTTGCGGATTCAATTCCTGCAAGATACAATTGTTAAATAGTACAGATCTTTCTCTGTATGCACAAAGTGATGTTGCAGCTGAAGTCTGGGAGTAGTGGGGACATTATGTCAAGTTAGAGTAGGTAGGCAAAAATATTTTTAGGGGGATGGGAACAACATGATTCATAAGGAGGCTGAAAGACCCAAGTTGTTGTATGCTGAAAATTAAATATGTAAACAGCTGTCAGAACAACATAAAGTGAAGAGTTAAAAAACATGCATTGTGGTTAGGTTTTTACAACTTATAAAAATAATAAGGCGTAGATTTAAAATCCTAAAATGAATATATTGTTGAATGGTGAAAGAAAGGTGGTTTCTTCCCAAAAGATGATCCAAGTGAAAAACAATTTGAACCAAAAGTCCATTCTACAATATGCTGTAATGTTGAAAATCTCATAGACATGAGCAATTTGGGGCTCTTGTCCTGGAACCCTAAGAATTCTTATGAGCATGTAAATTTTTGAAAGTAATTATGACTTGATGAATACTTAGTATTTAGAATGGTCCAATATCATACGCCCTACTAATACAGCAAAGTATCGTATTTCCAGAGCTGAATCATAATTGTATGAGGTGAAATTTTAATGGTCATACGGTTGTACTCATTTAGGGCATAAGCCTATTTCATTACTCTCAGTTAAGTGTTTCTTATTTTAATATTGTCAAGCATGTGTAGTTGAGGATTATATTAAAAGAAAAGGGTAAAAAACTACCTCTGTCTCTTTAATGTGGAATAGATATTGGAAAATGATCACTATTACTGACAAATACTTTCTCACAAGGCAAAAGTATTCTTAGTCATAAGTTGCCATAATCAGAACAAACCACAAACAATAGATTGAAAAACAAGAAATGAAACAATGTCCTCACACTAGCAATAATACCATTATTTGCACCTACACCAAATGGACAAAAAACAAATCATGACTGTAAATGAGAATGAGTGTAATGTAATAGATCATAGGATCTCTGAGGATAGTTGGCCACAACTCCAGTCTAGCAAAAGATTCACCGGAAAACTTCAGTTGCTATCTCTCATTTTTTATTCTGCTATAAATACAGTAATTAATGATCGGTCAGTGTTTTTCAACCTTGCCATTTTAAAATGTATTAATTTTCAGCTTCCAGAGTTCCCAGCCAATGTGTTGACTGGAGAATTCTGGGAGTTAAAGTCCACACAACTTAAAATGATCAAAGTTGAAAAATATTGATACAGACATATCTTCACAGCTATTTTGAGACTTACAACTTGTGTCAATTCTGACATCATGGTGAAGGGAGCTGTGTGTGTGAATTGTGTGCATGAATACATCCATTCATCCATCCATACATATACCACTGACAAACTCTGAAGAAGAAAAGGGCGTTGGTACTTACCTGATAAGCCCGTTCTCTGTGAGCTGTGAAGAATATCCAGAAGTGGGAGGTGCTTCAGTCTCTTCTGGAAAGGCTGGGCTTAAAACTCCGGGATGCTCCTCCTCCTCCATGGGTCACCTCCCCAGCGTCCCCCAGTTTTGCAAAGACTGAGTGCCAAAGTCCAGAACTCATCACCTAATCTGGATCCCTAACTGGAACGGAACCCCCCAGATGGAAAGAAATGGGTGGGGCTGGATGCTCTTCACAGCTCACAGAGAACGGGCGTATCAGGTAAATACCAACACCCTTTCTCCCATGAGCTGTTCAGAGCATCCAGAAGTGGGACATACCAAAGCTTGGCCTGTCCTTAGGGAGGGACTCTGTCTGGATCGAAATCCACTCCTAAACTCTGTGGACCCATGCTGCTGATGTTGCCGCACTCCTTGCCGAGTGGGCTGTAATGCTCTTAGGAACTGAGATGGACTAGCATTCGTAACTTTTAGCTATGGTGGCTCTCAACCCTCTACCGATGGTCGTCGACGACACCTTTTGTCCTAAAGTGGATGGGTTGAAGGATAGGAATAGAGCCTCAGATTTTCGAAATGCCGCCGTGCAGTCTAGATAGATGCTTAAGGCCCTTCAAACGTCAAATTGATGCCATTGATGCTCCAGTCTATGAGATGGTTTCGGACAAAAATTTGGAAGCACCAACTCCTGCGCTCTATGGAAGCCTGAATTTACTTTAGGAGTGAACGATGGATCCAGTCGAAGAATCACTCTGTCCGCAAAAAGCACGCACAGGTCCTTTCTCATTGACAGTGTCGCCAATTCAGAAATTCTCCTTGCTGATGTGATTGCAATTAGGAAGGCCACCTTATATGTCAGGAATTTAAGACTAGCGGTTCTTAAAGGCTCGAACGGGCCAGTTGTAAATGCGGTTAACACCTTGTTGAGGTCCCAGGTGGGATAGCGGTGAATTACAGGAGGTCGTAAGTTTGCAGCACCCTTAAGAAAGCTGCGGACATGTGGATGGTGCGCTATGGAACGGAGGTCACCCCAGGCTATCACCGAGGCTAAAGCCTCCATCTGTCTGTGTAAAGTATTTGGATCTGGGAACATATGGGCCTTGATAGTAGGGCCGAAAGGAACCGCTTCGAAACGACTGGGGCGTTCTGTTTTCAGACCTCCGAAAAAGAGGGGGAAGCACTTTTTTCTTGTTTCTATTCTCTATAAGGAGGGGCTCCAAGACACTGCCAAATAATTTATCCCCTGATATTGGGGCTGATGCCAACTTGCATTTATGCTTGGTATTCGCCTGCCAATGCCTGAGCCATAGCAGTCTCCGTGCTGATACGTGAGATGCTATGGCCCTAGATGAGAATTTGACTGCATTAAATGTGGCGTCGGTGGAGAATTCTGCTGTTGCAATAATTTTAGCTATGTCCTGGTGGGCTCTGACATTTGACATCAGCAATATGTCCCTCAAGTGGAAGAGTCATCGTAGGGAGGACCGTGTAAAAAAGGACTCCACTGTAGCTGCCCTAATGGCCCAGGCGTCAGAAACGTGCGCCTTACGGAGTGCCAACTCTGCTGTCTTTTCTTCCGGTCTCAGGGCTTCCTTGGCCTCGTTGGGGAAGGTTGAACAAGAGGCTAGTGCCACAATGGGCTCATCCACCTCCGGCGTTTTAAGAAAATTTGAAAACTCTGGTGCCAAATTAGAATATCGTTTATCATACCCTACTGGGGCTGGGTATGATGCTGCTGATGCCCATTGATTTTGTACTAATTCAGCAAACATACGAGGGACAGGAGTAGTTTCTGCCTCATTAGCCAGTTGTGAGAATATTAGACCCTCGGATTCGTCCTGAGACCCTGTTGACAATGGATGAGGGTTTGATGTGCCTAGTTTAGCGGTGTTCTTTGCCTTGAACAGTAAGGATTTAAAGAGGTGCGGGCAAAAAAGGCCAGAAAAGGTAGGTTGGTCCGGAATGAGGCCTTCGTCGTCCAACATTCCCCATTCTAGTGGGTCAGCCTCTGACAACACCAAGTTCATCTGATGGATCAACCCCACCTCCATGGGGACATCCTGATCCTCAAATTCCACCTCCTCCCGAAGCCCCTGGGCTAGTATGTTAGGAATGTTGGGGAATACCTGAGTTTGATGTTGTCCCATATGCGCAAAGGATCGAGCGGACAGGGATCCCACATCTGAAGCGGCCGAGAAGTGTCTGGTCCTGATGAATTGCTGAACTCCAGCCGCAATGCCCCTTTGAATCGCCATCTCCATCCATTGCCTCATTTTGATGGGGATAGTCTCAGGTAATCCCTCCTCCTGTCTTAGGCCGGCAACTGTAAGGGTGAAGGTTGCCTCTGGGATTAGCCGGGCAGTACTCATTGGAGGAGATATGCCCATGGGAGGTTGTCCAGAAATAGCCTGCCTGGGCTGGGTAGATAAGTCCAAGGGCCCCAACAATGGACTTGGGTCCTGATCAGATTGTTGTGTCATAGCCATCTTGTCTGCCTCCCTGGCTCGTTTCTGCAATTGCCTTTCCAAAGCTAGGTGCAGTCTATGGGCATCCTTATCCGCCGCCTTAGAGGCCTTTTTGGGGCCCACTGGCTTATATCGGGACTTATTTGTCTTGGAGCGGAAAGCGTTGTCACCTTCCATTGTGGATTACTGATTCTCTTGCCTCTGACTTTAATTTTTAGTTAATTTTTTTTAAATTATTATTATTAATATTGTTATTAATATTTGTACTTTGGGGTGATGCCTTCCCCTGTGGTTGAAAGTAGAACACTCCTCCAGGAGAGTATGTGTGTATGTATGTATGTGTGTGTGTGTGCGTGCGCACACACACACACACACACACACACATACACATATACTCGCCCGTATACATACACGTGTGCCTATATCTATATGTAAAACTGTGCATATGGTAAACAGTATCTAAGGGTCCCCAACAAGGGAAACCCCCAAGCGTTCCAAGCGAGAACTTTCTGGATCCCTGGTCCCCAACAAGGGAAACCAGCTATACAGGATCTGAGGTGGATTTTTTCCTGGCAAAACAAAACCTCCCGCTGTTTAAAATGGCACTTGTGGCTTTACTCCAAAGAAATGATCCAAAGGCAATTGCAAGGAAATTCCTGTTTAATGACTAGCCTGCTTATCCAACGTTAGCCAGACAAGGGAGAGCTAAACCCAGGGAGAACGAAGTAGAAAGGTACTGCCCCAGTCCCCAAAAAGGGAAACCAGCCGGGAATGGCGCCTGTGATATTTAGGCGCGAACTTGAGCCAGCTGTTGAAAAAGGCGGGAAACCAGAATCTCCGCTGCTAATGTCTGAGAAGTCTAATGAGCCGCTGCTGCTGAGGCTTTAACTTGCGAGTTAAATGCTCCTGTCAGACGAAACGGCAAGGTGAAGTGAGCCGCGGCTGCGAGCGCTCTGCTACGATCGCAGAGAAGACGATCGGAAAGTTAGATAAAGTCCATGGAGTGGCAGGCTCTGCTAGTTACAAAGAAACTGTTTTTAAACTGATAGAGGCAACCTAATAGAGGCACAAGCCTGAAAAAAGCCAAATTAAATGGGGAAGATTTTTACAAGCCGAAATAACCCTAGAGCAAACCTGAATCAGAAAACCGTTCCAGTCAGGGAGTGCACAACCTCTTACCATGAAGGCTGAGCTAAAACTGGGGGATGCTGGGGAGGTGTCCCATGGAGGAGGAGGAGGAGCATCCCAGAGTTTTAAGCCCAGCCTTTCCAGAAGAGACTGAAGCACCTCCCACTTCTGGATGCTCTGAACAGCTCACGGGAGAACTGGGAGTACATTAATTGTATATACTGTTAGTGAACTAGCTAGGACCAGATTTTCTATTATATGGTTAAAGTAAACCGTAACTTACTTGAAGTTAAAGTTAGGTTATCTTTCTTGAATATAACAATTAGTGAAATAATTAAAACATATTCAACACTTCCCACCTCCTTGTGGTTGAAAAAGAGATAACTGATAACTCATGCAGCCTCATTTTATATATTAGTCTTGCCTTCCTTACCTGCTGAGCTCAAGATGTATTGGTCTAAACTGTAGTTTTGTTTAAAATCAAATCTTATTCGGTATCTATAAAGCACTTTTATAACGTACAACATGGATTCACCTACACTACAGTACAATGGACTTGCTTTCTCCCCTCCCACTTTATTGGCTTTTAAAACTGCAGGATGGAGTATATGTTTAACTTTATAATGTCTGTGTTTGCACAGCACACTTAACCAGGTCAGTTAAAGACTGTGGCTGCATATGTGCAATGTGGGAAACTTGCTTAGTTTCAACTTTGGATTTTTTCCCTTGGTTAGTTTGAGAGAAGGTGGTTGCGTTGTAGTGTGTTGTAAGATGCTACATCTGTTTAGTCAGCTTATGTATTGTAAAAACCCCAAAAGATTTAATTCAAAAATTAATACATGTATACTCAAACCATGCGTTATGCCTCCTTAAGCAAAGAATTGGGTGACACAGCCTTGAAAAAAACTGAATTTTTTTAAAAAATACTGTTAAATACTGTTTGTATGCATTTGTTAACTTTTGGCTCGCTGGTGTCATTCTCCCCTTGCAGGAAGATGGGACCTGTTTGATAAGCCCACCCCAGGTAACTGACGGATCTAATAGGTTCCAGAAGTATATTGGCATTTTCCCCAAGGATCTTGTGAGCAGATTATCTGGGGTCACTGGCTGGAATGGGTGGCTGGCTGGACTGTATTTCCCCTATGTGTGTTAGTCTAGAGAGCTCCTTGGTTTGCTGAGGATCACTGGGAGATAAATTGCTAGACTAGATATCTGGAGTGCCACTGGAAGACTTGGAGTGAGTCTACCCAGCATAATAAGAATCTACGTTAGGAACTACTTTGTGGCAGTAAGGTAGCAAAATATCAATATTTTTCTGCCCTTGTTGCATCTGCTGATAGTTATCCAGCAGTCCTATTTAGGGTGACCTGATCCCTGCTGTGTAGGGACAGACCATGGGATTATCTGCAGGACTGATGTAAGGAATAAGATGGATGTCTGGCAGGTAAAGTTGCTCAGTTCTGGTCCAAGTTGGAATTTGACTCACCCAGTCTTGTGGTGAGACCTAGGATAAGTTTAAGTTAGTGATTCCTGAGGAAATAGAAAAGATTCTTTGCATTTTTAGTTTGGCCACCTATTTCTTCGACCCAGGTCTTTCCTTGATTAGGTAGGCAGGTAGGCAGGTGATTTGTGGTTGAGTCCATGCTGTGAAGCCTCTTTGAGGAAGATATTCCCTCCAGATTGAACTATTGTCCCATTTTAACATTCCTTTCTAGGCAAGTTGTTGAAAAGGTGGTCAGACTACATCTGCTAAGGAATAATCTGGAGGAAACAGATTATCTGGGTCCATGTCAGTCAGGTTTCAGGCTGGGATTCAGTATAAAAACAACTTCAGTTGCATTTGTCAGTGACCTGTGTCAGAGCCAAGATGGAGGCAATGCATCCACCCTTGTGTTCCTGTATCCCTCAGCAGCTTTTATTACCATCATCTGTGTAGTCTTCTGGATCTGTTGTGGGGCATCGTTTAGTGATTCTCTTCCTTCTATGCAAATTCCAGTCAGTAGTTGGTGGGGAGGAGGCTGCTTCCTAAACTCTTCCTTTATTGGATGCCACAGAACTTGAAGCTCTCTCCCCTCCTGTTCAACTTCTGGGTGAGGCCATCTGCTGGTTAGAGGTTGGATATTATCAGCATTCTATTTTTTTAACCCCAGGTTGCCTAAGTGTGTCAAATTCCTGCCTTAATTCCTGGTAGCTGTGTGGGTATGCAAGAAAACAAAAAATCTGCCTCTGCCTCCCAGCCCCAGCATGTGGCTCATCAGGGCGCCGCTCCATTGTGCCCACCACTGGGCAGCTGAACAACAGCTGTATCTCGGCCTCCCATAGCCCTGCCAATTACAACAGGCTGGCTGACCAGAAACAGTGCTTTTGCTGCCTCCTCTGTGTCTGCTGCCTCTGCTGGGGAACGCTGGAACCTTTGTCGGGTTATTGCTGCCGTTTGTTGCCACTGCCTATAGGTGGTTGGATTGGCCTCCCAGAATATCACTAATTAGCTGTTTGAGGCAGTGGGGAATCACTGTTGCTGGTGCCACTTATTGCTGCCATGGCAGTTGTGGCAGGTAGTGGCGATCCTCGCTGCCTGGAAGAGCTGATTGGCCATATTCCAGGAAGCTGATCCAACCACCGAGCATCTGCGATAGCTGGAGAATGCTGGCAAAGGCTCCAGCATTCTCTGGCAGAGGCAGCAGACAGGCGCCCCGCATGGAGGCCGATAATGGGGCACACAGAGGCCGAAAATGGCCGAAGGGTGGGCATCGGCGGATGGGTGGGACATCGGCAATATTCACTCCATAAGACGCACAGACATTTCCACCCACATTTGGGAAACAAAACAGTGTGTCTCATGGAGCAAAAAATACAGTAGTTCACCAATTATACCCTATCATAGACTGAGAGGCCCATCAAGCAATCACTTCCTGATCACACCTTACTCATCTCATGGCTTGACAACTTTAACTGATCCAGAATGTAGGAATGCTAACAGTGGTGGACATGCTTCAGTATACTGATGTGGCACCCATGCTCCATGAGCTACACTGGCTACTTCTGTCCTTCTGGGTATGGATCAGGGTGTTCAATATGACTGAGTTATCCAAGGAACCACTTATTTTCTTTGGTCTCTGCCTTGCTGATGCAAGTTGATAGGAGTGTGTAATCCGGGTCCTCTCAATTAACAAGCCATTGTTTGGGATTCAGGAAGTGTGCCTTTTCTATTGCACCCTGGAGGTGACTCCATTCTGATGGTGTTCTACAGAGTCTTGAGGATTCTATGCATGTTAATTATAGCCCTTTATAATTAGGCCGTGCTTCACATTCAAATGCAAAAATATGTCTTGGACACTGCAAGAACACAAAAGTTTCAGCCAGAGTAATTTAAACAATTGTGAAGAAAGGACACTGCTGTCTCCATATGCTCCATAGTACCTCTCTTCCTTTGTAGTTGGAGAGATGCTCTGCTTTATTTCTTCCCTGGTGAAGTACTCTGCAGTATTTTGAGATATGTTGGTAGTATTTTTCTTCTTAAGCTATAGTTAACTAAGCCAGAGCTACACAATCTTCCCACATTTTATTACTTAGCATAATGTTGTACCATCACATTCAAAAAGTATTACATTATAAATTGCTGCTTAACATATTTGAGGTAGTTTCTAGAATCAAATATATTTGAGAATTTAAATTTTTGCCGAGCATTGGCTCAGGTTAAACTTCGGTTTTTTGTAGTTGATTGCAATAAACACTTGCTCAAAGAATAAATTGCCAGTATTTATAAAAGAAATGCTTGGACCCAAACTTGCTAGAGAATAATGTGTACATTATGAATAAAAGAATGTAAGCAATGAATAATAATAACAATATACAATTAATAATAAATGCTATAGTGCCTTTGGTATGTATATTTGCTCAACAAAACATAAGCCAAAGATGATCTTTGAAATACTGTAATGAGAAGATAGCATAATATTTATCTGAAAAACAATATTTCTGTTTTCAGGTTTGAAGAGCTGAATTGTAAATTGCTTTGTGATAGACCAGTGTGGTTTTACTCATGCTCAAAATACTTTAAAAAAAAAAAGAATGAAAATATTATTTTTGATATGTTCTTACTTTGCATGTATCATTAAAAGTTAATTCCAGAATAAAAATGTAAGAATACATTTCCTAAATCTTAGGTGAAAGACTCTCCTATCATAGTGGGAAATTCTACTTTCTGCTGTGGATTGAAAAGGACTGTAGAAACTCTAAGAACTTTAGAGAGGAAATGTTTTGCTAGTTTTGTATTAGTAATTGCACCTCTTTTATTACAGAAGTAGCACAGAACAAATCTATGAATCATCTCCTACTTTGCATAGAAAATTGAGGAGGGACTGTTTCCCTCTTGAGGATATAACGGGTTCTACAAACACAGAGGTTTGCCCATTGACACCTGCTTTGTGTTTCTTTTGATGCTCTGATAAATTGTCAAAACTTCAACTACGTTTTTCTTGGCAAAAGCTCCAGAAATTTTATTCACTCACATTATAGTTCCATGACATTTTGAGCTTGTTTATATTGTTGCTTTTTCATTGAGTTGAAGATTGGAATCATTATAAAAATGGAACTATGCTGCGATGAGACTGGAAGGTTGCCACACCCGAAAAATAGAGGAGCAATGAGGTAATTGTAATCCATGCAGTGGTATTCCCTGTAACTCTATAGTCCTTTCTTGAGGCACCAGTGATCAGGATCAAATGATCCTACTTTGGACACATTATGTGAAGACCTAGCTTTCTGGAGAAGGTTCTGATGCTGGGAAAGAGGAAAAGAAACTGAAGAAGAGGACAACCAGTAGCAAGGGGATGGACTTAGTTACAGATGGGTGTACTATTGAAAAACTTGAAGGACCAGTTTAGGAACAGATTATCATGAAGAATATCTGTGTGTCCAGCAAAAATCAATGAGTCAGAATCAGTCAGGCTGTGGTTTGGCTCACTAGCTGGATTCCCTTGGCATCCTCTCTTTTTCAGTGTGTGTACACTCTTACCTTCTAGAACTCAGTCCATGACTGGTGGATGCAGCAATGCCTTCAATAGTATGCCCGTATATATTAGAGAGTTTTCCAAAATCTCCCTGGTGATTTTCAGATTCCCTGCTCCACCTATGCTTTTCTACTTTTTCATTTATAATATGTGTTAAATTATAATTAACATGTATTTATTATGATATAGAAATCGGGCAGCAGGAAAACAATATACTGGTTTCTAGTAATATCTTTGTTTATAAGAGCTCCTTTCATTGCTACATAACCTCATGGAGATTCTTAGAGAATAAAAATGATCGTTGGCTGCAACCCAGGGCTTGCTTATTTATTCAATTTATTTATGAAACAGATTTATATAGCCATCCAATCTACTACATACAGTGACTCTGGGTGGCGTACAGCATTAAAAATCCACAGTTTGAACCCTACCCATCCCATGATGCCAACAATCAGCCAAATTACTTAATTAACTCCAGAGCCCTTTGACAAAACCATGTCTTTAGAAAAACAGATGGGGGAGGGTCAGTCTTATTTTGGATAATATTCCAAAGAGGGGAGCCACCACAGGAAAAGCCCTTTTTCTAGGTCCTACCAGATACACTTCTTTGATAGTTGCCAGTTGTAGGAAGTATCTGCCCCCCCGCCCCCCCCAAAATAAAGATAAACACAGGATGCTGAAGAGCATTGTCACCAATTTGCTGTTTAATTGCTTTATGGCAGGTAGCCCTAATATAGAACCCCTTGTTTATTAATGTCCAAGCTCCTCCATTCGTGACATTTTGTTAGATATTTCCACTATTCACAAAATGTGAGAATGCTTAAATTGTGGCTAGATATGTCTACGTTGTGAGTCGAGAAATACCCAGTTCTCTTTTTTCCTTACCTATGTACAATAGCAATAGCACTTAGACTTATACACCACTTCACAGTGCTTCGTAGCCTTCTCTAAGTGGTTTATAGAGTCAGCATACTGCCCCCAACCAACTGGATCCTCATTTTATCGATCTTGGAAGGCTGGAAGGCTGAGTCAGCCTTGAGCTGGTGGTCAAAATTGAATTGCTAACAAACAGCAGAAATAGCCTGCTATACTACATTCTAAACACTGTTCCACCACAATACTTACTTACTTACTTACTTACTTTCCTTCCTTCCTTCCTTCCTTCTTCCTTCCTTCCTTCCTTCTTTTTTTCTTTTCTCTCTTTCTTTTTCTCCCTCTCTCACACTTTCTTTTCCTTCCTTCCTCTCTTCTTTGCCTGCTTCTCTTTCTTTTCTTCCTCCCTCCCTTCCCTTTCTCTCTTCCTTTGCCCCCCTTTTTTCCCATTCTTCCTTCCTTAGTTGATAATCTCCAGTGGGTTCATGCCAAAGCAAGACTGTTACTCTCCTGTTTCCTAGTCATTGCCTTTAACAGCTATTTCAAATGGCTCTCCATACAAAATTGCAAACATAAAAACATTGCGGTGAACCAATTTCTTTCATCTTTAGCTCTTCTCCAATCCCAATGGTCTACAAATAAAGGATGATATTTCTTTTGCTGTTTTCTATGGTAGTCCTATTTTACCTTGTCTCTGTGGTTCTTTGAACTTGAGTACTGATCTCTTGGACTACAAAGACTTAGATGCTACTATATTCACTGAGATAATATATATATAAACAAATGTACTATAGGGACACAACAGCACTCATTCATTGCTACACTGTTATTACACAAGTAATAACAATGTGACAATGAATGAATGCTGTTGTGTCCCTATAGTGGTTTTGGCCAGATACCTTGATTTAATTGCCATCTACTTTTCATGACAGGTGTACATATTAATAGTTCAATGTGTTACTTAAAATGTGGACATTTAAAAAGGAAGAACCATAGTTATATATAGGTGCTTAAACAGGTAGGCTATATGTAATCCCATCATATGATCAGTACACTTCATATTGTATTTCTTCATTAGCCATTATTTAATTTATCAGAGATAAACATGTTAAAAAAGCAGCACAATCCATGGAGAATAGGTCTCAAGAATATAGCCAATTCTGTTTAATTTCAAAATTCTGATTGGAATGAGAAGGAAAGTACTAAAAGCATCCATCCCCCAACAATATTTTTCTATACCTATTCTATGAATAGGTGAAAATAAGTATAGTTTAAAAACTATAAAAGAGGGCTAGTACTTGGTAAAAATTGAGAATTGCTCTCTGTGTCCTTATGTTCAGTAGTGGGTATATGCAGGGAAGATGGAGTAGCTTTGAAGTAAATGAACTCCTAAATGATACAATTGTATCTTCTTTTATTGCCTTCTGAAACACAAGCTAAAGATAAATAAAGACAAACAAGCTGGATAAATAAATTCATGAATTTTAAGCCTAGACTTCTAGTAATCATGTCAGAAGTAAAAGCTGGCACTCTCCTTCTTTTCACTTTCTCCCCTGCAGTTGGCTGCTAATTCCAGAAATGAGGTGTCAGGAGCTGAAATCACACCACAGTATTATTTTCAGTATTAGAGTTTAAATGCTGCTTTCTAGTTTTGCCTTTAACCTTCCACAAAAGTAACTTTTCTACTCACATTCTTATTTTCATTAAAATGAAACAATAGAGGGACACATGCAAGTGAATAGTCCTCATGAAATTCTGTTTCGGAGTTATTAGATTCTGTAAAAGAATCAATATTGTGCAATTTGTCCTGAACTTAGAGGGAAAAAATTGAATATCTTTGCAGATTCTGCTGCATAACACATCTTATTTCTCTCCCTTCCCCCAAGCTTAGCATGTGGATTAATCATATTGAAGTTAGGCCAACACATCTTTCTCCTGGTATTTCAGCTGTTCCTGGCAGGGCCTCAAGTAGTGTGTTCCTAGCTGAATCCCCATCGCTGTCTTCATTTCCTGTATTTTAAGTGTGCCACAACTGTTGCAAGTGTGGAAACCACACAAGCACTGTTTATTGCATGTTCATTAACCACACTGAGGTTGTTTATTGCATGTTTATTGCATGTTCAATAACCGCAACGAGAGTGACTTGGAGGGAAGAATAACTTGATTCTCCCCCCTTCCCAATGGCAAATGCCATTCTGTCTTTTAATACCCTTTATCCCAAACGATTTGAATTCTGCAAATTCCTCCATGTTGCCATGGGCAACTGAAAGTAATCAATGTGTTCAAAATTTTGAATAGTTTAGGAATCTACTTTTAAGAGAAACAATACTTGTTTTCAGAATTTTCTTGTCTAGTCTGTTTTTTATAAGTTGGGGAGAACTTTGATGTAACATGCTGGCAAAAATTAAGTCAGTCTTATTGGCATGAATGAGGTAGTAACACTCCAATTGCAAAAAGGATATAGCGCCTCCCTTTTACTCGCTACTCTCCACCCGTCTATCTTTTTGTTATCATATTGATATATTCTCATTGTGTTATTTTTCATTGTTTATTTTATTGTTCTATTATTTTACTTCTGTTTACTCTGTCTTCATTTTTTCCTTTTTATGGTTGTAAGATGCCTAGAGTAGCCCCATGGAGAGATGGCAAATAGATTTAATAAATAAATAATATATAGAATCAGTGGTGGGCAGTCTCAGAGCAGAATGTCCAAACTTCCACAGGTAATTCCTCGATCTATGGCAACAATTGGGTTTAGAATTTCAGTTTCTATGCAGTGCAGTCGTTAAGCAAGTCATCATGTGACCAGATCATTTTTATTATGGTTGTTAACTGAGCCATGAGGTTGCTAAGCAAATCTGGATTCCTCAGTTATCTTTGCTTATTGACCGGGAAGGTCGCAAATCACAATCATGTGACTGAAAGGCACCGCAACTATCATAAATACTAGCTGATTGTCAAGCACTTGAATTGCAATCGCATGACCATGAGGGTGGTACAATGGTCATAGGTTTGAAGATGGATCTTGAATTACTTTTTCCAAGGCGGTTATGACTTTGAACCTTTGTTAAATGAATGATAGCAAGGGGAGGACTAGGGGTAGTCCTCCACTTATGACCACAGTAGAGTCCAAGGAAGACAATTGTTAAGTGAGATGTGCCCCATTTTATAATCTGTTTTGCCGTGGTTGTTAAGTAAATCTGGCTTACCCCATTGACTTTGCTTGTAAAAAAAACTAGTTGGAAAAGCTACAGCAGGTGATCGCATGATCCCAGGACATTTCATCTGTCAGAAATACATGCTGTTTGCCAAGCGCCTAAATTTCGATCATGAGACCCTGTTGCAACAGTAGTAAGTGTGAAAATTAGTCATGCTACTTTTTTTCATTGTAACTTCAAACCATCTCTAAACAAATGGTTGTAAATTGAGAGGCAGAATGTCAATCTCAATAATAGCAGTGCTTCATCTTCCCATATGAATTACCATGGATTTTCCAACTTGGTGCCCATGAGGTACATTGGAACTGCAGTTTCCAGCTTGTATGAAGGGAACAAAACTGAGCAAGAGAAAGGAGAATCCAGGACTCTCCAAATGTCAATGTTCATTTCTCCACCATCACCAACCAGCATTGCCAGGCATCAGGACAAATGGAAATTATAGTTAAACAACATATGGGGTATCAGAGGTTTTTGCTCCCATTTTACTATGTAGGAAGATTTTAGTAGGTAAGAACAACACGGAACCACAGAAATTTAACCTCAAGATCTTCTCTCCCCGGGGGTCAGCTTTTCAGGTATAGGAAATCTTCATTTAGTAACTTCCTCGTTTAGTGATTGTTCACAGAAGTAACTTTGAGACCAATCCACACATTTATGAATTTCCCGAGACTGTAAAGCAAAGGAGAGCTGAAGTAAAGTCATAAGTCGCAGTTTCATTTGGTGATTATTTTGTTTAACAATTGATTTGTTGGTTCCAATTCTGATCGGTATATGAGGATTTTGTGTATTCAGAACATTAAATTTACTTACATAAAAAGTAATAACTCCTTTGACTGAAGGTCAAATCTTAATAACTTCATGGACATATCTATGTACCTAATTTTCTTGATAAAAACAGAATGTGGCATACCATTGGGTTTTTTTAGATGCTTTTTGATGAGGACCTCCTGCTCAGAAATTTCCTGATGACTTCTCATCCAGGCAGATCTGACCCCACTTAACTCTTTCAAGAGCGGCCAGGTTCTAGCCAAAACTTTATTTTATTGGTACTTATTTATTAACATTTACTAAATTTATCTTAGCAAGGAAATGCAAATACATTTTTAAAGCTTATTTTTTATTTATAAAATGTACTAGTTTTCAACTAATATTTTTCATAATTTGTCTTTGTAACAGGTTGAATTATTCAACCTATGCATCATGCCTGAAAGAATGTGGTATCTATTCACATTATTAGCCATATATCTATGAATACATTGTATAGGATGTTTTGGAAGCTGAACTTAATATATGTCACAAAGATGTCTAAATAATGGCCTCTTATTGCAACAATACGCACTGCAACAGATAATCAGGGACCTTATAGGTCATCTAGTCCAACCCCTCCGCCCAAGCTGGAGACCCTACACCAGGGGTCACCAACCTTTTGAACCTCAGGGACCACCAAACTCATAATTTTAGATCCCAGTTCTGTGGGTATGGCCTAATTTGTGGTTGTGGCTTGGTTATGTGAGTGGCTGGGCATGGCCTGTATGTAAATATTATAAATATTTATATAAATATTGAATGTTTTATAAAGAAAGAGCAACCCAAAATCAGGCAAAGCAGGCAGATTGAGTTGCTCACAGAATTACAGATTTGTTCAGAGATCTATCTATCTGCAGTCTGTCTGTCACATAAAATGTGCTTGCAAGCAAACTCATAAAATTTGCTAGCAAGTAAACTCACAAAATTAACTCATAACACACCATGCATGTAAATATTGATTTTTTTTATAAAAAAGAGTAACTTTTACCCAAAAGCAGGCAAAGCAGGAAGATTGAGTTGCTCACAGACTTATTCAATGATCTATCTATCTGCCATCGGCTAGCTCAGTCTCTCAAATTTGCTTGCTGTCAGTCTGCACTGAATTTGCTTGCAAGCAAACCTTCAGTCCTAAGGGAGGTTTGGCTGTGCTGAGCCGAAGATCTAAAGACTAGCTTAAGAAATCCAACCATTTCCTCCTTCCTAGCTAATCTAAATCTCCCGGCACAGCAGAACAGATGATGGTTGGAAAAAGGAAAAATAGCAATTTAGCAGGCAAATTTACCGGGTAAGGAGTGAGTGGGCGGGGAGGGTTCCCGCGGGCCATGTGGGCGGTGCAGCATTGTGTTTCTGTGCAGCCTGGATTAATTGCTTTGTGGGGGTGCTCTGGGGGTGAGATTTCTCTGCGGCCCACCAAAATGGGCTGCGGCCCACCAGTTGGCAACCACTGTTCTAAATCATGTGTTGCCAGTAACAGAACTTTACATTCAAGTCTAGGGCTCTGAGTTAACAAGATTTGATGAATATGCTAAGCATTTTGTGGATTAGTTTCCACTTTCATGGGGATGACAGCAACGCTGATACATTGTCATCGCTCTTTAGCCCCAAAACCTGTGGTAGAAATCTTTTTTTTTTACTACCATTTCAGTGGGCGTGGCTTGGTGGGCGTGGCAGGGGAAGGAGACTGTAAAATCTCCAGTCAGAGGTGGTATTTGCTGGTTCTCCAAATTATTCAAAATTTTCGCTACCGGTTCTCCAGAACTGGTCAGAACCTGCTGAATACTACTTCTGCCCAAAACATCTGGTTCCTCCATGGCTTAACCGTGGTGGCATTTTCTGAAGACTCTCCTTTTAAGAAAAAAAAAATGATCTGCTGTCATTCCAATAATCTTCTCAAATACATTAAGGAAAACTGGTAATGAATACATTTTGTGATGAGGCCAAAGCTGGTATAGCATAATGACAAAACTAGGACAAAAATTAGAATACCGCTTCTGCCGTGTAATCTTTGGGTGACTATAGACAGAACTTCTACTATCTCTGCCTCTACAATTTTGGCAGGCAGTGACATTAAAATGAAGCATTTATAGTGTTATGAAACTGCTACGTAATTATAATTACTATTACACCTGTTTCCTGCTCTTGATAGTGTCACAGTTCAGACTAAACAGGACAGCTCTTATTTATCTGGCTTCACCTTTTCCTTTATGTGATCTCATCCCCTTGCCTGTGCTTTATTCCCTTTATCATCTGGATGAATTGATCTTCAGCTCCCAAAATTCCCAGTTAGGTTGTGGAAGCACTAGGATGTGATAAAATGGAAGATAACAATGTTTTGGGGGTTTTTTTGGGGGGGGGGGAGAAGGATTTCCTTTCTTTAAAAACCCTTTAAAAGGCTTGAAGATAATATCGCTACTAAATAAGTTTCTGCATTTTTGTGAATTATATAATTGCTCAGTATTAATGTGAAAGTGAACTTCAACCTTATAAAATAAACAATGGTGTGTTTTCAACATGATGGTTAAATCAATTAATAAAGGTAGAATGATACTTCTACAGCAGCTCATAGATTTGCATTGCTGAATTCAAAATAGTGTGTCTCCTGTCCATTTTCTTTCTAGTTATTAACTTCTTCCTTGTATACAGAAGGACTTGGTGATCTATTTTTTGATTTAACTGTGTCCTCTCTCCCATCCTTACCATGATTTTCCTTTCCCAACTTGAACTCTGTCTATATCCTTGCGAAATTTCAATTCCCAATTCATTGCAAGAGAGTTGAGTCCTAATGAAGAGGTCATTTGAGGATAAAGCTGGGCCTCCCAGCATTTTTTCCTCTCTCTTCCCCCAATTTTTTCCCCTTTTAGGGAGGCCAGCAGGGCTTGACTGTTTTCACATTTCCTTTGATGATAACACAGGTTTGGCAATGTGCCAAAGAGCTGCAGGTCTCCTTACAGAGAGCTTTGCATGTAACATGTTAAGGCTGAAACAGCAACAGCAGGAGGAGGGAGAATAAAACACTGCTTGGAAAAATAGGGGATGCAAGGAGAGAGGGGAAGTAAAGGAAGAGCTGAGGCTTAGCATATCTTTACTAACTGGGAATAGAAGAGATGAGGTTCCAAACAATAGCCAATCACTTATGAGTGGTTTGGAAAAAAACTGAGGCCATTTTTTTCTTATGTTCATATGTTTTCTTTCGTTTATATATCTATTACTTGCCACAGTTGCTGTGGTAATACTTTTTATATAAAGGTTTCCCCTGTCCAGTCGTGGCGGATTCAAAGGGACAGTGCTCATCTGCGATTCTCAGCTGAGGGAGCCTGTGTTGCCTGAGATACGCTTCTGTCATCATGTGGCCAGCATGAAAATATGGAATGGAGTAACCTTTTCCGCCAAAGTGGTACCTATTTATCTACTCACATTTGCATGCTGCTAGGTTGGCAGGAGCTGGTGAGAATAGCGGGAGTTCACCCCACCACGCGGCACTCAGGTCTCGAACCCAGGCTGTCAGCTTTCCGGCATCTTAACTGCTGAGCCACCACACTGCCCCTTTCTATATAATATTCCTGCTACCCATCTCAATATAATCTTACCCAGTATAATTTCTACTCTATGCTACATGTATAAACATAGAGTGATAGCGTGTCATAAATATGCTAAAAACTAATAGATGCATTAGGGCAACCTTGTTTTAATTTGTCTGAAGGAGAGATAGGAAGCTTGTGACCCTCCACAAGTTTCCGAATTTCAGCTTCCTTAACCTTTATCACCATGATAGTTGTGTATCTGGTAACTTTAGTTGATATCATTGGGTGGGGGCATATCTTAGGAAGAAGTCAGTGTAGACATTTCTAAATTGGGAGGTCCAAGGAATCAACTAAGCTAATCAACTATGTCTAGGGAAATGACAGATTATATAAATGATCACCATGTTTCAAGGATGCATATGGAGAACAAATTTTAGAGCTAAATCTTGCTTTTGAGCCAGCTCCAGCAGTTCTTCAGCTCTAGCTCCCTGCTAGGAAGAAGATGATCCTATTTAAGCCACAACTCTCCTATCTTTGGGCCATTACATTTTTCTAACAGGGAGATTTATTTCTTATGGACAAGTCTTTGTTAGTTATGCAAAACTAATAGTGTTCACTTTGAAGTAGAGTTTTTTAAAAACGAGGATAGACGCAATCCTTTTAGCAGTTTTCCCTCTCCCTTCCCCCATCTGCTTCTCAGCCTGATTCGTTTTTGACTTCGGTAGGTGCGTGTTTATTTTTGTGACCATTTTGTCTAGAGAGCCTGAGCTTCAGCACAGGGGATTTTGACAGGTTTTCTGATACTACTGGGCATAGAAAGAACCTTCTGCTTTCTCTGCGGTACAAGAGGCACATGGGGCTGTTATGGAACCAAATGCCAATACTTTTATGAAGCTCCATTAATACTGATCAGCTTTCCTCAGTCCAGTTCCTGGGGTGTGGTGGGCTTTTGGCTATGCAGCTTTGGAATTCTGACACTGCAGTCCTGTCATATCGGGGGATGCAAAGTTTGCTTTTTAAGAGGAATTTTACAAGTTCAGAAAAGAGATTTTTCAGCCTCTATCATCTGGGATAACATAACTGAACTAGGACAAGTTCAAGGCATTTTGCTTGGGGTCAAAGGCAAATGGATGCCCTATTGTGCTGCCTTCTATTCTCAAATTGATGGACAGAGAGTTTGCTTTTTCTTTTATCTCTAATAATGAACTAGAGGGAGGCAAGGCCACTTAGGCTTCACAAAACAGTGCTTCCACGGGCCACGACTGCTGTCTCATTTATTCTAATGGCAGATTCAGTGGTGAACTACATATCTCTTTTCATAAAACTCTTTATACCTGATGCTGAATGTAGACAAGAGAACATAACTGTTCACTACGCTGGGTTCATAAAATTTCCAAATGATTTGGTTTGGCTGTTGTGCGAGATGGACTTTGATCTGGTCATTTTTTCCATATACCACATGTCACTTGTACATGCTATTTCAAAGAGGCTTGTTCCATTGGCTCAGATTGTTGAGTTTAAAGTCCTACATCTATATTCCAATTGGCATGGATATGTTAGAGCTGTCCATAAAACACCAAAGCTGATAACAGAAACCATGTGGCTGCAGCTTCAGACTAAATAACTGATTGCATTTACCTGCTGTGGACTACTGTTTTTCAATTGCTGGAGTCACACATTAACTGAAATTATATTTTAGTTTCTTTGCGTGATGTGTGAACCCAGCTAAACATAAACTATAGGTATTATAAATTATATTAATCAATCAACAATGGCTCTTAAAATCCTGACTTAGTATATCATATGTGAATTCAGCTATGAAGTCCCAGAATAGAAGTATATAGTAGAATGTTGGTTAGACACTGAGCTAAGTTTGATTTATTGATTATATGCTGTCTAGTCATTTTCAGCTCCTAGCAACCACACTCATAGATTTTCTCTATGACAACTATCCCTAACCCGTTTTTTTATGTCTCCCAATAGAGCTCTCATCGCCACTGTAAACTAAATCCATCCACCTTGCTGCTGGTCATCCTCTTAACTTCCACCTTCCACCCAGCATTAAAGCCCTTTCCAGAGAGCGGAGACTTTCTATAATGTGTCCAAAGTAGGATAATTTGAGCTTGTGGTCATTTGTGCCTCGAGTGAGATGTCCGGGTTAATTTGTTTGATGAGCCATCAGTTTGTTTTCTTGACAGTCCACAGTACCCTCAGCCAAGTTACATGTTTCTAATGTTTTTTAAGAGGACAATAATGGGATCATTAATTATTTTTAATTATATTTTAATAAATGAGATTACCAAGCCTTACAAACAAACAAAAAAGTTAGTGGTTCTCAATGTCTGTTCCTTAGTAATAAAATGCAAGCATAATAAGAATCTGTAATGCTTTTTATTATGCTCTAAGGTATTATTTTTATTTTATTTTATTTTAATTTGATTTTTCAATTGCTTACAAGGTAATAGGTGTAAGAATAAACATAGTTATGAATACATGAAATGGATACATATAAGGAAAATAAAAGAAACAATAGGACAGGGATAGTAGGCACATTGGTGCACTTCTACACGCCCCCTTTTTGGTTACACTTATATACAATGGCTCTTATATGATAGAAAGACACTGAGATGCTGTTTATACTGTTAACATTATAACTTGTAGAAGGAGTTAAGAGTGAAAGATAATGGTTTTCTTAGAAAACATCGAACTTATTTGCAGGAACTTACTGATTAATAGCTCACATTCTTGATAATTATTCTATACTAGTTCTGAAGATTTGCAGCAAGAACATGATACATAGAAGCAAATGTTGCATTTCAACATTTTCAGTTCTTTAGAAAATCAATAATATTTATGATTATTGACCAGCAAAATTTAAAAGAACAAAACAAACAAAAGCCGAGTGAAGCAAATAAATGCAATAATATGTTAATTAATATACCAATAGTATACTTTAGGAAAGATTAAACCTCTAAGCTTTAGAGACGAGCTATATTGAACTCCCACTAGCTCTAGTCAGTAAAAAGGGATAAGGAGGTGAACTAAAAAAATAAGAGCACGAATTTATTAGCATCTGCATTACTGAGTCAGACTCATGAAGGAAAGCAACTATTTACTGAGCCTGCCAGATTTGAGCTGCAGAAATCCCGATGACCACCATTTGGCAAAAAAGAGAATTTGCTGAATTTCATTCCCGTTGTTTCGTCATTATTCAGATTTTTGAAATCAAGGCTGGGAGGGACAATATTCTTTAATATGCAGTATTATTAATATAGTTACTCAGATTTACTTATAGTAGGACCTGACTGGCTGTTCCCACTGAAGTAACTGAAATACAGTTTGCATTTTTTAGGTGGGACAAGTTCTCCAATGAGCTGTTCAGAGCATCCAGTAGTGGGAGGTCCTTCAGTCTCTGCTTGGATAGGCTGGGCTTAATTGCGAGGATGCTCCTCCTCCTCAATGGGACTCTTCCCAAGTGTCCCCCAGTTTTTGCTCAGCCTTCGTAGGACTAGACAGCTTTTTCCTTGGCCGGAATAGGAGCAAAGACTACAAATACTGTATATTGCAGGTTTGGTCTAAATTTCTACCAATTAGACTCCACATATCACCTAAGAGTCAAAGGAGCTTCTGACGTCATTCTTTCCATCTGGCCATCGGAGCTTGTATACAGACCGTTGGGGAGAGATCTTGGCATACTCACAGCAGTCTGAGGCAATTCCTCGCTGAAATTCCGATCATCAGCCCTTGCCGTTGCAACTTCTGTTTCTAGCCGCGCCATTGTAACAGAGTGCACAGCTCAACCAAGGCTTTTTTCTCCCTGCTGAGAACACCGATAAGGGTGGGGGCATCAGCGCCCTTCTTCACCCATCCTAGCCTCTATTTGCCATTTGCCATTTCAGGTGACTTCACTGTGAGGCAGGAGTTTGCTATTGGTCTGGTCTTGGCACACAAATTAACTGCACCATTTTGATCACTCAGACCACATGGTGGTACTCCACACTGTATTTACCGAGGCTGCTGAGAGGCATCATCCCCTAACAAAGCTCTCTTTGCAGAAGCCCAGGGGGAGTTTATACTCCATTATCCTCTTCTCAGGGTATTATTGGAGACTCCTAAGTTGGCTAAGCCTCACAGCCCAGTTATTCAGCAGCACAACAGCAAGCACCAAGGCCTGTGTCCATGTATACAAGGCAGCTGTTGCAGGCCTAGATGAATCCATAGGAGTTTCCTTCTTTATCTTGTCTTTTGGCCTGTTGTCTTTTGGTGTTCTCTAATTTGGCTGATCAAGGCGAATTTGATACAATTTTAATTAACTGTCTCTAGTATTAGTACAATAACATCGTTATTTTTATTTAAAAATTTTTTTCAGAAATTAAAAAATTATATTCAACAATAACAGCAATATAATAGTACTATAATATTAATACTACTACCATTATAAATAAATTTAAAAGAGAGGGAGCTATTATTAGTAGGGTTCCCTGTCCATCCCTGGAGCAGGCCCCTGGACGTGCCAACCATCCAAAACAAGTACAGCCTCATAGGCCTACTGCATCTCAACGGGTCGTAATGGCAAGTGGTAGTAGCTTTAGAGCATCAACTTCTAGAGCCATGATAAGAACCCAAAGCAAGTCAAAACAGTCCAAGAGACCTTCAAAGGCTGCAGAGAAAGACGCCAATAGGCGCCAGAGAGCGTGAGAAAAGCACATGAAAAAGTGTATGCGGGAGTCTGAAAAGAATTCCCAGCTTCCGTCTCCCTCTAGGCCGGCTCAGGCTCAAGAACCCCAGCCACCAATACCTGGATCTGTCCATGCCATCCAGGCACAGCACAGCTATTCCAGTCCAGCCTGCTTTTTCAATGATCGTGCCCATTGTATGATAAGCCCCTGAGGCTACATTTACTCTAATGGCAGGACAGATCAACATTACCCTCAGGTACCTCCCCAAGGGGAGATTTCTATGATCCCACACATGCCTCCTCAGAGATTACAAGACGAAGGAGACCAAAATGACCAAATGGAACAAGTTGAGCTCAGAGCAGTCCATTTGGCTCTTCGCAGTTTCCACATATTCAGACCAAGTGCATCCCTCATCTTAACTGATAATGTCACAACAAAAGCCCACATAAACAGGCAGGGGGGGTACCCACTTGAGACAACAGAGAGACTGTGCTTTTGGGCAGAAAAGAATGTGCTCTCCATCAAGGTGGAGCACATCTTGTGTCTGTCAAACACCCAGGCGGACTGGTTGAGCAGGACCACGTTGGATCAATCAGAGTGGTGCCTGCATCCGAGTTTGTTTCAAGAAGCAGTACAAAAGTTCGGTCAACCAATCATAGATTTATTCGCCTCTCCCCTAAACTCACAGCTCCTGAGGTTCATCTCCAGGTATCCAGCTCAAGGAACAGAGAGCATCATTGCTCTCCATTGTTGTTGGCCCCCCAGGACTTCTGTATGCTTTCACCCCTCTGCCGGTGATTCCCAAGGTGGTACAAAAGCTTCTGGAAGAGAAGGCAGAGCTGTTGTTGGTAGCACCATACTGGCCCAGGAGGCCGTGGTTCGTGAATTTTTGGATCTGTAATCAGAAGAACCATGGAGAATTCCACTGAACAGAGTCTTGCTCACTCAGGGTCCGATTCAACATCCAGACCCTCAATGGCTCCACCTAGCTGTATGGAGGTTGAGAGGAGATGTCTGAAAAGTGAGAAACTTTCAAACAAAGTCATCTCCACCATCCAAGCGGCCAGGTGCCTTTCAACAAACTGCATATACAATGCCACATGGAACATTTTCTATAGATGGTGTGTTAAATCTCACATAGACCCCACCTCTCCGTCAGTGGCACAAGTATTGGGGTTCTTACAAGAGGGCCTCAACAAGGGCCTCTCACAAAACACCTTGCGAAGACAGGTGGCAGCCCTAGCTTTAGTTGTCACCTGGGGAGATTTGCGGTCTATCTCACATCACCCATGCAAAACCAGCTTTATCCATGATGCCACCACAAATTTACAACCCCCAGTGGTGCACCGTTATCCAACTTGGGACCTTAATAGGGTTCTCACCACGGTCACGAAGTGCCCCTTTGAGCCCCTGAAAACTATGGGTCTCCATTTTCATTCATACAAGGTAATTTTCTTAGTAGCAATAGCATCAGCAAGACGTATCTCGGAACTAGCCATCTTATCAGTCAGGCAAGACCTCTGTATTTTTCATTCCAACAGAGTAGTTCTTCATCCAGATCCTATGTTCATCCAAAAAAATTAATTCAGCTTTCCACAGGGCACAAGAACTAGTCCTTCCCAACTTTTGTCTGAGAACAAATCAGGGCCTAGAACGCCAAAGGCATCGGCTTGACGTGAGATGTACTCTACGTATGTATTTAAACCTCATGACACCTTTCAGGAAAACATGGTCTCTTTTCATTTCCTTTCAACCAACCACTCAAGGTCTCCTTTTTGACAATAGGCAGGTGGTTGAAAGCCACGATTGCTAAGATGTATGAGACTCAATCATTACCAGTGCCCAGTGCATTCGACCAGGAGCATTGCTATGGTGGCAGCATGGGCCACACAAGCGCCAATAGCAGAAATTTGTTGGGCGACAACTTGGGCTCTCTATCACCCTTCATTAGACACTATAAAATAGATGTCTTTGCCTCCGCTGAGGCTTCTTTTGGTAGGAGAGTTTTGCAATGGGTCCACAGGGACCAGGAGGGGACTCCACAGCAGACCGAGACCCTCCTGTAGGACAAGCCAAGCTTTGATATGTCCCACTGCTGGATGATCTAAGCTCATTGGAGAAAGGGCGTTGGTACTTACCCGATACGCCTGTTCTCTTGAGCTATGAAGAGCATCCAGCCCCACCCAAATTCCATCTGGTGGGGTTCTTTTCCGGTCAGCAGTTAGACAGGGTGAAGGATACAAGGGTTTCATCACTTCAACTTTGCCAAAACTGGGGGACGCTAGGGAGGACTCCGATGGAGGAGGAGCATCCTCGTAATTAAGCCCAGCCTATCCAAGCAGAGACTGAAGCATCTCCCACTACTGGATGCTCTTCACAACTCACAGAGAACGGGAGTATCAAGTAAGTATCAATGCCCTTTTGCACTTGTCACTCCCAGGGAAGGAGATGGAATCCTCAAGACTGCTCGTCCGAACATCCATTTGTTTATTGTATCTTGCCTCCTCCTGACTTGTTAGGTAGTATGTAATTTGCATTGTTATAGAGTCAGTTTCTTTGAGGTAAGAATGGTTCCCCAGCATTGAAGCATTGTGCACTCTCTTCTGAAAAAACTGTTGAACTCAAGTGATTTGAACTGTTCTTCAGATAGTCGTTCATGGTTTGGTCCTCTTACAAATAGACTTTTTGCAACAGGTTCTACAGAAGTCTGAAGACCACTTAGACCACTTAGAAACCGCAGCTAATCCAAAATGTAGTGACCCAGGGATGTCTCAGTAATGGCCTCAGTAAGGCCATTGCACAGGCTGCTGGTAGTTTTCCAGGTGCAATTAGGATGCTAGTTATCATCTTTAAAGCCTTTTGTGGCTTAGGGCATAGCTATTTGAGGGACCATTTATTTTCTGTCTGATCTTTTCTACCTGTTTGATTTCACAGAGTTGGCATGTTCTTATATATTGACATGTTGGGTCAGTGGGAACCAGGAAGCATGCTTTCTTGGTCACTACCTGCCTCTGGAGCAGCATTTCCCCTGAAATTTGTTTTCCCCCTCCCCTGGTCTGATTTTAAAAACTCCTTAAAACCTGGGTTTTTGTGGTGGGCTAATTTGGATGGTACGATCCTTCAGAGAGCACTTGCATAAGGCTGAGACAGAAGATTGTTCTCTATTATTGCTGTCATTTCTTATTAATTGTTACCTGTTTCTAGTATTGTACACTACTTTAGAATCATTTCTGAACTGAAAGGTTGTACAAAACTAATGAATAAATAATAAATATTTAAATAAATAATGCTCAAGTGTTCATTGCAGGTGGGCATTAATGAAAGAAATACAATCTGGGCAATATTCCATGACACTGTTAGAAATATCTTGATAGCCTCATTTTCTCTTGATTCTTGGTCTAACAACAGGCCTTTCCCCTTTACCAAGATAAGATGCTAGCCTCCCATCACTGGGCATGAAGGCGAGGCAATAATTTAAAGTATTTTTCCAAATCTTTGCAGAATAAGTCACAGAATCACAGTGAAGAAACTGACTGGGGTGGGAGGATGATGGAAAGATGTCTCACATTGACTAAAACATTCAAATGGCTTTTCTCCGATCGTTCCATTACTGGTTACATGACTTCGTTTCTAGCATCAGAAGTGCTGCAAAAAGTAATTAATTTCATACCATTTTAGGCTGCCCATAAATAGTGAGAATAAGTGGGGAAATGCTGCTTTAACACCAGTATAGCAATGGATGTCTGGAGACAAGAGAAAGGCACCATCACAAGAAAAATGGGGATAATTGCTATTGTCAAAGAATAGTTCTTCCTTCGTTAAATGCATGTAGAATTCAGCCAATGTGTCAGTGTTCAAAATATTTTTTTTTCTTCCTTCTATTTTTTTTATTTGAAATATAAAATATATTCATAATAAACAAGCATGGACAAAACTGTATTTCATTCATATATTTCATCTTGCATTTTTTGTGGTTTTGAATTACAAAAATTGAGGATTTAAGAGGCTAGATTCAGAAATTAGATAATGTTGTAACCAGCATATTACAAGTATACATCAGTGAATTAGAACGTTTTAAAATTTTTGTTCCAAAGTCAAGAGAATGAGAAAGACTCAAAATAAAATATGAATAAGAAATTTGTTCTTTCTTTTTATCTTTATAAGGTCTCCTCTTCAAGCTTTTGACCCAGAATGCTTGCAGTTTGCCAACAGTGAAGGGGACCACAATGGGGCTTGCTTCATAGCATAATAGCCCCTCCTTCCTCAAATCTCAAATCCACATCTGTCGTGGCGACCGTGGAGTGTTGCCTCTGGGGGCGGAGCCCACCTTGGTCTCTCTTTATTGATCCTGGATGGAATTGCGGTGAATGGAACAGAAGCCCAGCACGGTGGAGTGCCTATCGGAGCCAGAGGACACCCGGTAAGGTCATCAAATTGATGGAACTCCATAGAGCATTAAAACAGTTAGAGAATGTTGGAGATTTCCTTCAGTGGTAGTTTGAAATCCTCTATTTAGTTCTGAATTTGTTCTAGAAATGCACGTGGTAAAGAGCTCTATTCTAGTTGATGGAACACATTAAAACGTAACCGTGTGCTGAAAATTTAAAAAATAAATTTCTATGAAGATCTCCAGGATTTTTTGAAGTACCGTATTTATCGGCGTATAACACGCACTTTTTCCCCCTGAAAATAGGGGCAAATGATGTATGCGTGTTATACGCCGGCGAACCAGGGAGCGGAATCCTCTTTAAGGGATCCCGTTCCCAATAGTGCCTAGCGGCGGCGCAGCGTCGTGACGTGATGTCAGCGCTGCGCCCGCCGCATATTTTTTTCCTGAAATTTCCCTCTTAAAGGGAATGCGTGTTATACGCCTGTGCGTGTTATACGCCGATAAATACGGTATCTTTGAGTATTCTTGATTCTCAGTTATCCCAATTTGACTCATTTCTGATTGTTGTGTAATAACTCAACTTTTAGGGGGAGCAATGGGGAACATATACCGTATTTATCGGCGTATAACACGCACTTTTTCCTCCTGAAAATAGGGGGCAAATGATGTATGCGTGTTATACGCTGATGTCCCATTCCCAATAGTGCCTAGCGGCGGCGCAGCATCGTGACGCTGCGCCCGCCGCATATTAAAGGGAATGCGTGTTATACGCCTGTGCGTGTTATACGCCGATAAATACGGTAGTTAGCCCTCTATGATTTTAGTGTTTCTCCATTTGATGCTATCTCTGCTGCTTTCTGCATTTACATCACGAAACATACAATTTAGCATCATATTCAGCATTTAGTGTACTTTTTACTGCTTTTTTAAAGTAGATCTGAAAAATTGGGCAATTTCTCACTACCAGCTTTTTTTTTTAATTGTAAGTCTTTCCTCATGCTACTTACTCATCCCTGAACCAGCAGAAAACTAAACCAGCATAAAACTTGCTGACTCCTATTCTGCCTTTCTATCCTCAGTTCTGGTGACATCCTGATTTCAGTTTACAGGCATGTTAAACAAAGCCTTTGGTTAAACTTCTGTTTTTGATCGTCTTCCCTTTTCGGAACATCAACAGCTAGCAACAAATGATCATAGCACTGCTAAATACCAGAGATCTAGTCATTTGTCAAAACCCAGTACCTCCTCAAGTTCATTATATGAAGCAATGAAACAGGAGTGATATTTAAAACCTGCTGCATCCCAGACTCCACAATCCAGATATCAGAGATGCTTGTTTGGAGAATTAGTTTAATTTCTTTTTTCAAAGGGGCACCAAACCATCTAGAAAACAAGCCTATGGGCAAATAATAATGAGAGGTGGGAATCTTCTAACAGCGACATCAACTCTTTATATAGAGGGAAAAAATGAAGGGAGCCATAAGGCACAGAAGGGAAAGGATTGTATACATGAAAGTAACCTATAGGTAGTGGGCTTATCCTACTCCCTTAAATTAACTCACTGTACTTTTGCTAACATGGATAGTTAAGATTAACAGATTGTATGCACCCTGAAATTATCACTGGTTCCTGACAATTTAAAGGAAAACATCTGTAGAGCTAGCCATGACGTAAGGCTGTCTTGTGTGTCGACTGTGAACAGGAGAAGGGCAACACCATGGGGACATGGCAAATCAGAGATGTTGCCAGAGAATGAGTTGTACTTAAAATAAGAATAAGAATAACCCAGCTTTTCTCATTTACATCTTATCAACTATGTAAATGAGTAAAGCTGAGTTGTTCTTGTTTTAATCAGAATTAATTATGAACTAGAAAAACCAGTAGGCAGCTCCTAATTGTTAGTGTGAGGATAATATTGCATTACATTACTACAATGGTTCTCAAAGCATGGTTTGTGCCTTCCTGTGAATCATGAACAAATTTGAAAGGCACCACACTCTCCCCAATTTGCTCAAATGCAGTAATATTTTGTAAAATTTCTGCTCTGGACTGGCTGTGCAAGAGGGTCAGGTACTTGGACAATGTCCTTTGCACTCATAGCAGTGGCTCCTGTAAAAACCCTTCCTTGTTTCAGAGAGCTATCCAAAATAACCTGTCCAGAATCTTTGAGGTCCTCTTGCCTAGTTTCCTTCCTCTATTTCTCATCTTGAGGATCATTGATCCTCATCTTCTTTATGGGCTTTTGGTTGGGTCTTGGCATTGAGCCTAAGTGTCCTCCTAAGTAGGCATTTCTATTTCTGACAAAAAGACAACACTTTGTGGCAGGGAGCCAGCATACTCTATAGGAAATCTTTCTGAAGTCCATCCCTTGCATACTACACTTTTTGCTCACAAAACATGGAGGCAACTCCCTTATTGGTATATATTTTTCAGTAAAGAAGTATGTCTCTCCCTTTCTTTGTTGTATTTTAAGAAGAGATTAGACAACCATTTGTCTGAAACATTAGAGGGGTTCCCGCTTGAGCAGGAGGTTGGACTAGAAGACCTCCAAGGTCCCTTCCAATGTTGTATTTCTGTTATTCTATTACATCGAATAGCCTATTTTTAAATTATTGGCTAATTCACGTGTGATTTGCAAAAATAGTTTATAGAGGTTGGGGATTGCCTAAACTAATTATGTTGAGAAACATGGACAAATCCTGTTGCTAAACTCTAGAAATTTTTGAGAAATAATGTATTGCTTTGAAAATATTATTGCATTGAAATATTTTGTTTCATCAACTTCTCTGAATCGATTACTATTAGACAAAGAGACAAATGTCAGGTGTATTCTTTTGTCAGGTGTATTCTTTTGATGCAAGTGGAGTTTTCTGAGCCTACGTTCCCCTTTGAAGGAGAACCATATCTCAAGCAGAGGCCTACTCATAGCACTGCCCTCTGAATATGGCTGAAACGGCTAAAATGCCCATGTGGGTGTGTGAACAAGGCTGTGAGTCAAAAGGCAGATTTGTGTGAAGCCTGAAAATAAAAGCAGAAGATTCAAAGTGCTAGTGGGAGGGTTCAGTTTCATAGTTTTAGATATACAGTGAAAAGCAGTCTTATTTTTCTGCTGTAGTTATTTAAAAATAAAGGTTCATCAATACACTCCTGAAGATTTCCTTCTTATCCATTTTCTTTGCCTGGGGTTATTCACATGATAACAACTGAATTGAAAGAACCTAAAAACAAAGGCAGGTAATGTTATGCATGTGAAAAAAAAGTATAAGTTTACAGGCATGTGCAATATGCACAGAGGTTGCAGTCATGTCATAAACTGATAGAGAAGTTCGTTTTCAGTCAAGTTTGTGAGATAATTTCCAAATGCTATAACTAGAGGCTGTCAATTCATACTGCAGTATCCTCAGTCTTTGTTTGTTTCCAGAAAGGAAACTGAATCGCAAATCTGGCATTAGATTAGGAATGTGAAATCTTAAGAAACTTCAGCGGGTTTTGTTTGTTTTCATATATTTCTCTCTTTTATTTTACTTTTAGAATAACAACAAAAGGTGAGCTTTTGACAAAAAGGATATGGGAATGACAAAAGAGGTTCAGCCTGAAAAACAATTAGGAAAAACATTTGACAGATTCAAAAGAGAGAAAGGGGCTGGCCAAGTACATTCTAGTAGTCAAATGATATGTATTAACTTGTCCCAGTCACGTATACTTCATCTCCATTTCATTTTCCCCAAATCACATTTGCTACTCAGCCTGGGAAGTAAATTGTGCTGTGACTTAGTTGGATAGTGTGGGCAAGATAGACTGTAGTTTCTCTGTGCTTGTGTTAACATAACATTCAGGTCAGTTATAAATCAATAGATGTAGTCATCTATCTGCACTAAGATAAATTTGAACCCTCCTTATTTTTCCTTTTAATAATTTCATTGATGGTATGAATCCAATTATTTGATTTATTTAGGGTTAATGCAGCCCACATAATACAGTAGAGACGTTAAATGGATCAAATGCCTGTAATAATTAGGCTGCGGCATTCTGGATTACTTTTAACTTCTAAGGGCAGCTCCATGTGCAGCAGATTGCAAGAATTGAAACATGAGGTACAAGGGAATGTGTGACCCATCAACAAAGGCTTCTATTCCAAAAGCAGCCCCAATGGGCACCGAGATGAAATTGTTCGAGGGTCTGCCTTTGTTCTTTAGGTTAGGATACATCAACTTCTGGGATCAACAGCATTCCATCTTGCTGAGGTTAAAAGCTAGCCTTTTTCTCCCTACCTAAATACTAATGGCTTTCAGGCACAGAGGTTGAGGGTTAATTGTATCTTCAGTTTAATCTGGAATGGAAATATCATCAACAAGCAGCTTCATGTAGAATAGTAGGAGAAAAGAAGATTGGGGTGGGGGGGGGGAGTATCAAGCCCTATAACACTCTACAACAGAGAACTAGCAGCTCTGCCTCTTCTCCCCCACAATCAATTGGAACCATTCGTGGAGAAGTATAAGAATCTGCAGGTGGTCCACAAGGACACACCATCATTAACATTACCAAGGACGGTTGAGATATCTAGCAAGGCCAGCAAAATCTCACTGGAAACGATCTTCCATTGGAGGTCATTTACAAGAACAGTCTGCCCTATCTTAATTCCAGGCTGAAGGTTGACTGAAACTCTCCAAATAATCTTCTTTATCCAGAACTCTGCAACTAGTCCTTCACCATCTTACTAATGTTCCCTAAAAAGGGAATGGAAGGACTGAGAGTTATCTATCATAGTCAGGTTTAAGGGGTACCTGCTTCAAGACAAATAACGTAAACCCTTTCTCCATGAAAATGAATGCAAAATATAGAACAATTACTATTATTATTTTAAAATTTTATTGTGAATTTATTTAATTTATGTATAATACAAATGCAATACAAATAGCATCAATTTAAAAATGAATTACCAATAAGGCCAACAGTGCAAAAATAAAATTCATGAAATTGCTACTGAAAATACATATATATATAGACCTTTCTGGTGAATCTGCAGACAAGGAGCCTGAAGCCTCTAGGGATGTGTGGCCACTATCAAAGATATATTTTTCCTTGAACAGTATCTGCCATAATAATTTTCATTTGACATAGGAATAAACGTATTGTCAGAAGGCAGGCACTTTAGAGGAAAGTAGTCAATCCTTAATAACCTGGACATAGATAATTTAAAGTATTAAAAATTAAAAGATGAAATGAATTTGAAAATGTCTTCATCACTGCAACATTATTGATTCCATGTAAGCCAGTCACCAGTTTCTAAGAGGCTGTTTTAGGAGTATTCAGAAATAATTTGGACTATTTGGGAGCACAAATGTGGCATTGACTCATGTCTGTGACTCTTTAAAGTGGCTTTATCTTTTCTCTGGATCATATAGTTAACTTCCACTACTACAGAATGATACAGTTCGTGTAAAAAAAATTGCAGATAGATGCAAACATACCCAAACCACTTAACCAAATTATTTATGAAGCCTTGTTTAGCTTTTTTAAATTTTGTACTGACCTAATTTCCTGAACTAGTTACCTAATAAAACCAATAGCCCAGCTTGGATTTTACTATGAATAACTGGAACATATTCAACTCTGTGACGATATAGTCACATATGACATAGCAACGTAAGTTTAGAAAAAAATACTTCTGGCCATCAACCCCAGATTTCTGAATAATTTCCAATTATCAATCACTGAGGCTTAAAGGAAACCCAGACCATAAATGGCAATCCATCAAGGATATATTTTCATTGGTCTGATGGTCCTGCTTCCATATCCATGTTTCTTCTAAACTAGGAAAACAATCTCAGCCAATTTTGCAGGTCATCCATATGTTGATTGCATATCAACGTGATGTTCAAAATACTTTCCTCTAGCAAGTTTCTTCTAGATCAAGGCTGTCAAACTCATGGCCCACAAGCTGGATGCATCACATGCTGGCCATGACTATGCACTGTTTAGGGAAGTGGGGAAAAGTCCCAATACATCATGTGATGCCACCATTATGATGTGAGTTTGACACCCCTGTTCTAGGTGTTGAAAAACAGAGTTGAGTAAATGATATCAGTGCAAATATTTGTTTCCTACAGGCCAGCTCTTCCATAGCTGATACTCTTGAAATATATTGGACTACAGGGTCAATATCCATTCTGTCTGGCAAATTATAACAGCCAACAACTGGGGTGGGGTGGGGAGAGATGTTAGCCTGAGAAACCTAATATAAATAGGGAGTCTGATATGATGCAAATTCCTGTGTTATATTTGAATCGTTACAGTAATTCTCATAGATGCAGATCCAGTTTATTGCATCATTCAAGTTCACCAGTATTCTTTGACTCAAACCATATGTTGTTTATGCTTGTGTGGCTATGTGTATGAGTGAGAAAGGGAGGGAATTGTGTGGTTCTTGGTCCCATTTATTTGCTAGCCAGAACAACTGTGATTTTGTCTATTTCCTAAGAAGGACTTGTCTCCATGTGTGCCAGGCTGCAAGCTGGGTCTGTTTATCCCTCTGTCTGTGGCATCTGGAAGTGCCAAGTAGAGGTGGGGATAGTTAGGATAATGAACCCATTCTCTGACACTGGCAGGGACTGGACCCTCTTGAGCCCCACAACCCAGCAGGTGTCTTTTGCTGCCGAGACTGCTGTCTGTCAGCCAGTTGTATTGCCACCTCTGTTTGCCCAGACTTTGCTGGCATGATGTATTGGCAGCCAGGATAGTTAAGCAAGGATGGAGGACCAAACTGTCTTGGAATTCTCCCATCTATCAAATCCTAAAGTTTACAACACAGTTTTTACTTTCTGCTTTTTACCATTTTCTCGTAGTGATCACTTCACAATGAGGCAATTTCTGTTTTTATAAATGGCTGAGGAAATACTGACTTTGCTCAAGGTCCTTCAATGTAATACTCCTCACAATTAAGCTATTTTTCTCCTATTTGAGATAATTGAAGGACAGGCAACCAAGTTAGGGAGCAACTTAAATTAATCCATCTGTCCTTCATGATGTACTTTCCCTCTCCCTAAACACACACGTCAGAGCCCTAACTGAGCAAAAGCAGTTTCCAGGTCTATCATCTCAGTTCTTGATAGCAATGTAACTGGTTGCTCAGCATCAAGACTGCGGCAAGTTTTGGTTCTCAGTATTTGTTCTTTGCCCAGTTGGAAGTTGGTACTGGGTCTGCCAAGACTCAAGTCAGGAGGATAAATATGATACAGTGGAGCTAAATGAAGAAATCAAGCTAAGGATAGAAAAAGAAAACTGAAAAGAACCTGAAGGAAACACAGAATGTGAGTAAATTACTGTAGGCTATAAACTCTCTATAAATGTACAAGAAAGTGAGTTGGGGTTAGAATTGTGCAAACGTATTATACTGAAAGGGACCTCTTTGGAGACTTTTGAGTTTTTTTCAGTGTTATTTTTTGGGGGGCGGGGGGAATAGCATTGAAACTTAGAGAACCCTAGAAGAAAAGATTCTTCAGATCACGGTGCAATTTTTTTGGTCAGATTTATATTCTATCTACTAAATAGGGCTGTAGGAAACTTTTACCAATATAAATTTAATATAATTTATAATATATAACAATAAGAAAAGTTTTTAAAACCATATAAAGGAAATTTGATTTTTAAAAAACCCCTTAATTGTCTCATATTAAGAGATCAACATATGGGGCAAAGTCATTTCCAAATTAAAAGTTAAAATATCTGTGTCGACTGATGTAGATTTGTAAGGATAAAGATAATCAGGTCTGTTATGGCAAGGAAGCCCAGAACCTAGGTGCCATCTACAAGAATGCCATGTGATTCTTGTGTTGATGATAGGTATTTCCAGAGCATGTTTGAATGGGGTAATGTCTGTCTCTTTCCCCCTCTCCAGTAATCCAAATCACGTAGGATAAAGTCCCCTAACTTTGGGTTTTGAGGTGTTTTAGAGGTACCTTCTCAAAATAATTGCCATAGCAGCTGTAGCCAGTTATAGAAAGCTCATATCTTGAAGAAGTACATGAAACTATATGTGACATGTACTTTTTATTTTCTAACTATGCCACAGGGGTCTGTCTGGGACCAAGAAGCATTGTTAGAAAGAAGGATTATGGTTAAGCTGGCCTGCGTTTTGCAAACTGCTAACTTTCCATTTTTTTTAATATAAAAGAATTTTAATAAATGAAATTAGGTCACAACCAAATCTTTAAAAAAAAAAAACAAATTTTATTAATTTTTTAAAGACAAACAAAACATAGGACATAAAGGCATAAAACCTTCTTTCTAAAAATTACTTATAAGTTTTAACAAGGCAAATAAAACATTATTTTTTAAGGCATAGTTCCAGATTATCACATTTCCATTTAAGCACATATATATCTTTTCCAAATTTCTCATTATTTCTCCCTTCACTTTTATTCAATTATATTTCTTTCTATCAAGGTTTTATTAATTCTCAATCAAATATAAACATTTATACAGCATAGTTCCAAATTATCACATTTCCATTTAAACACCTATATATCTTTTCCGAATTTCTCATTGTTTCTCCCTTCACTTTTGTTCAATTATATTTCTTTCTATCAAGGTTTATTAATTCTCAATCAAACATAAACACACAAAATACAAAACATAAAACAAGACATAAAAACATAAAACCTCCTTAATTATCATTGTACATGTCTTTTCCAAATTTCTCATTGTTTCTCCCTTTAGTTTTATTCCTCCAAGGTTTTATTAATTCTCAATCAAACATAGCTAACCAAAACATAAAACTTCTTTTGAAAAGTGGCTTAGCCCCAAGTTACATCTTTTTTTACAGACCTAAATCAAATTCATGCTCACTTTGTATACCATTCTTATCTTATTTAGCATTCTATATTTTCTATATAACTTCTCTCTTCTTTTCACTCTCTTAATTATATTTTGTTTATTTCATCTTATTTTAAAATCATTATACTTGTATCTTTTGTCCGTTCTTTTCCAATTATCTATTTATCACTTCTCTTTAACAGAAAATTTCCCCTGTAATCACTTTTAAAGTGTAACGCCTTTCTATCTTTCCCCTAAATTAACACTTAAAATAATACATAATTTCCATTCTGATTCTGCTTAGTACATTCTACATGTTGCATTTTAAAATAAAGGAATAATAAATTTATAAAATAGTTAAATATATAATTTCCATTCTAATTCTAATTCTACTTAATACATTAATTTAAAATAAAAAAATGAAATAGAAAATTTATAATAACATTAAGACAATAACAAATTAAACTATAACTAAACATTAATCATTTTACACATTCTCTTTGATATTTTATTGAATATTGAGATCTATCATTATTAAACATTTTAATATTTTAATGTTTTGTTAAATCTTATAATATTCCAATGGACTATTTCAAATGCAAATACTACAATACTATCTTATGTACTCTTGCAGAATCTTTCTTTAATTATACTCTATCCTTTATCTCTGAAAAAAAACTGCTTTTTTACATCTTGTTTCAGACCTTTGTGGCTTTTTTTCCCTTTTCCCCTCCCTTTCTTCTCCAGTCTGGTCTTTTTGCCGCCCCCCCCCCTCCACCTTTTTAACTTCCCCTTTCTGTTGTATTTCTCTTTTCTGTTGCTTTCTAACATTGTACCTTTTTTTCACCTTATTTTTCTTTTTCTTGGTTGTTTATAATATATAACAATAAGAAAAGTTTTTAAAACCATATAAAAGAAATTTGATTTTTAAAAAACCCCTTAATTGCCTCATATTAAGAGATCAACAAATGGGGCAAAGTCATTTCCAAATTAAAAGTTAAAATATCTGTGTCGACTGATGTAGATTTGTAAGGATAAAGATAATCAGGTCTGTTATGGCAAGGAAGCCCAGAACCTAGGTGCCATCTACAAGAATGCCATGTGATTCTTGTGTTGATGATAGGTACTTCCAGAGCATGTTTGAATGGGGTAATGTCTGTCTCTTTCCCCCTCTCCAGTAATCCAAATCACGTAGGATAAAGTCCCTAACTTTGGGTTTTGAGGTGTTTTAGAGGTACCTTCTCAAAATAATTGCCATAGCAGCTGTAGCCAGTTATAGAAAGCTCATATCTTGAAGAAAGTACATGAAACTATATGTGACATGTACTTTTTATTTTCTAACTATGCCACAGGGGTCTGTCTGGGACCAAGAAGCATTGTTAGAAAGAAGGATTATGGTTAAGCTGGCCTTCGTTTTGCAAACTGCTAACTTTTCTTTTTTTTTTAATGTAAAAGAATTTTAATAAATGAAATTAGGTCACAACCAAATCTTAAGTAACTGAGTTTCTTCTCTTGTTTCAAACAATGGAAGCAGAAATGGGAACTTCACAGTTCAAATTTTGCCATGAGATTCCTGCTATTATTTTTTAACTAAACTCTCCAGCTTGGAAGAAATTGATACTAGCATAGTTACTGTCAACTTTTAAGTGTACTATAACAATGTAGGGAAAGCACCACATGGATTCCAAGTATTTTATTTATGTAAGTATGATTAAAATTAGTACCATTATTTAGGTTTCTCTGCATTTAAATTCTCCTATATATGATTGCATTGTTGATGATTTTTTAAAGAGATTTATCTGAAAAAAAGACAGGTGTAAAAGGCAACTAAACCGTTCATTTATTTGTTTTTTTAACTTATTTCCATCCTGTCTGGAAAATTGGCAAAGCTGGCTGAGGAACTCTGGGAGTTGAAGTCCAGAAGTCTTAAAGCGGCCAAGATTGGAGACCTCTGCACTAGACCAAGGTGGCTCCTCAGTTTGGTTTATTGTTATTCCCTCCTTCCTGTAACTGCCCCAAGGCAGAGCTAGAATTCATGGTCTCCCAGTTTCTTTGTACACAAACATTTGAGTAGAGAATGTATTCTGTTGTGTTCATATGGGTTGATACTGAAGGACACCATAATCTAATTTTTGAAATTATATTTCAGACTAGCTATATGCTTTAGTATTTGAAACCAATATCATTTACGAGCTTAAGAGCTTTTCAGCAGCAGGAAGAGAGACCTCATCTTGTGAGTGGTAACCTGCAAAATACTCTTTTTCCTCCAGCCACTTCCCCTCCCACCTCCAAATATATCTGTCTGTATGTGGTAGTTTCTGGTGATGAACACACCTGGCCACTAGATGGCACCCCTGTTCCATAACTTATTCTTTTGGGGGTGGTGGTGTGGAATCTAATTAGGCACCACCATTCCAGAAGAAATTGAGACCTGTAGATAAAGGTCATGTGGAATAGATTTGAATAGCAATCATACAACCCCTGCACTGTGTAACTAGTTACAGCAATCTGAAAAAGGGCAATAACAATGTTTTCCTCAATGGTAAAGTTGGCATGCCAGACACGTATAAGCATAAAGCATTAGTATTGTCTCAGGCTCTAAAAGAACATGCATTCACAATCTTAATAACCATCAGAAGTGCAAATGAACAAACTCATAGAGCACTAAGGACTCTACTTAATAAAAACACTAGGCATAAGGAATCCAGCAATGGTTGACTTCAAAGTTCAGTTGATGCCTGCCAATATCTTATCCTCTAGTCTGTGGAAACATTGTTCCAGTCTCTGGGGCTGCCCAATTTTGCCAAAATTAATCACAATGAAGTGTATGTTAATATTTCTTTTGATCATATAGGTGATTCCCTCTTTGTGCAAGGAGCTCAAGGTGACATATCTGAAGTTAGCCAGTTTCATTCTCCCAACCAACTCTGGCCATTACAATTAGAGGAATGAGGTAACTCAATTCAAGGAACAGATCATTGGCAATTCCAGCTTGTAAATTACTTCTTTCAGGGTATTCATTGGGAAGTGATGGAATTAGAGCCTCCTGCATAATTGTCTTTCATCTTACCTTGTCCATATGGGCAGTTTATCAGACATCATTCAGAAATACCCAACTTCAACACCCATCACTCCTGGAAGGTTTTGAAGGTTGGGCTTGGCTAAAAGATGGGTGAGACACTTGCCTAAGGCCATCATGATTAATTGACCCAGGAATGTAATACTAGAATACGGTACTTCCTGTTTCACAGAAACTCTTTTTTCATGCTGTTGTACGGAGGACAGAAACTAACTGTATCATACAGGTAAAGAGGCAATCATTTGGTTTAGTTTACTTTATTGCCATTGCTCCTGGCACAATAAAATTAAATGCCACCTTCAGTGTACATTATAACTATAAAAATAAAAAACAAACACATCCTTCACGTTCTATACAATTGAACTGAAAACCCAATATTGCATTAATATTTTACTATACAATAGAATTCAACAGGGCTACTGCCCTGGGATAGAAGCTGTTTTTCAGCCTATTTGTCCTTGTTTTTATTATTTTGTACAGTCTTCCAGTTGGTAATAGTTCAAAAAAAGGGTTACCAGGATGAGTAAGAATGTTTTGAACTTTCTTAAGGCATTGGGAGCTATAAAGCTCTTCCAAAGAGGGAAAAGAGTAACCAGTGATCCTCTGGGCAATTATGTTAACCCTCTGGAACTATCAGCCACTGTACAATTGGCAAACCATACACAGGTATAGTAAGTTAAAATAGAAAGTATTCTTTCTATGATGCAGCCGTAAAAGGTCACCAGCAATTTTTCATTCAGTTGTTGTTTCTGAGAGGACTCCAGTAGTATAATCTCTGCCCTGGGGCCGTTTTGACCAGTGCTACAATATGAGTGCCCCAGGGCAGATCCTCTTTTATGATAACATCCAGCAAGTTAAAACTGGCCACTTGCTCCACTCAGTCTCCATTGATGAGCAAGGGCTGGATATCTGATCTATTCTTTCTATAGTCCACTATAAGCTCCTTGGTCTTATTGGTGTTGAGGACCAAGTTATTGTCTCCACACCACGAAAGCAACCATGTAGGCAGACTCATTTTCTGTTCATACAGCCCATTTTTAAACATGCTGAGATACATACATGGACCTTAGACTTTTCTATGTACTTATATGGGTTAGTCTCTATGTCCATGATGTATGTGAGCTGGAGGACAGAAAACAATAACAAATAATACCCTCTCCTCCCTCCCTCCCTCTCTCTTTCCCCACCTCTCTCTCCCTCCCCTTCCTCTTGCTTTCTCTTCCCCTCTCCCCCCCTCCCTCCATCTCCCTCTCTCCCTCTCTGACTTCCCCCATTTCACACACACACACACACACACGCCACCCATAGAAAAAAAATAACAGATTAAACTAAACCAAACAACTGACAATGGATGAGTCTTTCACTGACTTTCCACTAACTGATTTGCATGTTGTATGCAAAGCCAGCCATCATGAGATGCCTTTTTTACCTTTGTGGTTCTGAATATGGACTTGATGAGATACAACCAATGCTAGGTGAAATGTCAATGAGTAAATGAATAAAATGTTTGGTAATGTTAGTGATTATTCTGACTAGGATACACTTTTCTCCAATCATACTCTGGGCGGAGCTAATATGAGTAAACCACAGAGCCACCTGCTGCAAAGAACTGGTATTGATCTCTACCCAAAATATGTGATTTTGCAAGAGTTGGGAGAATCCAAGGTTTGGATTTGTTCAGATTTGGCCTGATGTTTGTTTGCATTCAGCAGCCTTCTCCTAAAATTCTGCCAACAAATCCCTTTGACCTCTGTTCGGATTAGCATTGATCCGGAACTTGACCTCTGCTTAATTTTCAAATGAGGATTACTGGGGCTTAAATTTCACTTGGATCCTTGATCTTGAGATGAAATTAGATGGGGCTGATAATGATCAATAAAATGCACTCTTCAAATGATCAAAAGGCAGAAGCTTGACAGAGAAATTCCAGGCACTGCTTTGCGCAAATGTTGATTTAGCAAGCATTATTCCCATAAATGGGATGTGGTGGCAAAGACGCTGAGCTTGTCTATCAGAAAGGTTGGCAGTTCGAATCCCTAGTGCTGTGTAACGTAGTGAGCTCCCATTACTTGTCTCAGCTTCTGCCAACCTAGCAATTCAAAAGCATATAAAATGCAAGTGGAAAAATAGGGACCACCTTTGGTGGGAAGGTAACTGTTCCGTGAGCCTTTGGTGTTTAGTCATGCTGGCCACATGACCACAGAGACATCTTTGGGCAGTGCTGGGTCTTCAGCTCTGAAACAGAGGTGAGCAACACCCCCTAGAGTCAGGAACGACTAGCACATATGTGCAAGGGAAACCTTTACCTTTTATCCCTGCATATTCTGTTGAGAATCTATGATAGGAAGCAAGGGAAGGATTTTGAACACTGATTGCAAACTGCTTTCCTTTCTGGAATGTTATGATATTGTTGCAGATTCCTACATTCTGTGATAAACATAACTTAGAGGATGTGTAATTAATTACTCACTTATTGCACATGACAGAGTATAGGTAAAGGCTCCACTCACACATACATGCTAGTTGTTTCTGGTTCTAGGGGACGGTGCTCATCTCCGTTACAAAGCCAAAGACCTCGTGCTCTCTCAACACATCGCCGTGGTCATGTGGCCAGCATGACTAAATACCAAAGGCGCACAGAATGCTGTTACCTTCCCAACCAAGTGGTCCCTATTTTTCTACTTGCATTTTTGCATGTTTTCGAACTGCTAGGTTGGCAGAAGCTGGGACCAAGTAATGGGAGCTCACTCTGTTACGTGGCACTAGGGATTCGAACCATCAAACTGCTGACCGTTCTGAGCGACAAGCTCAGCGTCTTAACCACTGAGCCACTGCATCCCCTATGACAGAGTATACGTTTGTGTAAAATATACAAAAAGGTGGGGGGGAAATCCTCTTCTGGATCTGTGGTGGACAGTTCAACTGAAGCTCTAGTTGCAACCCAGAGTGGACATGCCGCTGGAGGTTCAGACTAGATAGCCCTTTTGAAGTCTCTCTTTTTATGTTGGGCATGCCTTGGTTTTCTGAGGTGTTCTATCAAATGAAGTGCAAGAAGAAATGCCTGATGAGTTATGGGAGAAAGATGAAAAATCATCAAGCAAGAACCTGTATTAGATATTACACTATAGTGATAAAAGTGGCCAAATGTTTACTCAGCATTCATGCTTACAGAGATGAGGACAGCTGAAGGACTATCTGCAGAGATGCTGTGGGGAATATTCTTGTTACTTGCTTGATTTGCAAACACTTGGACTCCAATTGGACATAAACCAATAAGTTGAGGTGTTCAGGAGAAGGTATTCATTGTACTGCAGTTTGAAGCAACTTTGATTCTATGATTCCTAAGAAATTGGATAGGGTTCTTTAGCCTTTTAGTTCACCAACCTGTTTGTTAGATCCAGATTTCTCTTGAATGGCTAAAGCCACCCAAGAGTGATCTGTGGTTGGATTTAGTTTTTTTTGGGAGGCAATCCCCTCAACTTTGAAGAAGATGGGTGCGTTTTGTCCACAGGAAAACAGACTTGAATCTTATCTTCCAGTCTCTAACCTTTCCTTTCTTGGCAGCATGGTGGAGGCGGTATTGGTCTCTTGCTCAAAAGGACCCTAGAAAGATTATTTAGTATAGCGATAGCACTGGTCTCTCTTGTTGATGCCCTGGATTAAAGCTAGGAAGGGTGTAATGTATCTATTTTCATGCTTCTTAATCTCTCAGTGGCTTCCAGTATTGTCAATTGTTTTTGAATTGGCCTTAGAATTTAGGGAAGGAAGGCACAATTTTGCACCAATTTTCCTCCTTTCTTTATGACTGGCTTCAGTTGGTATTGGTAAGTGGGGAGAAATCACATCCATGGCCCCTCAGTGGCGAGGTGTTGCAGAGTTTAGCACTTTTCTCCCCTTCTGCGTAGTATCTACATAAAACTGTTAAATGAAGTCATCTACCAATTTGGAATCAGATATCATTAATATGTGAATGATACCCAACAGTCTTGACACCTTGCCAGTCAAGCAATGCATCAAAGTCCTAAGCCAGTGTCTGGAAGCTATAAATGTCTGGAAAGGAAGACATGTACAGGATTCAGATTCAATTCTTACATGACAAAGGTGCTGTGTTAGTTAATTAACTTTATTGATTAGTCCTTGGGCCATATCAAAGTGCAAAGTTCCAGACAAATTATTACTAAAATCTGATAAAAACAATTTAAAATGGAATTGGATAAAATACAATTTAGAATGAAATTTGAATAAACTCGAGTTTAAAATTGGTATAAAAATTGATATAAAATACAATAATTTAATATCTAGAGATAAATAAAGTAGGATAAAATTATCCTACACCCATCTACCACAAAGGGGCTATGTCTGTTTGGCCTCCTGGGTCTAGATGGATTCCATTGTTGATTAAGTGGGGTTGCAGCTCTTCATATGAAATCTGTGCACAGTTTGGCTTCCTCCTTGGATTCTCAGTTCTCAGGTACAGGGTGCCTTCCCACAGATATTTTTGTAGTTTTTACTAGCCCTGGAGGATCTTGAGACTGTCACTTATGCCCTAGTCATTTTATGATTGGATTATTGTATCATACTGTTTATTGAGCTACCCTTAAGGACCATTCCGAAACTACACTGCTCAAAAAAAAATAAAGGGAACACAAAAATAAGACATCCTAGATCTGAATGAATGAAATATTCTTATTAAATACTTTGTTCATTACATAGTTGAATGTGCTGACAACAAAATCACACAAAAATTATCAATGGAAATCAAATTTAGCAACCCATGGAGGTCTGGATTTGGAGGTACACTCAAAATTAAAGTGGAAAAAAACACTACAGGCTGATCCAACTGTGGTGTAATGTCCTTAAAGCAAGTCAAAATGAGGCTCAGTAGTGTGTGTGGCTTCCATGTGCCTGTATGACCTCCCTACAACGCCTGGGCATGCTCCTGATGAGGTGGCAGATGGTCTCCTGAGGGGTCTCCTCCCACACCTGGACTAAAGCATCCCCCAACTCCTGGACAGTCTGTGGTGCAACGTGGCGTTGATGGATGTAGTGAGACATGATGTCCCAGATGTGCTCAATTGGATTCAAGTCTGGGGAACGGGCGGGCCAGTCCATTCGTCTTGCAGGAACTGCTGACGCACTCCAGCCACATGAGGTCTAGCATTGTTGTGCAATAGGAGGAGCCCAGGGCCAACCGCACCAGCATATGGTCTCACAAGGGGTCTGAGGATCTCGGTACCTAATGGCAGCCAGGCTACTTCTGGCGAACACATGGGCTGTGTGGCCCCCTAAAGAAATGCCACCTCACACCATTACTGACCCACTGGCAAACCGGTTATGCTAGAGGATGGTGCAGGCAGCAGAACATTCTCCATGGCGTCTCCAGACCCTGTCACGTCTGTCACATGTGCTCAGTGTGAACCTGCTTTCATCTGTGAAGAGCACAGGGAGCCAGTGGCAAATTTTCCAATCTTGGTGTTCTCTGGCAAATGCCAAACATCCTGCACGGTGTTGGGCTGTAAGCACAACCCCCACCTGTGGACGTCGGGCCTTCATACCACCCTCATGGAGTCTGTTTCTGACCGTTGGAGCAGCCACATGCACATTTGTGGCCCGCTGGAGGTCATTTTGCAGGGCTCTGGCAGTGTTCCTCCTGTCCCTCCTTGCACAAAGGCGGAGGTAGCGGTCCTGATGCTGGGTTGTTGCCCTCCTACGGCCTCCTCCACGTCTCCTGGTGTACTGGCCTGTCTCCTGGTAGCACCTCCATGTTCTGGACACTACGCTGACAGACACAGCAAAGCTTCTTGCCACAGCTTGCATTGATGTGCCATCCTGGATGAGCTGCACTACCTTGTGTGGGTTGTGGACTCCGTCTCATGCTACCACTAGAGTGAAAGCACCACCAGCATTCAAAAGTGACCAGACCATCAGCCCGAAAGCATAGGAACTGAGAAGTGGTCTGCGGTCACCACCTGCAGAACCACTCCTTTATTGGGGGTGTCTTGCTAATCGCCTCTGCTTTCCACCTGTTGTCTATTCCATTTGCACAACAGCATGTGAAATTGATTGTCAATCAGTGTTGCTACCTAAGTGGACAGTTTGATTTCACAGAAGTGTGATTGACTTGGAGTTACATTGTGTTGTTTAAGTGTTCCCTTTAGTTTTTTGAGCAGTGTACAATTAGTCCAGAATGTGGCAGCAAGGGCATGGAGGTATCATGTTATGCCCATGTGACCCTTCTGCTTTGTGAAATGCACTGGTTGGCAGTTGGCTTCCATTTTCAATTCAAGGTGCTAGTTACCACTTTTAAAGCTATTTAACAGATAACAGATAATCAGAGTTGGAAGGGACCTTGTTGGTCATCTAGTCTATCTCCCTGCCCAAGTGGGAGACCCTACACCATTTCTGACAAATGGCAGTCCAATCTCTTCTTGAAAATCTCAAGTGATGGTGCTCCCACAACTTCCGAGGGCAAAGTGTTCCATTGGTTGATTGTTCTCACTGTCAGAAAGTTTCTCCTTATTTCCAGGTTAAATCTCTCCTTGTTCAGTTTCCATCCATTGTTCCTTATCTGGCCTACAGGCGCTTTAGAAAATAGCTTGACCGTTTTCTCCCTGTGGCAGCCCCTCAAATATTGGAAGACCTCTATCATGTCTCCCCTGGTCCTTCTCTTTACTACTAGACTAGCCAAGCCCAGTTCCTGCAACTGTTCGTTGTATGTTTTAGTCTCCAGTCCCCTAATCATCCTGGTTGCTCTTCTCTGTACTTTTTCTAGAGTCTCTTTTTTATAATGTGGTGAACAAAACTGGATGAAGTACTCTAGGTGTGATCTTACTAAGGCTTTCTAGAATGGTATTAGTACTTCCCTTGATCTTGATTGTATCCCTCTGTTAATACAATTTAGGATTTCATTAGCTTTTTTGGCTGCTGCTGCACACTGCTGGCTCATATTTAGCTAGTTGTCCACTAAGACTCCAAGATCCCTCTCACAGTTACTGCTATTGAGCCTGGTTTCACCCAGTCTATATGTGTACTTCTGGTTTTTCTTACCTAAGTGTAGGAGTTTACTTTTCTCTACATTGAATTTCATGTTGTTAGATAGGGCCCAGTTTTCAAGTCTGTCAAGATCCATCTGGATCTTGAGCCTATCTTCTTGGGTGTTAGCTATTCCTGCCAGCTTAGTATCATCTGCCAATTTGGTAAATTCCTCTTCTATTCCCTACTCTAAGTCGTTAATGAAGATATTGAAGAGTACTGGGCCTAAGACGGAACCTTATGGCACCCCACTGCTTACTTCCCTCAATGTAGACTTAAACCTATTAAGGACTACTCATTGAGTACAGTTTGTCAGCCAGTTGCGAGTCCATCTAGTGGTGGTGCTATCTATTCCATTTTTTTCTAGCTTACTAAGAAGTAGGTTGTGGTCTATTTTGTCGAATGCCTTGCTGAAATCTAAATATATTATGTCCACAGTATTTTGCTGGTCTACTAATTTGGTCACTGTGTTGAAGAATGACATAAGATTGGTTTGGTATGATCTGTTTTTAACAAACCCGTGCTGACTGCTAGTTATTACTTTACTTGTTTTTAGATGTTGGAAGATCTGTTTTTTTATTATCTTTTCCAGTATCTTTCCAGGTATTGATGTTAGGCTGATTGGTCTATAGTTTCCTGGGCCTGTTTTTTTTTTCCTTTTTTGAAGATGGGAACCACATCAGCTCTTTTCCAGTCCTCAGGTAGTTCCCCGGTGCTCCAGGATTTTTGAAAGATATGGTGTAATGATTCTGAGATAACCTCATGTCATAGAGCCGAACGATTTGATGCACAGCTTGTGTCCAGTTGTCCTTGCCTGTCCAATTCTGTCTAGCAGGGTGGGTACATTTATGAAACCTGTCAATTAATGTCATGTTACACAACCCAAGAAGCATGCCTACTCTGTTGGACATTTTGCCCTCTGTCCTCAAAATTAATGTGTATCCCATTCATATGTACTACAGGAAATGATTGAAGACTTAGTTGTTTTTCCAGGTCTTTGGAATAGGATGATTGTGGAGATACTTTTTAATGGACTTTTTTTTGTCAGAATGGTTATGGGTTTGGTTTTGGTATTTTGCTTTCCTGATTGGTGATATTTTTCATACATTGGCATAACTTGCTCTGAGTTATTTAGATTTTGAGCATAGTATACACGAACACTAAGGGATAGGATTTGCTTACAAGTTTGAAGTAAAATGCTCTATTCTTCTCTGTTTTTGCCCATTCGAGAGATCCATTATTTCTTGGATTGTGTATCCTTTCATAAAGAGAGGGTGGGGGTTGTTTAAAGGTAAAGGTTTCCCTCGCACATATGTGCTAGTAGTTTCTGGCTCTAAGGGCAGTGCTCATCTCTATTACAAAGCTGAAGAGCCAGTGCTATCCGAAGACATCTCTGTGGTCATGTGGCCGGCGTGTGGCTGAAGGCTCACAGAATGCTGTTACCTTCCCACCAAAGTGGTCCCTGTTTTTCTACTTGCATTTTTACATGCGTTCGAACTGCTAGGTTGGCAGAAGCTGGGACAAGAAATGGGAACTCCCTCCGTTACACGGCACTAGGGATTCGAACCACCGAAATGCTGACCTTTCTGATTGACAAGCTCAGCGTCTTAGCCACTGAGCCACTGCGTCCCTAGGGATTGTTTACATTTTATTAAAATGAGTTTGGCCACTATAAAAAGAACTATTTCCACATAGGGTATTCTCTTCACAGGCATTATCTGAGCAATTATAACTTTATTTAAAGATTTGATTTCTGTAACGTCCCATTCCAACAAGTGACTATATATGGATTGAATATCCAATTTTCCACAATAGCTGATTGTGCGGTGGGGGAACAAGTTTTGGCCTTGTTTGATACAAGCATTTAGTTGGGACGCTGGTTGTAAAGATGGATATGTATGTTGTGGGGGAAGGTATATATATGCTGCATATATATTTATCTGGTGTATTTATACCCTCCCCCCTTTATTTTACTTTTCAAAATATGCAGCATGGCACACAGGCCTGCCATCCTTATGTAGTATCCTTATACAACAACTTTAAATCTAAGAGATGGTGATGACTCAGACTTCTTACTGAATTTTACACTCAGGGAAGATTTGAACTTGGCAACCACAGCTCACTGTCTTAGTTCTAGCACACAAATATTTCAAATCAGAATCTGTTCCAAATCTTTCTTCCCTTCCCACCCACTGGAGTTCATAGGGCTATTCTGTCTCTTTTCCTTCCCTAGAAGCTGGCGCCCAGATCAAAACAATTTTTGTATTCCCTGCTCTTCCTCTTCTCCTCTCCGACATCTCCAGGGAATTCCAAAAGCTATAAGGCAAAATCTCTGTGCCTTTCTTTCGTGTTCTGCTGCTGGCACATATTGTCCTCAGGTGCTGTCCAGGCCTCCTTTGCTGGCAGAGGGCCAAGCACCGTCATGCAAGCCGTTGTGAGCAACAGCAGAGAGAGAGCATAGTTTGGCACTGGTTCCAGGAACTCCTGGTACAAGCCGTGCCTATAAGCTTTACGTGGATGAGAGGACATCCTGTTGGGTACTTTAGAAATGGGGAGGGGTATCAGTCTGGTCGTACCAGTCTTGCCTCCCCCCTCAACTTTGCAGTCACGATAGTCTTTTTTTAGAAGCTGCATTGTGTACATGCTGATATGTAATGTTTGCTCAAAGAGTGCACGTACACACTGCCAGCCTGCGCTGCTTTGGGCTGCTTCCCTGACAAACAGCTTTTTTTTTTCTTTCTATTTTTCCTTTTGCATATCCTGCTGCGGTAATTCAAGCATTAAGTCTACATTTGGTTGGATATATATTTCTGTTGAAATGCCTATTAGACTGATGTGCAAGTGCTGGTTCTTACAGCTGCAGAAAACCTGCATTGGGGCTGAATCACATTGTATTACAGATGGGAGCTCACATCGCTGAGGGGGTTTCTATTCCATTTAACTATAAATATCCTCATGTAAACAGGTGTGTTTCCACCTGGGTGGGTGGGGGATTAGAGGCAAAATTAACTAATTTTCTCTTAAATATAACTTTTCATGCTAAGGGAGTATTTCTCTTTGGAGAAGTATTAAATTGTGCAAAGTCATCCCTGTGGTCTGAGTGGTTCAATCCAATTATAAGCAGTTATCTTGCTTGAGGTTAGACTAAACATATGGGAATCCTAGCAGAAAAAGGAGAGAAAGATGAAGTTATCCCTGAAATCCAATTCCCGAATCTAGGGTAAAATTGCCCTACCTAATGGGCAATTAGGTATTCCCTAATTTTATAGGGAACTTAGATGCTGGATACCTTCAATTTCAAACCATTCCTGATATGGAAATCTCAAATAATATGTAGATAAAAGATACATAATGCAGGATATAAAATTGCCACATGTGGCTCTTCCCACCACAATTGTGATAGCCAAGTCAAAGCAAATTGTGCTTCCGTGTGATCAGTTGACACAGGGGCTGCTGAATGAGAGCTGTTTTTCATTTCTTGTAAATCCTTTTCAAAATAATACATTCTAACAACCATTTTGGATGCTTATGGTTATGTGCTATTATTATTACTATTATCTGTTCCTGCAACTTTCTTGCTCTTAATCCTGAGCAGAAATCTCCCTGGCATTTGGGCTGCATTTGGTGCATTTATGTCTTGTTCATAGGATTTTATCTGTAATGACTTCATGGGACTGTTTACCTAAAGAGACCTACCTGAGCTCAGTCTTGTCTTATTGGATGATTTCAGAAATCATTAAAAAAAATCCTCTTTGCCAGGTTTTTAAAAATAGTTTGCAAATAAGGTGGGGATTTTTTTTAATTGAACTGTATGAAATTGCAAAAACATGGGAGTCCCCCTCCCAATTCAGTTTGTTATAAATATACAGGTTGCAAAGAGGTCCAACAGGGTGTCTTCCTTGCTCCGCCTTCTTCATTCCATTTAGCACACAGCTGCCAATAAAATATCAACATGCAAATGAGAGTGCTTGGACTGGCAGATGATTGGCGGAGCTTCAGCTGAGGTCACCGTTTGTTGTTGTTTTTGATCCAGGCCAAAAAGGACATTTTGTCTTTGGAATTTATTTTGGAAGGAAAAGCTAGTGGAGAGACATGCATTTCTGCACACTTACTCACTCTGTTGGGTGGGGGTGGGGGATAAACCCAGACTATTACATGAAGAAAAGTCTATTCCCTGTATAAGTTGTAATGGCAGTGATGATCATCATAATAAGTCAAAATTTCACCCTCCTTCCATAGTTGTTAAAATCACCATGGTGGGGTGGAAGAATGGGTACTGATGTCATGCAGAATTCCTAATTAAAATTAATCATTATCATATTTATATTTTGCTCTGTTTAATATTTCTCACAATAAAATATTCATAATAAACAGATAAAAGAAAATGCTCATATTGGCCAGTAGCAAACAACACCTGGATTGCTGAATTCTGGAACAGTTTAAATTTCTGAGTGTTTTTTAAAGGCAATGTGCAATATTAAGCACATTGTAGTAATCCAGACAAGTGGTGATGGCAGTGTGAATTAATCATCAGGAGGTCTTTGTACTTCAGATAACCCTGAAGTTTGTATACCAACCATTGCTTCACAAAGGTCCGGAGGCTTCAGCTTCCATCTGACCACCAAGCAGTAGTTGCGGGTTCAGAAGCAGAGGCGGTATTCAGGTGGTTCGGACCGGTTCTGGCATACCAGTAGCGGAAATTTTAAGTAGTTTGGAGAACCAAATACCACCTCTGGTTGGTCCTGCCCACCCACCCCCGCTATTTCCTCTCCTATATTCCCTTGTTTTTTAAGCTCAGCTGATTTGCATGGCAGAGCAGATCAGCTGATCTAAAAAACAGCTTTGTTCACCAGCGCTGACACAAAGGGCAGTTTCTGAGCGCTGCACATACAAAGTATTCTCTCATAGAACTGGTAGGGATAAAATGTGGAATCCCACCACTGTTCAGGGATCCCAGTGTCATAGACCTGCTCTTTCAGGAGTGATGCTACCCTGTGAAATGACCATTCTGAAGATATCACTCAGTTAAAGCAGTGCAAACCCATTCAACTTGTTTCATCCTACCCAGACCCTTCACAGACTTTAGATACAATCTTTCAACAAAATGTCATTTGTTGCTTGGGCCACAAACTACCCAGCAGTTTCATGTAAATATAAAAAAAACAGAGGAGACAAACTGATCCATGCAGCATTCCACAGAGAGCAACTCCTTGGTCATTCTGGAACTGTCCATTGAAGAAAGAGCAGAATTTTTATGGGTAATCCTTGCTTAGCAATAATTAGGATTGTAAACTCATTTGCTAAGCAACCTGGTTATAAGGCATGCTATCACGTAATTGCACCAATTTATGATAGTAGTTGCAGCAATCCCAGTTTCTGTCATCAGGCAAATTCTGAGCAGTCACAGCATACTCCAGTCAGATAACCATTTATAATTTTCTGCTGGTTTCCGCATTGACTTTGCTCATCAGAAGCCAGCAGTGGAGGTCACAAATGGTGATCATGTGGCTGGGGAAGACTGTGATTTATAATTGCAAGCCAGTTGCCATGTGGTTATGAGATAGTGTGACAGTTGCAATATAAGAACCCATCATAAGTCCTCCTTGTTCAACACCACCATAACTTTGAATGAGTGTTCCAAAACTGAATCCCTCCCTGCCCATGGTCAAGAAGGATACCAGGCCACTGCTGTTGAGGTCTGCTGAGAAATCCAAAAATACTGTAATAGGCATATTTCTCAAATCCCATTAAAGGTTATCCAGAGGGCTACTGAAGCTGTGTCCATCCCATATTCCAGCTTGAATCTTAAGTGAAAATGGCCCAATAATCTGGTTCATCTAGGTTGTTCTGCAGTTGTACCCTGATTACAATCGCCTAACCATACTCAAGAATTGGTGATTAGATACAGGACCATAGTTGTCCCGTACAAAGAGATCCAAAAAGGATCTTTTCAGGCAGGGTACATCACAAAACTGTCTCACCTGTCTTTCCTGAATAGACGTGTTAACTACCTCTCATTCCAATTCATCATACTCAGATTCCTTGAAGAGTCAAGAAGATGGATCAAGCTCATATGTATCCAGAGATAGCTAAGAAAGTGCTATATCCATTTACCTCAGAGTCTAGGCAAGTTGATGTATCTGTATCACTATAATAGGCTCTCCCCATGAAAAGTCAAGCCTTTGCAAATTGGAGTGACCATCAGCAGAATGCTATGCTAACTGCTCATAGTGGGAAATCTACCTGCTGCTTCTACCCTAAACTAAGCTGCTAGCTGATAAGCCTGCCAGTATTATAAGCAGGGGTGGGTTTCAAAAATTTTAGCAAAGGGTTCTCTGCCTGGTTGCCGGGTAGACATGGCCATGGTGGGTGTGGCCTAGTCAGCCTCCTACACCACAGGGGGGGTGTTTTTGCCCTACCTAGGCTACAGAGGTTTTCCTCGAGGGAAAAAAGGGCGAAAATGCCATCTCTGGGCTCCGAAGGCTCTCTGGAAGCCAGAAATGGGGCCATTTCCAGCCTTCCCGAACTTCTGGGAGGCCCGGTTTTTGCCCTTTCCGAGCCTCCGCACACACCCTGCATTTACCTGCATCCAAAACGGGCCGCATGGGGATTCCTGGGGTGGGCTGGATGGGGCCAGCCAGGAGTGGGATTTGGGGGGTTCTCTGAACTGCACAGAATTTTAGCTAGGGGTTCTCCCAAACCCCTGCAAGCCCCCAACAGCCCACCCCTGCCTTTAAGGGAGAAATAACAATGCTTCATCTCAATTATTGCTCCAGCATAGAATCAGACTTGAATCTGTATTTTCTTTCTCTGGCACATTAAGAAGTCTCTCTTCCTGCTTCTTTTCTGAAGGTCCTCAGTAAGCATCCATTAGACTTGGCCAACAAGAGGGAGGCCTCTTGGGATAGTCCTATTAAGTGGCTGGATTGGTTTTTTCAGTAGGTAACAAGTTGCTCAACAGAACAGTCCATAGGATCACATGTTGCAAAGAATATATTCTTACATATTGGATGAAACTTGAAATCCTTTGTCTTAGTCAACCCTTCTGCATTTTAGATGGCATCCAGGCTTAATTTTTATAGCCTTCTTCTGGAAAATAATTTTGTCTCTTGCCCTCAGTCCTCTTGAAACTGAGATGGTGAGAGAATGATATTAGGAGCTAAGCTGGTATAATTATGAACACAGCTGAATAAGTTCATTTTTTTCTTTTGAACAATTGCGTCCAATTTTAAAAGAATGCTTTTAAATTCCTGCAGTTTTCTTGACAAGTTTTTTTCAGAAGTGGTTTGACATTGCCTCTTTTCTAGGGCCAAGAAAAAATGGCTGGCCCCAGGTCCCCCATTTGGTTTCATGTCCATGATGGGGCTAGAACTCACAGTTTCCCAATTTTTAGTCTGATGCCTTAATCATACATCAAACTGCCTCTCTAGTTTCATATAGCTCAATCTAGTACGAGAAATTCATGCATTTACTTTACTTTATACTGTCTTTCTCCAGGGAATTCAAGGCAGCTTCTAAAGGGATCTGTCTTCATTTTATCTTCATATCTACTCAGTGAGATAAATTGAGTTAGAAGAGAGTTACTAACACAAAATACGAAGATAATTTCATTGGCCAATAGCAGATTTCAGTATTGTTAGTCTAACATCTTAACCTGCTGCACCATACTAATTTTTTGAAATATTAAACTCTATGCATGGAAGCTACAATTTCTGCCCCTTCTCTGATTGTGCTAAGAATATTCAATTTTTATTTGGTCCTATTAATCAGATTTAGGAAGGTTTCACTCAATACAGTGGAGAGAACCACTTGGCCAATAAAGAATTCTAATGCACAGGATCTGATAATGTGAAATAATTAAAAGCTAGATTTTCACTGGCTTGTGGGTATTCCTGTTTACAGAAAGTCCTTGATTTTTGATCACAGTTGGGACCAGAATTGCCATTGCTAAGTAAGGCAATTGTTAAGTGAGTCACATCTGGTTTTACAATATTTTTTTTCTCATAGTTAAGTGAACCACTACAATTGTTAAGTCAATCGTGGTCATTAAGCGTCCCCCATTTGACTTTTACCTGTTTGAAGTCAACTGGAACTGCTGCAAATGGCAATCAGGTGACTGTGGAATGATGCAGCCTTCATAAATACGTGCCAATTACCCAAATTTTAATCATATAACTGTACAGATGCTGTGGAACTGTTTTAAATGGTTGTAAGTCACTTTTTTCAATGCTCTTGTAACTTCAAATGGCTGGCTAAATGAATGATTATAAATAAAGACTACCTATATTTTATTATTAAAACAAGTACATATTTTGCAGAGAAATATACTTTATATTTTAATAATAAAATTTTCATTTTTCCTAAGAGTATTCTATCTACATAAAAATTTTATCTCAGTCATCATACATGCATACAAATTATATGTGTATAATCATTTTTTTCTTCAGCTGTTTCTAATTGCCTGAAAACTTTGGAAGAATTATCAGAAATTTCTAACATTTATTTCAACAATTTTTTTTTCTCTAAAAACAATTTCTCAGTTCTTGGGTTAGAAAAAAAGATAATATAAGATAATATGGAATTTGAAATAGACCAGGAACTGCTCCCATTCATCTGTTTTCATTATGTATTCCTACCAATTTGTAACAACCTTTAATTAGGCTTTTCCCCAAATACTGTAATTTGAATCTCCTTTTCAAATTAGTAAAGTATACATCCAAGTTTAGTAATGCAAATTAAATATACATACACAAAATATTGAGTATACTTCCAAATATGTAGCTGAATTGGGACTTTTTTTTTTGTAATAGCAGGAATTTCCAATGTTTCATGAATTTTTCTTCCTCTCTTTCATAAACGCCTACAGTTCAACCGCCAAAAGGATTTACGTAGCTTTACAGCTTTCTTTCTACCATATTTTCTTGCTCCAGCAAGGTATTATTTTAAGGCAGAAAATTTCAGTTAGGCCAGTTAACTTGGGTTATGTCATTAAGTCCTAACCTTCACTAAAAAGTTGTCACAATTTTAAAAGGAATAATCATCCTGAGCTTCTTGGGCAAGTGTAATGCTATCATGACAACCTCTCACTTTTTTTTAGGGCAGCCATGGATCTCAGTGCAAGAAATATAACCTGGATTGGGTTGGGTTAGCTTCTTTTAAACGATCGCTGATAATTTAACTTTTTTATCTCCCGCATCTAGTCCATATTAGCTTGAGGTGAGAACAGTCTAGCAGGACTCTTATTTGTGAGAAGGATAGCACGGAAATCTTGGCCGTATAGGGGGTTAGCCATGCCTATGTGCATTAAAACATCTTCCCAACCACTTTATCACTTCTGCTCTTCTCAGATAAGTCTCCCTGTACTGCTTACACCTTCTGATTTCCTAAAGGGTGTAGGATAATGGAAATGCTGCACCATGAAGAAAAAGGGTGAGCTGAGCTCTGGTGATTTGGGAAAGTTTTGAGGCAGGTGAGCAAGAAAGATAAATTGTACTCCAAATTTCTGACAGATTCTCCCCTTTCTCTCTTCTTCGAAGGTGGCCGGATGGGAAACGTAAAAGAAAAAGCAGCCAATGTTCGGTGAAAAGCAGCATGTCAGGTAAGCATCTCTTCCAGGTTTGCCAGTGCTCAGAATTTTCAGATCAATGTGCTTATCTCCCCTGTGATACTACAAGACAGTACATTTCCTTGTAGTCGTGCCAGCAGGATATCGAGGAAGTGACTCACTTTTTAGGATTCTTTCCTTTGCTGTAAGAACGGGACTTTTATTTAGTAGAAGAGGATCGCATCCAAAGAGGATAGCCCTTCGTGAAAACTAAACCAGGGTTTGGATTGTTCTGTTTTTCTGCTGTTCTAAGCAGGCAAGAAAATCATATAATGCTATATTCAGCTGATAGTCATAGGTCTGTTTGGCTTTGTCAGTTATAAATTTGGAAGATGTGGCATTACCATTTGTAAGTCTTTTTATGGAGATTTGCAAAAGACTTTAGTAACAGAACAATTATTCCAACTTATTCTTCTTAAAAATGTATTTATTGTTTGTTTATGTATTTATTTATGTCATACATTTATTATTTTTATAAATAATTCAAGGCAGGGAACATATCTAGTACTCCTTACTTCTCTTTATTTATTTTCTCTTTATTTTCCCCACAACAACCTTGTGAGGAGAATTAGGCTGAGTGATTGACCCAAAGTCATCCAGCTAGTTTTTATGCCTAAAGCAGGATTAGATCTCAGAGTTCCTGGATTCTAACTTGATGCCTTAACCACTAGAGCAAACAGGCTCTCAAAGTTATTATTATACTTATGTAACAGAGCGTTGATATTCTAGAGGACTGGAGAAATTAAAGGAGTTTGGGGAAACCTGCTTTGACAAATTGAAATAAAACAATATCCCCAGAATGTATCCAACTTTGACTTGAACCTATTGAGGAGGTTTTTTTGATGTTTTTCACTAGTCCAGAAAAGGCAGTCATGGGGCAGCTCAGGATATCGGATGTCAAATGGCAAAGCCTGCAATAGAGAGATAAACCACAAAGAACTGGGGGCGGGATTCTAAAGGTGAGGCCACAGTGGGTCATGGGGCAAGAGGGAATCACATGTGGACTGGTGAATGCGAAAGAATGCCAGACCACATCTTCCCCAGTTGCGTGATTTCTTTTTTCCCTATCTCCGTTTAGCCTTCACCTCCCAAGACCTGGCCACAATCAATTTGTTTTTTATTCCCGCTCTTTAAAATATGCTCTTCAACACTTTATTTTCAGTTCTTGAGAGTTTTTTTTTTTAAATGATGCAGCAGCATAGCAAAACTTTTACAACCAGGAGGGATATCCTCTTGGTCTTGTGAGAGAGATGAGCAGGATCCAGACTTTAGCACTTATAGTTCAGTTTAGCTTTTGCATTAATCCACCCACCAGCAGCATAGATGTGATTTTATTTTTTATTTTTAAATAGAAGCTAAACAAAGAATATAAACCAGAGTTTCCCAATCTTGGTAACTTTTAAGACGCATGATCTTCAACTCCCAGAATTCCCTAGCCAGCTGTGGAACATATTTACTTCCATGTTTATAGATCTGAAGATGTGTGTACATGTGAGATACATACTAGAAATAACATTTTTCATTCTTTTCCCATAAAAATAAAAAAAAGTAAATGGGATTATTTCCCATTCATAGACTATTTGGATAAACCACATTGAAGAAAATTCTTTTCATAAGTGTTTAGCAGCTTCGTTGCCTTTTACCTGGCATTGCTTTAATTCAGCAGTTGGCAAATGGAAAGACACTACAGTGCATACAGTTGAAGAATGATCTATATATAAAAAGAAACATATCACAAGGCTAGGGAAAAAGGCAGAGAGCCCCTATATCTACATTATAGGTTCTTAGCTTTCTTTCATTTCTTCCAAGAATCTGACAAGTTGTAGTTCATTTCCTCTTTAGAAAATATTTCCCAGATTTCTCTACAGCAAATGAATATTGGGTTTAAGTTCATAATGTATCTGCCAGGGGACAGCAGAAAGGAAGCAGGTCTGTCTTCTTTCATCTGTGAGGAGACTTAGGGTCAAAAGGAGGCTATAGCAGGACTAAGACCAACCTGACTTCATTCCTCAGCCAGGTAACTGCTGTCTGTCTTGCTCTATTTCAGTTCTTTCCGCATTCTTTTTGTTTTTTGTACATCAGCTTTCAAAACTCTAGACAGAGATTATCCTGACTTTTAATATATCTACAGCACATAGAAAATTTATGTTCTTGGAAAGTTTGTGATTAGAAAATAAATCATAAACACCTAAGACCATTATTGTTATGAGTATTTTATGTACTCTCTTTTAAGTTGATCCAGATACATTGGCCTCCAACTCTCATAATCCCTCAACAGCATGACTGGGAGCTTTGCTTGGGGGAAGTTGTGTGGAACATATCGGCACCCATCAGTTTGTGGCTCTCTTAGAGACTGTACATGTCCTTTTGATTTACAAGTAATTTGCGTTTAGCAGCTGCCTTGTTTAGCAATCATTTGCGGTCACAGTGTTGATGAAAAAGTAATTTTGTGACCAGTCTGCGCATTTATGACCTCCCAAAGCAAAGAAAAGATGAATTAAGATCAATTAAGTTGCAATATCATTTAGTGACTACTTTACAACCAAGCTGCAAGTCTCACTTGTCAGTCTTGAAAGGAAGCATGATGAGATGAGCTAATTCTACTTTATTGCAAAGCAACATTAACAAAGTCTTGCAAGTCCGAAGGGGTAAATCTCCTACCATCTTTTTTACAGCCCAAGAAGTCTCTTCTGAGCCTCTTGCCGTTCTCTTATCTGACTGCTCCCTAGGCAGCATCTCTTGGCCCTGTCTCCTAACATCTTTCTCACATAGATTGCAGAACAATCTGCATTTGTTTGAGGTGCAAGACCCAAATCTTGCCCTTGGATTCCTTCTTTAATTTACCAGATTAAAACAATATCTTTTATCTGGTATTTGCAAAATATGCAAGCGGTAATGTACACAAATTTTTGAGATGTACGATATGATTACAACCTTTGGACATTTTTTCATTGTTCAGTTGTTAATAATCTTCAAATCATATGTTATATATATGGACTATACTGGGATATTGATTCCACAAAGCAGATAGGCAGGTAGGTGCCTAAAAGTCAAATCAGAGTTTAGTTTTACTCTTCCTTCCATGTTTCAATAACAGTCATCGTTCTTTGCTTTCATTGTCCTTTTTTTTAAATAACAGATGCAGGGTTATTTATGGGCATCTCTCATAGTAAGCAAAAATAAATAAATATCCAGGAACTAAGAACATATTAAGCCTAATAAAATGAAGTAACAGAACGTTAAGCCTGTGGACTGCAGTGTTTCAGAAGCACTTTAAAGTGTCATCCTTTCACATGTTTAAACATTCCTTCTAAATAAATGGTATAGCAAAGGGACTAAATTCGAACTGTTCTTCCTAGTTAGGTTTCTATCTGCAGGCATTTTTGTTTCCAGTCATCTGTATTTTGTAATTTAGTTGACTAAAGCCTAGTCAGTTTTGGGTCAAGTTCTGGAGTTGTGGGCTGGGTGGAAGTACGAAGTAAAATCTAAACAGAATGATGGACTGCTGTATCCAAGCTATACCCTCAAACTATCCTGTAGATAATTGAAATAATCAAAGTTTACCAATTCTATGCAAGCCAAAGAGCTATAACTGTAAAGTTTAGGATTGCTACAGTTTTACTCTAAACAAATAGATGAAAAAACTCTGTATGTGGGTGCCTATATCAATCTTATTAGCAATAAGAAGTGCCTGGAGAACAAAATGAAGTCCTTCTAAATTGCCCCAAATTCCTCTAAAAAAACCATTTAACCATAACCCTTTAAGATCTTTTAAAAATCTTAACTTTGCAGCTTAAATATATTATGAGTTGTTGAGTTAGGAAAGGTGCAAGGGGTAAATTTAAACCAGTCATAAAATTATTTGCTTATTTACATTTATTGACTGTCCCCAGTCCAGTGGATAGTCATTATTTGAGTTAATGACTAAACCACCGTTCACTTCCATTTATCTCCCCCTCAAAAATTAATAGAAGAATGAATGAGTCTAAAGGTAAAGATAAAGATTTCCCTGTCAGTCATATGCAACTTTAGGGCACAGTGCTCATCTCCGTTTTTTGGCCAAGGGAGCCAGAATCATCCAAAAACAATTTCTGTGATTAGATGGCCAACATAGTTATATGGCAAAGGCTCATGGATGGCTGTTACCTTCCCACCCAAGTGCTACCTATTTATCTGCTTGCATTTGCATGCTTTCAAACGGCTAGTTAGGGCAGCAGATGGGGCAAGAAATGGGAGCTCACCCCTTTGCGTGGAGCTTGGGCCTTGAACCTGGGCGGTTAGCTCTCCTGCTGCCAAGCTCAGCATCTTTAACCACTGAGCCATCACTCAGGTTAAGTAGATTCTTCTATTGTGTTATTTGTATGATGATATCATGATTTTCATAATATCGCTTATGTCACCTCCTCTAAACCAGAGGTCTGCAACCTTAAACATTCAAAGAGCCATTTGGATCCATTTCCCACAGAAAAGAAAACACCAGGAGCCAATAATTTAACAACTGGTGTGACTCCCTCCCTGCCATCACCCTTACCTTCTCAGGCCAAGCAAGGAGTGATGGGAATGGGAGGGGCCAGCCAGTGGGATCAGCCGACAGGGAGCTGCAGCCGAGAGCTGAAAGAGCCGCATGTGGCGTCAGAGCAGCAGGTTGCAGACCCTTGCCCTAAACAGTCAAGTCATGCAGGAGTGAGGAGTTTTGGGATGTAATGTGCTAAAATAAACATGCATCCAATTGAATAAATAAATGCTAAGCAGAATTACATATGACCACACACTTTTAAAAATACTTAAAATAAAACAATTAGAAGAGAAGATGTGGTTATCTTTCTTTTGTGGGTGTTCCAGCATCTGCCTGTTTTCAGTGTACATATGTATATTTGATGGTGTAAAGAAATGGACCCAAAATGTGCTTCTAGTTGTATTTGCAAACTTCCCTGTGATCTAAAACTATGATAAGGCAGAATTTCTGGTTGTGAGGAACTTTATAACTAAATTCGGCTAAACATAAAATGGTTTTTGGAGCTGCTTTTGGATAACAAGAAAAAGGCTTGCGTCTGCAACTTTGTAATCATTTGCCTTTTAATATTTGGAGAACTTACATAGGTTTATTTGTATGTTTGTTTATTTGTATCCTAGCTTTATTATTTTTACAAATAATTCAAGCTGGTGAACATATCCAACACACCTTCCTCATCTTGGGTTCTGCTCTCATTCTTGACCCTATGCTTGAAGAAAGCTGTCTAACTGCTTTTGTATTCTCAAGTATTAAAAACATGTTCCGCAAGTCACTTTTCACTTAAAATAAAAGACTTGCCAAAAGTTTCTTTCAAATTGGAAAACAATCTGCTCCAAATTCTTTCTCTTTCTTTTTGGAGAAATGGGGACAAAGAAGTTACATTAGTGATATCATAGCTTCCAGTCAATCATCCACTGCAAATAGAGGTAATCCTCAACTTATGACCACCACTTATTAAATGAATTGTGCCCGATTTTATGATCTTTTCCCCATAATCCTTGTACTGCAATTAAGTGGATCCTGGGGCTGTCAAAGAGAATCTGGTTTCTCATTGATTTTGCTTTTTAGAAGCCAGCTTGGAAGGTCTCAAATGGCTATCACATATCCCAGGCAATGCAACTCTCTTAAATACACACCCGTTGCCAAATGCCCAAACTGTGATAATGTGACTGGGGTTGCTGAGATGGTCATAAATGCAAAGGTTGGTCACAGATCACTTTTTCAGTGCCATTGTGACTTTGAATGGTCTCTAAATGAATGATTATATATTGAGCTCTATCTGTACTTCTGCTGCTGCCTTACAAGATAGATCCTTTTTGTAGATAGTCACCTTACAAGCCACCCTTTATAAATACAAAATCATTGTGTTTTCCTGTCTAATAAACCCTTTTTTAAAAAAGCCATTACAAGTGATTCTCAATCTATCTGGGAAGACTTCCGTAAGATTTTATTGCTTTTACGCATTCCAGAGATTTAGAAAGTCCTCTGTAGGCCAGAACAGAAAATGGAATTTCTTCTTTTCCTGAAGATTATTTGTGACCAGATTAAGCTCTGGGAAAGCTTAATCTGGGAAAGGATTGCCGGAACTGTTTTTCCAGGGCTGTAGGTACATAGGAGAGCACAGTTTGCCTGTGAAAGGCTCCATATTTTTTCCTCTGGCATATCCACACTGGGATACTTACTTAAACCATAGTAAAGTTTTTGATCAATATTGACAATATAGATTAATAGAATCACTTCATGTACAACCTGTCAGTATTCCATCTAAGACAGTGTTTTTCAAACTTGACGAATTTAAGATGTGTAGACTTCAACTCCCAGAATTCCCCAGCCAGCCTGCTGATCTAGGCCCTTTCATTTGGAAGTGCTCAGATCAATTGACTTACTAATTATATATTCTTTTTCATTGGGAAATTATAAATACCCAAGGTAAAAATGATGTTTTTTTAACTAATAAAATAATGCATTGCCAAGAGTCTATTAAATATATTTTATTGCACCTAAATTTGATTCAGTTATATTGTTTTCTATAAGTTTGCTAATGCAAATTTGTTTTTTATTATACTGGTTGTTATCAGCCCCTCCTTCCGCCCAATGCACAGTATTCAATTCAATTTTGCCTATGGAAATGCATATATCTGCCTATTGGAAAAATACATACAAACTGGCAAGTATATCTGTAGGAATATGTTAATTAGTCATTTTGAATTGGCAGTAGTTCCATTGTGAACAAAGTGGCATGTTTGTGTGACGTCTACATGTGATCTATAGGTGGTGGTGATTAATTGGGAAATATGTATTTTATATACTAAGGGATGTCCAATATGGAAATTGTAATGTGAGAATCAACTTTCAGCCATTTCTAGGAATCAGAGAAGTCGTTCATACAGCAGTAAACACATAATAGATATTAATAGCATGCTCATTTGAGAAGAGCATGAAATTTCTTTTCAACAAAGACCCACATAATCAGAGTTAAGTTGTGCGCCCACACACAAAGTTTCCAGACAAGCATGCAGTCCTTGAACCTTTTGTATATGCTGAGTAAAACTGTGGAGCTCCAGTAAGAAAACATCCTGCAGCTATCTGTGCATTCTTTAACCCTTCCCAGCTTTAATTTCAGAGAAGGGGGCCTCAGGGGAAATAGCAGGCAAAACAGAGGGAAAGGAAGCAAACAGAGAAAGACGGGAGAACAGATTCAACAAGTAGAGAAGCCCAAAAAGGTTGGAAAAAGGACCATAAGGTAGAGTGGTGGGAAGACGTTGCCTGAGGAAGGAAGGGAGCGCTGAACATTGCCTGCAACCCCCCCCCCAAAAAAAAATTGTTGGCTGGAGGACAGCCCACCTTTCACATCCTTAGGGTTAAACTGGTTGAGCCCAGAGCTGAATGGGAAGCCTTCTCAGCCAAAGTCAAGAAAGGTTCTGTGCTGCTGGTAGTAAGAATAAATATAAGTGAAAGAAATGTAGAGACGATAGGGCAAGCAGACAAAAAAAGGCAGCTTGGTTGATGAAAGGTAATTTATTATTGGCTCAGGCAATGAAAAATTAGATGCCAGCTTCTATGGCAAGGCTGTATAGTCTGCCTTCCTGTGATTTCCCTGCCCAGCTCCTTATTACAGCCACAGGAAGAGCAGTTCCTTTTGCCACAATGGTAGAGAAGCGGGAGAGGGCGAGTGGGGATTGGAAAAGTACGGTAGGAGAGGACATTGTTGTTTCCTATTGATGGGAAAAGTCAAGGTTATAGAAAGGGGGGTGGAGTAATTATCAGGGATGATCATGTCTGCCGTTTTCTTCGCCTTGCCTGGAATCAAAGGGCCTTTTATGGACATACATGTGATTATGCTTTCCTCTGCTCTTTATCACTATTTCAGGAAGCTTTCTGTGTTTTGGGGGAGGGGGAAGTATTTCAGAAAGATTTGGAGCAAGCAAGTTCCCTGCCTTGCCACTGCCTCCTGTCACCCAGCCGGGAAGTAGCACTTGAACAGCCTTGTAGACTCTACTGTGAGGGAAGATGGGCCATGGAGTTCTAAGCCTCCGCCTTCCGCCTGTGGTCGACAAAGCAGAGGGAATTTTATATCCTGACATTCTTTTAAGGCACTGCAAAATAGCAAATTTAGCTTCTTGTCCTTCTTAAGAGAACTGACGTTGAGGTTTAAGTGATTTTGTTCTCATTTTGTAAAAAACAAAGGACAGAGAACCTGAGCTGTCTTATAAAATGGTGCCCAAATTTCAGTTTTAAAGAAATAGTGGGAATGAACACTTTATGTAAACTTTATGTTCAAAGGACAAGTGCATTTAACTAACAGATATTGGTAAGTAGCCACAAAGCAGTAGTTGTTGCTATCTTGCTGTTTCTCTATGGAGTGTAAGTGATGGGCAAGAATACTTTCTAGTCTACTTCAATAGTCTTAACCTCTTGCAGCTGCTGTTTCATCTTTTCAGCTTTGACCTCTTGGCTGCTTTCTCCTACAGGGTACATCCCTAGCTATTTGGACAAAGATGAGCAGTGTGTTGTATGTGGAGACAAAGCCACAGGATACCACTACCGCTGTATTACCTGTGAAGGCTGCAAGGTAAAAAATGCTTGAAAAGGTGTATCTCAACCAAGGGCCTTCCACATTTGCACCTGATCACAGCAGCAATACAGCCCAGCAACCTTTTCTTCCCCATATCCTTCTGACATTGCTTTCACCTGAATCTCAAGACATATCCAAGGCAGCTTAAAGTCATCCTCGGTATACAGTAATACTTTGCTCTTTAATCAGTCAATAGGTTGTAATAGTTTCACCATGAGCCCAGTCTGATAGTGACCATTCAGTTGGTCTGCAATCAAGTGACCCTCTGGGGTTAGGAACTTTTGGCCATTTGGGCTGTTGCAGGCATGCCTCTTACTCTCCAGCCCTTCGGTGTTGTCTTCCAAGTTCAATCTGCTCCAGGCAGCATGAGTGTCCTTATTCTTTCAAACCAGATTGTTCCCAATTTCAGAGACTTGGATCAGCATGAGGGGAGCTATGTGTTGGAGCAGAACAGAGGTTTCTCATTGCTGTTTCATGATACAATTCATCCAATGCCTATCAGTTGTTTGGGCTAAGAGAAGAACAGAGTTGGAAGGAACCTTGGCAGTCTTCTAGTCCAATTCACTCCTCAAGCAGGAGACCCTATACCATCTGACAAGTGGTTGTCCACTCTCTTCTTAAAAGCCTCCAGTGATGGAGCACCCACAACTTCTGAAGGCAATCCGTTCCACTAATTTATTGCTCTCACTGTTAGGAAATTCCTCCTTAGTTCTAGGTTGCTTCTCTCCTTAATTAGTTTCCATCCATTGTATCTTGTCTTGCCTTCTGGTGCTTTGGAAAATAGGTTGACCCCCTCTTCTTTATGGCAGCCCCTCAAATATTAGAACACTGCTATCATGTCACCCCTAGACCTTTGGCGTACAAGTTTTACATGATTGCATACGGGTTTAGCACTCTTCAAAAATACTGCTAGACTTAAGTTCAAATGGAGCTGTTCTTAGTTGATAATCATGCTGACTTAGAATTCATGTCCACAAATCCCAAACAGTTTACTCTTCTATCAAAACTCATTTCTTTCCTGACCAACATCATCTATATTGAGAGTGATTAGAAGATATTTTTCTACTAGCTGGTGACATTAGGTAGGAGAGCAGGGGAGCAAAGCTTGGGATATCAATTCATCCTTATCCTGAATGTGTCTGCAAACTGTAAATAAGATCAGTGTCATTTGCTAACTGCATGTCAATAGTTGTCAATAGTAAATTTCATGCCAATATATTTTTTTGGTAGCTCAAGAAATGGTATATCACATTTCAACATGGCCGTGAAAAATTCCTACATCCTCAGTACTGGTAGTCTTCAACATATACAACATAATGAACATTAGAAGTTACAATGGCACTGAAAAAAGTGACTTATGGTCATTGGTTCTCACACTTATGACTGTTGCAACATACCTGTGATGACCCGTAGCGTAATACAAATGTAACAAAATCCAAAACGTAAATAAATGTCCTTTAATGCCTCCAACTTGGCCCCACTGTTCAATAATTCTCAGTTGGAGATAAAATTTATTCAAAAATAGTCTTCAAAAGAAAGCAATACAGTCTGAACTTAATGAGCAGATAGGGTTGAAATACAAAAACTAAAACAAACTACAATGAAGGAATTTCCACAATGGACCAGGATAAATTATTACCAACTTCAAGGCACAGTCTTTTGGAAGAATGCCAACCAAGATAACTTCAGCCCAAAATAACACACACTTTGCTTCTGGCAATGCTGTGTTTTAACCGTCTCTCTTATATACTATTCTCTCCGGCTGCAACCAATGAGGGGGATTATGGCTGCTTCCTTTCTTGTAAGCCAAGTTGTTTCCTTCTCCGTTCCTCCCTTGTGTCCTAGGATGAAGAGGGGATGGGCCTGGTTCTTCCTCTGCTTGCCCAGCCGGCCTCTGCCCTTCCCCAGCCTCCTCCACAACCTCTGGAGCCACACCTCCCCTCCATGTCGGCTGTTCCTCCTCTCCCTCAGAGTCCGACTCTAACAAGGGCATGACAATCCCTATAGTAACATGGTCAAAATTTGTGCACTTGTCATGTATTTATGATGGTTGCAGCTTCCCTGGTTCACGTGATCACCATTTGTGACTTTCCAGGCAACTTTCAACAACCAGTTAATGTGGAAAGTTGGATTTGCTTAATAACCAGATGATTCATTTAACATCTGAAGTGATTCACTTAACAATGTGAAAAAAATGTCATAAGATCAGGTATAATCCAGTAACTGCCTTACTTACAATAGAAATTTTGGTCCCAGTTTTGGTTCATAAGTTGAAGATTACCTGTACCTTGAATTAACTCATTCCAGAAAAATTAATTATGTGCATGATTCTGCTGCATAATGGTAAATCATCCCAAACATTTTACATGGCATCACACTGTTTCTTCTTCAGAAAGTAATGTGGGTTGTTTGGCCACTTGATGATAGAGGAAATAGACATGCAAGCAGGCATAACATACATTGACCAAGTGAGGAGAATTCATAAAAACCTTTTGAGCTAGCATTCAATACCAAGAAAAAAGACTAGACTAGAAAAATCGAAAAGGAGAAGATTATATCTTAAGAAGCTACAAAAACATCTGGAAAGGTTTGGCTGGCAAAAAAAAAGTTAGATCCATTTTATTTTCATGACCTCCAATTATATTTCCTAATTAGTATCCTATTATGTCTGATCTTTCCCGTCAGCCTTTCTCAATACCACTATCAGTACCCCAAATCTAGAAATATGACTAGTTACTTATCATATTTATAGGATATATGTATCTGCATTAAGGCACAGAGATACTGATTTGCTGAAATTTTTATAATGTTATGTCCCAAAGGTGCTTTTTCAAGAGGCAACTGGACTTTCTGATTTTGTTTTGAAGACATTTCACTTCTCATCCAAGAAGCTTCTTCAGCTCTGACTGGATGGTGGGAATTGGGAGGATTTATAACCTTTGCATACAGCTGGTCATTTGTATTCTTTTAGCAAGTCATTAAGACTTATCTGGGTCACCTTTGGGAAACCACCCTATGCATATATGGACTCCCCAAAATCCAAGAGGGAATTCCACTGAGACCAATTGTCAGCAGCATCAACTCTGTCACCTACAACATTGCAAAACATTGTATTAACCACCTTATTAGCTCCTCTAGTTGGCAACACCATCCATCACATCAACAATTCACAGAACATCGCCAGCAAGGTTTGGAACTTAAAACTGGACCCGGATGAGTCCCACAACAGGGGGGATAAGTCTGCCTACCAAGATGAGGTGGACCGGTTGCTTTCGTGGTGTGGAAACAATAACTTGGTCCTCAACATCAATAAGACCAAGGAGCTTATAGTGGACTGTAGAAGGAACAGATCAGACATCCAGCCCTTGCTTATCAATGGAGACCAAGTGGAGCAAGTGGCCAGTTTTAAGTTTCTGGGTATTACCCTAAAAGAGGACCTGACCTGGGGTGCCCACATTGCAGCCCTGGTCAAAAGGGCCCAACAGAGATTATACTACCTGAGACTTCTTAGAAAACAACAACTGAATGAAAAACTGTAGGTGACCTTCTACCGCTGCCCCATAGAGAGTATCTTAACATACTGCACCTCTGTATGATTTGCCAATTGCACAGTGGTAGATAGGAAAGCACTCCAGAGGGTTAACGTCATTGCCCAGAAGATCATTGGTTGCCCTCTCCCTTCTTTGAAAAAGCTTTATAGCTCCTGCTGCCTTAAGAAAGTTCAAAACATTCTCAAAGATCCATCTCATCCTGGGCACCCTTTTTTTTTAAATTATTACCCTCTGGCAGACAGTACAGAATAATAAAAACAAGGACAAACAGGCTGAAAAACAGCTTCTATCCCAGGGCAGTAGCTCTTTTGAATTCTGCTGTATAGTGCAGTGTTGGTGCGGTGATGGGGGTTTTGGTTCAATGTGTGGAGTGTGAAGGATGTGTGTTTATTTTCATGGTCATGATGTGCATTGAAGATGGTGTTTGATTTCACTGTACAAGGTACAATGACAATAAAGTAAACTAAACTAAAATGAGCCCTTGGTTTCCCATGATGTGACTTCTCTCTTCACGTGCATTCCAACTACTGAAGCTGTCGTGGTAGTGAAAAAATGACTTGTACAAGACAGCACCTTAGATGATAGAACCAACCTCAGCTCAGACCACATATGTACCATGCTGGACTTCTGCTTGACCATTACCTATTTTAAATACATTGAAGATTTCTACAGACAGAAACATGGCTGTGTCATGGCTTCCCCTGTGTCCCCATTGTGGTCACTCTCTACATGGAAGTGGTAAAAACCAGAGCTCTGGACTCCTTCACAGGAATTCACTAGTATAGGTATGGGGACAATACTTGAGCCAAGATCAAAGCACAGGAATTGGAAGTGTTCACCAAACATACTATACAAATTCTATGGACAGATACATTAAGTTCACATAGGAAGATGTTCAAGAAAATAGTCTAGTCTTCCTGGACTGTGTGGTACACATTAACAGTGAAGTTTATAGAAAACCTACCCACACAGATCAATATTTACATTTTGATTCCCACCACCCACTGGAGCACAAAATGGGTCATGAGAACCCTACACCACAGCCTACCAGGAAAGAAAAAGAACAAGAAGACATCAAGGAAGCCTTCAGAATGTGTCACTATCCCAAGTGGGCCTCCATCAAATCTCTAGAAAGACCAGACAGGAGCTCCTCCATAATAGATAATGAAGAAAAGAATAAGCAAAACAACATTGTCATTCCGTACATTGAAGGCACAACAAAAAAGCTCAGGAAGATCTTCAGCCAACATGACATACACGCACACTTCAAACCCAAGAACACACTAAGTCAGAAGCTTGTCCACCCCAAAGACAAAAACTGAGCAACGTGGTATATGCAGTACAATGTAGTGAGCTATGTGCAGATCTGTACATTGGGGAAACAAAACAACCACTTCATAAACAAAAGACACAACATAGGGGAACAAACACATTAGGACTAGATTCAGCAGTCAACCTGCATTTAAAAGACACAGGCCACCCTTTTGAAGACTCGAACTTCCAAATTTTGGACAGAGAGGACTGCTGATTTGAAGGAGGAGTCAGGCCATTTATGTCAAAATTGAACATCCTTCTGTTAAAAGAGGGGATGGAATATGACATCATCTATCTTCAATCTACAATACAATTTGTTAACCTAATCCCGCATAGTTTTTTCTCTGGTAATATCACACTACTAACTAGAGCATACAAAACATTTGCTAGACCAATATTTGAATACAGTTCATCAGTCTGGAACCAGCATTATGTATCTGATATTAATACAGTTGAGAAAGTCCAGAAATATTTCAGAAGAAGAGTTCTCCACTCCTCTACTCATTGCAGAATTCCTTATGCCACCAGATTTGAAATCCTAGACCTAGAAAACCTAGAACTATGCCTCCTTCAGTTCAATCTAAGTATAGTACATAAAATTATATATTGCAATGTCCTTCCTGTCAACGAATACTTCAGCTTCAAACCATAACCACATAATAGATACAAACTCAAGGTAAATCGCACCAAAGTTGATTGCAAGAAATACGACTTCAGCAACAGAGTGGTCAATGTCTGGAATACTCTACCTGACTCTGTGGTTTCTTCCCCAAACCCCAAAAACTTTAACCTTAGACTGTCCACTATTGACCTCACCCCTTTCCTTAGAGGTCTGTAGGGGGCATGCATAAGGGCACCAACGTGCCTACCATCCCTGTTCTATTGTTTCTTTTTATTTTTCTTATATGTATCCATTTCATGTATTCATAACTATGTTTATACTTATACCTGTTATAATCGCTTGACAAAATAAATAAACAAATAAATAAATACAGTCCTTTCAGCAGTTCCAAGAAGGCTTCACACCTATTTGCACCACACAGGTGACCTTGATGACCCAGATAAACTTCCAGGTGACTTTAACGACTCACTAAAAGAATGCAAATGTCCAGCTGTCTGCAAGGAGTATACAGGTGAAAGTCAAAAAATTAGAATATCATGCAAACGTTTATTTATTTCAGTAATGCAACTTAAAAGGTGAAACTAATATATGAGATAGACTCATTACATGCAAAACAAGATAGTTCAAGCCATGATGTGTCATAATTGTGATGATTATGGCTTACAGCTCATGAAAACCCCAAATCCACAATCTCAGAAAATTAGAATATTGTGAAAAGGTTCAATATTCTAGGCTCAAAGTGTCCCACTCTAATCAGCTAATTAAGCCATAACACCTGCAAAGGGTTCCTGAGCCTTTAAATGGTCTCTCAGTCTGGTTCAGTAGGAATCACAATCATGGGAAAGACTGCTGACCTGACAGATGTGCAGAAAATCATCATTGACACCCTCCATAAGGAGGGAAAGCCTCAAAAGGTAATTGCTAAAGAAGTTGGATGTTTCCAAAGTGCTGTATCAAAGCACATTAATAGAAAGTTATGTGGAAGGGAAAAGTGTGGAAGAAAAAGGTGCACAAGCAGCAGGGATGACCGCAGCCTGGAAAGGATTGTCAGGAAATGGCCATTCAAAAGTGTTGGGGGCTTTCACAAGGAGTGGACTGAAGCTGGAGTCAATGCATCAAGAGCCACCACACACAGATGGATCCTGGACATGGGCTTCAAATGTTGTATTCTTTTTGTCATGCCACTCCTGAACAACAGTCAACATCAGAAGCGTCTTACCTGGACTAAAGAAAAACAGACCTGGTCTGTTGCTCAGTGGTCCAAAGTCCTCTTTTCTGATGAGAGCAACTTTTGCATCTCATTTGGAAACCAAGGACCCAGAGTCTGGGGAAAGCAGAGGCACACACTGCAAGATGCTTGAAGTCCAGTGTGAAGTTTCCAGCCTGTGTTGATTTGGAGAGCCATGTCATCTGCTGGTGTTGGTCCACTGTGCTTCATTAAGTCCAGGGTCAACACAGCCGTCTACCAGGAGATTTTGGAGCATTTCATGCTTCCTTCCACAGATGAGCTTTATGGGGATGCTGACTTCATTTTCCAGTAGGACTTGGCACCTGACCACACAGCCAAAAGCACCAAAACCTGGTTCATTGACCGTGGGATTACTGTGCTTGATTGTCCAGCAAACTCGCCTTACCTGAACCCCATAAAGAATCTATGGGGCATTGCCAAGAGAAAGATGAGAGACATGAGACCGAACAATACAGAAGAACTGAAGGCTGCTATTGAAGCATCCTGGTCTTCCATAACACCTCAGCAGTGCCACAGGCTGATAGCTTCCATGCCATGCTGCATTGAGGCAGTAATTGCTGCAAAAGGGGCCCAAACCAAGTACTGAGTACATATGCATGTTTATACTTTTCAGAGGTCCGATATTGTTCTATGTACAATCCTTGTTTTATTGATTCCATATAATATTCTAATTTTCTGAGATTGTAGATTTGGGGTTTTCATGAGCTGTAATCCATAATCATCACAATTATGCCAAATCACGGCTTGAACTATCTTGCTTTGCATGTAATGAGTCTATCTCATATATTAGTTTCACCTTTTAAGTTGTATTACTGAAATAAATGAACTTTTGCACAATATTCTAATTTTTCGAGTTTCACCTGTAAATCCTTCCATTCCCCATCATTCAGTCAGAGCTGACGAAGAAGCTTCTTGGATGAGAAGCAAAACGTCTTCAAAGAAAAAACAGAAAGTCCAGTTGCCTCTTGAAAAAAGCACCTTTGGGGCAACCATGACTTGGATGACTGAGAATCTCCACAGACATCTATAATATGTTTTTGAATCTATATCTTCCTGGTCTAAATTTATTGTTCTGGCTACCACAATTCAATTACGATTATGTAATTGAACATATTAGAGAACACCAAAATATTTAAAACATTATGTCCTGGAGAACTTATTTACAATAAATATTAAATGCCCACAATGAAAGGAAGAAGAAATTATGTGATTTGATTAATGAGTGAAGATAGGAAACAGTAAAGAAATTGGGAATATGTGGCTGACAAAAGATTGTACAATGTTGTAAACTGATTTCTGCAGATAAAATAAACAGGGTTTTTTTTAAAGACAGGGAGGGGACAATTAACTTAATAAGAGCCTATGATGCTTTAGAGTCAGTGTTGGACTCTGCAACAGAAAATACAGGTAGTCCTCAATTCAGCCCAATTGCTAAGTGAGAAATTTATTAAGTGAGTTTCTCCCCATTTTACAACCATTCTTGCCACAGTTGTTAAATGAATGTTAAATTAGTAACACGGTTGTTAAATGAATCTGGCTTCCCTATTGATTTTGCTTGTCCAAAGGTCGCAAAAGGAGATCACATGACCCTGGGTTGCTGCATCTGTCATAAATGTGAACCAGTTGTCAAGCATCCAAATGTAAATCACGTGACCATGGGGATGCTACAATGATTGCGTGTGAAAAATGGTCATGTCGCTTTTTACAGTGCTGTTGTAACTTTGAACAGTCACTAAATGAACTGTTGTAAGTCGAGGGTTATCTGTACAAAGGACATTCTACAGCCAGGCATATGATTCACTCCATGGAATTTTTCCTACAGTTAACTAAATTGCAGTAATTTGAAGCCATATCTGAAGGCAATGGCCGATTAAGGCTGGCTGGTGCCCTAAACACTGACAAATCTTGGTGCCTCTCTCCGTGGGACATACTGTACAAATGAAGCCAAGCTTAGGCTACATAAAAGTTTTTGTGGTACCCCCTTTGGGCCTCTGGAGCCCTAAGCACATGCTTAGTCTGCTTAATGGTTAAGACACCACTGCTTGAAGGACCCTCCATTCTCGGTACAGAATCTGCCTTTTACTTGGGGGCTGCAGTGTGTCATTTAGTGATGGCCTCTTGTAATCCAACTCTTGAGATGGCCATCTCCTCCTCTTCTAGGAGGTCTATTTCTGGACTCAGTAGCAATATGACTTGGAATTCATCTTTTTAGATTCCCAGACATAGCACATGGATTTTTTTAATTCATGTTATTTTTTAATGCTATTAGACATTGTTTAGTCAGAAGTATATGAAACATGTGCTTGTTTGCATGCCTTTAAATTCAGCAGAGTGTTTTTTTTTAAATGTAAGTATAAGGGATATTATAATAAAAGGAATGAAATCTTCAAATCTTAGCCTCATTCAATTATCCCCCCTCCGATCCCTATTGGATCTGGACTATGAGGGTTCAGTTCAAACACAGTTCAAAGACTCCGTGCAACCAAAAAAAAAAAAAGTTTCCTTTTTATAATTGTTCAATTTGATAAATAACTACTTTGTATAGAGAGAGGCAAGATAATGTTAAGCACACACACATACACACACAGATACACACACACACAAACAATTGGTTGCATGCAAGACATTTTCTACAGTGGACTTTTAAGAATTCCTTACAATTTCTTGTAAGTACTTCAGATTGCTGCAAAGTTGTGTTTACTTTTCCTTGGATGGGGATGGGGAAAAGATGAGTAGACATTTAAAGATTCTGGTTGGATATTGAGTAAAACACTGTCATAAAACCTGATTTCAGTGCCAAATTTAACATGGAAATATAACATTTGTAACAATCTAAATATATCTTGGAATACACACAGAGTAAATTTCCCTCTTAGTTATTAGTCCATTCTGCCTCCTCCCTTCCTTTTATTTACTTGAAGAGCTATCCTAAAGCTGCCTTTTTCTTTTCTCTTTATTTACATATTACAAAAGCATATGTTTTACATGGTCTGACAATATGTTACTTTTAGTAGCTAGGACCTTCAGGGGTCTCCAACCTTGGCAACTTTAAGACTTGTGGACTTTAACTCCTAGCAAAGCAAAGCTGGTTGAGGAATTTGGGAGTTGAAGTCCACAAGTCTTAAAGTTGCCAAGGTTGGAGACCCCTGTTTTTGATAGGACTAATCTTCCCATTTTGCAGCAACCTCTATGAGGAATGAGTTAAGGTAGTAAGTTAGTAAATGTATAGGCTCACTTATATACATGACTCTGACTAGCCCATAATTAAAACAATTAAAATCAGTTTCCTGCAGAGAAAGGCAAAAAAGTTACTACCCTTATATATCCAGCTCTTTGATTCTTTTTCACAAATATGTTGTACCTGACATGGCTAAAAAGCATTACCTTTGCTTGTCTTTATTTACTTAAAAAAACACCCAAAAGGTAAAAGAAACACAGGCTTAGATAGAAAACAAACAAACTGTAGGCAGACACAGTGCCCTGGGCAGAAAATTCAAGTGGCATCATAAATCACTCAATTGTGGCAAAATGCCAGCCAGCTTTCGGTTGAAGTGTGGAATTAGTCCTGAGCTGAAAAAGTTTAACAGCTAATAGTAGGCTTAAGAGAAAAAAAAGGGGGGTTGGTAATGGGGAAGAAAAAGAACTAGCTCCCAGATGTGGTCTTTGGGAAAGTTTTTTTTTTTCTGAAGGCTCAGTGAAATAAAATGAAAACTCTAGAGAATCCAGTAGAAAGAGAATAGTTTCCTGGTAAACTTTCCTGTATTCATTCCTAAGAAACCATGGTACCAGAATATGGCAAGGTGACTATATTTTGGGTTAGAACCATAGAAACACATACCACTTGAAATCCACAAATTCACATGACAACCTACTGTTCCAAATACTAAAATGATATCTTTTTACCCCAGTCATTTTTATGATTACATGTCTGTCACTGATAGTTATAGCAGAAAAAAGGTCTCTTTAGTTAGAAAAGTCAGTAGCGCTACATACAACAGGACAGTGTCCTCTTTAATAGAATATAGAAGCTTGAGGGTTGGGGAGAGTAGAAAATGGAAGGTTAGAGGATCAAAGAATACATGCTCTGCTTTTTCAGAATTGCCTGGGTCTCTCTTCTACAGGGCTTTTTCCGACGGACCATTCAGAAAAATCTGCATCCAACATACTCCTGCAAATATGATGGTTCCTGTGTCATCGATAAGATTACCCGCAACCAGTGTCAACTTTGTCGATTCAAGAAGTGCATTGCTGTTGGCATGGCCATGGACTGTAAGGGCATTGCGCCCACTGTGGAGAACTGGGGAGGGGGGAGTTGGGGAGATGGGGATGGGAGTGGTTACAGGGAGCAGAGGAGAAGAAATGTGCCCAAGAATGGACGCACGTTAAAGGATCAAAAGAGGGAAATAATTGTTTGGTGTGTAAAATTGCATAGGGATCATCTTTGAATCCCTCCATTTTGAGCCCATGGAATAGCGTGAAAGCTGTCCTAGTATTCCCTAAGGTTTTAATTAAGCCGTCCTGTCAGATGGCTATTCATAATTCTCTTTGGCACCTTGGAATTGGCCAAATTGGTTGCAGAATTCTGATTGGCTCTATGTGAAGTTCCCCCCTCCTCTCATACCTCTTCATTCTTCACCACCCTCCTAGTGGTGCTGGATGACTCCAAGAGAGTAGCCAAACGGAAGCTGATTGAAGAGAACCGGGAGAGACGGCGCAAAGAGGAAATGATGAAATCCCTTCAGCACCGGCCAGAGCCAACCCCAGAGGAATGGGAGCTGATACGCATCGCTACGGATGCACACTGCAGTACCAATGCCCAAGGCAGCCATTGGAAACAGAAGCGGAAATTCCTGGTAAATTGTACTGGCAAATAGGGCACAGTTCTATTTGTCAGAATTGACACAATTTTATGTATTTCTTTTCATTCTTTATTTTGGATTAAGTGTAGTCCTTCCTTAACAACAATTCATTAGTGACTGTTTGAAGTTACAGCTGCACTAGAAAAGTGACTTACAGACTGCCTCATGGGTCCCTGCGGTCACATAATCACAATTCGGGCTTTTAGAACACATGATTGTTATTTGTGATAACAAGCCCACATGATTGTTATTTGTGACCTTCCCAGCCAGCTTTTGACAGGCAAAGGTCAACAGGGAAGCCAGAAAGAAGTCGCAAATTGCAATTGCGTGATGTTTCATTAAACAATTGCAGGTGACTCACCTAACAACCACAACTGGGACTGCTAGAACTGTCACTACTAAGCAGTGCAGTCACATGATGTTTCACTTAACGACCACTTTACTTAGCCACGGTTTTCAGTCCCAGTTAGAGTCATTAAGCAAGGTCTGCCTGCAATATTTTCTGCCCTATTTTTCTTTTGAAAGTCTATGTTTCTCTGTAGATCTCTTTACTCCACGCTTTCCCCAGGATCTGATAGATCAAAAGTAAGTCCAGCAGAATAAGTGAATATATGCATAATTTATGGGCACCAAGTTTGGTTACTAAAAAATATACATGCAATTTGACACATGCCTCTGTTTTGTGCTGCTGTTGGACTTAAGCATTTCTCATTCTTGGCAACTTGAAGGTGTGTGGATTTCAACTCCCAGAATTCTGGTTGGAGAAGAAGTCTTCACCTCTTCAAATAGCCATGGTTGAGGAACACTGTACGAATCATTGCAGAGCTAACTGTGCATCGGAAGCTGTTTTTCTTTGTGTTTTATTCCTTAACCATTGGAAAAAGAAGCAAATGCACAGTTAGAGTTCGTGTAATTAGAATTATGCATCTGGACAACATATATTTACATTCCACTTAACTAATTAAAATACTTAGTAATTACACATTTCAGCTATATGCTAGCTCTTCTGCAACTCTCCATTTATGAGTAAAAGTAAGAAAGCTACTATGAATTAGGCAAAAGCGGACCTTTGTACCATTAAAAAATACCATTTTGCACCAAAAATATCTTAAGTTCTATGCTAAAATCACATTAATCAGAAGACTCATGTATCCTTTAATAAAATGCTATAGATTTATTCCAAATTGTGAGCACTTTTTAAAAACTGAGGCATTTAGCTGTATAGGTGTCTCTCTTAAACTTTTTCTCATTCCATTTAATTTGAATTTGAATAAATTTTGGACCGGAGAATAGAGTATCATTTTTAACTCTTTTTTTTTCATTCATGCTCGTATATAGATTGTCAGGCTAATATATAAACTTAATTTTATTTCAGTACTGGTGATAAAAGCATATATGCCCAGCCTTTGAAAAAACAACAATATTTTATGCATTTAACATTATTTGCACTTTTGCTTTTGAAAACGTACAAATCTCTTGCCAGGTGATTAACATGAGAAAATTGGAATCCATCTTGAATGTTAACAATTCTACTAAGCTCAGAGTCAGCATAAACCTGATGATAAAGCCATTTTTACTAAGACTACTTTCTGTGCCATAGTTTAGCATGCTGTTTCTCAGCCTTGGCAAACTTTAAGTCAGGGGTCTCCAAACTTAGCAACTTTAAGACTTGTGGAGAATAGCTGGCTGGAGAATTCTGGGTGTTGAAGTCCACAAGTCTTAAAGTTGCCAAGTTTGGGGACCCCTGCCTTAAGTGTATGGTCACATATTGGCTGGAGAAGTCTGGAAGTTGAAATCTACACATCTTAAAAGTTGCTGAGGTTAGAAAATACTCATTTAGCAGATTCAGAGCTGCAGAAGTACCTTTGAAGGGTTAATTTGCTTGAGCAAATGGACACAGCTGTGACCTCTTAGCTCTGATCAAGGACAGATGGAATGGAAACCCCTCAAAGCCACCCCTCTCTCCTCTCCTATTTCTAAGCAGAGTGGGAATTGCTGGTTCGGAGTGCCCTCTGCTGGCCATAATTAGTTAATGTCAGGGCAGGTCAGGACATGGAGGTCACAGAAAGTGAGGCTTGGGGGTGGGGAGAGGAAATAGGCCAGCAGACTGAAGGGGTCATGGGTTAAGATTGCTCCGTCTGTCCCTGCAGCCTTTATAGTATGCAGCACTTCCTTACTGAACAGAGGAATTGGTCCCAAAATTTAGTCTAAAATGGACTAAAAAAAGTATTACTGTTCAGTTCATATGATGAAACTAAACCGGCTTTGTTCTTGAACTGCTTGTGTATAAGAAAGAAATTTAAACCTAAGAGGTGGAGGCTTCTGGGCCTTATGAGCGCATGGTTTGAGCAGGGTCTTCCCAAGTATGCCAAATGACTGGGAAATGAAGTTCCCACATTTTCAACGGAAAGCAGATGGAGGTTCTCCAAGGTTGGTGTTGCTTTTTCAAAAGCACTCAAATCCAGAATAGCCAAAAGCAGATGGGTGTCATTCTCAAACTGGTGCATTGGAGTAGAACCATGGATTCTCATCTTCCCAGCCTCAAGGGACTGAAAGACTGTATTTTCAGCGATGTGACTCTTACGTTTGCAGACTGTGTTATAGCAGAGTAATATCTGCTAAAGCTGGTCTTTTAAATTGCTTTTACTAATTTAATTTTTTAAAAATAAAATCTACTCAAATAATAATTAAAATGTTTATTAAAATATTTTAAAAGGGTAATATTATTTTGGTGCTAATTGTGGAAAAGATATGTAATGTAAAGAGATCGCCTTGTAAAGAAGTTGAGAGAAGGAAATGTTATTGACAGATAAAGAGTTATATTTCCGGTGTTAGGGCTGGATGATAAATTTCTTTTTGTCTGGGGTCTCCCAAGTTAGCTCTCTGAAGACATTTAATGCTGCTTCTATCTCCCACTTGTAGCCTGAAGATATTGGTCAGTCACCAATGGCCTCCATGCCTGATGGGGACAAAGTAGACCTGGAGGCATTCAGTGAGTTCACGAAGATCATCACCCCTGCCATCACCCGTGTGGTGGATTTTGCCAAAAAACTGCCCATGTTTTCAGAGGTAAGCAAAGGATGGCGAGCAACGAGAGAATGGAGGAATTTTATTATTTGGTTGTGAAGTTTTTAACTTCCAGAGAATTTCTCTTTACATTCTTCTTTTATCATAATTAGAACTATTTTTGGTTGATTGTTAGGAAGACATAGGAATACAGTATGTGTGTGTGTGCAGTCCTCGATTTATGATTGGTCGCTTAATGATATTTCGAAGTTACAATGGAGACCCCTCCCCCAAAGATACTTACAATCTGGTTCTGAAGTTACAACAGCTACCACCCTCTTGGAATCACATGATCATATTTTGGATGCTTAGTAACCAGCCCCTATTTACAGGCTTTTGCAATGTCCCAGGATCATGTGACCACAATTTATGGTTTTGTAGAAAACTGGTCTTCCATTTTTTTCGACAAAAGTGCCCCTGAGTAAACAATGGGTTCATGTTAATGACTTAATGACCACTGCAGAAAAAAAGATTGCAAAATCTGGTGACTTATTTTAGGACCATCATGATTTGTAACCATAATGGGGAGACTTTATTATGATTATAAATTGAGGAATATTTGTATGCTCACATTATCAGTATCTTTACATGCCAACTCTCCTCTCATCAAGTCCTGGTCTGAAAGATTTTGGTCTTAATAGGTTTGTTTCACCAGCCCTACTTTGGTCATATACTTTACTTCAGCTCTTTACATACACAAGAGATGATGGGGTATTATGAAGATAAGTGTCAAGTATAATCAGTTCGTCCTATGTCTGCAAGGTTAAGGGATGATCTAAATTAAAGGAAAATGAAATTTTATAAATATTTATATCACAGTATCAAATGATGTCCCTCATTTTCCACAATCTTTTATGGAATAGCTCATGAATCACTACAAAAGGAATAGCTTTTGTTACTTTAGAATGCATGGTAGCCCGAATAGATTTTCCTTAGTTTTGTTAAACTTAACCAACCAAGGAGATTCTTCAGCTATAGCAGATTTGCTTTCAGGGATACAATCATATGGCCTAGTTAGCTGGGCATATCATGATGTTGTCATATCCAGTTTGTGATTCCTGCTTGATTGAAATCATTTTGTACAGGAGAAATCCTTAACTAAAAGAGAGGGAAAATATTACACGGAAGCAGCAGATTGGCAAATAGGAACTCCAGGAAGTATTGAGAGTAGAGGGGCATTTGAAGAAACATTTGAGGGAAGAGGGGGCCTTAGCTGTCTGTTCATTCCCAAGGTGGACAAATGATGGTGATAATAATGATTCCAATTCCTGTATATCACCTATTCCAATATAAAGAAATATACCGTCAGTTTATACCAGAAGATCAATAAATATAACAGATGAGACAAGTTAAATAATACCCATAGTCACCCAGTCCCAGCGGCAGCGGCAGCCATTATAATTGAAAGATTTTCTGGAACGATACCATTTTACCATATCTAAATGCCATCAAGATAGACTATAAACCTGAGGGGTGGGGGAAGAGGCAGGGTGTTCTGAAGTCATAGAGCTACAGTGGGGAGTCAACTGCCTTCAGTCTCTCTGCATCGATGTGAAAGAACACCATGGCTGTTATGGTTAGAGGCATACAGTATGCATGGGAGCAGGGAACAGTACCATGTGGTGGGTATGCAGGTTGCCAAAAGTAAGACTGAGTTGGCCCAAATGTTGTTAAGGACCAACTGAAAGTCCCTTCATTCAACAACTGAGCAAATGGATGATTAACGAGGATTTACCTGTATTGCAGTAGTTTAGCCTGGAGATGATAAGGGTGTGGGTTGTACAAATGGAGAACATCAGGTAAAGCTACACTGAGTCCTTCCCTTAAGGAATTAATGTAGTTGGGCCTCCTTCATCATACTTTCAGAAAACAATTTTTCTGTTTTCTTCTTTTAGTCTTATTTAATATAGAGAAATTGAGTGGGTGGGTTTTTACAGCATGCTAAGACAAAGACAGGATTCAAGAACATTCTGAACCACCAACATCATTTTATTCTATACTAATGTTCTGTAAAATTATGATTATATTATACAGCATTATTGTTAACAGTGTAAAATATCTTTTTTTGAGAATTTCATACATGATGGCTTTAGATTAAGTGAATTATTTGCCACAAACTATCTTATTATGCCTGCAAATGTTCAGGCTGGATAAATAAGCCAAAATTGGAAACCAGGGACTTGGTCACAAATGCAGGAGAGAAGGAATATAGTCTCAGGCCGTAAATTGTAAATTTTTGAGAATTTATCATGCAGTAACCTGTTGTTTGTCGATGGTCTGAGAGCCATCCTGGGAGCATAACTAACTAGCTGAGGGTGGCAAATTTCAATTAGCTTCCTGGTGAACAGAGCCAGCTACTAAAAGAAGAACAATTCCTGCAAATAAGTGACTTTCAAAAGAAGCATTACATTTCCTACCACAACTAACTTCTGGCTCTTGGTTTCCTGCTACTTTGACCTAGAGAAGCGTGTACTCTTTCAATTTCTGGGTCCCACTATTGATAGCACAGCCACTCCTTGTCTTTGTATATTAAGAAAATACACCAATTTTCTCACCTAGAAAGTGTGTGTGTGTGTGTGTGTGTGTGTGTGTACAAACACTCACACATATATATATATGGGAGTATATATGAAAGCCATGCATTCCGGAAGCCTATTATGATCATGTTTTTCTCTGCTTTTAGCTGCCTTGTGAGGACCAGATCATCCTTTTGAAGGGCTGCTGCATGGAGATTATGTCACTGCGGGCAGCTGTGCGTTATGACCCTGAAAGCGAAACCCTGACACTCAGTGGTGAAATGGCTGTCAAGCGGGAGCAGCTGAAGAATGGTGGCTTAGGCGTAGTATCAGATGCCATCTTTGATCTGGGAAAATCCCTCTCTGCCTTCAGCCTGGATGACACTGAAGTGGCACTACTCCAGGCTGTGCTGCTCATGTCCTCAGGTATGTGTAGGGGATGGATTATGCTCTCAGTATGCCCCTTAAGTGATTGGCATTATTCAAGCATAGGTGACTCAAACCAAGGCTGAATATAGCTCAGTATTATCCCTGTTAATTATCAATAGCTTTGTAAGACTTCAGATTAAAGTTGTACTTTGCGGAGAAGGTAGAACTTGAACTTTTGGCTGCTTGTGGGCTAGGATCTTAGCTGCAACCTTTCCTTGAGGTCAAGGATGGGCAACATTTGTCAATGCCTAAGTGAGGCCATGATCATCAATAGGTTTGTATTTGTAGGTATATTTTTTTCACAGTTTTTCAAATCTCCAGCTACAGCAGAATATGTGTCACATTTGTGGGATTGGGGGGTGCTGTACCTGGCTAGTGAATAGTTGGAGGATTAAAAGGATATTAAATAATGAAGAAGAGGGTTAATTAATGGCTTCAGTCAGTCAGTTGTAGGATTAGTTAAAGTGGCCTGTGGATGTGTTGAAAAATTGAATTCAGGTTGGATGTCATTAACTGGACTCATTATGTTCAAGTAAGAAGGTTGCACTGAGAAACCAGAGAGAAAGGAAACATGGTAAGTTTAATCTGAGGGACATCTTGAAGATAGTATTGAGTGATTCTGATTGAGAAGTCATTCTCGTTATTTTATGACTGTCACTAAGCAACATTTGATAGAATTGCTTATTGACAGTCATAATATAACGAGACTATTATTGGATGCAGTACCAATAATAGTCATTAGGTGAGGGTTATCTGTATTCTTTTCCTGAAGGTCATTGTAACATAGCCGTAAGCATTGAGCAAGGGCCACTTTTAATCTCTGGAGATACATAGAAAAACTCTCTTCAGATACATAGAAAAACTGTATATCTAAAACACTAGAGTAAGAATAGGGAACTGTAATCCTTTGGGCCTAAAGTAGCCAGTCAGGCCAGTTCCTATAGAGTTTGACAAAGATCTTATCCTGCCTCACAAAGTCTTTGTCTCTTCCTGCAAGCTGTTGTGGTTAGCCAGCAACAGGTGAGGACGATGGAGGAGAGCCCACTCAGATGAGGGGCCAGGACCATTAGGGAGTGGACTGCTGCCTTCAGAGATTGTGGGGGCTGGCAGCAGTGATGAAGAGGTTCCCGAGGAGCCTGTGCCAAGTGCGCGTGCACGCAGGATTGATCGTAGGAGAGAGCAATTAAAGCAGCACAGGCGACTCAGGAGTAGGGCTGCAAGGTAATGGCCCGTCCCTCAAGAGGCTAAAAGCCAGGTTTGTAGACGTGTTCTTTGCAGAAGGCAAAGATGCTCCGAGATTCAACCTCATGGACATCATAGTTATTATTTAAAAACTCTTGGAAATTAGTTCTTATCTCTGGGTTTTTGGCAGCTTTAATAAACAACTTGGCAAGGCTCTTGTCAGAGCTAATTAGTTAGAAGCAGCCTTTTATCTGTGAAGAAACAGAATTTGTTGATTAAACCTTAAAAGGTGAGGTGTCTGGTGTTTGCTCTTTTGGAACCAGGTTGGGTCAGAACACAAGCACATTTGTGGATGCTCTCTTTTATGGGGGCGGGGGAGCAGAAAAAGCCAAGGAGGCTGAACGTCAGGTGCTGTGCTTTGCCCGTACGGAGGACACAGTTAATTCTAACCTGAGCAATGACAGTTTGGTAGATTTAGTGAGCCAGAAAGATAACTTGGGATTGGGACAACTTGGTTGGTTCCAGAGGGGCAAATTTACACATGCGGCTTCAGCCTGCCTGACGTGTGTCCTCTTTTTTTATTTGTTTTGCAGATCGCAGTGGGCTTATTTGCGTTGATAAGATTGAGAAATGCCAAGAGACCTATCTGCTGGCATTTGAACACTACATCAATTATCGCAAACACAACATTCCCCACTTCTGGCCCAAGCTCCTCATGAAGGTGACCGACCTGCGCATGATTGGGGCTTGCCATGCCAGCCGCTTCCTGCACATGAAGGTGGAATGCCCCACGGAGCTCTTCCCCCCACTCTTCCTTGAGGTCTTTGAGGATCAGGAAGTTTAGGGCATGAGGAGGGATGGAGGGAGGGGGCAAACAGGGTGGCGTGGGCGAATTGGGGACACGGGGCAATTTGGGGCTGGGGGCGATGTCTGGACTTGGGTTACAAGGCCCTCACCTCATCACCTCGGACACAACAGATTTTCATTGTTTTGTTCTGTTTTGTTGTTTTCATTTCTTTTCTTTTCTTTTTTTCTTTTTGTTTTTTTGTTTTGTTTTTCTAAATATTGCACGTCAGCATCGATGAATCCCCTGGATAGGGGAAGCAAGGGCATCCTTGGCGGGGGTGGGTGGGCCATGATAAAAGTCAAAGCTATACAAAATCTGGGTTATGAGGTAGACATGTGCAGTAGCCAACACATTCTTTGTCTAGGCAGATTTTTTTTAAAATAATAATAATAATAATAATACAATTCCCACCTGCCCCCTTGTTATGTCCCCCGTTGCCCAAAGTCATCTTTCTAGGGTGAAATGTCTGTCCTAAACTTTAGCATAAAAAAGAGAAAAACAATCCACATATTGTTCTCTCCCCTCTCCCTCCAAAATGCTTTGCCTTTCTCCCCCTTCTTTGAAGAAAAGTTTTCTGCCTCCCTCCACACATCCCCACAACACTGGAAACAATTGGCACCTCTTGAGCCCTGATCAAACCTCTCTCGTTTAAACGGACTTGATTACCAATATATATAAATATATAAAGACATATATATATATATATACCTTCTTTTGCACATAACAGTCCCAGGAAACGTCAGAGTGTGTTTGGTTGTTGTTTTTTTCTTTAAGAACTTTAGCATTTAGTTATCCTCCCTGGGAGGCTAAAATCGAAAATGCACTTTTTTTTGTAAAAGAAAGAAAGAAATGGAACCGAGAGAGAGAGAGAAAGAGAAATCCTATTAAATTATTAAGGGCAGGTGGGAGGAGGAAGGTCACAGATGTTTTGCAAAACAAAATAAGAGTAAACCTAAATTGAGGCTGAAGGTCCACATGTGAAGGACAAATGCACTTTGAGTGAGATAAAAATCCTTCCCCTCGGCTCCTCCCTTAATAGAGAAACAGAGGACAAGATCTATTTTATATTGCTTTGAATGGCACTGCAGGGCTTGCTTCTTAAGAGGTGCCTGCTTTGTGTTCCAGTGTTGAGAGGTATATTCATCAGCCTTCTTCCTTGTCCCAATGCCCTCTTCCCTCCCCAAAGCTTCAGCCAATCTACCTCCATGTTCAGCAAGGTGGGTGGATTTAACAGATTCCCACCCACGCCTGCTGCCCCCTCCCAGCTGAAAGGCTGCATGCAATGTTCCCACTGGGCTTTGAAATGGCCCTTGCTAATTCTTTGCACACGCTTTCCCACGCCACGTGGCGGTACACTTCTTTCTGCACTAGTATTCTTGCTGTCCTGCTGCACCCTCCCTTCAACGCCCTTCTCTCTGGGGAAGAAAATAGGAGAAATCCTAACCCTTCAATGCTCCAAGAGAATCAAAGTTAGGTTTCAATTCTTTCTTCTTTTTTTTTAATGGGGAGAAGGGGGAATGGCACTTAGCAATACAGAAAACATGAAGACGGTGAAATTAATGGGGACATGGCACACACTTTAAAACCCAGGATTGTACAGCCTTTCTGTATTAAGAGGTTGTAGGCTCTGCATAATAACTTCTCTTTCTCCTACAGCATTCCATGTCCCCCTGCACTTCTGAATTACTGGCCCTTTTGTAGTCCCAGTTGTATCTGTGCACATGGGAAGAAAAGGCAAAGGTTTCTCTTAAAAGGCTTGTTGGAAAGGTTATCCTGGCCTGATTAAGTCTAATTTTCCCTTTCGGAGGAGTGTTTGATCAATGAAATAATATTCAAATGCACTTCCTTGCACAAAAGGAGGATCATTCTGCCTAACTTGAACTGTCACGGGCAGAGCAATGCCCCAAGCCTCAGGTTGTATGAACTGTATCAGAGGTGATCCAGTTGGGAACTTGGAGGCAGGCTACCCACATTTGTAAAATTGAATTGGCCAAGCTGGTAAGAGAAAAACACCTCAAGTTTTTCAAAATAGGTATTGTTTCCATTTGATTTCAGCTTTTTTTTTTTTTGTCATTATTTAGTGTTGTGCTTATGTGGTTGTAACTGGTTGTTGGAAAATAGAACCTCTGAAGTTCTGGCCAGAAGTTAGCTTGGTGAGAACATCATTTGGAGAAGGGGAATACGGTAAATTGTGATCAGGCCTAACAACCCCATTTTAATAGCCACCAGACCTGCCTTTAATCCTGTATTTTTGCCTCTTGGCTGATGCTTGGGGAAGGTGGAGCAATTGGTACATAGGGCCATATTTGACATGGAACATCCAGTTATGAATCCCCACTCTAAAGATTTGCCCTTGGAGGAGGTATTTCTAAAGAGAAAAACAAAAACAAGATAACAACCACCAGCTTCCCGCTTTCTTCCTGTCTTTTTCACCTTTAATGTAAGCCAGACTGTGATCACCTTAATGCAAGTATTTTGGCACTTAACACTGTTAATAGATCAGACTTCTCTATCTCTCCTAAACTGCTTTATCTGTGATAGATCCATTTCTTGTCAACTTAATAGCCAGACTTTTTTTCTGCAACTGTAATATGATGTTACTCGGGAGAGGGATATATTTTTATTCCCCCCTTCTTTTGTTCTTTCTCTCTGTCACATGGTTTCCGTTGGAAAAAAAGAAACCCTTTACCTCTTACCTCATTCAAGACGCCGTGGGAAATGTTACACGTTGGGTTGGGTGCATGTTGGATGTATCATCTGAAGGTTCAGAGGCCGGCGCATGGAGAACTCAGCTCCAATTTAAGCTAATATACAGAATATATATATATATATATATAAATATGTATAATTTTTTTTAATTGAGAAGAAAAATCTTTGTACGGGTCTGTTCACAAAAAAGAAAAGAAAAATCACACAAACAAAAATTTGGGTTGGAAAAACATAATACTTTTGTTTGTTTGTTTGATTTTTGCTTAGTTTATATCATCTTTAAATGACATGGGGTTAAATGAGGAAGTAATTGCTGGCTTGAATTGAAGCGAGTCTGGGATCCTAAATGCCAGCTATCATACTGGATAATATTCAAGGCAATGCCTGTTCCCCAGTCATCAAATGTGATGTTGAATACAGATCTTAACAGTCTCATGTTTTTTTTTTCTTTAAAAAAAGCAAGTTTCTAACTTGTATGGCAGTAAAGACAGTTTATGAAGCCCAATGAAATCTCAGAACAGACCTTAAGTGGGATTTTCAGTGGTGTGGAATACATCTCTGGTACAAAAACAGGATACATTATGAAAAATAAGACCACGTTTGTGGTTTTTCTTAATTATTCCATTTTTCTTAGAGCAGCATTCAGCCTTTCTTGATGTGGGAGTTAGATGTTTGTGTTTAAAGTGTAGAGGAAACTCCATGTCCAGTTGTTGTTCCACCAGCTGTTTCCCCAAGGAATAAAACTGGGTCCATTGAAAGAATGTATCTTGAGAAGATGCAGAAGTTTTGCCTTGAAGATATGAGCTAATCCTGGGTTTCTTTGAGGGAGAAAACTTTTTTGTTCAGCTTAGATGTTGAAGAAACTTGCCTGAAACTATCCCCAAAGCCTCATATCCATGCAATAACAATTTGAAAAGCACCCAAAGATGAGGAACTTTATAGTCTGATTGGCTAATTTCAAAGACTGGTGTTTTCTTATTTTACTTATGTCATAACATGCTACTCCCTGTATACCTACATAATATGCACACAGTTTATTAGAAACTTAGGTTCCTTCATACTTAATCCAGCTCTTCTGAAATTAGATAGTTTACTCAGACCACTTAACACTGCCTCTCCTTGCTGCAACCCTCATTGTTCTGCCCTTCTCTAATACCTACCCGTCCCTTCTAAAACCTGTATTGGTCCGATGAAACAGGTTTGCAAGTCTTTGGTAAACAGTTCCCCTCTTACATTAATCTTCCCTGTGCAATAAAATGAGGTATGTGTGCTTGTGTGTATGAGAGACTGGCATATATATTGTGTTTGTTCCTGTGTCTGTGAGAGACGGAGGTTAATTAGGCTGAACTCCTCTAACCAGAAGGAAATCCTACCGAAATCACTGGATTTGCTTCAAAGTGGCCATTAAAATTCTTTTGCTAGGCCCTGATCCTATATCTTAAAGGTTTGACGGAAAATACCCTTTTTGGACTTGAATCAAAGACTCACTTTATGGACATAAGTTTCTGCCTTAAATGGAAGCAGACCAGTGTCCTCTGTAGCTCAGTATTCTTTCCTTGGGCGGGCAGCAGTCCCCAATGCTTCAGGCCGTTTCCCTCAGCGATGGCACCTGAGAGCCAAGCAGAACGAGAGGCTGGAGAGCAGTGAAATGAAGTGTTTGGGTTTCTGGCAATTCAGAATCCTCCGCAAAAGGTAGGGCTGCATTTTTCATAGAAACATCATTTTCTGCTCCCTCATTCAGAGAGTGAAAGACATATCCTGGTAATAGGGGTTTCTATGAATTGAATGTGGGACCTCTCTGGTGCCATGCAAGTGTTCTGCCATAGAAGTTTATATAGCACTTATCCACGTAGGTTTATATAGCACTTATTCACAAGAACAGCCTTTGCTTAGTTCCGGGTTGGAGATTTTGACAGCTATATCTGCTTTTGGTGGTGCAATTGGGTAAAGTTAGAGCATGGAAACTATTATCTCGAAGGAGTATTAGGTAAGGGAAGCACAGTATTTGATTAAAACAGGAGGAATTGGTTGTGATCCGTAGGTACCTCTGTGCTGCTGTCCTTGTTTTGCTTCAGGAGCCTAGAGCTCTCTTCTGTGCTAAGATCATCACAGTTTAGTAGGTTTTTAAATAGTGCCCAGTGTTAGTATAACCATCCAAAGCAGCTTCCCCTTTTTATTGATAGACTTTTTTTTTATACAACCATTACTCTTAGCCTACTGCATTATTCTTAGGCTGGCTTCATACGTTTTGTTAAGATACAATGTGATTTTCCTTGATTTTAGCTTAGCATGTTGTATGAAACTTAGCCATCTTTTTAAGCCATAGTTCATGGTTTTGCATGTTTTATGAACTCAGTTAATTTATTCATTAAATCATAGTTAAAACATATAATGTGTGAACTCAGCCTTAATCATCTGCTTTCCCACTATGCAAGACCCATTCTTATTCAGAATTAAATATGGATGCTTCCCTGTAAGGCCGTAAGGTTCCTTAGCTTTTTTTCAATGTTTTCTTTCCATGACTCTTCCAATGGAAATTTTTTAGGAATTTCTACAGATGTGAGTAGTAGGAACTAGCTTTCTGGCCAGAAAAGAGTTACAACAAAATCTGAAAACTTAAACTGAAACTCACTGAATAAATAAAATAGAGCATTAGCTATCAGTTTGTGACTCCCACCCACTGGAAACCCCTGCACTGTCTTTCGACTTTATGTAGTCTTGTTAAACAGTCTTGTTAAAACAGCAATATGCTGTACCAGGTTTTCAGGCAGGACCCTTTTCTACTTAACCATTTTCCAGTTGTATTTTCAAAACCAATCTGTTACTACTGCAATAGTATTTCAGCACCACATCCACCCACTGTCCATGATTGGACTGTTGGCATACAACTGTTGTAAAGAAAGAAAACAAAAAACTCCTTAAGTTTCTATGCATCTTGGGGATTTGGCTTGGAATCAGATCTCTGAGATGTGTATTTTCTAACTGGAATATTGAATAAATTTTGGCAAGGAAAAGACATTCAGAATTATCCGTGTAATTAGGAATTGAACTCAACTCAAGCTACTTTTTATCTTTTTATACTCTTCCCCCACATCTATTTATTCATTCCAAACTGAAAAGATTTTAATGCATCCCAGATATCACAGAAACGTGTCAAAAGGTTTTTACTGGCTAACTAATTTTCTATCCTTATTCATATTTCATTTAGGGAGAGGTACAGCTTTCACTAATGTATCTGCACTACACAAAGCTGGTTGGTATTCCCAACCCATTCTTATCCATTTCAGAAATTGAGATGCTTTGCAAGGTATGTAATTTCTAAGCCTCAAGCATGTTTATTAGCATATACCATCCATACTGGCACTTTTCTGTTATGAATGAGCTGCTATTGAGTTGAAGGTGATCACATAAACAATGTTTTTACTGAATTGACACATTCGGTAGTTCTTAGGATAGCTGAATGTGTGAAATCCTCCTTGGGTGAATGTAGCATCTGAAAGAGCTGAGTGTTGCTTGAGGGAGATTTGAGTCTTTAGATGCACATACACAATCAATTCAGTTGTCAAAGGAGTTTGAAACAATATCAATTTAGTTAGGTTAGAAATGAATGTAAATATAAAACAGAGTTGGACTGATCAGCTAAAAAAATATCTAATAACCAGCATAAGGGCAGGTTGAAAAAGAACCAGCCATTTGAAATTCTCTTCTTAAAAAATTACTTCTTTTTGCTCACTTAAGATGGAATGTTTGTCCCAAGCTGGCACCTACTACAAATGTGGCTATTTCTGTATCTTCCTTTGGAAGCAGTGAATTTGTGGCCATTGTGCTTCTTACATGGCATTTTGAAAATTTCTAGAGTATTCCAGGATGCTCTGCCCACTTATTTAGGCCAAGAAATCCTGCACAAATAAGCATGAAGAATGCCTTTTCTGAGGAATTTTCAAAAGTTGTTGCTTTTTTCTGCAAGAAAACTCTAGCCACTTTGATGAGTTTTCTCCAAAGAAAATCAGAATGAAATTATTAATTGGCTCAAACATCTGGGTTGGTTCTAAAGTTCAGCTTCCATAAATTCCATTTAATTGCGTTGAAGCCAAAGTATTGTGGACAAGATCCCAAATAAATCCTTTTTCAGATCACTTTTTAACTGATAAACTTATCTTCAGCCTTAATTTTATACCATTGTATTCCAAGTTGTCTAAATTCTCATGGCATCCGAGTGAGGGGCTTGTTGCTTCAAAAGAGAGAGTCAGAAAAACAAGATTCTTGAAGCCGAGCATTCTGCAAAACTTTACAGTGTTTGGAAGGTCTCATAGTTCTTCTTATTTTCAGTTAGAATAAGAATAAGCAATGCATAAAAAATAAAAAGCTGATTTTCACCTAAAATAACAGATTTTAAGATCTTCTTCCCCAGCCTTCCTGCCAAAAACGTTTCCAGTGTATTTGACACTCATGCCTCAGGTCAGCCCCTTTATTCTCTTTTCTTTCCCTGCTTTCTCTCCCACAGATCAAGGGGCCCCAGCTGGACAGTCTCAGCTGAAAGACACCCGTTATTTCCTAGTGCTAGTTCTTGACTTACTTGACTTACCTCAGCAACCAGCCTTTCAAGTTCTTACCCCAAAATCTGCCACATAGTTCTTTAAAAGAGAAAAATAAACCTCTGGAGGTTAATTTCTTTTGATAACATTGAACTACATGGTAATCCTCATTTATCCCTGGCAATTTGGTTGTTAAATGAAGTGGTTGTTAAGTGAAACTGATTGTGTTTGCGATCTTATGTCAGTTTCCTTTGCTTTACAGGTTATAAATTCAAGGATTAGTTGCAAGGATTAGTTTCAACACTGTCATAACTGTGGCAGTTGCTAAACAAGGACTACCTATATACTTCTGCTGCCTGCAAAGGGCTGCAGAAACTATGGCTTTCTTCCCATTTATAACGCTCCTTGCCAGGCTGAAAAAGTTTGCATAGGTACCGTAACAAATCTGCAATTTCCCCCTTAACCTGGAAGCCTAAAAAAACAGATCTCACATAATCCTCCTATCATTACCTAATTCCAAATCCCACCTTCAGTTAGAACTAATACCCTTCCTCCCTTTTTTTTTTTTGGGGGGGGGGGGTTGAGGTGAATTTGCTTTACTCCCTGTACTGTATGTACTATACAGTAGGTACAGCATCCTCTTTGCCAGCCCAGGGCCCTAACAGATTCTTCTTCTTTTTTAAAAAACTTGGACAGTATAAGAAAAATGAATGCCACCCAAAGGCAAGTTATTCTGCACTTGTAGATTGAGCAAAGGCACAAGTTGTGAAACAGCTTAGGCATTGTGGTGCTGCCAGGAGACCCTGCTGAGGCCAGAGCTGGTCACATGTATCTTTTTTTTTATCTCAATGGGTATGTTATTCTGACAGTTGGTGGTGTTCCTACATAAACATCTTCCTGGTATATGAGAAAGATACACTCTGGTTTATGGTGATCCCAGATGAGTTCCTAACACCCTATCAGCATTGGCTCGTGTCTAAATGTGTGTTTTACTTGTGTAATAATGAAAATGAGGCACTTGTGAATCTGCAGTGTAAATTATCTCAGATGTATGGGTGTCTAATCTTGTGGTTTTAAGCTAACAAATTCTGTATGTATTTTAATATTTTTAAGAGGTACAAACATATCTAGTACAAATTTGTTTCTCTATGAAAAGGTCCCTATCTCATACACACATGCCAGTGTGTCTCTGCTTTTATCATGCCGGTTTTGCATTCCCTGTTTGTTCTTTCCCATACTAAGATTATATTCCTGCTGTGCCTGGCTGAATATACCTAAAAGCTAGAAGTACTGAGCCTTGCCTATTCTCTGGGTTCAAACTACTCTGCCAAGCACTTGTGGCAGAGTTGAGGTATATCTTAAATGTGTTTCTGTGTGTTTGCAAACGTTTTCCTTCTCACTGTTAACCTTACCTCATTTTCCCCATTCTTGTTTGTTTCTCTCTCAAACATATTTGTCATTTGGCCTCACTTCAGTAATGTCTCATATTTCCCCATCTTGTCAGGGCAGCTGAAGTCCCATTCAAGCCTCAGTGCCCCATCTTGAGGTCAGTTCTCTACACTCATCTTTCTAGAAGCCTTAACAATATTCTGTAAGTTGCCAGCAAGGACACAGTTTCACACATCAATCAAGTGAACAGTCTGTTCAGCATTTGTACTTCTGTAAATATTTTATATATAACCCAACTTGGAAACTAGTTCTGCCTTGAACAGGTGTAACTGGAACATCTTATCTTTGAAATCTACAAAGCATGTAAAGATGCCCCTGATTATCAGAAAAGGGGAGGGGGGATAATAATTCCTCATTGCCTTATATCAAATAGTACAGCCTCTATAAAATAGTATTTTGGTATTCTCCTTTATGAATTTCCCACACATACTGAACTTCAAGATGTAAGATCGGCTTTATAGTCCCTGAGAAAATAGTCACAAATATTATTATATTGGATTAAGGAGCCTAAACTTACTTAGGTGTGAATATATGAAAAGGAACAGCTTCTAGACACCTGAAACCAGTGAGACTGCTCATTCATTTCAGGGAGTTTGTGCAGAACCTCCTGCTCGACTTCATCTAGAGCATATATATTTAATAAGTATAGTTATTTCAACAGTGCACTGATATCCTATATATATATGAAGTGTAAACTCCACCTGCACTTTTGCTCTACATACCTGCAGAGTCTCCTTCCAAAGTCTCAAGTGGAAGGCAGCATAGGGGGAGACAGAAATGTCAGCTATTTTTTTTTTTAGTTTATTTGACTTGGCTAATTATACTACTTTCGTTGATGTGTTTGGTTGTCCCTTTGAGACTCTGAAAGGAATGAGAGAGATGGTCTGTCCAATTAGAAACATTTCTGTGATTTCAGCTTAGCGTCCACTGTAGAGTTATGAACCCTTCGTTGTTCTTGCCTAGCAGGCTGAAGTGATCTGGTTAAATTCTGTATTTCCTTAAATAATTTGAGAAGCTAGGCTTTGGGGTTTTTTTCTTAAGATAGAAAGCCAAGCCTGGGGTATTTAAAATTAAGAAAATGATTTTTCCTCTTTTGAGACCATGAAGCTTGGGTGATGATCTGGTTGACATTTATATGATAATGGCTTGTAGGATAGCACTATTGTTAGATAGCAATAGTTTGTGAATGAACTAGCACAGATTATCATTTCAGCTAGAATTTATAACACTAGGCTAATTCAGACTTTATAGTTTCAATCCACACCTATGGAGTACGATCAAGTAATAGCTTCATTTGGTTGTGTCTTACAAGGAAGAGGCAAGAATCTCTTTTTCACAGGGATTACTTGATTGGTAAGACTAAGACATTATAGCCAAAGTAAATCTTTTCAGCCTGGCCAACATCACCTCGTCAGCTGTGAGGAATGAATGCTTTTGCACCCTTTAAGCTTTTAAAATGGCAGAGATAGTTCTCAACTTAAGACCACAATTGGGACTGAAACTTGTCACTAAGCGATACAGTCATTAAGCAAGTCACACTTGATTTTATTATCTTTTTGCTGCTGTCATTATCCGAATCATTCAACTGTTAAGCAGATCCGACTTCCCCTGTTGATTTTGCTTGTTTCAAATCAGCTGGGAAGATGACAAGGCAGTTACATGATCCCAGGGTGTGTTGCAACAATCACAAGTTGCCAAGAACCGAAGTTGTGATTACATGACTGCAGGCATACTGGCAGCAGCAATTATCAGATCAAGGACTGCCATAAGTCACTTTTTTCAACACCATTGTAACTTCAAGTGGTCACTAAATGAATGGGCGTAAGTCAAGTACTACCTGTAAAAAAATTTAGGTTCTGGATTGTAGTTCTCATTTAAAACTCTCTCTTCTCTCCATCACCAGCAGATATATAACACCACCTCCTAGTGGGAGCTGAAATAGCTTTTGTTTAAGGAGTTTGAATGCAGAAAGGTAGAATTTGCTTTTTTCTCCCCTCCTCCTTTGTACTAGAGATTTATATATGCAAGAAAGCTGCTAATGGAGAAAGAAGGCCTCTGACTTTATTCCTGTGTGCCCATTTACCTATAGAGGGCACTGTCATCCATCTTATGTCCACTGTGGCACTGTCATCCATCTTATGTCATCTGGAGTAGGATACATAGGCTGCTGCCTGGGTCATAAGTTTAACCTTAATGTCATGTGAAGATCTCAGGATGTGAATCCCTCCCACGATACTTCATACTTTGATACTTGGCCATCTCAGGTGTCATTTTCCCTATCATGCCATGCTCACATTTTGCCCGGAGTTCAGTGCAAGGAAGACAGTATCTCTCCCACCTCCCTTTGTTTGCCGTGCCATTTCTATGCGGGTGGGAGCCACCCTTCTTGGAGAGAAGCAAAATCCTTTGCAATCTGTAGTAAAGGTGTTGTTGCTTCTCAGGGCACAATGCCCCAAAGTTCCTTCCTCCATCCATGTGGGGCACTTAATGACTATGGGTAAGAAGCAGGTTTTTTTCACGTTATAAAGCTATTCATGTGGGGGGTGGGGTGGGGTGGGGGGGAGAAGCTGATTATTATTCCCACACCTCCTCTCAGTATTTCTTTGCCAATACATACCTCATGCAGTCCTATAAATGGTATCCCCACGACCTTTTTCACCATCACCCCAGCCGGTCTGTCTTTTCTTTCTGAAAGGGTTTTTTCTTTTTTTAAAATTTTGAATCCAGATTATCATAAAAGATTATGGGAAAATAGAAAGGAGTTTCCAGTAAGGAAGCAACTTTGTAACTTAACTTTATACTTAAACCCCAATATACTATGCATCGTGGTTTTCCCCTCGCAGTCCAGAGCAGGGAAAGAAACTGTGAGCAGGGAATTAGTGAATGTACATTTGGGAGATGGGGTTTTCTGAAGGGGGGGGTTTGGGTTGGTGGGGATAGAGTTCAGAGGGAAGGAAAAACCAGGTGGGTGAAGTATTCCCTCTGCCTCATCCCTTTTCCCTCCCTCTCCCTTATTGTCTTTTTCTGTTTCTGTTTCTGTTTTTCTTCCTTTCCTTTTCCTTTTTTTGCATCTGGGAAGCAGGAAGCTGCTGATGTAAAAAATACGACAATCACAATTTGTCTGTGACGTGCGATTTTGAAAAAAAAAAAATAACCCTGACAAGTCTGGGGCAGGGGAAAAAAATAACCCTTTTTGTGTTTTTGGTCAGGATTTTAAAGAAAGATATTTTTATGGTAATTGTTGCCGGTCTATTTTACTATATATTTATGTAATAAATATATGATTAAAAAACAAACAAACCTACCCTTAAACAAAGACAAAAAAAACTCAACAGCCCCAGCTGACTTTTGGTGTTTCATTTCTGGTAAATGGTAGCTGGCATAACATCCTTTCTTTTAACTGCCAAAACTGAGTACAAGGTTGGGCTGAAATCTGTTCCGCAATTGTTTTCTTCTACCATTTTACCCATCAAAGCCTGTCTTAATGGTAAAACTTCAGTTCCCCTATACACAGAAAGCTTACCAAGCATTCAGGCCATGGAAAAAGACGCTAATTTCCAGAAAACCTCATTTTATTTAAACTTAATCTGAGGATGGGTGATCATGCCTTTTTTCTTTCTGCTAGACAGGAGTATTTCAAAGACGGTGGCTTAGTTATTTCCCTTGCATTTCTATTGACAAGGGACATTATTTCAAAATAATTTTGCCCTATCACAAAGGGACTCATAGGTCTCCTACACCAGAAAGGAAAAGATGAACATTTTAAGGAATAAATAAGGCAGGTGAACCTAAATTCACCTAGTGGCTTTTACAGGACTTCAGAACACATCACCCACCCTCCCTAGAAAAAGCCAACAGGGCTCCAGTTACCTGTCTCTATCTAAGACTTGCTTTCCTTCTGGTAGCAGCCAAGGATCATGCCACACTTGATCCCGATCCCCACAGTAGTTTCAACTTAGGAGAGCAACAAGTGAACAAAAGGAGGAAGAACAACCACCCAGACAGTTTGCTTTCATTGTATTTTTCTCCTGAAGTTGGCACCACAGCCTGGAAGAGAAGGGTATTCTCTTCACACAGTTCCAATATACAAGGATATATTTACAAAGGCGGTTGTGCTGTTTGTATCTGAGCAGGCAGTAGGAGCAGCTGCTACACTCACATAAATAGATAGCCAGGTCCAGGCTCAAAATAGTCTGGTTAGTGCAATAAAGCAGGGAGAATTGGTCAGGAGCCTGGACTCGCAGTATTTCTGCCCGCACTCTATCTTCTACTGAGCTTCAATGCGGAAGGAAAGCAGCTTTTCGGAGTGCATGTTGAGGGTGCGCAGATCAGGCAGCTTCAAGAGCAATTTAGTAAAACGGGATGTCTCCTGGGGGTGATTCTTGAGGATGAGAGCTCGCAGTGCTCGGATCAGAGTTTCCTGCAGCTGTTCCACTGATGCTGGGTTCTCAATGCCTGAGCGATCTACATGGAGAGGAACGGACAGTAAGTACTGCAGAGGAAGGCTGCAAAAGAAGTACGTAAAACCAGAGTCCAGACTGCAGTATATCAGAAATGTCTAGCCTCCCTCCAGGTCACAGGAATGCCCAATTGTAAGAGAAAATCATGCCAGAGATGACCTGCAAATCACAATCCTTGAAATATAGTTGGCTATTATCTCTAAAGAACCATCGCCATGCATCTTCGCAACAAACAAAGGTTTTGCTAAAATGTAATGTTGGAGGGAGAGCTGCTGGTATTGAAGAAGAATATGGAGAATTTCAGTTACACCTACAAGGTTTCTAGTATTTGGAAGGTAGGGACTTAAAAAGATTTGTGTGAGGGAGCTGGGGGTTAGTTACATTGGGTAGCGAAGAATCACAAATCTGGAGGTATGGAAGCCATTGGCAAGGACAGCAAATGAATGAGAACAAGGTATGCTGGGATCAAACCAATCTAGGTCAACGGATACTTGCCTGCAGAGATAAGCACCACTGCTGTGAAGAGGCCCAGTTCTTCTTCAGATAGTTGCAAGGCACTAAGCTTCTCACTGAACTCAAACATGGATGTTAACAAGTCGTCCATGCCCATCCCCCACAATTCTTCAAGGTTGTACTTTGTGCGGCTCATGAATGTTACAGTCTGCTCCTTGACATTGAAAAGGGAGGCGAACCGAACCATCAGCACCTAGGGTTGGAGAGAAAAGATAAAAGAGCTTTCAGAATATAATATGCTCCCATAAACACTGGTCAAAAGCATTTTTTTAAAAAAAACACCAAGGTGACATAAGAAACATCTCCATACTTTGAGATTATAATTACAATTTAGGAAGGATTATAATTGCAATTTGTTCCGTCCATGAAGAATCAAATGAAGAATCTTACTGTATCAATCACTTGATGTCTTTCACTGCTATAAAAAGCCCATCAATATAACTACTTAAGAAGAAAAATGGAGGCTTACACACACTCACACACAGCTTCACAAAGGTCTTAATTGAATGCTGTGACCAAGTTTTCCATGAATAAAAGTTTTAGGATGTAACTCACCATTTTACAATACTCGAGTTTCCTGCCAAGAATCTTCCAAGATGCTTCCAAAGCCAATGGATTAAAGAATCTAATGCAAACTCTCTATCATAGCATAAGCTTGAGAAATATGATAATCTCATGGGCTAAAGCATGAAGTTACTTTTAGCTTTCTCCGCTATGAATATAAATATCCACATTCCCAGTAAAACATATCTGCCAAATTGGTACGAACTATGTTGACGGCTTAATTTTATTTTGAAGTCATAAAGGTTTGACTATAATGTCAATAAATAGGTAGTGACATTGGAAAACATTTACATAGTAATACCAGGATCAGTGGCATCCATAGGAACTCATTAAAAGGCAAAGGTGGTGTGCCACAAAAGCCACTCATTTGCAGTATAGATGAAATGAAGATACAAAAAGACAATTTCTGATACTGCTGAATTTGCACAAACAATCCCATAACCTGCAGTCATGTTGGTAAGGATTAGCCCTAACCCTTTTCTCCACTATTAATTTGCAAAAAGCATTCTAAGGATCAAATCACAAGGTGGTTGTTCTTCTTTCAAAGATCTCAAAAACGATTTGTCAGAATTTCAGCCCAAATTCTTTTCCTGGTTTTTCAAAGTACTTATTTTGCTCTTGGTGTGGCTAGATTACAGCCTCCCAGAAGCAGACTGTCCTGACAACAATCTTTAATTATTTCTAATTAATTTATATTTGAGAAAAATGCCAACATATAATGTCTTTCCAATGCTTTCTCAGTACTTTAAAAAAAAAGAGATGGAAATTTGCGATGGGATTTAAAAACAACCTTTGCTCTGCACTGTTTACAAATGCGCAGTAGGTTTTTGGGAAAAAGTATTTCCCGGTACAGATTATTAATAGCTTGTGACTAAGGAGGATCTAAGTGTAGGTGGAAATTTTCCTACCTCAAATGTGCCAGCTTTGAGTAGTGAGACTTGGTCGTGTTGTGACAGCTCCTGAAATCCCGGAATGTGTTTAGCAAATTCCACAACTTCTCGTACAGCTGACACAAAGCTCAGTGAGAAATCCTCCCAAATCTCCTGAAATGTGCGGCCACTATAACCATGAGGATGACAATTCACTGGGCAGGCCTGTTGGGAGGGGAAATAGTCATGTAAGGACAAACAAGGGTATGGATTTAAGTGGTTGGAAATAGGTAAGCCAGCAAAAAAGAAAGCTTCTAAGCACCATTTTTGGCTGTTTGCATACATTTTTTCCATTCTAAGAAAAAAAACTTTTCCTTTCTTACCTGCTAATTGTTATGTACATTCTTAAATAAAATCTTAGCAAATTTTAATTTCCTTGTTGTTGTTGCTTTTTTAAAAAAACATGAAAGCTCGTGCAACCGCAGTGAAATACTGAGGATTTTCAGTACATTCCATGCCTATACTTGAACAAGCACGATCCATCTCCTGCCAATATTTTTGGGAGACACCTCCTAAATCAGGGCAATCTGATTGCACACCCAAGGTTTTTACTGGGGCAAATTCTCTGACCTCTCATTCAAACAGAGGTCAAAAGGCTCTGAAAAATTACTGAACGCTACTGCAAATGGTGGGTATTATTTTTCATTCTCAAAAACATTCCAGTTATTGTTTGGTAAATGGTCCACAATCATTTATGAAATAAAAAGAAAATCTGCAGAACAGATTTTTCTTGAAACTGAAAGCTTCAAGAACAGAAGAGAAAACAAATACTCTTCCTTAGGTAAATAAGCAACTTCTCTTAAGGTACCAGAACAACTAATCCAGTTTTAATAAATAAGTATCCAGAACATAAAGCAGTGGAGACAAAAATACACCCAAATCACATGGTGAATAATTAACCAAATAGCTAAGATAAACATAACTATCTTGATTTGAATTTCATTCCCATCCCAGGGAAGTTCTTGATTTTCAGGCCACATTAAACCCAACCACCAGTAGCAGCAGCAGGAAAACAATTTAGCAACCATTGAATTTGAAAGGCAAACGAGAACTTCCATGGCAAAGTAACACTTACCAAGAATCTGGTTTCGCCTTGCCTAAGGGAGAGGTCTGCTTCCCCAGAGGGACAAAACCTATGTCCATGGATATTCTGGTGACAAGCAGGACTAGAGGCAGGGCCAGCGTTCCAATTGTCGTTTTGAAGATGCAGCCCATTGGTGCAGTAGCCATTACTCGACCAGTTGTTGTCCCAACTAGGAGAACTGTTACTCCCTGTGGGTGGTTGGGGCCCTGTAGCCAGTTTGTCATGGGCATAAACAAAAATTTCTTTGTGGGCTTTAGCCACTTGTGCGATTACATCCTCCATGACATCTCCAGGGCTTGGGGATCGTGGAGGTGTCAGCTGCTGAGAAAACTGGGAGAAGCAAGGAGAAATCTGGGGTGGGGAAGCTGCACAGGATGGTGGGGAAGAAGGTGCCAGTTGAGACTGGTGGCCCAGCAAGAGGGTACTGGACTGCGAGTGTCCTGTGGGCAGATTCTCAGGGAGGCACTGTGCACTCAGTTGGTTATTAGCCATGTTGTTCATTGCACTCTGCATCTCAGCCAACATCCTTTGCTTCTCACGCTTGGGGATGCGCCCAAATCGTACAGCTGCACAGGATGCAGAAAAATAGATGACAATACATGAAATGTTCCTGTGGAATCCAAGGGTCAACACAGATATTTTTAAAACTGCAATCTAATCCTTGGCTTTTCTTAAAAGCACAAACTCTTACAAAAAGCCCAGAAAGTGAAGCAGGGATAAGGTAAACTTCATCTTCAAAGACTTTCCATTGATGGAGCCCAGGAAAAAGCCTATGTGCCTTATGCCCACACATCATGCTTTTCCTTTTGCTGACAAATGACACAATAGCAGGATAAACTATTCAGTTTATCTATTTATCTATTCAGTTATCCTCATCTGGAGATTTCACGCATATTGAATTGCTTATGGTTAAGTGGCATATATCATTGTCATCATTGCAATTATACAAAGTAGCTTGCCATTGCTTCCGTTTTACTTTTTTCAACATAAATTTCTGGGATTTCCTAGCCATTCTCCATCCAAGTACCAACCAGGTCCAAATGTGCTTAGTCCTCCTTTTAGAGAACAATCTATGCTAGCAAGCAAATAAATTCTACAAGACTGAAACATTTGCTCTGTCCAAAAAAACAACCACCCCCGACATAACTTTCCCCAAACCCTTCAGCAATGCTGTCCAAGTGCACCATGCAAGAGCTCTCCCTCGGACCTTTTAGGGGCCCTCAAAAGTCAAGAGCCAAAGAGTAGATCAGAAGAATTACAGATGGAAGACAACCCAAAACCTCTGTATTGTAGTGCATATGATTTACCCTTTGGTCTCAGATCTTCTGAGGTCACCCTGAGATCCCACCAAAAGGTTTACAGAAAACTAGACTGTTGCTTTTCCCGAGGTCTCTTAATTTCCTGCTGCAGGAACTCACCATCACGAGACATGCCAACCCTCAGACACTTCTTAAAGCGACACTGCTGGCAACGATTCCGGTTGATGCGGACGATGCTGCAAGTTTCATTTTTCAGGCACTTTTTGTATTGGATGTTCTGCTGAATGCTGCGCCGAAAGAAACCCTGCAGTTGTGAGGGACAGGTATTTTATTTAACCTGGACAGTGAGCAGCTAAGTCTGATTGTTAATTCTTAGGGTGTGTGTTTCAATACACCCCTCTTGAAATTGTGAAGCAGAGTGTAACTGCAAGTGCTTTGGGTGTAAAAATTCTCAAGTGTATTCTTTTTCACCCAACAATTCTGCTATGTGCATGGCTCTAAGAAAAAAAGGGTAGGAACCTCAATAGCTTATAAAAGCCTAGAGCAATCTCAACCATGGCAACTTTAAGACTGCTGAATTTTAACTCCCCAAATTCTCCATATTAATTGAAAGTTGAAAATTGAAAGTTGCTTTCAAGTCTTAAAGTTGCTAAGGTTCAGAAACCTTAGTCTATAGTGTAAATCTGAGAGGAGAAAAGAACTACATTTGCTATTTACCTCCATAAAGTCTGACACAAAGGTCTTTTCTCCATAGTAATTGCAAGTAACAGTCTCTAAAAATAGTGCACTGCATTGCCTTTTTATTAAAATATTTTTATAGTGGAAGCAGAATTGACTGCAGAAGAATCTTATGCTCTGCTTAACTGCATGTCACTATCTAAGGTATTCTCGCAGCTATGGCATCTAGAAATGCTGACAAGTTTCATTATCCTCAAATAATATAGCTTGGAATGCCACTATTAAGTAACAGTGCACCTGGATGGAGAGCCTCAAGCAGTCAACTCTGAGGCAGTTCTAATAGAAGAGCAGGTAAGTAATCAAATCACACTATAAATCTTTGATGTCACTAATACCAATCAATAGACAGACCGGATCTCTAGAGCATAACATGCTCAAAAGTGCTACTATGCTCACAAGCAGCTCTCGATCTCATCAAAGACTTAAAAATGATATTTTCTCATAGATTCATTTATGTGAAAAAGACATATTTTCTCCTTGTTCAAAAGTATTGGAATGTCTAAGTATGTGGAGGTAAAAACTTTACCTTGCAGCCTTCACAGGCATGGACACCATAATGGAAGCCGGAAGCAACATCACCACAAACTTTACATAGAAGGACCATCCCATTGAGTTCTGAAGAAGAAAGAAAGACAAAGGCTATGAGATTCTTTGTTTGAAGACTGGATTCACAATTCTACAACTTCAGTCTCTCCAACACTGGTGAGCTTTCACACATTGGATGCACATAGTTGTTTTTGAGGAACACAGCTGGAATCAATGTTGTCAGAAAGGCAACACTGATAGATTGAAGTACCTGAATCCCAGAGTCTGCCAAAACAGTCGGTGGTAGTTGGTGGAACTGTGAGCCCACAACTATCCTGTGAGGTGTGGTCATCTCAACACTCACTCTCAAATCCATGCTCACCTCAGCATCCTCAATCTGATCCCATCCCCCAAAGCGCAGCTTTCCAGTTCATCACTCACTCGTGATGCTGCTGCTGGTGCTTTTGATAGGGGAGACACGCCTCCCATCATCCAAGGTCACTTGGAGTCCCACTGGAGAACCTCCAGAGCTGGAGGAAGAGGAGGAAGACGACAACGACGGGGAGGCATCATCGCCAAGTCCAGCCGAACTACCCCCGTAGAAGCGCTCCAGAATCCTGCACCAGAGATCCAGTGGGCGAAGGTGGGAAGTAGTTGGGAAAAGTTGGATGGGAAAACAGTTGGCAGCTGCCATTCAAACTGTCACTGCCACATAAAGAGATGGGACTGGTGCGGCTTGGGGAAGATCCATTTGAACCAATGTAACTGATCACACCACCTGCATAAAGAGGAAAAAAGAAATTTATGTTAGTCTCTCTTACCTTAGAGCACTTGAATAGTCTCTCAACTGATTGTTTCTGTCAGTTAACTGTATGTCTCTAACATGCTATCTAGGTGAAGACTAATCTCGGTCCTCAATATTAAAAAAAAATTTGGAGCTAAACCTGAGGTTCTGGCCTGACCCCAAAATACCTCTAGTCATTTAGGCTGGGAATTCTGGGAAGGGGCATTCTTGCACATTAGGAGAGTTCAGGTTAGGGAAGAATGACCAAAGAGACAGGTTTTAAAAATGCAGAAGAGAAAGGAAAGGAGAAAGAAGAGAGATGGAAATACCTTGACAAATGCTGATTTTTATCTTGGGAAAACACTATTAAAATAGGACATAGGAGAGATTTATACATTTCTGAATGTAGTAAAGAAAATGTTTCATTTATTATACTAGCAGAGGCAATGTGGTTCAAGAAATGCTTAGTGAGCAAATAGCTGAAGACTTAGCAAGCTGCTAAGGGTAATAAGACTAAGCTTCTCACATATATCAGAGGATTGATTTGGGATTAAATTGTTTCCCTATTTCATATACAGCTAGTAATCTAGATCTACTGAGTCATGTATGTCAGGCAAGAATTCCACAAGAATACTTTACATTCTATCTCAGCCAGATAAACAAATGTCTAGAGGACCAACATGCCCACCATTCAAGGATGTGTTAGTAAGATTCTTGCAGTAGACATTTAGATTAGATGGCCCCCAGATACCTTCCAAACTTTAAATTTCTATGGTGATTTTACCTTGTTTCTTTTCTACTGAATCAACTGAGTTTCAAGGGTTTTATCTGGGAATGCAGAAGCATTTTTGATTATCAAGAGTAATCTCCAATTAACATGATACTTTAAGAAAGGTATGTCAACTCTCATCACCTGCAACTACGATATTTATTTCCTATATGCCTCTCATACCATACTATTTGGGTGAATCATCATATACAAAAAAAAAGTGGCAATTAGTGATCAGTTTACATTATGGACAAGCAACTTGCGTAAGATGCGGCAGAACAGTGAATGGGAACATAGTGTCCGTATTCTAGAAAGCATTTGCAAAAACTGGACCGGAATGGGAGTACAACACTACTGTAAATAAACTAGGAGTAAGAAAACAAAGCAGCGCAGTCTATGAGAAGTATGGCAGACTTTTCTTCCCAAACACGTCTGGATAAAACAAGTTTATTTCCTAGCTGCAAGCTCTGAACTCATCTCACCAAAATTACCATATTTATTTTCCAACCCAATTCTTTCTGCTTTCAGATGTTGACCTATATCTTAAGCTGCAAATGGGGTGGAATAAGGAAAAGCAAACAACTTGTAGCAATGAAACAGGCAGCCAAAACTTCACTGAAAAACAGGTGGAAGCCAAAATAATTATTTCTTTTAAAAAAAATCCAAAAGATCAATTAAAATGGGAAGGTGGTGATTAAAAAAAGACTCAAGGGCCACTTGCCAGGAGGCAAATATTCCTGCCAAGGAATCTTGGAGCAACAAAAACAAAATCATACATGCCAGAAGGCTTATAAACAAGATCACGTGGGCGAAGCACATTCAGTACCCAGGTAAGGCCTTTGGCAACAAGCCAGTCTTGACTGGGACTGCCAAGCTTTAGCCCCGCCAGCTCAGTTATTCGGTGGAACCCAAGAGTTGGGACAACTTGCTTAGGTGAAGCTGAAACAATACCAGTTAGGGCTGGCAATCCAAAAGCAATCTTCTTTGCCAACAGGGAAGACGGTGGCATGAATTAATCTAGCCTTTCCCAAACTGAGGTCTTGGCAGGGATTTCTGGGTCTGCAGTCCCAAAATATCTGAACTGCTAGAACTTGCCAATCATGCTTGGCTGCTCCATATGGCCATCACATCCTATCAAAAAGGTTAAGATGTCACCAGCCTTAAAGCAAGACAAGATCTCCCAGCTAAGGTCTTCTAACCTTATGCGACTCTTTTATTATCATAGATATTTATCACCCCAACTGCCCCTACAAAATATTTTCCACCCCAAAAAGGTACTAGAGTGAAGAATCCTTCTCCAGAAGGAAAAAAAAAAAAAACCTCTGTAATACTTTCCTACAAAAATAAAAATAAAAAAATGCCCAGGCATCTTTTAGAAATTGCATTCTTTTTATTTGGTATGCTTCCTGCATTACTAAATTTCCTGAACCTGAAACAACACCAACCTTCCAGTTCTAGTGTTATGGATAATATCAACCCATTCCAGACATTCTCCCCCCCCCCCCACCAAAAAAAAAAGAAACATTCCTTTATGCTCTGAGATACCTGTTGGGTTAAAAAAGGATCTCTAGTAACTATCCTCTAATCTTCTGTACATTTGGAAGATGGCTTCTGATCCTGTTGAGATTGCAGCTTCTAACCTAGAACTTAATCTTCTTAGACAACAGGGAAGATCAGGATGAGGGTTAAAGAAATGGGATAATGTCCCCAAATCCTTTCATTCATTTCTACCTCTTACATTACAGTATAAGGGGTTTTTTTTCTCCCTATTAAATGAGCCAGAGGTAACCTGTTCTATAGAAATTAGGTTTCAATGAGAGTAAGTGAGGAAATGATGTCTCTTTTTCCTTCTGCAGCTTCAGAAAATAAAAATGGCAATCTAGGTGTCAACTGGAATCTGAAGATTTCCCCCCCCCCCCAAAAAAAAAGTGGGGGGAGAGTAGCTTATGAATGAGATTCCTTACCAGAAAAAAAGCACTAATTACAGTACTGCAGCCAAAGGAAATTCTCAGTAACTTAAAAGACAACAAACATTCAAGAAGCAATTTCACCATTCCCAGCTTAGACTGCTCCAAATGTCATGCAGCCCAGTATTAATCTGGAACTTTTGTCAATCTCTGAATTTAAACATAATGACCAGGAAAGTACCAAGGACAAACAAGGATGAAGATAGTTTAAATTACAGCATCTAGTTCAATTAAGAACTACTGGGCTGCAGGGACGTGGAAAGCAGCCAACTCTTTGGGCCGGTTAAGGCAAATATCTTCATCATCTTGTCTCTGATTTGGATCTAAGGGAGCTACTGCCAAATTGTAGGCTCAGGCCCTTTTTCTCCTCTGCTTCTGCCCTCTCTTTTACAACAATCTTACTTCCCTATTTTTTAACAGGTAAGCAGCAGGGTTTGAAAACCTGCCAGTTCACACCATGAAGGGTGGAGTGGGGAATCCCAGTGGAGGAAACTATGCACATGTGCGGCTGTCCCTCCCAGGAATATTAAAACAGACCATCCCAGGTGAGTCATGGAAAATAAATAATGCTTGAAGGCACAAGACAGCACTGAAAGTTACGAGCACATCAAGCTGGAAAACTTCCAAATGGGTCTGAAGAAGGGAAAGGTGTGTCATGTCTGTTTGCAATATATGTCACTAGTTTACCCAAGTGGAGGCTCGGGAGTGGCTATGGATAATATTGGAGCATTGCCAACATGTTAGTCTTAGATACAAAGCTAGAGTTTGTCAATTTGTTCGCTTCATGAGGACACCACTCAATGGACAGCTTGTAATAAAATTGCATAAGAGCTCTTTGGATATATAAAGACGTCAACAGTGCAGGAAGAGGAGAATTTGATCACTTATTGAAACAGATTAATATGTATATTAATGTTATATGAAAGATCCCTGTGGTGTGATGGAATAAACACTAAACCAGTGCTTTAACCATTTTTGTGGCTAAGAACAGGCTCAAACTTACAGTTGCAAAAAACAGGCTGAGTAAAGTTTGTAGAAAAAATATTTGCTGTTATACTGATGTTTATTAACCCCAAACTAAAGCATCCATTTACAAACCACTTTCACGAAGAAATCCAAGCCCCAACACATACCACTGCAAGTATATGAGGTGTGGATAATCCCAATCCCAGTGGGTTTATTTCTAAAGAAATGTACAATCTAGCAATATGGATAACTGAGGAAGCCCGCTCAATTTCTCTTGTACTGTGATGACACCATTACCTTAAAACGAATGCAACATCAGATGTTGCATCAAGTTCAGCTACTTGCAGTTATGTTCATAAACTTTCCTTGGCAGCTTCACAGCAGCTAATCAGTGTCTTCTTCAAAAATACATAAGAGAGTGTGTGTTTGTATGTTTTAAACTTCCCTATCCAGACTACAATCCAGGTAATTCCTGTCAGCCTCTTATATACTATTTATCAAGGTTAGCTAGGAGCTGCCATCAAGTGTGGTTAGTGGTGGTGGTGGGGACGGGATTAGCCTCAGAATAAAATGAAGATAAACCACCAGAATGGAAGAGGTTCAAGGGTTGGGATGCTAGCATTACTTAAATGTTTAGTTTATCTTGGGCACATCCCAAGATGCAGGTTTCACTCACGCAGTTGGCATTCGGACAGGCCTCATGACTTAACCAAAGTTTTCATATGTCCCAAAGATCTTAACAGCCGTTCCTCGCTCAGTTTAATGAATAGGGGACACGACAATAAGCTTGGCAGGTCGGACGAGTCTCCCCAACGTGTCCCGTCCGCACATGGTTCCCCTGCCCTCCTCCCTTGTCCCAGCTCTGCCCCTCACGCTTTGCCCTTCCCCTTGCTCTCCATTGGTTCCCATTCCTCCTCCACCCACCAGCAAAGGCCACCCAAACGCCCGCCCAGGAGGGAGGAGAAAGGGCACTGTTTCTTCCTGAATGTTGACGTTCAAAAATAGGCGTGGCTTAAAGATGTAATTGAGGCGGGATAGGCCAATGGATGGTAGAGGCGTGGCTGGTGAAGAAAACAAACTTTGCACGTGGCCGAGTCTGAACACAGGACACGTGAGACTCTCGATAGGGGAATCCCAAAAAAAGGGTGGGATGCCATAGGGGGCAACGCGATTTCAAACGTCGAGGAGGGGAAGATCCCTGAGAGTGATATCTCATGGCGATAAGCACAACGGCGAGATGGGAATATCGAGAGAAATTACGAATTTCCTGACTCTCCCAGAGGAAAGTTCACTGAAAAATAATTGCGAGGCGCAACAGGAAAACAAAAAGGCTCCCTTCTCTTCCGGATTGCCCCCATTCGCCATCTGCCCCTCAATTCAAAGGACAAGAAAGGGCGTCGCCCTGCGACGATTAGTGACCTAAGTCCCGGGCTCTGCCCTTTCCTCTCATTAGGAGGAGGTTGATCTCCTCCCTTAAAACTGGTATCTAAACTTTACTTCCTTTTTTACCGATCCCCAAGAGGGAGCCACAGTGCACGTGTGGCAAATTAAACGATCTTTGACCTGGAGACGAGAACAGGGTAGCAGAAAGGATCTGAGCGATTTTTCTCCGGACTTTCCTCCCACTTCCTAAAATATATTCTGTGGTATGGCTGTTTGGAAAGGCTCCTTTATCCTATGTACAGTTAGTGCAGTTCATAATAACTTCGTACAAAATCGCCCTATTTGTGTGTGGGGGTGACCCCTGCCTACCCTTCCAACTTACACTGATTAAACATAGACTTCGTTTAGCTGGGGTGCTGGTGCACAAACCAAAACATATCGGAGGAAGCTGAGCACCGAGAGTGGACTTTGTCCTACACAAAAGGGTATCAGAGGTAAGTGTGCGAATGAGGAGGGTTAAAATCACCGGTATTTTAAGGACAGGGAAATAAAATCGACATGGGAATCCGACAGATGAAAAGCAGGGGCTTACCTGGGGCATTGTTGTTGTCATCCAAAGTTGCCATCCTGTTCAGCTGATAGTTGTCATTCATATCAAGCAGCGATGCAAGTTGAGATTCGATTGGTGAGGAGGGAGGAAAGCAAAGGGATCTCTTTCCCCTCCTCTTCCTTCTTTTCCCCCTGCCCAAAGTTATGTTGCAATGCCAAAGAACCTCAGCTTGCACGGGATGATGGAGACTTGCTTCTTTAAACTTCGTAATTTGCACCGGCACTCGGATTGGAAAGAATTGGAGCTTGGCTGCGCGTGCAAAAGATTCTCTCACGCCAGCCAGGAGCTCGATTATGCCGCTGCCTCTCCCTCCGCCTGCAAAATGTTAATCTACCAAAGCTCACTCTCTCCTTGCAGCTGCGCAGACACCAGCACGCGGCTCAGGAACATCCACCATGTGACTCCTAGGGAGAGCCTCGTGTCCCAGTGACACACTTTCTACTAATGCTGCCGCAAGAGCGGGCACATTGCATTGGGCTTCTTCACAGGACTTGAACGCAAGGGTGGCAGGGAATTGTAGTTTCCCCTGTACAGGGGTTTTGGGTTGTTGTTTTTTTGCGCTTGCGCAGTTTTTGGTCACGCTACACCTCTAAGCAGTGACTTTGCTTAATATTTTTCTCGCGCCTGCTTGGCCGGAGAGATTAAAGTTGTTGAAGTTTAAGCATACACATAGGGAAAAGGGGAAGTATCCATGAAAAACGTGATGCTTTAACGTGATAAGAAGCTCTGCTCGCTCGCCCTTACCACAATTGACTGCCAAAGTTAAGGTTGGCAAAAGATACTGAAATGAAAAAGAATTTTTGTTCGGGGATTTTTTTTTCAGAATAAGAATGGACCTTCTTCAATGCGGCCGTTTTCTCCCGAGTTTTTCCTCTTTCGAGTAGCAAACATCATCCCGTTTTGAAAAATCACTGGTGCTTTTTGATAATGTTTTTGATCATTATTCACACACATACCCAAGTTTTGTGCTGTCAGTCATGCTGTCGAAACAGTGCTCAAATGGAAATGGGGGTGTTGCATCTCTATTAAACGAGATTGAGCATCATACGTTCCTCCGGAATTTGTTGAATTCCAAATCCCCTCAGTTTGGCTGGTGATGAAAGTAGCAGTCTAACTAGAGATCACCATATCCACAGCTCTTTTGGGTAACAGTATTGTAGCATCCATGAGCTTTATACTTCAAGTCTATAATCCTGACCAATATCACAGTGATTGTGGAATGGTGAAGCATCTGGAGGAAATGAATGAATTTCTAGCTTATGGACATCAAATGCTTTGTTATGCTAATTTGGCTTCTCTGAAAGTGGCGTTTAAAATGATGTTTACAGGGATTTATTCTTAATCTAAAGCATCTTTCATCATCACCCATAATCTTAAAGTAGGCTGGCTGGAAAGTTCTGGGAGCTGAAATTCAACCATCTTAGAGATGCTGAGGTTGAGAAACCCTGATGAAAAGACAAACCAGGATCAAGATGTGCCTTTATTCTAAGAGTAAGGTATGATATATGGAATTTTCAAACTGTACCTCATCAAAAGCTGAGCAGCTATTTCCTGGTTTGCAGGCAAAAGATGCTTCCCCCTCTTCCTAGGCAACATTACTGTCTTAAAAGCAACTCCTCTGCCTTTTGTCTTCCTGATGTGCTAGTGAAATAATAGTTGGAGTTGAACTCAGCATATCTGGAGAATACTAACTTCCCTTTTTAAAAAATAAATGAAAATGAAGGAGCTATTTTATTCTCTCTGCAGTGGTGTGATATAGTCGTAGCCAACCTAATAACACTCAGATTTTTTTGATCTAAACTGCCATCAACCCCAGTATCCTGGCTAATGACAAGGGGATGTAAGAATTGTAGTCCAAAAACATCATAGGTTGCCTACCCCCACTTTAATATGTTCCATGCTGTCTGCTCAAGAGTTTCATTGAATGCCATGTGCCTTTTGAAGCAACACACCTTTGGCTGCATTCCTGCACTTGGATTTAGGTCCCATGTTGTAATCAGGTCTTCCTTAAGGGATATTATTCACTTCACTGAGACCTGGGAGAGTCTAGAGCAATTGCTGAGTAAGAGAAGGCAGGCACTGTGAAACAATGTGTATTGTGTTATGGTTCAGAGGAATGCATGCCACTGAAGACAAGGGAAACCAGTGGTTTATTGTTATCTGCCCACTCTGGTTCTCTTTTAGTACAAACCAGTTCAACTAGAGTAAACACATTTTCCAAAAGCATGCTTTAGACAGCACCTACTATGAAAGTGTGACTTGTGGAAAGTAGCACAATTCCCAGCTGTTTCCTAAAGACATATGCCGCACCATGATACCTACTATTTATATAGCTCATCTTAAATATTAATAGCATCTCCCTTATAATAGTTAAGTGGCCTCATTGCAAGACAGGATAGTATCGTGGCAGTAAGGAATCTGAACATTAAAGACCTGTCTAAAGATATTAAGACAAGCTATATGTTGGCTGAAATTTAAAGGAGAGGATTTCTCATAAGAGACAATAGTCTGAGCCACAATGGTAAGATATTAGATACAAGCTCCATGTTGATGCCCTCTAGTTTTGAGACTGCGACTTCCATAATTTCCTTAATTTTGGGTGCAGTCATATTCTAAAAGACATCAGATTGGAAAAGAATGATCTCATAGGGGAAAATTTGCTAAATGAACTCAGCAAACATACACCTGATTGGGAAAGAGCTGCATGTATAGATATGTCTATGGCAAGACATAGGTGGAGCACCATTGGCACTAATCGTAGTGTCGTAGCATAACACAGCATTCTTCCAATATGATAGGGCAATATTGACCAAGTGTCTGGTAATTAAACTATACATAAATTTTGGGAACTCCCTTTCCACAGAGAGTTCAACAAGGATTTAATCACGTATACTTTATAAAACATTAATTAAAATGTTCCCGTTCCTTCCTATTTCAATTTTCTCATTTATTTTATTTCACTTATTTTATTCACAGACATTTCACTAAATTACACTATTTTATTCCTCATTTTAATAATACGTTGTTTCCAATTTTCTAAAGTTATTTCTATTACTAATATAACAATACAATCTTATGTACCTTTACAGAATGCCTTTTTCAGTTAGATTTTCACCCATTCTCTCTAAATAGGTCCTGTTTCTCTGTATCTTGCTCCGGACCTTTGTAACTTCTTTTCCTTTCCTTCTTCCCTCTCTTCTTCTCTCTCCCCTTTTTACCCCCTTGTCTCTCTACCTCTATTTATCTCTTCTGTATTCCCCTCTCCTGTTGCTTTCCAGTATTATACTTATTTTTTGAATTATTTTTCTTCTCTTTGGTTGTTTTTTTAAGTCTTAAATTCTCCATACTCTTTCCCCCTTTCCTTTTTCTTCCCCACATAAAATTGCTTGTTCATTAAAGATGGCTTCTTCTTTGTCCCAGTCTTCTTGTTTTGCAGTCTTGTTATTTCTCATAGTTCCAAATCTCCATTTCTAAGAATTGAAAAACGAAGCCAAAAGAGCCCTTCCCTTCTTCTGCATCTTCTTTGTACTTTTTAAGTTCCATTTTCAATTCATCCAGAAGTAGTGCCATTGTATAAATTTTTAAACAACCACCCAATTGATTTTAGTCATTCAAATATAATAACCAAGAATCCAAAGATCACCAAATAATCCAAATACACGCAAGCTGTTCCTTTTTTGCTCTTTTTTTTCACTTTCTCTTCCTGGGGTTACTTTTTAGTTGCAAAGTTTCAGTTAAAATGTATCTTTTAGAAGTCTTGTTGAAGTTTTACTGTAGATTCTTTTTAATTCCAGGCAGTCTCCTCCCTCTTCCAGATTCTGCCCTTATTCTTTTTCTCTCCCTTCCTGCTTATGAAAAATTTTTAATGTCCAGAAATCTTTATTATCCCTTTGGCATTTTGTTTTATTTTCAGTTTAATTGCCTATTGATGTCAAAGCAGATTTTTCCGATTTCTTATTTAAGTCTCTTAGTTGTCAGTATAGGGAAGGAGAGAGAAGGAAAAAAAAAAAGCCAAATCTTTCCCTTTTCACTTTCCTTCGCTGCTTCCGAATCTTCTTTGGGAGCGATGTTATTTTTTGTAAGTTTAAATTCCAGGATACCTTAGTTGTTGCTTTTACAATTTAATCCAGTCAGCCAAAACTTTCACTTCTTATCTTCCTCCTGCACATTCTTTTCCAGTCAAGTTCTTCTTTGAGGTGGCCATTTCTGGCCACTGCTGCAACCGCCTTCGGGAAAGGGAGTAATGGCCAGCTGAGGGCCATTATGGATGGGGAGCCTCTATGGGTGGCTTAGCCCCGAAACCAGCTGGCTTGGGGTGCTCCAGTGGCGAGCCCAGACAGAAACCTCGCACAATCGCGGATTTCTGTCTGTCGGCGAAGGAACTCAAACCGGAATTTTATAAAATATAAGTGAAGGGGGGGGGGGAATTAACTATGGAAAGCTTATGATTGTTCCCATAGAAGTATGATATTTAATTGAAAAGTAATGTTAAAGATGTTAAGGCTTTAATGAATATTAATATTAATGATAGAATTGAATTGGAATGGAATGTTGTTTTAAATATATATATATGTGTATGTGTGTGTGTGTGTGTTTATATATATTATAATATATTTATATATATTATATATATATATATATATATATGTATGTATGTATATGTACGTGTGTGTGTGTGTGTGTGTGTGTGTGTGTGTGTGTGTGTATGAATACAGTGTGTATTTTAAGAATGTACCAAGCAGAATCCAAATGGAAGTTATGTATTAAATTGAATGTTACCACTTTAGGGAAAAGATATAAAGGCGTCATACTCCAATCAGTAACTACAGGAGAAATTTTGTTTAATGAGAAAAGATAATAGATAATTGAAACAGGACAGACAAAAAATATAAATACAATGATTTGAATTGAGATGAGATAATTAAAATAAAATTGAGAAAATTAAAAGAGGGGAGAAGCTTTGCAGAAAATGTAAAATAGTAATAAAATATGGAATAGAATATAAAAATGAGCATGAACCTGAATTTGTGTCTGTACAAAGAAATGTAACCTGGGATTACGCTACTTTCAAAAAAGATGTTTTATTTGTATTTTTTTTCTCTTTTTGAAAACTCAAATAAAATTTACAAAAAAACCCAACCACATGGATTTAATCAGAATACTTTAGCCACTGCATTTTCCAAAAGGTACACGATGGATACCTCAATGACCATTTTAGTTTCCTATGTCGTCTTAACTTGAAGAGCCCACCAAATTTGAGCAACAAAAATCTGGATGACCATTAGATGGCAGTAGAGTTAGAGTGTTCTGTATTTCTTTGTGCCTTCTAGTGGTCATTTGGATTTGTGAACTCCAGATCTGGTAGTCTAACATGTGGAGATTTTGCAAACCAGAATTTTAACCAACACGTAACCTACAACACAAATTGTCATCTCTCTGAACCTAAAATAATTATCAACCCAAGTTTGGAGAACAAGTTAGGACTAAAACTAATTTAAGAGTTATGACCACTTTAGTATCACATATTAACCTTTAAAATATTATACAGTTTGCAATTAGGTTGCTTTTAATTTCTTTCCATGCAGTTATTTGTGTAGTACATTATCATTTATTATTCAAAATAATATGTGAATCCAAACTATTTTCATCAGGATATTAAATCTTATTTTAATAATAGTTTATTAAAAATTAGAGATATCTAGGTTTACGCAACTTCCCTAACCATGAAGTAAAAAAATATTTTGAGCAGTTCCATTGTATAAACCAAGCCATATATTCTAATTTCACTATAAACCCAAATTAGAACATCTGTTAATGATCTATTCTAAGAATTAAGAAACCAAGTGAAATACATGACTATGAAATACAAAAAAAAAATATGACCTGGGGTAAGCACTATATTAAATCATGGTTTGTTAATGGTTTATTGGTGGGTTCACTTGACACATTAAACTATCAATCACAATTTAAACTACAGTAACTGAGTTCCCACAATTTACTGTGTATGTAATCTAGCCTACTATGTATCGTCAGTTCCAAAAGCAAAGGCAAAGGCAGTGAAGTGTAACTGATTCTTTATTTGTGTACAACTAACAGACAGAATCTTGCCAGAATACAGCTATAACCTTCTATTAGGTACATGCTGAGTAATTCTATGGTATGGCTACCATTCAGGACTGTGCATTATTTTGGACTTCTTTGCAATGTATGCTACCTCACTGTAATGGAACCTGCACCTGGAAAATGAGAAAGTGGGGGAGGGAGTCTCATCAAGGTTCCATTACAGTATTACAATTTATTATGGATTAGTGTGAAGTATGAATCCAAACAAATAATGTGTTTTACGTGAAACATATTTGCTTCAAAGCATTATTCTAAGGTGGCTATTTAATCTAGCACAAGGTTAATCTACAATTAGAATCTGAATCTCTGAAAATCATGATAAATCTAATCTACATCTTAAAATATGTGAAAACCTCTTTTAAGGACCGTTTGGGTCAGGCATTGATTCTCAGATTTTATTGCACATTATCTGGCCTGATGATGTATAAACATGGAAGATGAAGTTGTCATACAAGCTGCTCCTTGGTTCACAAAACCATGGACTTTATTTATTATACATTTATGTCCTGTTTTTCCAGGTAGTAATCCTCCCAAATATCTTATATGTAATATAGGATATAATGATTATGATAATATCAGGTCTGACAAATATTCTTAATTTGCAAAAAAAAAAAAAAGTATCTGGTCTGGTGATTAATTTCCCCCATTGTAGCATAAGCATTATCTGGAGTCATAAGACAAAACTTACCTGTAATACAAACTCTGTCTCTTACAGACTTGCATACAATATCATGTTGAAAGGAGAGATGCTTATAACTCCCAGCTGGGGAGCTTTAGTCTTCATGTCCTGACTATGGAAGAGAAAATGGCCCAGGAGTTCATGGAATTGTCCCAAGTTGTACTGGCCCAATTGGTACCTGTTGCCTATATGCTTGATCTGATTTTTATTTTGGAGAAGATATTTCAGTCTGAAGGTAGAAGACATTTCTACTAGTATTTCTTCATGGTCAGATTACTTCTTGGTCATCCTGAGATTTAGTACCTCTGATCTCCATGTGGTGATAGAACCATTAAGATGTTCCGCCCCGGTGCCTTATGCTTGGCCAACCAATGATCTAATGACAATTTCACGGTGTCCATGATCAACTATTGGAATTCAGAGTTGGCTTGGATATTGGGTGTGATTGCTCCTAAAATGATTTATTCATGCCTGCTGATCAAGGAATGCTTCTTGAATTATGCAGGAGCTTTGGAATTATTCTTGGAAACTCCCATAATATACATTTGAGTTGGGAAATCAAATTGTGAAGCGAAAAGGGGCCAAGAAAGTCAATAGAGAATATCCTGTCCCAAAAATGGAGGACCTCCTCCATCTTAACTATCCTCTTTCAACTTAACTTTTGGGGTTGTGCTACTGAATATGTTGATAATAATGGGGTGGTTGTTATTATTTGATCTTAAATTTTATGGTTTTATGATGCAGTTTATCTGATCTGAAGGTTTAGCTGAGATCTGAACCCAATGTACAGGTAGTTATTAGCCAAAAGAGTTATCTTCTATTTTGTTGCATGCTGAACACAACATGGGTTGTATTCATATGACCTAATGTAGTCAACTGTTGGGCTAGGTAATATGTTTTGGAAAAGTGCCCTTCCCAGTCAAATGGTGTGAAAATTGTGACAATAATTTAAGCCTAAACCTAAACCAGTCAAAAGTGGGACACTTTTGTCCAGTTGCCCAGCCTACTCAGATTTCCAAGAAAAAGTACTCAACTATGGAGAGACAGGAAATGCCACATTTTCCACAACGGAACCTACTGCTGAATACGCCTCCAAAACCTTGTCTGCAGAGGTATCCAAACCACGAACACCCAATCGGGCTACTGTGCTCACACATCCTACAAGTCCTTGGAATCAAGAAGAACTCCAAAACAAAATGCAGGCGGAGCTTCTCACACCTATACTCTGACAATATTCAAATGCAGTATGACAAGTTGCCAAATGCAGGTAAGCCAGTCCAAACAACATGGCTCAGGTTCCCTGAAAAGATGATGCTTGTTGGGCTGCTTCCTGGGGCCTGTCAATCAGACATGCCCTGGATGCCAAGCACACACCTTGACATTTCTATACATTTCTCTCCTCTCCTTTTCTGGGTTGCCTTATGTTCCTGTGGATATTCAGAATATGGTTCAGGCCTTTCAGTGTTTTTCCTCACATTGAAGACTGTTTCCCTTACACTGAGTATGGAAATAGCTTTCTTCTCATGGGTCATTCTGGAGGGATTGCTTCACCTGGTTAAAATAATTCCTTTTCCATAGATCTATGCTAAAACCACATGCTCTTACTCAGGGATGGGATCTGACCAGTATAACTACCAGTTCTGTCGCTCTGCGAGTCGTGCAAGTGCAATTTACAACCTGCTGAGCTGCCCGGGACAACTGAGCAGCGCTGTGCAAGTGTGCAGCGGCTGGAAAAGCCCTTTCCTGCTTGTTCAACCACTGCTGTGTCGCGCAAAGCAGCTTCAGTTGAAAATGCAGGAAATAAAGGTCAGGTAACAGCCTGGGCGGGCGGGTGGGCCAAAATAGCAGCAAATATAGAACCGGTTCTATGTATGCTCTCTGTTTGCTGCTCTTCAGAGCAACCTGTTCTACAGAAGTGGACAGTAGAATCCTACCCCTGCTCTTACTGGGTTGCATTATTTCCATCCAGTCTGTATTTTGAGACAGTACTTAGCCCTAGAGCCTATGATTCACATGCACACTATGATCCCACAGCACTCTGAACCAGGATGCTTAGAAGACTTAGCATTGCACAGTACATTGTTTCATTATTTTTGTTCAGTTCTTGTGTCTCAAGTGTGTTGCCTAACCCAGGCTACCTATACAATTTGTAATGGATTATGTGAAATGGATTAATTCAATAAGTGCATTGTATAAGCATAACCAATCTGATCTCTTGGGGTAAATGTAGCAATAACAGAATGGAATGATTTCTTGCTTTGAGCATCTATTCCTGAGCTCCTGCAGTCTCTCTCCAAACTTCTGGTCCTCAAAAGCTGAGAAAAGAGCTACCTTAAAAGGCTGAACATTATAAAAGGCAGACAATCACCAAATGCCAGCAAAGATATATAGAAAACTCAACCCTTTGCTTCTGTGATGGTCATCTAAATTTTGCAACTCAAAACTGGTAGCCCTAACCCAGGTTAACATTTACCAAACTTAAATTGTGCTAACCGCAATTGGTCTTAACTGGCCTCTTCAAACATATGTGACACTGAGAAATTTCTGCATCCATGAAAACCCCAAGTCCCATGCTGGCCTTTGTTGTGCAAATGCATATAGAATGTTTACATGGGTGACAGCGTGGCAGTTGCATCACTTTTGATTTTGCATGTTTGAACTAGCTTTGCCAGCTATTTATAAAATTTGCAGGCAGGTGCAAGTTTGAGAAAGAAGTAAACAGATTAACATCTTGCTTAACTTTTAAACTGTTTGGCTCCCACTATGCTGCAAGATTTTGCCTATCTGATATCTTTATTTTCCAGTTTTCCTCGTTATCTCAATCAATTATTTCCAAAAAATGAAAGATGTTGAGAAATCTTTTAAATGTGTATACAACTGTGAGTGAAATTCTGATATTGGGAAAGTAGTATCCAATTGCAAAACAACACAGAAAATTTTTTTAAAAGTGTGCATTTTGTTTTGCCAGATTATATGTTGACGTATTTGCTGACTGAGTGAAAAACTTCCACTACATTACACAAACTTTCTGGATCAGGACAATTTGCCCCAAAGTTTACAGAACAAAGGGCAAAGATGAGACATGCCCCTTTGCTTGTTTTCTCTTGGCTAGAGTTTAGGGTCATCCTTTTGGGAAAAGAACATTTGTTTTTTCAGTGTGACTAGAAAGTACCCTTAATACTCTGAACAACCCAATGCATTAGGTGCATTTTTCTACTGCCATAATACCAACTATTGGCTGTCAGGACATCTTGTAGCAGAGTATTTGTAACTAATCCTCAAAGTTCTGACCATTGCAGTGCCATGTCACGATTGCAATCTAGCCTGGCTTTACAACCAGCCTGGATTTTTGACTGTTTCTGACTATGCATTGGTCACATGATCGTTTGTAACCTTCCCGCAGGCCTCCCACAACCAAATGGGGAACTGGCAGGAAATCACAACTCATGATCATGTGAGGTTCCTGCTTAATGACAGCAACTGGGGACTGCTGGAACTGATATCGCTAAGCGGCCGTCCATTGTCATTGCACTTTATAATCATGAAGGTTAACAAAGGAAATCCTCAATTACTGTCATTAAACAAGGATTATCTAAGTTTACAGCTTAGTATTTTCTGCAACCCCAGCCAATTGATTTATTATATTCAACTAACCACTGCTTGCCATATGTAAAACAGTATGTTTCCCCCCTGGAAGGGGCAGGGTCTGGATTCAAACCAATTTCTACCAATAAATTCACAGGACACAGTTCAGCAAAAGAATCTCATTCCTGGCTGGACTTAACTAATCCTGGTTTATACTTAAAGACCTAGTATTTGGATGGGATATCCAAGCATTGCAGAGTAGAATACACACACAGAAAGCAAAATTAATTTCGTATTACTACCAAGGAAACTACATAAGCATAGTCCTCAATTTACAAGCATTCATTTAGCGACTACTTGAAGTTACAACATCTTTGAGGTGCGATCAAATAAGCAGTGTTGTAGACATTAATTTTGCACCCAGGAAGAAACTAGTGGGATGCACAAGGACATCAAAGGAGGAGTGACCACCTTATGATGATTTTGTGGGAACAGATGGAATGCTGTACAACCAGTTAATAGAATGATGTGTTTATGCTCTTGCAATTAACTGCATTTTTTCCTAGAGGATAAGATTCCAAAGTGTTATTAGGATCAAAGTTTCATGTGTGTTTAAGCATTGAAATATCTGCACAGGAGCATCTTTTACCTATGTACCAGGTAAGTCAGCAATTCAGCTTTACCCATTAAGGAATTTATGCTGAATGAAAATGCATAATGGCAAATTGGCATTGTTTACTTTTTTTTTTCCAAATTAAAAAAAGCCCCAGAGTGCATAGTAGAGCAGCTAAACTGTCAAATTGTGCAAGATGGTACAGATTCCTGCCTGAAAATTTATGCTGGTTGTCAAATGTTATTGGGCACAATCTAAGGAGCTGATATTAATGCTTAAAGCCCTGAATGGAAGTGCTTGGTTACCAAAAGCGCAAAAAGGGGCTTCAGAGTATAAAAGTTGGGAGCGTCTTCCTCCAACTTCTTTGGTATGAATGGCAGCTGCCCCCCCCCCCCAAAAAAAATAGGTGTTTGCATCTTTGCCTACCCCAATATTCCATTTTTCCTAAGCTCCCAGAGCACTGGGCAACTGAAAATCTATCTGACTCTTCCTCCCACTAAAAACTTGTCAGTCTCTTCCTGGCTGCGGAAGAGGCCTTCCTCTTTAGAGCTGATTTATCTGGCACATGCAACATGATTTTCTTCTATCTCATTGTAGGAAGAAGAGAGAAGTATACTCTTAGGAGCTGTATTTAATTCCCACTCTCTCTCTGCTTGTAGGAAAGTAGTTCCAGACCCCCAATATTAGTATTAGTTTTACGTCTTTAATTTTTGTTAGCTGCCCAGGGACTCATTAGGATAAAACAGCATGCTAAATAGTCAAATGAACAAAACACAGTTGCTGAATTCAAATTACAGGTTATACTGAATGAATAAGCCCTACTTACTGGTTTAACATGATAACCCCATTTGTACCTAATGTTACAACAGTGGCAGCATTCCCACAGTAAGCTAACAGAATTTCCTGACAATCTCCACCCATGCCCCCCTCAAAAAAACATGCACCAAACTTTCTATCCTATTGGAATATTGTTGAATGTTTCCATTTAATAGGATACACAAATAAATGCTATTAAAACTTTGTTTCTACGTACAATGAAACTATTTTACAAGTGTTACTTTCTGCATTGTTGTATATAATCCTACATGTACACCAGAATTTTCTACAGTTGAAGCATCTCAATGTGCTTGTTCTTAATAATGGTCCAATCCTCATGTGCAGCTCCTGTAAGTTCAACAACACAGGTAAACATTTCTGGTACCTTAAGAGCCATTCTGTATAATGATGCTGAATATCCCGTAAATTATCTATTATTATGTTTTTCCAACATAGTGCCCCCTAAAGCATCTTCTAATAACATGGCATCTGAAATGTATCACTAGTTCTCCAGCAGTGAAGCTATCACTACTACTCGATAATCAATTGATCAACTATGGCCAAGGCTTTTTAGAATCTTCAAGGGAATTTTTACATATACTAAATTAAAATATGATTTAAAGTTATTCTTATTCACGTGTACATAACACATATACACTCTCAAAAAGCTAGATCTGCGATGCAGTAAAGCTTAATTGTTTTTCTGGATCCTGGAGCAGCGCAGAGCAAAACTTTTCTGCTTCCCTCACATAGGAAGATTTTTTTTCCCCCGCCCCCCCCCCCCCCGTTTCAGTATGCCATACTGCAACACTGCGTTTCTTGAGACTGCAGTCGGTCACGTTTTCCTCCTGCAATGCAGCGTTTGCTATCCAAAGCGAAATCCCTCCTCCATGCAGCGCCCCGCTTCACCGAGAAGAATTAGTGCGCCTTTGGCTCGCCGCCTGGCCCTTTCAAAAGTTAAGCCTCTGCCTGAGACATTTGGCACCTTGACCGTTAAAGCGGGCGGTTTTGCAGCAGCTTGTCGATGTCATCGCCCGCCCCCCTTTCACCGAACGAACCCATCGTCAACCCACCGTCCCTGAGGGTTTCTGTATTAAGAAGCGGGGAAGCAGAGGTCTGCTGCAGCAGCAAGCCGCGCCAATAAGTTTGGGCTCGCTGCCCGGCACGGAAGCTTGTTTGACCCTCGCAATCACGAGGCGATCTAAATACTTTTGCACGGCTGGGGAGGTCAGAGCTGGGGCGAACACGATCCTCCGCGTCGCGCCTTGGTTGCTCGGAGGATGCCTCCGGCCGAGGGCGCCACTACCAGGAACGAAAGAAAAAGGGGGAAAGCAGATCAATCCCGTTCTCTCTCAGGGTTGGGTCAAGGAAGGCGATCACCTCAATTGGCTTCGCGGAAAGGAAGTGGAGCGGGGCAAGCCGCCCGAATAGCTCATGGCCAACCCTCGTGATCAGGCCGAGCCGAGGCTGCAATCGCGGCAGCAGCGACCACCAGGGGAAGGAGTTGGCTTAGCCGCGTGCACAGCCGCCGCTCGCTTTCTTTCCCTTCTCGTCTGCAGCTGCTTGAATAAACCAGAAGGAAAACCTGGCAAGGACTACAGAACCCAAAGCAGAGGTGGACAGGCACGGGCATCCAAGTGGGACAGACATTTCTGCCCGTAAGCAGTAGACCCGCGCCCGCAACCCATTGGCCTTCCTATGTATCTGGTGTTTTCAAAACTTTGGCTTGATTCCTGTTGTTTTCAGAACATGATTTATTACTTCCTTTGCTCAGGCAAGAAAGGGGAGTATGACACTATTTATTTTGAACGTTGGTAGGCTTCCTTTCCAAAAACTGGTTTAACGAAGCAAGTAATAATCATGCATCTTTTCCTTTAAAAAATCCAGTCAAAATGCTTTTGAAAAGCTAAACTGTTACATCTTTAGGTTTGGTTAGAAAAAGGTTTGACTTTAAATAGAAAATAAGGTTAGAGGTGAGATTCCCTACCCCCACCCCCTTAAAAACATTCTTCTGTACTGCCAGCAAACCTCAGAATAAACATACAAGCCCACAAATAACAGATAACAGATAATCAGAGTTGGAAGGGACCTTATAGGTCATCTAGTCCACCCCCCCCCCCCCACATCCTAGCAGGAGACCCTACACCATTTCTGACAAATGGCAGTCCAATCTCTTCTTGAAGATCCTAGACTAGTACTTCATTGGCTCCGGCAAACAGAGAAGCAACCCCTGATAATAATCCAAACTTAGGGAAGATCTCACCTGCTCAAGGTTGACTCAGCCTTCCATCCTTCCGAGGTCAGTAAAATTGTTGGTGGCAATATTCAGACTCTGTAAACCACTCGGAGAGGGCTGTAAAGTGGTATATAAGTCTAAGTTCTATTGCTATCTTCCTTCCTGGACTTCACACATCCTCAAAGCCCACAACTGGAACATCCCCATTTACATATCTAAACATCAGTCTGCTTGTCATTATATATAAGTCTACTGGTAGAGCTCTAGTGATGTAGGCTGCCTTCAACCATTGTATGCAGTTGAATTAATAAGCTACTCTACTGACAGCAAGTGTCAGTTTTATGTGTATTTGTGAGCCAGTTCAGAAAATCGGACCAAGAAAATTCTTCTAAAAGTTTGAAGAAAAGAAATAATGCTGGGATAACAACAATTTTACAGGAAATACATGATACCGTTTGAAATATCATTAGGGAAAACTTTCTGCTGGGTCCACCTAACAGGCTTCTCTAAGCAAGGCCCTTCCAAAAAAGCTTTTCTACAAAACTTAATAACTGATCCAGAGTGAGTAATACAGCTTCTCATAATATAGTCAGGTTCTAAAACCAACGTTTTGCAATGGGGAGTCAAGATTAAATGACCAACAGTCTTGGTACTAGAATGGGATAAAGGAGTCCAGACCTGATGTAATGAAACTGCATCCTATGTAGGCTACCACTGAGGAATGTCTAGATCATTGTTTCTGAATCTTGGCTACTTTAAGAAGTCTGAATTTCTATGCCTCGAATTCCCCAGCCAGCATGGCTGGTCAGAGAATTCTGGTTATTTGAGTGCAGATACCTTAAAATTGCAATAGTTGAAAAACACTGGACTAGAAGATTCAAGTGCCCAAAATATAGCAGCTATGTGGCTAATGACAGTAGTGTAAAAGATAGTGACCCCAACCTTGTGCATCCCTAAAACTAATCAATTTATAATTGAATTGTTATGCCATCAGTGTTTAGGGTATAATATTGAAAGCCTTCTGTGAATGAACACATAGAATTGGACTGCTTGGGTGACATAAACATATCTAGATCCAACACTGCCATCTGCATTACTTTTGACTAAGCTTAATCATCAAATGTTCTCTGTGTTTGTCCTCTAATATGGTTTGTTCTTTTGCATAAAATGACTGAGTGAACCAAAGCCCTATATGCAGTCTTTTTTTGTGTGTGTCCCTTGGAATTTCCTCTGAAGGCCAAAGCCAAATATTTGCAATATCTGTAATGCTGAAATTAGAAACACTCAATGATTGCAGAGAAAGCCAAGAAGACCCAATGCTACACCAAATCAAGAAACCTCTCCAAAAAAAAGGGACTGGGAGTACAAAAAAAAACCAAAAACCCAGCACCCCTGTACTCTACACCCGAAATTCTGGCAAAGGTTCACTCACTCTTCATCAAATATTGCACAATTTCTTTTGATGCTCCTTATTAAAAGCTTGTCCATTCCTGATAAAAATATCTCCTTCCTAGTCCTACAAGTCATCACCTGCTATAAACATATACATAGGAATAGCTGTACACTGGAAATAAAGACTAAATTAACTAATCAGACAAAGTTAACTACAGATTGAAATGCTTCTGAACTTTCCCTCTGAAATTGCATAATCACTATTAAAATACACACTGGCTCCCCATACCTTCCTTATGAGTCCAGGAAGAAGTAGAAATGAATGTCAAACAATGGCAGAGATGGTGTGGATATGGGCCAGGCACAATTCCCTGGTGCTCATTCTTGTTTGGAGAAGTCCAAAAGGGTCTCTTGGTAGAGTGTCCTTTTTTAAGGCCGAAGGACAATAATTGCAGAGCTGTTCTTAATGGGGGGGAGGTGATAAGGAGTAACAAAATAACAGCTGGAAGGGATCTTGGTCTTCAACTCCCTGTTTAGGCAAAAGATCCTATGCCATTTCAAGACAAATTGGTTGAGGGACTGGAGGCTAAACCATATGATGAAGAATTGTCTTGTATAACAAAGAGATGGGCTAGGTGTGATATGATTGCAGTTTTCCAATATTTGAGGGCTGTCACAGAGAAGACGGTGTCAGCTTATTCTTCGAAGAATCTGAGGTAAGATTCTTAATCAGCTGTTCCTGGGGGTGGGGGAATAAAGATCATTTAAGAGAGATCCAATCTAGAACCAAGAAATCGTTTCATGACACTGAGGGCAATTAATTACTGAATGGCTTCCCTCAGAAAGTTCTGGATGTTCCATCACTGGAAATTTTCACAATTAGATGGGATAACTATTTATCTAGAATGTTATAGGGTCTCCTGTTTGAGCAGAGGGTTGGATTAGAAGACCTCTAGTCCTTCCAACTCCTCCTCCTCTCCCCCCCCCATCAGTGGGGGACAGTGTTCTGGACTAAAATTGGACACCTGTCCCTCTAGTCCTCCATTAGCACTAGAAGCCAACTACACTGGATAAAAAGCAAATCACATCATGCACTGATCATTTTGCTGTCGAATAGGCAAGCACCCTAAGTGTAGCTTTCCCTAGATGACCTAATAGGGTCTATTTAGATTGAGGTCAGCAATCTGGTCAGCTATCCAGATTAGGAATACTTTTGAAAGCAGTTCTGAGAAAATGTTGCAAAGTAGGGCATAGCTATCCATATATTGATTTTATTATGTGCTATCAAGTCATTTTTAAAATATGTTTATCCCGCCTTTATTATTTTTATAAATAACTCAAGGCTACAAGCATAGCGCATACTCCTTCCTCCTATTTTCCCCACAACAAACTTTTGAGGGGACTTGGGCTAAAACAGAGTGACCAGCCAAAAGTCACCTTAGTTAGCTTTCATCCCTGTAAGGTGAGACTAGAATTCCAGTTTCCAGTTTCTAATGCTTTAACTACTAGACTAAACTGGCTCTCTTTTTTGACTCCTAACAACAACAACATTGATAGATTTCCTCCATAGCAATCTATCTCTAATTTGTTCTTTCATGTCTCCCAACTACTCTTGCCACTGTCGATCCACTTGTGTCCTTCTCTTTCCTTCCAGCTTTCCCAGATTAGAGGAAGCTGAATCATTGCATAATATATCTGCAGTAGGATATTTGAGCCTGGTCATTTATGCCTCAGATGAGGATTCTGAGTTGATTTATTTGATGATCCATTGGTTTGTTTTCTTCATGATATTCTCAAGAATCTCTTCCAACACCAGAATTCAGAAGCATCAATTCTCTTCCTACCCTGCTTCTTTAAAGTCCAATGTATAGGTGCATGAAAATGAAATGCTTGCTTAGAAAGATTCTGAAAAGATTAACATTTCTATTACTGACTACACTGATATGCAATTTCTCTCAACATATGTGGAAGATGCTAACCTGGTTTCTCCTTCAAAAACCCCTGTGACATAATTTGATTTTAGGCAGGTTTTCTCAAACTGTGTGGGCTGCGCAGCAAGCAATTGAGAGGGAATTCACCTGGCTCACTGTCAAAATACATGCCAACATTTTGCCAACAAAATCCAACATATAGATTAAATTACAAATTGTTAAGCAAGTCATATATTTATTTCTTGCCCATTGTAACTCCACTGAAATAATTTGTTTTATAAAGAGAGGGGATCACAGAACTGCAAAGTTTAAAAACCTTGGTTTAAAGATTGAAACTATCCTAATCCATGAACATCGTGACTTTATAGAAAAATCTGAATTCAAATCTCCCTAAAGTGAAACAAGAATAGCGAGGTCAGACATAGTCAGGGACAGACTTGGGAGAAGCTCTTCTCTCCTTCAAGGCCTTGGCCTTGAGATAAGGATTCACATACCTAGACGGAGCGTTGTTGTTGTTTTTTTTGCTCCATACTAAGGGAAGAAAGTCCCCTGCGCTCACTTTTATGCAGAGAGAGACCACGCCAGATGAAGCATAGGTTGTTGCCTAATTCCTCTTGCATGGCAACAGAGAAGTATTGTGAGGACTGAAAAGAATAAGAGACGGAAGCTTCCAGTAATTTGTTCTGAATCCTTTGCAGGCCACTTCAAGCCTATAGGTTAAAGGTTTTCCATCCTTTTGTGTACTTTGGGAAAACAGAAGAGCAAATACTCCAAAAAGTGCTTATTGAAATCTGGATAATTTAAGATAAATGAAACTGAAAGCCTGAGTTCTGGTAAGTTCTGAAGTTTGGTATTTTTATTTTTTAGGAGGGCATGGTGTTAGGATGTAGCTGTTAGGATGTTGACTATCCTGGAAGAAGCTTCAGGTAGACCTTGATTTAACAACAGTTCATTTGGTGACCATTCAAAGTTAAAACAGCGCTGAAAAAAGTGACTCATGACTGTTTTTTAGAATTACAACCATTGCAGCATCTTCATGGACACATGATAAAAATTCAGACGCTTAGTGGCTGACTCATATTTATGACAATTGCAGTGTTTTGGGGTCGGGCTACCACCTTTGTGGCTTTCTGACAAGCAAAATCACTGAGGAAGCCAGATTCATTTAACAACCGTGTTACTAATTTAACAATTGCAGTGATTCTGTTAACAATTCTGGCAAGAGAGGTTGCAAAATGGGATAAAACTAAGCAACAAATGTCTTGCTTAGCCACAAAAATCTTGGGCTCAATTGTGGTTGTGAGTCGAGGACTACCTGTAGCCGTTTTTACTTTAAAAGCGGAAAAGCTTGAGGAGTTTATGAAAATATATTATTTATATATATTTATAATATATAATAATAATATTATTTTATTATTTATAATATATTATTGTACTGTATATTGTATGAACATATATGAGGTAGTGTGTGAAGTGCCCTGGTAGCCTTGTGTGTTCTTGTGGAGCTTTGAGTTAGAAGATGGAGTTGCGTTGGGTGTGGTGTAATTTTAGCTGCTTGTGAAACTGAGATAGTCTGGAATGTAGGGCAATTCCTTAAATAAGGTTGTATTCCCTTAAAAAAAAAAAAAACCCTTCTAGGCACAGTACTGCAGTTCATTCTGCAGAGCGATTTATAACTCTTCTTCCTAGAGAAAGCCAAGGAGTCTCTTCCTTATTGCTTTTTGGTGCAGTTGGATGGCTTTGCAAATGCAGCCACGTAGGCACAGAACAGTTACAGAATACCAAATTTGCATCAAGCAATCGAGGGTGCCCATCATCTATTCTTCTGTGTGTATCTTGCCAAAACCCTGCAGAAACGTTTTTATGAGAGGAGAACTTTGTAGGTCAGTTCCTAACCTTTGATTTCTTTCCCTCAGCCCAGTTTCACATAGCAGCTATTTCACAGTGCCATAGTTACTTGTCATTGTTTTTAGTTCCTCAATAAAGCTTCTGAGAAATTCAAAGTCAGCTTATAGGCCAACAATTGCACATCTAAGAGCCTCTGTGATGCAGTGGTTAGAGTGCAGTACTACAAGTTAGTTCTGCTGGCTGCTAGCTGCCTGCAATTTTGGCAGTTCGAATCATACCAGGCTCACGGTTGACTCAGCCTTCCATCCTTCCGAGGTGGGTAAAATGAGGAGCCAGATTTTGGGGGCAATAGGCTGACTCTGTAAACCGCTTAGAGAGGGCTGTAAAGCACTGTGAAGCGGTATATAAGTCTAAGTGCTATTGCTATTGCCAAGGCACTTTGGCTGTTCTTCCCCATACCAATTGGTGTCATAGCCTGCTACTCTCACTTGAGCAATAAAGGCATCTTGCACATGCAAGGAAACACTTGGTCACAATTAGCACTGAGTAACTCGTGGTTTCCTTGCCCATTGGCATGCTGGCTTGAAGAAACTTGTTTGGCAGCTATTTAATAACTGAGAAGAGATTAGCTGTGGAACCTGGATGCACCATCATTTAAGTTAATGATTCACTAGTCTGTGATTGTTACACATCACTATAGGATGCCAGCTTTTCTGCAGGCCACTACAGTTATGCTTTTAGCAATACCTTCATAGGTAAGGATAGCAAATTTTATCTTAGTACCATGAAAAGTTTTATTTGCAGATTTTTGCATGCGAGACTAAAGTGCTAAAGAACAGCTGTGGCCTTGCTTTGGTCTGTTGGGAGCTATGTATTAACAATCTTTGACATCAGACTAAGCCATTGTGGGATTTATGTTGTTGGGCTTGGCTTGTAATAGGCCATCAGGTGCAAAAGAAGGTCAAATATTGACTCCTGACACTTTTGGACAGACAGATAGAAATAAAAAAGTTGGACATGAGAAATTTCCTGACAGTAAGAGCTATGGAAGTGAACACTGGCACAATTGGCATAGATGGACTCACTTACTGGAAGTTTTCAGGTGAATAAGAGATGGTCACAATTTCAGGAGGGATCATTACAATTGACTTCAATCTTACTGAATGACTCTTGAGAATAAGTTTTAATTATTAATAAAATAGCACCATTTTCTCATATGAAAATATTATTCGATATTATTCTAAAATTCCAGGTTAATCATCTTCCCTCCTCATCCAGAGGTCAGTTCTGATCTTCAGGATGAAGATAATCAAAATACCATATCTTCCAGAATCATTTTAATGTATCAAATTCTGTTCTCCCCTTACATACTGAAGTCAACTGGATGACTTTGGACTAATCTTCCTCTCAGCCCCAGACTAATTGGTAAAAAAATCTATTTACCAACTTCACTGGACCAATATAGTGATGTACAATCAGTAATTTTCAGTAGTAAAAAAGAATTTCACCTGAAATGGACTGATTCCGCCTGATAATTTTATACACAAAGATACATATGTGTGCATATTAACAGTTATGAGTTGATTTTAGGTACAACAATAATTACATTTTAATCTTCTGGTCACCCTTGTTTGGGGACTACTTCCTGCCCTTCTCACATATCTTTGTAGAACCCTATGGAAATCTGATAGCAAAGACATCCCAAGACTATTGGAATTTAATTTGAAATTCCAGCATTATTATGTTATGCAATTCCTAATCATTTCAATGCAAGGAAAACTCATTAATAGGCTGTTTCCAGTAAACTAGGAATTTCACTATATCTTAAAAGTAGCAATACACTATGTGGGGATGTTGCTATATAATACAATTATTTTCATTTCATGCCTACTCCAGAAGTTAATGGGAACCTGTCATTAATAAAGAAGGGTGAGAATACTTCTATTATAAAAGCTTAAATCTTCACACTTGACTGTTTTGAGATGTGCGGACTTCAACTCCCAGAATTCCCAGCCAGCATATTACTTGTTTTTCTATGTGATGAATTATTATTGGGTCTGATTAATTTTCAGTATTAATTAAACTGGGTAGCCACATCTGGATTGCCAAAATTTGTGGCCCAAATTTAAACCCTAATGAACTGCTTTTGTGGTCCAGTCTTAACCCCTAACAAATAATCACTCGCTACTGTTTTCCCCAAATCGCAGTTTAGTCATTTGAAAGTGTGCAGCTGCAATCTGGAACATATTTTCGTACTGATGTCAGTCAGGTGTTGGGTTGCAATCTCCAGGTGAGAAATACTTCTCTAATGTGAAACACTTAGTCTGTTCTTCCAATGAGATACTTGTGATTTAATTGTTCCTTAAATTTAATTGCCTGGGTTTGTACAACACTGGACTATAATCTATGTATGGAGCCTGGATCTGCAAAATATGCTAAAAAGTAGTTGCTTATCATGGTTTAAAATCTGTGGTTGGAATATCAACAATTCCCGATATGCACACGAAATAAAAGCAAAGAGGATCTGGAGTAGCCGGTCCTGAAAGTCCAAGATGAAAGTCCAAAATTTGGATGTCGTATCTTAATATGAAGAAAACAAAGATAATGACTACTGCAGAGAACACATAGGTCAGAATGCAGAGTTGAAGAAGAGACTATCAAAACAGTAAACGAATTTATCTTCCTGGACACTAAAATCGATCGAAGTGGTGACTGCAGCCCGAGATCAGAAGACGTACAACACTTGGAAGAACTGCAATGTCAACTTCACAACCAAATGCAGATTAATTAAGGCAATAATTTTTCAAATTGCTACTTATGGCTGAGAAACTTGGACTCTGAAAAAGGCAGATAGGAGAAGGATGGACCTTTGAATGTGGTGTTGGAAGCAACTATTATGCATCCCCTGAACTGCAAAAATAACTAACAAAGAAGTCGTAGACCAAACCTCACCAAAAATATCACCTGAAGCCAAACAGAGGCTGTCATACTGTGAACATGTCACGTGAGTGGACTCTCTTGAAGAGTCTTATCATGCTGGGAGCGATTGTTGGAAACAGGAGAAAGGGCTGTCCTATAGCCTCTGGCTGAATGCTATACAGGATGACACCAGGGCGACCATGGTGGATCTGAAGGAGACAGAGGAATATGGAGAATGCTGTGGGTTGGGCACAACTGAATGGCTGATGACAGCAATATTTGAACTATCAATTACAGTTTATATATTGATAAACAGCTGATTTATGGCTTAGCACATGCAGGTTCAGCTAATGACTACATTAGCCATAGTGAAATAAAGCTTAGGCAAAGGCATACCAACTTGGATATGTCTCATAGCAGCTTCTCCTAACATGAGGTTCTCCATATTGTATCATAACTCCCCAACTAGCATCTGCTAACTGGGGAATCATAACAGTGGAAGCTCAGCAAAACTGCAGAGTTCTAGTTTGGGAAACCTGGCTTGGTTTGTGAACTTATTTTGAACTCATTTCTTTGTTGTTCCTCTCAGTGGGGAATGTTTATGCTAATACCTGCCAGGTAGGTTCACCCAGCATCCTAAATTAGAAATCCAGTTTAACAAAATATAATTGCAGTGTTCCCTAACATATTAAGATCAAGCAAACCATATTACATGTTCACAGAATGTGCAGTGACTACAATACGGTTGGGTTCTCATTATATGATAAAACTACGAACTATCAAATTCCATCCTGGTAATGAAATTCTGGAAATTTTAGCTCACATCTCTTGAAGTTACTAACTTTGAATTACTCTGGTCTAGATAGTGTATTGAATAATTGTGGGTCCCTAAAACAGAGTGATCTAACCTTTACAATGCTAAGAGCAGTTATTTAACATATACCCCACCCAACCCCACACACAAACAGTCATTTTTGTTGGGAATAAGCGGGTTTGGCGATTGCTTCTATCATGTTTTCTCTTTGAAGTCTGATTTAAGGCAAAGTGTGGCTCAGCCAGCCAAATCGGTTGCTGTGGCTTTTCCAGGCAGTTGCTTGCCAGTAATCCAGGGCTGTCTTTTACAGCTCCCCATGTGAGTTGCTCTCTTTCGTTGCTTGTTTTCCAGAGCCATCTCTCAGTAAGCAGTGCTGTTTGTTTAAAAAAAGCCTTGCCTCTTTCGGTCACGTGTTGCTGCCATGTGAAACACAGTCCATTTTTAGATACAACTTCTTCACTAGACTTCTCTGCTGCAGTAACATGTGCCAAATGAAGAGGCGGGGATATTGCACGTGTACAAGCAGGATACTAGCCTCTCTCTCTCTCTCTCTCTCTGTGTGTGTGTGTGTGTGTGTGTGTGTGTGTGTGTGTTGTACATTTCTTTGGCTGTAGAAACTTCCTGTTACAAAGCAAGGCATGTTTTATTTTTGCTAGCTGGGAGCAGGAGGAGGGAGAGTTGTTTTTGTTAATTCTGCTTTAGTTTGTTCCTTTTAAAGTCTAAATAAGGATTTGGCTTAGTTTTTGTGGCTGGAGTCGGGAAACGGAGCTCTGCCCCTAAACAGGACATCTCCATTTTTGTCATTGTGGCTATGTCAGTGTTCCCCTAGTGGGTGAAGGAGGAGACAGGAATTTGGCAAGGAAACTCCTTGATGCAGGGGAACTGCGGTACCGCCAAGTACGAGTTGTTTACATCTGCAGTGGCCCGAGTATGCTGTTTGCCTCTGCTGAGAGAAACAAGGGAAATAATGGAAGTCCAAGTGGACAAATACTGACTCTATGAAGGGACACAGATTCCACATTTGTATCAGCACAAATGTTCCACATGTTTTCAAGAAGCACAACACTGTTTTTGAGTTTGTATTTTTTTTAAAGAGAGGGAAGTAGGGATTTCAAAACATGACCCTCTTTCACAGCCACCTAAACAACAATGATTGGCTGCTGGATACCTGCTTTTTATTCCCAAATCATTGAGGATGCATTTGACATATCCCAAAGAATATTACTCAAATTAGAATTATTACATAATATGTTTTTTATAATACATGATTGTTTCTATTGCACAAAGGTAAGCGGGAATATTGTATTTGCATGCACATTAAATATACCTTTGTATTAATCACGGGTAAAGCATTCACTTAACAAACATGCCCCAGAAGACACAGTAAAATACAGGTGGCCACAACAGTTTTTTTTTATTCTTTACAACCTAATGACATATTACAGAGAAAAAAGTAAAGAAATTCAGTACTCCACCAGGCTATCTGAATATTATCAGCAGGATTGCTTTCAAAAAAGGGAACAGAATGGGATCAACTGTGTGGAAGAAAAAAGCAATGAAGGAAAATTAGGTGAGAAGCTGCAACAGGAAAAAAAAATCTTGGTATGAGCGAAGAAGCTTGCTGACTTCTTCATTCTAAGCTGCGATCTCAGTTATGTAACCTAGAATGGAGCTATTAATGGTTTGGAAAAACATCCAGAAGTCAAGCTTTGCCCTTCTGCTTTGTGTTGCAGTTGGGCAGGGGTGAAAGTGCAAAATGAAGTTTTATCATTTTTTCATTTTAAAACAAAGTCTCTTCTTTCCTCCCTCCCACCTCCATACAAATGAGAAGCAAACAAGGATGCTAATTCTCAAGTAGCTCTGTTTGGTGGCAGTTTCTGCACTTACTGATTGTCCAGGTGATTAATTTCAGGTTATGACCAAGATTTTCTCTAATCAGAGTATAATCCATGATTTGGAAGACACTATTAATCAAACATCCAATGCTTTACTCTATTGTAACATGCATACACCTGCTAAAATAGTTCTCCAACTGAATGGCCTATATATTCCCTGGAATTTGCCAGTCTGCTTCCCTGCCAGGCAGTTACAAAAAGTATAGCAGCTGTCTACAACCATTTTCCAAATTTCTTCCTTCAGACACTAATCCCAGAAGTGAGTTTCTCAATAGCTAATAATAAGGCATTGAAAGTCTTCATAGTAATTTTAATAAAGTTTCCATTGTTGAGTGCTTTAAAACACTTGGTAATAATTACTATTACTGTATGTGAGATTAATTATATTTCTGCTGTATAATTCTTAGTTTCACTGTTCTCTAAACTCCATGGTTTTGTAGCTAATGAGTTCATTCCACTATACTCAACTGATTGCAGTTCTTGGAGGAATTGGATAATTGTGACAATAATGGTGAGGATGCTATGGGTAACAGAAGCCCAAAGGCATCATAACAATGTCCAATGTGCATCTGAACCACCTTGAGATAAAAATAGAGTTGCACTGGCATATTGAAAAAAGATAAAGCAAAGTCACCCAAATGCAAGTACACAGAGAATCTGGACAAGGACTGCACCAATTGAATATCCAGAGCCACCTAGTGGCCACAGGTTTATAATATAAGAGTAAGACTGCCCAGCAAATCAAAGTTATGTAAATAAGTAACTATATAGTAGATAAAAGAGTTTCTTTTGTTGACCCCATGGCAACAAATTCCAAAGGATATTATTTTATTCACAGCAAAATCAGCAGGGTTTTTAGAGACCACCCTAGTACACTGTGTTATAATTAGAACATGAAAACAACTTTGGTTCTTTAAAATGATTGAGACCCTTTCGTTATTATCACATTGGAATCTGAGACAAAAAATTTATAGCATGCTACAAACTTCACATAAGAGTGACTCTGTTCACACAATACAGTGAACCGTAAACTTATTACAGTTTACCATCACATTGCACAACTCAGTCCTGAAGTCATTTAAGTGTGCTGTGCAAACTCAGAAAATGGCTCAACTGAATATGGGTAAGTAAATTGTGTAACCTCCAGCTATGTCTGTAATGGGAAGCAGATGATCAAACCAGATTCTTGGCTGCATCTGGTTGTAAATAGTTGTGACTTAAATTAGGCCTCCTATCGCTTGACGAAGGCAGAACTTTGATCCAACTGAGCTGGATCAACTGAGCTGGATCCACTATTATTGACTTTTTAAAGGAAGTGTTATTGTTAGTTTATCCATGGCTAACAAGTTGTATAAATATACTATAAGCTATAATTCTTAGTTTTGGCTTAGTTGCTTCTCTAGCCAATTAAGGTTTATTTAGTAACCAGGATACACAAATGATACTTTGAGTTGATATGTTATTGATGGAAGAGAATATTTGCAACAGAGAATTGAATTTATGCACTTCAATACTGCTGCAATCCTGAACATTCGAAAGGCTGAACCACTATTATCATGGACAGATTACAACATATTATGGATTGTTTTCCTATATGATCAATTATAATGAAAACATACCAATCTGATATAAAACTAGACAACCAGATCAGGAGAACTCTCAGTTATCTTACAAAGAAAGGTCAAATCATCAAAGATGACAAGTGGCAAATCAAAAGTAGTGCATCCATCCACCCATGTTTCTATGGATGTCCCAAAATACACAACAAGATACACCTCTCCCTCCGATTGTATCATTAGCAGGTACCTCAGCTTACAACATTGCCAAAAAATTGACAGAAAAGCTTGGATAGTTCACAGAGAGAAGCAAATATCCATCAACTCCTTACCACAATGCCTCCAAATAATCAAACCGATAGCAATAGATGAAGTTGAAATCATGGTTTCATTTCATGTCACAGGACTCATTACATCCATTGACCCAGAATTAGTCAAAAAATCCATAGCTGCAGTACTTCACAGTACCCCTGACCTAACTAAATATACCAAGATAGAAATACCCAGAATTATTGTATCTTATCAACCTGACCACATACTTTCAGTTTGATGAACAAATATATCAGCAACACAAAGCTATGGGATCAACCTCTTCAGGACTAATAGGACAGATAATAGTAATAATATCAGCAGAAATAATAGTAATGCAATGCCTGGAATCCATAGAACTCCCATGCATACAAAGTATGGATCTGATATATAGATGACACCTTTGACATAACAAAAAAGGATCAATTAGAAAAACACACACAAAATTATCAATATCTTCAAAGGAGTAAAAAATGAGAAGAAGAAGAAAACACATTCCCCTTCCCAGATGTTCTCATCAGCAGTGATTGTAAATTAGACATACAGCTTTATGGAAAACTACCCACACCAACCTAGTGTTTCACCAACAATGAACCTCCCACTAGAAAAGTTGTTTAAGAACACTATTTAGACAAGTATGAACATACTATAGCAACCCTGAAGATCTGAAAAAAAGAATCAAAACTTCCATACAATGTTCTTCCAACAGTATTTATTTTATTTGGTTGTCAACTGCTTACAAGATAATAGATATAAGTAAAAACATAGTTATGAATACATGGATACATATAAGAAAAATAAACAATAGGACAGGGACGGTAGGCACATTGGTGCGCTTATGCACGCCCCCTACAGACCTCTTAGGAAAGGGGTGAGGTCAATAGTAGAAAGTCTAAGGTTAAAGTTTTTTGGGTTTGGGGAAGAAACCACAGAGTCAGGTAGAGTATTCCAGATATTGACTACTCTATTGCTGAAGTTGTATTTCCTGCAATCAAGTTTGGTGTGATTAACCTTGAGTTTGTATCTATTGTGTGCTCTTGTGTTGTTATGGTTGAAGCTGAAGTATTCATTGACAGGTAGGACATTGCAATGTATGATTTTATATACTATACTTAGATAGGACTGAAGGCAGCATAGTTCTAGGTTTACTAGGTCTAGAATTTCGAGTTTGGTGGCATAGGTATTCTGCAACGAGTAGAAGAGTGGAAAACTCTTCTTGTGAAATATTTCTGGACGTTCTCAACTGTTTTAATATCAGATACGTAATGTGGGTTCCAGACTGATGAGCTGTATTCGAGTATTGGTCTAGCAAATATTTTGTATGCTCTAGTTAGTAGTGTAATATTACCAGAGAAAAAGCTACGTAAGATTAGGTTAACAACTCTTAATGCCTTTTTGGCTATGTAGTTACAGTGGGCTCTAGCACTTAGATCATTAGAGATGAGTACTCCAAGATCCTTGAAAGAGTTTGGATCATCAACAAGGTCTTGACTATTCAGCCTGTATTTTATTTTCTGATTTTTTTTTGCCAATATGTAAGACAGAGCATTTATTTGTTGAGATTTGAAGTTGCCATTTGTTTGACCATTCTGATACATAGTCGAGGTCTTTTTGAAGGGTAGCAGGGTTGTCTGTGGTGTTGAATAGCTTTACATTGTTAGCAAAGAGAACGCAGTTGCTCTTAATATGATCACAGAGGTCATTTATGTAGAGTATCAGGTAAGTTGGTCCTAGAACATTGCCTTGGGGGACACTACTGTTGACAGGTAGAGAATTTGACAGGACGCTCCCAATTTTGACCATTTGTTGTCTGTTTGACAGGAATGCTTCTATCCAGTTATGCAGGTGTCCAGAGATACCATAAGATTTTAGTTTTAGGAGTAGTTTGTCGTGTACCACAGAATCAAAGGCTTTACAGAAGTCTATGTAGATTTTGTCTATTGCTTTGCCCTGATCGAGTTGTATAGTCCATATGTTTTTGCAGTGTAAGAGTTGCAGATTGCAGGATAGTTTTTTTCTGAAACCAAATTGTTTATTAGAGAGTAGGTTGTTTGTCTCTAAGTGGAGGATAATGGATTGGTTAATAATTGATTCCATGACTTTACAGATGACGCAGCATAAAGAGATTGGTCTGTAATTTTCAACTAGGCTGGGGTCTCCCTTTTTGAAGATGGGGATGACCGTGGCTTGTGACCATTGTTTTGGCAAGGAGCTGGTCCTGAAAGATTTTTCAAAGATTATGCTTAGAGGTTCGGCTATGGCAGTGGATAGCTTTTTAAAGAAGTAGGCACATATTCCGTCCAGTCCAATAGATAGAGGTGGTTTTAGGTTGCATAGTGCTTTTTCAACATTGTCTTCTGTAAAATCGATATGTATTAGATCATTGTATCTTCATCAAAAATTGCCTGACCACTCAGTATATCACAGCTGAACCAATGCAAGTGTGAAAAACATAACACTGCCATATGTAAAAATATTTTAGAAACCACCAACAGACTATTAGAACCACCTGGCATCTCTGTGACACACAATCAAACTAAAGCCCTCATATTGTAAGACAAACAAACCGTTCAAAAGAAACAGACCTAACAAAATAGGAGGTGGAGTTACATTATATGTAAAAAGTTACTAAGTATCTATAGAAATGCACAAAACCAAGAATGAAAACCGCCCCTAGAATACATATGAGTCAATATAAAGGAAAAAAAGAATGGCATTGCCATAGTTGTATATTACAGGCTACCCATCCAAGCAGAAGAAATAAATGAACTTTTTGCTAAGCAGTTAACAAATATAGGTAACAATGGGGGACTTTACTCTGACATCAACTGAGAAACAAACTCTGCATCAAGTTGAAAATCAAACAGGTTCCTGACCAACTTAGCTGACAACTTTGTCATCCAAAAGGTAGAAGAGAGAACTAAAGGGACAGCTATACTGGACCTAATTCCTAATAACAGGTTGAAATTGCCAAATTAATGCAATATAATGCAAACACAAACAATAGAACATAATAAAACAAATGTTTTAGATTTTAAAAAAGCTGATTTTAACTTAGGGAGAGCTTGGGAAACATTCCATGGATGAAAATCTTAAAGAGGAAAACCACTATATAAAGCCCTAATAAAAAATAATGCATTCAGTTTTGGTCGCCATATTACAAAAAAGATGTTGAGGCTCTGGAAAGAGTGCAGAAAATAGCAATAAGGACAATTAGGGGCCTGGAGACTAAAACATATGAAGAACAGGTGCATGAATTGGGTATGTCTAGTGTAATGAAAAAAAGGACTGGAGTGACATGACAGCAATGCTCCAATATATAAGGGGCTGCCACAAAGAAGAGGCGTTTGGACTCCCAACTCTGTTATTTGGTTATAACCCAAAGTGCTGTGTGCATCTGCTGACTGTTGTTGCTTTATTCCACAAATCATGGGAATGTAAGTATTTGAAAAGATACGGGATTTAAAACAGACTTTCTAGAATCCCCCAAATATTGATCAGCAATTATTGGGATAAGCCATTATAGTTTAATTAGTAATATAGTTACACTGCAACATGATTTTATGGCCAAATTCTGAGGAAAGTAAACTGGAAAATCTGATGGTAGTTTGGAATCCCTGAATATTTTACATAGAACATTTCCTCAACAGAAGAGTACAGGCAATTTTTTAAATTCCAGACTACAAGATATTCATTTTATTACCAGTAGTCTACAGGTAGTCTTTGACTTAAGACTATTCATTTAACAAAGATTCAGACTTCATTTAACAAAGATTCAATCTTGGAAAAAAGTGACTCCTGACTGTCACAAAACCCCTGCAATCACATCTCTGTAATTTGAGCACTAGGCAACTGCCTTCCATTTACAACAGTTGCATTGTCTTTTGAGCACAGGAACATGATTTGCAAGCTTCTCAGCTGGCTTCCCACAAGCAAGGTTAATTGGGGAAGGCAGACTTGCTTAATGACTATATAATTCACTTAAGGATGATAAAATCAAATCTGGTCATGTCATGATGAATGTATTTATGATGACTATGATCATGATTTATCACTTATATCTTTTATGTACACTGAAAGCTTATGCATTGAAGACAAATTCTTTGTGTGTCCAATCACACTTGGCCAATAAAGAATTCCTATCCTGTCCTATCCTATCCTAGCATGACTTGCTTTATGACTGCACCAATTTAAATAGAAATTCTAATCCCAATTTTAATGGTAAGTCAAGGATTACTTATACCTTTTAAACACATTTCCAATAAAAGAGTCTTCTTGAAAAAGATTTTGGCAGCCACTTAATTTATGTGTGAATTGAAAGGAAGAAGTCACTCTTAGCTAGGTCCACACAAGATATTTAACTTCAGCATAATGTACTCAAACATTTTTACTCAAGTCACACAATGAACCATGAACTAAGCAGAGTTACACAATATACCAGGGGTGTCAAACTCACAGCCCATGGGCTGGATGCGTCACACACTGGTCAGGCCCAACCCCAGTTTAGCGAAGTGGGAAAAAGTTGTGGTAACTCACATGACAATGCAATGTTGTCACAAGTTTGACACCCTTGCAATATACTATGTTAAGTTAAAATGTGATTCCATATCTTGTGTGTTTGAATCCAAGAAAGATGGAAATTCAGAAATGGCTCACTGCTTATTTTTAAAAGTTATTGTTTTAGGGTTACACCGAAGATTTGGTTCTAGACATGTCATTTTGAATCCCCGAGAAGCTTCAGATAAGTTCATTTCTGCTTTGAGTAAAACATGACAAATGCAGGTTTAAAATATTTATGTTCCCAACTATTTGATTCTAGTAGTTAAAACAATGTCTTCATTTTGACTCCTAAGCAAATGAAATCCTTTTGACAGTACAGTAGGCACAAACCTAGACTTATCAGGTCCCCTTCAAGGGAATGCCACATATAGCACATAATGGAAGGAGAACAGAGAGTGAATCAACGTGTTAAAATATCTCTTTCTAGAAATGAAAACACTCCATGCAACAAAAACTCCTTGGCATCCAGTAACAAATAACTACAATTATAGGTAGTCCTCAACTTATAACCATTTGTTTAGTGGCCATTTGAAGTTACAATGGCACTGAAAAAAAATGTCTTGTGATCACTTTTCATACTTACGACCTTTGCAGCATCCTGATACTCTTATGATCAAAATTCAGATGCTTTGACAACCAGCATGCATTTATAACAATTGCAGTGTCCTGGGGCCATGTGATCACCATTTGTAACTTTTGTAGCTGGCCTCCAACAATAGTCAATGCGGGAAGCCAGATTTGCTGAACGACTGCAAGATTCACTTAACAACTGACATGATTTGTTTAATAACCGGCAAAAAGATCATTTAAAAAATGATCACTTAACTGACCTATTTAGCAACATAAATTTTGGGTTCAATTGTGGTTGTAAATTGAGGATGATATGTACCTCCCACTAAGGATCCAAAATCTATCTATATCAGTCCTAGTTATAACTATTTGTTTTAACTCACTGGGAATATAACCAATATAACTATGGACCATACTCATTTCTATTCAACATCTGCATGAGGCTGCTGAGTAAAGTCATCCAGCAACATAGAGTCAATATGTGGAAGATATCCAGATTTACATATCAATCCTGCTCTGAAGAGTAATTCAGTAAAGGTTCTGTTCAAATGCCTCAAAATTATAAGAGTCGGGATGGGCAGAAGAGGTTTAGGCTCAATCCTAAAAAACTAATTTCAAGGAATTTCCAATTGCAGGAATTTATCAGATTTAGTTCTCAGTGGGGTTGCACTCCCCCAAGTGGAACAGGTAGGTAATTTGGGAGTCTTACTGGGTGGGACTTTCAGCTCCTGCTCAATAAGCAGGATAGACTTGCACAAATCCAACTTGTGCACCAATTGTGACCTTCCCCAGATTGTTGTTGCCTTTCTGTCAGCCATGCATTAGTCACTTTCTATTTGGCTACTAGAATATGCTCTACACCAGGGGATCCCAACCTTGGCAACTTTAAGTCTTAGAGACCCCCGCTCTACACAGATCAATCTTTGAAGATCATTTGGAAGTCAGCACCGCAAGAGATTATATTATGATTTAGTACAATTCCACCCACAAGGAAACAATTAAAAATAGAATGTGTATTACTAGTAAGGTTTTTTTAAGCCAATAGTAAAGCAAAAACCACTATCAAATGTAAGCCTATTCATGTGCAGAAAGCAAAATTGTGGAAACATTAGAATACATATCCTTTTTCCCTTAGTATTGTAGTGAAAAGATTGAATTCACACATTAAGTCATTATTCATTTGTTTGTTAAATAAGGCAGTACTAACTAGTTCATATATGAAACTAAGCCACAAACAAATAAACCATGTGAGTGAACCTAGCTTGCAACACTGTACTCTGAAATAATTTTATCTCAGTATGTTATGTGAATGCACCTTATGATTTGAAAGCTGTTAGGCTTAGTTTTACATAGAAATCCTGCCAGGCATAATCAACAGATCATAATTTAAAGATCAGTCTAGAATGGAAAACTGTTGGGGTACATTAAGTCCTATAATTAGAACATTGAATAACATAGTTGGAAGGAATCTTGGAGGTCTTCTAGTCCAACCCTGTGCTTGAGCAGAATTCTCTATACAATTTCAGAAAAATAGCTGTTCAGTCTTAAAAGCCTCTAATAATGGAACACCAATAACTTCTGAAAGCAAGCCATTCCACTGTTTAATTGCTTTCTCCATTAGGAAATTTCTCCTTCATTCTAGATTGCTTCTGTCCTTGATTAGTTTCCATCCATTGTTTTTTGTCCTGCCTTCCGATGCTTTGGAAAGTAGGTTGATTCCCTCTTCTTTGTGGTAGCCCCTTAAATATTGGAACGTTGCTGTCAGGTCTCCCCAAGTCCTTTTCATTAAGCTAGCTAATTACTGCAACCATTTTTCATTTGTTTTAGCCTCCAGCCTCCTAATCATTCTTGTTGCTGTTCTCTGTACTCTTTCCAGTGTCTCAACATCTTTTTTATGCCGTGGTGAACAAAACTGAAACTAGTATTCTAAGTGTGGTCTTACTAAGGCTTTGTAAAGGTACTAATACTTCAAGTGATCTGATTCTATCCTTCTATTAATGCAGTGTACAATTGTATTGGCCTTTTTGGTTGTTGCACACTATTGGTTCATATTGAAGTGATTGTCCACTAGGATCTAAGATCCCTCTAACAGGTACTGGTATTGAGCCAGCCATTTCACCCATTCTGTACTTGTACAAATAGTTTTTCTTGCCTAAGTGTAAAATCTTACTTTTCTCAACACTGAATTTCATTTTGCTAGATGGGGCTCAGTGTTCAAGTCTGTCAACATCCATCTAGATCTTGAGCCTATTTTCCAGTGTGTTGGCTATTCCTGACTGCTTAATATTGTGTGCAAATTTGATGAGTTCCCATTATATTCCCTTATCTAAATCATTTATGAAGATATTGAATAATGCTGGGTCTAAAATAGCACCCTAGGTACCCCATTGCTTCCCTTCCTCCGTGTGGATGTAGTTCTGTTGAATACAGTTTGTCAGCCAGTTACAACTCCATCTGCTGGTGATGCTATCTATCCCTCATTTTTCCAGCTTACCAAGAAGTAGATTGTGGTTTATTTTATCAAATGCCTTACTGAAATCCAAGTATATTGTATCCACTACATTTTCCTGATCCACTAATTTAGTCAGTCAAAGAATGAAATAAGATTCGATTGGCATGATGTTTTTGATAAAGTCATATTAGCTTCTGGTGATAACTTTGCTTGCTTCTAAGTATTTGCAGATTTGTGGCTTGATTCAAGGTCTTCCCAGGTATTGATGTCAGGCTGATTAATTTGTAGTTTCCTGAATCAGTTTTTTTTTTTTGTAGACGGAAACCACATCAGTTCCTTTTCAATCCTCAAGTAGTTTCCCAGTGCTCCAATAACTTTGAAAGCTGCCAGTTCCCTCAGAACTCTGGAATATAATCCATCAGGACCTGGTGATTTGAATTCGTCTAGAACTGACAGGTGTTCTCTTATCTTATTTTTAATTTATACTCCTATTGTGTCTTTTACGGTTCTGTTTTTGGTAAGTTGGATTTTATTATCTTTTTGCATGAAGACAGACGCAAAGAATGAATTAAACAATTCTGCTTTCTCTCTGCTACCTGTTATTTCCTAGCTATCATCTCCTATTTGTATACTGATGGTTTCTTTGATTTTTCTCTTGTTTTTTATGTATTGAAAATACTTTATTATTTTTGACATTGGTTGCAAGTCTTACTTCATGCTGAGCCTTAGCTTTCCTAACTTCATCTTTGCAGGTTCAGGCTACTTCTTGGTAATCTGCCTTAATTATGTGTCCCTCTTATGGTGTTGGGAAATTAGGGTTATAGTTATGGTGATGGGATGGGACAATTGTCAACATTAACATTTTATCTCTTTTCCTCCTGTCTCTGCAATATTAAAATATGGGAAAAGAGATTTTATATTTAAGTCTAGATTAATTTTTCAATCTAAAATCATGCTAGTAGTAGGAAATATTGACAAGATAAAGAATTTTGCATTGTCTGTTTTTATGTGTAGTTTCTCTTTGCCTTGTTTCAGTTTTTTTCTGGCAGATATTTTATTTGGAATGTTGAATCAGTTTATCTTTATGTAGTCTATGATGTTAGGTTAGTGTAGTGAGGCTTCTGAAGAATATTTTATACCAAACGTCTTCATTCAGAAAATTGGAGAAGGCTTCAGCCAGGAATAGGCAGATTATTGGAGTTGTGGGCACACTTGCAATTTTGAATATATGACACCCATGTAAAATGATTCTTATGGGAAATGTTTATCTATTTACAAAATGGCTGCCATTTTGCATTTAGCTTGGTCACAAAGTACATTAATCTAAATGCAACTTGGTGAAAATGTTCTGTACCTCATCTACCCTATTTTCTTTATTTTCCCAATTTACCTTTATTTTTTCTAGGCAGGCAATTGTGTTTCAAGGTAAAAACTATGCTGTTGTCACCCATAATTTTAATGACATAAAGTGACGCAGAGACATTTAGGTTACCATGAATGTACGATAAGGATGAATGTAGATGGAGCAACATCATGCAAATGTTCTATAAACAATGATGTCATGATATATATAATACTTGCTACCCTTCCTGTGAAAATTCAAGGATGGAATTAATTGTTCTGTGCAGGAGGACTACTAAGACAAGTTCAATTCACACAATTTGCTGAGCCTTAGATTAAATTCATAAGCCATAATGCCTAGATTTGCATATCATGTTAAGTTGAAACTACAGGCTTTTAGGGTTTAGATTACGTGTAAGACAATATTTGTGTTATAGGAGTTTAACAGATAAGAGCCTTAAACTGTAATTTAAATTACTACACTTTAAATGTGAAAGTTTTTTTCGGGAATAAAATATCTGGGAGACAGGAAAGAGAGCTATTTCTGGCAAGGTAAAAAGCTATAGCTCACTTGACATAGCTCCCATAGTGCCTGAGTATTAGCCAAGGTTCATAAGATGAAGATTCATGCAATATCTAGAAGACCATAGGTTCTTGAGCAAATGTACCATTTCATTTTTAGTAAATTCATCTGCATGAAAAAGGTGCCCAAGGAAAACCTCAGTGTGTGTGTGTGTCAATCTGATTGTAACAATGGACGCAACAAAGCAGTAGGTGCAAAGTTGGTGGCCTGCCTCAATTCCCGCTTCCTTAATGGAACATGCCCTGAATGTGGAGACTGCTCCTTGCTTCATATTGCCACATGAACAAGGAAACCAACATAAATTGGAGAGAGGAAGGGACATGCCAGCAATCACTGTGGCGTATAGCGGTGTTAGATATGAAGTGCCAAAAATGCAGTGCAGTTTGGCAGTTTGGCAATGGTTGCTTATAATGGAATGAAATCAAGAAGCTATCTTTTCAAACACTGTCTACAATTCCTGACTATTTTTTTTTTATATGGAACAAAGTTTTTACAACTTTTCAAAACCCCATTGTGGCCTTGTGACTAAACTGAAATCCAAGCAAAAATATGACACTAAGAGCACTTCCTTGTTGTCTAGAGATTAGGGATCCATCAAGAAGACAACATATATGGAAATTATAACGTACATAAACATTATCAAACCAGTTTTAATAGCCTTCCAAAGTTGATGTGCTTTTGTTTTAACTCATCAAACCCCATAATAGCAGAGCACTAAATGCAGTATTATTTTTTCAGAGTTGTTTTTTTTTTGTAGTTGCTTTTCCTTTTTTCCTACAGCATAATTTTCTATTTGCAGTCATAATTACTTTTAGTAAACTGATGATTTCTCATGTATTATTTTGATGTGTTTCTTAGTTTGGGCTTCAGAAAGGCTGCTGCTATAGAGCTTCTGATCCAGTATAGTTAATTGTGACTTATTCTTTTGGATACTTCTTTTCATGGCTTTAAAGACAAAATTAATGTGGAGGAAACAGCTGGCAGATGATAAAAAATACTTTACAGTCTGCTTTACAGTGATCTTGTTATAAGGAAAAATAGGAGTGAACACTATCACTTTGAACTCCTAAATGAAAAGATACACATCTAGTAAATAAATATTGTGTATAATATTATTGTGCATACTATAAACTGTACAGACAATCCTGTATCTCTATTTCTCATTTTGACATGTTAAAAGTCATGTCCTTGATATGTAGTATGTTCAAGGATGTTGTTCAGCCAACTAAGTCTGGTTGTGGAAACTGATTGTAAGCTTGGTGGTTTTCTTGCAGATATTTCATTACTGAACTAGGTAACATCATCAGTGCTAATACACCCAGAAGTAGAAAAAGAATCCGTGATAGCACTACTACATAGCACACCCAACCAACCAAATACACCAAGATTGAAATGCCCAGAATCATGGACTGTATCAATCTTATCAACCTTTACCTGACCACATACTTTCAGTTTAATGGACAAATATATTAATAAATCAAAGGAAGTCCCATGGGACCACAATTTTCTGGACTCATAGCTAAGACCATAATGCAATGCCTGGAATCTACAGTGTTCCCACACATACAACCCAAAGTATGGATCAGGTATGACCTGACCACTCAACCTACCACAATTCAACTCATGCAAGGTGTGAAAAGGATAACGCTGCTATATATCAAAAACATCTCAGAAACCACAAATAGACTACTACAGTCACATGGATCTCCATAGACACAATCGAACTTAAGTCCTCTAAAACTTCCCAAATAAACCAAAAGACCAGCAGCTCCAGAAGAAAAAACAGGAGTCATCTACAGTAAGGACTGCAAATGCCACTATGTAGGACAAATATGCAGAAGGTTGGCAGAGTGCATTGGTGAACACGAACTGGTAGTCAGAAGACATGAAAACTCCTTATTTCACAACAGCTGGATAGATTGAAGTGGGAAACTGTAAGCATCCTAGATCAAACCAAATCTAAAAATGCCAGAGAATTCCTGGAGGCCTGACACTCGGACACTAACAGGCACAAAGAGATAAACATCATCTACATACCATTCAAAAGAGACAATCAAAAAGGAAAAAGGTTTGCTCCTGCCCAGCAGTCAACACCCATATGAGCAGAGATTAACATCAAGATTAACCACTAGACCAACAATCAAGAGTACCCAACAATATCCCAATCAAGGAATTACCAATAAGCTAATAATAAACAACCTAATTAGGAAAGAAACCTAATCAAGAAACCACCAAAAACACTCCAACCAACACTGTCAAGTTAAGCCACTAGTATATAAAAATAAAAGCAATCTCCACTCCTTTCTAGCACTGATGATATTACCTAGTTTGGTAATGAAACATCTGCAAGAAAACCATCAAGTTCAGCATGTACCAAGGACCCATATTTCAACTCTGAGCTACAAATACTTTCTTTTATTGATTTTCAGCTCTTTCTGAGCATCACGCTAAGTCCTAGCAGTGACTATATGCCTGTTTCACATGAGCTCTGCCTTTCCTGTACCTCTTCTATTTCTTGCAGGAGAGAAGGACATCATGCGATAAGTGGTCAGCTTGCTGTGCGGCTTTGAGTAATTGGGCTTTCTTTACAATTAAGTGCAGGACAAGGGGCAGTAAGTACTGGCCTTCTGAGCTTGCTGGTAGGGGAAACAGAAGCAGACAGGTTGTTGCCTAGTAACATCCCTGGCCATTTATATTCTTTTTATTGAGGTAATTCTTTTTTATTTTGCAACTTCTTCACATCTGCTCTCTTTCTCTGTCATAGTTTACTCTGGATAAAGTATGTTATAATGAAGAGATTATTGCATTCTATATAATAATATCAGCAAAGTTAAAAGCTATAAGCTATTATAGCTTTAATTTATACTGTATGTGTCTGTATTTTCTTAATTTATATCCCTCTTTTACTCTGATCAGCTCAAAGCTCCCTCCTCCTATTTTCCCCCTTTCCTGTGAAATGAGTTGAATGGACAGAGAGTGACTCATCCAAGATTACTAAATTGCGTTCTCTGCTGAAGGGAATTTAGAAATTTCCAGTGTCTAGTCTAGCATCCCCAAATTGCTTTTATTATTCATATATTACTATTAATGAAAAGAGAGCCACTTTGGTAAATGCATCAGGTTAGAGACTGGGAAACTGAGTTTTAGTCCTGCCTTAGACATGAAGACAGCTGGTGACCTTGGACCAATCTTTCTGTAATCAGGCAATTATAAAGGCAGCTTTACTTGGAACAGTTTGCATCCTGCAACGATATCTTTAATACCTTCAAACAACAACATCTGCCTATTCCAGTTCTTGGGAAAGATTCAGTAGGTGGATGAAAATGTCAAATCTAATCTAAACAACTGGCTGACTGTGCTTTGACCCATAATAATAATAATGAAAACTTTACCTTGGGATGAAGAAACACATTTGAAAGTATATTCTACTTAAAGAGCCATTTGATAAAAGAAAATGTCAAGATTGGCACATTGTGCAGTATAGTTTAGTTCAAAGTTATCTGCATTCTCAAGGAAGGAAATTATGTATATGGAACAATTCTTAAAACTCCATGGTGTTTGAATTTCATCCTATGTGGATGCAATACATAAAATGTATTCTCTAATACACCAAAACAAACAATAGTTAGAATTATTAGTTATGGTTGAATCACAAGCAACTTAGCAGCTATACGTTTTTTTAAAAAGTTGTTTTACAAATGGAAATGCTATCAAAATTTATTCTAATAGAGGCTGACCCAGATAAAATAAGAAGAAAACCTGATGGGAAACTTTTTTGATGGGTAGCAAGATTAAAAATCAGGAATGGGATATGACCAATACAACCGGGTAGATAAAGATGACTGCCTTATTTAGCAGTTTAGGGGTGTCAAGGAAAGCAGCAATGAGTAGCTATTTACTCATTATGGTATTACCATTCTTATACCAATATGGCTGGGAGAGATGCCCGTGAGTTCAATATTCAGATTTTCTCGCTTTATGTGAATTTGATGTTATGTAAATTTTCAATAATTTTCATCCCAAATTGTTATTGTATAATTTTTTTTACCAGCAAAATCAGCTTGTGCCAAACATCTGGAAATATGCCAAAACTGCTGAAGCATTTTCTGATTAAAATCCCTTTTATATACCTTACCCACCTACTTACCATTGTTGATGAGAGGTTATTCTATTTAATACATCCTTACTTCTATAATCAAAATAGCTATGGTATTACTGTTATTATTGGGTCAAAGGGTCATCAACATCTTATACAGTACCTTTATTCAGAAACAAAAGGAAAATATCAAAAAGTGTGTGTATGTGTGTGTAACATTAGAAATAAAACCGGACATATTACATTGCACTAAAACTAATAGAAAATTTTCAGCCCTAGCACAAGCTTTTAACCTGGGCAAATACACTTGTTTGAAATACACAACAAATGCCAATGAAACTTGTAATGTGTGATATGCATTCTGCCTTTGTCTGCAATAATAACACTGTCCCATAGAAATCCAACTGAAGAAAAGATGGAGAAAATATATTTGCTGTTCATAGAGTCAAGGAAGAGCAGCACATTTCAGCAACGGAGCAATTAACAACCAGGCTCTAAAAATATATGAGCACATTTGTCAACACATCTGGGTTACAAAATTTGTCACCTTATCCCCTCTTCCCACTGATTCAGTGTCTGGCTTTATGCACATTTATTTTATTTTAAAAAATTGGGGGAATGAAACCCTAGCAATAAAGCGAGGGAAGGTTTTACTTAATTTGAATGATTAGAGGCAACATCTGTAGCTCTGTTTCAAGTAGAAAAATACTTTTGTCATTTTTAGAGTTTACAGTCTCTAGTTTCTCATTTCAAAATATATTTATTGGGCAGTTTTAATGTGCAAATCAAGCATGCATTGCATCAACAATTCTCATTCTGTAGGAGAATTTCATATAGTCTAGGATTGGTAGTGATGAGGGTGCTCATGTAATAATATTGATAGACAGTGTGTATGTGTGTGTGTGTTTCCCCCCAAATAAGACCTATTCTAAAAATAAGCCCTAGCATGATTTTATGTGTGCACCTAATACAAGCCCTACCATCCCAAAAAGTACTTAAGAGCTTGCACAGCTGTCTGGCCACCCATTCTGTCTGATTGCTCATGGTGCCACAGCTATGAGGCGAGGCAGGGAATGGTGGAGCTGCCACATGTGCTCTGTATTGGCTTACCTCAGGGCCTCCACAGCCAGGCTATCCACATCCCAATACCATCCCAAAGCAGCAGCACTACTTCTTGGCTGCCAGCCTAATTCTGCTTGCTCACGGCCTTAACAGCGCAGGAGGCCAAGTGTCATGCTGGTGCCACGGCCACAAAGTGAGACAGATGTTGGGGCATTGATTGCCTGCATGGGACAGCCCAACCCCTCACCTTGTGGCCATGGCACCAGCACGTTGCTCAGCTTCCTGATCCTTTGTGACCATGAGCAAGCAGAAGTGGGCCAGCTGCAACACGGAGTCCTGCTGGTTAGGACTTTTGGAGCTGCTGCCGTGAGATGAGATAGGTGTTGAGGCATGGGTTGGGGTCCTGAGATAAACTAGTATGAGCTCCACACACCCCTACCCCCCACCTTTTGTGCCAGCACTGGTACATTGCGTGGCCTCCTCCCTGCCATGAGCAAGGAGAACTAGTAGACCTCCCATACACAGAAAAAAATAAGACACCCCCCGAAAATAAGCCCCAGTGCTTATTTTGGGACCAAAAAGAAAATAAGACCAGGCTCCTGCATGCACATGGGTCTGCTGGGATGGCATGGACAAGGCCGAAGTGACACATGTGCCTGCTGCCTCCTGCACACCTACCGGAATAGGATAGGCAGGACTGAAATGACATGGCTCCTTGCCATTTCTAGGATGGCCATACTTACCAGCCTTTCAAGTGTGTGCACATGGCAGGGGGGAGATGTCCAGCAGCCGAGACTCTACAACTGGAGCTCCAAGAAAGAAAGAGGCATGGCAGCAGCAGTACTGGCACCTGTAGCAGGCAGAGTCGGGAGAGGCATGTGATGTGAACCACTGGGTATGCTTATGTCATGTGGCTGGGGCAGGGCAGGTGGTTGCCTGGCACATCCAGCAAGCCAGACCGTATGCCTCTCCCCAGTGCCTCTGCCTCCAGCTACTGCTGCTACTGCAGGAGAAGACAAAATGAGGAGGGTGTGGGGCAGCTGCTGCCTATTCCATCCCATCTCTTTTGGCTTGCAAGAGAGCAGGTAACCCTTGGTCATCTCCTTGGCCCCCTCATGGGTCTTGCCTTTGGCCTTGTGTGGAGCATGTTCTCCTTGTGCACCCTATACTCCTCAGCACCACTGAGGCCACCTGTCCACATCACGCTCTTCCTCCCCACCCCCACTTGCTGCTTGGACAGCCATCCTGGTGCTGGCAGCAGGCTCCTGAGCTGCAGCGTGCTTCGGCTGAGGGGCCAGCAGTCTGCGTTTACAACTGGAAACCATTCCCCCTGCACATAAAGGGCGGCAAGTGGTAGCCGACGGATTTCTAGTTGTAGCTGTCCCATCCCCTGCCTTGCCTCATCCTGTGGGACAAGACTTCCGCCCACTGTTCCATCCACTGGATTCCCTACTTAACCCTGCCTGAACCCACAAGCACCACCCACATGAGAGACATCAAGCGGGCCATGCCCAGTCAGTCATGACCACCCCAACTACACCTCTTCCCTGTCCATGCCTTTCCTTCCCAGCCCATGGAGGACAACCACAATGCTGATCTGGCCCTCAATAAAATTGAATTTGACATCGCTTCTTTAGAGAATCATGTAGTATTCTGAATAAAAGATAATGTAGCATACATCCAAGCATAACTCCCTTTATTTTGAAAAAGTAATAGTTATCTATAGTCTGTTCTTGTGATGACTGATAGTCTCTCAAAATAACCCAAAACATACATTAAAATCTGGTAAGGCCTTCAACTTAACTTCACTGTTTTATTAGGCACAGTTTAAAGTCACAAAAGTAAATAATGAGGCAAAAAGAAAACCAAAACAAACTGCATTGACGAGAATTCTGAAGCAAGCCAAGATAATCAATCATACATTCCAGGAAAATAACAGAGGAGAGTCCATGGGAAGAACACCAGCAAAGATAAACCTCTTTCAAAGGAAACAATAAACTTTGACTCCAGCAATTCTGACTACACAGTTAGAAACTTATATACATAGCTCCCAGCTGCAAGCCACGTGGAGGATCATGGTAATCTCCTCTTGAGTAGACCTCGCTTTTCCCTGATCCTCTGCTCCCTGCATGACCTAGGATGGATAGGGGATGGGCCTGGATCCTCCTCTACTGCTCAGCCCTTCAATCCCTTCAATCTTTCTGATTAATTTATGTTCACTAACTAATAAGATGGATGAAATACTCCTTTCAGATAGATGCAATTCTGATTTCTACAATCCAGCAGCCCTCTACTTCACTGAAACTTGGCTAAATGAGGAAACTGATGACAACAGCATAAACATCCCAAGATTTCAGATAGAGCCCAAGGTTTCAGATAGATAAGATTGCAGAGTCATCAGGTAAAAAGAATGGAAGAGGCTTGTGTTTATATATCAACAACAGCTGGTCTCAGGATATAATTATAATATATAAATTCTGTTTGAAAACTTACTTTACTTATCAACTGTAATCCATTTTATTCTCCACGTGAGTTCTCCTCATTTGTCCTATTTGCTGTGTATGTTCCTCCACAAGCTTGTGCAAACAAGGCATTATGAATTCCAGCTGACCAGATTGTAGAGGCTGAAGCCAAATACCCAGATTCTCTTCCCATTATTTTAGGAGATTTCAACCAAGGTAACTTAAGGAAAGAGCTTCCAAAATATTTTCAACATGTAAATTGTCCCACTAGAGACACTAATACTTTAGACCATTGCTACACAACACTAAAAGATGCTTATCAGTCTTTACCACGAGCAGCTGTGGGACACTCTGATCACTGCATTCATTCATCTTGTATCTGCTTACAGAAAGACTTAAAACCACAAAACCAACAATTAAATCAGTGAGGACTTGGACTGAGGAGGCAAAGCTAAAGCTACAGGCTTGCCTAGATTGCACTGATTGGAATGTTTTCGAAGATACCTCTGCAGACTTAGATGAGCTCACAAATACTGTAACATCATATGTCAGCTTCTGTGAAGACCTATGTGTACCGACCAGGAACCTGCGAATATACAATAAACCTTGGTTCACAGCTAAATTTAAGCACCTACGTCGTTCCAAAGAGGAAGCCTACAGAAAAGGTGATAGAATGCTGTACAATCAGGCCAGAAACATATTAACAAGGGAGATCAGAGCAGCAAAAAGCTACTCTGAAAAGTTAAGGAATCAGTTCTCAACAAATGAACTGGCAAACATGCGGAAAACTCACTAGCTATGGCAAACCTCCTTCCCAGGCAGAAGGAAATCAACAACTAGTAGATGATCTGAATGTGTTTTACTGCAGGTTTGAAAGGAAACTTCAGCCACCTATCTCCACAACCCCCATCTCAAACACACCAACAGCCAGACCTCTCATCTCAGACACACCAACAATAGCCAAGCCTCCTACAGCTGACCCCATCTCAGACACACCAACAGCCAAACCTCCCACATTGGGTTCACCATCCCTGGTGATCACAGAAAAAGAAGTGCAAGATCTATTTCACAGACAAAACCCAGGAAAACCACCAGGCCCAGACAAGATAACTTCTTCTTGCTTAAAAGTCTGTGATGACCCATCTTCACACGAATCTTCAATAATTCACTAGAGATGTGCTATGTTCCTTCTTGCTTCAAACGCTCTACTATCATCCCAGTGCCGAAGAAGCCCTCCATTAAGGAACTAAATGACTACAGACCAGTTGCTCTAACATCTGTAGTTATGAAAACCTTTGAAAGGTTAGTCTGTCCCACCTGAAAAGCATAACAGACCAGCCACGCCACAGAGCAGGTAGGGAAAATTTTTGAATTTCACACCTGCCTACAATACTAGACAACACAGTATCAACAGTACAGATCTTCAAATTTATTTATTTTATTTTGTCAAGTGATTATTAGATAACAGGTATAAGTATAAACATAGTTATGAATACATGAAATGGATACATATAAGAAAAATAAAAGAAATAATAGGACAGGGATGGTAGGCACGTTGGTGCGCTTATGCACGCCCCCTACAGACCTCTTAGGAAAGGGGTGAGGTCAATAGTAGACAGTCTAAGGTTAAAGTTTTTGGGGTTTGGGGAAGAAACCACAGAGTCAGGTAGAGTATTCCAGACAATGACCACTCTGTTGCTAAAGTCATATTTCCTGCAATCAAGTTTGGTGCGGTTAACCTTGAGTTTGTATCTATTGTGTGCTCTTGTATTGTTATGAAGTATTCATTGACATTGCAATATATAATTTTATGTACTATACTTAGATCGAATCGAAGGCAGTGTAGTTCTAGGTTGTCTAGTCTAAAATGTCAAGTCTAGTAGCATAAGGTATTCTAGGTTCTATCATATCTCAAGACCTAAAATGGACGCCTAACATCAAAAACCTCATCAAAAAAGCACAACAAAGAATGTTCTTTCTGTGCCAACTCAGAAAGTTCAAACTGCCCAAGGAGCTGCTGATACAGTTCTACAGAGGAATTATTGAGTCTGTCATCTGCACTTCTATAACTGTCTAGTTTGGTTCTGCAACCCAACAAGACAGACACAGATTCCAGAGAGTAATTAGGACTGCAGAAAAAAACAATTACTACCAACCTGCCTTCAATCGATACTGCATGAGTCAAAAAGAGGGCTGTGAAAATATCTACAAATCCCTCACATTTGGGACATAAATTGTTTCAACTTCTACCCTCAAAATGATGTTATAAGGCTCTGCACATCAGAACAACAAGATACAAGGACAGTTTTTTCCCGAATGCCATCACTCTGCTAAACAACTAATTCCCACAACACTGTCAAATTAACTACTAAGACTGTATTACTATTCTTCTCATCCTTACTAGTACCTATCTTTTCCCATTTATGGCTATATCCATGTTGCTTGTATCTTTATTGTTCTATATTAATATACTCCAAAAGATGAAATCTGATTGGCCCACACGGGCCGCTTTCCGATTGGTCTACTGAATGGCTGTGATTGGTTTTCTAAGAATCAACCGCGATTGGCCGAGCCAATCGCGGGAGATTCAAAACCCTGTCATTGGCCGACAAGCCGTGAGCAGTCCCTATATGAAGGGTTGCCGCGGCTCCAAGGTCCTGTACAGAACTGTACAATAAAATAAGAGTTTGAAGTACACTGGTCTCGTGTCTCTCATTGGGACCGATCTACCCGATCTAACATTTATAACTTATATTGTTTTTATTGTTTTCTAGTACGATTTGATTGCTTATTAGCAACCTATGACTAAAGTGTTGTATCTTATGATTCTTGATGAATATATTTTATTTTTTCTTTATGTACACTGAGAGCATATGCACCAAAGACAAATTCCTTGTATGTCCAATCACACTTGGCCAATAAAGAATTGTACTTTATTCTATTCTATTTCACTCTCTCTAGTTCTTCCTAAAACATACCTATTTTCATCATTATTCTACACTTTCTGGATGAGTCTAATCTATTATGATAAGTCATTTCTAACTGAATAAATGACAATTGCTAGGTTTCAAATATCCCCATGAATGTTTTGAGTCGCACAGCATATTAAGCCAAAACCAAACAAATCTATGTAATTCTTTGTTTCCTCCTTGAAGCTCATTAATTGAATCTTGGAAGCTTATTCCTATGTCAAAAATTTATGTACATTAAAAGTAATATCATTTTCAACGTACCTATTACTTTGTCTTCATTCTTATCCACTTATATCCTAAAATCTTGAGCATATCTCCCCCCCATCGGGTATTTTTTGTAACTTCATAAGCAAAGTAAAAATAAATGAAAGGGATATGTAAACTCTCTGAAAATTTAGTTATGGTAACATGGAAATATTGGGGACACAAGTTATGCTCTAGGACAGGGGTGGGCAAACTTTTTGGCTCGGGGGCCTCATTGACTTTTAAAATTTGATAGACGGGCCAGGTCAGCACAAGATTTTTTGGGAATTGCCCCCCCTTCCCCCCCTTCTTCTCCTCCTTCCCCTCCCCTTGGAGGCCCTCTGAGTCAGGAGTTGCTACCGCCGGCGCGGCTCCGTGTGGCTCCAGTCCCATGTTGCCTTGGGAAGGGAAAGGCAAAAAGGAAGAGCCGCGGTGGTGCTTTGCAATGGCAGCAGTGGCACTGGAGGCTCAGGCTCAGCGGCTCCTGGTTTTGCCTTTCCCTTCCCAAGGCCACACGGGACTGGAGCTGCACGGAGCTGTGTTGGCGGTAGCAACTCCTGACAGCCCCAGCCGGACACCTGAGCGGAGCCCAGGCGGAACTGCCTGTTGCTGCTGCAGGCGCTGCTGCGGGTGTCTGGCTGCCCAAGTAAAGAACTGCACCAGCTCAGGGCAACTGTGAGGAGCAAGAGGGGAAGCCAAGGTGCTCATTTCATAGCAGTCAACTTCACTCTCTTTTGCTCCAGTTAGGTGCTCCTGGCATGCACAAGGAGCATGAAGGGAGGCAAACACCACACGGATGCGTTTTAAAAGTCAGAGAACTTTGCCCAAGACTTCTCGTGTATTCAGGAGCTACACCTCTCCCAACAATGAGTTGGTGGTGATCTAACAAAACGTCTTCCAGCTCTTAAAGATTGACTTTAAGAGCGCCCCCATGGAAGAAGCCAAGAACAAGAACAAAAATAGAGGCAGCGGGGGCAACAAGGGCATGTGATGGGTCCCTCCACGGTCCCCTCCCAGGTGACAGCCAGGGCTTTGGCACCTACTTTTTTCCTGAGAGGTGTGGTGTCTGCCTCCCTTCATATTCCTTGTGGAGGGACACACATGCCCCATCACCCCTGCCGCCACTACGTTTGCTTGGCTTCTTCCATGGGGGCACTCTTAAAGTTGACCTTTAAGTGGTCCTGGAACATCCGCCCACCTGCCCAGCACCCGCCCTCCCAGAGCATGCTTTCTTTCTTCTGGAGAACATGCCTCTTCCAGCCCGGCCTGGCCTGGCCAGCCAGCAGGTGACCACATGTCCTAGGGCTTGTCGTGAGATGCCTGCAGCATGCTCTGTTCTAGGTGTCAGGCCCAGCAAGTCCGAGCAGCCGGCGCATAGAACAGGGTGGTGCCGGACCATTGGAGAAGCAGAGCAAAGCCAGAGATTAGTAGCTGCCTCTTTCGGCGCAGGAAGCTTCCCCAACCACCCAGCTGGTCTCCTCCTCCTCGGCCTATACAGAACAAACAGGCAGAGAAGGAGGAGAGCAGCTGGCCAGCTGGGGAGGCTTGTGCTGCGAAGGAGGTGGCTAATGATCTCCTCGCTTCTGCTTCTCCAACATCCGGCACCGCCCTGTTCTATGTGTCAGGCCCAGCAAGTCCGAGCAGCCGGCGCATAGAACAGGGTGGTGCTGGACCATTGGAGAAGTGGAGCAAAGCTGGAGATTAGTAGCTGCCTCTTTCGGCTCATAAAGCTTCCCCTAACCAGCTGGCTGGTCTCCTCCTTCTCTGCCTGTTTGTTCTGTATGGCCAAGGAGGAGACCAGCCGAGAAGTGCGCTGCCAGGCAGGGGCCACACGGTGCAGGGCAACACGCCACCGCCCGGCCCTGGTGAGGGAAAGCAGTGGGTGTTCCCCGGCGGTGGCCTCAGCCCCGCCACCAGGGAAGTGGCCGCCCAGCTCTGTGTTGTGTGTGTGATTTTTTGGCGCGCGGCACGGAGTCTCTTTTGGCCGGCCCCGATTTTTTTTTCAGAGGGGAATTTTTTTTTTCAGAGGCGGGCCGTATTAAAATGACCAACGGGCTGGAAGTGGCCCGCAGGCCATAGTTTGCCCACCCCTGCTCTAGGAGAAGTTGTTGTGCTACAAGTTATGTCTGACATTCACTATTTAAATTTTTTATTACTGTTTAAAACATTTTCTTCTTTTTAATTTCCTCTTTTACCACTTCAATAAAACAGTACTGACATGTTTAAAACATGTCACTAATAAAAATTTAGATGATGTAACAATTATGATTTTTAATTATTATAAATATAGTAGTTTTTAGCTATAGTGAGTATTAATAAATGCAGTGTGTTTTGCTTATTATGCTCTGGATGGGTATAAAGCAGACAGAGCAACTCCACAAAGCATCCATACAAAGTCTTTTTATTGGTTCAGGCATCCTTATCAACTCACAGTTATGACATGGTTCTTCTTAGTGTCCAATCCTTTGCACATCTGCATTATGGTATAGAAAGATAATAAATCTCATCCCCATGATGAGATTACATGGTAATGGATTCAGGCAACAGTGAGGGAGCCTCCCCCATCCCAACAAGGGTCAATTTAGTGACCAATCAGGATTACAGGATTACATGAGATGGACTACGTTTCCCAGGATACCTTAACTACATTTACCATGATGCGTTCCCTTAAGGGAACAGCTTTCAATTACTAACTAACTATCCCATTAACTCTAAACTATCTGGACAGCACATTCCCTGCCTGGAATTGTAAATTCCACTGACTAAAGTAACTGGATAACTAAGATAAACAGTGAAGAGTAATACTAACTGAATAGCAGATAACTATATAACTAAAATAAACAGTTAGCTATATAACTAAGAGAACCAGTAAATAATAAAGCATCAAACAAAGCAAAGCATGCAAAGCTTGAGGTTCAATCTTCGAGTTCAGCCTTTCTCCGCAGCACCACTAGGTCAGTGACTGGTCTGGTGTAGAGCTTCTTGGTGAAAGTTTGCTGGTCACCTCTGACAGCCGTTTAGGGTGGACAGGTACTCTTGCTTCCAATGGTTCAAAGGGGTGTTGACAAGCAGTTGAATTGGATATTGAGAAGACATCTGCCCTTGTAGAGCATATTCGTGAAAGTCTGGTGGTCACTGGTTGCTGGCGGCCTCTTAGGATGGACCGGCATTCTTGTTTTCAATGGTGCTAAAGGGCATCAGAAGGCTGTTGGAATGGATGGTGCAAAGGCATCTGCCTGGGTTGGGGCCTGCATCTGATCGACACCGACAATTCCTGAGATTCCCCAGCCCAGGTCTGTTTTGAAGGCAAAGGGTGAGTATCTTGGGCCTCTGACTACTTCATTGTGCGCTAAGGTGTCAGGGGCATCGAATCCCAGCAAGAGCAAAATCTTGGCTTCAGGATCTGGGGGGGAAGTGATGAGCCATATGCTTCAGGTGAGGTATGTTGCTAGCTACCTCTGGTGTTGCAATATGGCTACGTTCATCTAGTATCCCATCCCATTCCAACACAGGCAGCAGTAGAAACTGGGAACTTCTATCTAATGACTCTATACAGATTCCAGTAGCTGTGTGTTTTGGTGCAGTGCACATTGATATTGTGAAGTGCACTTCTTCCTTCTGAGCATCAAAGAGGTCAAAGAATGTGGACCTGGCTAGTGAGTGATTGCTCTGAGGATCCAGTATTACATACATCTTCACTGCTACTTCTGGGCGTCCATCAGGGTAGACTTTGGCTAAGCAGATCTGACGACACGAGTGAGGGGCTGGTGTGTTATCGCACATTGTTGTGCAATTGACACTCACCACTGGCTCTGATTGTGAGGCGCATAGTGATGGTTTTCTGTTACTTCTCTGTGAGGGCAGGTCATCTCTTCGTATGACGTCCTTGTAGGCATAGCGTTCTGGCTCAAGGGCATGTGTTGTGGACAGTATGTGGGTCGCCTCAGAATACTTTATGAGGAGGTCATTATCCGTCCCCAGATATGTAGGTAGTACCTCTTGAGGTTGGGTGTAGGTTCCACACTGTGCATTAGAGTTGTCTTGTGGTTGTGGCGAGAACTCTTTTGCCTGTGGATTGAGTGTGGCAATTGTGGTTGGTTGCATGTCAACTTGTTGAGAAGTCAATCACTGGTGGGTTAAGTTGCTTGTTCAGCAGGCTGTAAGACATTGGGGTAGGGTTGCTGATTCTGGGAAGAGAATTTTGGACTTTAGGTCATACAACATCAGTTGGGGAAGATTTGCTGTTGGTGGGAAGTGAATCTCATATTTTAGATCTTACAATGTCTGTTGCGTGACTGAGGTTTAGAGTCTGTGGTTGAGATTCACTCCTATGCTTCCCTTGTTGTGGGAGACTTGTAAGTAACTGAGGCGGTTCCACCTGCTCATTTCGAAGCGAGTGCTGCTCATCCATGTAGGCCTTGACCCATGTATCAGGGCTCTCTTCTCCCAACTCTTCGAGGTCGAAGGTGAAGGAGGCATTGTCAGCCACCTTCCTCAATGCTGCAGCCTGAGCTGTTTTTGTTGCCAAGTCCCTTTGTCATTCGGCCAACTCCAATTGGGCCTGAACTTTGACCAGTTCTGCCTGTTGGTTGGCTTGGGCTTTGGCCATTTCTGCTTGTTGTTCAGCCTGGGCTTTGGCCATTTCTGCTGCTTTAGCTGCTACTGCCACCTTCTGCCGTATCACCTCCTCTGTTGCGCGTAGATCTGCATCTGCTACTGCAGTTTCTACTTCAGCTTCTGCAGCCCAGTCAGCATAACTTGCTGCTTTGGAGGCCTCAGATACACTGCTGCAACGGGAGGATGCTCTGGAAAAATGGTGAGAGCCAGCAGCAGAGATCTTGACCAACTCTGTCCATCCGTCTGCATGATGGCGATACTGCGTGTTCCAATCCTCTCTGAAGCTTGCCACCGCAGGTTGGGTAAGCTTCCTATGCCGTCTGAGGCCACAGGTTTTCTGGAGTATCGCCGCTTCTCCAGAGGTTTGGACACGTAAAACAAGTTTTTGGGAACCAGGCTCCACGCTTACGTCAAGGGTGGGTGGAGGATTCGGGTTCTCTGGTACATCAGAGACATCGGTCATGGCTGAAGAAGTTGCCATGGTTCAAATTGGCAAAAGGTGAATTTTGGAAAATTTAGTGGTTTTCCATGTAATTTCCTTTATTTTGCCAGGGGATGCTGTGTGCAGGTAGCAAAAAGTAGGAGTTTTTGCTAAATTTAGTACTTGAGTATGTAGGTAGCGCTGCACAATATGGCTGCTTTTTGGGTGTGTTGCGTGCTTGCTACACAAGTGGGCGCTATAGGAGGCGTTGTCGCTAAGTCTGAAAGATGTTAGAGCAGAATGTAGGTTTGCCCATTAGTGTTGCTTGCTGCACAAGTTGGCGCTATAGGCCGTTTGGTACTGGCTAGGTCTGGAAGACACTGTTGCTAAGCACAGGTTAGGCTGCAGGTAGTACTGGAACTTTGAATTAAGTTGCTAAATGTTTCCGCCATAGTTACAAAAAACAGAATTTTCATTAGTTAAACACTGGTAAAATTTGGGAAAGTTCCTCTAATTCTTGTGAAAATTCTTTGAATTCTCTGGGAAATTTCTTCTTGACCACCAAATGGTGCTGTGGACTGCCTTGCCGGAGTCTTTAGGGGGTGAGCCCCAAAGGAATTTATTGCTTACTCGGCTGGAAGAGAAATTCATCAAATACAACACTCCAAAGGTTGCATGCAGTGTTATACTTTTAAATTTTCTAGTATAGATATAAGATGGATAAACTCTAAAGAAATTGCTCCTTTGTTCATATAGCTGCTTGAATTAGCCTTGTGTCTTGGGAGGGGGGGGAAATGTGGTCCTTTGCTTTGAAGACGGTCCTTCAACTAATGAATTATGACCCCCAATAAAACGGCCAGAGAGCAACAGGGCCTCTTTTAATTGCCTTTTTGAAGCAGCCGAGCTTAAGAAATGCTAAGCTTTTCAGTTTGAATGAACAGAACAAATTTAGCTTTCCTTTTAGAATACAAGATATTACTTTTAACTCTTCATCTGCATTTGAAGAGTTTGTAGGTAGTAGCTGAGGGAAGACATGGGTACATGGGTCATACCTGGCTCCTCCCTTTGTTTGCAAATTAGTTCTTTCTAAGTTAGCAAAGATGTAACCTGAGACAGAGAAGCTTCTCTTCATGAAGAGAGGGGAGGGGGGATTTGCCCCTTGCTGCATCCACAATGAGGTTTGAGGTATAGATACAAAGGAATAGCATGCACATTTATTCTTGGCTTCAAAATATCTTTGTCTTTATCACAAAATTCAAATTACTTTTGCTTCACTCTACTTCTTGGAATCAAGATTAATTATCTTTCTACTGTTCTGCTTATTACGATCTGGATGGGTATAAAGCAGACAGAGCAACTCCACAAAGCATCCATACAAAGTCTTTTTTGTTGGTTCATCAGGCATCCTTATCAACTCACAGTTATGACAAGGTTCTTCTTAATGTCCAATCCTTTGCATATCTGCATTATGGTGTAGAAAGATAATAAACTCTCATCCCCATGATGATTTAGGCAGCTACATGGTAATGGATTCAGGCAAGAGTGAGGGAGCCTCCCCCATCCCAACAAGAGTCAATTTAGTGACCAATCAGGATTACAGATGTGGCCACATGACATGAACTACATTTCCCAGGATACCTTAACTACAGTTACCATGATGCATTCCCTTAAGGGAACAGCTCTCAATTTCTAACTAACTATTCCATTAACTCTAAACTGTCTGGACAGCACATAGTGTCAACTCTTACCACTTTACAGTTTTATTGTATTAACTATTACAAAAACATGCTAGAAATAAAATGGCTTCAAAATATCTACATTAATAAAATACTAATGGTTTAATTCTTCATGATTCATGTGATGTTTGATAAATCTTTAAGTTAATTATTGATATGTCATTAGTGTCTCTTACTCGATTTTGTAATAATTTATTAACATCAGATGATACCCAAAGTTGATTAAATTAAGCTGCTATAGGAATAATTGAAATGTGATTCAAGGTGTTAAGTTCGGAAGGTCGGGCTTATAAAGACGAGAGACTCTGGTTCAGTAACAACAGCTCTTTATTTTTCGGCTAGAACAAGCTCAAAAGAATAGCAGCCACGGCGGCTCTTTTATAGAGCTCGCCAGGGCTTGGCGGCCAATGACATTGCTTCAAGTCTCCCGTGCTTGGTTTCGACCAATCGCGGCAGACTCTTAGCGAGCCAATCATAACTGCCCTGGTTGTCCAATCAGGTAGCGGTTGAAACGGACCAATGGGAATGCAGGGTTTCAAGTCTGCTAATATGGAACACCCCTCCCCTCTTGGTATCATCCAAGGGATGGGGTGACGTAGTCGCATAGGTAGGCGGGTCTCCGCACCTGCCTACTTGACTTGTGCACTTCATTTAGTCTCTGGTCGTCGGCCAGTTCGGATGGGCTCCGCGTCACTCTCAAACCTCCCGATGGAACTGCCTGGAAGGGTGAGCCAGGCCTATAGCTGCAACTCCTGCCTGGTTCGCTCAGGTTGGTCGAGTCGTTCGCTCCGCTGCTCCCGCCTGGATTTTCTGGGCTGTTCGAGCTTGTCCGGCTACTCCTTTCAGGTGAAGCACCCATCTGCAACGGCTCTGTGTATTCAGGTGAGTATGGTTGGTTTATTGTTTGGCTTCTGCCTGGGGGGTGTTCTGCTTGTGTTGAATTTTTTTCTTTTTCCATGTTTGAGGTTTCCCCCCCCCCGCCCTAATTTCTTTGTTAAAGTCTGTGCTGGCTAGCCTTGACTGTAGCTGGTCGATGTGGCACTTCCAGCTTCGCCCATCGGTTGTTTCTAGGCAGTATGACCGGGGCCCGGTTATTTGGGTGATTTGTACGGGTACCCAGAGAGGGTCCCCGGTGAAAATTTTCACGAAGATGGTGTCGCCGATGTTGAATGCGCGATGTCGCTAGAGGAGCCGGGGGGGTTCTCTGGATTATAAGTGGTATGCAATCGGTCGAGTGACAAGCGGAGTCTTCTGCCCATAAGTAATTCTGCTGGGCATTTCTTAGTGGTTGTGTTAGGTGTGATATGTTGTATCAGCAGCATTTTATTGATTTTTTTCCTGGATATTGCCGTCTTCAATTTTTTGTATGGTTTTTTTTGTAAACTGAACCATTCGTTCCGCCCGCCCATTCACCGCTGGGTGAGCAGGCGACGTTAATGCATGTCTGATGCCTCGGGCCGCCAGGTATTGTTTGAATGCCAGTGCTGTGAACTGTGGCCCATTGTCAGACACTATCACATCTGGCAAACCGTGTGTGGCAAAAAGTTTGTTAAGTTTAGCTATGATGGCCTCTGTTGTTGTTTTTTTCATAGTGCAAACTTCCAGCCAATTTGAATAGGCATCTACGGTTATCAGAAATGTGTGTCCATGAGTGGGGCCGGCGAAATCAAGGTGGATTCGTGACCAGTGGCCTCTGGGTGTTTCCCATTCCAGGAGTGGTGCTGTGGGGGTGGGGTGGATCGCGTTTGTTGGCAACTGTTGCATGCGGCTACCCATGTTTCGATCTGCCTGTCCATCCCTGGCCACCAAGCATAACTTCTTGCCAGGGCTTTTTTCCAGACAATGCCCGGGTGCCTTTCATGCAGCATGTCCAGTACTGTGGTTTGTAATGTTTCTGGTATCACCACCCGATCTCCCCAAAGTATGCACCCTTTTTGAGCAAAGAGTTCAGTTTGCCAGTTCCTGAAGGCTTTAAACATTCGTCTTTGTCATTTTCCGGCCAACCCGATTCTACCCAGCTCAAGACTCGTGCCAGCTGTCTGTCTTTTTTTATTTCGCAGGCAATGTTTGGTGTGGTGAGGAGTGGGCTGGGTAGGGTTTCTATTTGGAGGACTTGTGTGGTGGGTGCCGGGTCATCTTGCACGTCCGGAAGGGATGAACAGCTTAAGGCATCGGCGTGCAAAATGTCCTTGCCGGGGCGGTGTGTGAGCTGGTAATTATAGGCGGCCAAGAACTCAGACTACCTCATCATGTGAGGTGATAGGATGTTTGGGGTGGCCTTGTTGCCCACCAATATGCCTAGCAGAGGTTTATGATCAGTAATGATTGAAAAGGTTCTACCGTAGATGTATTCGTGGAACCTTTTCACTCCGGAAATGATCGCTAAGGCTTCCTTGTCCAGCTGGCTGTAGTTTCTTTCCGGCTTGGACAGGGTTCTTGAAAAGAAGGCAATGGATGCCTCTTTTCCATCTGGTAAGGTATGACTGAGGATTGCCCCCACTCCAACAGTGATGCATCGCATGTAATTGTTAGTGGTAGAGTTTCACTATACTGGATGAGGACTGCTTTGGAAGTTAAGAGGTTTTTTATCTGTTGAAAGGCGTTTTCCTCCTGTTTTCCCCAAGTCCAGGAGGCGGTTTTGTCCAACAGTCTATGCAAAGGTTCCGCCACAGTCGCCTTTTGGGGTAGGAAAACATTATAAAAGTTAATGAGTCCTAAAAACGCCTGAAGCTCCGCTTTGTTTTTTGGTCTGGGGGCTTCCTTGATGGCTTTGAGTTTTTTCTTGGTGGGGTGAATTCCGTGTTTGTCTAGGAGGTACCCCAAAAACTCAACCCTCTTGGTGCATAGTTGGCATTTCTCTTTTTTAACTTTCAGGCCAGAGTCTTTAAATTTTTGGAGTACTGCCCTTAGGAGTTTTTCTAGTTGTTTTTTATTAGCCGCTGCCACTAATACATCATCAAAGTATGGCACTACTCCCTTAATGCCTCGCAGCATCCTTTCCATGAGGCTTTGGAAAACCCCAGGCACTACACTGATGCCAAATTGGAGGGGGTTGCATTTAAATGCCCCCCGGTGTGTCACGATCATTTGTGCCTCGGCGGTTTCTGCATCGACCGGCAGCTTCTGATAGGCTTGTGCCAGGTCGAGTTTTGCAAAGACCCGGCCTCCCCCCAGTGAGTGCAGGAGGTGCTGGACTACTGGCACGGGGTAGGCACTTTGCTGCAAGGCATGGTTGAGGATGGCCTTATAGTCCCCACAGATTCTTATGGAGCCATCTGGTTTGATTGGGGTGACTATAGGCATTTCCCAATGGGCGTGGTCAATAGGCTCCAATACCCCTTGGTGATGAGCTTATTTAGTTGCTCGTCTATTTTAGGCTTGAGTGCAAATGGCACTCGCCACAGTTTGAGGCGGATAGGGGCGACATCTGGGTTAAGACTGAAGGAGATTGGGGACCCCTTGTACTTGCCTAAGGTGTTGTCGAAGACCTCTTGAAAGTCAAGTGCCGCTTCCCAATCTTCTTCGTTTGTGTGGTGGATACCAGCCATTTCTATCCCTAGTGGCTCGAACCATTGTAGCCCGAGCAAGCTGGGGCGGTCTTTGTCCATGATGGTGAGTGGCAGTATGTTGGTGCGGCCTTTGAATGTGATTTTGAAGTGCCCGATGCTGGTTACGGGGATGCGGTTTCCCTGGTAGTCTCTGAGAATCAGTTTTTGGTTGCTTAGTTCGTGTCGGCGTATGCTGGGTATTAGGTGCTTGATGGTGTGCCAGGAGACCATGGAGAGGTAGGATCCAGAATCCACCTCCATGGAGCACGGTTGGTTTTCAAAGTTTACTGTTACGTGTACCTTTCGGGCGTCTATGGTTGAAGAGTGGCCGATGACAACCGTTTGATGGGTCTCATCTTTCCGCGGCGCCTCGTTGAATCGTTTGGTCCGACCATCTCAGCTCCATCAACTGTCAGTCTGGCGATCCCGATGCTTTGGGGGGGTGCCGTCCCATCGTCTAGGGCTGCCGCCTCGGCGCCGGGGGCTGTGGTTGCATTTATTTTGGCATACTTTTGCGATGTGCCCCCACTTCTCACAATGCTGACAAATGGTGTCAAGAAAATGGCGTTCAGAGCGGGGGTGATTGCCTCCGCATCCAGCGCATTGGAATCCTGACTTACGACCCTGCCGGTCTCATCGATCACTTTCCAACTGAAGCCGGTGGATCTCTTCCTCGTTGTAGTTGCTGTCAGAGGGGGATTTGATGTTGCCGTGGTGGGTGGAGGTGGTGTGTTTCTCTGGTGTTGAAGCTGTCTCACTGACAGGATGGCGGTCGGTTCCATTTGATTGCCGCATTCGAGCCGCTGATTTGCGGGTGGCTTCTGTTGCCGTTGCTTCAGCTATGGTGTCGGCGAGGGAGATGCTGCCCTTTGCCATCAACTTGCTTTGTAGTGTGGGGTCTTTTAGGCCGAGGATGACCCGGTCGCGCATGGCCTCTTCTAGGTCAGTGAATCCGCAAAACCCTGCAAGGTCCCTTAGATCGGCCACGAATTCGCTGATGCTCTCACCCTCATGCTGGTCTCTTTGGTAAAAGTTGTGCCGGCGAATGAGGGTGGGCACGGCCGGAGCATAGTGGTTTCGGAGGATGGGTGCAAGGTCATCCCAATCCATCGTCTTGATGTCTGCGGGTTTCGCCAAAGCCTTGGCCATTTTAAACATGGCGGCCCTGTAGTGTGATAGGAATACAGCCCGTTTCCGGTTGCCATTGGCGTCTTTCAGGTTGCTGCATTCCAAAAACATCTGAAACCGGTCGATGTAGGGCTCCCAGTCCTCAGTGGCCGGATTAAAGGGTGCGGGTGGCATGGCGTTCCTGGCCATCTTGATGGTTGTTTCACACTGTTTACCACGTGCTGGATTGTCTCGTTGTCTTCTCTATCCCACCCTTGTCGCCAGTGTTAAGTTCGGAAGGTCGGGCTCATAAAGACGAGAGACTCTGGTTCAGTAATAACAGCTCTTTATTTTTCGGCTAGAACAAGCTCAAAGAATAGCAGCCATGGCGGCTCTTTTATAGAGCTCGCCGGGGCTTGGCGGCCAATGACATTGCTTCAAGTCTCCCGTGCTTGGTTTTGACCAATCGTGGCAGACTCTTAGTGAATCAATTATAACTGCCCTGGTTGTCCAATCAGGTAGCGGTTAAACGGACCAATGGGAATGCAGGGTTTCAAGTCTGCTAATATGGAATACAAGGTCCAGTGAAACTTCAGTGGAAACTAAACAATTACCTTGGCTGGAAACAATATACAGTATAAGATGTACTAAACAAAAGAGAAACACAAAATAATGAAATAAAAATATTTTCATATGTGGTGCACATTTTTTGTTCAATGTGCCAGCCTGCCACAATCTTGTCTTACTTGTCCCATCTGAATGTCTTAAATTTCCCCCCTCAGCAATATTTCATAGCTAAATGTATAGAATGTTGTTTTGTTTAGAAACATTAATTTTAAACATTTAAAAATGTGTATTTCTGCTAATTTCAAAGCTGTCATGTGTATGTGGCTGATTCTGTTGTTGGCAATATATCCAATAGAAAACCAGAAAAATAGAGAATATTCACTAACTCTTATAACATTATTCCTTTTGATGTCTGATATGATTAATGTAATACCTTCTTGAGTGTTTTTCTTCACTGTCTTACAATTTCTTTGCTTGTATTTCTCATGTACCTTTCTGGCTATATATATATCTACATGGAGGGAAGCATGTAGTGGGATACCCCAACATTCTGTCTTAAGCCCAGTATTCTTCAATACTGTTGCTAACTTAGATGAAGGGACAGAAGTGGAACTCATCAAATTTGCAGACACCAAGCTGTGGGAAATAGCCAACACTTTAGCACAGGATTGTCAAACTCCTGATCCGTGGGCCAGATGCATCACACGCTGGCTACACCCATGCCTGATTTAGCGAAGGGGGGAGAAGTCCCAGTACGTGACATGATACTGCCGTGATGATGTGAGTTTGACACCCCTGCTTTAGAAGATAGGCTCAGGATTCAGAAAGATCTTGACAAACTTGAACACTAAGCCCTATTCAACAAAATACAATTCAATGTTGAGAAAAGTAAGATTTTACATTTAGGCAAGAAAACCAAAAGCACAGGTGGTACTGGTTCAACAGCAGTTACTGAGAGAGGGATCTAGAATTCCTAGTAGACATCACTTAATTATGAGCCAAATATGAGTAGCAACTGCCAAAAAAGCCAACTCAGTTCTAGGCTGCATCAACTATCTACTGTCTACTATTGAGTTCACCCCTTTCCTAAGAGGTCTGTAGTGGGCGTGCATAAGCGCATCAACATGCCTACCGTCCCTGTCCTATTGTTTATTTTTCTTATATGTATCCATTTCATGTATTCATAACTATGTATATACTTATACCTATTATCTTGTAAGCGATTGACAAATCAAAATAAATAAAATAAAAATAAAATAAACTGGGGGATAGAATCAAGGTCACATTAAGTGTTAGTACTGCTTTGGTAAATATCGCATCCAGTTTTGATCACATTACAAAATACATATTCAGGCTCTAGAAAAAGTGCAAGAACAACAAGGATGATTAGGGGAATTGAGGCTAAAACTTAAGAATGGTATACAGATATGTCTAGGGTGGCTGACAAAGAGAAGGACTAAGGGTGACATGAAAGAAATCTTTAATATTTAAGGGGCTGTCACAAAGGGAAAAAAAGGGACACGGTGGCTCAGTGGCTAAGACGCTGAGCTTGTTGATCAGAAAGGCTGGCAGTTCGGCAGTTCGAATCCCTAGCACCGCATAATGGAGTGAGCTCCCATTACTTGTCCCAGCTTCTGCCAACCTAGCAGTTCAAAAGCATATACAAATGCAAGTAGAAAAATAGGGACCACTTTGGTGGGAAGGTAACAGCATTCCGTGAGCCTTTGGTGTTTAGTCATGCCGGCCATATGACCACAGAGACATCTTCAGACAGAGTGGGCTCTGTAACGGCTTTGTAACGGAGATGAGCACCGTCCCTAGAGGTGGAAACAACTAGCACCTAGGTGCGAGGGGAACCTTTACCTTTACCACAAGGAAAAGGGGTTCACTGTATTCTTCAAAGCATCTGAGGGCAGGACAAGAAGTAAACTGGGTGGAAGATCATTAAGGAGAGATCTAACCTAGAACTAAGGATAAATTTTCTGACACTGAAAACAATTAATTAGTGGAATAGTTTGCCTCCAGGAGGTATGGATGTTCCATTACTAGAGTTTTTAAAGAAGAGATTGGCAGTCATTTGTGTGAAATGGTACAGTGTCTCCTACTAGAGGTTGGACGGGAAGAGTCCCAAGATCGCTTTCAACTCCGTAATTGTGATATTGTGCTGAATCAAACTCTGCTGAAATAGATAGATGTGTGCCTAACATGCTATTTTCTTTTAGGATAAGCAGTTTTACAGTATGCTTCACATACTTTTGGAAGAAAATAAAGAATTAAAATAGTAAACCAAAATAATTATAAATAACAATCCAGCTAAAGCCTCTTTGTTTAGCCTTCTTTACCCACTTCTCAAAATTGTTTTCCATAAAAATTATTCTGCATTTCCTCTGCTTTCTTGAAAGATACACGCTTTGCTTCTCTTTAACTACATTTTTACAACACTTTTTTTCCTACAATATATATACATTTTATGCTACATAGTCATTCCATCTGTTGGAAGAAATATCCTTCTGGGTTCAGTTCCAAGTGGGAAGACACTGGAAACACGGTGACTGCTTGGAAAGATGGTTTTAGTGGTGGACAGCACCACATGCCTTGGAGCTCCTGAGTGAAAAAGGGAAGAGATGCTGAGAGTCCCTTGGTTTTATGCCCTCCCTGGGCTTTGAACTTGCTTCCTGTTCCTGTATCCTGATTGGTTGTTAGATTCCCATGGGGCCATGCAGGGGTGGCTTGGTTGAATCTTGCTGGGTGATGCAATCTTCCCAGGTGCCATGTGGTGAGAAGGGTAGAGAGCTAATCCTATCATGCCCTGATCCCATCACCCTGGTGTTGAAGGGGGGGGGCACAGAGCTGCAGGAAGCTGCTTTGTCAAAGACATGTTTCTTCTTTTCTCATTGATAGAAATACAATATTCTGCCTTTTTAATATTTCCTAGAATATTTCATTTTTCTAGGAGAGGGGAGGGTGCTAACTTTCTACACATCTCAGCCCTAATCAGTGGCAAGTTCAGTGACCAGCTGACTAAAAAAACATTATTGCATCACACTTTGAGTTTTGCTGTACGAATTAGTTAACAAAGTAGAAAACAAGTGGACTCTTCTAAGAAGCTCCCAATACTAAGAACCATCCTCCATTTTAAAAAAAAATTCTCATTTTTTTTCATCAAACATTCTCTTATAGGGATTTATCTAATTCACAAATACCATTCCTGTATTTTCTTGTTACTGGAGTTCCACACAATTCTGTGGCAATCTATAACAATTCTTTTCACATTGTTCCAAACAGCTTCTCTTATTCTCTTATCTCCACTTTAATTAATTCTGATAGAAGATCAATCTATGGATCAGACTCTCTCATCAGTCTTGTATTTTTTTCATCATGAAGGAATCAATCATGCCTTTAGATTTGTATTGATTCCTTTGTTATATATATTCTTGCTTAAATCACATACTATATTTGAAACAAACTATTTTATAAAATAACAAACCATCTTTTCATTCATTCCTGGATTCCAAAATGGCTGAATTTTGTTTCCCACTCTTGGAAGAAAGGACCACATGCCTTTGAGCTCCTGAGCGAAAAAGGAAAGGAATGCTGAGAGTCCCTTGGTTTTATGCCCTCTGTTGGGATTTGAATTTGAGTTTGTATTCTTATTGTTAGACTCCCATGGGGCCATGCAGGGGCAACCCTGTAGGCTGTCCTGAGTCCCAGGCTTGGTTGAGTTTTGCTGGATGATGATGTAATGAAAGGGCTTTGGGCAATTCTTATTATGGCTCTACCTGGAGAGGTAGATCTTTGTTATGTAAAATAACACTGCCCCAGGCCTTAATAGCCCATTGACAAAGGCGGGGGGAGTTTCTGCCTGTCTACTTCTCTTTTAGGGGAAATATTCTGCCTTTTTAATATATCCTAAAATATTTCTTTTTCTAGGAGAGGGGTAGATTATAACTTCCAACACTACTTTCCTAATATTTTTTTCGTTTAGATTGCAGCGTTTTAGAAGGTTACAGTTTCTTAGAAAATTTATTCCTGGTTCTTCTAATCCGGACATTAATTGGAGTACAGCACATAAATATCACCAGGCAAGGATTCTTACATTAATCCATTTCTACAATTAGCAAGGATACTTTCAGACATATATTAGCTCTTTCATTCCCTGTGTGCCTTTCAGTCTATAAGAGCAAACTACCTCAATTTTGATTAGCATTATATCTTCACTCTTTTACTTTTATTAGACCTACAATAGATATATATTGTTAACTCATGTTAGTTACCATTTCTATTTTAAGATGCAGTCTCCTGCATGCTTACTTGTTATCAGATGTGGCTATCATTATTGATCTCCTCTGTCCAGCCTAGGTTTGGGCAACTGAAATTCATAAAATATTAGAATTGATAAAGATGAAACCTTTCAAAGTACTACTTGATGGAGAGCTCTGTGGAAGAGGTTTGTTCACTCGTGAAGTTACTGTTGTATTCTTCTACCTTTTCCAATATGGGACCTCTCCAAATATGTAAGTTCACAGCTAGAGAGCACAGATTGAGGAAGGTTGTGATGTTTCCTTGGAACTTTGAACCATCGAATTATAGGCCTCGCTCAGAGCAGTCTCAAGGATAGTAAAGGTTCAGTAGAAACATTGACTAGTGGAGCCCTAGCTGTTGAGCTATGCCTGCCTGTTGAAATTCGAAGTGCCCTAATATAAACGAATAATACTTTTTTCCCGCATTCTCAAGGTGATCTCTCTGATTTTGGAGATACGTATTTAACGGCTATCTCATGCATTGTAGGAGGCTCTATATCCGCATTATGCATATAATATATTATAATATATTATAATAGATTAGCACGGGCTACAAGAGGCGGGAACGTCCTCAACGTAGCTCCCGCCGCTCTTGCGTTACTCCTCCCCGTCTTTATCTTCCCTTCTTCTCCTTCCTCCCCACCTAGCCAAAGTGTTGCCCCTCCCCCCTCCAGGGTGCTTCTCTTCCTTCCCTCAATGGCGGTTGGCGCATGCGTGGTGCCGGAAAGCGGCCCGGGCCATGGTGGCCGTTTAAAGGTAACTGATTCAACAGAACGGGAGCCCTGGATTTTTGCACCGAATTTCTCTCCTTCCCAACTCCGCCGTGTTGTCAGAATATGACAAATTTTCGGCTTTAGAAAAGAAGGAAAGGGAGAAACGCCTGAAAATTTTCGCGTCTCCCCTGGACGTTTCAGGCCATGCAACTCCCACCCAACCCCCTCAAAATAAGTATTTGAGGCGGCGAGGTTTTTTTACTCCCTTGCGCAAGAAAGCAGCTTACCTATATTTAGCCCCCACCCCGCTCTCGCTAAGACTGAGAGGAGTTCTTTGCCCTGTTCCTTAACGCTTTGTCCACCCTATTCATTTTACTAATAAAAAGTGGAAGGAACCTCCCTCCCCCCCCTTAATTTCCACAGCGCTCTTTCTGAATACGGGGCCACCTTATAACCAGAAAGGCTCGGGGGAAAGCTGGTAAGCGAGTGAGATATACAAGGAACCCGTTGGCTTCCCATTTCCAGTGTACGAGACACAACGTCGTGTGTTGTGTACGGCTGCTCCTGTAGTCTGTGGCACGCCGGTAACCTGTCCCACGTTCTCGTGGGAGGTTGCTTCCCAGTGAGGAGAATCCGCTAGAAAGGGAGGATTTGGGAGCTGGTTTGGTTAGCCCACAAGCTTCCTCTCTGTTATCAGTTTTGCTCGACGAGGGAAGACGTAATCCCCTCTCCCGATCTGTACCCTCCCCAATACCCACTGGGCACCGCTGTGTCCGTTAGAAGGAAAGAAACCAAAAGCCACCCCCTTTCTCGTTCCTCCTTCCTGCGGGGGGAGGAAAGCGTGAAGAAGCCAACGCACCCCTCCCCTCCATCCCTTGCAGAAGAAACTCAGTTTGATCTAAGCGGATCAGCTGCGTTTGTTAGCAAGCGGCCCCTCCGTTCCGGAGAGCCAGCAGGGCCCCTGCTTCGCTTTTCCTTACATCAGCAGGGCTGGCACTCCCGTAGTCTGGAAAAAGAAGAGTAATAAGGAAAGCAAAGAGATGGTTCTTGCACTAGCGGCAGGGAGTTGTGAAGGTTGGTGACTCGGGAGAAACGGCCGGGGGAAGGTGGTGTAGGAAGAAAGGGAGGCGATGGGTCTTGGTGGGGCGGGTGGCGACGACGGCGGCGCCCCAGGAGGGGTCCAGGTGGGGAATTTGGACCGGCAGAGGAGTGGAGAAGGGGGAGGCGGAGGAGTTGTGGCGGCAGAATCTGGAGACTGAAGGTGCTGCATCGCCATGAGATCGACCGTCTACAAAGCAACCGCGACAACGACAACGACGGGGCCGGGCTTGCTGGAGCCTGGCCCGAAGGAAGAGGAGGAGCCGCCGCCGCCGCATCTCCGCCAGCCTCCGCCTCCCCCGCAGAACCAAATCCCCGTGCCGGCCCCCGTGGCGGCAGCGGGCCCCAAGGGCCGGGCAATCGTTCCGGCCGCTGCGGCTCCCGGACAACAGCAACAGGAAGGTGGCGGCGGCGGCGGCTGTTGGGGCGGCCTAGTGCCCTCGCCGTGCCCGGCAGGCAGTACTCGGCAAGCGGGCGTGGGCGATGCCGCCGGCAGCTCCCGCCCCTCCAAGTACCAGGCGGTGCTGCCCGGACACACCGCTGCTGCTGCTGCTGCAGCCACCGTCGCCAAAGACGGCAAGCGCGGCGGCTCCCACGCCGGGCCTGGAGGACCTCCAGCGTCTCTTTCGCCACCGCCTCCGCCGCTGCTGTCGTCGGCTTCCGCTACGGCCGAACCCGGGCAGCCTCCCCCACCCCCAGCAGTGGCATCCGGGGGTTCTCCGGTTTCATCGGAACCAAGCGGCAAGTGGAAAAGTGCTAGTAGTAGCAGCAGCACCGGGAGCGGCGGCGGGAACAGCCTTCGGAAGAGCCCCATGGGGGCCGGCGGGGGCAACTCTAGCCAGGCGGCCTGCCTCAAGCAGATCCTGCTGCTCCAGTTGGACCTTATCGAGCAGCAGCAGCAACAGTTGCAGGCCAAGGAAAAGGAGATCGAAGAACTCAAAGCCGAGAGGGACACAGTGAGTTATGTGTTGGGTAATGTGGGGTGGGGGGGGCTAACGTTCAAATTGGAGTGAATTATATTCGGGGAAAATGTGGTAACTCCAGGGTTAATAAATGTTGGGTGTGCACTGATTTTTGAAGGGTTAGTTTTGGGACCCTGGTGTTAACAGTGGGAGGGGTTAATGTAAATGTAATGTAGGGGATGCATATGCTTATTGAGAGTGAATGTGTAGATGTGTAGAAAAATGGGGTAGGGCAAACTGATACTGATAATGGGTAAAGGGATGAGAGCAAAATATGATTTTGGCACCTAGTTTGGGGAAAGAGATTGGACTGTAGATTCAGATTTAAGCAAGAAGGATTAAGAATTCCACAGAGATATCCCCTACCAATCGCAATAGGATTCATTAGTAGAAGACTTGGTAAAGAGTTCAATGTAATTAGGGATTGACTCCTGAAATGGAAATCAAATGTAGGAATAGTATGGAAGAGATTAATTGTGACTAGAAAATAAGAGTTTCTTAAAATTCAAACATTAGGAGTTTCTTTTCTGTATAATCAGTACAACAAATAGCAATAACAATGTGCAACTAAAGTGTTAGCTTGGTAATTACAGTAATTGGACTTGTAATATTGATATATGCCAGGTTAAGCAACCTATAAGGTTAATAACCTAGAGGTTATGTCAAGACTTGGCTACCTGATAGTGCATCCAAAGGACCTTAGTACAACCCAGATATGTAATATTTGGAGATGGATTATGGAAAGAGCTGCAGCTATTTAGAAGGAGGAAGGGTATATGGCCCCAGGGCAGGAAGTCTTTGGCAACACCAGGGTTAACTTAAAGCAACAGATATTTGGGGAAGTGTATGGCAGAAAATGAGTTAATTTAAAGGGGGCAGCAAAAACAACCAGCTACAGTTTATGTCATGTGGACACCAAATGTGTAGAAGAAGGGTCTTTTAACTAGTACATTTAGAGCTGTAGGTTTGGTACTATCTTCTATCTCCATTCTTCTCTGGGATTTCCTTCCTCTCATTTTCCAGAAGCACAATCCACTTTTTAATTATGAGTGTTGCAGAAAAAACAGTATGTGCCACTCTGATAAGATATTCCTTTTTATCTTTGTCTAGACCAAGGGTCTTCAAACTTGGCAAGTTTAAGACTTGTAGACTTCAACTTCCAGAATTCCTGAGCTAACATGACTGGAGGAGGAATTCTGGGAGTTGAAGTCCACAAGTCTTAAAGCTGTCAAGTTTGAAGACCCCTGGTCTAGACCCTACATATCCTATCTTGCCCTCCCAGATGTAAAATGATATAAATTATGTAAAATTCTGTTGTTCAGAACCCATAAGTTGCAGTATGAGGACTGATGTTACTGAAGAATTAATCTTCTCCATTCAAAAGAAATGCCTACTCTAAGCATGGGAATATATTAGAAAGTGTCCATTGCTTTCTTATCCTGTTACTAATAAGTAAATAGAGTATGGCTTGAAGAGAGAATGTGGATCAGCCGTAAATGAAGATTGATTTATTTTGCTGTTTTTAAGAGTGCTATCTGAAGCACGAATTGCATAATGTACATTTCTTAGCTGTAGTCCCAGAGTCCTAGAATAGTTGTTTGATGGTTTATTATTTTAACTGTTCCTCCTCCAGCCCTTCTCTAAATTGCCAGAAAGATTTTAATCCTGGACTGTATACATGACAAGTCTGCAGCCTAAAAATAGCCCCCTCTAACCAGTTCCTGCAGCTGCTTGCACCCATTATTACTAAGGAAAGAAATATTTTCCTCTGCTTTAATCATAATCATCGGGGTCTGTGTTCAAAGTGCATGTGGGGTAGGATAGTAGCATTAGAATCTGGTTTCAGGAAGTAGCATAAAATATTTATTTTACTGTTTGAATCAGAAAACTGTTTCCAACATTACAATGTAAAAAAAAGTCTTAGGCCTATGCAAAGTGAACCAATATGAAGGAGGCAGCTGCCATTTTGCTGTCAAGGATGTTATGATAGGAGACTGAGTAGTTCACATGCTCCTGCACAGGCTTGCAAAAAAAGAGCAAATCATAAATATGCACACCAGGAGGAGCTAGAATATGCACAGAAGAGTTAAATGAAAGTTTGTGAATTCGGTGGATACTCGAACTGCTGGTTTGATTGTTGCTGTGTTAATTGCAGATTTATAAGGTATCTACAATGATTCTCTTTTTGTTCTGTTTTCCACCCTTTCTTCCTATGAGGTTTCTCTTTTCAGTTTCAGTTATACAAATCCTAGAATATCCTTCTTCATATCATTACTCTTACATGTTATTTACAATACTAATTTTTAAAATAGAAGCTTTTTGGAAATTGATTTTAAATTGTACATTCTAAGAATTAATATCTAGATATTTAATAAATAAGTAAAGGTCTGGGGCCTTGACTGCACCTGCATGATTACCATCTGCACTTTTTTGACAACCCCCACCCCCCAAAATCACCTCCACTCTACATTGAAAAAAACTGCTGGTGCTCCTAACACCCTCTCTTAGCAATATTTCTTATACATATTATTTGCATTGTCTGGTCATGGGTGGGGGAAATGAGTTTTTGTAAGTTGTATGAACCTGTCAAGACTGCCAAACTATTATTCCACCTGAAAGCCATCAAAAACTTTTTGCAATACTTTAAATCAGTCTTATATCCTACAGCTGTGGCTGAAATGGGACAGGATAAATAATTTGGAACAAAATGAACTTTCTCTGAGTGACACCTATGGGTGCTTGTCTTCTAGCAATATTTCTCTTGGAATCTGGCAGGCTCTTTATTCATCTGATTTTATTTTTACATTCTTTTAATTTTAAAAAAGGCAAGCCAATATGGTAAACATACTTAAAACATTACTTTTCTTGGGTTTTTTTTTTTTTGTAAACCTGAAGGGCTATAGACATAGCCATATAGACACTTGTACTCCCTTTTAGTTATTGGTATTCAGCTGACAATTTTTTTATAAAAATCTGTTCCAATATTCTAAATGCTTTTGAACCATCCTTCAGCTTTATGAGGTGGGTTGGGCTGAAGGAAAGTGTCTGGGACAGTCACCTAGCCAGATTCTGAGTTGGAAAGCACTCTCAAACTTTTATTTAGTCGTTTCATGCAGTTATGAGGTAATGTGATTCTTGAGGCATTTATAATTTAATGTTCTGGGAGTAAAAATATCCTAAATTGAAATATTAAATGTACACTATTATGTGCATATAATTCAAAATAGAACATACAAATAGTTCTCAAGTTAAGATCATCAGGGAACCTGCCCCTCATGGTTGTATTTTGTGATGGTCATAAATTGGGGTCACCCACTTTGTTAAGCAATGCTTTGCTATGGGCTGGTTTTACTGAAAATGAAAATAAATGTCAGTTTTGTCAAACCATCATAAACTGGTTATATGACCAAGGGACATTGCAAATAACCATAAATGTAAGCCAATTGCAGAGTGCCTGGAATGCCATCCCATGACCATGGGTTGGTGCATCAGAACTTTAAATCCAGTTCATAAGTACCTCCAGGGAAGACCATGGTAACTTTGGCTTCTAAGCAACTAATTGTAAGTCAAGGACTGTCTATACATAGGTCCAGCTCACGTTAACAAAAGAAGCAACCAAAGATACAGTTGCTTCTCTAAATTCTTAATTCTAGAAATTTCATCTTTCTCTCATAGAAGCAATTGAATCCACTGATTTGGAAATTGAATCCCTACATTATTAGAGCTGTTTCAAATACAACTTTCATTTACATGCTTTAAACTAAACAGGCAAATATACACTGTTACTTTTTGAAATTGTCATGCAGTCCCAAGAAAAGTTGAGTATGGTTTAATGAGCTGCAATGAAGTGCTTTGTGCATGCCTTGGCATGCTCCAATGTACCTTTTTGCATTTGAATCCATAGTACTGACAGTTCTAAACATTATTCTCCGTGATAGTTTACATGTAGTAAAAGTAACATCCATGGTATTTCCTCATAAAAGGGAAGTAGTCTTCCTTTTTTGAAACAAAAACTGTATCCTGGCAAAGAGATGCAGCATTGGGTAGCTAACTTAGTAACACTGGCATACAACATCGTATGCACATTTAATGCAGATTATTGTTGCTAGTCATCTATCTGATGATATATTTCGGAAAAGAATGTTTTTCTTTCCTACATACACATGGTGTCAATCTTGTAAATTATTTTAAACATATCATTACAGATAGACCTTGACTTAATAACCATTCATCTAGTGACCATTCAAAATTACAACATAACTGAAAAAAGTGTGTAAAAAGGTTTTTTACACAACCATTCAGCATCCTTGTAATCACATGATTAAAAGTCAGACATATGGCATGTATTTATTATGGTTGCAGTGTCTCAGGGTCATGTTCTCTCACCTTTTACAACTTTCTGACCAGCAAAGTCAGTGAGGAAGCTAAATTCACTTAACCCATATTATTAACAACTGTGATTATTCATTTTACAAAAAAGTTTGTAAAATGGGTCAAAACTCACTTAACAATTGTCTTGCTTAGCAAAGGAAATTTGAGGCTAAATTTTGGTCATAAATTGAGGACTATCTGCATACAATATACTGGTAAGCACTGCAGACTTAGCAATATTAAAATTATAGTGCAACTTGTGTAGAACTTATACTTTGTTTCTATAGTGTCAAAGTTGAGTAAGTATTAGTAATTACAAACATTGTATTTTGTTAATGGAATACCATTTAATACCAAATTGCAATGTTGTGTACTTAGCTTCTTGCTCGAATTGAGCGTATGGAAAGGAGGATGCAGTTGGTGAAGAAGGACAATGAGCGTGACAAACATAAGATATTTCAAGAGTATGAAACGGAAGAAAAAGTTGACCCTGATATACCAGAGAAGCTGCCTATAGAATGCCCGCCACCAGAACTCCTGGAGACTTCCCAGCCGCTGCCTTTGAAACATTTCCCATGTGGAAGAAATGGGAAGGGTCACAAACGGTAAAATTAGAAAGCTGCACTTATATGTTTTTAAACCTGTTCTGTTAGAGTTATGATCAATGAACTGTGAAAATTTTTGTTCTACAAAAGAGCTTTCTGTTACTTACAAACAAATTATAATATCCTGCAAAATCAATTATTTAAAACATCAGTGATTAAATCTAATATCAAAAATATTGACTATACTGTGAATGAATCAAATTCAATTGATTCAGATCCCAAACCACAAAGTAATTCAGATTGAACTGAATTTGGTTAAAATGTAAAGAAATGTAGCATCAAAACATGTGTGCTTGCTTTTTAAAAAAATTAAGACAAGTTGCACTAAAATGAATCTCTATAATGTCTGCATTTTGATTTAGAATTGTTAGCCAAAGAACAGAGGGGATTGATTTGTATTTTTTTAACATTCCATATTTGAATAGGAAACCCACCATTTGTATGTTGGATTATTTTTACTTTACGTTTTAATTTCGTTGTATATTGTGAATATTTTTTTTAAAGTTCAAGCTATTTGTGCTTTTTCCTTTATAGCCATTGGAGAACATGAATCTCTCTTCAGAGCCAAATCATGTTCAATGGAGCACTCTCCCTTTTAGTGGTCTCTTAAGTAGAATTATATGCAGGAAATATTACTTTTAATCATAATCTGCATAAGAATCATGATAATTGTTGATATGTTAATATTTTCATCAGTCTTTGTTCCTCCCTTTTGCCAAGGGAAAAAAAAGAGGACATAGTGTGTCTTATACATCCATTCTACTATTTTCTTTTAGGGTAAGGAACTTACAGAGTGAAGAAAGAAAATACTAATTAGAAGGCACAAAAATAAAAATATAGGAAATAATAAAATGCAACATATTTATTGTATTTTACTTACCTTTCTAGCCTTACAGACCATTCTTTTTACTACCACGTCCATAATCATTTCTTACATTGCCTTTTCTTTTTAAAATACATATTTTGATGGTAAAAATATCTTACATAGAAGAATTTTGGAGATAGGTCTGTGATTAAAGCATTAATTACTGCTGTACTTTTTAGCAATGAAAGTGTTTAATGAACACTTTTACAATTTACTTTATGCACACCCACAAATTTATTTAAAGAAATATTAATGCTGTTGCATCTCTCCCACATTTACAGATGGAGTGATAATGAGGATAGATTTCAGACAGCTCATGACTTGCAATTGTTATTGATTCACAATAATCTACTGATTTCTGGTTTTGAGATAAGCACTTTATTCAAACTAGGAGTTTCATTGAATACTATCTCTAGTTGATTAGGAGCTATAAGAGAGTATTTTTGTTGATTTGGCATGATTCTGAATTCTGAGATCCGAATAATTGTGCTCAACTACATCTTGTGACTTCTTCAAGAAAACTTTTCTTAAATCCATATATTAATTTCCTTTAAATCTTAGAACTAAAATATTGTTGGACTTTAATTTAATTTCTAAATTTTAATTCTCTTGATAAAAGCTAAGGTCCTGTGTAGCCTTTTCTACTTGCTCCTATTAGCCTTTCCCTGTACTTTTTCAGAAAATCTGCATTTGGAAGTGCTGAGAGGAAAACTCCAGTGAAGAAGCTAGTAGCTGAATTCTCAAGAGTCAAATGTAAAACTCCAAAGGCTTCTCCACTAAAGGAGGAACCCAGTAGTTCTTTAACTGAGTCAATAAGCAGACGTGAACTGCGAAGTCAGGAGACTCCAGAGAAAACACGATTATTGGTGGACACACAGTTGAAGTCTTCGACTCCATTGAAAGGACCTGGGTGCCATTCAAAGGACAAAGGTTCCTGCAGTGAAATAGAAGATTTGCCGTACCTTTCCACCACTGAAATGTATTTGTGCCGGTGGCATCAACCACCACCTTCTCCGTTGCGAGAACCTTCTCCCAAGAAAGAGGAGACCGTAGCAAGTAAGAGGCTTGCTTATGCCTTTGTGGGATTGGTTTGATATTGGGTTGGAGGGGGAATGAACCTCATTAATTGGGGGTCTCTTTAAGAGTTTTTTGAACACTTGAAGACAGCTAGAGAACAACATTCCATTTCTGAGTGATGCTGATGTAGGTGATTGACTGGGTCTGGAATATCAAAGTCTTTGAAACCCTGCCTGTTCTAGACTGTGTGTGAGCAGTGTATGAAGACCAACCACCCTGTTTAATGAACTGTGGTCATATTTATAAATAACAGTGGCATTTATGTCTCAATATGCTCACAATATATGAAATAAACACCCCTTTATGTCACTGTCTGTTCCCTTTCATGATATGGGGTTGATTTGTGCACATGAAAAAAATGTATCAGCTAACTAATTCTTGAAAATTAGCTTAACTGATCCAAGAGTATTTGACTTGTTTGCATGATTGAGTAATCTGGTATTTCTGAAGTCTGCTTTCATTTCTTTCCTAGGCAACTCCTCAGTTATAACCTATTTGACTGTACAATACTGCAAATTTGCTCTGACTTGTTTTTTAGTTACTAAGGTTAAGCTTTTGTGGCAATTGTTTATCTTAAATATATGAGGGTGCTTCTATAACAATTGTTACCCTGTGCGACAAGATGGAGTTTTGAAATCCATCTGTCTGAATCAATATCCAAACTAGTAGTGCAATTGAGGAATACATTCTGCCAGCAGCTATTTTATTTTAAATGAAAGTGGAACAGAAGGAAAAGTAGAAATGGAGAGCGAAGCAAAAAAATGCATAATTAAAATGTGCTTCATGATATAGATTGGCTATAAATGTTGGTTCTGCTGAGGATTAGAAGAGAGCGATTAGCAAACAGAACCCTGATTAAGTTAGTTTGATCAGACTATTTTAAAAAATTATAAAGATAATGAATTGCCCAAGCTCTTATGTAGGGCTCTTCAAACTTGACAGCTTTATGACTTGTGGACTTCAACTCCCAGAACTCCTCCTCCAGTCATGTTAGCTCAGGAATTCTGGGAGTTGAAGTCCACAAGTCTTAAACTTGCCAAGTTTGAAGACCTTTGCTCTAATGTAACAAAATGCTAGGATATGATGTAAAATCGTGTTTTTGAAGTCCTGATTATATCTATAGCGTAGCATTGTTAAGAAAAGCCACAGCAAAGTTCTAGTTGTACTTTATATTGAAACAAAGCATGTAGGATCAGGAAAGGTTCACACATTATAATGAGGCAAATATTCTAGAATTTTGTCTCAATTGTCAAAAAACTAATGTGCTGCCACACACTGGTCTATTGCTGCTAATTGACATCTTCCATTAAGTGTGAATGGATAGATGAAAAAAGTCTTTAATCAGATTGTTCTATAAAATAGAATCCTTGTCTTGCTTCTTAAAAACAAATCAAGGATCAGAAACATGAACAAATCATGACTTTTCTAGTGCTAAATTGATAAGACAGTAAGCTATAGATTCTAGCTATGGCGCCAAGGAAAAAGATATTACATTTTTTCTGTCCTTGAGAGCAAATTGAGCAGTGGTTATGGTTATACAATCTGATTGACAGTAGTCAATATTTGAAGAAATTCAGACCTACTGTGATATGCAAACAAGACCAGACTCATGTAAGTTAACATATATATGTTATTTTTAATTCTGATTTCATAGGTTAAAAATAACTAAAATATTTCATAAAACATGGGGGAACATTTAAGTGTGTGTATAAAAGCTGATATTAATAGAAAACAACCTGAGAAACATTGAATGACAGTATATTTGTATAATTAATTGGACGATGATAGACCATGAACAATGTATTTTGGCCTATCCAGAATTTATCTGTTTGGTTGTCTATATTCTAAGAGTTTTTCCTATGAATTGTACTCTTCAGTATTAAAACAGGTCTTCATCTAGTACTCCAAATTTGACATTCCAAATTCATAGTGTAAAAAAGTAATGTTTACATAATTTACTGAATTGAGCCAAGATTATATAGCAAGGAAGGGATTGTAGCTGGTAAGATCATGAGCTGAAATTTTGGAAAGATAAAGGATCAAAAGAAAAGGATATTGTTCATTGATCTTGTAGATTCCAGTCTTCTCAAAATATAGAATCATTTGAAATCACTGCATTTTTTATTGAATTAGTTTTCAGGTTTTTTAAAGAGAAATATAGTTTAATTGGTTTATCTTTACAGAGTAGACAGTTGAAAGCATCTTCCAGCATAACATCTGAGACTTTAAACCTTTGCAAGCATACAGCATACCTTTGTATCTTTATCCATGAGAGCTCTATTTGAGATATGGAAGGAAGCATTTACAAAAGAGCATCTTAATATACACATCCTTATTTCAGATGAGTGGCTTCAGTTTCAGTCAGATAGAGGATAACCACTATATGAATTTATGAAGCAATGGCTTATTTTAAATTCCTTCTTTTTAGCATTTTCAGGAAGTAGTTAATTCCTTCCATGAATAATAATATATCTTGAGATTAAGAGCTGGGCAGAATTACTGAAATATGACCAACAGAAGCTTTCTTCATTCAACCAGTTTTTAAACATATAAAAGAAACTATAGTGTAGTATATAGTTTCCCTAGGTGCCTTGATGCAACTAGGAAGAAGATACGTGATAAAATATTACATACATAGTTTGGTTACCCTGGTAGCCTTTCTCCATAGGATCACTGTTCAGTGGGTGGTGGTCTTAAAAGGTATTACTTTGCATGGGTCATATAATATATTAATTCATAAAATAATCTTACCATGGTTTAAGTGTAATACATTCACACCATAAACTATGGGCTAATTCACACAACACATTAGACTAAAATGTTCCAATTGTAAGGCTTAAATAGGTTGAATGCAGATATTAAATAAGAGAAAATTTACTATTCACTATGTTTTTCATAGTAGCACAATTAGTATTTCATTATTAGCTTGATATTCTTAACAGAGAACCCCAATGAAAGTATACCTCAAAACATTTCATTCTTTTTCATCAAACTGTTGGGTTTTTTACAAGTTTAACTTGTCAACCATTGTATTTTTTCCCCTCTGGGTATTACTGTTAAAGCAATTTCTTCCAGTTAGTAGAAATAAAAACAATCCCACAGAATATCCTCATTGTTCCTATTTTGAGCAAGTTCCTTTCTATGTCTCTCCCAATTTCAATTGGAAAACCCAATATTCCCCAATAATATTGATTGCTTACAAGGTGTAAGTATCGATATTGTTCCATATTTTACAGTTTGAACCTAAACAGAAATGAGCTATTGTCTATCTTTTTATAATGTCTCAAAAAAATGATAAACATATTTGTTGGAGAAGCTGCAAAGTAATTTCCTTTTGAAGGTTGGGGAAGATATTTTTTCCCCTCTGACACCAGATTATGGACGCTGCTTTCTCTTTTAAATTAGCTTTTTCTTAACGTCAGGTTGTACTTGTATAGTAGAATGACAACAACAAATTCAGAGCCTAATCTCTCTTTGTGTCTTTGGCTTTGCTCTTGTCTATTTGGCTGTTTTTGCTAACATAATAAGTGCTTGTGTCTTAATAGTTGCCTTGCTGTACTTCATTAAGTCCACCAGCTTACTTCCATCTGCACCCAATTTGTTACTCTGGGGCAGTTCAGATGTCAGGCTCAATGAAAATAGCTACCTGGTCATATGTCTCAAATACTCTGATTCATAATTTCATTTGTAAAAAGGATAATAAGTATTCATGAATCCCTTTCTCTTTTTAAACAGTATCGAGCCAATATCTAATGCAGGATCCTGTGTAAATCAGTTTTTCGTGGGGAGCTAGAGCTAGATTAAACTCAGAAGGTTTTGTAATGGTTTCTATTAGATCTAGTTTGTGACGCCTCTGTTAATATCTTGAATAAATGGTCACCAGAGATAAACTTTAGAGTATTAATTTGTTTGAAAAGTTAGCTTGAGAACTTTCAGAAAATATTCCAGGTATCTTTACAAATGTTATGATATGATATAGCGCTGTTATGACATATTATGAAATGTTATGACATAGCGCTGTTTTAACAACCAGATTATTGTAAAATAAGTAATTGTTTGGTTTATGAAAAATAAAAACCAATTCATAGTCTGAAAGTTATTTTACCTTGTAATTTTAGGACACTGATTACTTTATGATTGATATAGGCATGTGTAGATGAATGGCCTTTTATAGATTTCATATATAAAGTGGCTAAAATTAAGCTTTCTTAGCTACTTTTAACTAGAATATCTTGAACTTGGGTGTGGGGAAGTTTTTAAAAGTAAGTTTAATAGCAAGTTAATATTGGAATGTTTCATAATATTGAAAAATTGTATGTTCTTTAAAAACAAAATTCAAATATGCTTGTAGAATGATGAAAAGGAAGATAAGGGATAGGAAGGTGTTAAGTAATTAATACTAGTGAAATGTCTAACCTAAAATAACTTTGAATGTTTGATGGTTACATCGTTAGCTTCCTTCACTGAAATATTTCTTTAAAATTAGTATTGTAACATTGTTTTCCCTTTCTTAGTTCCATCGTGGAGGGACCACACAGTAGAGCCCCTGAGAGATACAAATCCTTCTGAACTTCTGGAGGTATGTAAGCAAATAGAGTTGTAGTAATAATTGAGCAACATAATTAGATACAATTGCTGATATAGAATTGGTAACCTAGGAAGCTGTTATGGAAGAACTATAGTTTCTATATTTTATAACTATATAGACAGCCACCCTAATATATTTGAATTTTTAAACCATACTATCCAACAAGATATTTCCTGCAACTGTTATGGAACATATATTGAAATATCAGATAAAATGGGCAGTATGTTATATGCTCTGGTAAATTTTGTAGTGCTTATATTTTGACCTGCAGTAGCGACTTAGTGGTTCTGAGACACACATTTTGAGGGGTTCCTGAAGTCATCCAAATTGTTGATGGCAAATTATTTTATCATCTAAATCACCTAGATGGCACAATTTTATCACCTAAAATTAAATACCAAATTAATTCATTAAGCCTCTAATAAATTTAGTATTTTACTTCATGAGATAGATTCAGAATATTCAGCAATTTTAGAGAAATATATTTGGGAGTTTATTCATTTAAAAAAGAGGGGTGATGTGGCTCAGCGGTTAAAGACACTGAGCTTGTCAGCTGGAGATATACTAATAATACAATCAAACTGGAGAGCTAAACACCAACGAAGAACCAATTTCAAAATCTTGTAGCAATACAAGCATTTCAGTTTTGATAAAACTAATCTAATCCTGCCCTCAACTAGTTTTCATACTCGGGGGACATGATATGAGATGCTTAACCATTATCATTTAAATGAAATTTAACAGACTGTTAAATAAGACTGATTTGCAGAATTCTTCATTTATATTTGTATTTAAATCTAAATCTCTTACTGTAGTTGATAAATTAAGTTGTGGTGAAATTAATCCAATTGCATCATAATTAACCTAAATTTTGCTTAACTTCTTCAGATTTTGTTTCTTGAATCTTTAGACAGATCATAATGTTTGTAGTATTCTGTTTATAAACAGTGATGGGAAAAGTAATAAGTAATAATATCTTAATAAATAGAGTGGTATTGCAAAGATACAAAAAGTATATCTGGTTCCCTAGAAGGAAAGTTGGCAATCAGTTTTGAACATCTTTAGTCCTATTTCCTTTTATCCTTGGATGATATTTTAACATAAAGCAAAATTTAAGTTTGCTTCTTATGATCAAATGGTAAATAACAAGGCAGACCTAAATGCTTTCCATCAAAAAATGGAAATGGAGGAACTCAGATACTGTGAAAAGTACAGCATATAATAATACCTGTATCTTATTCCTCCTTAAATTTTTTACAGAACTTAGATGACAATGTCTTTTCTAAACGACATGCAAAGTTGGAATTGGATGAGAAAAGGAGGAAAAGGTGAGTGATGAAATAAAGCTGTTCATATGCCAGAAAATTCAGTATCTGCTTTCATTTAAACATTTAACAATAAAGTTTGCATTGGTTGCAAACTGTTAAGGCTGTAGTATGAAAAGTTTTATGCAGTTAGTATATCTTAAATGTGTTTTTTGCCATTATCCATGTGTCTTATACTATGTGCTAAATTACTTTGGATTGGGGATTTGTATTTAGTTGAAGAAAGTAGGATAGCACTTTCATCTTGCAAGTGATTACTATGGTTTGGCTGTAATGAAAGGACTTGGGATAACCTATAGAAATTGAAAAGCATCCTGTTTAATACAGAGAGATGCACTACTCTTGACGTTATGATTTTTATAGAACTTACAATACCGGTACTCAAATTTTCTATAAATGAACATTTCAAACTTTTCTGTTGTTGTTGTTGTTTTGCTCACTCCATTCATAGGTGGGATATTCAGCGTATCCGGGAGCAAAGAATTTTGCAGCGACTGCAACTTAGAATGTATAAAAAGAAAGGAATTCAGGAATCTGAGCCTGAAGTTACCTCATTTTTCCCAGAGTCAGACGATGGTGAGTGGTTGTCAAAATTCTCATATCCCTATCTTATGCACAAAAAATCTTGGATTGAGATTATTCTATTGTAAAAGCAGATGTTTTCAAATAAATATGATAATGTGAATGAACATTGTAGCTAAATATATAAAATTACATTATCTTCCATTTCCACTTCTAGTTGAAAGTTTGCTGATCACCCCATATTTGCCTGTTGTAGCGTTTGGCCGACCATTACCAAAATTAACCCCACAGTAAGTATACCAAAGTATTATATATCTGCATTAAGGAATAATGTACTTCGTAAAAGTTGTAGCAGAGTATCTTCTTTCTGCTTACGCAGTGCTTTGTTCGCTTGGTTATTTTGTGGACCAACTTGGGTTTCACTGTGATGAGAAAACACCAAATCAAAAATTTATCAAATAGCATTTAGCCAATATTACCTTTACATCCTAGGTGCATTTTAGTATTACGAGCTACTAGAAAAGTTAGGGACAATGCTGCATGGGCAGTCATGGGGAATTGATTCTCTTAGACTTTACAATGGTGAAATTAATTGAGAAATCATAGAGACTTAGTAAGAAATCCTTTGACTGGCTACGAATAATAACAGCTACTTTTTTAAAAAGAGTAGAAAATATGGAAAAGTTGGGAGGCTCAGTTGAAACTCCTGACTCACAGAAATTGCTTGTTCATGTATTAAGGAAAGAAATACTTGTCACTATCAGTCTTATATCACCTGTTGCTTATAAAATATCATCTTTATTATTTTATAAGGGACAAACTTGAAATGTTCCCATTTTAAAACTCTCCCACTTGCTAGTTTTTTTATGGGATTCTTGCATCCTAATGGTGAATATCATACAAATCACATTTCTTTGGCTTCCTTATTACTTGTGTTCTTGCAGTCATGGTTTCCTTCCTTTCATATTGCAAAGATAAAGAAATAAAAATGTATTGATAAAATACATGGGCAAAAATAATTGGTTTTTAGTTTTAGCTCCCATGAATTAAAATACACATTTTTCCTGTTTCACTTTTTTCTACAATTAATAGTAGCTGGCTTTACACACCGCATGAAGCCATAATGTGGGTACATTTCATCATAGCATGTTATGTGGATGGATTTGTTAGTTTGTAATCTATTGCTTAAAGGATAGCAGATATCGTAAACTCAGCCAATTATGTTTTATTCAGCAAACATTATTATAGGGCACTCAATATTGTAAAATAATGCTCTTGATAAAACATTTTAAGTTTAATATCGTCTGTATTCATTTGTTATGTAAATCTTCTAGAAAATGTGCTTACCGTTTGTATTTCTTTGCTGTCAGAATGTAGGCTTGAAGGCAAGTTATGCAAATGTAGACAGAGCTATTAACCATTCTCTTCTTTTCAACATCACAAATAATCTTCTATGGGGCGCTTTCTGTTTGGCAGGAATTTTGAACTGCCATGGCTGGATGAACGAAGTCGTTGCCGCCTAGAGATGCAAAAGAAACAGACTCCTCATCGGACATGCAGGAAATAAATGCATCAAACTAGGAGAAATCTGTCTTCATGGTTGGCTATGTCATTTGCTGCAAATGGCAGAGAACAGGACATGTTTTGTTATGTCTTTTTCTTGTACCATCCTCCATGATGTATATTCTTGTTCATTATAAATATTTTTATGCTACATTTCCCTCCCCCCTGGGGTTTATTTTCACTTTTTTCATTATTTTTACCTTTGCTTGGTAGAAAATATTGGAGGTTTGTGTTGAGAGAATAAGGTTAACAATTTATGGTATGCCACCTCTGTTGAGCTGTATTGGATAACTGCAACCACTTTGTGGGAAGAGGTTATCTGTCATTGAGCAACACAAGACACTTCATTTGACCTATTGCTTCTAACTGCTATTCTATAAAGCATCCACATATTGATTCATGTATTTTCTCCTGCCCCAGTGTCTTTTTGAGGCTTTTTAATGAATTCCTTTCATGCCTTCTGATTCAAAACAAAATTACTAATCAGGTCTTGAATTTGTAATACTGAATGCAGGCAGTTCTGGTAGTGAAGAGCTGCATATCTTCACATCTTTGTCACAATTCTAATGTATAATTTGGCAAAATCCAGAAATAACCATGCAATGCTAGTTTGTCTCTAGATGTTTTTCTGTTTTGTTTAATAAAATATCTTGTCAAAACTGTGAAACGATTGCTACTGTTTTTTTTTTTAATGGACAGTTTGATTTCCCAGTGGAAATACTGAGAAGTAGTTTAAACTTCAATTTGTGATTGTTTAAAGTTTGGCACTTTTTTAAGCTAATCATAATCCTGTAACTTTTACAGTAAGTGAAATCAATACTTTCATCTTCCCCGAGTGTAGGGAATTCGTTTGTAAAATCGCATGTCCTTCTGCCTGATCTACATCATTTTTGGAAGCTGCCTTTGTTTGTGTATTGCCTGCTTATGGGAATACTGAAACTAACTTTTTTAAAAAATGGCTAAAATTTCTAGATAAATGGGGGCGGTTTCAGTTTCTTGAATTGTAAAAAGCCCTACATATAATTTTCTGCATTACTTATGGAGGACACTAAAAACATTGTTTCATTGTCTATTTTAATTTCAAGGTGTTTCAGGACAGTTGCAATCACACTTCTGGGCAGTTTTCCCTGGGAATTTAAAGTACTATTTTTTCCACCAAAGGTAGAACACTTAGTATGAACATTGTTAAAAGTTATATTCTATGACCTGAAATTAAAATGACAATAACAGATCCTCTTTTCTGCCATGTAGTCTATTGTAGTAGAAGTAGTGCAAAATGATTTTGCTTTAAATGAGGCTGTATTGCATCTTTTGCTTTTTAGCATGCCAGCATGCATCCATAAGTGGTTATTTTTTGTCCCCTGCCAAGTACAAGTGTGGATGTTTCAAAGAAGCAGATTTTTGGTAGAAGCTTCTTGAAGACAATGTTGATTTTAGAACTTGATCTTGCTTTTTCTAAAGTAATTAGAAATTATCACATGATCAATTCTTCAATCAATATTCCATTTTCAGAAGACAATGTTTTTGTTTAACCCACAATAAGACAGTTATCAGAAATAATTCAATTTGTACTCTGAATAAAACTTCATATTATCTCTTCCCTTCCTTCAATGAATAGAATGTTGACTTAGAAAGACTTACCATCAATTATAACACATGCATCATAAAAAGATGACTATGCATGTGGAAGTAGGTAGGGTTTGTAGAAACAGTTTGCAGTGGATGTTAGCTGGGAATGGGCTGGTAAAAATAGCGCCCCACCCTGTAGGAAGTTCAACATTTGAAAACTCTGTTAATCAAAAAAAAAGCCAATGCAAATTATATCTGATTTAAAAAAAAACATTATCCAACTTTATGGTAGTTCTAAAAACTGTCTATAATTCTCTTTCTCTTGTATTTCTGCCCTTTCAAATGTGGTTGTCTGCAAATGCATTCTTTTTATACCATTTTCAATATGTAAAATCAGTTGTCTTGTAAATAACTTATAAAGAAAAAAAGTTTGTAAATACCAAATTTGTGGCTGTTAATGTTCATTTTTTGTCTTTAAAATTGTTTTGCTTTGTTCAGTTTAAACAGTGTTAACAAGGAGTATTAAAAGAGAAATTCTGCTTGTATGTTTAAACAAAATTGAAATAATTTTTTTTACAATAAAATGAAAAGAATATTAATGCTTTTGTCATGTATTGCCTCATTGCCCATCAGGTAGAATTCTGAAACACCGTGCTTTTTCTGTATCTATCAAAAAATAGTCATCTGACCATTGCTAGTAATGGGCAAGACTCCCTGTGCTGTCAGCTTAGCCATCTGTTTCTGTGTCTCTTGGATCATAAAAGTGGCCAAGGAGGTGACCCTCGTTTGGATTTATATTGTGGTGTCAGTCTCTCTAAAGGAAGTGGTGGTACTTCCAGCCTTGAAATAGGTGGTTCTGGTGACCTTCCTCAAGAGGCCATCTTTGAACCAGCAAAGGGTTGAATCTCCCAACTTTCTGTTTTGATGAAAGTTGTTTAGAAGGTGGAGGAGACAACGTGATGAAAATACTAAAGGAAAGGGATAATCTATACCCATTCACTCATGTTTCAGGCCAGGAAGTATTGAGACAGCTTTGGTTGTGTTTGTCAAGGCTTCTCCTATGTGGAGTTCTGTACTGTTCTTTCTGTCTCCTTCTTTTCAATATCTACATAAAACTGTTGGAAGAAGTCATCTGCTGGTTTGAGGTTTGGCATCATTGGTATGCTGCTGATACCAAATTATTTTTCATCTCTTGAGCCAGTAAGGCTGTGAAGGTTCTGTCATAGTGCCTGGTAGGTGTACATATTTCAATGAGAAGGAATCCTCTCCAACTCAAAACCAAGTGTATGTGTTTGAATTGTCTAGATCTAGAGATACTCCATCTTTGACCTTGACTAGGGTTGCACTTCTTTCATAGTTGGTATGCAATCTGGCAATCTCTGGACCTGCAACTCCTGCTTGAAGAGCAGGTGTCAGCTGTGGCCAGAAAGGCCTTTGCACAATTTTATCTGGTGTGCCAGATACACCCTTTCCTAGATCAGGGCATCCTTCAGTTGCTCGTGCTCTAATTACCTCATAGCATAAATACAGCAATTCTCTCTATATGGAGCTGCCCTTGAAGGCCATACAAAAGTTTCAGTTGGTCTGAAATATGGGCAGTTTATGGGCAGTACTTCGATAAGCAAAGCAAAGCTATAAAATCTTTGCTTTGTGAGAAACACTGGTTCCCAATAATACCTGCCCTTTGGAACAAGACTGACATGTCTTTTCAACCAAGGCTTCAGCTAGGGAGCATGAAGATCCCTTACTTCATTGTACTTGCTGTCTTTATTTTTTATATTTTATGGCAATTTCCTTGTTCTGAGCTACCCAGTCATTGACTCAGATGGCATACAAGTTTAATAAATCATTATCTTTTTCTGCTTGAAGATAATACATGGTATGAAGCTTGCAAACAAAATAGTTAGATATGTATTTAGAAAAAAAAATTGATTACAGTACATAAATTCCATTGCACTTTACAACCAATGCCTAAATGTATGATCTTTGCAGTGTCCCTCAGTTGTGATCATCATTACAAAGAGTATACACTGTTAACAGGTAAACCACAAAGTTAAACCTCAAAATCCTTCGTTAGCAATCTATTATTATATTTAACTCACAGAAAGTGAGCAATGGCTTCTTATTTATCACAAATTACCATAGCCCTTATCTCTAATCTGTCCAGGATCAAATATCTTCATTTTATTCTTAATAATAAAATTTTTCCTTAAGATTTTATAGCGATCTTTCCTAAAATTGCATCTCATTCCGCAGTCATACCTGTTGTATCTCCACAGCATGTGCTGTTCAGAATATATCTCTAAATAAAAACCAAAGCATCTCGGCAATTGCTTTCTGATTAAGCATAATCAATGACACTCCAAATTCCATCCATCTTCTTAAGAAAATCTAGTCAATCACTCATCAGTTCTATCATCTGAATCTTTTATATTCATGCCTCTTTTAATCTTACCCACCAAACCTGCAATTCTCAAGACAGACCCTTTTCCTTCATATCCGCTAGCAAAAGATCAGATTCCAATCCATTTGACTGTAAGTCTAGTCCAGCTGTTACTGTATTTGGCTGTTATCTTGGGTTGCATTAATATTGTTAATTTATCAAACTTTTTATCCAAGTTTTCAATTAGAATTTGTAAGTTAAAAAGCATTTTAAAGGTTTCCCAAAGGGCTTTATCTCTTTTTGTAGACAGTGTAAAGCACTGGTGGGATTCAATTTTTTTACTACTGGTTCTGTGAGTGTGGCTTGGTGGGAGTGCAAAGGAAGGATACTGTAAAATCTCCAGTCAGAAGTGGTATTTGTTGGTTTTCTGAACTACTCAAAATTTCCAGTACCGGTTCTCCTGAACCTCTGGTGTAAAAAATATAGAATATATTGTATTCAAATCATTTATTGTTATTTATATTTACATATTTACATTTTAAAATAATCCAAACTTTTGTAGTTGAGCATTCACGACAAAAGTGCAGTTTCAATCTCAAAGATTAGAAATAAAGGTACCATAACTGAACAATCAGAGAAAAATAGAGATAAAATTTCCCACAATAAAAAGTAGTTAGAAAAAAAGGAAATTTTCCATAAGAAGTTAAAATAAGACCAAAGTTTTTAAAAATTGTTAAAATACAGAATCCTTGTAGTAAACGTTCAATATAAATATGTTAAATTGGTTTTCATCAACAAGGAATAAATCCTCTTGCCATCAACTTCCTTTCAGCAAAAATGAAAGTGATTTTAAACTCTGAAACAAACAGTAAAAAGAAAACACCAAAAGTTTTATTTTAAAATCCAGCAACGGATTGTAGAATAAGTCAGCATTCAGTCAATTAACAATTAAAAATATAAATCAAAAAATAAAGAAAACTTTAAACAGTGCAATTAAAACCAAAGCATGCTTAAAGATAACGAACAGCGGGAAGGAAAAGATGAAAACTTGACCCTCCAATAGCTTCTACTAAAAGTTGTGATTATCAAGATCCTTCTTCCCAGCAAGCATGTAATCATCTGAGGGACATCTTGGGTCATTCCTAGTTGCTTTTTTTCAAATCTGGGGAGAGGATCACCAAATAGCCAGTTTTGATGGCATGATCAGCTGTTTGTTTGCAAGGGGGCGGGGAAATCACCATCACTCAGCCTGCCATGTTGGGAGAAGTCCTCAATGGTGGTGGTATTCCATGGTCTGCCTGGAGGGTTTGGGAAGATGGTACTGCTCTGCTCTTTCCTCAGGTAGGCAGTTCCAGTCAGTATTAGGTTAAAATAAACATTAGCCCAATGTCTATTCCTTTATGGCAATCTTCCTTAAAGATTTGAGTCAATAAATATAATGAATATTGCTCAGTTAAACATAAGATTCCCTAACCCATTCCCTACACAAATCCTGGGCAGAAATTTGATGTTCTGAATATTTTTATAGCCAAATGACAATTATTAGTTAAGTACAACTATAATAAAGTTATATGCTGATCACAAAGGAATCAATGAAAATCAACAAGAAATTTCTTTTAAAAAGAAAGGCTGTATTTTGGTGTTTTAAATTTAAGAAAAAAGAAGGGAAAATGATAAAGGTGTATGAAAATGCAGAAAATGGATAGGGATACTTTTCTTCCATCTTATAATATAAAATGGAGTCAACCTAATGAAGTTGATTAGAAGAATATTCAGGGCAAAAAATGGAAGTACTTCTCGTTATAAATTTCCTTGCTATACAATGAGATAGCCTTTGGATTAAGATGGCTTCAAGAGATCGGAAAGATTTCTGAAGAGAGTGCAAAGTGGAATGGAAGCAAGGAACAACCCTTCAGAAATCTGTTTAGTCAGGACTCCTCCCATCCCTAGGGGCTTTGCCATCAAATGTAGCGTGGGAAAGATCTGCATAGAATTTGGAGATGACCCCCCCTCCTCATGGCATTGTAACAGGAGTTGCCAGAACGATGCAAAAAGACAGCACTGCTGATAGCCGCATTGCCTTGCCTAATGTCTAGGTAACATTTTGTGTTGTGTCCCTAATGATCAACTGGCCACCCTAGCCTTACATAAGCCGCTGTTCTTTTAAACATTAATGGCTCCCTTGTTTTCTCCAGAGGAGGCTGCTGCGCCTCAACTATTTCGGCACTGCAGGAAAACTGGAATGATGTAATCCCTGCAATGGGAAAACGTCATGCTATTTTTGACTAGCAAGTCACCTTCCGTCCCCACCTCTCCTGCAGCAGTTTAGAAGAGATAAAGCACGTGACATTGTCGCCAGGACTTCTCCCGCCCGCCCCCCTTCCCCGCCTATTGAACCGCTTTCTCGTGATGTCATCGCCCTTGATTGGGCGCGAATTTTCTTCTTCCCGCAACCTTCTTCCAACGTGCTTCCTCCGACGTGCCAAGCACAAAGAGTTCTGGGTGAACGAAGTCAAGTTTTGAAACAGACCTGCGTTGGACGCTGGGAATCGTAGTCTTTTCATGATGGGACGTCATCTTCGTTACCCGTCATCCTCTTTGGGCCTTGCTTCCTCTTCCTCCTCCTCCTAACCGTTTCGCTTTTCTTGTTTCCTTTTTGGGTTCCTGTCAAAATGGCGGATCGTAGGAGGCAGCGCGCTTCGCAGGACAGCAGCGAAGAGGATGAGTCCGATTCGCCGCCTGGAAGCGCAGGTTCTTCCCCGCACAGCGGCAGTCACCGCTTTGGCTTACCCGTAGCGGCAAGCACCGCCGGTGCTACTCCTACTCCTGAAAATGTAGAGGCGCCGGTGGCGGTTGGAGGTAGCCCGGCCGACTCGGAGTGTGTGAGTGGAAAGATCCGGAAGGGAAAGAGGGAACGGGAAAATTCTTACGGTCGGCTCCCCGCCTTCCTTTGCCCATTATAGCGGGGAGACTTTGACTACGGTCCTCTCCATGGGCGTTTCTGCAAAGTTGGGAACAACTGGGGAGGGGAACATGGTTCTGAGTATGTGCAGAGTACTCCTTTAATTCGTCGCTGAGTAATAGCCCACCAGATTCCGCTTGGATGGGGAAAAACAAGCTAGTGTCTGGTTTTCTTTTCGATGTTTTCTCCCTAGCCTCTCTGTCGTCTCGGAAGTAGATAGCCAGCACTTCCGTTTGCGTGCTGCATTAAACAAAATTGTATCTCTGAGTATAATACAGTATGCAGAAGGTGCGTACCTGTTATTCTAAGATAAAGGATGGTGGTGATCATGCAGATTTCACTGATGGTGTCTTTTATTTTGCGGGTATTTAAATTGAACTCGGTTCGTTAAGTCTCTTTGAGATTAAACGTACTCTTCTTGGGTTTCCAGTAGGTAAATACTATTATGTTTGAATGCGTGTCATATTTTAGTTTCTTACACCTGAGGGGGGTCTTCTGCCTTTTTAAATAAGCATCGTGGGTTTTATGTTATAAGTCATGAAAATGTGGCCCTGAAGATTTTGTTGTGGCATTTTGAAACTGGTAATATGTTAGGTTAACAATCCAAATTGATACTGTAAAATTGATACTTTGAAAATAATTCTGGGTGAATTATAACAGACATTGTGCTGAAAGTTCAAAGTCAGAAAGGGCTATTGTACAAATAAAAGATTTGGTTTGGTAGATGCAGGAATTGTTGTACAATGTATCTGTTACATTTAGCAGACTTACTTTTATGTTTAGCAAGAAGCAATGTTTTCTGTATAATGATGTTTTTCCATTTCAATCCTGTTCTCCATAGTATTAAAAACTGTATAAGTACTTAGGAGTTAATGTTCAGATCTTGCAACTTTAATTTAGGATACTTTGTTTGTATTGTATATTATATGGTAATATTATATTACCATTGTGAACACTTCTGTAAGAAAGTAAAATCTGTAAAATAACATCTTGTCATGTTCTTGTTTTCTTGTGTTTTCATAGAAACACAAAGATAACATCTGTTTTTTAGGCATAGAGAGGCTATTATGTTTCGGGAACAACTAAGTTGCTAATGTAGACAACTGAATAAAGACCCAGTTTTTATTTTAAAAATGCACATGGACAATGCATGTATTAAATAATGATTTTAGGTTTTCCAAGAATTACTAATCATCTCCATGGGACATTTTTTTCCCTGATGAAAAGTATTCATATTCGTGCTCTTATAATCTTACCTAACCTTCCATCTAATCATTATGTTTTCTAATGTTTCATAAGGCAGGATTTCCTGTAAGTGGAAGAAAAAGATGCCTTCTTTCTTTTGGAATATCCTGGTGCTTTACTTACAATATAGCAAAATAATTACTCCTAACAACTATCGGGCTCAGTTTTAAACAGCTATTGAAAAAGCACACATAAACAAGTTTAAGAATAAGAAAAATAACCAAATATATCAAGAAAGAACGGAAAAATCGATGTCCTAGAATTTTGGGGGAGGTGTGGATTGTTGTGGTAGATTATTCTTTGAATATTAAAGATGTAGTGATTTAAAGTAGAAAAGAATAGAATACTTTATTGGCGAAGTGTAATTGGACACACAAAGAATTTGTCTTGGTGTAAATACTCTCAGTATACATAAAAGAAAAGATAGAAAAGATAAAAGTAATATTCCCCTATCAAATATTCATGAAAGATGCTGTCTGGAAATTTATTTAATGCTTTTAAAATAATTGAAAAAAAATAAGATACAAAAATAATTATGGTAGAAATATATGCTTAAAAAAAAGCTCATAAGTATTTGAAAAGGTAAAAAAATACATAAAATGTAGCATGTCACAACAATAAACTTACAGTTTTATATATGCTTATACAAATATTCAACTGTTTTTCTGATATACTTAAATAAGTCCACCTGTCATTATATTAGAGATAAAATTATATCTCTAGACCATCCCTTCATAGGTGACAATGTAATCAGGTATTCAATCCATTTAGTAAATATCTTCATCTTACCAATGCTGCAATATCAGTCTTTCAGTCATAGTAAGAACACGGCCATTTACTTTGTTAAATTCCTTGCCTAGATACATAGTTAAGTGATTAATATCTTCTGAACATTTTAACTTTTTTTTTTGTAAATTTTATTTGAGTTTTCACAAAGAGAAAAAAAATACAAATAAAACATCTATTTTGAAAGCAGCATAATCCCGGGTTACATTTCTTCGTACAGACACAAATTCAGGTTCATGCTCATTTTTATATTCTATTCCATATCTTATTACTATTTTACATTTTCTGCATAGCTTCTCCCCTCTTAATTTTCTCAATTTTATTTTAATTATCTCATCTCAATTCAAATCATTGTATTTATATGTTTTGTCTATCCTGTTTCAATTATCTATTATCTTTTCTCATTAAACAAAATTTCTCCTGTAGTTACTGATTGGAGTATGACGCCTTTATATCTTTTCCCTAAAGTTGTAACATTCAATATAATACATAACTTCCATTCGGATTCTGCTTGGTACATTCTTAAAATGCACACTATATTCTTTAAAAAAGAAAAAACTTATAAACGTATATAATTAAAACAACATTCCATTCCAATTCAATTCTATCATTAATATTAATATTCATTAAAGTCTTAACATCTTTAACATTACTTTTCAATTAAATATCATACTTCTATGGGAACAATTATAAGCTTTCCATAGTTAATTCCCCCCCCTTCACTTATATTTTATAAAACATTAACTAACTAAAATGTTCCCGTTCCTTCCTAATTCAATTTTCTCATTTATTTTATTTCACTTATTTTATTCACAAACATTTCACTAAATTACACTATTTTATCCCTCATTTTAATCATATGTTGTTTCCAATTTTCTAAAGTTATTTCTATTACTAATATAACAATACAATCTTATGTACCTTTACAGAATCCCTTTTTCAGTTAGATTTTCACCCATTATCTCTAAATAGGACCTGTTTCTCTATATCTTGCCCCGGTCCTTTGTAACTTCTTTTACTTTCCTTCTTCCCTCTCTTCTTCTCTCTCCCCTTTTTACCCCCTTGTCTCTCTACCTCTATTTCTCTCTTCTGTATTCCCCTTTTCTGTTGCTTTCCAGTATTATACTTATTTTTTGAATTATTTTTCTTTTCTTTGGTTGTTTTTTTAAGTCTTAAATTCTCCATTCTCTTTTCCCCCTTTCCTTTTCCTTTTTTCTTTCCCACATAGAATTACTTGTTCATTAAAGATGGCTTCTTTTTTGTCCCAGTCTTCTTGTTTTGCAGTCTTTTCTTGTTGTTTCTCATAGTTCCAAATCTCCATTTCTAAGAATTGAAAAACGAAGCCAAAAAAACCCTTCCCTTCTTGTGCATCTTCTTTGTACTTTTTAAGTTCCATTTTTAATTCATCCAGAAGTGGTGCCATTGTATAAATTTTTAAACAACCACCCAATTGATTTTAGTTATTCAAATATAATAACCAAAAATCCAAAGATCACCAAATCATCCAAATACACGCAAGCTGTTTTTTTTTTGCTCTTTTTTTTTCACTTTCTCTTCCTGGGGTTACTATTTAGTTGCAAAGTTTCAGTTAAAATGTATCTTTTAGAAGTCTTGTTGAAGTTTTACTTTAAATTCTTTTTATTCCAGGCAGTCTCCTCCCTTTTCCAGATCCTGCCCTTATTCTTTTTCTCTCCCTTCCTGCTTATGAAAAAGAAAGTTTTTAATGTCCAAAAATCTTTGGCATTTTGTTTTATTTTCAGCTTAATTGCCTATTGATGTCAAAGCGGATTTTTCCGATTTCTTATTTAAGTCTCTTAGTTGTCAGTATAGGGAAGGAGAGAGAAGAAAAAAAAAAAGGCAAACCTTTCCCTTTTCACTTTCCTTCGCTGCTTCCAACTCTTCTTTGGGAGCGATGCTATTTTTTGTAAGTTTAAATTCCAGGGTACCTTGGTTGTTGCCTTTACAATTTAACCCGGTCAGCCAAAACTTTCACTTCTTATCTTCCTCATGCACATTCTTTTCCGGTTGAGTTCTTCTTTGTGGTGGCCATTTCTGACCACCACTGCAACCGCCTTCGGGAAAGGGAGTAATGGCCAGCTGAGGAGGAGAGATGCGGCTCTCCTCAACCCTGCTGGTGGTCTCCCCCCTCTTCACCATCTCTACAGGGTGGCTTAGCCCCGAAACCAGCCGGCTCGGGGCGCTCCAGTGGTGAGCCCAGACAGAAACCGCGCACGATCTAAACATTTGCATATCAAATTTATGACAAATACCTACAAAAACTAACAGGTTTTTATTTAATAGATTGTTAAACAAGGATTTAAGAATTTTTTCCTATATCTTAGATTGGTCCAAACACTGTTAACAAATGTAGCAGTAAATATTGCCATTGGTTTATATCTGATAGATGACTTTTATCTCTTAACACAACATATGTTAAAAATTATCTTCATCACCTATCAACTGAGCCAGTACCAATATCCCCCATCCATCCAATTTTTCCATATCTTTTTCCTAATTTTTAAAGTTGGGTTTCCCCATAAAGTCAATCTCACATGAGAAAAAGAGTCCATTTTTATTAGGCATTACATTCCGTAAGTTTCTAAGCGACATAATTGTTTTCACTGGAACTTACTGGAATTGCACTGCCAGGAGGATATCTTCCTGTAGCTTTGATACAATTCCATCCCTTCCTAATATTTATATTAATAATAATAACCTGATAATGCATCTCTGTTATAGTTGTATGGTTATTAGTTGCATTGACATACTGATCATTCCTTCAGAAGTTCAAATCCCTCCAATATTTTCCTTATGGTAATATGGCAGGTAGGCTACCGAGAAGCCTACCTGTCAAATTGCATCATTATATGATGCAAAGTCATATAATGAAACACATAGCCAAGATAATTCTTAATTTGAATCTCCTCAAACTATGTCCAATCTTGAAGCAACTATTATACTCAATTGTTTAGAAAATAAACCATGCTAAATTCATTTATCTATTTTTTCATAATAAAATACATTCTTAGAGCAGTCTAATGTAACATATTTGCATCTGCCTGTTTTCTTTCTTTGATAAATGTTTTCTCTCTCAAAACAGGAAAGTGAAGATGGCATAGAAGGAGATGGTAAGTGGTATTAGCTTTTAACAGTAGTGATTGGTGCTAGAAATACAAAATAATTATGTAGCAATGTTTTTAATATCATAAAGTATTTGTTGCAAATCAGTATTCTAATTCTATTCATTTTTTGGCAATAAGACCAAAAATGTATAGACTAGTATTTCTGTTGTTAGCAATGGAAGCAATATATAATCGAGTACCAAGGTATATATTTGTTATTTGACAATATTCTACGTTATTTGGCTGCCATAGCAGGGTGCAGTTCTTCAAGATGGTTACGCTGCAGTAATATAATTGTAAAGAACATGGATCACTGATGATAGTGTTTCCCAGTTCAGACACCAGCTACAGCTTGGTGTAATTGTTATTGTTTCTAAGGCCAGTGTGTCTCTACTGTAATATTGAAATTAAGAAGAGCTCCTAAAATATACATCTGATATTTTGGTGGAGCTACTATGATCTAGAATAGGACATCTTAATTTCTGGTTCTGAGAACTTCCTGACAGTATTTCCTTACATCCTGACTGGATTCAGTTTGCTGTTTCTCATTCACTCCAATTCTACATCCAGGTAGCTCTCAAGCACTTGTGCAGTCTTTCCTGTTTCTGATGGAAAGGAAGGATAAAGGTGAATGTTATCAGCATACTGATGACACTTTATTCAAATTCTCTGGGTAAATGTTCCCACAGAGAGGAAAAAATGGAAACCTATGAGAGTCCCATCACAAGTTTCTTGGAAACTTTCCACTGCTAGTTTAGATAGTTCTGCAGGTAGGAATGAAATCATAACCACATTGTGGTTCCAGTTTCTAACTACCTAAACCATACAACACTGTTCCAACTGCCACATAGTTTAAAAAAAATGATCAGGGCAGCTGACAGCCTTTTTGTGGTATCTTTGCATCTGAAATAATACTGAAACAACTCATTCCCCAAATGAGGGGAATGAGTGGCACTGTGATGTTCTTTGTGCTGGCCCATCCTTGCTTTGGGCAGCTTTGATTTTTCTTCTTCTTGAGATTGGCAGGAGCCACTGATTTGTTGCTTTGCCCCTCCACCTTTCCTCTGGGTCCAGCATTTTGGGTTCCTCTTCCATTTTGACTTCACGGTGAGCTCTCTGCTCTGAGAGACTGAAAACTTGGAGTCGATCTCCTTTTTGCAGACATCCCTGGAAGAGGCTCACAAATGGCCTTCTCTCTCTCCCTCCCCGCCCCTTAGAATAATTAGGTTTTTTCAACCTTACTGATAGTTAGATAACCACCACTTTTTTTAGCATCTTGCTGAAGAAAGTTGCATAACTTTATTCAAAATGATTGGCATTGGAAAAAGACTAGTTTGTATACCTTTCCAGTTAGACTTCCTTATTAGATCTTAATAGGGATAATGTGCAAGAATCCAGATAAAAAGTAGTGGAAAATAAAAGCTTTTCATAGGTAAGATAATAATCTTTAAGGGAGGGAAAAACATAAGAGTTCTGGAGTCATACTTAATGGCAAGTTAGAAAAATGGAATAAAGAAACAGGATATGGAATTAAGGTTGTAAAAGATGGATGATGAAGACCAACATTTTTTACATAGGGACAATGAGTTTAGAAAGGATTAAAAAAAACATGAAACAAATATAAGGATATGTGAAGACATAGCCCCATGGGAAAGGTGAACAATTTTGTGCAGAATTCTTGGAAGAGGATTTAATATTAAAAAGAAAAATGTGTTAGTCAACAAATTAGTGCTGTAGTTTTTCCTGAAATAGATTCAGAGGAACAATATTTTGCATTTGTTATGCTTTATAGAAAAATGATTTGTGATAGATGGAATATTCAAAACAAGCAATATTAGATGGATGAACCAAAGATAAAACAAGATTTTATATATGAGCAAAAGAAACAGGTAATACAGTTGCAAAATGGATTTGGAGGGTATGAATGAAATGCTTGGGAGAAAATAAGGGAATTAAGCCTTTAAAGCATTACATTTTGGAAGATGTTTTTCACCTCAAATAACTCTTTATTTTTAGCTGTTCTCTCTGACTATGAAAGTGCTGAGGATTCTGAGGTGAGTTGAGGTCATATACATCATTTTATAATGTGCATGAATATGTAATACGGCAGTTTATTGGATTTTTTTAAAAAACCTGCTACCGTAGGTAGATTTAGAGACTGGGTACATATAAGTGCCTTTGGACAAATCAGGGCATGAAATGTTTACTTCCTTATCACAAAAAGCCATTCAGCTCTTTTTTTCTATACACTTTGTATGTTTGGAGAGTTTCAGACATTCAGGTCATGCATATTTCAGCAATTCCAAGGAGGTGCCACACCTATCTGCATTATTCAAGTGATCCTGAGAGCACAGATAAATCTCAAAGTGGCCTCAGTGACTCTCAGAAAGAGTACTAATGACCAGATGACTGTAAGGAATGTAAGGAAGGATATGGAATATTCTTCCATCGTTCACCATTTAGTCAGAACTGAAGAAGCTTCGTGGATGAGAAGTGAAATGTCTTCAAGGAAAAACAAAGTCCAGTTGCCTTTTGAAAAGACACCTTAGGATATACATTCTATAGTATATTTTTCTTTACAGCATTTAGGTTTTCTTTACACCATTTTGTGGACTAGAAATGCATGCTTTGGACATATGTTTTGTTTCTGTATATATTTTAAAAAGGTATTAAATGACACATTGTATAACATACTCTGCATAGTGTAAATATAGACAAAATATTGGTTATTCTCCAATTCTCCAATTGAATCAAATTGGATGTTTGTTTTAGGCTGAGGAAGGAGAATACAGTGAAGAAGAAACTAGTAAAATGGACTTAAAGCGGGACAGAAATGACACTGAATTGAGAACAAAAGCAGACAAAGCGGATGAGAAACCAGAATCAAAAGGCACAGTTGCAGGTGAAAGGCAGAGTGGGGATGGACAGGTATGTTTTGCTGAATTTTAAGCTTAAGTATTAATTAACCTAGAAATTAAAATATGTATTTGTATTGTTTAGCAAAACATGGTCATAGAATAAAAAAAATATTTTAAGAACACATTTAATAGATTTTCTCTCTCTCATGCTTGTATTCAGTTGCATTCTAAGCAAGTAGTTTTGCAATAATTTTATAAGCAATATTTTGTAGCTAAAAAGAGAAGAGCTACCTTGGTTTAGTGTAGTAGCAGTAAAACTCAGAAGTAATAGTGAGCTTTGATTGGATGTGTCCTCAGCTAACCACTGGCATTTGGTTAATAGTGTTAATGGAAACTTGCAAGATTTAAAATGATCTGTATTGCTTAAATACCATGCTGAAATAGTTTTCACTAATATCTATACACAAAGTTATAGACATTTTTAAGAGGACTTATTTTAATTGACTACCCATTATTTCTCATATCGTGACACATATTTCATCATATAGCCTTGTGTATATTGTCATTTTCTAACATAATATTGAAATATAACCACAATTGTTGATTTAACTTTATAAAACAGGTGCTTATCTTTTACATGACTAATATTTTTTTTCATATTAGTACTTTCAAAGATATTTTAAAATGTTATGCTGATTGATTTATATTTGGTACAGGTAGTCCTTGACTTACAACCACAGTCAAGTCCCAAATTTCTATTGCTAGGAAGACACTTGTTAAGTGAGATTTGCTTCATTTTACGATGTGAATTGTTGCAGTTAAGTTAGGAACATAGCTATTAAGTGAATCTGGCTATCCCATTGACTTGTTTGTCATAAGGCTGAAAAGATGATCATATGACTCTATGACACTACAACCATCATAAATACACACCAGTTACCAAGCATCCAAATTTTGATCACAGGACCATGGAATGCTGCAACGGTCATAAGCAGAGGTGGGCTGCTGCAGGTTCAGACCGGTTTGCCTGAACCCCTTGTTCTGATTCTGCACTGTTGGGAGAACTGGCAGATCGGACCACCGGCTGGCCCCCACTTGTTTTCAGGCTGTTTTCTGCAGTTTTTTGGGCAAAAAATGGCCTGAAAAAGACGACTGTTTTTTTAGCTGTTTTCAGGCAAATTTTGGCCAGAAAAACAGCCTGAAAACAGCCCAGAAACGGCCTGAAAATGGGCAGGGGCATGGGTCGCCAGTGATGGGATTAGCCCCAAGCAGCTTAATCCTACCTGTTCCTTTGAGGCGAGTGGCCGGAGGCGGGGCTGGTGTGACATCAACCACCCAGTCACATGACCAGCTGGCCACGCCTACCCAGCCAGAGAACTGGTTGTTAAAAAATTTGCAGCCTACCACTGGTTATAAGTGAAAAACAGTTATAAGTCAGTTTTTTCAGTGCTATTGCAACTTTGAATGGTCACTAAATGAATGACTGTAAGTTAAAGGCTACCTGTAGTAGTTCACAATCAATTGTCTATCCAGAATACATAATCATAACACCTCATCAATCACATTTTTAGTAATGAAAACCATGGTTTCTGGGATATTATTGGTGGTTTTCAATAAGTCAGTGAGTGTTTGATTTCTCTCATTTTAGGAAAGCACTGAACAAGTTGAAAACAAAATTGGTAAAAAACTTCCTAAGCATCTAGACGATGATGAAGACCGGAAGAACCCAGCATATATACCTCGTAAAGGTCTTTTCTTTGAGCATGACCTCCGTGGACAAACCCAGGAAGAAGAAGTCCGGTAGGTGATAGGAGTAGCAGACAGCAATTGTAGAAAGAATTCATAGGCAGGAACATTTTACTTGCAGGCACAACTGACTGCTAACAAAGAAAAATACATAAACCTCTAAAGAGGATTACTGTGAGTTATATAGTAAAATAATGAAACTAAAGGAAAGTATGGAACCCATTATCAGTCTTTTAGTGGTTATTGGATAATTAATTGACTGGGCATCCATTAATAGGAGAGTACAGCTCTAAAAAGGTCTTAATTTACAGGCACAACTATTTCCTTTGTCTCTCCTTTGTCTTCCCAGGCGAGGTACCTTTTTATTGAGAGGCATAGTGGCCTCCCTGAAATCTAGGAAGATTTTTTAAAATAAAAAATTGTCAAGGATTTGGGTTGTTCTAAATTTTCTCTTGTGGAGTCATATTTTTTATGGCTTTGGCTTTCATTCACTGTTACATATCTATGGTAAAGAACAGCAGTCTCCAAACTTTTTAGTATTCCCACATACCATTCTAATTGTTCTAATTGTTTTTCTTTATCTTGGTATACAAGACCTAAGGGTCGCCAGCGCAAATTGTGGAAAGATGAAGGACGGTGGGAACATGACAAATTTCGAGAAGATGAGCAAGCACCAAAATCCAGACAAGAGCTAATTGCTCTTTATGGCTATGATATCCGCTCTGCACACAACCCTGATGATATCAAACCCAGGAGGGTGCGCAAACCAAGGTGAATTTGTAGAAGTGGGTATATGTACTTTTTGTGGAATAATATAGGGCTTGAAAAAAAATTTCTGACCTTGAGAGAAGGAAATTGTGATGATGCATTGAACATAAAACATTCATTTCTGATCAATAGCATCTCTTCATTTAGATTTGGGAGTCCACCACAAAGAGAATCCAATTGGTCCAGTGAACGACCAAGTAAGCCACCACGACATCAGAGTCTAGACAGCACTTCTGTGGCACCTCGGACATTCATTAATCGAAACTCAGCAGGAACAGGACGGATGGCCAGTCCAAGGGCATTCCCCAAACCTAGTGGCTATAAAGATACTCGCCCAAGTTATCGAGCTGTGGATGTAAGTAGTCAACATGCACCTCGCTTCAATGAACAGTCAAAGCCTGAGAGCAGTTACCGCGCCAGACGATCAGATCCAATCCCAGCAAGAGAGCCGTCTCCCAAATCTGAGATACCCCCTATTCAAAACAGCCCTGTTAAAAAAGAAGAAGTTGTTTTGGAAAATCAAACTCCACCTGCAGATATTCTACAGACACAGCCAGATAGGCCTGTGGAAAAAAAATCCTATTCTCGAGCAAGGAGAAGTCGGAACAAAGTAGGTGAGACAGGAAAATTGGCAGATGAAGTTCCACCTCCATCAGGGTTGATGCCGGCACCATTAAAAAGTGCTGATATTATACCATCACCTTCTTCAGCAAAGACTGGTAATTGGGAGGTACCTGTTGAGGCAAATCTGGATGGTCTTGAACAAGACATGACTCAGTTGAATATGACAGAACAAAACTGGAATCAAGGGCAACCCCAGTTTATACCACCACAGGGTAAGTGATATGCTAAAGCAAGGAAAAATTAATTTACAGAATATATAAACTAGACAACTATCCTCTTTTGATCATCATTTCAGAGATCTTTCCTTATCTTCCTTGGTAATTTCCAGTTTGTTCTGACATTCAGTTTGTTTTTTTCAGATATTTTGGTTTTTGCCAGTTTTTTTACATTCATATACCATAATAATTTCTTTGAATTCATTTCACAATTTCTGTGGTTCCTTATTAATATGGTTTAATCCTTCAGAGCAATTTCTGAAAGTCTTCTTGAAGATGATTGGTATATCTTCCTATAATATGGAAACAGGTAGGCTTTGGCCACATCTTTGATGTTGTAGCTGAGTTCTTCCCTCCCTATACCAATAATATAATCACTTTGACTTCTGTGTGCTAAGGTATTGTTTAGATAGACAGATTAGATGGATGGATGGATAGATTAGATTGGGTTTTTTTTTGCTATTTTTCAGCAGAAAACAGCAAAAAACACTCATTGGATATGCTGGATTAATGATCACATGCCGAGTCTAAAATTGAGTCTGGTGCCTTGACTTAATACCACGATAAGTAATAATTGAAATTCTAGGTTTCATTGTGTCTGTAAGTCAAGAAGAAACTAAGTTATTCTCCTACTTCAGTTTCAGTTCATTTTTCTCATTATTTCCCATTTTGGTATTTTTCTCTCCAACCAAAATTGGTACATCTCACTTGCATTTTTGGAGCATTTCAGATTGAACTTCATCCTAAAGCTTATTGATCTTCTGTTTTGTTTTGACCATAAACTTAGATACCTTTGCTATGTCCTTCCTAACTATAGAAACAGTGCAATTCCTTTTTTCTTTGTTGATGTTTAAGTATAATTGATACTTTTCCTTTTTACATTTTTTACATTCTAGGTTCCTAGTGACTGGCCCAAAGTCACCCAATCGGCTTTCATGTCTAAGGCGGGACTAGAACTCAGTCTTCTGATTTCTAGGCCAGCCCCTTAACCACTCAGTTCTTCCTCAATAGCACGTTGAGTGACATTTAATCTGAGATATCAATCATCTGGATTTCTAATGTTATTCATTTGTTTGATTTTCTTGTTGAGACACATGAGTGGTTTATCACTGCGTTTTGCACTGAATGGAATGATGCTATTGTCACTTAAATGAATTTGCTGCTGTCACTGAAATAGTCATCTGCCTCCAGCATCTTATTATATTGCTGCTGCCCAATTTGGCTTGCTGAAATTTCTTGCGTGCCTTGAATGACCCTGCTGGGAGTATATACTCTTGGTATACATTCCCAACCTCATTCCTTCTGGGACCATTCCGTACCATATGGCAGCAAGGGAGGATTTTGGCATACTTTTCTCAATGTGAGAAGCATTTGCCTTTCTTATATTATCTAGGACTTTTCCAGACCTGCTTTCTGTTTTTAAATTTTTCTTAATATTAGGATAAAGCTGAAGAATAATTTGGTGTTTTCTTTCTCCTTTGTCTTTCCTAATAGGTTTGCCTAATCAGATGCACATTGGAGCAGCCCCACCCCCTCAGTTCAACAGGATAGAAGATATGGTAACATTCCATTTATTTTTCTTGGTTCTGAAATGGTGGGTTCGATTGGCAACTAGAATGCAGATTCTCATCGAAGGAATGAGAGTCTTTATCAAGCAGTAGGATCAGTTCAACAACTTGAACTTAGTGGGATACTTACCTTTGTAATAGATTCATCTAGCTTTGATTTAATGTTTTTGGAAGAAGAATGATACAGAAGATAGGATATCTATATGAACCAATCCTTCCTGTATACTGTTGGAGAGAAACTTGAATGTATTGTTAAAAAAAACAACAACCAAACAGCTAATCATTCCTGGGCAAAGTTTGACAAAGTTTTTAAGAATATAAACCATGCGAGAAACCCTTCATAATTAGAAGATATTTTATGGCTAACCAAGCTCATCATACAGGAAAATATTTCGCTCTGTCAATCTTTTAAGAAATTAGACATTGCTATGCTTTTTTCCAGGGGGTTCAAGGTGGGCGTGCAAAGCGCTATTCCTCACAGCGTCAGAGGCCTGTCCCAGAACCTGCTCCACCAGTCCATATAAGCATAATGGAAGGACATTACTATGATGCACGTGAGTACAAACTGTTCATTAAAAGGATTCTTATATTCGTTTGGATTGGGTTTTGCAGTACTGTGGGCGACATATAATGTTCTTAACCTTTTGTAAACAAAAACAGCAACCTGAAGAACTTGTTCAGAGAAGTAAGATTCATATGTACTAGTATAATGGGGAAAATGAATGAGATACTGAATAAATACTCTTTCTAAACCGCACAGGTGTTTGCCTTTTGTAAGTTAGAAAAAGTACTGTATTTCTGGAAGCCTGCTCTTTGTTAGAAAACTGTTTATTTCTAAAACTTAGAATGTTATCATTTTTTATCAATTTCATCTTCATCCTGCCTTTAATCAGACACATTTGATAGAATGTATGGTGCTATCCTGTTTGACAGGAAGTCCTTGGGTTATGACCACTTGATCAGCAACTATTCAAAGTTAGGATAGTGTTGAATGAGATATACTCATAATCCGTCTTTGAATTTACAGTCACATGAATACAATTTGGTTGCTTTATAAACTAAAGCTGCAATTAAAATTCATAGTGTTCCACAATCACATGATAACCATTTTCAACCTTCCCTATTGGCTTTCCATAAGCATAGTAAATAGGGAATACAGCAGGAGATCCCAAGTCATTCCCACAGGTTACTCTCACTTCTGCTGCTTTTCTTTGCCCACCTGTGCTCCAAAGTGCCCATCCACAGCACCCACCTACCTGCACTCCATAGCACCCATTTGCAGCATCTTTTTGCCTGCCTGTGCTCCACAGAATCACCTACGACACCCTCTTGCCTGTACTCAAGAGTACCCACCTGTGACACTCTCTCACTTCCCTGTATCCATAGCACCGACTCATGACACCCGCCTGCCTACTCATACTACATAGCTTTCGCTTGCTGGATTCCGCTTCCCTGGATTCCGATCTCTTCCCAATGGTCCCTCCTTAACAACTCACATTACCCTCACGTAACAATAGCAACAAGGATGGATGGGATTGCCATTGCTACATCATATGACTGCATTGCTTAGTGATGGATATTTTGGTCCCAGTTGCCATGGTAACCTGAGGACTACCTTTAATTTACAATAGCCTTGAAAAACTGATCCAAGTTTCAAGTCAAGTTGAACTGGGTTGAACTTGACTTGAACCCAGTTTGCTGTTCTAGTTACTAATGTACTAGGGGCTGGGGGTGGATTTTTTAAATGTTCTCTCTACCCAATACATTATATGTTGTTGTTGTTACTCTGCCTGATGGCAACTGAGGCTTCTTTTTACTTCATTTCAAAATAATTACTTCTGTCAGTGTTAGAAAGGTAATGTCTAATGGTTTGTCCTTACAGTACAGTTCCAAGGTCCAATTTATACACATGGTGAAAATCCTACTTCACTTCCTCCTCAGGGGGTGATTGTTCAACCAGAAATGCATCTTTCACATCCAGGTAAGGACTGATTTTTCATAGCTCCTCTTCCCTCTTTCATTTTTCTCTAACATTTCCTTTATATTTTAATTTTACCAGCTTGTTAGAAATATTCTCAAATTCCTGCATTGCATCACTTATATCTCTTGAAATATATTTCAACAAATACATTGTTTGCTATTAACAACAACAAAGTGAGATTGCTATTGACAACAACAAAGTGAGATAGTTCCCCATGGAAAAAGGACATAACCTAATAAAAGAACTAGAACAATTTGGTTCAGTAGCAGGATTAAAGATTAATAGAAATAAGACAAAATTACTGACTAAAAATCTAACAGAGAATCAGAGGAAAGAATTAGAAAAAACCATGGGGATACAGGCAACAAAAAAGGTCAAATATTTAGGCATATGGTTAACACCACATAGTAAATCACTCAAAGAGAATAATTATGATAAACTGTTACAGCAAATTAAGAAAGACCTAGAATCTTGGAATAAGTTGCAGCTTTCTCTATTGGGCAGGATTGCCACGATCAAAATGAACATCTTACCAAAACTCCTTTACTTATTCCAGACAATCCCAATTAAATTACCAAAAAATTTTTTTGAAGATACAAATAAGGTAACTCTTAAATTTATTTGGCAAGGGAAAAAAGCTAGAATCAATATTAAGGCTTTACAAGATGCAAAAAGTAGAGGTGGGCTAGCGCTCCCAAACTGGGAATTATACTATTGGGCAGCCAACTTATTATGGTTAAAAGACTGGGTCAATTTACTCAATAAAAGAACTTTAGCCTTGGAAGGGCACGACCTTCAGAGAGGATGGCACGCATTTCTATGGGATGTGGGGAAAACTAAACAGTCGTATTTTCATAGACACCTTATTAGAGATTCATTATTAACTAATTGGAAAAAAATATGCAAAAAGCATTATTCAAAAATTCCGATTTGGCTTTCAACAATGGAGGCAATGGTTCATCCCAACAATTTGGATATAACAAAAACGACTAAATATAAAGATTTATTAGACCCTTTAGGAAAATTAAGAACTCGACAGGACTTACAGGAACAGGGATTTAAAATTGACCAGTGGTTATATATACAAATCCATAGCAGATACAAACAAGATATCAAAGAGTTCGGAATCTATAGCAAATTATAATATTTAGATAAAATCTTATTAGGATCAAATAAAAAGAATATTTCCAAATTTTATAAATATTTATTGGAGGTAGAATTAGAGCAAGAGATAGTGAAAGGGAACATGATAACGTGGAGTAGGAATATTGGAAGAAGCATTACATTAACAGAATGGGAAAAGATCTGGAATAGAAACATCAAGATTACAAAATCCGCGGCGTACAAAGAAAATATGTATAAAATGTTATATAGATAGCACTTACCCCCTTCGAGGTTAGCGAAAATGAACCCAAACACTAGCCCAAAATGCTGGAAATGTAAAAGCACAGAAGGAACCTGCTTTCATATGTGGTGGTCTTGCAAAGAAGCCCAGAAATATTGGCAAAAAATCAGAAAATGGTTGGAGGAGATAACCAAAGAACAAATCGAATACAAACCAGAGTTCTTCCTACTAGGGATCTCTGATAAACATTTACCTAAAAAGATGAAATATGTAACAATTCATATCCTAACGGCGGCCAGATTAGCATTCGCCCAGTGCTGGAAATCATCCTATATACCTACAGAACCAATGGTCATCCAGAAAATATGTGACTGTGCAGAAATGGACAAATTAACTATAGCACTTAAAAATAAAGAGTCTTCAACATTTTATGATAATTGGAACTCGTGGTATAATTGGTTATTTCAGAGATAAACTGTTTAATGAACAATGGGTAATTTAAGCATAGATATTGATAAGATGTGTGTATTTAAGGTAGGAGAATTGGATCTTGCAGACTGTCAAAAAGGATATCTGTCTGTTTTTAAGTGTATTTTCTTTTCTCTTCCGTTTCTTTGTTTCTTTCTTTCTTTTATATCTCTTTTTCTCTTCTTTTTTCGGTTCGTAAGACCGAGCGTTTTTTTTTCTCCCCCTTTTGTATATGTAATGTCGATATGTTTTTAATTGTAAACTCAATAAAATTTATTTTAAAAAACAACAACAAAGTGAGATAGTTCATCATTTCTAGTACATGGTTGCTCTTCTGCATTAAAGAAAATATTAACTATCTATTAATATATGTGATTGTAAGGAAATTAGGAAGATGGAAAGTAGATGCACTTTCTTTCTTCGTTCACTGGAGTGACAAAACTCTTTGGCGCTACTATAAAGCTTTGCTTATTTATACACTGTAAGTGTCATAAGAAAGCTTTGGATTCCATTGTACCATTTTGCTATATTGCAACAGCTTTTATAAGTATCTAAAAGATAAAGCTCCAAAATTTAGTTTTGGGAACTAAGATATGTCAGGCAAAAAAAAAGAATGGGGGTGAGGGTGGATTTTTTAAATGTTCTCTTTACGCAATACAATCCAATATAAGTTTTGCAAACTGGGATGATTTTAATTGAAGGAGAATGAAACTTGTAATTTGAGATCAGATTTATTGAGACTATAAAGTTGAAGGTAAAGGGCTTTGTTTTTTGTAAAATATTTGACTTTTTGGAAAAAGAGAACATTCTGAATCATTCGTTTCTCACATATTTGATGCACAGTTTACATTTTTTCCTTTCACTTCTGGAGAAAGGAGAAGTTATACTTACTTCAGGTCCTGCCACTGGCAAGGAAAGTTGTTAAAGCATATTTTTAAAACTTTATTTTTTCTCTTTCCTTGTATGCCTTCTTAAAATGTAATGAACTGGCATGGTTGGCATGCACCAGGTCCCTTTGATTAAATAAAAAGAAATTGGACCAGGAAGCGTGTCTTGGCTCCTGAATATTCCAGAATAACTTCACAATCTGGCTGTTTTGGGTTAGAGTGGATGGGGTCTTCTTTTGGATAATTTTTTTTTTTGGGGGGGGGGAACACATATTCTGTATTGACTCTTGATACTGTCATGGTTATTCTAATTTATTGTGCTTTTATTTTGTTCCTTTCCTAGATATGTTTTGTAGTCAGATGGTGTCTACATCTAATGAAATAAATAATTACACAAGAAAGAATTTTAAAATGTAAACAGAGTGAGGGGGGGAGATTTTCTGATCCTTCTGTTAATCAAGTAAATTAACCTTTGAAAATCAATCTCTGCAAGCGAAGAACAGGGATTTATTTGGCATATTGTAGACGTATGTTCCAATGACTTATTTTTCTTAGCAGCCAGATGGATTAACTATTCTTTTAACTTTAGCACATATATTAAAACATTATCTATTCGATCTTTGCTTCCTGATAGCATTTTGATTTTAGAATTGTTTGATTATGTTATCTGTCTTTGCCAGGATTGCATCCACACCAGACACCTGCACCTCTGGCTAATGCTGGCTTATATCCTCCTCCTGTCTCCATGCCTCCTGGGCAGCAGCCTCCTCCTCCACCACCACCACAACAGCTGTTAGCACCAACCTACTTTCCCCCTCCTGGAGTAATGAATTTTGGCAATCCCAGTTACCCCTACCCTCCAGGAGCCCTTCCACCTCCCCCACCTCCCCACCTGTATCCTAACACTCAAGTAAGTCTACTTATGTTTTGCTTTTAAATGCTAGTCATTTTGGGGACATTTTGCTGAATGAAGAAAAACACGAATTGATGATTTATGTAGTTGAAGAATAAGAAAGATGCAGATTAAAAGAGGAGGCTGAGAGGATTTGTAAAATATTTAAGAGGGACAATATGATTATAATTAATATGTCAAAAAGATGGTTGAAAGTTGTTTATATATTTCTTAACTATAGCTTTGTTTTTTTCTTTGACTTTGTTTTTTATTATATGAAAATGTTCAATAACATTTCATTTTCATTTTAACAATAAGTGCATTGTTTCTTAGAATATACTGTATTCTTAAGAAAATCTTCATATGCAAGTTTTAATAAAATGTTTATTTCAATAGAGAGTTCAAATGTTCTTTAATATATAATGTTTATATCTTATAATTTCACAATTTACTAGATATTGCTGTCTTTTTAACTCTGAGTTTCTAAGTCAACTAAAATGTCTGTGTTTTGAATTTCAGTGAATTCAATATACATATATAATAATATTTCTTTCTTTCCTTTTGGATTTGCAGGCTCAATCTCAGGTGTATGGAGGGGTCACCTACTACAACACAGTTCAGCAGCAAGTGCAGCCCAAACCTTCACCTCCCCGAAGAGCCTCCCAGCCAGTCACTATCAAGCCACCCCCTCCTGAGGTCTGTTATTTCCCCCCTGTCTCTTCCTAGTTTACTATTGTATCTGCTTCCACTGGAAGAATGTCCTTTAATAATGAGAGTGCCGATCTCTCCACCTGATTGATTCGTTGCAAGCTCTAGTTTCTTATTACAGATTGTAAATAGGTTTCGTGTTAACATCTATGAAGACTTTCACAAATAAATTTAGAAGTTAAAATTAAGATTGATGTCTAAATCCTGTTTGACTAAACTAAAAATGTATTTTAAAATCCATCTTTTTAACTGCAGCTTAACTACTTAAGACATAACTTCACAATAAACCTGAACAAGCTTTTTTGTGCAATGTATAAATGAATGTACCACTATTTAATTGATCTGGCAAAAGCTTCACTTTTTGTGTTTTATCTTTATTTAGTGCATTTTTTAAAAAAATCTGAAAATATGTGAGGCCCTATTGCTACATCAGCACAACATTATTAGTTAAAACATATTGCTCCAAAATGTGTGAAGGTAAAGCATTTCCCTTTTTAAAATGTGGGGAAGAATCTATAATTCTACAGAAACTCAATTTCTTTATTTTGGGGGCACCATTTGAGATAAATTCCTAAAACCTTTTAAAGAAAATGGGAATAACTATTATTTTTGGTTTCTTGACTTAATATTTTTTATGATTAGTTACCCAGTTGCTGTAAATTAAATTCAGATTTTATTTAATTTGCTGATTTCATATTGAATTGTTGAATTGACAGGTAGCAAAAGTTAGTAACTTTAAGGACATGATAATATATTTGTATTAACAATTGTTAACTTCTGACTATTCTCTAGATAAATACCGACTAAACTCACAATTTGTGACTGGGCCGCACCGTTTCAGACTGAGGCTGGGCGTTTCCCAACAGAATGTTTCTTAAAACTCCCTCCTTCCATGTAGGCAGGTAGAATGTTGCAAAGAATCCTTAGTTAAATTGTTCTGAAGGAATATTACTTGTAAGGAGCTCTGTAGTTGTATACATTGGTAAAACAAAAAATATGTACTTGTGTGTATTGGCCAATAAAAAGGATGGTATTTCATAAAGGGGAAATGCTTGGGATATGATCAAGAATTTGATTGAATCTTGACAACAATAAGCTATATCTTACATTGATGATTGTTTAGACTAGAGAACAGGAGCCCTTTACATGTCTTCTACTGTAGGCTGGATGATATCGTGGTGCTGAGACTAACCTTCCTCCTTTCACAGGAATTAATTAATTCAAAAGTCATTTCAAAGCATCACAAATGCTTTGAAGCAGCTCCTGTTGGGAGCAACTTAACTGACTGCTCTCACAGCCAGCTTCATACAACCCACACATTTGTTTGAAAGGCATGTGGCTGAAGTGGCAGGGAGTGAATGCTTGCCTGTGCTCCTAACTCAGCACCTCTTTTGACAGACAGATTTGCAGTTTCTTCTTGGGAAAAGTGTCGGAGTAGGTAAGATATCACCTCAAGAAATAGTTATTTCTCTGCAGAGAAGTGCAGTGGGTAAGGGGCTTCATACTATCAGCTCCAAAGCCATATTAATGAAGGAGTTCTGCTCTTTTCCCCCCTCTCATTTCTATCTAGGATGGCAGAAATGAAAAATCCAAAGAAAGAAGCAACATTTAGAGAATTCTGCATCTTGCTGATTTCAGTAGAGTTCCAGAGCTGACCCTGTGGAAGACAGAAGACAGCTCCTTTGTGGAATCTCTCCTCTTTTCCCTTGGTAATGAATGATGCACAGGGGTGCAGATACATCTGCTAGGCCAGGCCATATCAGTATTATATCTGAGGCAAGATGTCTATCAGAAGGGTATCAGCAAAATCAGATATTTTTTGCAGTTCCCCCCTTTTTTTCTGGTGTAATATTCTTTGGAAGATATATATGATCAATGACAGAGGAGCAGTTCTACTTTATTCCTTTCTAAATGTGAGAGTTTTTAAGTGTCAAGCTAAATCTATTCAGCACATCCCTGGTGTTCGTTTCTTATTCAGTGTACCTGTCCCTGCTTTATTTGTTTATCTGTTTTAACTAGTTTGTTAGCTTGAGTTATATGAATTTGTTTTGCTTGGCTATGTTTTTTTTCCCCAACAATACAATTTTAAAATAAAATACCATTTTACATGTGCAAGATTATGCATTTGGGTAATTAATGCTCTAAGATCGCCTTCAAATTTAGACATTTTATGCTCAAAACTGTCTCTGGTGCATTGTTAGACGGCAGAAAAGATATTTGTTCCTTGTATAACACTATGTTCTTTAGGATTCCAAATCACTATTTCTCAGCCTTGGCAATTAAGCTGGGTGGATTTTAGCTTCCAGAATTCCAAGCCAGCAATCTAGGGGTAATTCTCCTCACTGAAGTCCACAAAGTTTAAAATTGTCAAGGTTTTCTAAATGATGCTTCACAGACATCTTTTTCTTGCCTGCCCTTTGCAGCTTACAATTTCCCTATTCAGGCTGCATGGCTTCCATTAACCTCTTGTAATCCTCATAAACTTTGAATGTACTTGATTTGCTTACAGAACCATAATAGTAAATGGCCACCTTATAATCATTTGGGCAGGAGGAAATTGATTGGCATTAAACTAACTTTTGGTGAGGTTTTCAGAAAACATCCTGGATCTGTCTGTCTTTTTTTTTTTGGGGGGGGGGGAGTGCATGTGTAAATTCCTACTTGGAATGTACCAGGACCTATTTTTAAAAAAAAAATATTTTAAAAAGCAGTTTAGCTAACATTTGGGAAAAAACCCTGTATGATGAAAATATATTTGGTTTTTTCCTGCCTTAATGTTTAAATGTATTCTTTTAACATCAATCTTGAATCTTAGACCCAACGACACTGTGATAGTTAATTCTTGTTAATAAATTTTTTTGTTCCTGTTTCCAAAGTGCTTTTTTGTGTTAATAGTACTACAGATACTATTAAAGTTAATACATGATAGTTACTCAGTAGAAGCTTGTATATTAATCATTTTCATCTATCCTCAGCCAGCCAGCCAGCCTACTTCCTTTCTTCTTATTTAGAACCAGTCCTCATGTCACCAGTCCTCATTAGTTTCAGGCTCTCTGTAAACATTTCAATCTTGAATTAGCATACAGGTGCTTTTCTAAAAAAGTTCACAGTTATATAGTATGACATATTTTTATTCCCCTTGAAATAGAGGCAGTCAACTTCTTCCAGTCAAACCCACATTTAATATTATTTTGCAGAATGAGAGCTGCAATGTTGGGGTAGGGAATTTGGAAATTTTCTTTGCTTTTTTTAAAAAACTGTGATAGCCTGTTTCAAGATTTACATTATGATACTTGTGTTTTCTACTCCAAAGTAGTAAGGAATTATACAATCAGATTTAAGTTTGAAGATAACTGGAGAGCTAAGGGTATAAAAGACTGATAAAGCCTTTCCAATTTGTGACTTTGATTTAGAATTATCAGTGGGGCCTCAGTGGGAATTCTGGGAGTTAAAGCCAAGACATCTGGAGGATGCCTAAGTTAGTCAGAGTAATGGTTGTTGTTATTGGTTTTGGTTCTTGAAGCAGGATTTTTCCTACTTGGGAGAAAATGGTGAGGGAGAAGCAGCATGGGTTTTATCTTACTGTGGAATTCCGGGTCATAGACAAAACATGGGAAATGATTTCACATCATTGTGGGGAAAAAAAGAAAAGTATTAAGTATTTGAGAAAATATTTTTAAGTGAGATATTTTGGTCTTAGCAATAAATAGTAAGCTTTTAAGAAGTTGTGAGACAGTGTTTAAGTTTTAAAAACTGAAAAGCAAGGTGTGTTAGGAGAGGAGGAAGAAGAAAAACTATAATCTTCCTTAATTTTTTTTCTTTTGAACTAAATAAGTAGAAGAAGACCATGGTAAGAGACAATACAAGTGATGGAATGTACAGTAGACATCAATCAACAGAGAACTTAGGAACCTGTCTCAGTTCATTCTAGAAAGATAATAGGTTTTCTGGACAAGCGTTTTGTTCTGAAGAAAGACTTTAGATTAGCTGCAATATTAATCAAAAGGAGATGTTCAATCTACCTCTTTTTGATCTAAACAACACCCAACAATATTTGGATGTCCTAGGTATGAGAAATAAATTTTCATAGATATTAGCCTTCATTAAATTTTTTGCCAGCAACAAGGGCACAAATAGCAAGTTATAGGAATTTTATTATGGCCTGTAGAAAGTGCAGAAAGAAGTAAGTTGCAAAATTCCCTGGCAAAGGCACTTGAAATTTTGAATGGAATAAATCAATGGGCAAAGATAATATGCCAAGTCTTCCCTGTGAAATACATTTGGGCATCCTCTGGAAACAATAAAATAAAATAAAAAGGAAAGGAAAGGAAAGAAGTTATGGTTCTTTTGCAATTCTCAGCCATCAGGGAATCAAGTATGTTAGCATGTGAGTCTGAACCAAGACCAGAGATTACTTTGAAGTTCAATTAAGTGGCTGGAAGAATTGTATTCAGTGCTCAACAATTCTTAGGGCTGTTGCCTAAATAAATAAAAGGGGGCGGGAATATGACCTATTCTTTCCTTTGCAATAGGCACAAACCACCATTGTGGTATTATTGGGTGGTAGATTATTTCCTATGCCTGAAAATTCCCTAACCAGATTTCTATATGGTAGGGATGGATGGTCGTATGGAAGCTTTTTGCAGTTCTGTCCTCACATTTTGCTCTCTAATTATCAAGCCTCAGCATCATAATCTGCCAATCTCTTTCAAGATACCTATGCATCATGGCAAATGTTACATTCTTTACATGCTGCTCCCATTAGGATATCTTCTGGACTGACAAATAATCAAGCCACTAGAGGGCACCATAGCTCACAAGTAATGTTCTATGGACCAGAGTCAGCAAGTGTGAGCAAATATCTTAGTACTGACATTTTAAGTTACTCTAATAATATCCCTAATTAAAATAGGGGTGAGGTGGGATTTGATACATGTTTTACTAATCTTTCCATGTAGTGATGGAGGTATTACAATTAAAAAACAGTTTCAAAGTTCAAAATTTTCATTAAGTTCATACATTATAGTAATACACTATATACACATCATAGTAATACACACACACAAACACACACACACACACACACAATATACATACAGAGGGAGAGACTTTTGTTTTACAATATACATTGTATGAATCCAGCCATTTTACTAAGCAAGCCATAATTAAAATAAAGATTGGGCAGGATATGTGAACCAAGTCACAGAAAGTACTTTTTCTTCGGCCTGTATGAGAAGCAACAGAGACTTTCTGAAATCAGGCAAAGGTCTTGTTCAAGAAGTGCCACATAGCTAATCACCATGGGTGTGGCCCCCTAGCATTTTTGTTATAAGAGCAAAGACTGAACATTATCTTCAAATAGTTAATGAGCAATGTTTGCAGGACCTTCAAGAATGGACTGGAAAATAGGACACTACCTTATATTGATTTCTTTTTCTAATTTTACATGGTTGTCACAACCTTAAAGATGCCCTCTTTCTTTGTAATTGCGAGTATTAGGAGCCACAGAGGCAGGAATAATGATATGAAATGATAAGGTTGGAATTTTGTTTTTCTTTGGAGACAGATAAAATCCTTTTTGTTGTTGTTGTTGCCTTCAAATCAGTGTTGACTTCTGGATTAGTCCAGTCTTCTTGGTAAGATTATGGAAGTGATTTTGTCATTGTCTTCATAACCAGCCCAAGATCACCCAACTGGTTTTATGGCATAAGATGCATAGGACTGGCATTCACCATCTAATTTCTAACCTGATGCCTTAACTACTACACTAAATTGGTTGTCTAAAATACCTACACAGAGTTTAAATTATGACAATCATGGTGTTTCTATCCAAAAATAAAAGTATCCCTGAAGCATAAATCACACTGTGTAAAACTGAGAAATTCTGGGTGTTTTTAACTCAAGGAAAAATGAAGCACTGAATGGACCCAGTTCCAATCTGATAATGGAGCTCTGCTTCCAGTTGGTAATTTACAATATACATAAATTCGATACTTAAGAAAATTTTGGATACAGAAATCAATAGAGGCATCCTTCATTAAACTGCAGTCATACTACAATCCAATCTTGAGAGATAAGGATATAGGAAAGGATGTATATATTTGGTGTCATACAATAGCTCATTCCACCTATATTCTCCATATAAGTGAGAGACAGCAATTTTTGCAATTTTTTTATTCATCCACTTTCTCATTCTTATTTGATCTTCCAGTTGTGTAGTTTATCCATTTCTCTCCATCCCATCCTTTTATCATTGCACAGGCATTCATTTATTTTGATTAAAGACAATAATTTCAATTGTATTAATTTAATAATCCTTCATGCATTTATAATTCCTTCATAAGCTTTCCTTTTAACTATGCAGAATAAATCTGTTAGTTTATTTCTGTCATTTATATGCCATCAATCTACTACGCTGGTCCTAGCAGAGTACGTCAATAAAACAATAAAATTAAAGCAATAATAATAATAATAGTACATTACAATAACAGAACATACACTCATCATCCCCTCGCTTCCAGCTCTGTCTTCTTCACCAGGTTCCGGAAGGCCATTAAAGTAAGTTCTGATCTGAGCTTTCATACAAACGAGGGTGTGTGGACTTCCTGTGTTTTGTCCTTATAAGATCAGGCGCCACATTTCAATTTGGCCTGGTTGGCAGAGGGAGGGGGAGAGGAGAGACCATGTCACCCACACCAATTTGTATAGAATTGGGCAAATTAACTTCCAAATAATCTAAGGCTAATATTTTTTTGATTTGATGATCTGGCCACTGCATGGGTCAAGAGGTCCTTGGATTGCTCAAATTAAAACCACGAAATTAGATTGCTAATGTTCAGTGGAAAAAATCAGATTTCAACAAAACAGATGGAGACTGCAAAAAAAAAAAAGACACATTTTTACCAGTATCTTTATGGCTATGCTTGCTAAATCTAAGGCTACTGTCAGTTATAGGCTATACATTTGCTGTTTTCACTTTTAAGTGGTAAAAAATAGAATGAAATTTGACAAAACATGGGAACATGAACTATCTAGGATGTGGGAAATTTATTTATATAGATTTATATGTGGTAGCTGCCCATTTCACCGAAGTGTCTGGGCAGCTTACAAGGATTAAAACATTATTATATGTTGCATTAAAAAAGTGCAACATATTACCATCACCCCCATACCCAAGGATTAAAAAAAAACCATTAACCAAAAAAAAAAGCAGAGATCATCTATACCTAAATGCTTGAGGGAATAATACCTTGTGTTGGACTATCAGGGTTGGGACTATTCAAATGTCTTGGGAGACACTGTTCCATAGGCCAGATGCTGCTACTGAGAAGGAACAGCTTCAGAGTCAAGTCTTTCCTGTTCAAAGAGCCAATTTGATCTAGTGATTAAGGCTTCAGTCTAGAAACCAAGAGACAGAGTTTAGCTCTGCCTTTAGGCATGAAAACCAGCTGGGTCATTCACTCTTGGCCCAACCCACTTCACAGAGTTGTGGAGAAAATAGGAGGAGGAAAGAATATTGTGTGTGTGTGTGTGTGTGTACACACACACATACACACATAATAAAAGTGAAATAATCATTCTCAGGAGAGTACAAACTTGGAAGAATGGAGAAGAGACTTATTTTGTTCATTTGTTTCTTCTGTTTGGTTGTGATTTTTTAAAATAGATACTATTAATTTATTTGTAAGCTGCCACAGTTTTTAAGGAGATGGGTGGCCTTGAAATGGGATAGGGGACAGACAAACTTGCCATGAAATAGCACTTTTAATCAAGACCAATTGTTTCTCAGCCTTCACAACTTTACACTATATGTGGACTTCAATTCCCAGAATTCCAGAACCAGCATGACCAGATATTGCAACTCTCATGAACATGGCTGAATGATGATATGTTTCCTTCATATTACAAAAAATAATAGGTGGTGGCTTTCTTCATATCTGAATCAATACAACAGAAGCTAACATGATAAAGTGTTTGGAATATGTGCCATTCTAGATCTAGGCTACTCAGCACTCAAGATATATGGCTTTTACACAGCTTTGAACTCCAATAAATATATTTATACCAATTTCAATAAATATATTTACACCCTCCAATAAATATATTTACACCAAGTATCATGTTATATAATAACATCTATGGTTTCTTTGATTCAGGGCTCCCCCCTTATTTTGTCGTATTCGTCAGTCTTAAAAATCAGTGGCAACATCTTATTCTCACACCCAAGGATCACTGCCTGAGAGAATGTGCATGCACATACATGTAGATATTATATAATCTCTATCACCACAATTAGATATTGCTGCAGGCTTTTCTCCATCTGTGTGCTCAGTGTACTTTGCAGTCATCTGTACTGTGTCTCTTGGAAAACATGGAAAAATGTTCTGTTAGCTGAAGGATGCTTAGAAACAACAAAAAAGACTCATACATTTTCAATTAATACCTTATCATTTGCTGGGTACAGAGTGACAAGCTGATGGTAATATAGTAATGTATTTTAGTTTATGTTTAAATGCACATATATGAGAGATAAGATACAAAAAAAATCACATAGCTTCTGCAGAGCTGATAGGGATGGATTAAGACCTTAGTGGCAATTCTAGCAATTTACCTGAACAATATTCCTAAATGGCATTCTATAATATCTTAAAGGGGCAACTTGTATGCAAATGATTATTCATGCTGGAAAATGGAAATCAGCTGAACACAGGCTGTTCTGGAATATACATGGATTAATATTCATGCTGTGTAATCACTCAAAAATATTTTTCTCTCTCTATCCTTGATCATGACTTCTATATTTTTTACCTTAACCTTGGAGTTCCAAGTAATGTCTTTCAAAGTTGGTTATATTTTTGAAGTCTTTTATTGCTGTGCATGGTGGAGGATGCTATTGCTACTGTTGTAGATTTCTCCTCCTCCTTCCATCACTCTCTAGCCTTCCTGGATATTCACACTGTCCCACAAGTAGATGGAAGACATGCACTTCAGGAATTTAACAAAAATGTGTATAAAAACCAAGAGCAACTGCTGGAAATAGGGTCGTACAGAAAATGAAAGATATTCACAGATGCCACTTAATTAAATTTTTTCATCTAGATTAATCAAGTGAAAGAATAGCACTATTCCACCCAAGACAATTTCACTGAAAATCTATTCTTCAAATATTAACAGCAAATTCTCTTTTTCGTCAGCTGGATGAAAATATGGCAACAACAAATGAAGATTCTCCCCCCTGCATGGAACAAGTTAATATTCTCACAAGCTTACAGATATTCCCTCTCTCTCCTTTCCCTAATTGTTCTCCCCCACAAATGCCATGTAATTTGTCACTCCCACACATAGTCTGTTTGGCAACGATGTCAGCAAGGTTTTACATGTATCGCCAGGCTACTGGGACTGCCAGAACTGAAAATTCCTTTACAATAAAATGGAAATGAAAGAAATTGAAGGGAAGACCAAAGGGAAATGTCCAAATATCTTCACAAACCTAAATTTTAAAAGGCATTATGGCCAGACAGACATTTAAACTGGATTTGGCATTTTCATCCACCTATCAAGTCCTTCATCCAACTATCAAATCCACCTATCAAGCCCTTAGGCAGATGTTTAACAATATTAAGAGTATCATCACAGGATCTAAGTTGTTCCAGTGCTTTTTGTAATTTATTGATGGTAATTTTATTGGTTTGTTTTATTGACTGCTCATCTTGCCACCCTTGTCAATGCTGGTAGTGTCTGATTGGTGCTCTAGTTATTTTGGGATTGTACCCAAGGCACTTGTTACTATTGGTACTATTTCTGCTATTTTCTCCAGTTCTTTCTCTTCTATTGTCTCCAGTTAGTGGATAATGTCCGCTATTCACAATTTTTTTAGCTTTCTTTATCAACAATTGTTAAGGCTGGAGTGTTGTGTGGGGCAGATGTTTGTTTGCATTCTAAAGTCCCAGAACACTTTAGCTTCTTCATTTTCCATTACTTTATCTATTTTTGGTTCCACCAGTTTTACTTGCTGACAGTTTTTCTTGCAAATATTCCAATGCACCATTCTTGTTATTTTGTCATGCTATTGTTTGTAGCCAGTCTATGCAGATTTCTTGCAGCAGCCAACTAGGTGATCCATTGTTTCTTTAGCTTCTTTACAGAAATGATATTTGCTATCTTTTGTCTTTTCCATTTTCACTTTATATACTTATGCTCTTAAGGCTTTTGCTCTTGCACAGCCAGAATTAACTCCTGTGTCTCTTTGTTCTGTTTCTTGTTCTTAGCCATTACCAGGTTTGTTAATCTGCTTTGTTTGCTAAATTTGTTATGTACTCAGTATATCATATTTTGCCTTACCATGTCTCTTTTCTATTCCTTTGGCTTTTCTTATAAGCCAGTTTGATCTCTCTGGTACAGTGCAATGTCTTCACTGTCCTTCAGATATTCTTCACCTTTTTTCCTCTTCAGTTATCTCACAACATTCAATTCCCATCTATGCTCCTTGCCAAATCTCTACTTTGCTGTATGGATGAAGGGCATATTTCACTGTCTTCGTATCCTATCTCTTACTTCAGCTTGTATTTTCCATTATATCTAATGATTGAAATTGCCCAGGAGTTAGTTGCTTTGATGGTATTTCTGCCTCTGAATTAGTTATTCTTCTTACAGATCTTCTTTTTCTCTGGAAATTTTCATTCTTATTCACTACTAATCTTCTTGATTTCAGTATGCTTGATATAATTAGCTTGAAGGGTGCCCAGATATTTGTAGTGATCTTTTGCATGCCATTTTATGAACACTGCAACACCTACATGGCACTTTCAAAATAGCACTCGCTTTTTGGTATGGCATGTGATGGCTTCTGAATAAGAAAAATGCATAGCACACTAGCAGATTCTCTTTTGGAAAGACTTTGAAAGAAATAAGTGAAGCAAGGCACGATAGGGAAGGGAGGAGACTCAAGAATGTGGGGCCTAGCTGGATGGGAAGTAGGCTCAAGGCTTTTGGGGACCCAGCCAGGTGGGAAGAAGGAATAGGATGTGGCAACATTAGGTGGGCAAGGGCAGTTGAAATGTCCTTGAAGTCTTTTGTAAGGGCAGGAGGTATAGAAGATGACCAAGCTAAGCCCGAAGGAGGGATCAATATATCATCAGTTTAAAGTCTCTTCGTCCTCACAAGAGAGCCAAGCTAGGCCACCTTGAATTCTATTGATTCTTATCTACAGCCAATTTGCTTTGACCAGTTCAGATTCTTGTGGAGATTCTTAGCATATAATAAAGTATGTGTTCCGGACTAGCAGGCTCGTAGCCTGCAAATCTGATTGGCCCACTGAAAGCCGATCGTGATTGGTCGCCATAGACTGATGCGATTGGCCAGTAAACGGGCTGCCGCGATTGGCCCTGCCAAGAGCGGCAAACTCAAATCGCCTTCATTGGCTGCCTAGCTGCAGCCAGCCCTATATAAGGGGCTGCTGCAGCTGGGGTTAGTTGCTCAGATCTGAAGTCACAAATAAAGAGCTTTAGTTACTATCTGAGTCTTGCCTCCGTTCTTGAACCGTCCTCCCAGATATAACACTGGCGACGAGGGTGGGATGCGGAGGCAATGAAAGCTATTGAAATTGAGCTAGCTGAAGGAGCACGTGGCTGACAGAGCGCAACGACGGCGACATGGCCAGCAGCACTATTCCACCCGCACCATTCGATCCAGCTAGCGAAGATTGGGACTCATACATGGACAGATTTCAAATGTTCCTGGAGTCCAACAACCTCAAAGATGCCATGCCCAGCAAGACACGAGCCGTTTTTCTAACCCATTGTGGACCAGCCATTTTTAAGATGGCTAAAGCCTTAGCCAAGCCAGCTGAAGTTAAAACCATGGATTGGGACACCCTTGCTCCCATCCTGCGCAACCATTACGCCCCATCCGTGCCAACTCTCATTCGCAGGCATGAGTTCTACCAGAGGGACCAACGTGAAGGTGAGAGCGTTGGGGATTTTGTGGCAGACCTGAGGAACCTGGGTGGTTTGTGTGGCTTCGCCAACCTCGAAGAAGCCATGAGAGATCGCATCGTCCTTGGCCTCAGAGACCCCACCGTCCAGAGCAAGATCATGGCCAAGGGGAACATCTCGCTTGCAGATGCCATAGCAGACACCACAGCAGCCGAAGCCACTCGTAAATTGGCAGCACGAATGCGTCGAACCAGCGGGACCAACCGCCAACCCACCAACGATGCTGGGAAACCTTCAGACAAGTACACATGAACCACCCATCACGAAGACATCGAGTCATCCTCAGACAGCGAGGAAGAAGAAGTCCACAGGCTCCGGTCAGAACGTGAGCAATGGGACCAGAGGGGTCGCAAGTCCAACTACCAATGCGCCAGATGTGGGGGAAACCACCCCCGATCCGAATGCAGATTCTTAGATGCCATATGCTGTTTTTGCGAGAAACGGGGACACATCACGAAGGTATGCAGAAACAAGAGAAATTCCAGCCCCAGACGGAGAGGGAGCAGCCCAAAGAGAAACGATGGCAATGCCACCACACAGAGGGACTGCCCTAGCAACCAGTGGAACCGGTACAGCAGACCCCGAAGGTTTAACGATGCCCCCAGACGAGAGGAGGCTCATCAAACCATCACCATCGGCCACGCTTCATCACTTGACGCTAAAAAGATCCGAGTAGAGGTCACGATTGAAAACAAACCGTGCAACATGGAAGTCGACTCTGGGTCATCTCTATCCATGGTATCCTGGAGAACACTCAAGCAGCTAATCCCCAACATCCGACGCCAAGACCTCAGCAGTCAGAGACTCATACTAAAAGACTATCAAGGCAACCGGATTCCAGTCGCAGGTACCCGCCATGTACAGGTCTCGTTCAAGGGACATAAGGCAATTCTACCACTCACCGTCGTAGACTGAGACCGGCCAAGTCTATTGGGTCTTCAGTGGTTCGCGCCATTAGGAATCGGAATGGCTGGCATCCATCATACTGAAGACAATGACTGGGAGGCGGCCCTCGTCCACGACTTCCGAGAAGTGTTCAACGAAAGCCTAGGCAAGTACAAGGGGTCCCCTATTTCATTTAATCTTTGCCCCGACATAGCACCTATTCGTCTAAAGCCACGCCGAGTTCCCTTTGCTCTTAAATCCAAAATTGACGAGCAACTGGACAAATTAATTGTGCAAGGAGTGTTAGAACCTATTGACCACGCCCGATGGGAGACACCAATTGTCACCCCCATAAAACCTGACGGGTCCATAAGAATCTGCGGTGACTACAAGGCCACCCTCAATCACGCGCTACAGCAGAGCGCCTACCCAGTGCCAGTTGTTCAACATCTCCTGCATTCACTTGGGGGTGGCAAAATATTCGCAAAATTAGATCTGGCCCAAGCGTATCAACAGCTACTAGTTGATCCCGAGACTGCAGAAGCTCAAACTATAGTCACACATCGTGGTACATTCAAATGCAACAGGCTCCAGTTTGGTGTAAGCGTAGCCCCAGGCATCTTTCAAAGCCTGATGGAGAGACTATTACAAGGGATAAAAGGGGTCGTGCCCTATTTTGATGACGTATTAATAGCAGCACCCACAAAAAACCAATTAGAAAAATGTCTCAGAACAGTCCTACAGAGGTTCAAAAACGCTGGCCTCAAGGTTAAGAAGGAAAAGTGCCAGCTTTGCACAGAAAGGGTGGAGTTTCTTGGCTACCTCCTTGACAAGCAAGGAATCCACCCCACAGAAAAAAAAATTGGCAGCTATCAAAAACGCCCCAAGACCCAAAAACAAAACTGACCTCCAAGCCTTCCTGGGACTTATTAACTTTTATAACATCTTCCTACCCCAGAAGGCGACTGTTGCTGAGCCCCTCCATAGACTACTCGATAAAAGGGCATCCTGGATTTGGGGACGTCGGGAGGAACACGCCTTCCAGCAAGTAAAAGACCTCCTTACCTCAAAGGCAGTACTAATTCAGTATAATGAGACACTACCTTTGACTGTCACGTGTGATGCCTCACCATTTGGGGTAGGGGCCATCCTGAGCCACGTCCTACCAAATGGCTCAGAAGCACCAATTGCATTTTTTTCACGAACTCTATCAAAAACAGAAAGAAACTATAGCCAATTAGATAAGGAAGCCCTTGCTATTGTCTCTGCAATAAAACGATTTCATGAATATGTTTATGGGAGACCGTTTTCTATTATAACGGATCATAAGCCACTACTTGGGATCCTGGCGGGCGACAAACCTACTCCACACATTCTCTCCCCCAGAATGACGCGATGGTCAGAATTTCTCGCCGCCTACGACTATCAATTAAAGTACCGCCCCGGGAAATCTATTCCCCACGCAGATGCCTTGAGCCACTCACCGCTACCCGAGCCACAGGAAGACCCAGCTCCCACACTCCCGGTACTGCAAATAGAGACAATGCCATCGCCTCCACTAACGGCTCAAGACATCGCCTTTGAAACCAAAAAAGACTCTTGTTTGGCATGAGTTCTTGGTTGGGTGGAGAGGGGATGGCCAGATTACGACACTAAGGAACTGTTTAAGCCGTTTAAAAACAGACAAACGGAACTTTTTTCACAAAAGGGGTGTGTTTTGTGGGGAGACCGAGTTGTTGTACCAACTAAGTTACAAAAAAGGGTCTTGCAAATGCTACACGATGGACACCCGGGCATCGTGCATATGAAAGCGCTGGCAAAAAGTTACGCCTGGTGGCCTGGTATGGACAAACAAATCGAAACCTGGGTCGCCTCTTGTAACAAATGCCAGGAAAACCACTCAGCTCCACCTAAAGCCCCACCAACAGAATGGGAAACACCCAGGGGTCCTTGGTCTCGCATTCATATTGACTTTGCGGGACCTACGAGAGGCCACACCTTCTTAATAACTGTTGATGCCTACTCAAACTGGCTTGAGGTCAATAAGATGAAAGCAACCACTACTGAGGCGGTCATTAAAAAACTGAACAGACTCTTCGCCACACACGGGTTACCAGATGTCCTGGTCTCTGACAATGGGCCCCAATTTACTGCCTTAGCCTTTGAACAGTATTTAGCGGAACGGGGCATCCGACACGCACTCACATCGCCGGCTCATCCTGTGGCGAATGGCCGGGCTGAACGAATGGTTCAGTTTACAAAGAAAACCCTGCAGAAAATGGATCAAGGCAACATCCACGACAAAGTCACTAGAATGCTGCTCCTACAACACATCACACCAAACAGCACGACCAACAAGAGCCCAGCTGAACTCCTGATGGCCAGGAAACTCAGATCACCTCTAGATCGTTTGCACCCTGCCTACACCCCGGAAAAGCCCCTGGGTTCCAGCAGCAAGCACCGTGTTTTCAAGGTAGGAGACCTTGTTTTTGCAAAAAAAATTTCTGGGGACCCCCTTTGGATTCCTGCCCAGGTAACTCAAGTTACGGGTCCCTGCTCCTACCGTCTACTCACCACTGATGGCAGACCATGGAAACGCCATATTGACCAACTGCGCTCCAGACTAACCACATCTTCCAACCCTGACCCTAACTTTGACACTAGGGGGGGAGGGGAAGCAGTGAACTCAGAATTAGAACCAACACCTGTTTATTCTGAGCTAACACCGAGATCACCACACCATGGTTGGCAACACTCACCAGCTGCAGCTGAGACGGGACAGTCAAACACTTCACCAAGAAGCAGCAACCAGGCAGGTTCAGCGAGCCCCGGGAGCCATGGCAGTAACAGCGAGGTTGAGGACTCCATCACCCCGGGAGCACCAGAAGAGAGCCCTAACCATGACACCGGGTCACTGTTCCTGTTTGATCCAGCAACCAGTCCATCTGAACCCGGGTTTGAACAAGGTCAAACGGAACTGCGTAAGTCAGGCAGACAGGTGCGAAGACCTGCCTACCTGCGAGACTATATTACTCCACCCCTTAAACGGAACCGAGAGGGGAGGGGTGTTCCGGACTAGCAGGCTCGTAGCCTGCAAATCTGATTGGCCCGCTGAAAGCCGATCATGATTGGTCGCCATAGACAGATGCGATTGGCCAGTAAACGGGCTGCCGCGATTGGCCCTGCCAAGAGCGGCAAACTCAAATCGCCTTCATTGGCTGCCTAGCCGCAGCCAGCCCTATATAAGGGGCTGCTGCGGCTGGGGTTAGTTGCTCAGATCTGAAGTCACAAATAAAGAGCTTTAGTTACTATCTGAGTCTTGCCTCCGTTCTTGAACCGTCCTCCCAGATATAACACTGGCGACGAGGGTGGGATGCGGAGGCAATGAAAGCTATTGAAATTGAGCTAGCTGAAGGAGCACGTGGCTGACAGAGCGCAACGACGGCGACATGGCCAGCAGCGCTATTCCACCCGCACCATTCGATCCAGCTAGCGAAGATATAACAGTATGTAACATTTAAACAGTCAGATTTCCACTCACCTGAATTTTTATTGTATGATTGCAGCTATGCTGGTAGAATAGGTAGTTCTGTGAGATGTTTGTCATTAATATATAAATTCCTTTCAGAATCTGATTTTTCATCTACAAAAACATAATACCTTTTATCCAATTGTGCATAAGCAAACCATTGACACGTATTATCTTTCTTTTCCAGCTCTTCCCTTGTTTTTAATTTAGGTTCTCTTTCAGTAAAAGCCAGTAAATCAGCATAAGTCAGCCAAGTTTGTATAGCCATTGTAGCTCTTCTATAAAAAACGCTTTCTGGGGTAACAACCATAAGGGATTTTGGAGACATCTTGCTTTGTATTTATTCCAAACTATGGATATGGCAGGTCTAACAGAATGATTTTTAAAATTAACTTAGATTTATTAAACCATAAATACCTGTTCCAACAAAATCTCAAATCGTGTTCCTCTAGCTCCATTTTTTTTTATTCTTTGAAGTCGCCCATTTCTTCATTCATACCAAACAATATGCTTCAAAATACAATCATAAATTGAGTAAACCTAGCTTACCTGTTTTGTTCACATCTTGCAACAGTTTATAGTTAATTCTTGGTTTCCTACTTTGCCATACAATCCTGGAAAGGTCTTCTGCTATTTTTTAAAAAGTAAATCAATTGCCAATATAGGTATGGTTTGAAATAATAATAGAAGTAACAGAATAACAGAGTTGGAAGGGACCTTGGAAGTCTTCTATTCTAACCCCCTCTTCAGCAGGAAACCCTTTTTCAGACAAATGGTTGTCCAATCTCTTCTTTAAAATCTCCATAGCGCCCACAACCTCTGGCAAGATGTTCCATTGATTAATTGTTCTGTCAAGAAATTTCTTCTTAGTTCTAGGTTGCTTCTCTCCTTGATTAGTTTCCACCCATTGCTTCTTGTCCTGCCCTCTGGTGCTTTGGAGAATAGGTTGACTCCCTCTTCTTTGTGGCAGCCCCTGAGACATTGGAACACGGCTATCATGTCACCCCTAGTCCTTCTTTTCATTAAACTAGACATACCCAGTTCCAGCAACCGTTCTTTATATGTTTTAGCCTCCAGTCCCCTAATCATCTTTGTTGCTCTTTCCGGAGTCTCAACATATTTTTTACATTGTGGTGACTAAAACTGGATGCAGTATTCTAGGTGTGGTCTTATCCCTCTGTTAATGAAGCCTAGAATTGTATTGACTTTTTTGGCAGCTGTAGCACACTGCTGGCTCATATTTAAGTGATTTCCCACTAGGACTCCAAGATCCCTCTCATAGTAGCTACTATTCAGTCATGTACCACATATACCATACCTGTGCATTTGTTTTTCTTGTCTAAATGCAGAACCTTCCTTTTTCACCATTGAATTTCATTTTGTTAGATAGTGCCCAATGTTCACGTTTGTCAAGATCCTTCTGTATCTTAAGCCTATCTACTTGGCTATTCCTGGAGTATTGGCTATTCCAGCCAGCTTGGTGTCAACTGCAAATTTGATGAGTTCTATCGCATCTAAATCATTGATGAAGATGTTGAAAAATACTGGGCCTAAAACAGAGCCTTGGGGTACTCCACTGCATATTTCCCTCCCTGTAGATGCAATTCCATTGAGGACTACACATTGAGCGTGGTTGGTCAGCCAGTTACAAATAAATCTAGTGATGCTGTGTAACCCACATTTTTCTGTCTTATCAAGTAGTAGGTTTGGTCTATATCAGTGGTTCCCAAACTTTTTCAGTCCCTGCCCCCTTGGTGCTACAAACTCATCCTGGGTGCCCCCCACCCAGGGTGGGATTCAAATTTCTGTGGGTGTGGCCTAATTTGAGGGTGTGGTTTTCTGGTCACATGACTGGATAGGCGTGGCTTGCTAGTCATGTGACTGGGTGGGCATGGCCAGGTGACTTGTAAACCAAATACAAGTGGTCCTCACTTAATGACCGGTTGTTTAGCAAGTGTTCTAATTTATGACTGGCCTCCCCAGAGCTACTTGACCAGTTTTTGGAGTTTTGACAGCTTTAGATCAGGGGTCTAAATCCCATCCCTGCCTGTGTGTGTGAGAGAGAGGGAGAGAGAGAGGTTTGATCAGATCTCTCTCTCTCTGTCTCTCTCTCTCTCTCCCACCAACGCCAGAAAGCCGTCAGTCAAAATTCATATTAGTGGTCTCCGGGATTTAAAATTATGAGTTTGGTGGTCTCTGAGGTCCAAAAGTTTGGCGACCCCTGATCCAAAGGGATGAGCCTGAGAGAGGGAAATAGAGAAAGAAAAGAAAGAGGGGAAGAAAATAAAGAGAAAAGGGAAAGAAAGAAAAAGGGACAAAAGAAAGGGGTGGTGGAAGGAAGGGACAGAAAGAAAAAGAAATAAAGAAGGAGGGAGGGAGGGAGGGAGGAGAAAGATAATGAGAGAGAGAGAGTGTATGTGTGCGTGTGGGTGCGTTCTCCTTGTAATTTGCTAGTACCTTTTGGTTTTGCCTTCTTCAGAATTGGCACTGTAATACATTGGGGAAAAGTAATTTTTAGGGTGGAGATCTGGTCCGAAGGATCCTGTTTAAAGCCTCAACAAAATGTGAGAACTTCCTGATAGTCTTGACCATGTTTCGTCCACAAAACCTTTAATAGAAGCCAAAGAGGTTTCAATGTGCTGGCAAAGATGTTTCAATGTGGAAAAGGGCCTCAGTCTAAACTAGGCCTCATTCAGTCTGATGCATCAGGTCTCTTTCTCTCTCTCTCTCTCTCTCTCTCTCCCTCCCTCCCTCCTTCCCTTCCTCCCTCTCAGACTGGCTTTGCTCTACTTTCCCAATGTGCCTGTGGGACTGACGCTTCGAACATGGATGGATGGATGGAGAGAGAGAGAGAGAGAGAGAGAGAGAGAGGCAGGCAGGCAGGTAGGTAGGTAGGCGGGAAGGCAGGCAGACAAACAGACAGACCTTTTGGATGGATGGATGGGCAGACAGACAGAATACGACAGTGACGGCACTTTGGGAAAGCGATGGCAGCGGCTTTTCCCAATGTGCTGCCGGATTCGGGGCACCAGTTCTGGAGCATTACTGTTATGTCCTGAGGACTCAAGGAGTTCTCACCCAGGTCCACTCACTTTGTGTGGGCGATATTCCCCCATTTCCATTGGTTGGTTCTCCCCAGCAGCCAGCTATAAAAGCAGGCTGCGGGTCCAACTGGTTGCTGATTGCTGCGAGCCAGTTCCAGGCGTGGCAAGCACGGTCAGCCCTTTATTTGTTAAATAAAGTACTGTTGCACTCATGCTCTGGTCAGCCTCTCATTGCTCAAACTTAACACTGGCGACGAGGATGGGATGGCTACCAGATGCACCTTGCAACCGCTGAGTCACTAGCCTCCGATCTACAGCCCAGAGAGAGCGATCGGCTGGCGATAAGGAAACGCTGATCCGCAGCCAGAGAGAGCGGTCAGCTAACAAAAACGAGCGATCAAAAAGAGCAAACGCAGATCCGCAGCCAGAGAAAGCGGTCTGAGTCAAAAGTTAGAAGCGTCTGTAGCCGCTTGTTAGCCCCGCTACGGGGAAAGTGAAGCGCTGCGAGCCGCAGCCGCTCTGCATTTGGCGCGAAATTCAAACGGGTGTCATTTGAATTTCGAACCAGTAGGAATCACAGCACAGCGCTGTAGAGAGTCACTAACGCCCACTTTTTTGGCGCGAATCTAGACACCTCCAACGGCTAGCAGCCAACGTGGTAACCCAGAGAGAGAAAGAGAGGTTAGCAAAAAACCTCTCCAGAGCTGATATCACTGGTAACTCACGAGCGCTCGTAGTCCCAGAGAGATTTTTCCGCAGGTAGCCCAGACGTTTCCAGCACCATGAGTTCCAACCCAGTATTCCCAGCGTTTAAACCAGACGAAGAGAAGTGGGAGTCGTATAAGAACCGTTTCAATCATTACATCGATGCGGTCGGCCTGGCGGATGCGGGAGAGCATCGGAAAAAATCCTATTTCCTAATCTACTGCGGAGCCACCGCTTACGATACCGCCGCAGCACTCGTAGCACCGAGAGAATTAAAAACGTTCCGTGGTCCGAGTTGCTTGAGATCCTCACTAACCACTACGCTCCCAGGCCTTCACAAATCGCCAGGAGGTTCACGTTCCGTATGAGGAAGCAATCAAGTAAGGAGACCATCAATCAATATATGGCCGCCCTCAGAACAGCAGCCCTGCACTGCGGGTTTGGAACATACCTGGAGGACATGCTCCTCGATCAATTAGTTTGTGGGGTCAAGGATCTCAACCTACAGAGGCGACTGCTAGCTAAAAAAGACCTCAACCTTGCGCAGGCGGTAGAGGAGGCCCTAGCAGCCGAGCTAGCAACGAACTCAGCCACCGAAATTCAGGGCCCAAGTGCCAAGCTAGCATCGTTCCCAGTCCATTCCGAAGAGGTGGAAGCGGAGGAAGCCCACAGCGATGAGAACGATGTCCATCACCTCACCAATGACAGACGGTCGCAGGTAGGGGCCAAACAAGAATACACCGGTCCACCCAAGCACATCACGCTGTGCCTAGCCTGTGGGGGATCACATCAAAGGGCCACCTGCAAGTTTAAAGGAGCCGTTTGCAACAACTGCCATAAGAGGGCACATTGCGAGAGTCTGCCAAGCCCCCCAAAGCGCTGCACACAGACCCCCATCCTCGCATTCGGGACCACAGAGGCAAGTATTAAACTGTCGCACGCACCGCCTTGCCAGACGTACTGGCCACACTGTTAGTAAAATTTCTCTCTCCGTTTCCCTAGAAGGTAAACCGTGCCACATGGAGGTTGACACAGGGTCAGCGCTCTCAATAATCTCATGGAACACCCTCAAGAGACTCCACCCCAGCCTATCTACTACCCGGCTTCAGAGATGCCAGTTCGGTCTGAAGGACTACCAGGGGAAGGCCATTCCCGTGATCGGCAGAGGCAAGTTCTTTGTCAGTTTTAGAGCTTTTAAAGGCCACCTACCTCTAGTGGTAGTTAACGGCAATCTACCCACCTTATTGGGGCTCGATTGGTTTCCCCACCTCGGTCTAGGGTTAACAGGAGTCCATGCTGTCTCAAACTCAGACACTGACTCCTTATTCGCTGACTACGCAGATGTGTTCAGCGAGGAGCTGGGGTGTTATAATGGAACCCCCATCTCGTTCACCGTTGACCCCAGGCAGTTCCAATTAGATTAAAACCACGTAGAGTTCCATTTGCTATTCGACCAAAACTAGACGCTGAATTGGATAAACTACTAAAACAAGGGGTCATTGAGCCAACAGATTTCGCCAAGTGGGAGACGCCCATTGTCACACCCTCAAAAAGATGGTAGCCTGAGAATTTGCTCGGACTACAAGACAACAATCAATAAATATTTACAAGTTAGCGCCTACCCTGTGCCCATCATTCAGCACTTATTGCACACATTCGAACCGGGCAATATTTTTGCTAAATTGGACATGTCTCAAGCATATCAACAGTTCCCTGTTGATAACCAAACAGCGAACTTCAGACCATCGTCACTCACAGGGGTGCCTTCCGATGCAAGCGTCTCCAATTTGGCGTAAGTGTTGCCCTGGGTATTTTTCAGTCCCTCATGGAGCGGATTTCACAGGGCCTCCCTGGTGTAGTACCCTACTTGACGACATCTTGGTCTCGCCAGGGACAGACCCCAACTCTTCCAGAGAGTGCGAGCAGTGTTAGAGAGGTTCAGACAGCATGGCCTCAAGTTAAAAAAAGAAAAATGCGCCATTGCCACTAGACAGGTGGACTTTCTGGGTTATAAAATTGACGCCTCTGGCATTCACCCCCTGGAGTCCAAGGTTAGGGCGATCCACGAAGCTCCCACACCGACCTCCAAAACGGAGCTACAAGCTTTCTTGGGGCTCCTAAACTTTTATGCATCCTTCTTGCCCCATAAAGCCTCAGTAGCCGAACCCCTACACAGATTACTAGACAAAAGTCGCCGTGGCACTGGGGGGCACAAAGAAGACCAGGCGTTTAACGCCGTCAAATCACTACTTATGTCAGAGGCAGTGCTCATCCAATTCGACCCCAACCTTCCTTTAGTACTGGCAGCAGACGCATCCCCTTTTGGAATTGGGGCGGTCCTTAGTCACCGACTCGCCAATGGCACCGAGGCTCCCATCGCCTTTTTCTCCAGGGACGCTCTCGGCCACGGAGCGAAATTACAGCCAAATAGACAAGGAAGCCCTAGCAGCTGTTGCAGCCGTGAAAAAGTTTCACGAATTCCTTTTTGGCCATTTCTTGAACTGGTCACCGACCATAAGCCCCTCCTGGGCCTACTGGGGCGACAAACAGACACCTCAAGTCCTCTCCCTCGTATGACAAGGTGGACACTTTTCCTAGCGGCCTACTCATACAAACTTATCCACCGCCCGGGCAAAACTCTATCCCACGCTGACGCGCTCAGTTGCTGCCCCTTACCCGCTCCGGCTGAAGACCCAGCTCCTGTCAATGCCATTTTTGAAATCACTCAGTTGGACCTGCCCATCACCGCCCTTGACATCGCCACCAAAACCAAGGCAGACCAAACGCTCGCCCAGGTGCTTGACTGGGTGAGGAGGGGGTGGCCGGGAGGCAACGTTGATAACAAATTCGCACCCTTTAAGACTCGCATGCAGGAGCTGTCCAGTTTGCAGGGTTGTCTACTGTGGGGCACTCGAGTGGTCATTCCGACCTCGCTGCGTACCCGAGTCCTGGAAGCGTTGCACGAGGGACACCCGGCATTGTGAGAATGAAGGCGTTGGCACGCAGCTACGTGTGGTGGCCGGGTCTAGACGAGGACATTGTCAATTGGGTAAGTTCCTGCAGCATTTGCCAGGAATCCCCTCCTGCTCCCCCCATCGCCAACCCTACCAGATGGGAGAGCGCCAGCGCCCCTTGGTCTAGAATCCATATCGATCTGGCCGGCCCCGTGCATGGAAAGATGTTCCTAGTGGTCGTGGACGCTTATTCCAAATGGATAGACGTGGCACAGCTATCCACGACCACCACACTAGCAATCACCAACGTTTTAACGCGCCTGTTCGTTACACATGGACTACCCGACTCCTTGGTCTCCGATAATGGCCCACAGTTCGCATCAGTAGAATTCAGCCGTTTTGCAGCCAACCTAGGCATTCGCCACATTTTCACAGCCCCATTTCACCCTGCGAGTAATTGGTTGGCTGAAAGGGCCGTCAGGACCACCAAAGAGGCCCTCGCTAGGTTTGGCAGAGATGACTGGCACCACAAACTCTCACGGTTCCTGATGAGCCAGCACTCAACCCCCTGTGCAGTCACCAATAAGTCCCCAGCGGAACTTCTGATGGGCGGCGCCTGAGGACTGTATTAGATAGACTGCACCCACAATACTGCCCTGACTCTCCCCTCGCTTCCACTTCGGGGGTTAGACATTTTATATTACAGGAGCCGGTATTCGCAAGGAATTTCACTGGGGACCCACTTTGGATTCCGGGCAAGGTCATCGCCGTCACCGGGCCAAGATCGTATAGAGTCAGGCTGGAGGATGGTCGCGTCTGGAGGAGACACATAGACCAACTCAGAAGGCGCCTCAGCAACCTCGCAAACAAGAATCCAGAGTCTCCAGTCGAAGGGGAACCGTCTCATCCGCCGCCCAGCCACACCGCACCCAGCGACCAGTCTGCGCCAGCGGTCGTTCCGGTCAGCCCAAACTCGGACAGCAGCACCCAGAGAGTTGACCAACCTGATCCAACCCACGAGAGCTCGACCCCAGAAACCAACCCGGTGGTTTCCGAGGATGCCAGTCCAGAGAGAGTGTTGGTGACACTATGCCAGCTCAACCGTCACAGACTGATACCGGACAGACAGACAATGTTCCCGAGTTGCGCCGCTCCGGGCGCCAACACAAACCCCTGTCTACCTCAAGGACTATGCGTGTTCGCATCTGGGGGAAGGGGTGTTATGTCCTGAGGACTCAAGGAGTTCTCACCCAGGTCCACTCACTTTGTGTGGGCGATATTCCCCCATTTCCATTGGTTGGTTCTCCCAGCAGCCAGCTATAAAAGCAGGCTGCGGGGTCCAACTGGTTGCTGATTGCTGCGAGCCAGTTCCAGGCGTGGCAAGCACGGTCAGCCCTTTATTTGTTAAATAAAGTACTGTTGCACTCATGCTCTGGTCAGCCTCTCATTGCTCAAACTTAACAATTACTACAGTCAATAGGTGAACCTGCAGGGCCAGTGCCTCGAATGCCCCGCTACCGCCTCTTAGTGTCCCCAAGGGGGCCTGCAGAGGGGGTCTAAGAGATGGCAGGGGGGTGTTCAAGGCGCCAGCTGGCCCTGCAGTTTCACCCATTGACTAGCACTGCTCCGGAGCCGGCGCCTCCAATACAGAAGTGGTGGCATGTTACATGCCGCCACAACTGCGTTCGACGCACCGCCCCCCTGCCGCCTCTTAGCGCCCTTCTGCTGGCCCCCTTGGGGATGCTAAGAGGTGTTGGGGGCGTTCGAGGCGCCGGCCCTGCAGGTTCACGCATTGACTGTAGCACCGCTCTGGAGCTGGCACCTCAATGGGTGAACCTGCAGGGCCGGCTGGCTCCTCGAACGCCCCCCTGCCACCTCTTAGCGCCCCTCTGCCAGCCTCCTTGGGGACACTAAGAGGTGGCAGGGGGACAATGCATTGAATGCTGCCGCACATAACGGCACATAACGTGCCATCGCTTCCGCATTGGAGGCGCCAGCTCTGGAGCAGTGCTAGTCAATGGGTGAACCTGCAGGGCCAGCACCTCGAACGCCCCCCTGCCGCCTTTTAGCACTCCCCTGCCAGTCCCCTTGCCTCTTAGAGCCCCCCTAAGGCATCCCATCCCCCCAGGGGGCGGTACCACCCACTTTGGGAACCATTGGTCTACATTATCAAATGCCTTATGAAGTCCAAGTAAATTATATCCACAGCATTCACTATTCTCCAAAGCACCTGAAAGCAGGACAAAAAGCAATGGATGGAAATTAATCAATAGAATAGAATAGAATAGAATAGAATAGAATAGAATAGAATAGAATAGAATAGAATAGAATAGAATAGAATTCTTTATTGGCCAAGTGTGATTGGATATACAAGGAATTTGTCTTGCTGTAAATGCTCTCAGTATACATAAAAGAAAAGATACATTCGTCAAGAATCATAATGTACAACATTTAATGTTAGTCATAGGGTACAATAAGTAATCAAATCATACTAGGAAACAGTCAATATAAATCGTAAGGATACAAGCAACAAAGTTACAGTCATACAATCAAAGTGGGAGGGGTTTGGGTGATAAGGAGTGATGAGAAGATTAACAGTAATAGTAGTGCAGACTTTGTAATAGTTGAACAGTGTTGAGAGAATTATTTGATTAGTGAATAACGGGTTTTGGGGAAAAACTGTTCTTGTGTCTAGTTGTTCTGATGTGCAGTGCTCTATAGAGTTTTTTTGAGGGAAGGAGTTGAAACAGTTTATGTCCGGGATGTGACGGGTCTGTAAATATTTTCACAACCCTCTTTTTGACTTGTGCAGTGTACAGGTCCTCGATTGAAGGCAGGTTGGTAGTAATTGTTTTTTCTGCAGTCCTAATTATCACCTGAAGTCTGTGTCTGTCCTGTTGGGTTGCAGAACCAAACCAGACAGTTATAGAGGGGCAGATGATAGAGTCAATAATTCTTCTCTAGAACCGTATCAGCAGCTCCTTGGACAGTTTGAGCTTTCTGAATTGGCACAGAAAGAACATCAAGGAAAGAGTCGCCATGGGCAAATAGGTGGCTATATAAATTCAATAAATAAATAAATAAATAATTTCCTCTGGTTCGCTAATTTTGTCAATTTGTCTGGCATTATTTGTAACCAATCCAAGTTGGCTTTTGATTATGACTTTGTTTGCCTCTAGGTGTCTGCGGATTCATGATCTTTTCCAGAATCTTCCCAGGTATTTAGGTCAGTCTGTAGTTTTCTGGATCTATTTTTTTTTCCTTTTTTGAAGATGGGAACTACATTAGCTCTTTTCCAGGCCTCTGGGAGTTCCCCAGTGTTCCAGGATTTTTGAAAGATATAGTTCAGTGGTTCTGAGATCACGTCTGCCAGTTCCTTCAAAACCTTGGGGTGTAATCCATCTGGTCCTGGTGATTTGAACTCATCTAGAGTGAACAGGTGCTCACTTACCATTTTCTTGACAATTTTGACTTGTATTCCTAATCTGTTTTTTATGGTACTGCTTTTTAAAATAGATTGGACTGTTTTTTCTTTTGTGTAAAAACAGCACCAGGGGTGAAACATTCATCTTAATAAGCCAGACCTCTCCCATATCAAATTTCTGGTTGTTTATTTATTTATTTATCTCCCATATAGCTTACCCATCTTTATAAATATTATGAGTGGATCACAAGCAACAACAAGTACACCACCAAAATGGAATAAGAACAGCAAGCAAATATAATAAATAAGACGAGTTAAAGAAACAATATAAAATCATAAAACTAAATGGATAGCCCATGTAAGCATCTCCATAGATAACATGACTATTGCATGGCTATATTGACTGTTTCAGAAAGCACTGTAATTTATCTTCATATATACAATCATTCATATGCAGACATCATATTTCTTATGCATCAAATAGAGAAGGATGTCTTAGAGATTTAATTTCTGCTAGACTTGAGCCATTCTGGGAACTCTTCCATTGTTCCACCTCCCCACCAAGCTGTTACTTGGGACCCAACTGCTTGCAATCTGTAGGCATTAGTACAGAATTTTTGGCAAACTGTACTCTCTTCCTTAGTACCATGATCAAGGATAGATTAATGCATTTTTTGTCAATGGCTGTATTTTTTCTGGGGGTCAAGGAAAATCACACTTGCTGTTTTCTGAAACTTCTAAAGTCAGGAGATATGCACAGATTTTGTTCCACACATTCCTCCAGATCTATAGATTCCTACATGAAGGTGCTAAGCATATCTGAAATAGAATCCTTATGTTTTAAATAATCAGACTGAATGGCCGCACCTTTAAGCTATGCAAAAACTGTGATGTGGAAAGATAAATTGGTGTCTCTTCAGCTTGCCATGTGCCTATTGATTTTCATTTAAAAAAACAATGATGTAACCTTAGTTTTCAGAATGATGGTTTCCCCATCTCATCTCTTTTTGCAGACTTCTCCTTTTAATACTCGATCTGGAATAATAAAGATACTAAGACATAGTTTAGAATTTGGAGAAACAAAATGGTTCAGAATAGAAAAAGGAGTGAATTTGAAACAGATTGTATCCATATCTGCCTAACTAGTATAGTGAATATATTATCAGGATGGCAGCACTTGAAGTGGAATAAGAACTGAAAATGGAAACACTCACAGTTTAAGATATATAAATACCACAACTAGGTTAACTGAACAGAAAGAAGACTTAGAGGAGCTCAACAGGAATGTAAAAATGCATAGTGAAAACTCCAAGTTAATGTTAAATGTTAGGAAAATAAAATTAATGTTATTTTTCCTTCCTATTTAACTTGCAATTGCTGGAAGATAATTTTGTGTTTTGAGCTTAAGAATAAATCATGATAGCAGTACAGTGGAGTTGGGAAAATTAATTATTTTATATGAAGGAAAGCAATGGGAAACTTAAATAAGATAGTGAAAGGTAGTATCAACAGTAACAACAAAGATCAGCATAGTTATTGCCTTAGCTATGCAAATCTTTGTTGTTACTGTAATGATATCATCTTTTTTTCCAATGGGTATGTATGACTATGAAAACTGGTCATTGAGAAATAGCAAGAGAAAGATGTTAAATACATATTTAGAAATGATTATTAAGAATCCTATGGACTTCATAAAAAACTATCAATTTGTCTGGTATGAAGCAAAAAATGACTGGTTCCTTGAACTAATGATCAACTACTAAAAAATCTTCATGTGTTATCAGGGGATGAGGGCTTAGAAAAAATGATTATGCTTCACAATGTTTGGGAAATAAAAGGAGAAAGCCACAAATAAGTTGAATGGATGGATTCAAAAATATTGGAATATCCATGGAAAAGCTGTGGATTAATAGAAAGGAAAAATCAAAACGAAGGGCATTTCTTCATATAGTCATCAGAAGTCGGGCCTCATTTGACATCCCACAATTAATTCACTTATTTATGCTCCTTTCAGAAGTTGATTCATGAGTCAAAAAGTACTAAATTTGGTTTTTGTGGTATTACATCAGGGCAGCAGTACATATTTGGGTTTTGGGGATCATGGTGGTTCATTTTCCAAACCAACCATAACTTAGTGAGCAATATACACTATAGAATCTGTTTCATTCCTACATAATACGTTATAATGCAAAAATGTTGGAACATCTCAGAGAAGTTCTACTCTTCCTGAAATATCTCATCAAATTTTCTGAGCAATTTCTGTAAAAGAAACTCGAAAGATTACCCTATTCTATTCTTCTGCTTCACAAGATTACAAAGCTTTTTGATATAAATGTATACAAAATCTGAAATACATTATTTTTAACATTCACTGATTTTTACTTTGTATTAGAACGGCTGGTCTTTTAAACTCAGTTTCTTCTTATACAACCACAGAACAGAACAAGATGGCCCACATTAACTCAAGCTGAATCCAATCCAACCTTACATACCACAGTGTGTTAATAAACTCAGGTCTGTTCAACCAATCTTCCCAGCCCTGACCCATCTGGCTTTCCAAAGGCCAAGAGAATTTGGCTGTGAAGGCACACTCTGAAAACAAAAGATGGATTGTCTTGAACAAGATGCTGGATCCTCCAGGCACCCCTCCAGGGTGTTTTCAGCTTCTGTCTAACCATGTGATTTCAAGTTGTCTTATGCCATACCATCTGGACAAGAGAAGATGGCTGATGGCTGTACGATACCTTCCAACAATTCCTTATAGCTCAGAGTCCTAAAAGTAGAGCAGATCTAGTACACAAATTAGTAATGGCACAATCCGAGTCAGCATTTACCCCAAAATTTATTTACAGTGCCCAAACTTTAAAGCATAAAAATCGTATAAAGAAATCTAGTAATTCTAATCAGGATGAAATCCTAAAAATTTAAATGTTAGGGCTCAATACCTACACAAACATATTAAAAATACAAATTAAAGACATAACACTAACTAAAAAAACCCCACAAGCTGTAGAAGAATATGATGAGCATAAATCATTCTATCATTATGCAACTTGAATGCCTCTTCTTCCAATTAAAGCCTTTTTTGCTCGCTGACCAAAAGATTTTTAAAGATCAATCAAGATCAGCAAGCTATTATCACCAGAATCTCCCACTTCTCACTCTGCAACACTCTGCAATTTTCAGGATTGGCCTATCAAATAATGTGGAATCCTTCGTCTTTGAACTTGGTTATTTGCTTGTAGACATTTGCTTGCAAAATAACCATGCTCACAGTGTTTCATTACCTGACATGGTAACATCACCAGTGCTAGTCAATGTGGAATTTTCTGCCTATTTATATACAATAGTTTTCCGCCCAAGAGTGTTCTTCATGGATGCACTTTGCTAGTCTTCTATCTATCTGTCCTATTCAATGGCTGTTACAGTCCTTATGCTATATGTTATAGAGATGACTCCTGTTTTCTTTCCTCCTTGAGCATCTTTTTGTTTAAAGTTGTTTTGGAGAACTTTTGTTGGTTTGAGAGTGGTGAAAACATGCATATCTGGAAAATGGTGAGAAAACCCAACAAGTCAACAACACAAGCCTCATCTCCTCATTTAATACTCTTTTCTCACATAATATTCCATCCTACCGGTATTATTGTTAATGTTAATGTCAGTATTAACATTATTCAAAGAAACAAACAAACAACAGATTGAGAACCTGGTGTTTCCCTTTTTATATCTAGTTTCACCCTAAGGGAGTATCCAGATGGCAATCCTGGTAACAGCCGACTGTACTCCAGTTCATGTTAATCCTTACATCTGACAGTACATTTAGACCTGTCTATTCTGCAGAGTATCATCTGCACCAGTTTATTGGGATTGAATGTTAGCGCTATTTTTCAATCTGCGTACTTTTCAGCATATGCAGAGGGGATCTTACAGATTCTCTCCTAAAAGCCAACAGAAATGCCTAAGAAATCCTTGGTTAGCAATTATCTATTCTTCTATAGAGAGAACAGCTACCTAAAGTGAGAACATAGGAGATCAAGTAGAATAATCTGGAAGTATCTGGAATACAATACAGATGATTCTCATTTAATGATGGCCATAATTTCCATAATTAAGCAATGAGGCCATAAAGTGTGACATCATGTGACTGCATGTTTTAGCAACAACAGTTTCAACATTTTCCAGTTGCCATATTTAAGTGAATCCCCACAATGTTGTTAAGCAAGGACTTCACACGATCATCATATGTGACTGTGGTTTTCCCATTGATTTTGCTTTGTCAAGAAGCTGACAAAGAAGATTGTAAATAGCAATAGCAATAACACTTAGACTTATATAATGCTCCATAGTATTTTAATTTACAGCACTCTATGAGTGGTTTGCGTCAGCACATTAACTCCAACAATCTGGGTTTACTCATTTTACTGACTTCAGAAGAATGGAAGGCTGAATCAACCTTGAACTGGTCAGGATTGAACTCCTGGCTATGAGCAGAGTTTGTCTGCAATACTGCATTCTAACCACCATTCTAACTGTGATGTGCCATCACGGAAATGATGACTATGTGATTGTGAGACTCTGCAATGTCATAATTGCATGCCGCAAGCTGAGTGTCTGGACTGCAGTCATGTTACCATGATGTGACAACTGGAACTTTGAGGATTGGTGGTAAGTATAATTTGTTCAGTACCATTGTAAGTTTGAATGGTCACTGAATGAATTGTCATTAAGTAGGCACTGCTTTACTTTTGGAAAATCCAGGTTTCTGTTTCATCTAAGGAAGGGAGGGAGGGAGGGAGGGAGCTCTGCCTGGCAGGAGACATAAAAGTATCTAGGATTGTGCAGAGAACTGGATCTCTGAGAATGATGTTCTTAACATTAGCAGAGATGGAAGGGACACCTCCTTTCAAAACGGATGTCATTGTTCCCACACTTCTCCTCTGGGCTGCCTCCAACCATTAGGGAGGTGGCACAAAAGGTGCATCCTCTTTGGTTTCCTGCCTGTAATTATTGCCATTCCAAATTTTAACTAGAGAACAGGTTGCCAGGCAACTGGCTCTAACGTGGTAACTCATAAAACAGTGCCCGGAGGCTTTGTAGGCCTCATCCTCCATATCACCATGTTATTGCTAATTCATCTGGGCTCCCAATTGAGAGGATTTTGGCTACTGCCACTTTCTTCATCCCTCTCACATTTTAAAAATTATTTGTATTTTTGAGTGGGAGGAAGTTGGTGGAAACAGGTAAATAATTAATTCTGACAGTTTATTAATAATTTGCTACAGTGGCTTGTGCTGCTTCTACATTATTCAGTGCAGGTAGTTTTATCATAAGAGAGCCAATTTAGCTTAATCTAGGGGTTAAGGCAAGCAGGTTGGAAAGCAGGAGATCATGAGTTCTAATCCCACTTTAACCATGAAACCCAGCTGGGTGATCTTGGGCCAGTCACACCCTCTTAACTCAAATTACACAGGGTTGCTGTGGGGAAAGTAATAGGAGTTGATTGTAAAAATAATAAAAGCAGAATACAAATAAATAAATCATATCAAAACTTTGCATGAAACATCTGAGATAAATGATGGTGTGCTAAGCTTACCCTTAGAATTATAATTCCGTGATGGCAGAAATAGGTGCAAATATGTAATATGACATGGCTTTTTGCATTATGTAAAACCATCATATGCTTTGTTTGTTCTGGGCCTAGAATGTTACCTGAATCCAACCACTATAGTTTACCAAAATATTTTACAAGCCACATTTATTATTGGGACCCCAATGTAGTTTTTATAGGCAGAAATTTCCTTTAATACCTGCCAGTCCTGCTACCTACACCTCCATTTTAAAAATTGTAACTATTTCATTTTAAACTTAAATAGTAGAACTTCCCATGTTGTAACTAAAATGATTGTCTCCTGAATCATATTTACTTGTAAGGAGCTCTTCGAGGGCCTCTAAGAATTTTTAGGGTGTTGATCAATGTAATAAGTAGATACAGTTCAGTACATACTGGTATTTATTTCCCAGAAATGAATACAGTTAAACTGGGAGTGGACTGTGAATATCTTGTGGGGATAAAATGAAGGGTTGAGAGCATCTTCACCATCTTTCCTTTAAATAATTTGTTGTTTTGTGAATGGCTGTGCCTATATAAGTAGGCTTTTCAAAAATGGGAAAATCTGCCATTTGTTTTGGACAAATCTCAAATGTACCTCTTGGCCCCAATTGCTTTAAGGATTCTAAAGGCTGAATTTAAACAATCTATGGCTTAGTCTACTATGGTAAACCCAGCTATCTCCTTTTTTTCCATTAATGAAAAGGGTTAAGAACAGGGGTGGGATTCTACCAGTTCGGCTCAGTTCTATAGAACTGGTAGCTCTGAAGAGCAGCGGACACCAAACCAAGATCTTCTTTTCTTTGGTTGGGCCCACTTGCCTGCCCGGGCTCTAGGCTGTCCTTTATTCCCTGCTGTGCATTAGCAGGAGAAATTGATTTACAAGTACTGCACATACACACACTGAACCTGTTGTTATGCTGGTAGGATCCCATCCCTGGTTAAGAATTTTATCTCTACAGAATGGGGATGCATATGCACCAGTGCTCTTGATTTATGTTTGTACGCTATCTTTGTTTCTGAACCATTTTCCAGAGTTGTTGCATTTTCTGACATTATTTTATTTGGGGGAGAATGCAATTGTTGTTTTTTAAAGAGAAATTACTGTAATACATGGCAAAGGAATGTAGTTGCTTGGGGAACATAATCCTCTATAGATTTTTATCTTCACATGAATTATGATGGAAAATCCTGTCCTTTTTCTTCTCTTCTTTAATCACTGGGTAACCTTTCTGCTCTAGGACTTTCAGTTAACGAAAAAACAATAAATAAGGAGAATAGTCTCATTAGCAATTGAGTTTCATTTGCTTACCAAAATGCCTCATTAAATTAGATTTTATTATTACCTAATTATTGCATGTCTCATGGAAATTATTTCCAGACTGTCATAGAAAAATCTTCTGACCTCACAAACCAGTCTTTTGCAGCTGTTGCTCTCTAGATGAGTTGAATTTTAATTCCTACCCACCATTGGGGCGCGGGGGGCTGATATAGTAAAATCAATAACAGTTAACAAAAACATTAAGCATTATAATTGTCAGCTGGTGCTCCATTCAAAATCCAGGAAAGAAATACTTAGACTCCTTTGAAAAGTGAAAAGATATCTTTTAGTGGAAATCAAGTGGTAGCAACAAAAGAATTCTGAATCTGAGAAAATGGGCGCGTAAATCACATATACAAAGAAATGGCAACATTCCCACCCCCAATAGTTCAAATGGTTCATCCAATTAAAAGTTGTGTATATCATCATGTGGGCATCTCCAGGTGGTGATGAGGCTTCTGTCCGTTGACCTTGACATAGTTTGATAAAGAGTTGCAGCTGCGCATAGCATAGAATAGAAACCTAAGCAAGAATGTACCACCACCACCACCCCCGTTTATACAGTTCTGGTTTGTAACATCTCCAGCTCACTTCCCATATCCATTCTCCCCCTCCTCCCCCTGTTACTTATGACAGCCAAAAGATGCAAAGCAAAGGGAGAAAATCTTGAAGGCTGACATTCAGCCCTCCTAGAAAAGAGACGTTAGTCCTAAAAAAGATAAAAATAGAAGGTAATAAACAATATACAGGTAACAACAACATACTAATTTGTTAGGGTTTATCAGGATATTTAATACTAAATGCCTTGATAAGTGTAGGAGCTCTAACATCCTTCTCATTCACCCACTCAGCCTGGGAAGGAGGAAAATGTTTCCAAGCAACCAAATACTGGAGTCGACCCCTTCGTTTTCGAAAATCCAAAATTTCTTTAACTTCAAAATGTTGTTCACCTTCAATTAGCAATGGTACAGGAGGATCAACCTGAGTTGGTCTCAAGTCGGAGGTCTGTTCAGGTTTTAATAAACTAACATGGAAAACAAGGTGGATCTGTCGAAGAGTTTTTGGTAACTTCAGTTGGACTGCTACAGGGTTTACAATTCGTTCAATTGAGAAAGGGCCAACATATTTAGGGCCAAGCTTTTTTGACTTTTGGGTGGTTTGCAAATATCTGGTGGATATAAAGACCTTGTCACCCACCTGATATGGTTTTTGTGGAGTTCTCTTTTTATCTGCAAATTTTTTATGAGCTTGATGAGCATCATCTAATGCTTTACGAGTAACCGGCCAGGTAAGCTGAAGCTGTGTTATCCATTCATCTATTGACTGAATGTTAGGTTTCTCCTGTGGAAGCTCGGGTATGGGTACAAAGTCTTGTCCCAAAGCCACTTTAAATGGAGTAAACCCAGTACTACTATGTACCGAATTATTATATCCCACCTCAGCGAATGGCAATAGGTCAGCCCAATTATCTTGCTGATAATTTATATAACATCGAATATATTGTTCCAATACCAAGTTAGTTCTCTCACAAGCCCCATTGGTTTGTGGGTGGTGGGCGGAGCTTAAGCCCTGGGCGGAGCCCAATAATTTCAGGAATTCCTTCCAAAAGTTTGAGGTGAACTGGACACCCCTGTCTGAGATTATGCATTCAGGAAACCCATGTAACCTGTAGATATGTAAAATAAACAGTTTAGCCAACGTTTTTGCAGATGGGATCTTCGGACAAGGTATGAAATGTACCTGCTTGGAAAACAAATCAGTTACTACCCAAATAACTGTATTCCCCCCACTTTCAGGTAATTCCACTATAAAATCCATAGAGATGTCCTTCCATGGAGCCGTTGGTCTAGCCACATTTTGTAGTAAGCCTGCTGGTTTACCAGGAGGCCGTTTGGCTGAGGCACAGATAGAACAACTAGCTACATAAGTTTCAATGTCCTTTTTCAAGGTAGGCCACTAAAATGGCCTTTTAACCAAGTGTAAGATTTTCACAAATCCAAAAGGACCAGCGGCTTTAGAGTCATGAGCTTGCTGTAATATTTGGTTTCTCAGCTTTGCTGGCACATATAATTTGGCCCCCACCCATGCCAATCCATCTTTAACCGTACAGTTATTTGAGTGAGTAAGGAACCAATCATCAAGTTTTAGAGCTTTAATTGTGCTAAGAGATCTAAGTTTTAGATCTCTTAATTGTGCAGTCAAATCATTTGATAAATCAACCTCCTTCTTTTTCTGAGCTCTGGTAACCACTGGAGCTGCCAACTGTTTGGTTGGGACAATCAGCTGTACCATTTCTTGGCAAGCACTGTTATATTGAAGTAATCTAGATAAAGCATCCGCCATGAAGTTCCCCCCCCTGGAATGTACTTCAATGAAAAATTAAAGTGTTTAAAGTACTGTGCCCAGCGAACTTGTTTGGGAGACAGCTTCCGAGGCATTTTCAAAGGCTCCAAGTTTTTATGATCCGTCCACACTTCAAATGGGTGTTTTGCTCCTTCTAAGAAATGCATCCAGGTTAACAGAGCCCAGAGAACTGCAAAAGCTTCTTTTTCCCAGGTGGCCCATCTTCTTTCAGTTTCAGTTAGTTTACGGGAAGTATATTCACACAGTTGCAGAGTCCCCGTCTCGTTTGCTTGTAGTAACACCGCTCCAATGGCTACGTCACTCGCATCGACTTGGATTACAAAGGAGCATCCATGTCCGGGTGCTTGAGTACTGGTTCAGCAGCAAACAGTCGTTTCAGCTATTCAAAGGGGGCTTGACATTCCATGGACCACTCCAGTGGTTTACTAGGCTTTGGTTTCACCTCCCCTTTGGTTTTTAGATTTGTGATAGGCATTGCTATCTTCGCAAAAGCAGGGATAAATTGACGGTAAAAATTGGCAAATCCCAAGAAACTTTGAAGTTGTTTCCTGATGCGGGGAGGGGCCCATTCCAACACGGCATGAACCTTCCCCAGATCCATTTCTATGCCCTTATGTGAGATGCGATAACCTAAATAGTCAATTTTTCCTGGTGGAATTCACACTTGGACAAATTTGCATACAGCTCGAAGTTTTTCCAGAACTGACCGCACTAGTTTCACATGTTCATCACGAGTCTCTGTGTAGATAAGGATATCATCAAGATAAACCAACACCCCTTTGTATAGATGTTCATGCAACACCTGATTGATCATTTGCATGAATACTGCAGGGGCCCCCTGTAGGCCAAATAGAAGAATGTTGAATTGGAAACAACCCATTGGGCAGTTAAAAGTGGTTTTCCATTCATCCCCTTCCTTAATTCAAACCCGGTAGTACGCTTCTCTCAAGTCGAGCTTCGTAAAAAATTTTCCTTTGGCCAAGTAGGCCAACATGTCCTTCATCAAGGGGAGGGGGTACACATTCTCCACTGAAATAGCGTTCAGGTTTCTATAGTCATAAATGAAGGGAGCCATCTTTCTTTTAATGGAACAATACTGGGGCTGTTACCCGGGGTTGAATTAAGGAAGGGGATGAATGGAAAACCACTTTTTTCAGAATAATGTCAGCTGGTGCTCCATTCAAAATCCAAGAAAGAAATACTTGGACTCCTTTAATCAGAGAAAAGATATCTTTTACTGGAAATCAAGTGGTAGCAACAAAAGAATTCTGAATCTGAGAAAATGGGCACGTAAATCACATATACAAAGTAATGGCAACGTTCCCACCCCCAATAGTTCAAATGGTGCATCCAATTAAAAGTTGTGTATATCATCATGTGGGCATCTCCAGGTGGTGATGAGGCTTCTGTCCGTTGACCTTGACATAGTTTGATGAAGAGTTCCAGCTGCGCATAGAATAGAAACCTAAGCAAGAATGTACACCCCGCCCCCAGTTTATACAGTTCTGGTTTGTAGCACCTCCAGCTCACTTCCCATAACCATTCTCCCCCTCCTCCCTCCGTTACTTATGACAGCCGAAAGATGCAAAGCAAAGGGAGAAAATCTTGAAGGCTGACAATAATATTGCTATCTCAGTGTTCAGTTGTGAGGACTGTCCAGCTCATTCCTAGCAATTTCCAATCCAGCTCGAGATTTGAAATGCTGAACTTGGAGGTTTAATTTAACAATTAAAATCTTTGGGGATGTGATATTTCATATCTTTTATAGCAATTATATAAAATATACGTTACAAATAATAAACATACACAGTTATCTCACATTCCTTTTATATGGATTCCTGAGTATTCAAAGAGGACAGCTAGTTGGTTTTTAATGGATCAGAGGAGAAGCATGGTAAATTTGATATCTAGTGTGACAGGATATGGGCAGAAGGGAAAATGCATTTAATCCCCAGATCATTCTAAAAATGTCGCATTAGTGAAAGAAAGTGATTTTTTTTTTCTGGATGGCAGGGTTTCCATTTTTCAATAAGAATTTATTAAGTTGCCATATAAACATGCAAAAGATTGGATTCTCTAGAACAGGGGTGTCAAACTCACGTTGTCACAGTGGCATCATGTGCATATCAAGATTTTTTTCCCTTTCACTAAACCGGCATGGGCATGGCCAGTGCATGACACATCTGGCCTTTGGAGTTTGATAGACCTGTTCTAGAATCTCCCACACCACAGAATTTGGTGAAAATCAACTAGAATATCAATTTTCCAAAATGTTGAAGATCCATGTTCTCCATCCCATTTCATATCTTAGTTGAAAACAGGGTGCTAGAATAAATGTCATTATTATGTACAGTGTGATTTAAATAACAATTCAGAGTTCTAGCAAGATAGCTTGGAAGGTTTTTGTGCACATCTGCAAGGGAGAACAAGGTCCAGTGATAAATCACAATGAAAGTGTCATCATTTTGTTTTCAGTGTAGTTAAGAAATGATCTCTCTTTCTCTGTCTCTCTCTCTCTTTCTCGTATGTGTGTGTGTGTGTGTGTATGTATGTATGTATGTATGTATGTATGTATGATCTATTTCTCTCCCTTTCAACCGCTATTGGATATAGTGCATAAAACATTTAATACATAAACTTATATGAATAAATATTTGTATAAAATGTCAGCGTATTCGTTCTTTTTAAAAAGGAAAGTGCTTAATTTATTTGTTCTACTTTGATAGGGGGGAAAGCTGTGGAATGCTGATCTGGAAAATGATTTGAATTCAATATAAAGTTCAAGATCAGCTTCCTGTTAATACTCATTCCATAACTAGTTTTTGCTTCTGTAGAAAATAGAAAATTCAGGGCAGTTTTCAAAATATAGTGAACAAGGAATTTCTGAATGTTCTGAATGTTCTATTTTTCAGGATAAGTGTTAATAAGAGAAAGAAGAAACAATCTTTTTATAGAGACAGATTTTTTAAAAAAACAGTTAACTCTGAGAGTATTTCCTGTATTATTTATTTCTTTATTAATGAAAACATGGTTTGTTTAACTATGGTTTATTGCTTAAACCACACTTCATAAGATGCCAAAAACCATGCCCTAAAAACTTGAGAGACTGAATTTATACAACCCGCTAAGGTAAATCAAACCAATTGGATGCAGGCCCTGGGGTCTGTTATTTTTATTTTCTGTTTACATATTATGCCCAGATCCCTTGTTTTATTTGGTTTGTAATGACTTTTCAAGTTACTATTTGTAAACTATCTAGACACAGTTGGAATTGAAATTAAGTTAAATAAAAAAATAGGATAGGATAGGATAGCACAGCACAGCACAGCATAGCTGGTAAAACGAATCTCTGTAATTTAGGGGCATGTCCATTAGCTGTAGTTCTCATTCATTGCTCTTTTCACTGGCTGAATTCTTTCTCCAAATCTACAGTATCTCCAGCAAAGAGGGAACAGCAACCTCAAATAGTACAGTTTCAGTCCATTATTGCCACTGAGGAAATACCATATCCAGAATGTCTGTGAACTGTCCTTAAATTATCTGTGAACTGTCCTTAAATCATCTGTGAACTGTCCTTAAATACCACAATCCGCTTCTTACTATGCTATAGGGCCCCTTATTATGACATAGTTTATGCAAACAAGCTAACTTCACTGCTAACGTGGGCTGCCTCTTCCCCATATCCTCTTATTTTCCTTGGTGACCTCAATCTACCTCTTATAAATTGGACCCTAAATGAATATACATCTGAACCAGGGGTGGGATGCTACCAGCTCTGCCCGGCTCTAGAGAACTGGTAGCTTTGAAGAGCAGCAGACACCAAACCAGCTCCATGTTTGCTGCTGTTTTGCCCACCTGCCCATCCAGTCTCTTACCCTTTATTTCCTGCTTTTTCAACCTCAGCTGCTTTGCGTGGCACAGCTGAGGTTGAAAAAGCAGGAAATAAATGGTTTTTCAAATGCTGCACACCCATGCACAGCACTTTTCAGCTGTCCAGGCGGCACAGCTTAAGGTTTTTTTACACACACACACAACGCAGCAAAACATAATAACCTAGTCGGTAGTAACATCAGTTGAATCCCATCCCTGATCTGGACCCATATATGCAACGCTGTATAATGCCGTTACTACTCTGGGACTGGATCAATTAGTAGCTAACAACACTAAACTCAGCAACTGCCTCGACCTCATCTTCTGCAACAGCTCAAACTCAATTTATGGCCTACAAATGCAAGAACCCTTTTCAAACAGTGACCACAGCATGATTGACCTTTGTCTCAATTTACTCCCTCACAAAGAAGAGAATAATGATGGATCCCCAAAATCCAACTTCAAAAAAGCCAACTATGATCTCATAGCTGCCAGCCTCTTGATTGCCACATTCTGTTCTCTAGATGTAATACTACAAAAGACCTTTATAACACATTCTTGCTTGAACTCGAAAGAGTCATTAAACTATATGTACCATTAGTAACTCCCCAAAACAGAAACAAACAAACAAAAAACCAAATTACCCATAACAATAAGGAAACTTCAATTTAAAAAAATCACTATGGCAAAAAAACAAAACTAGCTACATAGCTAACTTTAAAAACCAATACAACATCTTATGCTGACAGATAAAGGCAGAATGCACCTATTACCACTGAAAGCAAGAGGAAAACCTCCTATGCACAAAATCCACCCAAGCCTTCTACAATTTTGCAAACACCAAACTTAAAGACTCAAGAACCATCCCACCCCTAAAAGGACCAAATGGGAAAGACTGTAGAGATGAAGCTGTTAAGGCCAAGCTCTTCAACACGTTCTTTGGTTCAGTCTTTGTAAACAGCAATGGCTCATGCCCCAGATTTCCTAGTCGCACCACACCTAACTGCAATGTTCTACTACATATTGACTTTACTAAAGATAACTTAGAAAAGGCACTACATAACCTAAAACCATCCCTATCTATTGGCCCCAATGGATTATGTGCATACTTCTTAAAAAAGCTTTCCACTTCCCATAGCATAACCCCTAAGCATAATATATGAGATATCATTCAAAACCAACTCCTTACTGAACCTATGATCCTTAGCAATGGTCATCCCTATCTTCAAAAAAGGTGACCCCAGCCTGGTTGAAAATTACAGACAAATCTAACTGTGTTGCATCACATGCAAAGTCATGGAATCAATCATTAACCAATCCACTACCTTCCACTTAGAGTCAAACAATCTACTCTCCAAAAACAATTTGGTTTCAGGAAAAATTGTCCTGAAATCTGCAACTCCTACACTGTAAAAACATATGGACTACTCTATTCAGCCAGGGTGAAGCAACGACGCAATTTATATAGACTTCTGCAAAGCCTTTGATTCAGTGGTACACAACAAACTACTGCTAAAACTAAACTCTTATGGCATTTCCAGATCTCTTCATAAGTGGATTACTGCATTCCCGTCAAACAGGCAACAAATAGTAAAAATAGGGAGTACCTTATCAAACCCTGCACCAATTAATAGCAGTATCCCCCAAGGCAGCGTTCTAGGACCCATTTTCTTTATACTCTACATAAATGACCTTTGCAATCACCTTATAAGCAATTGCATCCTCTTCGCTGATGACATAAAACTATTCAACACCGCCATGATTATGTGTCTGAATGGTCAATCAATTGGCAATTCCAAATCTCAACTAATGAATGTGCTGTCCTATACATTGGTTAAAAAAATCAGTACACCAAATACAAGCTAGGTGGATATGACCTCATTGACGACCCTCACTCTGTCAAGGACCTTGGAGTACTCATATCAAATGACCTAAGCTCCAGAGCTGATTGTAACAGCATTGCCAAAAAGGCATTAAGAGTTGTAAATCTAATCTTACGAAGTTTCTCTGGAAATATAGAATTGCTAACTAGGGCACACAAAACTTTTGCTAGAACAATACTCGAATACAGCTCATCTGTTTGGAATCCGCACTGTATATAGGGTATTAATACAATTGAGTGAGTCCAGAAGTATTTCACGAGATGAGTACTACACTCCTGTCTTGCAACAGAATATCCTACACCACCAGGCTTGAAATTTGGGGCTCGGACAACCTAGAACCATGCCACCTATGGTTGGACTTGTGTAGTACACAAAATTATCTGCAACAATGTCCTACCAGTCAATGACTATTTCAGCTTCAACCACAACAGTATAAGAGCACACAACAGATACAAACTCAATGTAAACAGCTCCAAACTTGATTGCAGAAAGTATGACTTCAGCAACAGAGTGGTCAGTGCCTGAAATACTCTTCCTGGCTCTGTGGTTTCTTCCCCAAAACCCCAAAACTTTAACCTTAGACTGTCTACTATTGACTTCATTCCATTCCTAAGATGTCTTTAAGGGGCATGCATAAGTGCACAATTGTGCCTATTGTCCCTGTCCTATTATCCCCATTCGTATCTATTTCCTGTATTCATACTCACATTTATTCGTATACCTATTATCTTGTAAGCGATTGTTGGCATGTAAAACCCAAAGAGAGTTTATTCAGCATTTTCAGAGATTCAAGTGATTATTTACAAATCTACTTCTTTTTCCCTAATCTGTTCCTTTGTTGGTTTCTGGACTGCAGATTGAAACTCAGCTGTTGAAGGAAGGTCACCTGCTGTTGGATGTCGATGAGATAGATGGGGGAAGGGAACCAGTTTTATTATTATTATTATTTTGAGCTTTCTAGGATTGTGGAAGAAGCCAATCTTATCGTTCAAGATTTGATGCTAAAATATTCAAGATTCGATGCTAAATTATATGCTAGAATATAAAACAAAAACATATTTTAAAACATTCTTGACTTTTTAATGGAAGTATTTGCAGTCTGTACATAATGATACTCTAACTAAAGAGATTTTGTATTCCTTAGTATATTATTCTATTAATGCTTAAGGAAACCTTCCTCTTAAGACATCTTGTAATGCAAATGGAAAGAACAATAAAAACAGAATTAAGTGATGGGATATGCCAGGTTCAGAAATTAAAGTTGTCTTTTTGAGATAAAAAGGCTGCAGGCGTATTCAACTTTTTCTTCATTTCAGGTGAGCCAGTTACTAGGACAGCAATCATTTGAAGTTACCCTGAAAAAACTACACTGCCACAATATTTGCATTTATAATCTTCACATAACTGTTAAAACAAAGGAAAGCTGAAGTAAGATGAACCATAAAGCACAGTTATGGTTTCACTTAGCAACGCTTTGCTTAACTATCAAGTTGCTGGTTCCAATTGAAGACACTGAACAAGGATTACCTGTATTAAGACTAGATCCATTTCATCCAGTGGGATAAAATAATCTTCATTTCTTTTGTGACCAAATGTTGACTTTGATTGATGGGTTCTGGGTGAGAGAATTTTATTGTGTCTGTGAAAGATTTCCATATCTTGAGGGTTTTCTTAGGATTTCAATTGAGTTAGTCAGTGAGAGCCATGGTGGCATGGTGGTTAGAATGCAGTATTGCAGGCTAATTCTGCATCCTCACTGCCAGGATTTCGATCCCTGACCAACTAAAAGTTGATTCAGCCTTCCAAAGTCAGTAAAATGAGGACCCAGATTGTTGGGAATAATATGCTGACTCTGTAAACAGCTTAGAGAGGGCTGTAAAGCATTTTGAAGTAGTATATAAGTCTAAGTGCTATTGCTACTGATGTTTTCCAATTTCCTAGAGAGCAATCCATTTAGTTTCAGTCCAAATATCAATATAGACAGTAAGACTGAAGTGGACTTTTGTTATCTGATTTCACTGACAAGTCAAGGATGGTCAAAGATGGTGAGTAGAATGTATGGCAAGGGTGGTAGGAGGGTTTTATAAGGGGTTTTCCTTGTTGTTGTTGTTTTTTTCTTATATTGCCAGTTTCATGGCAATAGAATTCTTGAGGATGAGAGGGACTGACATGACAAAAACATTCTGTCCTGATTTTTTTAATGCTGCAGTTCAGTGCAGTTTCCCTTGGAAATAGGTGCCCTAAAACCTGGGGGGGTTTCCTCCCCCTTTACTTGCTTTGGTGCAGGAGAAATGACTTTCCCTCCCACTGAGCCCATTTCTAGTCGTTTTTCTTTTTCTCCCTGTGATTGAATGATCTGTTTCCCACTGTGTGGTTTCTAAGGGACTATTAACATTTTGCTTGCCTGCAGAATTCCCATCCGTTGTTCCTTTACTCTCAAGAACACATTTTGCTCAAACTGAAAAATGGGGAATTTCACGCAGAACCAGAAAGTATGTCTGCCTAAAGCAAACTCTTGGAAACTCAGAGTTAATCGGTAGAAAGAGAAAAGAGGAGCAGGAGGAAAAGGCGTCTTCTACGTTTCCCTTTCCTTTGCATGACAGGAGAGAGCAGATGGAAAGGTTGCAAGATCTACTCTGCTCTTTTGTAGAAGCCTGTCATGCATGCTTAGAATAAAACAGATGATGTGCACTGAGGTTTCTTCTGATTATCAAAACAGAACCTAGACTGCATAGTTGGTTACTTCAACTGTCTAATTTAGGGCGGGGAAGGGAAATATACTGTATTTTATCGTTGTTTAGGCTGAGCAAATGGCATCAGGAAAACTTGCTATCTATTGCTGTAGAAAAACATACAAGGGAGGGGGAGAAAGAGAGCTCAGGAAAAAGCTGGAGCCTTTGTTTTGCCTTGTCAAAAATCCAGCCCCTCCCATTCTGTTTGATAGTGTTGTTGTACCGCCTTTCCCTTTTTGCTCTGTAGGAATTGCTACTTCATTAGTGATTTTTAGATGTTACAAGGTCACCCTGCCACACTCCTGGCAATGTAAAGCTTGTCAAAAAAATTAAGGGAAGGGGAGGGGACAGAAGAGGGGAAGGGAGCAGAGGGGAAGAGAGAACCAATCACTTCCTCTCAGTCTTCCAGAATTTAATGTGTGAGGACAGCTCCAGTTGCCTTGCTTATTGCAGAATAGGATGGTGGAGCTAGTATAAAATGGTCAACTTACATTTTGGTTCTCTCACTGGCTGGAGGAAAGCGTTATTGTGACCTTTGTCTAGAGATTAAATTCTGTATGATACGCTGTATAAAATAAAAATCAAATATACATAACAGATAGCTTTCCAATTAGAATGGCAGTCATAAATCTTACCTTTTCAATGCTGTTGTAATTTTCAACAGTCACTAAGCAGAGCAGTCATTAACCGAGGATTACCTGTATATTCATTATTTTTAATCCATGCTATTTAAATGCCAGCACAGTTTCATATGGATACAATATGAATTGATGGCAGTTTATAGATGCTGTCACTTTTTTTTAGATGTGGAAAAATATTTTACAGGGTTATAGATGGCTTTAAACTAATTAATGAAAATCAATATTACATTCCTGAAATATCTACACTACCTAATTGCTAATTTTTGATAGCACGTTGCAGATTCCTTAAGCATCCAGGCCCAGTTATATTAGGAGGATCCAAGAACAATAGAAAATCAGTACACAATGTTTTATTCTCATGCTGTTTATTGGGGAATTTCAGTATCTATTTTCAGTATCAAAGCCCAATCCTGAAATAAGAAATAAACTACTGCAATGTATTTGGGACAGCTATAACCAAAACAGTGGGCCGTTTCTATACCAAACCAATATCATCTACTACAAAGGACCCAATTCTTTTGTCACTCAAGCAAGTTAAACTAATTGATTCAATTTGGAAATAGTGAAATAGCCTAAAAATGAACATTTTAAAAAACATACTGCTGCCTAATTTAATAAGGATTGAAATCCATTTTATATTTAAAATAAACCCTGCATGATAGCCAGAATTGGGAAGTATGTTAAATTGAAATCTGTCTCATTTTGTAATGTGGATTTAATGCATAAATATGCCCTTTCCTCAAATGATTATTCTATTCCTGAACATGGTTTATACTATTAGCTTCTTTATCAGTGTGAGAATCCTCCCTTACAACTAGTATGGTTCATTCCTTTAGTCGCTTCTTACATGCCACATTCCAGTTGTAAAAAAAATAAAGGAACTCCCTTTAATTATTGACACTATATTTAGTGATAAGACTTCCTTATAACTTTTGTCTGGTCATGTCATCATGCCCATATTTCTTTCTGGAAGTTGACATTCTTTCCCAGTAATAAAAAATGAGGTCTCTGTTCTAGAGAGTCTTAGCAGCTGGCTTCAATTTAATCTAAACTTTACAACCACGTTTTCTTGGCAAAAACATAAAGGTGATTTGAAATTTTCATCTTGTTTTAGATTTGATACTGGGATCCATTTTCCTAGGTGAGATGCCTTTCTTCAATTTGCAGATCCTCATCTTGTGAATTTTCTGTTTCTTTTACAACCTTGCTGGCAAGATGATTCTACCAGGAGGTTCTGCTCTTAGTGTTGTCACTCTTGTGGTATTAGTATTTAGTACTTATTTGATTTGTCAATCGCTTACAAGATACAGGTATAAGAATAAATATAGTTCTGAATACATGAGATAGATACTTATAAGAAAAATAAAAAAACAATAGGACAGAGACGGTGGGCACGATTGGTGCGCTTATGCACACCCTCTACAGACCTCTTAGGAAGTGGGTGAAGTCAATAGTAGACAGTCTAAGGTTAAAGTTTTTGGGGTTTGGGGAAGAAACCACAGAGTCAGGTAGAGTATTCCAAACATTGACCACTCTGTTGCTGAAGTTGTATTTTCTGCAGTCAAGTTTGGTGCGGTTTACTTTGAGTTTGTCTCTATTGTGTGCTCTTGTATTGTTATGATTAAAGCTGAAGTATTGATTTGCAGGTAGGACATTGCAATATGTGATTTTATATTCTGTGTTTAGATTGGACCGGAGGTGGTGTAGTTCTAGGTTTTCCAGGTCTAGAGTTTCAAGTCTGGTGGCATAAGGTATTCTGCAATGAGTAGAGGAGTGGAGAACTCTTCTTGTGAAATATTTCTGGACTTTTTCAATTGTGTTAATATCAAATACATGATATGGGTTCCAGACTGATGAGCTGTATTCAAGTATAGGTCTAGCAAATGTTTTGTATGCTCTAGTTAGTAGTGTGATATTACGTAGGATTAGATTAATAACTCTTAATGCCTTTTTGGCTATGTAGTTACAGTGGGCTCTAACACTTAGATCATTTTAGATGAGTACTCCAAGGTCCTTGACAAAATTTGGATCCTCAACAAGGTCTTGACTATTTAGCTTGTATTTTATTTTCTGATTTTTTTTCTGCCAATATGTAAGACAGAGCATTTATTTGTTGAGATTTGAAGTTGCCATTTGATTGACCATTCTGATACATAGTCAAGGTATTTTTGAAGGGTAGTAGTATTGTCTGTGGTGTTGAATAAATGGTCATGGGAACCACATAACGCCTTCGATTCCATTCCCAGTGTGATGTATTACTTAAACAAACTTAGGTTATCTGCATTATTGTGGACGAATTATGAGAAAAAGAATGCTACAAATACAGTAACTTCAGCTCTGATAGCCTTCCATAAGGCTCTGAAGACCTGGCTGTTGGGCCAGGCCCATGATGTTAGGTGAGTTCTAATGATGATGTGGGAGCTGTTGTTTTAAGCAGTGTGTTATAGGTTGTGTGCTGCTCTGGTGATTGTAATAATCTTTCAATATCATCCAGAATCATTACTATGAGATGAGTGGATCTATAAATCATATAAATAAATACATGTAAATAAATATTTTGTGGTGCTCTTCCAAGATGTACTGTTATATGCTTTTCTTTTGCCAGGTGTAAAGAGATATCAGTAGTTTAAGTGCTGTAAGATGACCGGAAAACAACAAATTTGACTGATTTTCAAATATAGCGACACAAATAATATTAATCTATAGGGCATCTTCCTAAATCTAGCTATGTTGTTATTACAGGTTGCAGATAGAAGACTGGAAAATCTGCCATTGTATTCCAAACACATCTTGAGGATGCCAGTAGACAGAAACTAATTGTAAGGAAATACCACTGCCTCAACAGCAAATTACACACTTTTGAGGCATCCCTAGATTCTTTTCCCTGTCTGGATTTTCTAAGGCTGATAATTTTCTAGTGTCTACCAGTCTGCTTCCAGTACAATTCAAAATGCCAATTATTATCTATAAAGCCATCTATGACATAGAACCAGGTTGAAGGAGTGTCTATCTCTGCTTGTTTCTACCTGGCACTATTTGCCAGCAGAGTTGGCATGCTCCACATCTCTTGTATTAAATAGTGTCGTCATTGGCTTTGAAATCAGTACAGCTGCCATCTCTCTGGTGTTCCATCGAGCATTAAAGAACTGGTTGTTGTCCCAGGCTTGGTTGGATGGAGCTCTATATTCTGTTATTTTTATTTTTTTTCTACGGGGTATCAAACTGGTGGCCTGCGGGCCGGATGTGTCACACACAGGCCACGCCCACACCAGCTCAGCAAATGGGGAAAAGGTCATGAAACATCACATGACAGCAATGTGACGCCGTGAGTTTGACACTTGTGGTCTTTATCCTCTGCTTGAATCCCATCTTGTTTTGGTTTGTATTGATTTCTATGGTTATTGTATTTGAGCTGCTCAGAGGTAGTTAGAATGGGATATATGTATATAAAGAAATAAACTAAAATCTACTAGCTTCTGAACCATCTTTCATCTAATGGAAAAGCCATCAATCTCACATGGATATACTTCCTACAAACATTAAAATATATATTTTTAAATTTGAGTAAACTAAAACCCTTGTTCCTGTTGAAAGAGATTGAATATATCCATATTACCCATTTATTGTCTGTTTCTTGTCCCAATATTAAGCTTTGTTTCATTCTTGTATGTGACACTCATTATCTTTTTTTTATTTAACATTACAGTGACTATTGTAGTTTTATTCTTCATTTGTCTTTCTATATCAATATGCATATTTAAGTAGCAAAAATTGATTCATTGACCAAGACTCAAGTCATCAAGTCATTCACCATTCAATATGGCCAGGCAGTTATCTACAGAAATCGGTAAACATTTATGATAGCAATAATTGTCCTGTACCTGGTGATACAGAAAGGCATACTGTCTCTGCACTGGATATTATAACTATCAAACCATATAGCAAAAGCCATTTATTTAAATCCTTTTATGGATTGATTTTCAGGGGAAAAGCTCCCTCAAGACAGATTAGAAAATATAAAGACGGGGTTTAATGAATGTTGTTATGTAATCTGGGAATATAGCAATAGCACTTAGACTTATATTTTACAGTGCTTTACAGCCCTCTCTAAGCAGTTTACAGAGTCACCATAATGCCCCCAACAATTTGGGTCCTCATTTTACCCATCTCAGAAAGATGGAAGGCTGAGTCAATCCTGAGCCTGGTGAGATTTGAACTGCCAAATTGCAATCAGTCAGCAGAAATAGCTTGCAGTACTGCACGCTAACCACTGCGCCACCATGGAATGCTACAGATCTGTCTACCAAAGTGGCAACAAGTAAGGACTCTGTTCAAGATTGTAACATCAGGACCTATTATTTATTACATGCTGTGCTGAATCAAATACAGGAGAGGTTATGGGAGTATAAATTAATATGAAGTAATAGTAGTGAGTTTTTATGTATAAAGAAGGGCATTAAAGTATGAGGGTGATTTCTGTTTTCACTTATAGTTTGTATTAAATTACCAGTCTGTATAGATTGCCTTTAAAACATTGTTTGTATAGGGAACTTAGCAAGGAAGAAAAATTACTATTCCTGACCAAACTCAAAGGGAATAAATTTGCTCTAGGCAAAAAGGTCAAGATACTCACCTTTTTGTTTCTGTTGACTTGAATGATATTAGGCAGGGATACTTTTTGTGAAATAGCTTCATCAGTAACTTGTCTTTAGTAAAAATAAATTACTAAAGTGAAAAAGGAGTAATTCAAGGGCATTTCAACATCAGTAGATCAGTTGCTCCTTTTCATCCCTAGGTTATATCAGCTGTGCTAATGTATTCAGATAGATCATGGTTTACCAACTTTAAGACCTGTGGACTTCAAGTCCCAAAATTCCCCAGCCAGCATGGTTGGGCTGTGAAATTCTTAGAATTGAAGTCAGTGGCAAGGTTGGGAAACCCTGAGATAGACTAATCTAGCCTTCTCCAATGTATTATCCACCACGTATGTTAGAATACAACTCCCATAAACCTTTCTCAAAGCTACACTTTTCCATAATACCAATGCCGATATATGTAATGGAATTTGTCCTATTTCCTGCAAACAATTTCTCACACATGTACCTATCCCAAAAATAAGCCCTAGCATGTTTTATGTGTCTAATATAAACCCTACCCACAAAATAAGCCCTGTTTAAGAGCCTGTGCAGCCACCTGCTCGTTGCATCTGGTTGCTCATGATGCCACAGCCAGAAGGCGAGACGGGGTAGTGGTGTGCTGCCCCATGCACCTCGCACTGATTTACCTCAGGGCCTTTGTAGCCAGGCCATCCATGCCCTGACAACTGCCTCACAGCAGCAGCACCAGCAGCATGTGCAGCAGGAGTCCACATGGCCACGGCCCCATTTCTTCTGCTTGCTCACGGCCACAACAAAGCAGGAGGCTGAGTGGTGTGTTGGTGCTGCAGCCACAAGGCAAGGCAAGTATTGGGGCATGGATGGCCTGGCTGCAGAGCCCCTGAGGTAAGCAAGTGTGGGGCACATGAGGTGCCCCAACAACTCGCGGCGTTGACACTGGCACATGTGTGGCCTCCTGCCCTGCTGCAAGCAAGCAGAAGTGGGCCTCCTGTACATGGAAAAAAATAAGACCCCCCTGAAAATAAGTCCTAGTACTTATTTTGGGGCCCAAAAGAAAATAAGACCCAGTCTTATTTTGGGGGGAAACACAGGTACATTATACACAGTAAGCAGCATATTTTTAAACTGTAATTTTATATGACAAAATGTGTTATTTCTTTTGTACTATTTCAGAGTTTTTAATTAAGTTTAACTTTCACTGAATACTAAAGAATACTTTGTTTCTATGGTTGCAGCATCAGAAGAGAGGTTAGCTAGCCGTATGCCACAAAAACACATTGCAGAAATACAAATGGCGAAGACTGTCAAAACACTTTTGCACAATGTATTCTTCTATATTTTCATGTTTTATTTTATAATATTGCAACAGATTTTGCAGGGGCGAAAGGAGGAGCCGCAGTAGTAATTCTAAAGTAACTAAGTGGATGCTCTATTAAAAGTATTAGCTTTCCATTTTCTGTACTTGAATAACATTAATATTTTGCCTCCTTCAAGTATTATATGGTACAGTTGAAGAAAAAACCCATCATACCTTCAGGCAGGTTAAAAAGTGGTTACAATAGGAATATCTCTTGCTATTATTTTCCCATATGTCTAATCAAATGTGACCTAAATGGACATTATTTTAAAGTCGAAACTATTATTGTCCCAAGGGAAAAAAAGATAAAATGCATATTGTACATTTTTGCATACTACCTTTTATTGTACAAAGATAAAGACACGGATGAATAAAAATCCCTTTTTTCCTAGATAAAGAATGTGGAGCTACATATGTAGCTGTGGCCCTCATTCCCAGTTCCAGGAACTACAGTCAGTATCTTCCTTTTATGTATTATTTAGGGTAGTCCATACATTTTAAATCATTACTATAGCATGCAGAATATACTTAAAACAAAACAATAAAACTTTCTGTGAAATGTTTTTGAATATGCTGAACAGACACAATGAGCTTTATTCAGAATTTCAGAATGCTTTGAGTCTTTGCCTGAACCTCTTCCTCTTGATGAATGATGTATTTATCTGAGATTTTAGCCATACAGTTGGCTACAGGACCTCTGACTGCCATTGGTTTATTTGCTTTTTATGTTTTAAGCCTACACAGACTTGTATTTAGAGAAAACCTCCATTTCTAAGAAGAACCCTGGATAAAATACTGATTCTATTGTGCCTCTTTTACAGGAGGGTAATTAGAAGCAAGCTCAGCCTTTTCATGTGCACATTCATATATTATATTGGAGCTAGGATATTTATCTTCTATAAATGCACAGGTCTAACAACCATTCTTTTAGTCTAGATAAATGTAACTTTAGGACAGCATATGATAAGAGTCAGATAAGCACAGGTGATAATATGCCTCCCTGAAGAGACAAGTACAGTATAGTGCTTAACTAGTACATTAGTCTTACTCTGTTGGTAGCATGGCTTGATTGAGGCAGAATAATAGGAGGGCAGCAAGAGCGATTTGTCACATAGGCTGCCAGGTTAAGTAGTGAAAATGGCAAAAGTGTATGGTGCCAGTTGGAGGCAGCTAATCTAAAGTTTTTACTTTTTGACGGATATGTCTGTATATATATTTTTTTATTTATTTTATTAAATTTGTTAAGCCCACCTGACTTAACAAAATTATTCTGTTATTGTGTCTTCAAAAAGTCTCTGAATGGCTTACAAATATATCATTAAAACACAGTTAAAATCATAAGATGAAAGAACTAACCAGACTAAAAAACACAATAAGAATTCTACAAGCACTCTAAACGTAGAGAACGTAAGCAACTTCTGGCCTGCTTGCAGAGTAAGAGCCATACATATTTCCAGGAGGGATGTTAATCCAGAGGGCAGGGGCTATGGCAGAGAAGATTTGCTTCCTTGGTCCCATAAGATAACATTTAATTGTGGGATCCCTGAGCACACCCTCTGCGCCTGAAGGTACCACCCAAGAAGAAATAACTGAAGAGAGCCAATCTCTAAGATAACCAGACTTTATGTTATGAAAGGATTTATTAGTCACCATCAGCACTCTGAATTGCACCTGTAAGCTGATTGGCAACAAATGCAACATCTATAGCAGTGATGACAGACATGGCCACAACAAAAAGTGTTTGTTACCACCCAAGCTACCACATTTTTAACCAGCGGTAGTTTCCACAGAGACTTCAAGAACAAGTCCCATATAGAACACATTACAAATCCAATTCTGAGGTGACCAGAATTAGTGTGAGTTACCGTCTGCAGAGTCTCCCAGTTGAGCAAAGGGCACCCCTGGCATGATGAGCCTATGCAAAGGTCCTCCTAGCTGCAGCTGCCACCTGGTCTTCTAGCAGTAGTTGCAAATCTAATAGGACCTATCTTAAATGGGGAAATAAAACTCTTCCCAACTTATGAAACAATTATACCTGGTCAGAATTGAGCTGAAATCTGTTCTTCCCCATCTGGACTTAAATAAAATCTTGATACTGGATCTGTACATAGACAGCCTCTGCAGCCCATGGTTGAGATATGCAACTCGTCACAATGGTGATGAAGGAACCTAAAATGATGGGTGGCCTCAACCATCAGTTTCAGATGTTGAACAAGAGTGGTGAAAGTGTTGAGCTCTAAGGCACCCCGCAAGGGAGGGGATCATGGCCTTGAACTTTTCCCTTTGTCAACAGTGATTGAGACAACTTTCTAAGGAAAGAGGTGAACCAGTGCAGTACAATGCTCCCAACTGCTAATTCCATAGCCAGTTCAGAACTGAAACTGCAGCCCAACAGGGTGCATCAGTTGTCTGGGGCAGCCCACTCAAACAAGTCTTGTACTTATACTTTAGCAGCAGTTCTGCCTTACAGTGTCTGTAATTGTCTCAAAGAGCTGATGCAAGGACTTTTCTTGTACTTTGTTCAATGCAAGAAAAAAATATTTTTAAAACATTACACTTTTGTAGACATCTACCATTTATATCATAGTAATACACATTTAAAGTTAGGATTCAGGTATTCTCATCAATCTAGGATTCAGGTATTCTCATCAATCTACCTAGTTAGCTTCCCTTAACATATATCCGCATGTATCTGCGCTGGGAGTGAGAGTGAACGGCTTGACAAGCTGGCCTAATTTCTCCATGGCAAGGATGTTAAATCTCTGTGTTGTATTCAAGCCCAATATTTCACTTGGCTCAGCTTAGCTTTCCTTCCTAACAAATAACTTCATTGTCTACTTGGCATTGCTTCCTTTGCACTATTTGCCTAGAACATCTCAGTTCTCTTGCTTGCTGGGGCTTGCTGTCCCTCTTTACTTACCCATCTTGACATTCCGGTTCCCACCCCCATGCCCTGCCCCAAAGGTGGCACGTAACCACCTGTTCTGTTTGGCTCAGTTCCTCTCGTAAAAAAGAAAAGCCCAGAAACCAACAAAGAGTTGCCTAAACTTGCTCTTAGTTGGCAGTTCCTATGTAAAGGCCCAAGTTATAGTAATGGGGTGGAGAGTTGGCACATGGTATCTAAATTTAGAAAGAATATCCCGCTCAGGTGTGTCTCTGTTTATATTATACTAGAAATCGAAATACTTCTTACTTCCATTTGAATAAACATGCTGGGTTTATTCCATTCAGATCTTTGAAAATTTATAAGAAAGGGTTTTTTTGATCAAATTTCTTCAAAATTGCAGTGCTTATATTAAAACTTAGTCCTGCTCTTATTTTTGCATTTGTGTAAGAATTTGTGTTTTATCTTCAACTTTGAATTCTCTCCAAACTGTGTCCTAAAAGTTTTATAAATTTAATTTCCAATTTTTATAAATTTAAAATATACTTACTTGTAAGTAATGAGTTCTGCTAGTTAGAATAGTGTTGCTTACACTATGTAACAGACAACCGTATATTCAGGAAAGACAAACACAAAAACAGATATGAATATGGTGTAGAATTCCTTTGCCAGCTGTTCATTCATACAGAAAATGTGTTTTACATATGAATTAAAAATGTTATTCATATATTCTTGATACTTGGAGGAATCTTCATGGATTGGCAGGAAGGAAAGAAGTTGAATCCAGGACTGACTGAGCTAACTGGGGATTATGGGAATTGCTTCTTCAAATGCTCTGACAGTCTGAAAAAATACAACATTGATTAAAACAATCAACATTCATTCCTATATTCAATAACGACTATAATGAGGAAGGCAAACATTACAATAAGATTAGCTTGTGGTCAATTGTGGGCATGTTATTTATGAAAATAATCCACTAACAGTTTCAGAAAAGTCAAGTATAATAAACACGAAGTATGGATGAAGATATTGTGACCAAATTATGACAATAATTATGACAATTAGGCAAGGAAAGACGCTAATCACTGTGTGGTTAATTTTGCAGCAATTTGCAATCACTGGCCATTGCTATGGAAGACACTCATTGCTAAAGATTTTGTTAATAGCAAAATATCCAAAGACTTCTCTGTACGTAGTGGTCTGAAGCAAGGTTGTGTTGCATCTCCATTAGTGTGCAACACTGTGATCAATACGGTCATGCAGAAAGGTTTTGTTAATCAGTGTGTTGTCAAATATGAACAAGATGAATTAGAGATATACAGACAATGAAATCCTTCTTGACATAAAAATGCTGTTTATTCATGTAGCTTAACTATTAGTACCAAGATATTCACAACTAATGGCTCCTGGACTATCATCCACTTTGATGAAACTCAGCATGAACAATCTCAACACTTCGCCTGCGTTTGCCTGAATTGTCCAGTAATAGAAACGACTGGCCAAAGCAAATGTCGATAGTCAATTTGACCAAACTGCCTAAGTCTTCAGACCATTGACATGATGTCTCTAGAGAAAAAGCAGAATAAGCATTATAAATAAAATGTGTATCTATCAGTCATTAATATTATTGGCAGTGCTATATGGTGTTGCAGTTTGGATCTTGCTTAAAAATGGTTTGAAGAAGGTTAATGTTTTCTAAATACACTGCTTAACTACCATTAAATATTAAGGATTTGAATTTATGGCAATAAAAAAAATCTTTAAAAATTTTATAGAATGTAACTATTAAAAAATGGTGCTGCAGCTAACATGTGGTGATTGCTAATGAAATTCAGAGATATCCCATGCTGTGATTGGGCACATATATTCTGTGCTGTCCTTATCAATTGCTCTCGAATTCATGAGCTGGAAAGTATGGCGACCAACTCTAATAAAACTTGGCTGAAACATGTGGAAGATCTAAAAGGAGACTCAGCTGAAAGAAATGAAAGTTCATATCTAACAAAAATGAGGGCATGTGCTCTTTGATATCAACTGATCCATAGTCATTACAACAGATATTCTGCAGGATAAGTACTTTAAGTTCACAGTCAAGTCCAGGTATCTTGAGAAAGCATAAAATATTAATTATTTTTAGCTTTGGGAAGGTTCCATTTTTAAATATATATATATATTAAGGCTAATTTAGGGTTTGTACTATTTTCTCTTCCATTATTTTCAATAACTGTGGTCAGAGATCAAAACTACATGATTTCATGTGCCTTCATGTTTCCTATTTTATCTTAAATGTGGAAAATCAAAAAGTCAGTCATGGAAGACTGATCTTACCTGTACACTGAATTACTTTCAAAGGCAATTGGGAAAAATTAGAAGTAGAAATTAAAATAACTCCATGTCCTTGGTGACTCCAGTCAATCAGAATCAACAATATTCAAAACTCCAACCTAGTTTTTTTTTCCCCTTTATTATTTATGACACAATATATTGGGTAACAATATATTGAGTATGTTATGTCCATGGAACTGGTGGGGGTTCCCAACCAGGTCCGCTGTTTGAGCGGAAGCACCAGCCGCTCCCATTGGTTGGCTCCGTTTGACAGTCGGCTATATAAGCCGGCTGTCGGGCAGAGCCAGCCCGTTGTCGCCCGCTAGTCTGCAAGTTAGCAAGCAGACGCGACAACCCTTTATTCCCCGCAATAAAGCCTTGTTAGTTGTACGCTCTGGTCTCATGCCTCTTCCTTACCATCGCTCTACAACACTGGCGACGAGGATGGGATGGTCGAAGGCTAGCCAGACGCGTCTATTCAAAGAGCTGTAAATCACTGAGAGTGAAGTCACGAGCGCTGTAGCCGCAGCCGCGCAACGCTCACAAAGAGCGCGAAATTCAAACCACCATTACTCGAGCCGCAGTCACTGAAACGAGCCACCGGCACCGTAGCGCGCCGCCAACGCTCACCAAGAGCGAAATTCAAAAAGAGCTACGTAACCCAGAGAGACAGTCACAGCCTGCGCTCTTTTAAAAGCGCGATTTCAAAGACGAACCCGACACTTCCCACGATGAATGCTAATCCACCATTCCCGCCATTCAAGCCAAACGAGGAAACGTGGGACTCCTACAAGAATCGCTTCAGCCATTTCCTCGATGCCATCGGGTTAGCTGACGCTGCGGAACATAGAAAGAAGTCTTATTTCCTCAGCTATTGTGGGGCCGCCGTTTTTGACACCGCTACAGCGTTAGTCGCACCACGCGCCATCAGAAGCATCCCATGGGATGAATTACAAGAAATACTCTCCAATCACTATGCGCCAAAACCATCCCAGATCGCTAGAAGGTATGCCTTCAGAATCAGGAAGCAGGCAGTAGGGGAGTCGATCAACGAATACATGGCTGCCCTGAGGACAGCTGCCTTACAGTGCGGTTTCAAAGAATATCTGGAAGACATGCTGCTGGACCAGATCGTCTGTGGGGTTAGAGACCTGAGACTCCAAAGACGTCTGCTGGCAAAAAAGGACTTGAATCTGGCCCTAGCCATGGAGGAAGCCCTGGCTGCTGAGCTCTCTGCCCAGTCAGCAGCTGAGATTCAGGGCACTCCATTAAAGCCCAGCAGTCCAACCGTCCATTCTGAAGAAGTGCTCAGTGAAGAAGACCCCACAGACTCGTCTGACATCAACCGCCTTAAGCATCAGAAGCCTTCATAGGTAGGAGCAGGACAGACAAACAACTTCAAACAACCGCCCTTGTGCCTAACCTGCGGAGGCTCCCACTCTAGGGCATCCTGCAGGTTTAGAAACGCCATCTGCCTGAACTGCCAAAAGAAGGGTCACCTCGCTAGAGTATGCCAAGCAGGGCGCTCTTTGCCTCAAAGACCTCCACCACCTTCTATTTCCCAAAGGCAAGTGGAGGACTGCTATACCTGCTACCACGCTAACCATACTTCCCAAACCCCCGATAAAATTAAAATTTCTGTTTTCCTAGAAGGTAAACCCTGCAGGATGGAGGTAGACACGGGATCTGTGCTCTCAATCATCTCCTGGGACACTCTGAAGAAGATCCAGCCCAGACTGTCAAGGAAACAGCTCCAAAGATGCCACCTGACACTGCGGGACTACCAGGGCAAGAACATTCCTGTCCTCGGAAAGGCAAGTTCCTCGTTCAATTCCAAGCCTTTAAAGGCCATTTGCCTTTAGTGGTTGTTAACGGTGCCCTCCCCAGCCTGTTGGGACTTGATTGGTTTCCTTCCCTTGGCCTTAGTGTAACTGGGATCCATGCTGTCTCAACTTCTGACGTAGATACATTATTTTCTGATTTTTCTGACGTATTTAGCAGTGAGCTGGGTTGCTATTCGGGCACCCCATCTCGTTTTCCATAGATCCCCAGGCAATTCCTCTCCGCCTTAAGCCACGCAGGGTGCCTTTCGCCATCCGTCCTAAATTGGACGCAGAATTAGACAAACTACTTAAACAAGGGGTGTTAGAACCTACTGATTTCGCCAAATGGGAGACCCCCATAGTCACCCCACTCAAGAAGGATGGCAGTTTAAGAATCTGCGCAGACTATAAAACCACGCTCAACCGTTATTTACAGGTCAGCGCATACCCCGTCCCTGTTATTCAGCACCTGTTACACACGTTCGAACCCGGCACCATTTTCGCCAAGTTAGATATGTCCCAGGCATACCAACAGTTCCCTGTTGATGATCAGACAGCTGAATTACAAACCATAGTCACACATAGAGGGGCATTCAAATGTAAGCGCCTCCAATTCGGGGTCAGTGTGGCCCCGGGTATTTTCCAATCACTCATGGAACGGATTCTCCAAGGTCTCCCAGGAGTTGTTCCGTATTTCGATGACATATTAGTCTCAGCTACGAGCCAACCTCAACTCATTCAGAGGGTCAGGACAGTGCTAGAGAAGTTTAGGCAGCATGGCCTCAAACTTAAAAGGGAGAAGTGCGCCATCGCCACTAGGCAGGTGGACTTTCTGGGTTATAGGATAGACACCTCCGGCATCCACCCAATTGAGTCCAAGGTGAAGGCCATCCACGAGGCACCCACACAACTACAAGCCTTTCTGGGGCTTCTAAACTTTTACGCCTCATTCCTCCCGCACAAAGCATCAGTCGCTGAACCCCTACATAGACTCTTAGATAAAGACTCACCCTGGCATTGGGGACCCAAGGAAGCCCACGCTTTCAAATCAGTCAAATCATTACTCACATCGGAAGCGGTTTTAGTCCAGTTTGATCAACGCCTTCCTCTGGTCCTGGCTGCTGACGCATCCCCTTTTGGGATTGGGGCTGTCCTAAGCCACAGACTCCCCAACGGCTCCGAGGCACCAATTGCCTTCTTTTCCAGGACCTTCTCCACGGCAGAAAGGAACTACAGCCAAATCGATAAAGAGGCCCTGGCTGCGGTTGCTGCAGTTAAGAAGTTCCACGAATTCTTGTTTGGCCACCATTTTGAACTTGTAACTGACCATAAACCTCTCCTAGGACTTTTATCTGGAGATAAGCAAACCCCGCAGGTACTTTCACCCAGAATGACCAGATGGACTTTGTTTCTGGCCGCCTACTCATTCAAGTTGGTGCATCGTCCTGGCAAGAACTTGAGTCATGCCGATGCCCTCAGTCGCTGCCCCCTGCCAGTCCCAGTCGAGGACCCTGCACCAATTCACGCCATCTTTGAGGTCAACGAACTCAAACTTCCAGTGACAGCCGAAGACATCGCGGCGCACTCCAAAAAAGACAAAATAATCGCTCAGGTTCTGGACTGGGTGGGAAGGGGTGGCGGAAACTCAATGTACAGTTGACTTTGTTCCCTTTAAAACCCGCCAGCAGGAACTGTCGAGGCTACAGGGATGTCTATTGTGGGGCACAAGAGTAGTCATCCCAGCCACCCTTCGAGTACCCATCCTGAAGGTGCTTCACGAGGGCCATCCGGGCATCATAAGGATGAAGGCGTTGGCCCGCAGCTACGTTTGGTGGCCCGGCATGGATGCTCAAATCGCCGACTGGGTAAGCTCTTGCCAACCCTGCCAAGAAACCAGGGCTGCCCGCCGCCGCCGCCACGCCCACCAGGTGGGAAAGTGCTAGTGCCCCTTGGTCTCGTCTGCACATCGACCTGGCTGGACCAGTGCATGGCAAGACTTTCTTGGTGGTCGTGGATTCCTACTCCAAGTGGATTGACGTGGCCTTGCTTCCCATGACCACCACCCAAGCAGTAGTCAAAGCCCTGACCCGTTTGTTTGTCACCATAGACTTCCAGACACGCTGGTGTCTGACAATGGCCATGCAGTTCACATCATGTGAGTTCAGTATGTACGTGGCTAATTTGGGCATCAGACATGTCCTTACAGCTCCCTTTCACCCCGCTAGCAACGGGATGGCAGAGAGAGCGGTAAGGTCAGCCAAGGAGGCACTCGCCAGGTTTGTCCAGGTAGACTGGCACTTTAAACTGTCTCGTTTCCTGCTTAGCCAACATACGACACCTTGCACCACTACTAACAAATCTCCCGCCGAACTTTTAATGGGGAGACGACTTAGAACCACCCTGGACAGGCTACACCCCCACTACTGCCCAGACACCCCTTTAGGGTCTGACAGTCTGGTCAGAGACTTTGCCTTGCAAGACCTGGTGTACGCCAGGAACTATGCAGGGGATCCTTTGTGGGTACCAGGTCAAATCGTGTCAGTCACAGGTCCAAGATCCTACAGGGTCCTCCTGGAAGATGGACGCTTGTGGCGAAGGCACGTGGACCAACTCAGAAGGTGACGTGCGGCTGATACCAACCCAACCCGACCTGCCAGCGCCAATGTCTCCCTGCCGGTGCCAGACGGAAGCTCCCTGTGGGACCCGGTTTTCCCGACGAACAGGAAGGTCTACTGGAGAACCCGAGTTTCCAGCCAGGGTCACCGACTCAGCAGCCGAGTGCGTTCCAGTTTGCCAACTGGACCACGAGACTTGCTCGGGTCAGTCCGAGCAAAGGGACTCGCCGACTTTGCAGGACACCGCGCCAGGGCAAGCCCATGCCCCGGCGACCGTCGAGGCACGTCCCGAGGGCCTGGACTTGTCACCAGCCAACAGTTCACCCGAACTGCGACGCTCTGGTCGCCAGCGCAGACAGCCGGCTTACCTGCAGGACTACGCATGTTCCCAGCTGGGGGAAAGGAGTGTTATGTCCGTGGAACTGGTGGGGGTTCCCAACCAGGTCCGCTGTTTGAGCGGGAGCACCAGCCGCTCCCATTGGTTGGCTCCATTTGACAGTCGGCTATATAAGCCGGCTGTCGGGCAGAGCCAGCCCGTTGTCGCCCGCTAGTCTGCAAGTTAGCAAGCAGACGCGACAACCCTTTATTCCCCGCAATAAAGCCTTGTTAGTTGTACGCTCTGGTCTCATGCCTCTTCCTTACCATCGCTCTACAACAGAGTATAACTCTCAAGTGGATTGCTATATATGAATAGAAAGATGGATTTCTTCCTCATGGACATAAACTCTGTAAGCTACAATTTCCACTTCGATAGGACTCATTATCCTCCCAAAATTATACATGTGACTGAATTAATACAGAGTACCTGGGGAGGGAGGTGGAATTCTGGGGAGAGAATTGCATCTGGATTCTACAACCTTATGAATAGGACTATGGAAAATGACATTAACAAAATATACCTCCTGTCCCTTTTGCAAGCATGGGCATAAATTATTAAGAAATGAAAAGGGATGCCAGTTAATACTTTTCTGCCACTTTTTCTCTATCCTCTTAATTTCAGTGGGATTCACATTCTTAATTCCTTCCTTCCTTCCTTCCTTCCTTCCTTCCTTCCTTCCTTCCTTCCTATAGACACTTATATATCACCTACTCCATAGTCTATTTAGATAGTTTTCAATCAGAAAAACAACATTCAACAGATAAAACCAACCACAATGGCCCTTTATGTTGTTATTCAACTAAATGGGTTCCTCTTTACCATGGGCCTTGCTTTCTTGAATGTTATCAAACTAACAGCCATCCTGATCTGGAGGTGGAGCAGTTTGGAGGTAAAACATTTTGTTTAACAAAAGCCTTAAAGAAGCAATACAAGCATTTCAGATGGTGTTCGTGAAACTGTGAACACTGTGATCTCTTACATTAATGAACGTTGTACTGTACTTCTATTATTCTAAGGCCTGTTTGCATATTGCTTGTGAAATTCTTCTTGTGCAATTCCCCGCTGGGAGGGGAGAATGGGAGAATTGACACTGCATAAAAGAAAATCATGTCCTTGTTTTGTTTCTAGTCAATTCATGAGTATTCTTCCTTCCCCACCTACCCCCATCACATGAATGGATTTTGGGCCATTTGTAGCATCTCGTGGTCATATGGCTGCAATTTATAAGGGTTTTTGCCAAAAACTGGTGTTCCACCAATTACCGTCAGAAAAAAAAGGCCACAAATACAAGTCACCTGCTTTAAAACCATCAGGACTTAACCTTTAATTGCCAGGCTCAAGGACTATCTGGTGCTCTTCAATTGTTGCTGGACTGCAATTGAAATCATGATCCTTATAGTTTGGCACACTAGGAATTGTAATCTAGCACCTGGAGGACATCAGATTGGAGAAAGTTGTTGGAAAAAAGTGGTAAGGAAATGGATGAAATCATCATCATCTTGCATGTTGCTTGAATAATATTCCTATGTTACGGCTTTATCTTAAAATATTTAATTATTGAATTAATGCTCTTAATCTGCGCTGTATAATGAATTGTGATCATTAGTTTAGTGAGTTCAGTTTGCACAACACAGAGAGCCAAACAAAACAAAACAAAAATCCTCTAAAGATTGATAGGGTAAGACAAGTAAAATTTAGGTTTGCTGCTAAATCTTTAACGAAGCTTGTAATACAAACTCAGCTGGTGTGTATTCAATAAGGCAAGAATGGCGGGATTTCTATCCTGAGAATATATCTTGCACTCAGACTAAATAGAATATATTAATTATTTAGTAATTATTCATACATTTGGAGATTATGCTAATACAACATAATGTTTAGCATATTTTCCAATTAGAGGCTTTCTACTGTAGGTGTGTTCAACCTCACCTGCCAGCCTAATTACATTGGCCATGCTGAAGTGTCTGGTACTGTATTGTGGGAGTTGTCGCGACACACTTCCATTATCCTTTATAATATTACTTTATATTCTATCTAGACATAACTGTCTCAATTCCGATGAGAGATAGCAATTGGCATAATTGTGTGGACTAATAAAATAAAGGTATCTTGTGGATAAAGTTGCTAGTTACTTTTCAAAACATTTCCCAGGTGTCTTCTGTATCTTTGAAATAATCAGACATCTTCTGTTCAGTGTTTATTCAGTTCTCTTTCAATATTATATCTATATTTGTCTTTCTCGACCTAATGTTCTCTCAATACGTTGGATTACTACTTCCATCATAAAGGAGGATATGATGAAGTTATGGTCACAACATATTTGATGTTACTGGCTTAGAAAGAGATGATTTCATTCTCAGCCTGCAGTTTTCTGAAATCATTATTAGTGTCATAATTCCCAGCCAGCGTGAACAATGAACAGTAATGATATCTGTGGATCTGAAATTGGGTAAGTTCAAAGTTTGTTATAAAGTTAAATATTGGCTACTATTCATAAAAGTTAAATAGAAATCCTATGTTCAGAGGCAGCACTTTTCTGGCAGCTTTATGGTGGAGACCAGTATTATAGAAACATCCTTTTTTTTAGAAGGTATACATCTAACGACGATGGAAACAGACTGCCACAAGTTTCTTTATCTAAAGTCAAACAATTTTTATAATTTCTTCAATTTCTGACAACTTTCTTCCTGTTAAAAATTAGGAATATAGATAGATATTGGTAATCCTCTACTTTCAACCAGAATTGAGACCAGAATTTCCATTGCTAAACAAAGTGAGTTGCATCTAATTTTATGGCTTTTTTGGCCTGGTTATTAAGCGAAGCACTGCAACTGTTAAGTCAATCCCACGGTCATTAAGTGAATCCAATCTCCCCTATTGCCTTCACTTGTTGGAAGCCAGCTTGGAAGCCAACTGGGAATGGCGACCATCTGTTGTGGTTAGCTGGCAGCAGGTGCAGATGGCTGAGGAGAGCGAGGTCTCTGATGAAGGGCCAGGACCATTAGGGAGTGGACTGCTGCCTTCAGAGATTGTGGAAGCTGGCAGCAGTGATGAAGAGGTTCCCGAGGAGCCTGTGCCAAGTGTATGTGCACAAAGGATTGCCCGAAGGAAAGAACAATTACAGCAGCACAGGCGACTCAGCAGTAAGGCTGCAAGGTAATGGCCCCTCCTTCAAGAGGATAAAAGCCAGGTTTAAAAAAGCGTTCTTTGCAGACAGCAAAGAAGCTCTGAAACTCAACTGGTGGACATCTTAGTTCGTGTTTGGAGAATCTTGTAAATTAGTTCTTATCTATGGGTTTTTGGCAGCCTTGACAAACAACTTGGCAAGGTTCTTTCTTGTTGGAGCTAATTGCTGGAAAGCAGTCTTTTATCTGTAAAGGAACAGAATTGTGATTAAACCTTGAAAGGTGGGGGCTGCTGCCTTTGTCTGTATTTGTTCTCTGGGAACCTGGTTGGGTCAGAACACCATCTGAACCTGGGATGCTGCAACCTTCATAGATATATGCCAGTTGCCAAGTGCCCAAATTTTAACCACATGACTGTGGAGGTACTGCAATGACCTTAAGTGAGAGGATTGGTTGTAAGTCACTTTTGTTAGTGCTATTGTAATTTTGAATAGTCACTAAAGGAATGGTTGTAAGTCAAGGATTACCTGTGTGTAGGGCTGTAAAAATTGTGGGCAGAAATAACAAAATATGCAAAGGAAAATCAATAACAAAAAATAAAGGAGATGGGGGGGAAAGTTGGCCACTGTTTTCCCACCACCATGAAAAGAGGAGCAATCCAGCTTTTCAATGATGCAGAGTAGAGGACATAAAATTCTAAAACAAAACAATAGACAAACTGGCAAGAAGATCCATAGTCATGAAAGAACTATGATAATACGACTGGTATTTTGTTCTTATGCATACACGATGCCATCAGCATGCTTTATAAAGTATTTTTGACAATAACCTCAGATTAGGATCCTGTGATTTGCATACAATGTTCAGTACAACTGAACTGATGACAGTATACAAACTACATATAGACGATGCCCTTGGTGAAGTGCACAGCATACAAGTTTGATAAATAAAAAAATAAAGTATTGGGCATATATATGTGTGGGTGAGAGAATAGAGGATGGATAGCTGAATAAATGGATAAAAGCAGCATAAGGACATGGAAGAAGATACTTTAGAGCTGATGCCATGAAAGCAGCATGTACTGTAGATTAGATTTATTTATTTTATTTATTTATTTTTGTCAATTGCTTACAAGATAATAGATATAAGTAAAACATAGTTATGAATACTTGGATACTTGGAAAAATAAAATAAAAATAAAAGAAACAATAGGACAGGGACAGTAGGCACGATTGGTGCGCTTATGCACGCCCCCTACAGACCTCTTAGGAATAGTCTCAATAGTAGACAGTCTAAGGTTAAAGTTTTTGGGGTTTGGGGAAGAAACCTCAGAGTCAGGTAGAGTATTCCAGACATTGACCACTCTGTTGCTGAAGTCATATTTCCTGCAATCAAGTTTGGTGCAATTAACCTTGAGTTTGTATATATTGTTTGCTCTTGTGTTGTTATGGTTGAAGCTGAAGTATTCATTAACAGGTAGGACATTGCAATGTATGATTTTATATACTATACTTAGATCGGACCAAAGGCGGCATAGTTCTAGGTTTACTAGGTCTAGAATTTCGAGTTTGGTGGCATAGGTATTCTGCAACGAATAGAGGAGTGAGAACTCTTCTTGTGAAATATTTCTGGACTTTCTCAACTGTGTTAATATCAGATACATAATGTGGGTTCCAGACTGATGAGCTGTATTTGAGTATTGGTCTAGCAAATGTTTTGTATGCTCTAGTTAGTAGTGTAATATTACCAGAGAAAAAGCTACGTAAGATTAGATTAACAACTTTTAACGCCGTTTTGGCTATGTAGTTACAGTGGGCTCTAGCATTTAGGTCATTAGAGATGGGTACTCCAAGATCCTTGACAGAGTTTGGATCATCAACAAGGTCTTGACTATTCAGCCTGTATTTTATTTTTATTTTTATTTTGCCAATATGTAGGACAGAGCATTTATTTGTTGAGATTTGAAGTTGCCATTTGTTTGACCATTTTGATACATAGTCAGGGTCTTTTTGAAGGGTAGCAGTATTGTCTGTGGTGTTGAATAGCTTTACATCATCAGCGAAGAGAACGCAGTTGCTTTTGATATGATCACAGAGGTCATTTATGTAGAGTATGAAAAGAGTTGGTCCTAGAACACTGTCTTGGGGGACACCACTGTTGACAGGTACAGAATTTGATAGGATGCTCCCAAATTTGACCATTTGTTGTCTGTTTGACAGGAATGCTTCTATCCAGTTATGCAGGTGTCCAGAGATACCATAAGATTTTAGTTTTAGGAGTAGTTTGTCGTGTACCACTGAATCAAAGGCTTTACAGAAGTCTATGTAGATTGTGTCTATTGCTTTGCCCTGATCGAGTTATGTAGTCCATATGTTTTTGCAGTGTAAGAGTTTCAGATTACATGATAGTTTTTTCCTGAAACCAAATTGTTTATTAGAGAGTAGGTTGTTTGTTTCTAAGTGGAGGATGATGGATTGGTTAATAATTGATTCCATGACTTTACAGGTATAAAGCATAAAGAGATTGGTCTGTAATTTTCAACTAGGCTGGGGTCTCCCTTTTTGAAGATGGGGATGACTGTGGCTTGTGACCATAGTTTTGGCAAGGAGCTGGTCCTGAAAGATTTTTCAAAGATTATGCTTAGAGGTTCAGCTATGGCAGTGGATAGCTTTTTAAAGAAGTAGGCACATATTCTCTCCGGTCCAATAGATAGAGATGGTTTAAGATTGCATGGTGCTTTTTCAACATTGTCTTCTGTAAAATCGATATGTATTAGATCATTGTAGTTGTCTGTGGTCTGACTAGGAAATACTGGGCATGATCCATTGCTGTTTACAAATACTGAGCCAAAGAATGTGTTAAAGAGGTTGGCTTTAATAGTTGTTGTTGTTGCATTCTTTACCATTGGGTCCTTTCAGGGGTGGGATGGACCTTGAGTCTTTTAGTTTGTTGTTTACAGCAGCCTTGTGGAATTGATGCGTAGAAGGTTTTCTTCTTGTTTAATGTGATAATTGGTGCATTCAGTTTTTATCTGGTAACATAAATTTTTGTATCAGCTTTTGAAGTTGGCAACGTGACCAGATTTGTTTTTCTGCCAAAGTGATCTCTTTTTGGATTGAAGCTTCCTTATTGTTATGGGTAATTTGTTTTTCCTGGTTTTGGGGAGTTGTTAATGGCACATATAGTTTGATGACTCTTTTGACTTCAAGTAAAAATATGTTGTAATGGTCTTCTACAGTATTGCATCCAGAGAATAGACATTGCCAATCAAGGGATGAGAGATCGTTGTTTATAAGATCATAGTTGCCTTTTTTGAAGTTATAATTGGGGATTCCATCATTGTGATGATTTTTGTGTGGACCTGTGTTGAGACAAAAGTCAATCATGTTGTGGTCACTGTTGGAAAAGGGTTCTTTAACTTGTATTCCGTAAATTGAATTCAAACTACTGCAGAAGATGAGATCGAGGCAGCTGTTAAGCCTAGTATTGTTGGTTACTAGTTGTTCCAGTCCCAGATTTGTTACTGCATTGTAGAAGGTTGCATGTATGGGTTCAGTTTTACATTCGTTTAGGGTCCAGTTAATATGAGATAGATTGAAGTCACCAAGAAAGATAAATTTAAATGCATATCGTAGCTTCATGGAAAAAGTAATTTGGTCCCCTATCCCTTCATCAAATTACAGGTAGTCATTGACTTTCAACAGCTTGCTTAGTGACAATTCGAAGTTACAATGGCACTGAAAAAAATGACATGATTATTTTTCACACTTATGATGCTGTAATATCCCCATGGTTGCTTGATTTACTTTCAGATGCTTGACAATTAACTCACGTTTATAATGTTTGCAGTGTCCTAGAGTCACATGATCTCCTTTTCTGACCTTTTGACAAGCAAAGTCAATGGGAAAACCAGATTCATTTAACAACCATGTTACTAATTTAACAACTGCAGTGATTAACAAATGTGGCAAGAAAAGTTGTAAAATGGGGCAAAACTCACTTAATAAATTTCTCACTTAGCAAAATACATTTTGGGCTCAGATAACAGATAATCAAAGTTGGAAGGGACCTTATAGGTCATCTAGTCCAATCCCCCACCAATCCCCCACCAAGGAGACCCTACACCATTTCTGACAAATGGCGGTTCAATCTCTTCTTGAAAGTCTCAAGTGATGACGCTCCCACAACTTCTGAGGGCAAGCTGTTGCATTGGTTGATTGTTTTCACTGTCAGAAAGTTTCTCCTTATTTCCAGGTTAAATCTCTCTTTGTTCAGTTTCATCCATTATTCCTTGTCTGGCCTACAGGTGCTTTAGAACAGCGGCCCACTGGTGGGCCTCAAGAAAATTTTGGTGGGCCATAGAGAAATGTCACCCACAGAGCACCCCCACCCCAAAGCAATTAATCCAGGCTACGCAGGAACACAAGGCTGTGCCGTCCACATGGCCCGTGAGAACTCTCCCCACCTACTCACTCACTGGCAAACGTGCCTGCTAAATTGCTATTTTTCCTTCCCCCCCCCCAACCATCAGCTGTTCTGCTGTGCCCAGAGATTTAGATTAGCTAGGAAGCAGGAAATGGTTGGATTTCTTGCTTTCTAGCTAGTCTTTAGATCTTCAGCTCTACTTTTAAGCACAGCCGAACCTTCCTTAGGACTGAAGGTTCTATTATTCAGTGCAGACTCACAGCAAGCAAATTTTATGTGACAGGCTGAGCTAGCCGATGGCAGATAGATAGATCTCTGAATGAATCTGTCATTCTGTGAGCAACTCAATCTGCCTACCTGCTTTGCCTTTTTTTGGGTAAAAGGTGCTCTTTTTTTTAGAAAAAACTCAATATTTATATAAATATTTATAATATTTACATACAAGCCATGCCCAGCCAGTCATGTGACCATCAAGCCACACCCACAAATTAGGCCACGCCTACAGAACCTGTTAGTGGTCCCTGGGATTTAAAATTATGAGTTTGGTGCTTGGCAACCCTGCTTTAGAAAATAGCTTGATCCCTTTCTCTCTGTGGCAGCCCCTCAAATATTGGAAGACTGCTATCATGTCCCCCTTGGTCCTTCTCTTCACTAGACTAGCCAAGCCCAGTTCCTGTAACCATTCTTCATATGTTTTAGTCTCTAATCCCCTAATCATCCTGGTTGCTCTTTTCTGTACTTTTACTAGAGTCTAAACATCTTTTTTTATAATGTGGTGACCAAAACTGGATGCAGTACTCTAGGCGTGGTCTTACTAAGGCTTTATAAAGTGGTATTAGTACCTCCCTTGATCTCGATTGTATCCCTCTGTTAATGCAATTTAGGATTGCATTAGCTTTTTTGGCTACTGCTACACACTGCTGGCTCATATCTAGCTGGTTGTCTATTCAATTGTGGTTGTATGTTAAGGACTACCTGTATATCGATCCCCCTATGGTTCTTAAATACCTGAGGAGATTCTCAAATATTTCCACTGCAAAAATGATGACAAGAGAATGAATCTCTCATCTGTAGTCAAGATGCTTCCCAAAGATTTGGTCACCCTCATCCTTTCAACCTAAAAAGGTTTTTGTTACACTGCACTGTAACTTCTGCATGCATCCTGTTGCAGGGAGTTTTTCAAGCTAATCTGGCCAGTCTGCTTTATTGCTACCATTGTTAATCACCTATTTTCTTGTTTTATAAGAAATTGTGTACATTCAAAGATCCTACTGTTTGTTTCCATGTCATCCTTCCCCCCTCAGCAACCTCTGAATGTTTGACAGCTCTATGTGTACAGCTGTATGCTGTATACTTTTAAAGGAGAAAATAAATGAGTCATGAGAAGAAAAAGAGCCAACATGCAGGTACAATTACACAAAAAGATAAAAAGCCATTCCTTCTCCTTGATGCCAATGCACTAGGAAAGGTTCTGGAACTTAATGTCCATTTGACATACTTAGCAACAGTTTAAAAGTGATTTGCCATTGCCCTCTGGGATTGTGTACATGTCTGTGTAATTGTATGCCCCTGAGATTTCCTGTCTGTCCATCATACATATGTTATCCAGCTCCATAATCGCCACGTTTGTCAAAATTAGTCAAAGTTAGCTGTGACTAGTTTGGTCTAGTGGTTGAGGCACTGAGCTAGAAAGTGGGAATCTATGAGTTCAAGTACTGCTTTAGCCATAAAAGCTGGCTAGGTGACCTTGGGTCAATCACTCTCTTTCAGGACAATCCACCTCACAGGCTTGTTGTGGGGGGAAATAGGAAAAGGATGTTTGTCATCTTGAATTACTTATAAAGTACTAAAGGCAGGATAAAAAAATATTTTCAAAGTAATTAATTAATTATGTTTGAGGAAGTTGCATTGTATATGATGGTGCATTGTATACGGTCGATGCCCTGAATTATTTGTAAAAATAATAAAGATGGGATACAAATATACAATTTCTCAGACAGCAGATATTGTGAAATAACAGCAAGGTATTGTTGGAGAAAGCCATGGTGCTTGCAGAGGGTAAGGGAGATGACTTTGATTTAAATATGCAAGATTATTATTTAACAGCAAGGTTGAAACATTAAGTCCTGGGAAGCAAGATATTATTTGAAACAGCTCAGACAAAAGCCTCTCTGTTTCACTGGGGTAAGAAGGAGAGGAAATCAGATTTGCAAGACCCTTTTATTATAGCCAATCTCAACAGCCTTCCTGTGCAGTTGATTTTGTGATGGGACCTATCTAAAGGGGCTGACAGCACCAGGCCTGTAATGCTTTTGTCAAGACAGCCTTAGGCTTCAGCAGTGGGACTTACTATCTAACTTTCAATGGAAGCTTCAACTGCAGATTCAACTAGTTTTTATTGTGCCATTAAAAGTCCACCATTACCTTCTTTGCTTCACACCTTGGTCTGGCTTGCAAAATGCTTCTGCCAACCAGTGAACTGTCTTGTTGAGTTCATAATTAAGCTTCAGTATATTATCTCTGCTCATGTAACATAGACAACACCTTTTTCTTCTGTAAGTGCTACTGTACCTTCCCATTTTCTTCAGGGTCCTGGGCAGCCAATCCTTTGCCAGTCAACATTTCTGTGTTAATGAATTAGGATGCTTGGTTACAAAGGCCTTAATACATAAATGAAGATTTTTCTAGATCATTTTGTATAGGAGATGCATCAGATCTTAGAAGGTGATATACTCTGAAACCTTCCACTAAGAGAAAGAAGTGATGGTTCAGTTAGGTTATGTGAAAATATGCAAGAACAAAGTAAAACAAGGCTTATAAAAAGGTAATCTCACAAAGCTGACAATAAAATTCTATGGATACTACATGCTGTTGCATCTATTTTATACCATAGATATTGTAAAGATTATCTGGTATTCTCTACACCTGAGAAATTAAACTATTGTGGGTAGCATATAGCAATTTATGAAAGACAAACCCATACATAAGGTAACCAACAGAAATTCATTTTTGGATTCAAATGGGGATAGAGAGTTCTGGATTTGAAAAAGTCTACTAAGGCCACTCTCACTGGAATTAAGGGGGACCAGGCATAATTATTGGTCCCACATGAACATTGTGCTGCAGTTGCTAAATGTCTCTTTGGGGTGCACAAACAAGAGTCTACATCATGTGAAGGAATAATTCCATTCTAATTTTCTGATCAAACCCCACATGGAGTACTTTGTTCAATTTTGAATGGTCAAGAAGAATAGTAACAAATGGAAAAAATGGAATACCAAGACGGTGAGGTCTCTGGACATAGGCTTTGTGAGGACCTGTCAGCTAGTGAAACAGTGAATACTCCTTTTCTGGAGTATTTTCCATAGTTCCATACTTTGAAAACATTATTTTTTCAGCTAGAGATGAAAAGGCACTTTTAGACAGCCTAAAGGAAGTTTTTAAGAGATTCCAGGTAACAGATTTGAAACTAAAAAAGAGTACGTGCCATTTGGGCATACCTAAGGTGGAGTTCCTGGGGTTCCTGATCAATGCTGCTGGAATTCATCCCACGACAGCTAAGGTCCAAGCCATAAAAAGCGCTCCCACTCCAAACAACAAAACTGAACTGCAGGCTTTCCTTGGCCTCCTGAATTTCTACGCCATTTTCATTTTCATTCTCATTTTCATTTTCATTCCTCACAAGGCATCAGTAGCTGAACCCCTACACAGACTTTTAGATAAAAAAAGTCACCTTGGGTTTGGGGCAAGGAAGAGGCTAGCTCTTTTAAGGCTGTGAAGGACTTGTTAACTTCAGACTCTGTTCTCATACAGTTCAACGAATGCTTACCATTAATGTTAGCATGCAATGCTTCTCCATATGGAGTAGGGGCAATTTTGAGTCATAGACTGCCTAATGGCTCTGAGGCTCCTATAGCGTTCTTCTCTAGGACACTATCACCGGCAGAATGGAATTATAGCCAAATAGATTGTGAGGCCCTTGCTGCAATTACTGGCATTAAACATTTCCATGAGTATGTTTATGGACATAAGTTTGGACTTATCACGGATCATAAGCCTTTACTAGGTTTATTTGCTGGGGATAAACAGACTCCTCAAATACTCTCCCCTCGAATGACAAGCTGGGGTATTTTGGGGGTAGCATACTCATACACACTGACATATCAGCCGGCAAACATCTCAGCCATGCTGATGCCCTCAGCAGGTGCCCGATCCAGCTGCAGCAGAGGACCAGGAGACTGAGGAATCCATCCTTCTCATTGGTCATCAGCAGGACTTCCTACTGACTGCTGCAGACATTGCTGCCCATTCAGCTAAAGGCAGACTCTTAAGGCAAATTCTGGACTGGGTGAAAAGGGGATGGCCACAAGGGTCTATGCCTGCTGATTGTCATCCCTTCAAAATAAGGCAACAAGAGCTGTCTTGCAGCAAGGGTTGTTTACTATGGGGGAGTAGAGTGGTAATTCCCTCATCCTTACAAAAGCACGTAGTGGGGGCACTCCACAAGGGTCACCTGGGCATCATTTGTATGAAGTTCTTAGGCCGAAGTTATATGTGGTGGCCAGGGATGGACCAGGCAATATCTGAATGGGTGTCAGCAGTGTCAGGAAACTAGGCCATTACCCCCAAAAGCCCCAGTAAGAGAGTGGGAAGCCCCCAGAGGGCCATGGTCACACCTGCATATTGATTTTACGGGGCCCTTCCAAGGCCAGACCTTCCTCATCCTAGTAGATGCTTTCTCCAAGTGGGTTGAGATAGTTTTAATGACCTCTACAACAGGGGTCCCCAACCACCGGTCCTCAGACCGGTACCGGTCCATGGAACAATTTCTACTGGGCCGCCGGTTTGCTGGGCGCTGCCATCTTGTTTTGATGAAAAAGTGCTTCCGGTGAGCTTTTCCAGGTAGAAAGCAGCGTTTGGGTGCTGAAAGAATTCTAGCACCTTAGTTTCATCGAAGGTGGGGGGGGCAGCTTCGAACAAAACTAAGGCGTGAGGATTCTTTCAGCACCCAAGGCAAGGTGAGCCGAGCGACTGTCCCGAAGCCATCGCGAAGCCCATCGACACAGGTACAAAGGAGGAGTTGAAAGTGGCAGGGAGAAGTGGGGGACAGCTGGCTGGCCGGTCGCTCGGCTTGCCTTGCCATGCGTGCTGATGCCGGTACCGGGCCGCAAATGATTTTGTGATGCCGGTACCGGGCCGTGGCACAAAAAAGGTTGGGGACCACTGCTCTACAACATCTGAAGCTGTCAGCTTAGCTTTACAAAAGGTGTTCGCCACCCATGGGCTTCCCGACCTAATTGTATCAGATAACGGGCCACAATTTACCTCAAGAAGTTTTGAGCTGTTTCTCATTAGTTTAGTCATAAGACATGCATTAATTGCTCCTTTCAATCCCTCTAGTAATGGGATGGCAGAACAAGGGGTAAGATCTGCGAAAGAGGCACTAGCAAAGATAGGCCCAGGGCCATGGCCAACTAGAGTAGCCCAGTATCTGCTAATTCAACATTCTACCCCATGTCCATCCACAAATCATAGCCCAGCAGAATTATTAATGGGCCGAAGACTTAGAACAGTGTTAGATAGGCTGCATCCTGCCTATACACCAGACAAGCCCCTTGACTCACATTGCAATACCAGGGAATTTGATGTGTGGGACCAGGTATTCGCTAGGAACTACACTGGTAATCCTGTGGCTACCAGCATCCATAACTAGCATAACCAGGCCATGTTCATACATTGTGAAGTTAAAGGATGGCCGGACCTGGAGGCGCCACATTAATCAATTAAGGGGGTGAGGGAACCTGAGGCCAGGATCTGTATTAACAAGGGAGAATGATGAGTTCTCAGGAACTGACACAAGACCATCTGCACCAACCACACTCCAGCAGCCACACTTACCAGAGAGGCCATGGGTTGAGGAATCACCAGCAGAGGTCCAACTGCAGCAGTCGGAAGTTCCGGTTGAAGAGGTTCCAGCCGAAGAGGTTCCTGCCACGTCCAACGAGCCATCACTGCACAGATCAACTAGGATCCACTGGCGCCCAGCCTACCTCGAAGACTATGCATGTGCTGTTGAGGTGGGAAGGAGTGCTATGTTCTGAAGTTCCCCCTTTGGTCCGGTTTCCAGCAGGTGGCGCCCAGCTGCAACCTGATTGGCTGGTAGTTTGACAGCCAACTATATAAGGAGCTGTCAAACAGGCCAATAGCTGTTGCCTCATGGCTGAATGGTTCATTTGCTGTTAGTGCACGAATTCAATAAAGCCCGAGCAACCAATTTAGCCGCCTCGCCTCATTCTGTGGTGCGTTCGTTCCCAGTACGAAGCACTTGCAGACTTTCATTATCCAAACTAGGTAAAATCATCAGTGCTGCTGACATTGCCTAGTTTGGGTAAAGTCTACAAAACAGAGACCACCAAGGACCCCTCATTTCACCCTGAAATGACAAACATTCTTCTTTATTGGAACAATCAGTTTACCATCCAGCATATATTATTCCCTTCATCTGAATCTGATCTCCTTTGTAATGGTGTTTCTGCAATTTCTTTTGTTCTGAGGTCCCTGCTACTTTTCAGTGGGTTTTGCATTTGTGCATAGAACATGAATGACTATTTCAAGTCCTGCATTAAATAAATTATTTTTATTTATTTATTTAGGCAATGCATTTACTAGGCTCTTAGTGTTAGTATAATAACACTTCCATTAAATATGACACCTTAAGAAAGCTACTTAATTTCTGATTCCCAATATTTAGCCACGTCTCCTTTCATCTAAGAGCAAATGCAGTAATAAATAAAATATTAGGTGTACATTTGTGTTAATTTTAATATTTGAGGAAAAATGCAGTAATAAATAAAATATTAAGTGCACATTTGTGTAAATTTTAATATTTGAGAGCAAAGAGTTCAGCTCATTGCAACTAATCAGGAATATTTGGTAATGAGAGATAGTATATTGTATGCCTTCTTTATATCTGCCATTACTTTTAAAATAAATGATTATCTTTCATTATTTGCCAAAAGAAATAGAAAGCAACCAATGAATGTAACCCATTTTTAAAGAGGAGGTGCTAAGAAACTATGGGTCCATGCTATGGATAAATTTATATCTCATTGTTTCACCAAATGTGAAGTCTTTTTGTAGCTCTTGCAATTTATAAGACTCTTTCAGAAAAAAAAATCTTTTATTTGAAGCGCACAATCCTGTCTCCCTAGGACAGCATCCCAGGGACTGTAGAATTAGATGCAATCCTATTCCAATATAGAAAGAGATATCCAATTTGGAGACAGAACCCAGGCTAAGATTTCTTCTCTATCAAGGGTCACTAACTTCCAAGGTTTTCATAAAGAGTTGTGACAGCAGAGGAGAACAGGCCAGGATTGAGGATCTGCTGGATCCCCAAATCTTTTAATGCCTTGTCTTGCCTGGAACATTAAATTCAGCTCAAAAACTGATTCAGAAATATTTCTACATGCAATCTGACATAATTTTGTTTTAAACGGGGAAAAAACACAGAAAGAAGCAGGAAATACTGTTCCTTCCTACTTCTGTCCTACTTATTTTTCCTTAATAAGGATACTGCATAATGTTTATCAGTGTGTCTTTCTTCAGAATACAGGTAGTCCTTGACTTACAACTATTCAAAGTTACAACAGCAATGAAAAGAGTGGCTTACAACCGTCTTCACTCTTTGTTGCAAAGTTCCCAACGTCAAGTGATCGAAATTCACCCAATAAGCATATATTGACAATAAGCATATATTTATTTGCTGCATCCCAGGATCATATGATCACCATTAGCAACCATCCCTGCAGACTTTCAATAAACAAAGTCAAGGGGAGAAGCTGGATTTGCTTAATGACTGCATGGTTTGTTTAACAACTCTGTTAAGGAAAGTTGTAAAATTGGCTATGATTCACTTAACAACTGCACTGCTTAGCAATGAAAGTTCTGTTGCCAACTGTGGTCATTAGTGTACACTCAGCTGAATACTTGGATTATTTTGTAATAAAATAATAAGACCATGAAGCAAAATGAATAAGTAAACAATGCAAGCTAAATAGCCAGCTACAATGATTTAAGCTAAAGGATTAATTAGAAGATACTTACATAAGAACTGTAATTTACACATTAACAATATCAATAAAGGCAAAATAAGTGTTTTTTAAAAAATGCATGTTTCTAGCTCATATGGTAGGTGCAGTAAGATGAAAGTGATAATGTTAAGTTTTATTCTCCTTGTGAGAACTCTGACACTTCTGGTCACATGAAGATACTCTCCAAAGCCTGGAGCAGAATATATACATTTTGGTTCTATGATGGATTAAGCAGGAAAAACAGGTCAGGTTAATTTTTCCTAGGACTAGAAGATTCAACTTACCAGTTTTTAAAATAAGAACCGGAAACATATTAAAAGCAATGTGGTGCAATGAAGGCCAAACATTAAGTTTGCCAGTGCAATTTTGTGCTGATGTACACCGAAGTGAAAGAAAGCGGAGGACCAACACTGACTGTATCGGAAAGTTGTGGTGCAGTTGTCTCAAGCTAGGGACATCACACACTTTAAATAAGATGTTAAGAATTGTTGGCCTAATGCCCATCTAATAACTGATGGAACATAAGTAAATTAAAACTCACTGACCATTCCACTTCTACCACTTCATGACCATAACCGTATCAAGACCCTTCGACTCTAATGAAGCTGGTAGTTGAACAACCTGATTAAATAACCTGAATAACTTCAAGCTGATGGAGGAAGAGGAGGAAGAAGAGGTTTTAATTCCATTCATCGTCCATGATCGAGGTGTGTATTTTGGCTTCAATACTGCACGCAACAAGTGCAGGCATAAAAGAAAAAAAGAGAGAGAGAGAGAGAGAGAGAGAGAACAAGAAAAGGGGCGGAGGAAGAAAAGATAGGGGCGGGGTTTAGAGCCGCCTTGTTACTCTCCCAGAGTGAAGGAGATCTGGAGGGAGAAAGAAAGCCGGCTGCCGATTCGCGACTCTTGGTTCATTTTACGCCGGGAAATACGAAGCAGGAGAAAGGGGTAGAGCCGAGAACACCCCCCGCCCGCAAACTCCCCTGCAGAAAGGCAGGCTCCAGCCCACGCTCCTGCTGTTTTCAGTGCCTGCCTCCCCCGCTGTCATGAGCATCCATAAAGGAGGGTCCCGCCTGCAGCAGCAACAGCCTGGCGAATAGAGAGCTTACAAGACACCCGGAGTGGGAAAGGCAAGGAATACGGGGCTGCAGTGTGGCGGCGGCGGCGGCAGCGAGATCCGGTTTGCCAGCGGAGCTCCCCTCATCGACTCCGGGAAAATCCTACTCGGTTGAGGGCGCACGCCTCTCTGCGCGAAGGACAGAAGCGGGGGCGGCGGCGAATCCTGGCAAAGAGATTAGCCAGCTCGGCGCTGCTGAGGTGGTCAAGAGAAGAGAAGGCTATATATACAATTGCCACCCTTCCTACGCTTTCTGTTTCTTCGTTTAGCTCGGGGGTGAGACAGAGCAGGTCCATCAGGGCCCCCTCGAATTGCTCCCGTTGTGAGAAGCAAGCCCGCAAAACTCGGTTTATTCTGCTCCTTAATCCCTTTCCACGTCCAGTAAAATTGTCTAAAGCTTCTTCTCCCCTTTCGTTCCCAGTTCTTGCCCCTTCTCCAACATCGGGTATAGCCATGACTGTTTGACCACGAATCTTCTCATTACCTCCCTCCAGCACGCAAAGTGGGCACCCCTGATCTCCCCTGATTTGGCCTAGGCTGAGAAGGGCGCATTGGATCAACCCTCGTCCTGGGGCCCTGCTGCGCCCGTGGGTGCCCCCGCAGTGGCCGGTGGGATGAAGCCTTTGGAGAAATTTCTGAAGAAGCAGGGCTCTCACTTGGCCTCCCGGGCTGTTCCTGGTTCCGGGGGGCAGTTATCTCGCAGGCAAAGCGTCTCCAAAATCCTCCTGCCTGGATTTCTTAAGGAGCCACCTGAAGATCTGACGGAAGGAGGCACGGAAAACACGGGAGATGGCCGCTGGCTGGAGCTGCGGCCCCCCGATTCCTCTCTGCGTTCCCCAACATCCTTCTCGTCGGAGGAGCTTTCCCCAGGAGGTGGCGGAGGAGGCGAAACCCAGCTCAGTCCTGAGTCGGTGCCTACTTGCTGCTGGGTCCCGTTGGCAGAACCGGAAAGCCCTGATCGCTTAGTGGGGAGGGTGCTGGAGAGGCTGGGAGGGGACCCGACAGCCCCTCATGGACATGGCTGTGGAGCCGGTAAGGGATCTACGGGTGGGACTTAGGGTGAAGGTTGTGGCTGCTGCCAAAATGGGGATGGGACAATCGTTGCAAGATGGGGAGGAGGGGCTACTGTCATCGGGCAAGAGCAAAGGGGATTAAAAGGTTATGGGCAGGGTCGGGGGGCTCATGGTGGGAGTATTAGATAGATCAGCTTGCTTTAATTGCAAATAGGAAACAGTTTGGAATTGCTACACATGGCATCATAGGGAAAGCGGGGGAGTGTCTCTGTGTATGTGCAAAGTGTTTTGTCTTTAATAAGTGCAGCATGCCCTTCCTGATACCTAAAATTGAATCTAGCCCTTTCAAAGCTTTGATTTCAAGGTCATGTTTTTTTTTTTTCTGGATGCTCCTCCCTTTCTTAATACTATTGGGGAGAAGATGTTTGGGAGTGGAATCAAGAATATAATGTTTTTCTTTCTAAATGTTCCTTTGGGTGATTTGATTTCCATCTTTTCTCTTTAGTTACCCTAGTTAGTGAGAAGCAGCGATATGGAGAAATAGGTCTCACATGATAGTAGAAATTGCTTGGGAAGCATCAGAGTAACAGATTAGGAAAAGGAATACCTGGATGGTGACAAACATAGGAAGCACCATACAGGTAGCATTTTTCTAATGGAAAGAGGGCAGGCGCTAAGTAGGAGAGATACTTGTCATTATATTAAAAAGATTGCTTGCTTGCTCTTGGGGTAGCCAAGAGAATCAGGTCAGATCAACCTTCCAGGAAACTGTGAAGGGAAGAGAAAACCAAACTTTTAAATCCCTTTTGCATGTAACAGGATGAATATGAGCAGTAAGGGTTTTAAAGAGGAGATATTGATTTGGGGCTGTAGTAGCAATCACTTTCAAATGCTGAATGCGTCCTAGCCCAATCTCTGTGCATCAGATATATTGGAATACAAAGCCTATCACCTCCCTTAGCACCCTCATCAGAATACACCTCATACATGCCAGGTTGGCTGTGCAATGTCTGGCTTAGTATGAGATATTGGAAGATGTGGAATATGAGCTCTAAATCAAAAACACCCAATCTGAATCTCAGTTCAGTCATGAGTGTAAAATATGCTCCCTCCTCAATTATACTAGCATGTCTGTAGAACCAAAGATCCTGTGATTTGTCTTGCAGTTTTGTAAGAATAATTGTTGGAAGATGTGGGAGGGACTTTGAACTCCCTAGCAAATGTGCCATATAAATAATCACTTTTTGTAGGTTGAAAACTATTTTTAGTAGCGCTCTGTACAATAACCTCTTGCATTATAAAAGACTTGGTCTTTTATTGCAGGCTTCGAAAAGAGTGACTTGATTGGATGCATGTGATACATAGATATTATTTTCCGATTTCCAATCAGGAAAACGTTTACTGTATATGGAAGGTGAAAGATCCTAAGTTTATGGAATTCTTTCCCCAGGCTATCAGCCTACTGTGAACATGTAACTGGATGACTAATGCAAACTTTAAATTAGTAAGTGTTTGTACATTTGCAATATTATTTCAGTTGTGGTTTGATAAATGAGGAGCTGTGGTGTGATACTCACAAAAAAAGAGGCAAGCCTTTGGTTGCACAGGTGTGGCTGCCATCTTGACATTTTTTTTAACCCTCTCTGCAGACATTGCTGAGATCAATGGGGTGCGGGGCGGGGGAGAAAGGAATAGGAGCCAGTTTTGGACCAGTTTTGGAGCCAGGCTGGTTCGCACCAGCTTACATACTAGGTGATTGCTTTGCCCTTGATAACTGGCAACTGAATGTGTAAACTGATTGCATCAAAAAACCCTGGAATGATGAAAAGTTCTCCTGAACCACATCTTTAATGATTCACTCACACATGGTGGTCGGTGCTGGATAGGCAATCATCTAAAGATACACAGTTATGTGAAAAGCTGGATATAAATCTAATGAATAAATGAAATGAAATATGATGTTATACTAAGGGATTAAAAATTACAGATCAGAGTAGTGGCAAAAGGCCTTTTTGTTTCTCAAATACAGTATCTTTCAATCAGTAGGCTCACCCCTTTTACTAATCCACAATTTCCTTATAGTTTTTTGTTGAATAAAAGACAACTAAGTGAGTTCAGACACGTTAAGCTATAAATTATGCTTTACCAATCACTGTTTGGAACCAAAATCATATCGTGGAATTAAAACTGGAAAGGATTTCTAACTTAAATGTACAGATAGTCCTCGAGTTACAACCACAATTGAACCCAAAATTTATGCTGTTAAATGAAACATTTCGTTAAGTGAGTTTGCCACATTTTATGACATTTTTGCCACAGTGAATCATTGCATTTGTTAAATTAGCAACATAAAATTGTTAAATGAATCTAGTTTCCCCATTGACTTTGCTTGTCAGAACATTGCAAAAGGTGATCATCTGACCCAGACATTGCAACGGTCATAAATATGAGTCAGTTGCCAAGGGTCTGAATTTTGATCATGTGACTATGGGGATGCTACAATAGTTGTGTAAGTGTGAAAAATGATCATAAGTGCCTTTTTCCAATGTTGTTGTGACTTCAAGCAGTCACTAAATGAACTCGGGTTTTAACTCAAGGACTATCTGTATTTTTAATATATTTTTTAAAAAGCTTGCAGTCAATTTACTTCCTTGTATATGATTCAATTATAAATTGTATGGGAAAGTGCTTTTCTTTCAAGTCAACACTTGAAAGTAGCAGGGGTGGAGTCTATTTTTGGGGAAGGCCTGACTACCCTCGCCAAGTCTCTAGTACTATCCATACAAGCATTAAATATACATAGGCTTTTGAACCTCCCTCCCTATCTTGCTTGGTGGACTTGAATACTGCTTGAATGTGCAGGAACTGTAAAGGAAAGTTCATTGATAGTTACAAAAAATGATTTTTCATAATTTCAATCATGCTCCTCCATGAGAAAAAAAACCTACAGATGTTCAGGCCATCTCATCTGTATCCTCATGTCAATCCTGTTGATAACTAGCAATCCACAAATCATCCAGATCAGCAGTTGCCAACCGGTGGGCCATGGCCCACTGGTGGGCTTTGAGAAAATTTTGGTGGGCCGCAGAGAAATCTCACCTCCAGAGCACCCCCAAAGCAATTAATCCAGGCTGCGCAGAAACACAAGGCTGCACTGCCCACATGGCCTGTGGAAACCCTTCCCGCCCACTCACTCCTTACCCAGCAAACTTGCCTGCTAAATTGCTATTTTTCCGACCATCAGCTGTTCTGCTGTGCCAGGAGATTTAGATTAACTAGGAAACAGGAAATGGTTGGATTTCTTGCTTTCTAGCTAGTCTTTAGACCTTCGGCTCTGCTTTTAAGCACAGCTGAACCTCCCTTAGGACTGAAGGTTTTATTATTCAATGCAGACTCACATCAAGCAAATTTTATGTGACAGTCTCAGGTAGCTGATGGCAGATAGATAGATCACTGAATGATTCTGTGAACAACTCAATCTGCCTGCCTGCTTTGCCTGATTTTGGGTAAAAGTTGCTCTTTTTTTATAAAAAAATAAATATTTATATAAATATTTATAATATTTACATACAAGCCATGCCCAGCCAGTCACATGACCATCAAGCCATACCCACAAATTAGGCCACGCCGACAGAAACAGTTAGTGGTCCCTGGGATTTAAAATTATGAGTTTGGTGGTCCCTGAGGTCCAAAAGGTTGGCAACCTCTGATCCAGATGACCAGTGGACAGACATCTGTGCTTCAAATATCTCACCACCACATGCTTTGCAGTAGAGGTGTCAAACTCAGTTTCATTGAGGGCCACATCAGAGTTGTGTTTGACCTCTGGGGACTGGGGTGGGCGTGGCCAGCTCAATGTCATTCATGTCGGGGGCACCTGTGGTGACCAAGTGCTAAGGCAGGACTTCCCTCAGACCCTCCCTCCCTCTCATAATAAACTCCTTCCTTCCTTCTCTCCTTCCTTTCTTCTCTTTTTCCTTCCTTCTTCTTTCCCCTCTTTCATTCTTTTTCCTTCCCTGCTCTCTTCCCAACTTTCCTTCTTTTTCTTTGTCTTTCCTCTTTCCCTTTCTCCTTTCCTGTCCCTTCTTGGATGCTCAAATGCAAAAGGGGAAACATTTCTCCTTTTGTTTTGTTTTGCTAGCCCTCTGCCAGTGAAAATGGAGCCCAGGGGGACCACGCATAGCCCTCCTGAGCTCAATTTTCACTGGCAGAAGCACCATGAGTCAGTCCTTTGTTGTTTCCAGGGCGGCTCTACGGGCTAGATCTAAGCACCCATGGCCCGTAGCCATCCCGCGGGCCATGAGTTTGATGCCCTTGCTTTACAGCATCTTTCTCCCATCTGATGTTCCTCATGTATTTGGGGATGTGCAATTATCAAAATATTCAGTCATTTTGGTGGAATTCTAGAAATTGAAATTCTAATGTATCTGAGGGGACCATGCTAGAAATACTTGAAATGTATCTAGTATTTGTGTAGCAAAATCGTTGAAGTTCAGATTTTTTTCTGAGAATATTATTTTGTCGTTAAGCAACATTAAATTACCATCAATTGATCAATCCTAAATTATCAGGAATTGATCAATTCAGTGAAGGCTATCAGTACCTATTGCATACAAGACTGAAGTAGGTTGTAAGTTAGATATTTAATTCATAAAGTATTCGTACCAGATCTCTTGGATCTGTCATAATATAACAATATAATTGTCTTATTTTATTCTAATCTATTTACTATTTTCTTCATAGTATGGAAATGGTAATTTCAATGTTATATTTAATTGTTTGTTAATGTCTGGGTGGGGTCTAGATGGTATTGAATCATACTACAGGTAGTCCTTGACTTACAACAGTTCACTTAGTGACCATTCAGAGTTACAACAGTGCTGAAAAACGTGACTTGTGACCATTTTTCAGACTTATGCATTGCAGCATCCCAAGGGTCACGTGATTTACATTTGGATGCTTGACAATTCACTCACACTTATGATGCTTGCAGTGTACCCTGGGATTCCCTTTTGTGACCCTTTGACAAGCAAAGTTGATGGGGAAACCAGATTCACTTAATAATCACGTTACTAATTTAAGAACTGCAGTGATTCACTTAACAAATGTGGCGAGAGAAGTCATAAAATGGGGCAAAACTGACAACAATTTTCTCACTTAGGAACATAAATTTTGGGCTCAGTTTGGTCCTAACTGATACCTGTAGTCTGTTTGAGGCACTTTAAAAATGCATGAGTAGAGGTGTTGTCAAAAAAGTGTTATCTTCTGAAGTGAAATTAATTAAGCTAAAAGCATACATTCAAATATTGGGTTTTCTCTTCCTTGTCTGTAAAGTAATGAAATATTTAATATACATGACTTAAAGTCAACTATTGATATGGTTAATTTTATAATTTTTACATGGCAGAGTTATGGACAAAGCCGCTTTGGGTAGCCAGCCTTCATTTTTTTATGTTTTACTTTTTTAAAGTCCTTAGGAATCTGTTGCATTTTGGAAAAAAGGGCGGAATCTTTCATCGTAGGTCAGTATTTTTCAAATTTGGCAACTTTCAAATTCACACATCCAATTGCCAACTTTGAAAAACACTGTATTATGTCATACGTGAAAGATTTTGAAACATTTCATCAAATTAGATATAAAAAAGGCTTCATTCAAGTCGTGAGGGTCCACAGATGTGGTTAAAAAAAATTTCAGTTGTGGTGTGTACAAAGCTGTCTCTGCTTTTTATGTGTATTGCCCACCCGGGATCTCTTAAACCCAATTCTCCTTCAGACTAAGATTTTGGTCTTCAGCCCTAATTTGTGCCACTGACACCTTTGAGAAGCCATTTTGATGGTTAGACACAATTGCAATTATGAATCCTGAAATGATATTTCAGCCTGTTTTCATTCATTGCTTTGGTAGCCCTCTGAGCAAAATCAGTATTATCCATACCAATTTTACAAGTTTACCTTTTTGCAAAGAGACAGACAGACAGACAGACAGACAGACAGACAGACAGACAATTATCATTATCACTGGTTGTTATATCCCAAAGTTAGGGATGGCTGGCATAATAATTATAGTGACTAAAATCTATTTCCGGGGCGGGGGGAAATAAAGGACAAACTGGAATAAAGAGGCAAATCTGGAAAGAGTTAATATAGATAAAAATATAATAATTGTTTAAGTTTATAGTTTTGCTTTACAAAGGAAAATTTAAGAGCAAAACAAATAAATAAATAGTTAAAATCAAATAAATCTAATATGACAGTTGTTTTTAAATAAAGAACTGTCCCTTATGATAAAGTATGGTCATTGATAATATGCACAATATATTGTTACAAAATAGAATAATATAAACTCTTCTCCTCCATGCTGCTGCAAGAGCCCAGGATGGGTTAGACTCCTCCTGATGACATCATCAAGCTGAGTATGTCTTGTATAAAAGGAGCAGCCTGTGGGAGTGTCCCCAGCTTTGACTCAGCTTCTTTCGATGACAATTGAGCTGGTGTCTTTGAAAGTAGTTTTAGTCAGCAGCAAAAGTCAAACAGCGATCTTAGATCATTGGCACAGCTTCCGGAGACCCAGTGCAGCTGTGCCTTCAGGAGAGCGGGGCTCCGCTCTCCTGCAATGCCAAGGATTTGATGTTTTCAATCCAAGGGAAAGTGTAAATAAGGGAGAAGCCCTTGGCCCTCCCCTACAGCTCTCCCTCTGCGATTTCAGCTGCCGCGATCCTAAAGATCGTATCGGTGATAACCGCGCCTCACAGCTGATCGAAAAAGCTGCAGTTTTCCCTTTCTAGCTGATTTCTCTGCTCGGGACTGTTTCCAGCCTAGGAAGCAACTAACAGCCATCGTAGCCTACAATTAATGAGAGAGGCCATTTTGAAAGCCTCCTCTTCCAATGCACGTGGCGAGCGGCCATTGTAGGTGGCCTCATCTAACAACGGCCTGCTCCTGTCCCCCAAAAGGGCCCTAATTAAGGCTACTGCATAGGCAACACATAGCGAGGGTCGCTCCCAGCACCTCTTGTGTTTGCTTATGCCAACTATGGATCAATACAAGATCCATGCAGAGCTTTCGGGCCTGGACAGGCCTCCTTTGGCAGGCCTCCAGACTGCCAAAGGAAAAAGGAGACAATGCTCTCAATCTGTTCAAAGGGAGGTAGCGGCCAAGATCAGGGCCAAAGCCTTGGGCCCCGAGAAAACATCCCAGGCCAAACTAAAAACAGAGAAACAAAGACATGTGGCCTTGAAGAGGCAGTTCAATAAGACTATTAAGCAAATGAGGGGAAAACTGCAGCAGGCTTCCCAGCCAGCCAATCCTCTGGTGGTTCAGGCAGGTAATTCCAGGGGGTGGGGGAAACTTTAGCCCCTCTTAGCCACCTCCAATTCTGGTCCCCAGAGAGGACCAATTCAGACCTCAAGACTTGAGCAGATCAGGCCCCAACTTCACACGGGATCTTTGGGACCTCTCTTCTTCACTGCCATCTATAGTCCAAAGTAGCTCTCAACCTAGACCAGAGGCTAGTTTATCCCAACAGCGGCAGGCCTTCATCCCCCCCAAGATCCTCCATTGAGTGGCAGACCCTCTGATATCCATGATGTAGTCTCCATAGCCATCAGACAGGCCCTAGCAGAAGGGCTTCAACATATCTTTTGGCCCTCGGACAGGTCCCAGACCACTTTTCCAGCCTACTCTCAGGCCCAGATCCCCAAAAGGGGACTAAGCATAGCCCCTTCCCTGCATCTGAACAGGAAGAGGGAGAAATCTGGGACCCCAACCTCTCAGAGGAAGAGGAGGATCTGAGGTCCGATCAACCTCCCTCAGCTGCAGTATTCAAACCTGCCTTATTTAAACCCCTCCTCCACAAGGCACTGGTCACAGCCCAGTTGTCCTTGGAGGAAGCTGCCCCTGAACCTAAAGTGGTACAATCGGGGATGGGGATTCCCTCTTCTCCAAACCCGTTGTTCACTCGGAGGTCCTTCCATCCCCCATTATTTTTCTGGACTTAGTTAAGGAGCAATTTGCCTACCCGACTGCAGCCCCTCACCCATCGCCTCAAGATAGGAGGTTTTACAATGTGGGCCCTTCCCTAGCTACCGCTCTTGCAGTTCCCTGGTAAGATGCCCCAGTCGTGGCTTCCTTCTCCTCGGGCACTCCAACTGAGCCCAAGGACATACCAAAGGCAGAAGACAAGCGCTCTGAACAAACATTAAAGTATAACCATCAAGCCTCTGCTTGGGCTGTCCGGGACTCAATTGCTGCATCGTTTTTCACAAGGTCTTCCATCCGCTGGCTGCACCAACTACAAGACCGCATACCCCCATCAGACTTTAGATCGCATCAAAATCTCAATAAAATTATAGCAGCAGCAGAGTTCACGGTGGACGCCACACTTAATGCCACCAAGTTCTCCTCCAGGGCCATGGCCTCATCGATGGCAGTGAGGAGACTTTTATGGTTATGAAATTGGCAAGCAGAGCCTTGTCGCAAGTGGACTCTGGTGTCGGCTCCCTGCAAAAGCGATAAGCTATTCGGCGAGGCACTAGACCCATTCTTCATCGAAATGAGGGACAAAAGAAAAGTTCTTTCCTCGACAGGGAAGAGGGCTGACTACCACCCTGCTCCATATCGACCACCTTCATTCTGGCCTGACACCATGTCTCTCTCCTCCAGGCCACAGAGGTCATATCTCCAGTGCCAAGAATACCACCCCGACGCACCCGGCAGACAATAGCAAGTTGTGGGTAAACAGCCCTTTCATGGGGGAAGGGGTCATTTCTTCCGTCACTCTAAATAATCCCTTGTTCTCCCCTCCCATCGGAGGTCGCTTGGCCTGCTTCGCTTCCAGATGGGAGGAGTCAATGATGGACGCCTGAGTACTCAATACAGCAGGTCAGGATTGCAACTAGAATTTCTATCATCACCCCCATAAAATTTTGTGTTCTGCCCTGTTTCCTGGGAGAGTTCACAAAGGGCCCTTATGGAATTGGCCATTCAACACCTGGTCGACATAAGGGCTATTCAACCAGTCCCTGAACTCCAACGGGGATGTGGCTTTTATTCTCGGCTTTTTGTGGTCCCTAAGGCCTTGGGGTGGGAGCCATTCTCAACCTAAAATTTCTGAATGAGTTTATCCCATACAGGCGCTTTAAAATGCAGACTCTGTGTTCTATTCTAGAGAGTGCGATCTCCTCTCTTCCATTGATCTCATGGAGGCTTACCTCCACATTCCCATCTTGCCTCATCATTGCCAGTTTCTCCATTTCTGTTACCAGATTCCCACTACCAGTATCGAGCCCTTCCCTTCGGGCTCTTGTCAGCTCCAAGAGTCTTCACAAAGATACTAGTGGCATTGGTGGCTTCACTCCAGTCTGGATCCAATGTTACCTGGATCACATTTTGATACTGTCATCCTCCACCCACTCCGTCCATTGAAATCTACAAATCACACTCTATTGTCTTCAGTACCATAGCTTTTCCATCAGCTCCAGGAAGAGCCATCTCTTCCACACAACCAGATTGTTCCACCTGGGAGCTGTTATCGACACAACTCTGTGCCGAGTTTTTCTGTCTCCAGGTCAAGGGAAGAGCCTTACCGAGATCATTCGACAGGTTCAACATCAACACACTGTCTCCCTGTCACTGTTGTCCAAACTATTAGGGAAATGATCTCATGCATTGGCATCGTACCGTGGGCATGGCTACACTCCTGAGCTCTACAATGGTTCCTGCTCCCCTTTCAGTGAGCAGGAACCAGCCACATGTCTGCCAGGGTCCAGCTCACTCCGCAGACCAATCACTCCTTCAAGTGGTGGCTTTCCCTGGCCCTTTGGAAGGGACTCCTGTTCAAGGAACTGGACAGACTGCTCATCACCACCGATGCAAGTCTCCTGGGTTGGGGGGACTCACTTGGACGGGCACATAGCTCAAGGGATTTGGTCCCGGATGGACAGGACCAGCCCTATAAACTGGCTGGAACTCAGAACCATATATCTAGCACTGAAACATTTCAGGGACAAGATAGCTGGATCCCATGTGCTAGTGTTGATGGACAATATGGCCACAAAGGCACACATCAACAGGCAAGGGGGAACAAGATCCAGGGCCCTTATGAAGGAAGCCGAACGGTTGGGGTGGTGGGCAGAGAGATACCTGCTGTCTATCATAGCAGACCATATCTCAGGAGTCAACAACTCCCAAGCCGATTGGCTGAGCAGGAGCCTAGTCAACCATGCAGAATGGTCCCTTCCCCAGTCCATATTCAGGGATCTCTCCTTCAGGTTCGGGACCTCGGAGGTAGACCTCTTCGCCTCTCCCCAAAACACTCAAGTAAACAGGTTCTTCACCAGGTTTCCTTGTCGGGGAATGGAGGAGACCAATGCACTTCGGAGCAGATGGCCCACTGGTCTCTTCTATGCCTGTCCCCCTCTTCCCGTCATTCTGGTGGTCATTCAGAAGATGTTGGAGGAATGGGCAGAGCTGATTGTCCTGGCCCCCCATTGGCCCAGGAGACCCTGATTTGCATACCTGGTAAACCTGTCACTCCCTGGAGGATCCCAGACCACAAGATCTCCCTTCATCAGGGAGCCCTGCTCTACCTGGATCCCCAGTGGTTCAGACTGACCGTGTGGCGATTGAGTGGCAACTGTTAAGAGAGGCTAATCTCCCAGAAAGGGTCATCCTTACTATCCAGGCATCTCGTAAACCATCTATGACGCATATCTATGATGCCACCTGGAGAGTTTTTTTGTCATTGGTGTCAAAAAGAGGGTCTCACTCCAACATTAGCTGAGGTAGCTAGAGGTCCTCCATTTCCTTCAAGACGGCCTAGAGAAGGGTCTTGCACCTAACACCTTACGCCATCAGGTAGCGGCTCTTTCCTCAGTCCTCTCCTGGGACTCATTTCCTTCCTTGTCTCACGACCTTCGGTATGGAGATTTCTAAAAGGGGCTTCCAACCTCACCCTCCTGTGGTATACAGGTTTCCATCCTGAGACCTTCACAAAGTACTCCAGGCTCTAACAGAACCTCCCTTCGAACCCCTCAGAAATGTGTCCCTTCAATTCTTAACCCTGAAGGTGGTTTTCTTAGTAACTATCACATCAGCTAGAAGGGTGTCGGAGTTGGCTATTCTCTCAATAAGGCAGGACCTCTGCACCTTTCATGACAACAAAGTTGTTCTCCATCTAGACCCTACCTTTGTACCTAAGATTAATACCGAGTTCCACAGATCTCAGAACACAGTGTTACCTGATTTCTGTCCCTTTCTACACCACGACCTAGAGCGCAAGTGGCCCACCCTAGATGTTAGAAGGGCACTTAGAATTTACCTCAAACGCACTTCGATGTTTAGAAAAACAGAGGCCATGTTTATGTCTTTTCCCCCTTCCCACTCGGGAAACAAGGCCTCACCTCCCACCTTAAGTAGGTGGATCAGAGCGTGCATCACATGGGCCTACAAAGCCAGAGCCCTGCCAGTGCCCCAGGGCCTAACAGCACACTCTACTAGAAGTGCTGTGACTTCAGCTGCCTGGGCCACCCAGGCACCCCTAGAAGAGATTTGTAGAGAGGCTACATGGACACCCACATCTCCGTTCATCAAACACTACTGCCTGGACTCCTATGCCTCAATGAGTGCGGCCTTTGGCAGATGGGTGCTTCAGCGAGTGGTTTCAACTTCGGAGTGATTAACCAGACGAGGACCTCCCGAGGACATACAGGCTTTGGTATGTCCCATCCTGGGCTCTTGCAGCAGCATGGAGGAGAATGGTCATTGGTAAATTTACCTGAGAATGCCCTTTCTAGAGAGTCCACCTCCTGCATTGTTTCATCCAGACTATGATAAGATATGTTAGGGTTCAGGATTCTCTTTTGGCTTTCAGAGGCACTCACTAAAGTCTGTCAAGTACCTTCGCCAAAGCTGGGGACACTCCCACAGGCTGCTCCTTTTATACAAGACAGACTCAGCTTAATTATGTCATCAGGAGGAGTCTAACCTATCCTGGACTCTCTAGCAGCATAGATAGAAAGGGCGTTCTCAGGTAAATTTACCAACGCCCATTATCTCTTAGCATGTGCAAAATCTCTCATATTGTCAGTTGCCTGTCCTAATAAATCATAAATATTTGTGGATAAAAGGAAGGCAAAAGCTAATCAGCATCTGTGAGATCTAGCATCTTCTTGTATAATATTGAATGTTTCTATTGTTTCCAGCGTAATTTGAAACATGGTAGATCTTTCTTTAAAAATAGGCCATCGAAGGAATATAAACCAGATTAATGAGGACTTGATTAACACATTCCTTTAGCTTCTGTTGAGCACAAAAACAGGTAGGTGCAAACTTTATCAAGGTACTTTACCAAAATGGACTTTGGTTTAAAATCTTGCACGATAGCAAAACAGACTGCATAGCCCTGAGTTCCTGGACCTTTTTGTTAATCTATAACGCCAGTCCAGGGCCACTTTTTGGTAGAAAACAAAATATGATCAAGAAAGGCCCAAGCTGCAAAGATGGGCGGGGGAGGGGATTTGAAATTATTCATGCATTCATCCTTCATGGACTGGCTGAATGTTTAGATGTAACGGAGAGCATATTCCCCACTCCAGAACTCACTGAGCAATTTGGAAGTTGTAAAACCTTCTTGAATTACAATTTTTAGATGTAACGGAGAGCATATTCCCCACTCCAGAACTCACTGAGCAATCTGGAAGTTGTAAAACCTTCTTGAGTTACAATTTTTAGATGTAACGGAGAGCATATTCCCCACTCCAGAACTCACTGAGCAATCTGGAAGTTGTAAAACCTTTCTTCTTGAGTTACAGGTGTTTCTGATAGAGTTTCCTTGGCATCTTGATGGAAAAAAATATGAGCATGCCATGTCATGGATTTCAAACCCCATAGACACGTTGGGCACACCTTGTAGGAGGAAGCAATTGTTGCAGATACCAGTAAAGTTTTTTGTGGGATACAATTTACAACAACTTTTACCTTATTTATTAGCTAGATTTATAGTCTGCCTTTCCTCTAAGTGTTCAGGGCAATCTACATGAAAACCTCCATTAATTTTGTTACAAAAACTCTATGATATAGGTTGGTTGGAGAACGAGTGACTGGCTCAAATCCACCTAGTAATTTTCCATGGCTAAAGATGGCTTTGCACTTGGGCTTTTCTTGTTCTAGTCCACCTAAATCATTACACTGGACAGGTAAGCATTGTATAACGTTCCCGGTTTTCCTATAAAGTGCAGTTGAGTAATGCTGGATTATATTGTGCTTCCAGCTGTCTGAGGTGAAGGGAACTGCTTTAGAGTTTGGCAGAGTTTGCTTTTAGAGAGGCCTATAGTCCTGATTCTCACATTACGTTAGAATATAATCTGCCTTGTTTGCTTTTTGCTTACTATGTTGCTTGAACAGTGATATTGACAGAGAGGAGGAATAGGCATGGTTAACATCTGAAAGATGGCAGATGTGGCATTGTAATCCAATGCCCACCCACTGCTTTTTTATCTGATCAATATTGCTTACATGTACAAAAAGGGTGGAGCTTGGTCCCATGATCACACCTACCATCTTGCAAATTTTGACTTGTCCTTCCCCTCTTGTAGATGTAACTATTTTTAATCTAACAGTTCTCATTTGTAAATTATGATTGACAACTTAATATAGCGTGAACCCAAATATAGTTAAGCAAGGCATAGTTTAGGATGAAATAGGAAGACACTCTACAAATGCACGTACCTCTCTAACCATTCAGCAACAGGGTTTACATGACAACATGAACTTTTTGTCTTAGCATAATACCTAAAACTAGTCAGTAAATGTCAACTAGTGTAAAATGTCTGAAAAGTGGGAAAAAATCTCCTGTGTTTAAGTTGCCACTGGATGATATGAAAGTTCTGTCTATGCTGGTTGATTTGTGCTGCCCATTCACACAAGTGGTTTCCATTATTTGAATGATTTTAATTCAATGTGTTTGGTTGACCACAAATGTACTAGCACAAGTTATATTAGCACTGTGGTTGGCTAAGTGGATACCCCCCCTGTCTTGTGCCCTCCATTTAAATTTGACTGAATGCCATACTTGTTGATGAGAAATAATTTGACTGGGCTTGCTTAGTTTAGTTACTTAATACATTTGTTTGCTTTGCAGAGACCAGTTTGCATTATATTTACTCTTCAACTATGACATTCTGTGACCTGGATTTCATAATCTAATTTTTATAAAAATAAAAATTCATGGAATTAGTTAATCTTTGTATCTATTCTAACTAGGAGAACTCATAAGAGAACATTATAATATGCAGAGTTCTTATTCAGGGACCTGACCAGCCCACCACATTTTCTTGTAGTATACCGTACTCTATTCTATTTCTGTTATGCACTTCCAGTTCTTTATTAACAGATATTTATGGTATTTACACAATATACTAAAATTAGGAAGATTGTTCAAGGTGGAGACCATTTTACACACACACACTGCTGCATTTTAAAGATTTAAGGATTACTGTGCTGTGGGATCTGTGATAGTACAATCTGAGGTTTGCAATAACCAGAATTTGTAACATAGCTAGCTATACTTCTATAAGTCTAATGATGTCAATTTCAGATTGGATACACCTAGTAAACTTTAAACCTTAGCTAAAGTGTGGCTTATGATGGTGTAAAAAATATTTGACTAAGTACAGTATATCATGTGAACGTGGTTTGCAGAGGCTGGATTCATACATCATGCTAAATGAAATCCAAATAAACCCAATATATAGCCCAATATATGAACCTAATGAGTTAGTTTTCATAAAATTTGAAGGAGATCATTTCCACTGGTATTCTTTTTTCCCCTAAGGAGTGTGGCAGAATTCATATACTATATATGTATTTGAGAACTTCTGAATGTTCACAGACACTTTTGAGGCTTGTGAATTGTTATCACAGCTCCCTGAGAAGTAGGAACTTGTTTTTAACAAGTTTAAATCAAGCTGAGAACTAAAGAATTATTATTTTATATTGCATCAAGTCTTATCTTTATTTCTTTTGTGAGGCAACTGGCAATTTGCTGTGGTGTTAGGACACAAATGTGTGAAAAAATTGTACTTTCCATTTTTGTCTATAACTTATATTAGTGTTGGTATGAGTGAGATGTCTCAAATCAGGACATTTTCTATCCCTGTGATAGAATTCTAGATAATTCTCTCCAAAGTTGAAGGGGCCATTTTCCCCTCACTAGCTCTACTATACAGGTTTTCTCATTGGATATGCTCCTGTGCTTGGGTTAAACACAGACTTTCTATGAAACACACAGATTCAACATATGGCAAGATGGAAGAAAGAGTGGGGTGGAGATGGCTCCATGCTGAACAAATCTATTTGCACTGCTTGTTTAGTAATGCATTACAATTTGTTTCTGCCTTTCTGTGACTTCAGAGCTCTAGAAAGCTGCCAGCACTATAAATTGTTAGTCAGCCCTATTGAAGGCTGGTCCAACCTGTAATTCAGCAACCAACTGAGTGTGAAACACAGGCAGTCCTTGACTTACAGCCATTTTGTCAACAAATGTTTGACAATATAATGGTATTGAATGGTGTAGATACAGGTAGTTGCATTGCATTATTGGGGTGTGATTAAAAAAAACATAATAACTCTGAGCTGCTACAGATGGTTTTTCTGATCATCATATAACCCCAGCTTACCTTGTGCATTTTTTATTTAAGAAATGGCAGGGACTGGCAGGTCTGTGGTTCAGGCTTGAACCACAGCGATTTTCTTTTTAGAAACTAAGCCATGCTAACAGCATCCTTTCCTGATGAAAATTACCTCTTTCTCATGCTCTTTGTTCTTCTCCATGATCAGTGCCCTAGCCTTTGTGAGAGGCTGTTCATCTAGAGCTCCCGTAGCAATTGCTGTCAGTTCATGTGAATCCAGTGATTCTAGTTTTCGGCTTCCCACTCCAACCGCTGGAGACACAGTCTCTTTTTATGTTGTTCTCTCCCCTAGGATATAATTATATGTGTGTGCTATCCTCCCCGCTCCCTTGAAAAAAAGAAAAGAAATGCAAGGCCTGTGTGCTCTTGATGACTGACTGAAATATTTGCACAGGCCTGCCCTGCCTGGGAAAAATTGAGAGCCAAAGAGATTTGCTTTCTTTTTCTATTGTTGTGCATCACTAATTGCGGGACCACCCCAGCTGCAGTGTATGGTTCCCCATTGTACCAAGGATTTCCTTAATCCCCCTCCCTTTCACCTCTGTGGTTGCTCCTTGTATGAAATTTTCTCCCCACAAAGAACGCTAGAATTGCTTTGATCTGAGCTTGATGTCAAAACTGGGTCTTTCTGCTCAAATTAAAGGTTTTTCAGGCTCCACTGCTTTCTCCTCTGCCAGAAATTTACAACTCATGTGATGAAAGAAAATGACAAGTTATTTCCCCTCTTTAATAGAATGGAAAGGTAACAATGTCTTTGCTGGATCAAGTCAAAATTGCTTCTACTAGCAGCATTTTGGCCAGCTAGCTAGGGACCAAAGTGTTTACCAACTAGCACAAGCAACTGAAAGTTCTTGAAGTTGTCTCCAGAGGTTATTCAAGGGTTTCAATCCTGCTTCTAGATCAGTGGTGCTGTCAGAGTTGGGAGGACTCTGGGCAAGAAAACCTTTTCAACACTCTGGAGCACTGCACTGCTCAGATACTGTTCCCTTTAGTTCTTCTTTCTGGAATGCTATCAAGCCCCAAAACAAAAATGGCGCAAGGTGAACCATCAAAGCCAAGTTTTTATTGTTTTACACATGTAAGCTGCAAGACTGAGCATTACAATATAATAGTATAATATGCTTCTAAAATATACTCTGTGAACTATTAGGAAGGGCTGTCTTCAGCCTCTTTCTCTCACACATAATATCTGGGCTGAGTTGCCTCTTACTCCGCTGCAATGCAGCCCCTCCCTCTAGGGGATCCAGCTCCTCATTACATTACATGACATTTCTCTCTATCTGTGGGCAACATGCTAAATCTTATGCCAAGAATAATAGCTCTGCATCCCGATATTTAATTATCCCACTATCCATAGATTCCCAGGGCTGGAAAAATATAGGAGAATCAAATTTGTATTTCACTTTACTGCCATGTAGTGGTCAACAAGTTTTTTTCAGGCCTGGTTCATATTATATTAATACAACAGCTGTTAACCTACAGGTCATTGAACCACAAATTATGCAGTCTATTTTAGTTTATAGTATTGTGTTTGGTGGTGGGATTCAAATTTTTTTACTACTGGTTTTGTGGGTGTGGCTTGGTGGATTTGGCAGGGGAAGGCTACTGTAAAATTTCCATTCCCACCCTGCTCCTGGGGGAAGGTTACTGCAAAATCCCATTCCCTCCCGACCCCACTAACCTGTTTTCCAGCTCCGTTCTTCTGTGCAGGGCAACAAAAGAAGACCCAGCCAATCAGCTGGGTCTCAGGAGGCAGAGAATAGATGAGGCGGGGCCAGTCAGAGGTGGTAACTGCCGGTTCTCTGAACTACTCAATATCACCTTTTGGGCACCAGGGACTGGTTCCATGGAGAACGTTTTTTCCACAGAAAGGAGGGGGCATGGTTTTGCATGCTGCCTGCTTCCTGCAGGTGAGGTTTTGCTTGTTTGCATGGCCCAGTTGGTGGCATGCCGCAGCACAGTGACGGTTTATGGACTGGGTTTGGGGACTACTTTTTAAAAACTAGATTATCAATCTTACTCTACTGTTACCCCTGTAAAGATGTAGTCCTCATCTTCCAAATTCTTCTTTTGCTGACTTTATCTTACTCCTTATGTGCATCTGCAATCTTCCTTACAAGTTAAATCTGCCAAAGTTGTGCCCGCCCCAAAATCTGCAATGATTGCCTATTTTTGATTAAACAATGCCAAAATTGGTATATTTCCCTTCTTGTCTCCAAATTAGAATAGAATAAAAGGGACCTTGGAGGTCTTCTAGTCCAGGAGTTGCCAACCTTTTGGACCTCAGGGACCACCAAACTCATAATTTAAATCCCGAGGACCACTAATATGAATTTTGACTTGATGGTGGCTTGCTGACATTGGTGGGAGAGAGAGAGAGAGAGAGAGAGAGAGAGAGAGAGAGAGAGAGAGAGAGAGATGATCTAACCTTTCTCTCTCCATCCCTCTCTCTCTCTCTCTCACACACACACACACACACAAACACAAAGAGGCAGGGGTGAGATTCACATTTCTTAACAGCTGTTTCTGTGGGCATGGCCTAATTTGTGGGTTGGGCTTGGTGGTCATGTGACTGACTGGGCATGGCTTGTATGTAAATATTATAAATATTTATATAAATATTGGATTTTTTATAAAGAGCAGCTTTTACACAAAATCAGGCAAAGTAGGCAGGCAGATTGAGTTGCTCACAGAATCACAGATTCATTCAGAGATCTGTGAGATCAGCTACCTGAGCCTGTCACATAAAATTTGCTTGCAAGCAAACCCATAAAATTTGCTAGCAAGAAAACTCACAAATTAACTCACAACACAACATGTATGTAAATCTTGATTTTTTTTATTAAAAAAAAGATCTTACCCAAAATCAGGCAGAACAGGCAAGCAGATTGAGTTGCTCACAGAATCACAGATTCATTCAGATATCTTTCTTTCTACCATCAGCTAGCTGAATCTGTCACATAAAATTTGCTTGCAAGCTAACTCACAACACACCATGTATGTAAATATTGAATTTTTTATTAAAAAAGAGCAGCTTTTACCCAAAATCAGGCAAAGCAGGCAGGCAGATTGAGTTGCTCACAGAATCACAGATTCACTTAGAGATCTGTGTTTCTGTCATCAACTAGCTGAGTCTGCACTGCTTCAGTCCTAAGGAAGGTTCGACTCTGCTTAAAAGTAGAGCCGAAAATCTAAAGATTAGCTAGAAAGCAAGAAATCCAACGATTTCCTGCTTTCTAGTTAATCTAAATCTCCGGCACAACAGAACACTTGGTGGTCGGAAAAAGGAAAAATAGCAACTTAGCAGGCAAGTTTGCCAGGTAAGGAGTGAGTGGGTGGGGAGGGTGGGCCATGTGGGCGGCTGAGACTTGTGTTCCTGTGCAGCCTGAATTAATTGCCTTGGGGGTTGCTCTGGGGGTGACATTTCTCTGCGGACCACCAAAATTTTCTCGTGGACCACCTGTGGGCCATGGCCCACCAGTTAGCAACCGCTGTTCTAGTCCAACCCCCTGCTTAGGCAGGAAACCCTATACCATTTCAGACAAATGGTTATCCAATCTCTACTTAATTCCAGTGTTGGAGCATTCACAACTTCTGGAGGCAAATTGTTCCACTGATTAATTGCTCTGTCAGGAAATTTCTCCTTAGTTTTAGGTTGCTTCTCTCCTTGATTAGTTTCCACCCATTGCTTCTTGTCCTGTCCCCAGGTGCTTTGGGAAGTAGAGACTCTTCTTTGGGGCAGTCCCTGGGATATTGGAACACTGTTATCATGCCACTTCTAATTACAATTTTTCCCCTTGCCATCAGATAAGAGCCTGTTTCTCTTTACCATAGAAGCTACCATAGATCACTTTCTTTATCCCAAATGTCTGTATTTTATAGGGTTCCATAATCCTTAGCTAACATATCCACTACCTGGCATAAATTCTCTCTCTGCATTAATGAAGCCATTTCCCCCTCTTTTTTCAAATCTTTACTTTCACGTCTGCGATATTTTGTTCAGTGAAAGCTTTAGATAGCGTATGGTGAAGCTCCACCAGCTGACCTTACTCCTACCACTTGACTAACTCATCTCAGCTTTCTCCAAACTATCTCACCCACCCAACCCAAATACTTCAGGTGCCACCTTCCATTGTTCTCAACCAATATTGAGGTGGCTAGAATGATATTTGTGATAGTTGTCTGGATGCGGGATTAAAATCTGATAATATTGGATCGATCATCCAAAGAAGCCAGACCAGATGCAGATCCCAAACTCCTTGCAGTCATCTATGATGAATGCACAAATGTCTGCAGATGGCTGGCATCACTTGAGTGAAGTCAGTTAGCAACAGGGCACCCTCCCAGGTTTGCAATGTCTGAATTGTGCTACTGATGCAGGACATCAGAATTAGGAATAAATAAACTATCTTGCTTGTTGCATTTGAAAATAAAATAAAATGCAGAGTTATTTCCGTATAGAGCCAGAATATCTAAGAATTTGAGCAGTGAATTAGGTCTCTTCACAGAACAACTAAAATGCCGCTAGCCAACTGGAGATGGCAGAAAAATGTGCGGCTTAGAGACGTGTTACCAGTACTTCCAATCCCTACTGCCTTGGCAACAAAGCAGAATAGGAGTCTGTCCATGCCAGAAGCAGGGAAAGGGAAGAGATTGGGTAGGGAACACTTGCTTTGATGCCAGATGCTGGCAGCAGAAGGTCCACACATTTTTTGCAGTCAGTTCTCCAATTCTATGGAGTGATTATTTCACAAGATCAGAGCATTGGCACCAAAGGAGTCATTTTCTACCACCTTTCTCCCCTTGTTCTCTCCTGCCACTCTCACTAAGAGAAGAGGAGAAAAAGAAGGTCGCTGACGTTCTCTTCTACTCTGCTCCTCTTGAATGAAGGAGAAATGGGGCAAGCAGGTCTTTGATATTATAGACCAAGGGTCTTCAGACTTGGCAAGTTTAAGATTTGTGGACTTCAACTCCCAGAATCCCTGAGCTAACATGACTGGAGGTGGAATTCTGGGAGTTGAAGTCCACAAGTCTTAGAGCTGTCAAGTTTGAAGACCCCTGTTATAGACGGACATCTCTGTGGGATTGGAGAACTGGGGAGCAAAGGAGCTTTTTTTTGTATAAAGGACAGGCAAAGTGAGGGCAGAGAAAAAAGGGAAGTGGGTCTTTTGGGGAAATTGGTCCTCCCAGCTCCAAACCAATTTGCTTTCCACCAAGGAAAAGTAGTGAAATAGCCCATTTTCCCATTTTCCTTCCCATAGAATATGTTGAGGCAGATCTGCAGCTATGGCCCCATGGTAAAGTTATCTATGACTTCACAGCAACACTTTTTCTATCATTACTTCTGTGTTTAAAGTTGTAGGTATTTCACAGCAGACCTGCATTCCTTGGTAAGCTTTGGTGTAGCAGCAGCCGGGCTGTGGAATATATGTTCTATGCACATGTCCCAAAAGCATTATTTTTTATTTTAAGACAGGAATTCTTATTACTGCACTTGTTTGAATTATACTCTTTGCATAGCAGTAGGCTAAAGGGTCGAACTTTAATTTGGATTTTGCTCCAGTTCTTTATAGTTAACATTTGTATCTGATGTAAGTTAAACTCAAGCTCTCCCCAACTCTTGCCATCCTTTGGGGCAATGGGGAGAATTTTGGGTAGCAGGTCACAGATGTCTCTGTCTTCCAGTTGTGATTTCAGAGCACAGTGTGCAAGTCTGCTAAGTAACAAAGAGCTCACATATTTGAAATTCTGATTTCAATATAATGAGAAAAGTGCATTTGTTCCCGATAAACCTGGACACAGAACAAATCATTAATTCTGTCAGGACCAAATTGGATAGAACATTACCCTGCTGGCGCATGAAAAGTCCCCCAGTGTTTTTAATGCAGAGAAAGCATCTTGGGGAATAATGCCAAAAGTTGTTTCTAATTGGCCCGTTCAGATTTCTAATGAAATTGTCTTGTCCTTTCCTTAACACTGTGGAGAAAAAGAAAATGGCAGGAAAAGATGCACTCTGCACTCTTCAGATAGAGCTATTTCCTCCATGGTTTAGAGACATAAAGCAAAGTACTAGAATAGTAATTTTAGTAATTCACACTAACAATTTTAAAGCAAGAGTGGATAATACAGTTCTAGATGAGATGACCATTTCCTTTCCCTCTCCTCCCCTCCTCTCTGCTCTTCTTTCCACCCCATGGAGATGAGGGAGGGAGCAAAGGTGGCAACTCACAAATCTAATTGCATCACCAATGAAGTAATTTATGTCATTTGCACAATGATATGACTTATGAGCCGTCGCGTAGCTTATGTCCCCGGAACTTCTCCAACTGAAATTACATGTGGGCTTTTGCCATCATTTTGAGGTAGCAAAATAGTTTCCCCCAGATTGGGTTCTCCATATGTATTGGGTTCCAGTTTATGGAATTTCAGCCTCCTACAATTGCTACTAATGTCCAGCACTCTTGGAAAACACCAAATTGGGGAAGCAGCAATGAATGTGTGTAAAATATAATGTAAGCCTTAATAATACAGTTAGAGCTTGACTTACAACCATTTGTTTTAATGAATGCTTGAAGTTACAGTGGCACTGAAAAAAAATTACCACTGGTCCCACACTTACGACTGTCATAGTATCCGAAAAGTCATGTGATGAAAATTCACCCACTTGGCAAACCAGCTTGCATTTTTAATTGTGCAGATTTCCAATGTTATCCTGTCTTCATTTGTGATTTTCCCACCCAGATTCTAGTCGATGGGGAAAGCTGGATTTACTTAACAACCATGTGATACACTTAATGTCCATGGCAAAAGAAAGGTCATAAAATCAGTGTGACTGACTTAATAGCCTTGCTTAACAGTGGAAATTCCCCCCATGCCCCTTCTCCACTTACTTTCCACAATAGCCCTTGAGGGGTCCTTGGTGCTGAGATTGGTTGTTTTCTCGCAGACGTTTCATTACCCAAACTAAGTAACATCATTAATACTAATGATGATGTTACCTAGTTTGGGTAATGAAATGCCTGCAAGAAAATAACCAAGCTCAGAGAGCACCAAGGACCCTTCATTTCAACCCTGAGGTACAAATATTCTTCTTTATTGTGTTATAGTCCTTTCCCAGGGGCTATAAAATGATGAAAAATAATTCTGTGAGCAAGAGGTTGAGCCTGGACAGAGATTGCTGGGTGCTAAGAGAACCGAGTCCCCCCCTTGATGGCAAGAATTTATAAATTACTACTTTTATTTCTTTCCTTCTTATCAGGATTTGCAAAAAATAGGTGCGTGCAGTGGCATTTATTTTCCAGCAATGGGGAAAGGTCTGCATTCTGCTATTGGTAGCCTGCTATTTAGAATACATATGAATACCCCTGAGCCAAAAGATATATTGTTTAAAGGCTGTCTGTGCTTCAAGTGCAATATAGCTTCCTTAACTGGAGAGAAAGAGAGCAAGGCTGCACTTTCATTTTATCTGTAGGGACACTTATAAGTAAGCTATCCTGGTAATTTTCTCCATTTCAAAGCAACTATCAGTTGCTTTAGTTTAGTTTAGTTTAGTTTAGTTTAGTTTAGTTTAGTTTAGTTTAGTTTAGTTTAGTTTAGTTTAGTTTAGTTTAGTTTAGTTTATTTAGTTTAGTTTAGTTTAGTTTACTTTATTGTCATTGCACCTTGTACAACGAAATCAAACACCATCTTCAGTGCACATCATGACCATGACCATGAAAATAAACACAAACACACATCCTTCACCCTCCACACATTGAACCGTAAACCTCCAACACCACACCAACACTGCACTATACAGCAGAATTCAAAAGACTTACTGCCCTGGGAGAGAAGCTGTCCTTGTTTTTATTATTCAATTGGTCAAGCAAAGAAAGGATGTTGACATGCTTAAGAACCAGTAAAATACATATCATTTTTGATATTGTGCAGGTATGTACATTTTCGGTTTTTATTTGCTTCCTTTAAGCATGTGCAGACAAGCCAGTCCAGTTAAAAAATAATGTCTCTCTTCTCACAATTGTCGTAATGAGTGCTAGTAAATCTGAGTTCCTAGTTTTTACACCTGCCCTTTCAGGAAGCTTTATCAGTCTGATTCCTGGTATTCCTACCCTATCGTAGATAAAAACCTTCCCCTTTTAGATATGGCCCACAGGCCTGTATGTTCCTTCACTTTTGCCTGCATCCCAAAGCTTATCCTACTATCATATAAAAATAGAGCCTCAGTGGCGCAGTGATTAGAGTGCAGTACTGCAAGCTACTTCTGCTGCAGCCAGCTGCCTGCAATTTGGCAGATCGAATCCCACCAGGCTCAAGATTGACTCAGCCTTCCATCCTTCCGAGGTGAGTAAAATGAGGACCCAGATTGTTGGGGGCAATATGCTGACTCTGTAAACTGCTTACAGAGGGCTGTAAAGCACTATAAGGCGGTATATAAGTTTAAGCTCTATTGCTATAATAAATAATATTGGTATGATGTTGGCCAACAATATCATATCTTCTTTCCATGGACTGAATAACTAGGTAACTACTAGCCAGTTAGTAAGTTGAGCAAGATGAATTTCCTGCAGAAGATTAGAATAGGAATGTTGGTCAGAGTAAGAGAGTTGCTGTCAGATTAAACAACTGATTAAGCATTTCCCTACTGAAATGGCTAAGATTTATTTGTGTGGTGTGTGTGTGTGTAACAGCATCTTGTACTGTATCTCATATCCAAGATCTGAGATGACATTTTGCAAATGTGCAGTAAAAGAAAACCAATATCAAAAATAAATCAAGAAATTTGGAGCTCTTGAGATAGGCTTTCTTCAAGATCATTGAATGTGTTAGCAAAATATGTCCCATCACATCAAGCACCAGTAGATGATTTAATATTATGTCACATAATGGCTAGAAGTCCAAGGGCAATCATAGCAGCCATTTCTGCTGGTATTTGCATGTATATGCTAGCATATCAAGTTCAGAACCAATGGCATGGTTTGTATGCCACACTATGCCATCATGGTCAACTTCATCTTGGTCAACTTACTAACTGGCTAGTAGTTACCTAGTTAGTCAGTCCATGGAAAGAAGATATGATATTGTTGGCCAACATCATACCAATATTATTTATTATGCCATCCTTATTTATGCTTTCATGTACCCTTTGGGCTTAATCACTTGGAAATCATGTTTTATGGATAGTCTCTAATGTTTGGGCTATGGTGGCTATGGTCCTCCAGCTCATTCAGTATGCCTGTATCTGGTTCACAGAAGCAGGGCAGCATCTCAAAAAGCTTTATATTGACAAGAAATTAAAGAGTGATAGAGGCTGTGTGGTTATTGCACTCCACCATGGCTGATCCCATTGCCATCACTCTTCCTTGCTCTGAAGAAATGCAGGGAGGAGCTAAGGTGAGAAGAGCTGATCCTAGCCCTGGTCTAAATTGTGATAGCTTCCTTGCCTTCCTTGCTCTTCCAGCACCTCCAGTCAGAGAATTCCTGGTCCTCTGATTTGGGATCTTTTCAGAACCTTAGAATGAGGATTTGGAAAACAAAGGAAGCAAACTCTGCCCATTAGACATCTAACTCTCCCATCATCAAATAGAATTAGCCAGAAAATTAAGAAAGTGTTGTTCTAATTACTCTGAGACAAACTGAATTCTGAAGGTGAAAGTATCTAGTCACTGAGATTTCTGGAACCTAATCCCTTTTATGTTCTAATGAATCTCATTACTTTATAGAAGCTTTTGTTGTAATCTTGTTTTCTGTTACTCCTCCTCTCCCTCTTCTTCTTCTTCTTCTTCCTCTTCCTCTTCCTCTTCCTCTTCCTCTTCCTCTTCCTCTTCCTCTTCCTCTTCCTCTTCCTCTTCTTCTTCTTCTTCTTCTTCTTCTTCTTCTTCTTCTTCTTCTTCTTCTTCTTCTTTCTGTTACAACAGTGGTGCTTCTCCTGCTGCCTTCTTAATATAGGCTGTCAGAAAACCCAAATCTCTTCTGAGCCTTTGCAGTTACCTCTGTAGCCACAGCAAAAAACAATCAGCCTGCCTGCTTATCTGCCTTCTGCCCAGTGCCTAAGCATTCTCCTTCCGTGGTGTCAAAGTTCACAGATGTGCCACTGCAGACAGAATGATGTAAGGATGTCCAAGGTGACCATGACCATTACTCCCAGCCTTGCTTTTGTGGGACTGATCATGACACAAGATTCCTGCACTTTCCAGCTCTTTCCTGTTCACTCACCTGCTCCTTTCCTGAATTCTAGAGTTTTTTTATTTAATAACCCCATCATCTGCAATTTTTCCTCCTTTTTGTCTGTTTTTCTATCACAAACCCTTACATCTGCCAAATGTTCTGGTTGTGCTAGGCGTAGGTTCCTCCCCTTCTTCTTCTTCTTCTTTTTTTTTGTAAAAAATTTTATTTGGGTTTTCACAAAACATAATACAAATAAAATATCTTTCTTTGAGAATAGCATGATCCCGGGTTATCACTTCTCCATACAGATACAAACTCAATTTCATATTCATGTTTGTATTGTATTCCATATCTTATTACTATATTAGCATTTTCTCGGTGATTTTTCCCTTTCCTAAGTTTTCTCAACCTTGTTAATAACCTTCCATTAATATTAATTAACATCTTTAATATTTTTTTTCAATTAAATATCATACTTCCTTAGGAACGCTTATAATATTTCCATTTTTTTCATATTTCTTTCATATTTCTGTTCACTTAAATTTTTATAAATCATTAATAACAATTAAAATGTTCCCATCCTTTCCTAATTTCATTCTCTCATTCTTTTTATTTCATTTATTTATTAACAAACATTCTATTGCATTATAAGTATTTTATCTATCACTTTAATCACACTTGTTTCTATATTCATTTCTATTTTTAATATAACAATGCTATCTTGTGTACCCTTGCAGAATCTTCTCTTTCAATTAAATTTTTACCCATTGTCTCTATGTCTTCTAAATAGGCTTATACCTTTAATCCTTGTACATTTTCCCTGTTTCTCTATATCCTGTTTCTGTCCTTTATAACTTCTTTTCCTTTCTTTCTTCCCACTCTTCTTCTCCCTCCCCTTTTTGACCCCTTGTCTCTCTGATTCTAACACTCTTTTCTGTAATCCTCTCTTCTGTTTCTTCCTAATATTGTAATTGCTTTTCAAACTGTTCTTTTTTATTGTTTTTTTCAAATCTTAAATTTTTCACTCTCTTTCCCCCCTTTCCTTTTCCCCCCCACATAGAATTACCTGGTCATTTAAGATGGCTTCTTCTTTGTCCTGCCCTTCTTGTTCTAGATGCATTTCTTGTTGTTTCTCATAGTTCAAGATCTCCATTTCTAAGAATTGAAATACAAAGTCCAAAAAGCCTCTTCCTTCTTGTGCATCTTCTTTCTGTTTTTTAAGTTTCATTTCCAGTTCTTCCAAGAGTGATACCATTTTAAACACTTTTAAACAACCACCCGATTGATTTTAGTCATTTAAGTCCAATAACCAAAAATCAAAAAAATCACCAAATAATCCAAAGCTGTTTCTTCTTGCTTCTTTTTTCCACTTTCTCTTCCTGGGGTTCTATTTATCTTCTTACAAAGTTTCAGTTAGATTGTTTCTTTTAGGAACCTTGTTAAAGTTTCATTGTTAATTCCTTTTACTTCCAGGTGATCTCCTCCATTTTTCCAGATCCCACCCTTTTATTTGTTCCTTTTCTCTCCTTTCCTTCTTTTAAAATTTTTTAAATATCCAAAATATCTTTCTTATCACTTTGAAATTTTATTTTCAGCTTAAATGCCTATAAATGTCAAAGTGAATTTTTATCAATTTCTTGCTTAAGTCTCTTAGCTGTCAATATGGGGAAGGAAAGAAAAAAAAACCCAAATCTTTCCCCTTCCCTCTCTCCTTCGCCGCTTCAAAATTTTTGGGGAACATTTATTCTTTATAGTTCAAATTCCAGGGTAGCTTATATTGTTGCTTTTTCAGTTCAACCCGGTCAATCAAAATTTTCTCTTTATCTTTCTCCTGCACAATCTTTTCTGGTCGAGTTCTTCTTTGAGGTGGCCATTTCTGACCACCGCTGCAACTGCCTTCGGGAAAGGGAGTAATGGTCAGCTGAGGAGGAGAGATGTGGCTCTCCTTGACCCTGCTGGCACTCTCCCCACTCTTTACCACCTCTATGGGGTGGCTTTTGCCCTGAATCCAGCTGGTTCAGGGCGCTCCGGCGGTGAGCACGGACCAAAACCATGCACAATTGAGGATTTTGGTCTGTCGCCGAAGAAGCTCAAACCGGAAGTCAGTTTCCCCCCGGTAAGGAAATGAATTGCGGGGGAGTCAGGTGAAGGTCCCACACAGGAATCGAATAAGCTCAGAGTAGGATAACAGCCTGTAACCATTAGATTCTGGGAGAAATAAGGTTGGGAGATTTTTCACTGTTCCTAGATACTCTCCGTGCAAGAGCCATCTATTACCTACCCAACTGCAGCCTGAATACAACCCCTTTGTCCTCTCTGTGCAGTTGTCACCATGTTGCTTCACTGTTGCACACACGTGGCCTTTGGGTTATTCTTGGTGTACCCCTTACAGTGATTTCAGTTTGAGACCTTGGGTTTATGGCTTAGCATAATAAGCAATCTGTGTCTTTTTTTTAAAAAAAAGAAAAGAATAATATGAACAAAATTATGTTTTACATCCAACATTGGCTGAGTTAACCATGATTTATTGATCAAAACCACAACTGGATCTTATAGTTTGCAAATCACAAAAGATAGTGTCACAGAACTTGAACAAGAATTGGTTACATTGTGGTTATGTACGTAGTCTTTGCATTTCGGTAAACATGATGCAAAGCATATAGCTTATATGATGTATGAACCAGGTCACTGTCTCCAAGACAGTTATTAAAGAGATAATGGCCTGTCTTTTTCCTAAAGTGTGTTACGGCAGTTACTAACACATTGTTCAAGAGAATAAAAGGTTCCTGTGAGAATTTAAGAATTTCTTCTTCAGTAGACACTCTTGCATGACTCACTGTTCTGGCCTTGGTTACTTCAGTCTCTGTTCTAAGTGGTAGCTTCTGTCCTCATCTCTGAATCTGCTGGTGTGATCCAATCAATCACTCTTATTGCTGAGACTGCAGCAGAATAGCTTAGCTTTAGAAAAAGTTCCTCTTAAATGGTGACTGACATAGGAAATTGTATCGAGGGTTAGAAATTTGTAAGGAAGTGTCCCTCTTTTTTTAAAAAAAGAGTTTAGAATATTATCATAAGATGAAGGTTCCCCAGCTCTTACTCTTTTTTTTTCCACTTGCAAACCAGAATTTTTTGCCCACCAGTGTGCACATTGTAATGGTAAATGGGAATGACCTTGGAGGAAGAACGGCAGCCTGGCCCACATATGGTTTACACATAGGTACCAATGCCACAATCACAAGGATATTTTCAATGTATTCTGCATGGTATATCTGTAGAATAGTGATGTCACTAAGTTGTTAACTAATAAAAGTTTGCAGGAACTGCCTATGCAAATTATATTTGGTATATTTGGTATAACAGTCATCAATATAACTTTGAATATATTATTTACATTCCGTAGTTTAGCAAAGCTTTTTGGCCATGAGATTTTATCACAGGTGGCAGGCAAAACAGGAACAGCAACCAATTCTTTTTGCCAGCAGCAAGCTGGTTCATACATCATACTAAACCTTAACTTGTCTAGTCATATTTTATTGAACAAGCCATAGAAGTCTGGTTTGTACATTACATTCAATCACAACCGCAACTTTCAAATCATAGAGATTTCAGATAAACTCACACTGCGGCTGACTGTGATTTATAAATCCAGCCAGTATGATTGCTATGCTTATGTGAAAATGATAATGCTGAATCGGTGAGAATCAATGAGTATCTAGTGCTAATCAGAACCTTCCCAGTTTGGCCTTTATTTTTGTCTTGCTTGGTCTTTTCTTTTTCTGGGGTGCTTGGTGCAAGGAGGGATATATTACTCAGTGTTACTCCCTATGGCCCATTTTCCCTTTCCAATTAATTAAGGCTTAGCTCAATTGCAGGCGGGGAGCCAGCTTGGCAAACATGCTAGATTGCAGTCTGTGATGAGCACTGTTGGATGAATGGTGTTGAGCTGTGGCCAGCATCTCTGCCTGAAGCTCTGTGTAGTTCCTGAGGAAGATTCTGGATCCCTCCCAGAACTGTGGAAAAATGAGATTGTTATTCGACCATATTGGTATGTCTCTAGTCCTCCCTGTGCAAGTGTCAGAGGAGCCTCTAGCACACTGCAGTTGGACAATTATGTTCAAGGTTGCATAGTTTTTATTAATTGGCAGAAAACGTACTCATGACACTTTTTTACTTAATCCTTTGCAATCACATACAGAGTCTGTGCTTTGTAATGTACTCCTAGAGGGCTTTCACAAGCTCATTTAGCAAGAATTAATAATATCACACATTTTGTAGCTTATTATTTTTAATTTTCATAGTTCTCAGCTTTGCAATTTACAAACAAAAAAGTGATTACATATACAAAGAACAAAGAAGAAATAGCTAAAATATAGCCCACTTACTGATACCGAAAAACTTTGCTCCAAGAAACATTAAACAGTATTCTAAAAAAATTCCAGTTTTTAATGTGGCCATACATCTCTGTGGATGCTGCAGGATGTGGGTCTTTTATCTTTGAAAATTATTTTGGTTCACCGTGTGTGTGTGTGTGTGTGTGTGTGTGTGTGTGTGTGTGTTTGTAACATACCAATCCAGAAGCTAGAATCATATGAAGCAGCCTTCTAAATCTGCAGCTGAAATATGTAATAATTTCTCTTTACTGGACTTGGTAGATGCACTTTTTCATTCTGAAATTATTTATGGATGTGTAGAGCTGTGCTTTCTGCCATCGATCTCTTCTTGATACAATTCCCAGAATTAAGATGAAAGAGCTCTGTTTGGTTGGGCAGAGGCCCTCTAGTCTAGAAATTATTTTAGATAATGGCATTTGAAAGGCTCAGAAGCCAGCACTGGATGACAATACAGGTAATCTTTAATTTACACACCTGGACTGAAGCTTCCTCTGCTAAGTGAGGTAGTTGTTAAGTGAATAATCCCACAACCATTCCCAATTTTATAAACTTTTTGCTGCAGTTGTTAAGCAAGTCGCATGATTATTAATCAAATTTGACCTTGCTTGTTGGAACCCCTCCACCCAGGGAAGATCCAGGCAGGGGTAGGATTCAAAATTTTTAACAACCGGTTCTGTGGCCATGGCTTAGGTGGTGGGTGTGGCTTGGTGGTCATGTAACTGAGTGGACATGGCTTGGTGGTCATGTTATTGGCTGGGTATGGCCAACTCAATATCTCTCACATCGAGGCACGCATCTCCTCCCCTGGCCTCTTATGACCGTGGGGATGCTGCAACAGTCGTAAGTGTGAAAAATGGTCATAAGTCACTTTTTTCGGTGCCATTGTAACTTTGAATGGTCACTCCACACAAGAAAAGTATCAGCAAAGGAGGGGGTAAACTCCAGAGACGTTCCAGAGACAGGAAGTGTAGTCCTGCCAAGAATGTAATAAGGATTAACAGAAAGGCAGTTTCTGTAAGCAACACCAGAATGTTTCCTTCCTGCCTTCCTTACAGGATTAGGCCAGTAATTTCTTCTAACAACCGGCTCTCCAAACTACTTAGAATGTTAACAACCGGTTCTAGCGAATAGGTGTGAATCCCACCTCTGGATCCAGGAGAAGAAAAACCTATTTTGCTCTGGCCCTTACCCTCTCAAATATTCTCCTGCTGGAAGTGAAGTTAGCCCCCAAACCTCCCTGGCCTTCTGGAAGAGTGTAAAACTTGGCTCTGCTGCCTGGTCTCTGCCCCCGATAGTAGCATGTCATGCTGAGGGTGACTGACAGAGTAGAGAGAAGATCCCCACCTGTATATTGCCTGTCCTCTTGGTTTTTACTTTCTTATCTAATCTTCTTTTTAATTGTTTTGCATTATCTTTATTACCTTTTTAAATCATTTTGCAAGCCACCTAGAATCGCTGCAACAGTGAGATGGGCGGCATATAAATTTAGTAAATAAAAAATAACATGAATACATGCTGATCTCTGAGCATCCAAGTCAAAAGCGTGTGTCCATGGGAATGCTGCAATGGTCATTAAGCATGAGCATTAGTCATAAGTCACCTGTTTTCAGCACTATCGTAATTGTCATTTGTAGCCTCAAAACACTTCCATTCCCTTTTTAAATGTCCAAATTGTCAACCATTCCTTGGCAGTGAATTCCACATTTTAAGTACACATTACCGGGTTTTTTTTTAAAAAAAAATATCTTAAAGGTCCCAAATCTGTCTGCAATTCCTTTAGCTATGTTGGCTGAGAATTCTGGAGATTTTCATGTCATGTGATTCTCAAGGGCGCAACATTGAATAAATCTTCCTGTGTGTCCTGTAACTTGCCTTTACCCTGGATGCACGGTCTGTAACCAAATTGGTCTTTTGTAGAGATAAATACCTGCTAAACCCTTGGACATTTTGAAGGAGATTCCAAAAGGGTCAGAAACAGACATGTACTACAAATAATTAGGGTATAGCTGGGTAGGGGGGTGTGGGTGTAAGGGGGTAGAAATTTTATCTGGCAGCCTATTGTGATTTACTTAGCACATTGATTAATTGCCCTCAAGCATTCGGTTCCTAATGCAGAAACTAGGATGCATTTTAATGCTTTATAGAGGAATGTCAGGATTATAACCCTGTTGCTTGGAAATGCCTAATACAAAGATAGCTAATTAACTACGGCTTGTTTTCTCTCTCCTCATGGTCATATAGTTTTGATTGTCTGGGAACCTGGCTATGAGGATCTCTTTTTTCTTTTGATGTCTGGCTGATGCAAGGGATTAATATTCTGGCCTCCTTTCTCTCCCTGCCCCCAAGACACTGAACTGAATCCAATAGGATTTTCTTGCTGAAAGAGCGGCAGTAAATTTGGCAAGAAGGCAAGGAGTTCACACACTTCTACGGTGTGCTATAATGTAGGGGAGAGGAAGACAGAATGGGGACAAATCCCTTTGTTTTGTTCTTGTAAAAGGCAGCAGGTTCCACTTAGCGTTTAACAGGTGTCCTAAAAGTATTGCTGGGAGGACATGCATGGAGTGTACCACTGTGTTGAAAACTTTTATTTTTGTCTCTTAGTTCACTGGAGATATTTAAGAAACTATTGGTCAACTCTTTGTCCGGAACGGGATAGACTAGAAGATCTTCAAACTCCCTTCCAACTCTGTTATTTTATAACTCTGTAAAGCCAGATAATGGCTTAAAGAGTATAGTATTTTGCTTGCACTGAATTTCAGATGAATCCCATAAAAATCACGGGTAGGAGGGTTAGAAACTCTAACCCAACTATTTGCAAATTTCACAAGTTGAAAAGGGTTAGTATATATGATAGTGCCTTAAAAAACTAATATAGCAGGCATTTTTATTAGGGAAAACCTGATTAAGTGATTGGGTATTGTAGTGTATGTCCCTCAAACAACCTTATCTGGATTGCAGAAATCCAAATGACCAAAATCCAAATGACCAACTATTTTCAGAAATAATAATAGTAACATATAAAGCTAACAATTAATAATTATAATTAATTAATTAATTAATAGAAATAAAAGAAAAATAATAAAAAAATTCAAAGGGCAGATTCAATGGATCACCAACTCTTTTTCTGCGGTCAGTTTCAGATGTCTTCTGACAGTATGGATTTTCACAGTACCGGTATAATAGCTCAGATCTTTTTATTATTATGTATTTTCTCAGAATTTTAAAGAGAGGAATGGGCAACCTAAGATCCTGGGCCCTTGTGAGGCCATCTGGTTGTTTTTGGAGGGGACCATCATCCCTAGAAATATGTGAGTCCCCTGACCATGCAAAAAATGTATTCCATACTTAAAGAGGAGGTAATAACAGCTTGCTGCTTCTTTTTGTAACCTAAATCCATTAGTTACGAATGTATCTTTGTTTTCAAGTGGATTTCCTCTCTCTGCCTCTTCTCCTTCAAGAGCCAAATCTGCTAGATGGTGAAAGGAAGCAAGATGTAGAGACAGAGATTACTTTCAACCCCAAATCTTGTGGAAATGAAGTGCTGGCTTCATGTTAATTGAAAAGTTTAAGGGATGGATGCTTATAAAGCTTTGGGCACCAATGTTATTTGTACACTAAAATGATTTGTTTTTTGTTGGCTGAACATCAAACAAAATATGATGTAGGAGGCAAGGTGCATTTCTCAATTTTCTTAATTTCTTTTACCTATTTGCATGCAATTACGAAGGACTCTGAAATTAATTTCTGGGGACTCTTTCCTTTCCACAATTATTCTCTCCTATTATTCTCCTCAGTTACTTTTTTTCCTGCAATGGCAAAAACTTTTCAACAAGCTGTTTTTCACACCAAAACCCTGCTCCTCCCAGCTGTTTTCCTTTCATCAAAAAGGAATAGTGTAGGTTATTTTCCTCTGCTGTTGTTCTGATCAAAGTTGAATTGTTCTAGAATTGCTTTAAAATAAAGCAGTCACTTCTCCTGCTGAATCTGTAGAAATATATATTTGATGCATCTCATGTTAGATCTACATTGGCTTTTAGATTAACAGTTCAAATCTATGTTAGGCCTTTTAGCTACACAGTCTCTAAATGGTATTACATCTATCACCCAAGCATAATTAATTAATTACTTCTTTTCATTTTTTTTGGTGCCTCCTTCATTACTTTATAACTAACTCAAGATGGCAAACATATCTAATACTCCTTCCTCTTCCTATTTTCATCATCACAATAACCCTGTGAGTTGGGTTGGGTTGAGAAAGAGAAAGTGACTGGCTGAAAGTCACCCAGCTAGCTTTCATGTCTAGGCAGCACTAGAACTCATGATCTTCTAGTTTTTAGGCAAACATCTTACCCATTGCACCAAACTAGCTATGCAAAATATTTATTGAGGGATCTTTCTCACAACTAGTTCAATTGGCTTTCCTCCCCTCCTTAAATCACAAGAAAAATAATTCCACAAAAACTGTGCTGCCATGCAGTTACCATTAAGACCTTAGCCACAAGGTTGGTAGTACCACTGTCCTCCCACAAAATAATGAGGGTTAGTTTCAGGGCAGTATTGAATAGTTTATCAGTCATTCCTTCTTTTCCCATGTGTTCTCAGCAACCACGAGAAAAACCAGCTTTTACTTACTCTCCCTGAATGGTTGGTGGATCAGAGTTGGGAATTTGGGCCTTGTCAGTGTTCCAGTCAAACTCTCCATCTCCATTCATCACTCAGAGACAAAGTTCATCCAAGCAAGAATTGATTAGAGTAGTCATATTGGCACATCTGGGAAAACCCGAATCTGAGAGTTCCGGGTTTTCCCTTCCCAAAAGAGAAACCAAAGATCCATCCCCTTGCACCCATCAGTTCAATCAATTCTTCATTCCACCAGAAGATTTCCTTCCAATTACTCCCCTCCAGGTACAGGCGTTCTGTCCTTGACTCATTGAGAAGGAATGTTGTTGTGTCTATTCTTCTACTCCACTAAGAAATCCCCCCTCCCAAATTCCTAGGCACTAAATGTGGCAGCCTCGACGTTTCCAAGAAAAATGGCCTTCAAGGTTTTCATTATTTATTTAACCTTAATTTTTTAATGATTGCACATTCTTTGCAATCGGATGATGCCAGGACAGATCCTTGAAAAATGTTAAGCTGTCTTCATGCTGCAAAAAGCAGGAAATGCAAATCAGCCCTGAAAATGAATTCATTCTCCAAGTATGAATCCATATGCAACAGAAGTAGTGGTACTTGCATACAAGACGAAGACCTGGAAGGGGAGGAGGGAGGAATAAAACATAGTGTCTTGTAGAAGGACTGAAAGTTATTTGGTCTGGGGGAAAGGCCCAGGAGTCAAGGCAAAGTCAAAAGAGCAGGGAGCAAGCTGATTCTTTGGGGAAAGAAAATAAATGAGAGGAGCGCATTGCAACATTTTGGTTCTTGTTCCACTTATTCAAAATGCTAAAATTAATAATTTATTATTTTATTTTTATTTATTTTTTTGTCAAACAAATATTACACAACAGATATAAGTATAAGCATGGTTATGAATATATGAAATGGATACGAATAAAAAAGAAACAATAGGACAGGGACGGTAGGCAGAAGATCTTATGTAATAAGGACTAAAATTGAGAGGTCATAGAAATACGAGCTACATGCCTTCCTTACATTCTGGCATACTCTTTAAGGAAAGAACATCTTTTTAATGTTTTAGAAATGTTTGTTTATCATCCCATGCCAGGTTAAGTACCTTTGGACTGAGTTGGGTGGAGTGCTGTGGTGTCGTAAGGAAATGTTGCAGGTACATGGATAAATGTTGAAACTCTGGAGTGTACTCAGCATATATGAACTTTGATCTTTGAAAATATATTCATTTTGATACTTGTTTCAGGACCATTTTTGGTCTTTTTGCAGAGAAAAGATAAAATCGTGCCTCTTTGTAATTGTAAATAAGTCCTGCGCAGTTTTAGACAGAGCAGTAATAGAAGGAGCCAGGGGAAGAGAATGCATTGTATAAAATTATGAATAACACGGAGAGAGTACCTAAAGACATTTTATAAAACATGATAAGCTTGCTTCATTTTAATCTTGATTGCATCTTTCTCTGTGGGCAGTTTGGCATATCGTGTGAACGCATGTATGATTTGGTCCATCACTATATTAGGAAATCACATAAAATATATTAATTAAATATTTCAGTAATATGTTTTCTGTGAAATCAATCAGCATATGATGGAATTCAGTCCCGTTAAGTTACATTGGTGCTGCAAAATACACATGGCTGTAATTACAGAAAAATAGTATTGATATGGTTGTGTCGATAAAAGAAATAGAAGCTTTTTCAAATTACATGAGAGTGAATTTAACTATTTCCCATCCAATTGGATTCTCCATGCCCACATTCTAGGTGCTCAACTTATGACCAGTTGCCTAGCAATCATTCAAAGTTGCAATGGACTCCAAACAGCTACTTATAATCCAGTTTCGAAGATCTAATGTATGCTCCCTTCCAGTGATCACATGATTGCTTTCTGGGTGCTTGGCAACCAAACTGAATTTATGGGTTGTTTGCAGTGTCCCACAATCCAAGTGACTGCAATTTACTGCAACTGCCCCATAGTGAACAGTGGTTCACTTAATAACCTTGATGTTTGCTTTATGACCATCATAGTTGCTTAACAACCTTTGATAAAAGTCATTACATCAGGTCTGGTCATGACTTATGTCTAAATTGTGGGATCAATTATGGTTATAAGTCAAGGACTTGCCTATATTTGCTTTGGAAAGAAATCATCTCTTGGCCTTGCGGGTCCTTTCCCCTTGAAGCAAATAGCACTGTCATGGAGTGTATGCATCAGAATTTGAAATTTAGTGTCAACAAGGACTCATTATCTTCTCTTCGTTGCACTTTTCTAAGCCATATCATCTCATCCCATTCCAAGACCGTTTAATTCTTCAAAGAAGCCTACAGGTCTCATTTGTACTACTATTGTTTCATCATTTAGGCATCAAGTTTTAAAAAATGCATTGAATGGAGAATACAGAATAACACACATACTGGTTTAGCATCTGTTTGGCCCCTGCTCCCGGTAAAAACAAAAGCAGTGAAGTCTTTTCAGAAGAAAATGGCACAGGAAATGTTAATACCATGATGAGAGTGATTAAAAAAAGTGAATTTCAAATTTTTAGAGGCTTAAAATACGGAATAATGTCAGTGTTCACCCATGGTGCAGAACTCATTAGCTGCTATGTGTGCATGTTGTCAAACAACAAGAAAAATGTTTTTGAACTGAGTTTGGCATGGCCTTCCTCAACACAGTGACTAGAAAAATCCAGAATGCCTCAATTTAGGTTGTAGTTCTAGACAAAGGCTATATGAATTGAAGGACTGTGGCTGAAGTACAGATAGTCCTCAACTTACCACCACAATTGAGCCCAAAATTGATGCTGCTAAGTGAGAAATTTGTTAAGTGAGTTTTGCCTCATTTTTACTTTTCTTGCCACATTTGTTAAGTGAATCGCTGTGGTTGTTAAATTAGCATTAAGTATTAAGTGAATCTGGTCTTCCCATTGACTTTGCTTGTCAGAAAGCTGCAGAAGGTGATCCCATTATACTGCAAAGTCATAAATGTGAATCAGTTCTCAAGAATCCAAATGTAAATCATGTGACCCTGGGGATGCTTCAACGGTCATAAGTATGAAAAATGGTCATAAATAACTTTTTTCAGTGCCATTGTAACTTTGAATGGTCACTAAGTGAACTCTTTTAAGATGAGGACTACCTGTCTTTACCGCTAGTTTTATTTAGAGTCCCTGCCTTAGCATTTTATTCTATTGTGGACCATCCTAGGATGGTCCACAATAGAATAAAAATAATTTTTAAAAACCTCATTTCATCTTGCATAAAGTCATCAGCAAAATAAAGTAAACAGCTGATGAAACATAGCTGAGAGATGATAAAGGTGACTAATATGTTGGTTTGCAAAGATTAAAAGTCTGGAAGGCTCAAAAATCCTATTTACATTAAATGCCTCAAGAAATGTCAGGAAGAAAGGAGAGGGTAGGTCCAGGAGGATTCCTAAGACTCGGTGCTCAAGTTCAAAGGCATCTTCCTTGCTTGATAGAGTATCTGCTTCTCTTGAGCTTCTTCTTTTTTTTAATATATGTTTTTTTTAATAAACATTTTGAATTCAGCGTATTGTCAGGGCGTATCATTTACAAAAAAACCCAGAAACATCAATACATAACTAATAACAGTAGTAGTATAACAATAGTATTAACTAATTTTCTTTTTGTATTAGCTTATTTATAATTCTGTTGATATTATTAGCATATTCATAATTATAAACCATCTTTATATTTAATTCATACATCTCATTAATCTTTATCTAATTTCTACCTCTTATCGCTAACCATTCATAAAATTTATTCCATGTTAAATAATATTCTGTGTCTTCTTTATCCATAATTTTTAATGTCAATCTGTCTGTCTCTTCAGAGTTTAGTATTTTTTCAAATTGCATCCTCGTCTAATGGAGTATTCTCATTTCCAATATTGTGCAGATACAATCCTTGCTGCTGTCACTACATGCAAAACTAAATACTGTATATAATCCTTTTAGCATAGCCCTCCAGCATTATACCCAACAAAAATATTTCTGGTTTCAGATCTATATGTTACTTAATCATCTTTTCCAACCATGTATGTATTTTCGTCCAGTATTTTCTTGCTTTCATACAAACCCACCACATATGACAATAAATGCCAACATTTGGCAGACATATTGCTAAACATTTTTGCCAATCTTGCAGGTCTCTTGAGCTTCTCTTTGAATCCCCCATCTCTATCCTGATGCAGGGGTGGAATCTACCGGTTATGCCCAGCTGTATAGAACCAGTTGCTCTGAAGAGCAGCAAACACCGAACCAGTTCTGTGTTTGCTGCTGTTTTGCCCACCCGCCTGTCCGGTCTCTTACCTGTCCTTTATTTCCTGCTTTTTCAACCTCAGCTGCTTTGCGCGGCAGAGCTGAGGTAGAAAAAGCAGGGGAAAAGGCTTTTCAAATGCTGCGCACCCATGTGCGCTTTTCAGCTGTCTGGGAGGCACAGCTGATGTGTTTTTTACACGCGCACGCAGCGTAGTCACCGAATCGGTAGTAGTACTGGTTGAATCCCACCCCTGCCTTAATGCTTTTCCTATGGATGGGATTTCTATTCCTGTAATGGGATTTGGTCTTGCACAGATGATAGAGAAAGGCTGTTTTGGTTCTGGTACACTGGAATCACATTTCCCCCTCATTTAACAGATGCAGTGTAATATATCTTCCTAATGTGCTAAGCTTTTATTTGAATTCTGTTTTTGTCTATTTTTCTAATAAAGGTAAAGTGGGCCATTATTCTTCATTCATTAAATAGTAATGAACTGAAAGAGCAGCCTCTGTGAGCAAGGAGAATAACTGCCAAGGAAAATTTGAGAGAATCAGGGTTGAATTTGGGGTTTCATCTGTATTTTTGACCAATGCCCTTTTATTTTTCATGGGGAATAAGTGGAAGCTGGGGTTTCTTCTTCTTTTTCTGCTTTCAAGTCATATAGACTCTGGGCAACTGCCTGCACTAGTCCCTTTAGATTTTGGGGGCAAGGTATTTTAGAAGTGGTTTGCCATTGTCTTCTTCCTAGACCTGATAGAAGGTGAGTGACCCAAGATTAGCCAGCTTTGTCTCTAATGCAGAATTAGAACTCATGATTTCCTGGTTTTCGAGTGTATTGCCTTAATCACTGCACCAGTGTCTCTCTCCCTCCCTCTCTCTCTGGAAGCTAAATTAAAGGTTTTTATCCAAGAACATTGCACAACTATTCTCTTTACATGCTCAGAGACACTTCTTTAAAAAAAACAGTAATACAAACCACTAGAATATGCCCTAAGTATGATGGCATGAGATAGTAACTCCCAACCCGGAGCTGTCTAGATCAGGGGTCCAACCTTGGCAACTTTAAGATCTCTGGACTTCAACTCTCAGCTCCACCACCAATTGGGGAATTCTGGAAGTCCGAAAGTTTTAAAATTGCAAAGGTTGGGCACCCCTGATTTAGATGTTTGATCTGCAACTCTTAGCAATATGCTAATATTGCTAATGCTAATTGAGGAATTCTTTTAAAAAAATATTTATTTATTTACATCAAAGATATAATTTCAAAAGATACATTGCTAAATGAATGTTATATAAATAATGTATAATATAATATTAATAAAAGATTAACCGTAATAGGCAAAGTACACTGAGTTATTTTTATGGTCCAAAAGAAAAATATAAATCTTGGAAATCTCTATCATATTGTTATTTTGTAAATGTTAAAAAGGGGAAAAAATTAGTAGACAGAGAGAGAAAAAACCCTACTAAAATAGAACAAATATTTCTCTTCTGATTTCCCCTTCTTTATATCCAACTCATTTGTTATTTATAAACTTCAGAAGCCATACTCCTGTGTTAAGTATTTGCATTTGCCCTGCTATGTGATATATAGTATATGTAGAAGCCATTCTTGCTTAAATTTAATTACATTTCTGTTATGTTGCTAATTTTACCATTGTTGCATATTCTCCAAGTTTAAATTCTGGACAGATAATTTTTAAAATTGCAATTCAGTTACCTGGAGGACTATTATGTTCAGCAAACATATAATATGAATGTGGTAACATTTTCTGCCCACATTGCAAATAGATGAGAAGAGTTGAGAAGAGACATATGTATAGAAAGATGGCCCTTAAACCAAAGTGCAGGGTTCTGTAATTCCCCTTGAAATGGCTACTCACCAACAGACCCAAGATCTATACAGTATCTCTGTTGACATAAGCTGCAGCAGCATGCTCCTCCCCATTCTCTAAGGCCAAAGTTTCCTGCCACACCACGGATGTATTACACACTCACGCTGAGTATGTACAGATGTTCATTTATTAATGAAATATTATCTTCTAAAATAAAATGTGTTGACTCAGAAAGAAAATGATTATGTCAATGATCTAAAATCAGCCATTAAAAAAAAATTATTTATTTACATCAAAGATATAATTTCAAAATAATTGAGTTGACCATTTCCAGAGTATTCCTGAGGCTGCTTGTGTGTCCTATCCTATTGAACCAAACAAGGAAAGAATTGTCCAAGTTCCTTATTATTGGTAATGCCTTGTATCCTAAGCTCGGTTGCATTGTAATCTCTTTTTTCTTCCCATTTTTTGTCTTTTCTTAGATATCCTCCTAGATGATATTGTTCTTACCCACTCACTATTTTTGCCCACGGAGCAGTTTCTACATGAGCTGTACCAACAATATCCTTCCTGCAGACTTTTGGAGAAGTCCCTTTAAGAGGAGAAGGGCTGGGAGAGAGGGATTCATTTCATTTGTCATGTTTTCATATTCTTGGATCTTCTTGTATTTTGTTATTCTACAGGATGTTGTTGTTGTTTCATAAGTAGTTAATTTCCTGAGAATTTCAGCTATAATGTTCATTTTAAAAATATATTTCTAGTCATTATGAACTGAAAATATGTGAGTAGTACCTGGTGAAATATTTGGAGTCATTAAATGTGGCCCACAGCTGTATGGTTTTTGTATCCCTTGACTTTGCCAAATATGGCTAAAAAATGCCAAAGAAATGATGCTAAATGAGTTACATAAAAGAGTGATTAGCATTTTTAAAAGGCAATTGATCTCTAGGAAGCTTATTGAAAAATCTTTGTTTTAAATAGCCTTTAAAAATTGGAATAATACCTTTTAAAAGTTTATTCTGCTAGCTAATCACTAAAAAGTTATATCATATAGTATTACTTATTTTAAAATTGGCAGTTGCTTCAAAAGAACAGGAAAATTCTGATATAATGATGTGGTGCCACCTGTTCTTTTAATTCTGCATGATTTGTAAAATGTGAGCTGCACATATCCTTTTAGCCCTCTCTGCAACTTATCCTTAAGAGACTGCTATTACCACAAACAATTCAATTGTGCTTGTATTTAGATATACTGTAGCTTTCACTCTATTCAATAAGGTTTTCTTCTTAGGCAACTAGTGAGGTACTGTCACTTTAATCTTTAGAAGACAATATTTGTAGCTCTAGGTTGAAACATAGTAGTCTTTAAGCTTGGTTGTTTACCTGAAGACATTTCATTAAGCAGCTGGGAACATCTTCAGTATTTGTTATCTTCAGTGTTTGAAATAAAATATTCAAGTCTTTCCAGAAGTATTCTGAAACTATTCCACTCATACCATTCCCATTTATCAGAGACATTTCTGGACATGGAATGCTCATAACACAATTCTGATAAACTTGGAACATTTTAAACTGAAATTGGGAGTTTTAAATTGAAAATGTTCAGTGTTAAATGGGTGCGGATAAGGAAGGAGCAGGACTCAGGAGTGCGAAGAACTCTTTATTTTAAAGCCGAAATCAAAAAGCCAACAAATATGTAGGCGCCGTCTTTTATAGCCGGTGCTGTCCAACACTTCAGCCACTGATGGGGATTCAATTCTTCCCGCCAACGGCTGAACCAATGAGTGGAGTCTGATATCAGACTCCACTTTGCATATCACGTAAACACATGTAAATACAGCATCATCCGTATTTAACACTCCTCCACTCTTAGTTCAGACCGACCAATCACTGCATACGCAGCAGTCATAGTCCTTCAGGTAGGCAGGACTTCTGTGAGAGCAACTGGGCCTGCTCAGGTCAGTTGTTCCCAAGGCGGCAGCCTGAGCGGACAGGTCTGCCACTGCTCTAGACTCTGCCCTTGGAAGCGCCTCACAGGTTTCTGGAGGCATGGCAGTTTCTGTTGAGCTGGAGGCTTCAGGACTACGCTGGACTCCTCCCCCCCCCCCCGCCGGTAAGTTCCCTGCTATCCTGTTCGGGTTTGACTTTCCTATTATGTGCCTTTGTGGGATTTCTAACTTCCAGGGCCTAGTTGTTGTTGAGGGTGTGTTGTGTTATTCAGCTTCATGGGGGGGTTGAGCTGTGAGGCCCTGAAGTTGGTCTATGTGCCTGTTCCATGTTTTCCCCCTTCTACCTCCGATCTGTATGATCTGGGTCTGGTACTTTTGATTATTTTTGCCAGAAGCCAGGTTTCCCTTCCCATGTAGTTGCGTGCATACACTGTGTCTCCTGGTGTGAATGTCCTGCACTTTCCCGTGGAGTCTAGAGGGGTGTCGTTTGTGTAGTTTGGATGAACCCTGTCTAGCGTGGACCTTAATTTTCTGTTCATGAGCATTTCTGCTGGGCTTCTGTTTTTTGCTATGCTGGGCATTATGTGTTGGGTTAGCGGCAATTTGTTGATTTTTTTCTTGCCAATCGCTGGGGCCTAATTTTTTTTAGTAATTCTTTGGTTGTTCAGAACATTCTCTCCACTTGCCCATTTGCGGCTGGGTGTACCGGCGTTGATAGAGCATGTCGGATCCCCAGCTGTGTGAGGAAACTTTCAAATTATTTTGCTGTGAATTGTGGGCCATTGTCCAAAACCAGCACATCGGGTAGGCTATGGGTGGCAAATAATTTCCGCAATGCTCTGGTCGTTGCCTCGGCTGTTGTGGATTTAGACACAGATAATCAGAGTTGGAAGGGATCTTATAGGTCATCTAGTCCAAGCCCAGAAGCCCAAGCGGGAGACCCTACACCATTTCTGACAAATGGCAGTCCAATCTCTTCTTGAAAGTCTCAAGTGATGACGTTCCCACAACTTCTGAAGGCAAAGCTGTTCCACTGGTTGATTGTTCTCACTGTCAGAAAGTTTCTCCTTATTTCCAGGTTAAATCTCTCCTTGTTCAGTTTCCATCCATTATTTCTTGTCTGGCCTACAGGCGCTTTAGAAAATAGCTTGACCCCTTCCTCCCTGTGGCAGCCCCCCAAATATTGGAAGACTGCTATCATGTCTCCCTTGGTCCTTCTCTTTACTAGACTAGCCAAGCCCAGTTCCTGCAACCGTTCACTGTATGTTTTAGCCTCCAGTCTCCTAATCATCCTGGTTGCTCTTTTCTGTACTTTTTCTAGACTCTCAACATCTTTTTTATAATGTGGTGACCAAAACTGGATGCAGTAGTCTAGGTGTGATCTTACTAAGGCTTTATAGAGTGGTATTAGTACTTCCCTTGATATTGATTGTATCCCTCTGTTAATACAATTTAGGATTGCATTACCTTTTTTGGCTGCTGCTGCACATGATTACTACCTGCAACCACTTAGAGTAAGCATCGACCACAATTAGAAATGTTTGCCCCTGGCAGGGTCCTGCAAAGTCTATCTGTATGTGACCCCATGGTGCTGAGGGCCTCTCCCACTTGAGGGGGGGTGCTGAGGGAGAGGCAGGTTGGGACTCCTGACATGGTGAGCATGTGATGACCCAGGTCTCAATGTCTCTGTCTATCCCCAGCCGCCAGATGTAACTCCTTGCTAGGGCCTTCATGTTTCCTATCCCGGGGTGCCCTTCAGGTAGCAATCCCAAAATTCTTTCCCTTAACGGCTGCGGTACAACCACCCTGTCTCCCCATAATAAACATCCCCTTAATGCTGACAGCTCTAGCTGTCTGCCCTTTAAATGGCTTGAATTCCTCCCCTTCCGTCTTGTTCAGCCAGCTCCGCCATACCCAGTTCAAAACTCACACCAACATTTTGTCCTTCATGGTGAGTTTCACGATGTCCACTGCCATCAATAAGCCCGGCTTAAGATGTTCTGCAAGGAATATGGAAGTCACAGGGGCTGGGTCTTCTACTAGGCCTGGCAGGGGGCACCTGCTGAGTGCATCGGCATGTGGAATGTTCTTTCCTGGTCTGTGTAGAAGACTGTAGGTATATGCTGCCAAGAAAACTGTCCATCTTAGCATTCTCAGTGATAAGATGTTGGGTGTGGGTTTGTTTCCCAAGAGAATGCCAAGCAGCGGCTTATGGTCTGTGACCAATTCGAAGTGTCTGCTGTATAGTATTCGTGAAAACATTTCACTCTGGCTATAGTGGCGAGGGCTTTTTTGTCTATTTGGCTGTAGTTTCTTTCGGTTTTCGACAAACTTTTAGAATAGTAGGCTATGGGGGCCTCCCTTCCGTTCAATAGCCTGTGGCTCAATACTGCCCCGATGCCATATGGTGATGCGTCACAGGTTAGCCGTATCGGCAGGGTCTCACTATATTGCATTAGTACGGTGTCTGATGTTAAAATGTTCTTTATTTTAGTCTTGGGGGGGGCACTTCCAGGTTGTATTTTTGTCCAGCAGTCTATGGAGTGGTTCCGTTATCATCACCTTCTGTGGCAAAAATATGTTATAAAAGCTTGAAGTTCAGCTTTGCTCTGTGGACGGGGGCTTCCTTAATTGCTTTCATCTCGCTGTCCATGGGTTGGATGCCTGACCCATCGATTAGGAAACCTAAGAACTCTACACTCGGTACTGCAATGTAGCATTTGTCCCTTTTTAACTTAAGCCCCACTTATTGGAATCATTCTAGTACTGTTCGGACCCTCTTCATTAGCTGGGGTTTGTCTCTGGCTGAGATTATTACATCGTCAAAAAAGGGGACTACACTTGGCAAATCTTGTAACAGCCTTTCCATTGTTCATTGGAATAGGCTGGGGGCTATGCTAACCCCAAATTGCAGCCAATTGCACTTGAATGTGCCCTTGTGGGTCATAATCATTTGGGCTTCAGTGGTGGCTGCATCCACAGGCAGTTGTTGGTACGCCTGTTCTAGGTCCAATTTAGCAAAAATCTTGCCCCAGCCCAAGGAATGTAATAGGTGCTGGACCACTGGCACCGGATATGCGCTCTGTTGCACCAGAGGTTCAGGGTACTCTTGTAGTCTGCACAGATTCAGACTGACCCATCGGGCTTCACAGGGGTCACTATAGGGGTCTCCCACCTCAAGTGATCTACCAGTTTGAGGACCCCTTGAGCTACCAGCTTGCCTAGTTGCTCGTCAACCTTGGACCGCAGAGCAAAAGGGACTCTCCAGGACTTCAGTCTGACAGGGGCTATGTTAGGGTTGAGGTTAAAACTGATAGGGGTCCCCTTATACTTGCCCAATTCGCTGCTGGAAACATTCTGGAATTCCCTCTCCAAAGCATCTAGGTCACTTCTGCTGTTTGCTGTGGTCATCGCTGTCGCGTGGATGCCACTGAGGCTGGTCTGCAGCGGCGCGAACCATTCTTTTCCTAGGAGGATGGGGAAATCTTGGTCCATGATGGTCAATGGCAGGGTTCACTGGAAGTCTCCAGATTCCATGTGGCAGGTTTTCTTCCCCAGCACTGATATTTTGCAGCCTTGGTAATCCTTTACTATTATTCGTTGTGGCTGCAGCTGGCTCCAGCTAATGTGGGGGTTGATCTTCTGGAGAGCCACCCAGGAAATCATTGATATATAAGACTCGGAATCAACTTCCATCGGGCACAGGGTCCCATCAATCCTCAGCTTAGTAAGGATCTTGTTGGATTCAAAAGTATCTGTGTGTTCTACGCGGGTGTGTGCATAGCCCACGATTGTATGGTGGGTCTCTTCCTCCTGGGTGCCATCTTGTTTTTTGAATTTCACACCAGATGTCTCCCGACTCTTGTATTGCCTGTTTGGGGAGTATGCCCTGCAGCTCTGTTTGTCTGTTGGTTGGCTGGCTCTGAAAACTTCCGTGATGTGGCCTTTCCTCTTGCACCACCTGCAGATGGTCTCCTTAAAATGGCAGGCAGACCAGGGATGGTTCCCTCTGCAGCCTCCTCAAGGCTTGGCTTCCTTGGCAGTTCCAGTGGACATCTTCTTCTTCACTGTTGCTGCTTTCGGAGCGGGATGGACTACGCGGTGCCCTCCTCACAGCATGGGTGCTGTGGACCTTGCTGCTGCCCTTGACTCGGGCTGCCGAACAGTCAGAGGCTTCCGCAGCTTTCACTTCTTCCAGGGCCTCCTTGAATGAGACGTCGTCCCTTGCAAACAGTCTCTTCTGCAAGGTTAAGTCCCTGAAGCCGAGGACTAGCTGGTCCTGAATCATTTCTTCGACGTATGAGAATTTACAGTTTTTTGATAGTCTCCTCAACGTGGCTTTCTCCCTCCTCATTTATGCTTTCTCCCTCCTTTTGGCTCCGGATGTAGAAGTCGTTTCAGTTTGCCAGGTATGATGGGTTAGGGTCGAAATGCCCCTTCAATGCTCATTGTAGCTGGTCCCAGGAGATGTTTGCTGGCTCATCTGCAATGAGGGCTTCAGCTAGTTCATAGAGTTCCGAATTGCAATAGATTAAAAAGAAAGCCTTCTTCTTTGTGTCGGATGCTGCCTGCATCCCGTTCACCTCCAAATTTAGGTTGAATCTTCCCATGTACGAGGACCACTTCTCCTTGGTTGGCATCATGCATATTTAACATTCAGAACTTTATATCTTTGTTTGTCTTTTCAGTTTTGTGATTATTTGGAATATATACAATATAAACTGAGACATTAAATTAAGATCAACAGGCTAGTTATACAAAATTCCTTTGTTTTTTCTCATTACTATCTGGGTTCAGATTACACTTCATTCCCAGACTTGTCATTTGGAATACTTTCTCCCTTTTAATTATTCATTCTTTCCTGAAACTTCATGCTGTGGGTTTACCTTAACCTGCTTCTGCTACCTTCATGATGGCATCAGCAATCCCATCCCCACCATGCTGGAAAGAAGATGAGACTGTGCACCGGAAACGAGCAGTTTTGATCATTTTACTACACTTTCTTGAAACATTCAAGGGGATTTTGCAAGAAGAAGAGAAGGCTGGCAAAGTCATCAAGGTATTGCAGATCTTTTCTTGCCCTGCTTTCATGAGAATGAACTAATTAAGAAATGAATATGGCTGGATTACAAGATCCCAATTATTGTTTTTCTAAACATTATTTCATATGTCTAAGGAGACAAGTCTTCATGGCTAGCCGGATACCGTTGGTCAGTAGTTGCTATTCATTTGCTTAGGCAGTTTGATGTTATTTGGTCCAAGCAACTTTCTCTTCTTTTTCAGGATCTGTATTTGCTGATCATGAAAGATGAATCCCTCTACCACAAACTGGAAGATGAAATCCTGAAGTTACATCAGCTTGTGGACACAGTGGAACTCAAGTAAGTTAAAAATGGCAACATGGATGGAGGAATTTTGGTTCCCATTTGGGCTTAATCCAAGTAAGGCAGCATAACAATGGTTATAGAATCCTTTTCATATCATTTTTTATTCTGAATGTGGCTAAACTATCCTGGGTTATAGTGATTCATAATATATGGATCTTCCTGGATTCTAACCTCATATTTGAGGATCAGGTGGAAAGCTGTGGCTAGGAAGGCCTTTGCACACTTATATTTTTGTGCTAGTTACAATCTTATCTGGATTGAAAAGCTCTATTACCTTTGTACCTTGTCTAAACCAGGGGTCACCAACCTTTTGGACCTCAGGGACCACCAAACTCATAATTTTAGATCCCAAGGACCACTAACTGGTTCTTTGGGCGTGGCCTAATTTGTGGGTGTGGTTTGGTAGTCATGTGACTGGCTGGGCATGGCTTGTATGTAAATATTATAAATATTTTAGAAAAAAATATTGATTTTTTTTTCTAAAAAAAGAACAACTTTTACCCAAAATCAGGCAAAGCAGGCAGGCAGATTGAGTTGCTCACAGAATCACAGATTCATTCAGAGATCTATCTATCTGCCATTGGCTACTCAGTCTGACACATAAAATTTGCTTGCAAGCAAACTCATAAAATTAACTCACAACACACCATGCATGTAAATATTGTTTTTATTTTTAAAAAAGAGCAACTTTTATCCAAAATCAGGCAAAGCAGGCAGATTGAGTTGCTCACAGAATCATTCAATTATCTATCTATCTGCCATCGGCTAGCTCAGTCTCTCAAATTTGCTTGCCATGAGTCTGCACTGAATTTGCTTGCAAGCAAACCTTCAGTCCTAAGAGAGGTTTGGCTGTGCTTAGCTAGAAAGCAAGAAATCAACCATCTCCTGCTTCCTAGCTAATCTAAATCTCCTGGCACAGCAGAACAGATGATGGTTGGAAAAAAGAAAAATAGCAATTTAGCAGGCAAGTTTACCGGGTAAGCAGTGAGTGGGTGGGGAGGGTTCCCGTGGGCTATGTGGGTGGGGCAGCCTTGTGTTTCTGTGCAGCCTGGATTAATTACTTTGGTGGGGGGGTGTTCTGGGGGTGAGGTTTCTCTGTGGCCCACCAAAATTTTCTCATGGCCCACCGGTTGGCGACCGCTGCCCATGAAAATCATTTGGAAACCAACTGGTCCAGAATGGAATGGCTTGAATAATGAGGCTAGGGATTTACATTTAACACCTCTACTTTAGGAGCTACACAGGCTACCTGCTATTATGGTTGTCATTTTTAAAACTCTCTTGATTGGGTACTTGCGTACTTCAGAAACATCTTAGTCCCAGGAAGAGGATTAAACATTGCCATTTCTAATGGGGAATAAATTATTTCTTAGTTTACATGATTTAATTTCTATAACCATAGATTCAGATCTTGAAGCTGCTATTAGGAAATGAGACATAGATGCTTGTCGCATTGGCTGAATTTGCATAACATACTAATTTAAAATGTGATTGGATGCTTTGTAGCTTAGTGAATTGGATCAGTCGTAGCTATTTTGGAGGATGTAGTTACTGTCTCTTTTGGCTTCTAAATCTTGCCATCTGGCTACAGAGTGACTGAAGAAACCCAACCACCCAACAAGCAGGTCAAACCTTTATTCAGACATTTTCGTCGCATTGATTCATGTCTTCAAACTCGGGTTGCTTTCCGTGGATCTGATGAAAGTAAGTAATGAAGAGTATGCTTGGCAGTGGGGTGAAAAGGAGAATAAAATTGAAGTTTTGTTTATAGGAACTGAAAAAGGATAGTGATATAATTTCATCCAACCATTGGCAAAAATTTACAAATGCACACAAGCCCTTGAATAAACTAGACTGGATTTGCCATTCAACTTTCGCAGAGCAGAATATCCACTTGGAATATTTAGAATGTGGTTTGGCATTTTCTCAAAATTATTGTTATGGTGGAATTTGTGCATTTCCATTTAGGTCTGTTGTCTCCCAAGGAAAATGTCACAATGACATCTGCCTCCTTTTCTGCTTTGTCTATTGCAGCCTTTTCAAAGTTCACAAAATAAGAGATTAGAGAAAGCGGGGGAGGGTACAAGCAGAGTAAAAGCAGTCAAGTTAGTTTAAGGTAGAGCTTTTCAAACTTGCTGGTTGAGAAATTCTCAGGATTCGAAGCCCACACATCTTTAAGTTGCCAAGTTTAGAAAACACTGCAACAAAACACTTTTTCACTGGCTCCAGTTCCTCTGCCTTTGAAGGAAAAGGGTCTGCCAAATGAAGCAGAAACAAGTTTTCTTCATACTACAGCATAAGAATTTGGCATGATAATATAGGAATGAGCCAAGCTAAAATTTAAGTCTGGATGTTCATAAGATTTTAAAAATTAAAAGTAGCTCAGCAATCATTCAGTTAGGTTTGTAAGACAATAATGGGGCAGGAATAAACAGGGACACTGATGCTGTATCACTGATGCGTTAGAAGTTGGGCTTTTCACCAGTTCAAATTTCAAAGTCTCACACAAATCAAATTATAGAAGTCTAATGTGAGATGGCATGAGTGATGTCTCAAGGTCTGTATTTAAGGGATCAGAGGGGGAAGGAAACATCATTCTTGTCATTGTCATACATACGGTTTTCTAGATGAGTGATGAAACCAGGAAACTTAATCTGTCTAGAAGGAACAGAATTCCACCAGTGTTGACTATTCTTGCCGTTTCCATATTGTAGGACCAACATTATAGGCTTTTCCACATGCAACATGTTGGCTTGATTGCATTTAGTCTCCAATTGTGGCCAGAGTCTCAGAGACACTGATAGGATTCAAGCCTTCATTGAGGTCCCTTGCTATTCCAGGTTTCAACAGTTTGGTTGTCTCCTCTTTTTTCTAGTCTTCTGCCGAGTTTATATGCCAGACCACTCCTATGTCACCATCCGCAGCCGCCTCTCAGCCTCTGTGAAGGACATCCTCATGTCAGTGACCGAGAAACTTCAATATTCTGATGAACAGCCTACACGGGAGGAAGCTCTCATTCTGGTGGCTGTTGCATCATCAGGAGGTATCTGTTCTTCAGGAAGAGTGATAGTGACACCACTCTGGTTTGGATTATCCTTCCGCAATCTTGAAACTCAAAAACTTCAGGTTCATTTTGCTCCTGGTCAAAATGAACCACATTTAGATTTTCTTGTTTGTCGCACCAGAATGAGACCTAAGAAGAAGGTAGTAGACTTACCTAGTGCCTGGAGTCACATAATATGCAGGGAATGTCCATAAGTGCAGCAAAAGTAAAACAGAGTAGTGAATTCATGAATAATTAATTTATTCTATAATGTAAGTTAAAATAGAAGTTAGTTCTTTTCTCCCGTTTAACATTTTATTGAGTTATAAAATATTGTAAAATACAAAAGTAAATAGAAAAGCACTGCAGAGGAAAAGGGGGAAGAGAAGTGAGGAAGGATAAGAAAAAAGAAAAAGAAGCATTGACTTCCGACTCCCTCTGTTGCAGTAACATCAAATCCCAACTTTTGCTTTTTCATAATAATATGAACAAGCCATTTCTATAAAGATCTATCAGTCCACTTGGTAAAACCCAAAATCAAGCTTTCATTCTTTTCCACTTCAAACACAAAATTCAGAAGTGGTCTCCATGTGGAAACAAAAGTACCTTATGTCCTTTTCTTTAATCAGAGTAATCAATTTTGCCATTTCAGCCAACTCCCATCAACTTCTACAACCACTCGTTCATAGTAAGAATCGAAGTATCTTTCCAATTTTGTGCATACAATAGTCTTGCTGCTGTCAACATACATAATAACAAAGTGAAATAGAAGATCGTTCTGTTGTATGTTGTTCCCTTTTCTGCTTTGTGGATGGGTTAATGAGTGAAAGTCCTCCTGCCTAGAATTTGGTTTTAAAGACTGGGAACGTCTCAACACTTAAGTATAAAGCCAAAAATAAAGTAATATTAATAAATGATGTCCCACGCCCAGGCAATTGTAACTCTCCAAGGGTGTTCAGATACACAAGACAGGACAAATGTTTGGGTTTTTTTTGGAAAATCTTACCTTAGGCATTCCAGATGTGATTGCACTATGAGAAACTCCACTGATGCCAGATGTCTCAAAAAAGCTACACATTGAAGCATAAAATGTATGTTCACATGATGGATGATGAATTGAAAGGAAGACTTATAGACTTCATGTGAACATAAACTTACATTCACCTTATTTTTAAAAAATAAAAATGTTATGGAGGATATTTATATGCCAATCCAGATAATTCAGTAATTTTCAATCATTTTCACCCGTAATATCAGAGAAATCTGTGCTACAGCCTAATGAAGAGTGTGTTTTCACTACCTTGGGAATAAACAGCCATCTTTTTGCCTGTACTAAGGATACTTTTCCATCCCTGGTAAGTGAATTTCCTTGGATGTTGCTCTCCTTGACATGTCAATATGGCTTTTGCTTTGTGACTCTTTGTGGTTGCTGTGTTCATGCTTACAGTTTATCTTTACTCTCCAACTTGCAACATATGTAAATATGTCTCCCTCCCTTCCCTTCCCCTTATGTATGTTTATAGAAAGATACACATTCACACACATACATACCCAGATCTTCTACTGGTAACATACCCATCAGTTTGACCTTTTCTGCAGGTCCCTCTCCCAGAGGAAATCCAAGTATCACCAGGTGACACAGAGATCCACCGAATGGAAGCTGAGGATGTAGCAAATCACCTGACAGCCTTCCACTGGGAACTGTTCTGGTGTGTCCATGAGGTGAGCAAACAAAATATAACCTTCCTAACTTGATCTCTTCCAGATATGTTTGGACACTGGGTCCCTGGCACCTAGAGGTGGTATTCAGCAGGTTCTGACCAGTTCTGGAGAACCGGTAGTGGAAATTTTGAGTAGTTCAGAGAACCGTTGAATACCATCTCTGACTGGAGATTTTACAGTATCCTTCCCCTGCCACGCCCACCAAGCCACACTCACAGAACCGATAGTAAAAAAAATTGAATCCCACCACTGCTGGCACCTCATGATGTCAGTCAGCATACGAGAGCTGAATATACATTCAAAGATGCCTCAGATTCTTATCACTGTGTAATTCTATAGTGTACTGAGTGTTCCCCTTGAGATGCTAGCTTTCTTTAGGTAGAGGGAGCTTCTCAATATACCTATTCAAACTTTGCAAGGAGTACTATGTTGTCTGCCAATCTTAGATTTTTAAATAAATTTTCAGAAATGGAAAAGCTTGACTGATATTTTGCACTTCAGAATAGCAGGATGTTCTGATGACTGAAGGTTTGGGAAAAGATTAGGCTTGCTCTCTGACACATTGGTTGCTGTTTTTTAACTAGAGGCTTAAAAGATCATATATCATCATCTAATCATCACTGAAATGCTAGCAAATTTGCCCTCATTACAATAACAGATCAAGAGTGACTGATATTTTATTACTTTGTTTTGCACTGGTGGTTAAACAAATATGGTGGTCATTAAGCAAATTCCATGGTAATTAATTGAACCAGTTGTTTGCTATGGGCTAGTTTTGCCGAAATCTGGAAGTAAATACCAGTTTTCAGCAAAAAACATTGTAAAATGCAGTCAAGTAATTGTGGGATGCAGCAAGTGGTCATAAATGTGGCCTGGTTGCTGAGCACTCAAAATGCAGTCATGTGATTGTGGATTTGAACTTTAGAACTAGGTCATAAGTACTCCTGGAAATTCTGTAATTCTGAATAGTAGTCACTAAGCAATCAATTGTAAGTCAAGGATAGCCTGTATAGAGGAATATTCAGTCATTTGACTTTTACCATTTTACAGGTTGAACTGATCCAATATAACAACTTAGCTTTACTTAGCCTTATCTTTTCTCCAGTTCTGTTTCCACCCTCTTTGTCCTTGTTATGTGTGATATAGACTGATCAATGAAAGGAGTTCATGTATATGAGATGCTTGGCGCCAGGATTGCAGGGTGAAGCCTTCAATCTGGGTCTCAGAAAGCCCATTGGTTATCCTCTTTCCTTTTTGAATTCTTTATAGCTAGAATTTGTGGATTATGTGTTCCATGGTGAACGTGGCCGCCGGGAGACTGCCAATCTGGAATTACTGCTACAACGCTGCAGTGAAGTTCAGCACTGGGTGGCCACTGAAGTATTACTTTGTGAATCTCTAGGAAAGCGGGCTCACTTGCTGAAGAAATTCATCAAGATTGCTGCTGTGTGAGTACCATATTTTGGCCCTTTCTACATAATGGGATTACGTTTAATAAAGTCATAATGTCACTGATGATGATGGTTCTCCTTCTGTTACTTGACATGAGATAATTAATGCTTCCCAAATGTTCAAAGCCCCAAGCCCTTTTTTATGTGTTGCATGGGTGATGCAAGTAAACAACAGCAGAGCTTAATTGCACAGTTGTGCTGCCATCTGGACTTTTTGACACACAAACACACATGCGGATGCTCTGGTTGCTGTGTTAAGGGAAATGGTTTAAAATTCAAAAGAGGGATAACTGAAAATATTCAGCTTCTTTGAATTTCAAGCAGACCCAAAGAGAGGGTGAATTAAGTCCTCACAAGGTTACAGGCAGTTCATTCTCCTCTGCAGTTACAGGAAGTTCATAAAGAAATTCCAGCTCTTTATTAAATATATTCCAATGTCTTGAAATCGGTAAAATAAGAATATGGAAATTCTGAGAGGCCTGTAGAATATACTATGAAATCTTAGCTTTCCATTTTTCTCTTTTCTTGTTCTGTTCAACCATTGTGTTCCTTTCTGCTTCTTCCCTGCATGGTCAGTCCACTTCCCTTCTCTGATGGTTCCTTTAATGGCTAGGAAGGTTGAACTTATTTCACCGTCCTAGTTGGCTTTAATACCCAATGACAGCTGAGCTTCCTTCCCAGATTGTTTACTAGTTGAGATGATGTTGCAGCAGAAAGGCTTGAGGCCTGGAGGAGGAGAAGGTTGAACACAGCTATGAAGCACACTGGGTGACAAATTATGGCCTTGAGTGATATTTTTCAGGTTATAGATGTGCTCTAAATTCCTGGATTTGCAAAGGCTATGGTTTGGTTACAGATGATGTTTGTATCCTATGGATTTCATGGAAGCATATCAAGAGAAAGTGGAGGCATTTATTTGCTTGTAGTATTTAGGAACCACCCTATCCCAAACTACCCTTTTTTCTTCTGGGCCACAAATTACTTTGTAAAAAAGAACAGGCTTCTAAATACTATTTTCCCTTCCTTGCTACCTGACCAGTACAGTGGTCTCTTGAAAAACTCTGAGACGTTTATTGAAAAATTACCTGATAGATGGCACATGAGGCAGAAGGCCTGAGGTAAAGTAGGAGAACTTTCTGCCGTCTCAAATCATCCTGTTTCACAAGTTTTGAACATGTTTGGTGATCTAGATCCAAACAGGCTGGATCATTTAATACAAAGTGGGGATTTTACTCGTAAAGCAATGCTTGATATTGGGCAAACTGCCCAATAGACTACCATCTGCTTTATGATGCAGAAACACACACATACACACACACACACACACACACACACACCAGAACCAGGATTTTCATTGCTTTAGGGAGAGCAATTGGTAATAGTTCTTTCTGCTGGCTAGTAGTACAAACAAATCCACCAATCATTTATCTCATATTGCTCCAGCGTAAAACTATGAGGCAGTATTAGTTGTTGGCCTTGTTGTTCTATATTAGCATACTTGCAATACTGCCTTCTGATTGGTCCACTGATACTGCCTACTGATTGGTCCAATTACCCTATTCTGATTGGCCCGTATTGCTACCTTGTGATTGGTCCACCTGGACAGCGGGAGATTCAAGGAGCCGTCATTGGCTGCGAGCCACGAGCAGCCGCTATAAAAGAGGCTGTCGTGGCTCCGCGTTTAGAGCAGATTCTGAGAACTAAATAAAGAGCTGAAAGTCACACTGGTCTTGAGTCTCTTTTTCCCCGCAACTTAACACTGGCGACGAGGATGGGATACTGAGTCAACGGAGACCAGTCAAGCACGTGGCAACGAGCAACGAGCAACGGACGAAATGACGGCAGCAACTTGCCACCCGCACCATTCGACCCAACGGCAGAGGACTGGGAATCGTACATCGATAGATTCCTCATGTTCCTCGAGAGCAATGAGTTACAGGAAATAACCGATCAAAGGAAGAGAGCCGTGTTCCTGACGCACTGTGGGCCTGCCGACTTCAAAATGGTCAAGACGTTGGCCAAACCCCTGGACATTAAACAAATGGTGTGGCCAGATTTGAACCGGCTACTGAGAGCCCATTACGCGCCAACCCTCCCCAACCCTCCCCTTATCCGGAGACACAAATTCTATAAACGAGACCAGAAAGAAGATGAGAGCATCAGGGATTTCGTAGCAGCTGTAAGGGACATTGGAGGTGCATGTGAGTTTCTCAACATGAACAAAGCCATGAGAGACCGTGTGGTCCTCAGACTGAGAGATCTCACTTTGCAGAGCCGACTGTTGACCCGACCAAACATCACAGTCACCAAAGCCATCGCCGAAGCCACTGCCGCTGAAGCCGCAAAAAAATCAGCAGCCACCATGCAGCTAATGAATACGGCAACCCCGGCAACACCAGCAGAGACAAGACAAGCCCAAGAGAAGAAAGCAGAGGGCACCCACAAGGCCACCACCACCTCCACGCACCATGAGGACATTGAATCCTTGTCCGAGACCAATGACGAGGAAGAAGAAATACACAGACTCCAGTCAGAATAAAACAGACGGGAGAGGAGAGACTGTAAGTTGGGGTTCCAGTGCGCCGGGTGCAGAGGTGACCAGCCCCGTTCCGAGTGTCATTTCCTCAACGCTGTTTGCCGGCACTGCGAGAAACGGGGACACATCACTAGGGTCTGCCGTAATAAAAAGAGCTACAGCCCTAGGCAAAGAGACAGCACCCCCCCCAGGACCAGAGAAAGACAGACAGGGAGCCGTTGGAGCCGAGAAAACAGAAGTAAACAGCTCAACAAAACCTACTGGAAGGAAGAGACACACCAAACGATAACCATTGGGCATTTGAGTGCATCCGATGCCCGAAAGGTACACGTGCAAGTCAACATCGAAGGCCAACAATGCAAGATGGAGGTGGACTCTGGCTCATACCTGTCTATGGCATCATGGAACACACTACAGTGCCTGATACCAAGCATATGGAGAAAGGAACTGGAGAGCCAAAGACTGACCTTGAAGGACTACCAAGGGAACAGGATTCCCGTAGTCAGACTCGGACACTTTCAGGTAATATTCAAAAAGCACTCGGCAATCCTGCCATTGACGATCGTGGACCGGGATCGCCAAAGCCTACTGGGGCTCGAATGGTTCGCGCCTCTGGGAATCGGAGTGACTGGAATCAACAGTGTCACCGAGACAGACTGGAGGAGAGCCTGATGAGGGACTTCCAGGATGTGTTCCATGGCAAACTAGGCAAGTGCCAAGGGTCCCCTATTTCATTTCATTTAAACCTGAACATAGCTCCAATCAGGTTAAAGGCAAGGCAAGTCCCTTTCGCACTAAAACCGAAGATCGATGAGCAATTGGATAAGCTCATCGCACAGGGGGTATTGGAACAAATAGACCATGCACAATGGGAAACCCCAATTGTGACTCCGATAAAGCCACATGGTTCCGTGTGCATCTGCGGAGACTATAAGGCCACCCTCAACCACGTGCTACAACAAAGTGCATACCCCGTTCCAGTGGTACAACACCTTCTTCATTGCAGGGAGGAAAAGTCTTCGCGAAGCTCGACCTTGCCCAAGCGTACCAGCAATTGGCAGTCGACCCCGAAACAGCGGTGGCACAAACCATTGTGACTCACAGGGGGGCATTCAGATGCAAAAGGCTGCAATTTGGAGTCAGTGTGGCCCCAGGGGTGTTCCAAAGCTTGATGGAGCACCTATTACAGGGAATCAAAGGGGTGGTGCCATACTTCGATGACGTGCTGGTATCAGCTAAGGACAAAAACCAATTGGAAAGTCACTTTAGGGAAGTTTTACAGAGATTTAAAGAGGCGGGACTCAAAGTAAAAAAAGAAAAATGCCAGCTAGCCACCGAGAAAGTTGAATTCCTGGGGTACCTAATAGATAAAGAAGGAACCCACCCCACTGAAAAGAAAGTCAAAGCTATCAAAGAAGCTCCCAGACCAAAAAACAAAACATAACTACATGCATTTTTGGGACTCATTAACTTTTATAATGTCTTTTTGCCACAGAAGGCAACGACAGCGGAACCATTAAACAGATTGCTGGATAAGACAGCTACCTGGACCTGTGGGCGATGAGAAGAAGCCGCATTCTGGGGAATTAAAGATTTGCTGACATCCGAATCTGTGCTAATGCAATACAGCGACACCTTGCCTCTGACAGTCACCCGCGACACATCACCTTTCGGCGTCGGAGCCATACTCAGCCACACACTATCCGATGGGAGAGAAGCACCGGTCGCGTTCTACTCCAAAACACTGTCCAAGGCAGAGAGAAATTACAGCCAGTTGGACAGAGAGGCGCTGGCAGCGATCACGGGAGTCAAAAGATTCCATGAGTACCTCTACGGTAGGACTTTCTCACTCATTACAGATCACAAACCACTCTTCGGGATACTCGCAGGGGACAAGGCCACCCCAAACATATTGTCACCATGGATGACAAGGTGGTCCGAGTTCCTTGCTGCCTATAGCTACAAATTAATCCACCAGCCAGGGAAGAGCATATCACATGCCGATGCCTTGAGCTGTTCCCCCCTACCTGAACGGGAAGACAACCTGGTACCAACCACATCCACACTACAAATCGAGACTCTACCAAACCTACCCATAACCACGGTGGACATCGCGAAAGAAACTGCAAGAGAAAAAAGACTGGCGTGGATTTTAAACTGGGTAGGAAAAGGGTGGCCAGAAACCGATACGGACGAGACTTTTAAATTGTTCCGAATCAGACAAACAGAGCTCTCAGTTTTGAAAGGTTGCATACTGTGGGGGGATCAGGTAATCATACCAGAAATACTTCAGGAACAAGTAATGAATATATTGCATGAAGGATACCCGGGTATCGTAAGAATGAAAGCCCTGGCCAGGAGTTATGTATGGTGGCCAGGGATGGACAAGGATTTTGAGAAATGGGTGGGAACATGCACACAATGCCAAAAATCCAGACCCACACCCCCTGGTGCACCTGTGCTCAACTGGGAAATGCCAAGGAGGCCCTGATCGAGGATACACATAGATTTTGCAGGCCCAACAAAAGGACACACATTTTTAATAATAGTGGACGCTTACTCAAATTGGTTGGAGGCAAGTGCTATGAACTCCACAACAACAGAGGCCATCATCAGACAGCTGAGGAAGCTGTTCGCCACACATGGGTTGCCGGATCTATTGGTTTCAGACAACGGGCTGCAATTCACGGCATTGACATTTGAAAAGTTCCTCGCCGAACTGGGCATAAGGCATGCCCTGACAGTGCTGGGTCGGCCGGCTATGAACAGTCGGGCGGAACGCATGGTTCAGTATATGAAAGAGACCATAGAGAAACTAGACACGGGGGACATCCAAGAAAAAATCTGCAAAATGCTAACCATACAACACATCACACCTAACACCACAACAAATAAAAGCCCAGCAGAACTATTGATGGGCAGAAAATTAAGATCGCACCTAGATAGGCTACACCCCACATACAGCCCTGAAAAACCACCAGACTCCTCCAGTAGGCACTGCACATTCGGAACGGGGGGACCTCATCTACGCAAAAAATCTCACGGGGGACCCACTTTGGATACCGGCTAAAATAACACAGATAACAGGACCCCGATCATACAGACTAGAGCCTGAGGATGGAAGAAACTGGAGGAGACATATAGATCAACTGAGATCACGAACACTAGAAAGAAACACTAACAAACCTAGGTGAGAAGGAGAAGAACACACACACACGCCAGAACCACAGCAAACATTAAAAAATAATAATAACCAAACCAGAGAGGGGGGAGACCCCTCAAACGCAAATAAAAGGGGAGGGGGGAACCCTCCACTAACACAAGAAACAACACAACCAACTCCAACAATAAACCGCCAACCAACACCACCAGTAGCCCCAGTAAGAAGCCACAATTACTTACTTGGAGGTGACTTCGGTAGAAAGGAGCAGGCAGCGGAGAGCCAACACGAAGTCACTCTGGAAGGGAGCAGCCGAGCCGACTCAACCAGCCCGGGTAGACCAGGTGGGAGCGGCATGGCTGACTCAACCAGCCCGGGTAGACCAGGCGGGAGCGGCATGGCTGACTCACCCTTCCAGGAGGTTCCACGGAGAAGGACGGGAGAAACAGTGATCCTGTATGAACCAGCTGAAGACAACAACGCAACTGAGTTGCGCAAGTCAAATAGACACCATAAAAGCCCCGCCTACTTACATGACTAGGTAACGTAGGTTGGACTAAACCAAGAGAGGAGGGGTGTTCTATATTAGCATACTTGTAATACTGCCTACTGATTGGTCCAATTACCCTATTCTGATTGGCCCGTATTGCTACCTTGTGATTGGTCCACCTGGATGGTGGGAGATTCAAGGAGCCATCATTGGCCGCGAGCCATGAGCAGCCGCTATAAAAGAGGCTGCCGCGGCTCTGCGGTTAGAGCAGATTCTGAGAACTAAATAAAGAGCTGAAAGTCACACTGGTCTCAAGTCTCTTTTTTCCTGCGACTTAACACTTGTATTGAGGCAAAACAGCCCTTGGTAGTGTGGACAGTGTAAGGAATGATGGCATCATTTTGTGTTAAGATGAGCTCCTCTCTTCCGGCATCCAGGAACAAGGACAAGAAGTTTGACTGTTCACAAATTTAGGCCACACCATTTTTTCCCCTCTTCATCTCATTCTCCGCCTTTTCCAAATGGTACTCGAGAGTGAAACAGGGCAGAACATTTGACTGCAATTAAGGTAATAAAGATTTAAGGGGCACTATGTCTTATGCATATAAGTAGTAAGGTGATAGATACAAGGGGGCTATGATAGCAGCCAAGATGGCTTCTCCTATTTTACTTACTGATATCAGACTAAATTAAATTAAGAGCAGGGGTGGTACAATCATTTGAAACTGTTTAGTTTTAATATTATTCTGGTTTGATTCTTTTTATTTTCTCCCCATAGATGTAAACAGCATCAGGACATGCTAACATTCTATGCTGTGGTTATAGGATTGAACAATGCACCTGTCAGTCGTTTACGCCTCACCTGGGAGGTAAGATGATGATGAAGAGAAACTGATTTTTATGTATTTGTAATCTCAGTTATCTCTTTTTCTCTTATACGCACTATTTTGTCACCCAAATTTGCAGTTAAATTTTTATATTTCTAAAATATTTCAAATGGCCAAGGATGTGTAGTATAAAGTTTTAAAATTTAAATGTATCCTGACAAATTCTCATTGTACCATTATCATCCTAAAAACAATTAAAAATTACTGGTCATTAGATCCAGATTAGATCCATAATTCATTATGACAATGCATTTCAGTTGGACAAATCTGAAGTATTTCCTTCATTTCAGTTGGTTCATTCTATGGAATCTTTGCTTGCTTGCCTCTAATCATGTCATAAAGATTCTCTAGCAACATTTTTTGTGTGCTATTTCCTGGGTCTAGAACATTGCCTTCATCTCATTGAGAATTGTAATTATATATGTATTACAGTAAATTTTTCCTCATTTCAGCACTGTCCAAGTCAATTTCATGGTATGAAATCTATTAGGCTTTTTTTTTTAACTCATCACTCTAAAAAAAAAGTAAGTAATTCCAGTGACTTGAAAGCAGGATCAGAGTCAATAATAACAAGAGCAAATTTCATGATGCTGGTATAATTTTTTGCAAATTCAGAATGCTTAAATAACACTTCAATTCATCACTAAAAGGCCTTTTAGCAGTGGTTCACTTCTTGTCATGATTTACTGCAACCATGGTTTTTATTTTTTAAACTATAGTTTATGATTTAGTGCAGGCTGCAGGAGCTGATTGTGCACAATATAGCAAGCCAGAATCAAACCAAGTTCTTTGGGACTTGTTGTGATATATGAAAACCAGCTTATCTGGTTGTAATACATGAAAAGCAAAACAAAAATATAATAATTACTCCTAAGAATCAGGAAACAAGTTTCTCTGAGAGGGGAGATCCAGGTGTATCAAAGAAGCAGTCATTCATCCTTTGCTTAGATAATGCTTGAACTCATAAAGGAATTTCATGGAGTTTCCAAGAAACAACAAAGTATATCCCAATGTATTCCACGGAACTTGCTTCTGAATAAAGCTGTGAGGACTGGGTTGCAAACCAAGATATAAACCAAGACTCCACCTGGAATACTGCAGCCAATTTTGTTCACCATACTGACAAAAAAGATGTTGAGACTTTGGGAAAAATTCAGAGAAAAGCAATTAAGATGATCAAAGGTCTGGAGACTAAACCATATGAAGAATGGCTGCAGGGTTTGGGTTTGGCTAGTCTAAAGAGAAGAAGAATTAGGGGTGACATGATAGCAGTATTTCAGTATTTGAGGGGCTGCCACCAAGAAGAGGGGGTCAAATTATTCTCCAAAGCTGCAGAGGGCAGGACAAGAAACAATGGACGGAAACTAATCAAGGAGAGAAGCAACCTGGAATTAAGGAGAAACTTCCTAACAGTGAGGACAATTAATCAGTGGAACAGCTTGCCTTCAGAAATCGTGGGTACTCCAACACTGGAAGTTTTTAAAAGACTAGACAGATACTTATCTGAAATCGAATAGGGCTCCTGCTTGAGCAGCGGGCTGGACTAGAAGACCTCCAAGGTCCCTTCCAGCTCATTCTATTATTTCTTTTCCAATATCTACCTACGTATTTATATTAATTTAGCCTAGAAATATCCCAGAGACTGAGTGATACAAATCAATCACTCAATCAATATATAAGATTTGTTTATCTACCCTGCATATTTATATCTAATATTTACTAATGTACTACATACTAATATTTTGAGGTATGCATTTTTAACCATTTTGATAAACCAGGATGGCTGATACCGCAGAAAAAAGCAAGGTAACTAGTTGCTTCTAGTGCTTTCTTTCCACCTCTGTGAAGTATGAATTTTATCTTTTATTTCCAACCCAATGTTGGGCAAAAACTGGTAAAAAGGGTCACAATGCCATCAAGAAGGTAAGGCTTCCAAAACTGAATACAAAAATCCAAATTCAGGGTGGGAAAAATAGCCCACAAAAGAAAGACTGAGTTTGGTACACAAAGGCCTGGTGTGGTATTACAGGAGAAAAATGATCCTGAAAAGTTCCCTCAAAGTATTTCAATGGTCCAAGCATATGGACAGCATGTGATTTAGAATGTTCCTGACTCCTCCATTCTATACTCCTACCCCTTCCTGGCCATATGACCCAGATTCTAACCCCCTTTTATAGAGTGATTATAAAATGGACTTGAAAAATTAAGATTAGGTCTGTTTATAATAGTGTTCTTCAGACTCGACAATTTTACAATGCATGGTCTTCAAAACCAGTTTTTCAATCATTCATTTATTCATTCATTTTATTCAGTCAGTGACCAATAATATAAAATGATAAAAAGGGGGATGAAAGATAAATATAATCAGGATCAACAGACAGAAATAGGTAAATTATATATTGGCATGTATCAAATATGATACTCTGAACATCCCTATTACAATAATATGTTTACTTATTTAACTAATAGATCTAATATATTAAAACTATACACTAAAATATGTCTTTTAAAAATTATTAACAAATAACAAGATGTTGATAAAAAATAAAAGTCTTTACTTCTTTAACCAGTTTTGCCTTATCTCTGCAGCAATACAAAATTTGGCCATTGTATGTGTAATGGCTGGAGTGTTGGAGAAGATGGTTCATATAGAAATGATCTGCCTCCCTAGAAATATCTCTAATAGAGGAAGATATATGTCTAATATCCCTGTAGAATTTATAGTGTAATAAGATATGTGAGATGTTTTTAACTTTCTTATTACCACATGTACATATTCATTCTGCTATGGGGGTTTTATTAAAGCTGCTTTGCAGGTAGAATATTAAATCTAGCCCTAAAAAGTGCTATTCTGCTCTTAGGAAAAGTTAGATTTTTCAGGCATCCCATTTATTCCATCTAATCAGAGGTGGGATTCAACTGGAGTTACTACCAGTTTAGTGATTACATTTTGTGCTAGGAAGTATTGAATTTTCAGCCAGTAAATTATCATAATCTCCCAGGCCCTAACCTGAATTTAAGGCATTCCTGTCTCAATTCCCAATTGGGCATTTGATGTCCTACTAGGTACAGCTAAAATTGATTACAGGAATGTTGTTTCCACAATTTCCACTGACTCTTCAAAAAAAATCCTGTTTGTGCCATTCAACTCCCAGAATTCTCTAGCCAACATGGAAAATTCTGGGGTTTGAAGTCCACACATCTTGCCTAGTTTGAAAAATTGTGGTTTATAAAGTTTTCTGTATTCTTTCCTTAGCATGGTTACCATAGATTTTGGTAGACACTGAGTAAAAGAGTGTTAATGCCATCTTGAGGAGCCGCAGTAAATGGCTTTGATTATATGTTAGTCTTGCTTTACTGCAGGATCCAATCTGGGTCAGTCACTGGGACAAAGGTTTTGTCTTCTGAACTTTCGGACTCGGGCTGGAGCCCAGATAGAGAAAAGTTCTCTGATTTGGGCTCCAGCATGAGTCTGAAAGCTTCGAAGAGAAGACCTCTAGTCCTGATGACTGACCCAAATTGGATCCTGCAGGATTATCCTGGGACACGTATATTTGCTCTCGTTCTTGCTTTAGTGATCACAGTAATGAGAAATGGGGTGAACTATTAGTCAGCAGTGTTGGAAAAGATGGTTACTACACCTTATTGCTATCCTTTGCACCTTTTTTAACTTGGTAGCCAGACAATGCTGGTAATAAATAGTTGCATTTAATTTTTTCTATATTTTCAGCCTGTCCTGTGCCTTGCTTGAGAAACCATTCAGCAAAAGAGCTTGATTTGTACAAATAGTTGCACAAGTGAAAATGTTTTTGTTTACTCAGATTTTGTAAATTTACTAGGAGTTACTGGTTTTATAATTATTATATTGTACTTTTTAATATTTGTTTGTAGTATGTAGTTTTAGCACTTCTAGAAAGTACTAATATCTTTAACATGCTCATATTTAATCTGTGTCTGTCAACAGTCTATTTATATGCAAAGCATTATTGTTAGCATCTAAAATGTGTTTTTATTTCATTGTAGGCTGTCTGCTTACAACTGAAAGTGTGTTACTTGGCAGACCTGATAAATACTCCTTAATTGTCCTTGTTTCGCTTGGTAAATCTTGAAAGAAAATAAAGAATGAAAGCTAAACCTCACTTCATAGCAATAAAAAATGAGGCAAAGAGGTTCAGCAGGAAACAGGAAAAGTAGCTAAAGCTGCAAAGAAAGCTTTTAATAAAAATTGGATGTCTCTTCTGAGGATAATACTTGTTTCCAAGTAAATATGGTAGAATAATGCTGACTTTAAGGAAGAGCTTGCTGCATTAAGTAGTTTTATATTAAGTGCTGCATGGAATCACTGTTTTAATGCTCCTTCCCCTGTGGCTACAGGTAATTGCAAAAAAGGAATGTAAGGATATCAAAAGACTAGTCCAGAATTCATTATTTTTCTTACACTTTCTGAAAATCAGGTAAAAAAAAACTTGTTACAGCAATAGAATGGAAAACTGAGATTCCTTAATTATCTGCTGTAAGATACTACATGTTGAAAGATTCACAGTTGCGATATAATGAATGTTGAATTCATCTTCCCCTAGGAACTCCTAGGATGACAGAGAAATACAGACACTAAGTTGTTCATTACGTTCACAATGTTCCTTTTGGCTGTTTTGCAAGAGCCACTTTTCCTGTTTATCAGGAATTGGGGATACACATAGTTTTTAATAGCTGGGCTCCTCCTATAATTTCAAATAATCTTTGGCATCAGACTGTGTTGGCATCAAGCAGAGATGCAAACAAGAAGCATCTATGATCCAGAAAACTCAGCAATAGGTTTTTTTATCTGAGGACTCTTCCTCATGAAGAGTCCTCAAATATAACAGGGTTCCAGCAAGTAGGATTTCACCATTAATGGTAGATGTTTCCTTATTTAAGATTTACTGTTGTAATTTTTAGTTCTGAGTAAATGTTGGGTTTATACAATTTTTACAAAGTTTAGTATCTTAATCTTTGGGCTATACAGTCATCTGATTCCATGTTACATTAAACTATGGTTTGCCTAATGCACCATAGTTTACAACTCATAATAGCTAATTGACATAATACATAAATATGCACAATGGTTTTGATAAAATATCTGTCAGGCCTTTAGTGAGTCCCTGTTCTTCTTTCTAAAATCAAATCTAAATCCTAATAGCAATAGCAATAGCACTTAGACTTGTATAACACTTTATAGTGCTTCACAACCCTTTCTAAGCAGTTTACAAAGTCAGCATATTGCCCCAACAATTTGGGTCCTCATTTTATTCATCTCAGAAAGATGGAAGGCTGAGTCAACCTTGAGCCTGGTGAGATTTGAACTACCATATTGCAAGCAGCCAGCAGTCAGCAGAAGTAGCCCGCAGTACTCCACTCTAACCACTACACCACCATATATAAAACAAAACCAGATGAGTAACATGCAGACATATGAGCTCACATTTTTTGTATAGAAATATACACATACATATATAGATTCATAGAATGTAAGTGTTGAAAGGCATCTTGAAGATTATCTAGTTCAATACCTGGACTAATGCAGGAATCTATATTACAACATCTCTAACAAATCATAACGGTTAAACACCTCCAATAAATGAGATTTTACCATTTTCATGGCAGTCTGTTCCATTGTTGAAAGCTCTTAGATTGGGAATTATTTTCCTAATGTCTAACTAAAAGGTATTTTCTTGTAATTTATAAACTAGTTCTTTCTTGTCCTATTTTCTGGAACAGTTCTGAACATAACAGAACTCGACACTCCTGTAGCATGTTGGGTGGAGAATTCTGGGAGTCAAAATGCACACATCTTAAAGTTAGCCCTGTAGAGATATACTGCTGTAGGCTATTAACTGTTAATTGAATAAGTTAACAGTGGTCTTCCTCATATAGAGGGAATAAAATGCCAAATGATTCCTCGAAAGGCAGTTATATAACCTGACTGATGTCTATGAGAGGCATGTTACCTCTCAAAGTATTTTATGAATGGATTCAATGGATCTAGCTCAGATCCAAGAACCAGTTCCTCTATTCTATGTAATTATTATGTGGCATACATATCTTTAGGAGTCACATTCATTCAAAACATATTTCAGGATGGAACGGTATACTTGTATCACTCATTGTATATTGAAAGAGGCTGGGAGCCATTTTGTAATGCATGTGGGCTTAAATTACCACCCCTCAAGATTTAACACACTAGTTAGCCAAATACAGTCCTAAATGTACTGAATGAACCTGAAAATGGTTGCTGCACCTGAAGAGATCTGCTCAGGGGTGGGATTCAAAAATTCCAGCAACCAGTTCGCTGTCTACCGGTACTTCCAGGAGGGCCGTTTTTGCCTTCCCAAGGGTCAAGAGATCTCCCCTGGGCCTCTGGGAGGGCAAAAATGGCCTCCTCCGGGCTCTGGAGGCCCACCGGAAGCCAGAAACAGGCCCATTTTCAGACTTCCAGAAGGCCCAATTTTTCCCCTCCCAGAGTCTCTGCACAGACCCTGCATCGTGTGGAGACTCCTGGGATGGGAGGGACACAGTGTGCGGGGCCAGCTGGTCAGTTGAAATGTTCAGTGAACCAGAAGAAAATGTAACATCCGGTTCACCTGAACTGGTCTGAACTGGTAGAATCCCACCCCTGGATCTACTTGTTCTCTTATTATTATCTTATTAAATTTATTTGCCACCCATCTCATTTTAAAGCAACTGAGTGGCTTATACCTTAAAAACACGTTAAAATCATCAAATACAAATATTCCAAACCAATAAAATTATAATATAAACAAAATAAAATTATTGTGACAAGATGGAGTAGGGAGCTGGATGCATGAGGGGGGATTAGCTCTTAATTAATCAACCATCTCTGGTGTGAAGCCTATTGGGGCCCAAGCCATCTGGCAGAACTAGGTCTTAAGGCTCTTGCAGGAGGTCAGAAGGATGGGAGCTGATCTCACTTCAGAGGGTAAGATATTCCAAAAGGCAGGAGCCGCAGGAGAGAAGGTTCTTCTCCTGGGCCCCACCAACCAAAGTTTCTTGACTGACAGCCCCCTCTGAGTATGCTGACTGACAGCCCCCTCTGCCAGCATGGGTGGGGTGGGCCAGTCCCTTCAGGGTGAGATGGTTCCTCAAGTTCTCTTATGGTCCTTGCTAGACAACTGGCCATGTTAGATGGTTCTAGTTGTAAGATGCAGTCTAACATTCATTGAAAAAGCTGATCTAAAACATTAGAAAACAGCATAAATTATCAGTTTAAATTTTTAAACAGGTTTGCCCGTTTAACTACTTTCCCTTATATGAAGTCTCAAAGGGTTATCTACCTAATGCCTGAAAATTAGGAGATGAGTTTGTGCTTCACTCTTCATTTTACAAGGAATTCCATTAAACCAGGGATTATTGTAAACCTCATTGTGGTCATTTGTTTTCCTCCAAAATATCAGATGTTTCTCAGAAGCTATACATAGCTTCTATACTGGGGCACTTCTGACACATTACCTTCTCATGGAGAAATCTTTATTTTTTGTCAAAACAGTTGGAAGGGAAAATGTTGGTAGACACGCCTTCCTCCTCTTTAAATTGTAGCTTGCTCAATTTACTTTCAGTCAACATCTGCAAGTTTTCCACAGCGCTTAGCAGCCTTTTGTCTGGATAGATTAGCCCACATCCTTCACTGAAGACAGATTGAACAGGACAAACTCTGCTTTGAATGGATTGCTTTAAAACACCTTATCCATTTAGAAATGTTTATATCTCTGATTATCACTCTGTTTGTTTTTCTTCCAGAAGCTTCCAGGCAAATTTAAAAACTTGTTTCGTAAATTTGAAAACCTCACGGTAAATCATTCATATTTGCTTTTAAAAAGAGTTGGTAAAAAGTGGTGACTAAAAGGAACTAAAAGTGTGCAATGCAAGCACAAGAGCATCTAGTTCAAATATTTTATTATTTTATTTTAATCCTCCTTTATTATCAGCCTTAAATTAAGATAAACCTTTTCCCACTGATAAGCTCAGTTTAGATGCTGCAAACCCTCTCTTCTAATGTTTTTTTTAGCAGTCATTGATTTGTTTCTTTTCTTAATACAGTGTTTAACAGTGTCCTAGGTAGTCTCCTAGTTTTCTTGAAAGCTTACTGAGGATCTTTTAGAACAATTGGTTGTAACATTTTATATGAAAAACAGACCCATGATTTTAATATCATCAACTGAGCTATGCCAGATTTTTTAATATTTGTAGATTTTTGCTGTCAGCTAGCATGAAATAAGTATACGCCAAAAATGTTGCCTGGAATCTCTTTTAACATTTTGATATAAAATTTTGGGAAAAAAAACTACTGCTAGATACGGTTTTTCATCCTGAAGGTCCACATTTTTAAAGAAGAGATTTTTCCCTTCTCTTTTTTCTTTGCTCTTTCAAAGTAATTCTGCATAGTTCAAACAGTCTTTGTGATGATTGGAATGATTTTGAACCTCCTAGCCTCATAAGGATTCATATTTAACACATTTAATTGGATATATCCATGGCTCTGTAATTTAACTAAAAATGGGGGTGGGGGAATGGCTGCAGTTGATTCTGTCTCTGCTTTTATCTCAGAAAATATTGAGTTTTTCATTTCTTTTTTGCATTTCAGGATCCCTGTAGGAATCATAAAAGCTACAGAGAAGTTCTGTCTAGGATGAAACCACCCATTATCCCCTTTGTGCCCCTCATCCTAAAAGGTTAGTAGTACTTTATGGATATGGAGTCTTTGCTTTTCTCAAACTGGAATGTGTGCAAAACTGTCTCAGGATTGTTCTGCAAAATTTACTAACTGGTTCATATTGACAGAACTTGACTGGATGATGTCATCCTCAGCTTGTCTTTCTCCTAGCACAGAAGCAATTTACTATTGTGCTTTTCTGCCCTATTAAAAAAAATGTTTTTCAGTTTGTCCGGGGAGAGATTTAGCCTTGTGGTTTCCCTCTTTAATCAGTCCGGGCCAGGGATATCCCACCTTGGCAACTTTAAGATTGTGGATTGAACACATCTACAGAGTACTTAGTTACTCCCAAGATGGCAATAGCATAGCACTTAGACTTATATACAGCTTTATAGTGCTTTACAGCTCTCTCAAAGCAGTTTATAGAGTCAGCCTATTGCCCCCAACAGTTTGGGTCCTCATTTTACCCACCTCAGAAGGATGGAAGGCTGAGTCAACCTTGAGCCTGGTGGGATTCGATCTGTCAAATTGCAGTAGGAGTAGCTTGCAGTACTGCACTCTAGCCACTGAGGCTCAAGAATGTTCAAGAAGCAGAATTTATTCAGGAAAAAGTTTAATGTTATTTTAGTTATCAATAAAACTATTATTTTTCTCCTATGTATATGAATATTTTCAACCCATTCTTGAGAAAAACTATTTGTGATAGTGTTTTAAAGACAAAAACTTGTTTTCCAAAACTGATACAGTCTCCTGGAAATAGCAAGTTTCACATCCCTACTCAGATGCTTTTGATGTTTTTCTTATACGTGCATATAATTCCATGAAAATAACAGACACTGAGCTATTAGCAAAATTAATACTTAAATTTGCCTTGGAGCATAAATAGAGGGTTTTCTTCTAACTTGCTATATTCTATTCCAATTGCAGCAGAAAAGGATTATTTGCTTGGTAGCCATATCTTTCTAGATGTTAGAAATTGTTGCTTTTCATCCTTCTCTCAATTTACTTTTCCTCTTTTTCCCCTCTTTTCAGACTTGACATTTTTGCATGAAGCTAGCAAAACCTTAGTGGATGGATTAATCAATGTAGAGAAGCTGGTAAGAATATGTATCAAATAATTCTCAGTTTTCTTTACTGTGTACTTCATAGTGACTTTAATTTCCCAGTTTACAAAATGGGAATAATTATGTAATAAAAAGGGAATAAATCTAAGGTTTGTTCAATGCTCCCAACTAGGGATTGGTGCCATGGAGAGAGGTTTTTCCATGGACTGGAGGGGGCTTAGTTTTGCAGGCTGCCTGCAACCTGTGGATGGGGCTTCACTTGTTTGCACAGTCTTGTTTCTGGCATGCCACAGCCTGATGCCGGTCCACAGATTGGGGGTTGGGGATCCCTGGTCTAACCCATCTTCTTTCAGGGGGGTCCTTAAAACAAAAATTAGTCTCCATAAGGAAATGCAATTTTAAGCATCAGAAAAATTGTAAAATGATATATTAATTCAGATGGTTGTAACATCAGCAGGGTGAATGCATGTAAGAGACATTTGCTTTCTAAAGTGGGCTAAATGTCTGGTTGCAGTTCTAGATGATTTGCCATTTGTGAGACTATAAAAACTGTATACAATGAAAGGCCAAAAAAGATGCTGCCTGATTTGGCACTCTCACTTGATGAAATTAATTTGCCTCCATGATAAATATGAAAAAAGCACCTGCAAGATTGTTGTGTCTATTTCTTGCCAAATTTGTGCTAGTTTTCTCACAGTGTTGCTGCCACTGGCAGGTACACTGATACCTTAATTATGTGGAACTTTCTTATGCACTCAACTAGGATGAAGTGACAGGTAAGACAAAGATAAATGTTTTATTTCTAAGTGCCTTTTCTCCCAGCCCAATCTATAAAAGGGACTTCTGAAGGGAAAGGCTAGGCTTTTCTTACCTGCAAAACGTTGCTGGGAAATTTCTGATTCTGGATCTATAAGCTTTGGAATCATTTAAACAGGGATATTTCTTTCAGCTAATTCTTTGGAATAAAGTGCCTTCAAATTAAAACCTGTTTCAATTTTTTACTGGGGCAAAACTATTTCACTTATTTTAGCATCCAGGAAAGAAAAATGAAAGACATTTCAGGTTTATAATCTGACTTATCACTGGTCTGTTTAGACTGGAATTATCAACATGACTGTCAATGTTTTTTCAGGTGAGGATAAGATTTTTAGTCCTATGCGAAATGTGATCTCAAAACATTTTCCATTAAAACAGATGTTTTGTCACCAAGCTATGTTTCTTCCAAGAGCTCACATTCAAAGCTGTGATGCATTTGCAACTTCGTTATTACACCAGACATCACTTGTGTGATTTCTCTCCTTCACAGATACAAACACACACCCATCTTCACATATAGCTAAGAAAAAACTTAGGTGCTGCTCTATATTATACTCATTTATTTTGCAATAATCTCTATACACTATTATAAAAATATTTTTGTTCATTTGCTTTAAGATATAATTAAAAATATTAACCTACAATGCTGAACAGTTCAGAAGAAACATTTCACAGTTATAACAAGTGACATAGGAGACAGTGCAGAAGGTGGTGACTAAGCATAGGTGGTGATTATGCATTTATGTATAGATTTCCTGTGCCTCTTTTCCTTCAGTCCTAGTGTGACGCCTAGGTTTCAGCCTTTGCAATTGGGGAAAGAAAAGAGGTTGGGCTGTGCACAGATGGCCTCTTGAATTAGCTCCATTCAGGCACTCTTCAACATAAAACACTTACCATGTGAGCGTACTGGTTGAATCCTATCCCCTACTGATATCTCTGAAATGACATCAGCTTCCTATAACCATTGCCTGTTCCCTGCAGCTGCAGGGACAAAGCAGGGGATGGCCTATAATGCAGATTTTTCCCCTGATATGGAAACTCACATGTGTATAGTTGCATCCACAGCTAGGCATAAGTGAGTCTTCAGTTCATTATATATATTAAATGTATTAATATATTTTTATCCTGCCTTCATTTTTATTTATTTATTTGTTGTTGTTTTGTTTTTTTTGCTTTCCATTTCACTGATACAGCGACTCTGGGCAGTTTACAATATGATAAAAAGTGGGGAAATCCTACAAGACAATTATAATGAGAGGAATTAAAGAAAAAAGCTAAAAACTAGTACAGTGGGCAATCTTGGGAATCTTCTCTACCCATTCAGCGGCCATTTCAACGTGGCAGAGCTCTGTCGGGCGCTGACCAAGTGACAGAGCCAAGTTTTCAAGCTCTTCTGGGAGGCCAAGAGTGTGGAGGTGGATCTAACAGTTCCAACAGGAGAACATTTCAGAGGTGTGAGCCACAGCTGAAAGGCTCTTCTTCTGGACCTCCACAATTATTATTTTTTTTAGATCCAAAGTAGCCCTTTCCACTAGAACAAGTGAGGCAAAACTCCCATCAAGGTGAAATGGCTCCCCAGATATCATATAAGTAACTCAAGGTGGCAAACATATCTAATACTCCTTCCTTGTCCTCTTTTGTCCCGTAACTACAATAACCCTGTGAAGTGGACTGGCTGAGAGTAGGTGACAGGCCAGTCTCCCAGCCAGCTATTAGGCCTAAAGTGGTCTAAACTCAGTGTCCTAATTTCTAGGCCATCACCAAACTGGTTTTCATATATAACCTTTCTTCCTGTTATGCTAAAGGAACAATACATGCAGGAAGGTATTGCTCTGAGTGTCCTGGATGTAATAATGCCCGAACAGGAGTATTTTCTGCAGAAGTAATGGATTTGTATTTATTTTAGCAAAACTTTCCCAAAAATTTCTTGGTGGAGAGTAAATCTCATAATTTGAAATTCAAATTTCCCCATTATTAAACTATTTTTATTATTACAGATGACAGCACCAGTTTTAAACACAAATTATACTCTTTGCCTGCTATTTTTTATTCATCATAAGCTCTAAGACCTTATACTATTTTGGGGAAAGAAGGTGAAGGGAAAAATGGTGGGTAGGGGAAAACTGTGGAGCATATATGGAAGAAAGAGTTTTATTTTTCTAAAAAGATAGGGGGGAACATTATCTCTTGAGAAAGGCTAATTTATAGCACTAATGGAAATTTAAACATTGGAATGGTAGCATCTCACCCTTAAGAACATTGTTTAATAATTCCCCCTGAAATTTTCCCATTGCAAAATAGAGGAAGCAAGCAAACAAGCAAGGGGCTTCAGGGACAATGTGGGACAAAGTAGGAATTGTCTCATTATGGATGATTCTCTGTGTCAGGATCCTCAAGGTCAATAGCCTGACCTGGAGTAGAAATGCTTTGGGCAGAGGGCTTTGCTCTTTCGGCTGGTCTAGGGAAGACTGGGGGTGGGGGCTTGGTATTTATGCCAGGCCACACTGGTCAGATTTACAGATTGCTGGCTCAGTATGGTGACCCCACCCCCATAGCATTTGATGTCCAAAGCGACATCTGAAGATCGGGGCGGGGGGGATTGCCTTTCAAAATATTTTTAAGTTGCGCAAGAGAAAATGAAGGTCTAGCAGAGATGACTGAGTTTTAGGGAATAGGAAGGCCCATTCCCTTTACAGTTTACCCAGAGAAAAATCCCTTCCACCCCCAGCCCAGGCCAAAGGCATACAGGTTTATTGTTCAGCTGCGTAGTAAGTCCGAAAGCATTTTTTCTCTCTGCAAAGACATAAGAAGAAATGGATGCTGGAGGCTAGAGCTGTTCTAATTTTCTGCCTCAGAGCTCATCTTTTTCTGACTTTCCTGCTGAGGCTGCTCACCAGGCTAGGATGTAACAAGCTGCAAGAAACACTCAGTGTTATTTTGGTCCCTGCTGTAGGACTGGGGAAGAGTAGGAATGGTTGACTTTAGCCTCCAGCAAGGCTGAACAAATGCAGTTTGACAGTGGGAGGATGGGAGGGCTCAGGCCCCCTCCCCTCCTGCATCTCCCCCCTACCCGGGGGAGATTATCTAGGGGTGAGTCTTCTGTACAGTGCCTAGCTCAGTGGGACAGTGGAGTTACCATGGCAACAGTTTTGCAGAAGCTCTTGCAGTTCTCCTTGTTAAGAAACAAATGTGCATGTGTGAGAGAGATGTATTCAGTGCCCGAGTTGGCCCAGATTTTCTAGTCTCTGGGGAAGAGGAGACGGAGGTGGTAGTGGTGGTAGGATAAATGAAGCTACATCTTGGTCAGTGAAGCCATAGTTATTCTAATGACCTCACCCTCTTCCTCTGGCCTAAATGTGCATTGTGTGAAATGCAGAATTACTTGTAGGCTGGGCATTCATCTCTTCCAATTGTTAAAAAGAAAAGTTCTGTAATTATTCATATAACGTATTTCCAGCGAGCTTGTTTATTCAAAAGAACTTGCTCAGCAGAATATGGAGCAGTAATCTTTTTTTTTTAATTTGCTTTTGGCCATTTTTAACAGCGTGTATCTTAGATGGCATTTCAGGAATTTTAGGAAAAAAGAAAGAGCATTTCATATGATTCTTGTTGCAGAAGGTCAGCAATCATTTTTAATAAAGTCTGTAAATTGATATATGTAAATTTTATTCCCTCTTTTTTCATATACAACTCAAGGCAGAAATATACCAATTCTCCTCTCCTCTTATTTTTTTCACATACATACAATGACAAAAGATTTGTTTAGTAATTTAAAGTCTCGCCGATCCTTGCTTGGTTACGGTTCTCAACAAAATCTTCTAGTGAATCCTGAAAATGAGAATAATTCAATCTGATAGCAAAGCTAGCTGTATGTTAAACAAACAACAGATAAGATGATAGATATTCTGGTGTCAATAGGACTACTCTCATTATGTTGATAGAACCCTCCCTCTACTGGTGAAATAGTGCATCCCATTCAGCATCCCTCTGTGGGTGAGAGATAATACTTTATATATTACAGGGCTTTGCTTCGTTGTACTATTCATAGGCCTTGAATCTTACCTCTACTGAAAATAATGGATTGATTAATTTATATTTAAAAATTCTGAGCAGCTTAATATATAAAAATAGTAATAAAATAAATAAATAAATCCCCAAAAATATCAGTATCTGGAGGTATATTAAATTTCTTCTCAACAATAGACATAAAAGGCTCCTGCCACCACTGATCAACCTAACCCAAGGCTTGGAGAAAGAGCTGTTTTTAATACTTTTTTAAAAGGACATAAAGTGGAACTCATGCAAATCACGGGAAGAATGCTATTGTAGACAGCAACTCCTGCCAACAGAGAAGGCCTACTTCCTGGGTCCTGCTAGATGACATGCTTGACTGATGAAATCAGGAATAAGCTAAGTCTGCTAGATCTTACAGGGCAGGCAGAAGTCTCAGGAAACAGAAAACTAGGCTCTGTGACTGTGATGGCGAATCTATGGCACGGGTGCTACAGGTGGCACGCAGAGCCATTTGTGCCAGCACGTGAGCCACAGGCAAATTTACCTCACTGCGCATGTACATGCCTCACAGCTGATTTTCAGCCTTTTTGAGGCTTTTTTCGGCCTTCTGGAGGCTTGAGGAAAGCTTTTGCAGGCTGAAAAATAGGGCCATTTCATCACTTCCTGTATTTCTGGAAATAATGGAAGTAATGAAACAGGCCCATTTTTTTGCCCTACAAAGCCTGCAGAAGCTTCCCTCAAGCCATTGGGAGACCGAAAAAGGCCCCAAAAGGGCTGAAAATCAGCTGAGGTGCAGTGCAGGTAAGGGGGTTGGGGGGGATTGCGCATGCATGTGCAGGGTGCGTGGGGAGCGCACATTGCCTTCTGGGTGCTGGCACGCAAGCGCGCACACAATTTTTGGCACAGGAGCCCAAAAATGTTAGCCACCATTGTCCTATGACATCTAGATCTTTAAAAATATCAACCAGAACCTTAAAGGTCACCCAGAAGCTGAAGAATATCCAGTGTAGTTCAAGGGGCATGAATGTTGTATAGGCATGTCATGGCTGACTTACCACCACTTGTGCCACTATATTTTGTACCATCTGTAATTTATGAATTGTTTTCAAGGGTAGTCCCATATATAGTGCACTGCAGAATCCAATTTGAGATCACCAAGCCATGAGGATTGTAAGAAAGGACTCCTATTCACAAAGGTATAATTGATTCACCCAATGTGAAGGTTCTCCTGGCCAAAGCTGCCATCTGTTCTTCAAGCAGATCCTTGAGTCCAGGAGGACCCTGAGATTATGCACAAAACTCTCACAGCCTTCAGATATTGGGAAGACTTCAACAACATCATTTGGCCAGCCCAGTTAGGGGATGTATGACAACATCATCAGCATATATGCCCTCACCAAGGCTGGCCAAATCAGCATATGGATAATATTGACCCAAAACAGCAGATGGCCTAACCTAGCAGCTCTACTTAGATGTTAAATAAAAGGAATAAGAATGATGAGCCCTATGACTTCCCATAGATCATGGGCTTGACTATTCTCTTCCCATCAACTTCATTTCTGAAACTGGCCATGGATAAAGGAGGAGAATCACCATAACACTATGTTTCCCATTCTCTGCAGAACAATACTATGATCTATGTTATTGAAAGCTACTGAAAGAGCAAGAAAATTTAGGATGGTTGGCCCTCCTCAACTTAATTCCACCAGCTCATCTACAAGTGTGATTTTTATACTGTATTAAACACTGGCTCAAAACTTCAATGAAAAGGGCTTAGATAATTTGTTCTCTTTAGTTCCCAATCACCTCCTGGATCCAACCACCTTCTTCAAAAAAAGGTTTATCAGATGTGTGAGGGATAGGTAACCAACAAACAAACTTCCTCTGTGAAAATGGAAAAACAGTGCAACTTCAATATGCATTTACTTTCTGGTTACGAACTTCAGTTGTTTACTAATGAAAAATGATCAATATTATTTTGTACAATCAAAATTTAGATGTGTTCTTTCCCCTTTCTATTCTCTTTTGCAGCATTCAGTTGCAGAAAAAGTACGCATGATCAGGAAATGTCGAAGTCGACCTCTCTGTAAGTATTTATATCACAAGTAGGGCTATTTGTGGTTTTAGTATCGATAGCTATAAGACTTTTAGCAGAACATGGAAGAAACACAATATCTGAATAAATAATCTAGAATTTTAAACTGATCCATATATTGCTATGATCTGCTGAGTTTTGTTTAAATAATTAAATGAACCTCTAAATCCCATTGTGGTGGAGTGGGGTTTTTTGTAGCACATATATCCAGGCATTAGTTTGTTTCGTCTGCCACTCTAGGTCATAGTAAAAAAACTGGCATCAGAGGAGAAGCCTGCTTAGACTGCTACCTCCTTCACTGAGTAGCACAGCTCCAAAACCATGATTGCTGGATAGTTTGATGAACTGTGGTGTATGACTGTTGTATCTTGCTCAGTTGGCTAGGGAGAGCAGATAATTTAAAATCTCCCTTCTTCCCAAGTTTCTACCTTAAAAGAAACTTAGAATACTAGTAGGCTGAACTTTTGATTCCTCATAATTTATATAAGGCAGTCTTAACTCTTCCATCAGGAATTTTCCATTTGACTTAGTCATATAGAAAATAGAAAGCTAATATGAGTTATCCTGGCTAAACCTCTTAACAAATGTTTTACCAATCTTGGAACACAAGAGGCAATTGCAATATTATAGTCTTGCATGTGGAAAAAATTGTCATGATAATTTTTCTTATTAAACCAAGGAAGCAATTCTCTAGATGCAAAAATGAGTCTACTAAAGGGAAACATGGGAAAGAAAGAGACAGAAATTAAAAATACAGAATTCCAAATAAAATCAATAGACAGCCTAGCTAAACTAATTAATTATCACCTTGAAGAAACTCAGAGAGTGTAATTGGAAATAGATGATCTGGCTCTGGGCTCACTGTTTGGATAGTGATGATAGCAATATATCTTCTTCGTGTTCTTTTCTTTTGTTTCTTCTTGAACACATCCTTAGAATATGGAAAAATTAAAATGAATTTCTTTTGATAGGATTCCAATATGCAGGCTACAAATTAGGGTGGTGGCTGAATATCTGCAAAGAATCTGAAGATATCCATCTACTGTCATTCTGTGGCTATCTAGATTTTTGCAATCCAGATTTGGTACTGATTTTCTGGGACTCCTTTACTGAACCAAGATAAATACTTCATCTCTTGTGTTCTGAATCTATCCTGCAAATCAGAACTTCATTTGTGACCAAACTATTTTACTAACACTTTCAGTGGGATAATGAGCACAATCTAATTTTCACCCACTGTGCAACTATATAAATAGGAATATAGCAAGAAGTTCTTTTGGAAATAAAAGCTGAATTCAGTCCATTAAAATACTGTGTATGGGTTAGTTTATCAGATACTTTAGGAGACTATGTTGTGCCATACCAAAACCTAAGATGTAGTTACAGCTGGATTCCTACAGCGTATGATGCTATGATTTGCGTAGCTGTAGGTTATACATTAAGTTCCAGTTGACTGAGTTCATACATTATAGTAAGCCATAAATTATAATTTATGAATCATAAATCGGTTTGAATACTAAGCCAAACAAACAGCTACATTATGGCTTAGCATATTATGTATACTTAGCCTATAGTTGTTCAACAAACCATTATTAAATAAGCCATGATTTCATAAAATGTAAAGCCTAGTATGCGTAATGGCAAAGTTCCCTAAATATTCTTCTTCTTCCTTTCTTCCACAGGTTTGGAGATGGAGTCATCTCCTCAGCAGCTACAGACAAAGGCTTATGTCCGTCAATTCCAGGTTATTGACAATCAGAATTTGCTCTTTGAACTCTCTCACAAGCTGGAGTCAAACAGCCAGTGAAATCCCTGTCAATATGCAGGCATTGTTTAAAAAGAATGTTTACTCTGTATGATACTTGAGCACTTTTTGGATGTACAGGGGACCCACCTAGGCTTTGCCTTAGTTGTAGAGGCAAGTATGGAGTCATGGGATGGCAAGGATGAAGAGTCTTTGTCATGGCTGGCCCAAGCACGTTGGTGGAAAATTTAATGGCACCTTGTAATCTTACCGATTAGAGTGAGACACAATCTGCTCGGGAGCTCTCCTGCTAGATTCATCCATCCATTTTGATGTTAGAGCTGAAAAACCCAAATAGCACCTTTTTAGTTACTTCACAATATAGTGGAGCAATTTAATTGTGTCTTAACTCTTAATCAAGCCTCATGTCAGTTAATAATAATTCATAGGCAGGATTTTTTTTCCAAAAAAATTCAATCCATTGGTCAATCTATCAGGGTTTGGTTTTTTTTGCTCTGCTGCTTTTATTGTCAGTCAAAATACTGTATTAACAACTGAGGTGGTCATCTTATACTGCCTCATGGGGAAGCTTCATATGGTCTCCCTTAATTCTTAAGACAGACAATAAAATGTCCAGAAGCGATGGAACACCTTTGTGGAGATCACATTCAATTGGATTTCTTGACTGAAGTTTGCACTGGAGATTGGAACCCTATTCATCAAGTTTATGTCTCCATCACGAGTAAATGTGACAAATCCTTGAAAATTACAACTATTTGAATCAGATTAATAAGCTTCCAATCTCAATAATTGGTAAAAGAGCAGTTGCCAGAGGCAGCATGTGCATAAATATCAAAAGGCATTTATTTTTTATAGCTAATATCTTATTAAAATATTTCTATAGTGTTAATGTACATTTATATTTCCTTCTGAAAAAAGCCTGCTGTGGAAGCATTTTAAGATTACCAGGAGATTCTCAGTCCTCCAGGGTTGATTTCCCCCGACTGTTAATCATAACCATGCATTTCAAAATCTAATTTTAATTGAGGTGAGAAAATCTTGTTAATATCCAGCTACAATAGATATACTGTATTTCTATTCTCTGGGATTTAAAATAATGAAAAATTTAAAATTTAAAATGCATACAAAAATACCTGCTGTACTTCATTAATAGAGTATGTTTACTCAACAGATTTTAATTAACCTGAACCATTCCCATTCTGCTGAGAATCACTGTTTTATAGTCCTAGGCTGCATCAACAGAGGGGATAGTATCAAGATCACGTGAAGTGCTAGTACTTCTTTATACTGCTTTGGTAAGATCACACTCAGAATACTGCATCAAGTTTTGGTCCTCATGATACAAAAGAGACTCTAGAAAAAGTGCAGAGAAGAGCAACAAAGATGATTAGGTGACTGAAGGCTAAAAATATGAAGAATGGTTGCAGGAATATCTAGTCTTATAAAGAGAAAGACTAGGAGTGACATGATACCGGTAGCAGTCTTCCAATAACTAAGCGGCTGCCACATAAAAGAGAGGGTCAACTATTCTGCAAAACATATCACGACAGGACAAGAAATAACAGATGGAAACTTATTCAGGAGAAATCCAACCTAGAACTAAGGAGAAAGTTCCTGACAATGAGAAGAATAATCAGTGGAACAACTTGCCTCCAGAAGCTTTGGATGCTCCGTCACTGGAGGTTTTTAGAAGAGATTGGACAATCATTTGTCTGACATGATAAAGGGTCACCTGCTTGAGCAGGGCACTGGACTAGAAGACCTCCTCCAATTCTGTTATTCTGTTCTTCAACTTGATCTACTTTGTACTTTGACTAAACTCAATCAACTTTTTTCAGAAAGCCATGAAAGCTACAATCCATGATTCTGGATGCTATCTAGGCATTGAATATATCTGAAGAAACTGAATACATTTATATTTGAACATTTAGAAGGAGAGCAAAGCAATGTATCCCTTCCTCTTGGTGTGGCTCTGAAAAGGGCCATTGTAGGTATCAATATCAGCAAGACTGAAAGTAGTAAGGCTACCTACCATATCTGGTCTGCAAAAAACTGGGTGAACAGTCTTTATGTCACCTATTGGTATGTGAATTTATGCAGCTCAGATATGGCGCCTACAGCTTCAGTGACTGTGAAGAACCAGGATGGGATATTACTATTTCATCTCAGGAGAGGATGTTGAGATTTTCCTTTTCTTTCATGAAACAATTTGTAAGAACCTTAGAAATGTTTAATTACTCCATACTATGCACACAAATGTAATGGCAGATAAAACAAATTTTGCCTTTGGTCTTGTAAAATAGGTATAATACAGCGAAGGAGAATACCTGGACTATTGGACCTCTCATGACCTGTGGCCTCCACAGCCTCCCTCTCCCCCCCACCAAACAATTATGCTTGTCTAAAAGGTTTTATTGAATGCACTAGAAGCCCTTTTTAAGCTTAATTGTTAACGAAGGAGTTGACTCTTAAAGGGGAGGGGACACATTGGAGAGGAAGAGATTTGATTTAATGATCAAATGATTTGATTTAATGTGGATAAAACTGCAATAAATTGTCACGGTAATACAGGATTAGGCAATATTTCTGCCTGTGTATTTATTGAAATAATATGTTTCAAGGACATGGTCCTCTATTATCCCTTGTCCTGCCTTTCCTCTATGAACGAAGTGCACTTAAGGTGTACTAAAACATTGTTAACGTCTACTTCCAAATTATTATGAAAAATATATCCTGGTTCAGGGACACTTGTGTGTGTGTGTGTGTGTGTGTGTGTGTGTGTGTGTGTGTGTGTGTGTGTAGACTCAAAAAGAATCAAGATGGAGGTTATGACATGATTAAAGGCCCAACCCTTTTTTATGTGACATCACATATGTAAAAGGATGAGGGTTCAATTGAATGATCATGCTTAAAAGCAGTTAATTACAATGACAATTAACAGAATGGAACTAGGAAGATAGTATGTATTTTAGACTAATTTATTTGCAATAAAAATAAGAATTTGGAGACCTGTTTTAAGAGATGCCAATTTTCTGCAAACAGCTGTAGAGTAGCCTTCTATTAAGAAAGTTGTTTTACAAAATTGACAAGATATAAGAACTCTTGATAATAATCAGATCTTTACTTCTAACATGATAAGAGTATGCCTCTAGTTTGAGTTCTTGAATCTGAGTTCCATTCTGAAAGTGTGAATTAATCACGGGAATACTCTTCAGCATGCTCAGGGTGCATTTCCCACCCTATTGACCCACATGTCACGTCTGTATAGAATATAGTTTTATGCTTAAAGGGGAATACTTGAGTCTCAGTAAATTTCTTTTTAGAACTGAGTATTGCATTTCCCTCTGTTGCATTTCTAATGTATTTAATGCTTGGTCATTATTTTGATAGCTATCAAGGAACTAGATGCTAGAAATAAATCTCTATTACTTTTTAAATTGTTTTTCTGCTTTGCTGACTTTCTCTTTGATAAAGGTTAATGTATGTGTGGTGTGTAAGGGACAAGAGTTGCCTCTAGTGGCTTTTTTGTTCAGGGATTTTCATTTCAGGATCTCTTGGTCTTGTTTCTTTTTCTCTCTCCTGGTGAGAGCTTTTTGTCCCAGTGTCTGTGTGTATAATGTATATATCTATATATAGGTTGTATATATATATATATTTTAACAAAGCATTCTTGAATTGTACATGCATTTTTTTTTAAAAAAAGAGTTGTATCAAGCCAATATACAGAGATTTTTCTACTGTTGGAATGAGGGACAGCTCACTTACATATAGTCCTAAAAAGCTTCTGTAAACTGGAATATAAGATGCATTGCATTATTCCAAGAAAGCGCAGCTTATTTTTGGTCTGATAGCTACTATTACTATGATTGGTTGTTATTATTATTTTGCTACAGAAATGTTGGATAAGAAAACAATGGTGGAAATAAAAAGATTGCAACATATACTGGATTTTTATTGATCTTTTCATTACCTATCTCTCACAAAGCAAAGCCTTCACAAGTATTGAAATGTTTTATTTTTCTAGTAAGGCTGATATACATGCTGGAGAAGATCCAGCAGCAGAATTTATTTTACTGATTTAAAACATAATAGGATTCACAAATGCCTGATAGCTTTTTGTTTTATTTTGTTCAATTTATAAACTCTTTATCAGAGGACTGCAGGTGACATAAAGAAAAAAATTCATCATAAAATACATAATACAAAATCAACTATAAGGAAACCTTTTAAACCCAAACTGCACCCTAGGAAATAGAAGTGATTATGGTACTGAAACCAGGAGACTGATGAGTTCTAGTCTTGCCTTAGGCATGAAAGCCAAGTAGGCAACTTTGGCCAATACTCTCTCAGCCCAACCCACCTCACTGGGTTGTTGTGGGAAAAATAGGGGGAGGAAGGACTATTATGTATGTCTGAAGACTTCAGTTACTTATGAAATGATAAAGGCAGGCTAAAGAAATCTAATAAAATGAGATAAAATATGTTATGAAACAGTTTTACAAACCACTGGCAAGGGAATATTAAAGAACCAAGTTTTTAATATTTTGCTAAAAGACAGCAAGCTCGAGGACATGGCAGAGAGGGAATGCTGTTCCAAATAGTAGGTCAGTGGCAGAGAATCCATACTTCTCAAGTCTAATGACACTATTTGGTAGATAAGACTGGACTGTGCTGTCCTTATCAGTTCTTTTGGGACAGGAACAAATTATTGGATAGAGTAAGCTTTCTTCTACATATCCAAATCCTGAATTGTTAAAAGCACCTTAATGTTTTTTAAAAAATAAAAACAAATTGTAAGCATACATACTATTAAATAGAGTCATATACAAAAATGCATACACTTGTACGTTGTGTATGTATTGGTATCCCATTATGATGTGTTCAATCCAGATGGATTATTGTGTTTAGTATAGATGCATCAAAGCAATTGCTGAAATTAAATGCATGCATGGAAATGCCAGGATGGAAACAGCCTTAATGGAGGAAGTAATTACAAAACAAAGAATCAAGTTATCTTCCTTGAAACTATAAAGGCCCTCATGGCTAACATTTTACAAATGTAAGCAGTCACTGATTTGTGGCACTTCTAATTCTCATATGGAGACTCTCTTCTGTTGTCTTCAGACTCTAATATGAACACTTGATTTTGTCACCAGGTGTGGGGGTCAGGAGATGAAGCTGAGCCTATATGTTGGTTGTCTTAACTTGTGACTATATTAACTTGTGACTGATAGGTCTGTTTTACCCCCAAATGGTTCTGTTTTTCTGCCCCCCCCCTCTACTTTTATGTTTTAATACTTTAATTTAGCATCTGCTAGAGATAAGAGTTGCACATTGTGGAAGATTGCACATTCCATGTTTGTTAGCATTCATAAATATGCAGTTGAAGCAAGATTCAGCACATATAATAACTATAAAATTTGACTTATTTCTAGAATGGTAGATGCAGGCCATCTACATTTAAGCTCTCAGGAAAGCAATAGCAGACTTATATACCGCTTCAATGCTTTACAGCCCTCTCTAAGCTGTTTACAGAGTCAGCATATTGTCCCCAATCTGAGTCCTCATTTTTGACCTCGGAAGGATGGAAGGCTGAGTCAACCTTGAGCTGGTGACATTTGAATTGTCAGCAGTTGGCTGGCAGTCAGCAGAATTAGCCTATAAAATACTGTATTCTGATTTAGAGTCACAAAATTTCCTACTTAAGTTCTAATAAGAAAACAAGTGTTCAATTAACCTTACAGTATTTCAGAACTAACTTTCAGGAATCCTTAAGAAGTAGGATTAAGACCCAATTGGACATTTTATGAAGTAAGAGTAAGACCCTGTTGCTCCTGAGGAAGTGGACAGGAACCTAGGGAGTATAAGCGCAAGTACCAGTATTTTAGACCCATGTCTAAAGTTTCTCCTGAGAAACTTGTGAAAGTTTCCCAGGAGGTAACAGGCGGGTGGACTCTGGCGGTGATTAATGCTTCTCTACAGGAGGGAACGGAGCCCCAGCACTTCAAGGAGGCTGTGGTCCACCCTCTTCTTAAAAAACATTACTGGACTCTACCTGGTTGGATAATTTCCAACCTGTCTACAATCCTCCCTTTTGGGGGAAGGTTGTTGAGAAGGTGGTCACGCAGCAGCTCTAGAGGTTTCTGGATGAAATGGATTATCTCAACCCCTACCAGTCAGGATTCAGGCCTGGATTTGGGACAGAAATGGCATTGGTCGCACTTTTGGATGATCTCTGGCGGGAGCGGGATGGGGATAGTGCATCCATCCTTGCTCTACTTGACCTCTTGCCGGCTTTTGATACCATTGACTATGGGATTTTCCTGGGCAGCTTTGGAAGTTGGGAGTGGGAGACCTTGTGCTGTCTTGGTTCACTTCCTCTGCGGCCGCTCTCAGTCAGTGTTGATAGGAGGGGAGAGATCCAGCCCTCACCCACTGCTTTACAGGGTTCCACAGGGCTCAGTATTCTCTCCGCTCCTGTTCAACATTTATACGAAGCCGCTGGGTGAGATCATCTGTCACCATGGACTGAGGTATCACCAATATGCTGAATACTATGTCTCGGCCCATGGTGAGTTAAGTGTTGCTGTGTCCTCCCTCTTGCAGTGCCTGTTAGGGGTTGGATGGGGAGCAACGGGCTGAAACTAAATGCTTGTAAGACCAAGTGGCTCTGGGTTTGGGGTTCTTTGGCTCAGGGAGAATTATCACCTTTAGTCTTGGATGGAGTGGCATTACCCCAAACATACCCTGTACATAATCTAGGGGTTTTCCTGGACTCACGACTCTTGTTCGAAGAGCAGGGGGTGGTCGTGGCCAGGAGGGCCTTTGCGCAATTGCAGGTTGTGCACCACTTACGCCCTTTCCTGGATCAGCAGTCCCTATTCATAGTCACTCATGCCCTGGTCACTTCCCGTCTTGATTATTGCAATGCGCTCTACATGGGGCTGCTCTTGAAGAGCATCCGGAAGCTCCAGCTGATGAAAAATACAGTGGCCCACATGGTTTTGTGCAGATCCCGGTGTGTATGTGTCACCTCTCCTGTGGGAGCTGCACTGGTTGCCAATTTGCTTCCGGGTGCAATTCAAGGTGCTGGTTGTCACCTTTAAAGCCCTTCATGGCTTGGGACCAGGTTATCTGAAGGAATGTCTCTTGCCGATCACATCTATCCGATCCATCAGAGCAGTGAGGCAGGGAATGTTGTGGGTCCCATCCATGAGGGAGATATACCTGGTGGGACCCAGAAGAAGGGCCTTCTCCGTGATGGCTCCCTCTCTCTGGAATGTCATTCCCACAGAGATTAGGATGGCCCCCACTCTAGGAAAGTGAACTTTGAAAGGCACTGAAGACCTGGTTTTGCCAGTGGGCCTGGGGTACCCAGAAAGGGAGGGAGCCCATCAAATGGCTAGTGTGATCTGCTGTTCTTGGGGTGGGATTTGGTTCTTGTTTTTTTGTTTTTTCCCCCAAATTTTGTTCTATTGTATTTTACTAATTTATTTGATTCTTCTTGTAAGTTTTTATTGTTTTTTATTTTTATTTTTTGTTTTAAATATGGATTTACATTATGTAAGCCGCCTCGAGTCGCCATGGGCGAATAGGCGGCAATATAAATTAAATAAATAAACAAATAAATAAGTAAGTCCCAGTTGGAAATTTTATGATTGATAAAGTGGCTTTTGTGAAATTGTTTTAGGAGAGTGCAACAAGCAATGAAATCTCTCCTGTGTAAATAAAAAAAAAAGAATTCTGTAAATTGTTAGCCACACTAACACACTTTTCCACAAATGATCTATATAAAACTCAGAGGTGTATTCAGCAGGTTCTGACCAGTTCTGGAGAACCAGTAGCAGAAATTGTGAGTAGTTTGGAGAACCAGCAAATACCACCTCTGACTGCCCCCCCCCCCAATCTATTCTCTGCCTCCTGCGTCCCAGCTGATCGGCTGGGTCTTCTTTTGTTGCCCTGCACAGGAGAACGGAGCTGGAAAGCAGGTTAGTGGGGTGGGGAGGGAATGGGATTTTGCAGTAACCTTCCCCCAGGAATGGGGAGGGAATGGAAATTTTACAGCATCCTTCCTTTGGAGTGCGGTGGGACTGGATCCAAATCCTTCTCCTGCCATGCCCACCAAGCCACGCTCACAGAACCAGTAGTAAAAAAATATGAATCCCACCACTGATAAAACCCAAGAAATTCTTGTACTGATAGTAGGTCAGTAAAATGCAAAAACCGCCTTGTTGAACAATGAAAACACAATCCAAATATCTATTTTGGTTTTTTTTCTCAATTTTTATCTACCTTTATTTATTTATTCATTTATTTATATTGCCTCCTGTTCACCCATGGTGACTCAAGGCCAATGATTTAAACTTGCCCAATGATTTAAAAGTCTGCATGCTATTTTGTGAGCTAGATTATTTAAATGTTGGCTTTAAGATGGGTAAGAATTAATTAATTTATATATTCTAGATTTCTGTTTAGGGATACTGCTTATCATTAGAAAAGTAGAAGTGAAAGGAAGTGGATGGTGCAAAGGATATTTCAATGAGTTGAGTGCTAGCTTGGTGGCAGCAGATGATAAAAGAAATAATATGGATTGAATTGTCCCTGCTGCAGTTTAAACAGTGTCCCATACTTCTTAAAGTGATGATTTTGTTCAATTCTTAAAGGGAATAAAACTCCTACCGATGCATGCTGACCTTCCTCGTTTATCAGATGGAAGATTAAAATCCAGAAAGTCCTCACTGGCACTTGCAGAACATCTGCCCAACAGTTTATAACATCAGTTCCCAATGGAAAGCCAAATGCGTCGTTGAACATCTAGATGTAGGAAAACATAAATGACCCACATAAAAGATGGCAGGCTTTGAACTATGACATCAGCAATGGACTATCTGAATAGAATTTGCAACTCTCATGGCATCTGCACAAATGGGGCATAGTATCCTCCCCTCAATGTGACTGCAGGGTCCCATGTCAAACAGTAGATGACATTGTGACTGGCTGTAAGCAGAGGGCATATAGGTATATACTAGTCCAGGATCTGATTTTTTTTAAATATAAACAATGCTGCATTTCAATGGTTAGAGATTGGTATTTGAACATAGATCTTTTTAACATTTATTTTTATTGTGTTTTATTAATCTAGATGAAATCCATGTATGACGCTAAATAAAGTGAATACATCAAAGGAATGGTAGAATATTCACTGTGGTTCATATTATTTGTTTCACAAATAATATGAACCGTTTGCAGGAAAATAAGAGGTATCTTAAATAAAACGATCCACATGCCATAAAACCAGGAGGATCAAACAAACGTTTTAACAATATTTAAGCTATTGCCTGAAACACTAGCTAATATAGTAGTTCTATAGCTAACAGTATCACTTTGGATTAAACTATAGGCTTCTTGAAAAAGGAATCATTTGCTTGACCTAGGAAAATAAATTGCAAGGTTGCCATAGATCTCTGTCCAACAATCCGTCTACAATTTTAACACAGGACTGCATCACTCGTGGTAGCTCCATCTGACTGTGCAATATTTTAAACTGATTTAATGCATAAGCGCACCAACGTGCCTACCATCCCTGTCCTATTGTTTCTTTTATATTTTTTTAATTTTTCTTATATATATCCATGTATTCATAACTGTTTTTACTTATACCTATTATCTTGTAAGCAATTGACCGCCCCCCCCCCAAAAAAAAACTTCAATTCCCTGAATTCTCCAGCCAACACGAGAAACGCTGATTTATTTATTTGATTTTTCATGAGTTCTATGACCAACAACTACTTAATTTTGGTGGAATATGCGAATAAATGAAGCACCCCTGAAAGATTTATGCATCCCTTCTTACGACTGCTATCTGTATTTCGCCTAATGATAGCGACAAAACTCCACGAATAACACTGAATACGTCACGTGATTAAGCGACGCTCTTTCCGCAGCCCCTCCCGTTCAGCTCTGACCTCCTTATCATGGCTACCGCTTAGCCTTACGTTCTTCCGTTTTCCAGACACCAAGCCGGAAGAGGGTGGGGCTATCATACGCGTGCGCACTGACCGGAGGCGTGCGTCTCATCGCCATTTTGTATGGCCGCCGGGCGGGCATACGTCTGTTTCCGGATTGAAGGCTCCGGACGCGAGAAGGGGAAGTGCGCGTCGTGGGTAAGCGAGGAGGCACCGAAATCTGAAGTGGGCTTCTGGGAGATCGGGAGAGATGAGACCTTTCACGGGGCATCATTTGGGGAGAAAGGAGAACGGTGACCTTTGATGGAGGTTTGACATTTGACCTGTTTTACCCTGGAGGTCAAGGGTCATGGGCTGCGGAGGGGGCGAGGCGTGGTGGAGTTAGGAAAAGGTGGCGTGAGAAGCCGAGAAAGATACCGGAGAGGGAGCAGCGCAGTTAAGTGGGACGTGTGGTAATCAAGAGGCATTGCTGAAAGGATGCAGGTTGTGGATTCTTTCTGAATCCGGGAAGATGGGGAAAGGGTTTCTTGAGGATTGGAATTAGAGATTTACCTGGGTGCGGGGTGAAAAGATTCCTGTAAAAACTGCTTGCGGGTCTAGTAAAAGCGTTAAAACAAAGACCAGTGATTTGGGAGATAAGGTAAAGGTGCGGGAACTGGCTACAGCTCTTCTGCGTATGTCATTGATTGGCTGTGTCCTATCGACTTATTTTCGACGCCATGCAGATAAATTTTCTCCATGACGATCCATCCTTGATCTGTTATCTCAGATCTCCCAACGGTGAAGTAGTTCATCAGGGACCTGAAGTTTTCTGGACTCTGGGTTGAGAAATGCTTCTCACCTGAAAAGCTTGACAGGCAAAACGGGTTTAATTAACGCTGCCTAGGTGCTAATGAGGGTGGGCGGGCAGGCAGAGGGAGTGTCAGGTAACAGTAGGTAATGGGTCTGCTGATAATAGAGGTGAACTGAAGAAGCAATCAATATATGTTAGAATCATCACCAGTTGGGGTGGTTGTGTGGTAACAGAAATGTATCCTTGACAGAAGGTTTCTGAAATGTTTACATAGGGATGGTTTGCTTTTCTATTGAAACTGAGCCAAAAAGAACTACAGTATTTGTGCTTTTTCTTCCCTTATTTTAAGGGTGGGAGGAGTTGTCATGCAGACATTAAATAGATGGCTGGGTGAGGGTAAAAGATAAAGTGGAGCTTCATCTGTACTTGGTTATTATTGAACACCAAATAGATCCTCCCCCTATATATCAGGTATCCTTGAAATCTTCAAAATTCACCACAATTCAGTTACAATCAACTTCTTATCTAGTCATTTTTGCTTTCTTAAAGCCAAGGTATTTCCCAGGTCGTATGCTCATCTTCCTCATTTGTTACACAATGGGCATTTTAGGTGTGGCTCCTTTTCAAAGGTGTGTGTGATCAGTCCAGAACATTAGGCGTCTTAAGGAATTGGGCATTCAGTCTGTGGGGGTGGAGCTCAATTGAAAGTTATCAGTGCTTGCCTGCTTGTGGTATTTGTTCACTAAAAGGTGTTCTTTAAATTCCCAGCACCCTTAAGTGTTAAAGGTATAAAATAACTTGTCATGTAGAAATACCTGTAATTAAGTGGAACTGGAGATGCATTAAAACAGCTCCTGAAAAATTACTTCCTCAGTGAACAGAATAATAGCTTGTGACTTTCATGGAATATCTTCTGCTCATATCTACTTTGGAATACTTGTTCATTGAGGACCTGAATTAGTCTACAGGGGTAAAATAATGGTTTGTGATTTGGGCTAAAGCCTGTTTTTGAAAATACACAACAGGAAAGCTTTGGATAGAAGCTTTTACTCTTAGGCTGTGCCATATTTCAAATTAGTATAATTTATTTCTCTAACAAAGTCATACTGCATTTTAGTTATACCTATAATTTTCAAATTATTTTGCAGTTTTAAGTACTTAATTGTATGCTATTTCCATGCCAGTACCAGTCAGCAACTATTCTGAAATAAAGTTCAATACTAAACACTAGAGAATTTCTTTGAATTATTTTTCCTAAAATAATATTGTACAGATAGTTGTCAGGAGTGAGCTTTGTTATATCTAAGTTATTGTAGAAGAAATATCCTCATTAAATATTTTAGTTGGATTTTGATTTCAGTATCATGCTTCTAACACCCAGTTGCAAAATATTCTTTGCTTTCTGTCTAATTTGAGTTCTATTTGATCATGGTACCAAATCTGGTATAACAGTATTCATATTTATAGAATAATAGAGCTGAAAAAGTGATCTAGGGGATCAAGTCCAACTCCCTGCTCTGTGCAGGATTCCAAATTAAAGCGTCCTCAAAAAATGACTGGTCTCTACTTGGATACATTCTGATGAAAAACCGTCTCCCTCTCAGAGTAACTGAGTGAATCCGATTTGTAACTGAGAAGAGAAAGAGAAAAGAAAGAAAAGCTTTAGTATGGATTGAGTAACTGTTTAACATCTTTTTGTTATTCTTTATCATGTTCTTATTATCAATACCAGATTATTTTAAACTGGGATAATTTCTGTTCCCTCTATCTCTGAGAATTGGTTTAGTGTTCAGAATAGGCTGCCATATGGAATTTTGATGGAGAACTCAAAACAGATTATTGAAGGTGTTCTGACATTTCTCTTGTGTGGTTTTACCATAAACTATGGTAGTCTGCATAAAAGCCTCTGCAATTTGTTAATTTTAGAATTTTACTTCATATTTTCAGAATGTTCATTTCAGTTATATATATTGGAGAAAATCTGGAAAAAAGAATGGGCAATTATATGTAATTTGGGCAAATTTTAGAAGATTTAGATGAGTGGCTATCTAGCCAGAGGACCATTCTGAAAAATAATCAAGTAGTATAAATAATGGACATATGGTTAGGGGCAAATATTATTCAGATCCCTGTAGTGAAGCTGAAGGAAGTATAAACTTATTGTTTTTCAAGTTTATATTGTTTTGCACTTGTATTGTTAGTTGTCCAGATCATTAGGTTGAGATGAGCTGCCTTATAAATTTTCAAATGAAAGAAAGAAAAAAAGGAAGGAAGCATATTATATGGAATCAGATAAGAATTCTTCAGGAAACATTGTTATAAGTCAGCCATTACAAGTTTGTTCAGTGATGTTTATTCTTGTGGCTTTTCTGTTGATTTATGTGTAATTTATCCATATATCATAAGTACAAACATTTCTGTGTGTGAAATGGCTATGATGTCATGTAATCCATACTTGTAGGAGATATTGTCATTCAGTAAATGTGGAAAGTAGTTTATTTTCTTCTGGAAATCTTTTTATATCTGACTCATGATCATTACACAAATAGTTCTTTAGCATGGTTTTTAATACTCTGTTTAATATATCTAAATAAATTATTGATTTCAATAATTTCAATTATCAATAATATATTTATCTTCAGATTTCTTAGTAATATTGAGTAACAATTCGTAATAAAATATCTAGTATTTTAAGTTTTTCTTATTTGAAAACCCAACGTTTTCAAGTTAGGACTATCATTTTTTTGTTTAACGTATTATTTAGCAATGATACCTGAATTCCTTTTGAGTTCAACATAGCCTTTTCCAAACTGATGTGCCCAAGATAGCTAAGACATCAGCTAGCAGAATTCTTAGTGCCATTGCCATATGAGGTGAGACTTCTGGGAATTGATATCTGGATGTTGCTAGACTGCAGGAGACAGCTTTAGAAAATAGACAAGAAGATCCTCTGTAGTGTTTATTTCTTGTGTGATTTGGATTTATTATTGGATTGAGCATATATAACACCCCAGCTTGTAGTTTGTTTTGTACAGTATGAAATTACTGAAATATAGGTTTATTTATAAATTCATATTAAAAAACCCTCCCCAGATCTCCAAACAATATTGAGATTCCAGAGAACTCAATGCCATTATACCTCAAAGTCTGAGGGAAAAAAAAGGTTTCAGAGACTTTTTAAGGACTCTAGGGAGGAGGGAGGAGGAATACTGTTCTAGATGACAAACGCAATAGAGAAGGCACATTTCCTTGGTTCTGGGTTTCATTGTCTGATTTTTAATATACAAATTAGAAAAGAATATCACAAAGTTTATTTTATAGAACAAGCATCTCAAAGTTGCTGCATTATTTTATTACTGTGTTAAAAGCTACTAAATTTCCTAAATGTCCTTTAATCTTGGAATTCCAGAAATTGTATCCATCCTGTAAAGGGGTGTGTATAATGAAGAGCATAATGGTACATGACATGTGATATTCTTTTTACCCAGTTGATTTGATGTACAGATATTATTTAAAACTAAGTATTTTATAGTTTTTATTACATTCAATCAATGTGTTTTTCCTAGTATTTAGGAATGTAAAATAGGTCTCACATTTTCCCTACTCTGAATCTCTAATAAAATCAAAATAAATGGGTTAGTAGTTTGAAGCATATTTACAGGACTATGTTTCTCTGAAACTGAATCTACACATAAAACAGAATAAAACGATTTAGTGGTTTAAGGCTGTGATACCTCTTGTGAATAGGTCACTGCATGTAAGTGCATCTTCCTACAATCAGAAAATCAACATATATGCTAATATGGCCCAGTTGTTTGCACTTTGCTCCCTTAGTTTTATGGGTATAAGGATTTTTTAAGCATAGCATATGTTAATATTACCTGCCCGCAATTTAAAGCCAAGTAACAATTCAAAACAGGTGTAAGTACACGAATATACGGGATATAAAATAAGTTGGTATGGGAAATAGAATATAAATTCCTGTTTAAAGGATGTATTATTTTTAATGATTGAAAATTTAATGTCAATGCTGTAGTAGTTACTTCTCTTCAGAATACAGGAATTCTTTACAGAGAACAATTGCTAACTTCCTTTTTAGAAATCAGGTCAGTTTTGAATAACTGAACAATAATCTTATGAAATACACACCTTTATATAAAAATGGGGTGAACCAGTTGTCATCTGTCGGTAATTTAGTGCTACTGTACTAGTATAAACTGTTTTAATTTGCACTTTTGAGTCTAGAGAAGCTGGTAAGCTAATGTACTATGCATGCTAGGATGCGGCTTATTGCCTGTGGCCCAATTTATTTATTTTTTCCTGTGTTATCTTAGGTTGACTAAGTTAGGGGAGAAAATTGGAAGAGGACCATATGAACTTGTCTGGAGCTGCAGGCCTTGGAATGCTGAAGAGTAGATTGGTGGAAATGTCTAATGGTAGACTTGGACAGTACTGCACTGCTTGTTTATTTTGTAGAGAATTCTTCAGGAGCTTGATTAATTTATTTAATTCAACTATCATCAGATTGTTCATGTGATAGCTCTTTTAGCCCACACCAAAGGTGCCAATCCAATGAAATCCCTTTATATAAAAGCTGGTTTAAGTTAAAACACGCTGACACTCTAATGGGCATGTTCAGACCAGTAAGATTTTTTCTTGCGAGCCTATCACCTGAGTCAGGCTATCTCTTACCATCTGTATTCTCTAGGTAGTTTCTGTTGCAATTTAGAAGGTCCAGTTTCCACATGTTTTTCCATTTCTGCCTGTATATCAGCCTTGCAAGTAAGCATTTTAGAATTCAAAAAGTGCTGTCAAATCTAGTGTTTATGCTTCGATGAGTTATGGGGGAATTAAAAAAAAAAATAGGTAACTTTGTGCCTCAAATAAACCTAACAAAAGTTATTGCTAACCAGTCTATGTGCAAGCCAGTATTAAGGTTTTAATCAGAGCAGCGAGACACATATTCTAGTCCACCTTCAGCCATGAAAGCTCACTAGGTATCTTTGGGCCAACCACTTTTTCTCAGCGCACTTACTTCATGGTTGGGGAAATAGGAAGTGTAAATCTTTAAGTAAATAAGTATTATAAATGAATGACTTGAAAGAGTCTTACAGACTTGTAAGAAACATCATTGAGCTCTGCCATTCAAATTAATAATGTTCTCCATACTAAAAAAAATGGGATGATATCGGTATGAGATATTTTCATCTTTAGTTTCTACCTTGTGGAGCTCTATTGACCTCTAATAGGATAATTAACATGGACATTGATGATGCTTATAATTGAAGAAGACATCTTTGGGATGCCTTAATTTAAACCAGTGGTCGCCAGCTGATGGGCCGTAAACCACTGGTTGGCCATGAGAAAATTTTGGTGGCCCGCAGAGAAATGTCCCCACCAAAGCACTCCTCCAAAGCAATTAATCCAGGCTGTGCGGGAACACAAGGCGGTGCTGCCCACATGGTCCACCCACCCGCTGGCCCCCACCTTACCTTCAGTAGAACCACCCGCTGGCAAACTTACCTTCAGTAGAACCACGCAAGCTGGAACTGGAAGGTAAGACCAACAGCTGGGGAGGGAAATCTGCCCAAGGATGGCTTGCTGACATTGGTGGGAAAGTCACTCCCATATTCTAGAGCTGTAGTAGTCACAGGACTGGCCCTTTGGTCATCCCGAAGCAGCTTCTCCACCTGGGTGTACTGGCTGCTGTGGAGGAGCTGCTTCAAGATGACCAAAGAGCCAGTCCTGTGACTACAACAGCTCTGGAATATGGGACCGGCCCATGGTGGGGCTAGAAATCTCTGCCATAGGGGATGACACGTGCACAGCCCTCACCAGCCGGAATGAGGTAATGGTGCTGTTGCAGGGGGGGGAGCGTGGCGCAAGTGGGCTGAAGTGATGGCGGATGGAAGTTGCAAGCTGCCGCAAATATACCATGGTGAAGGCAGAATGCTGATGCGACGCAAAAGCGAGTAGCATTTGTTCTCCAAGTTAGAGGAGCAACATTCCTCAGCTTTCAAACACGACCGGCAGCAGACGCCTGCACCCTGTGGCTTCCTTGCTGCCTTTGGAGCCAATTTCAAAGGCTGGAAGAGGATTTCTCCAAGGCAAGAGGGGGGCTCATTGGCCTCCAAATTGGTTCCCAGCCAGCCTGGGGCAGCATTCAAACAAGGAGAGTGAAGGAGGCTTATAATCAAAACATAGTGTTTCACTCCAAAACCTCCTTCCTAAAGTTAGCCCATTGTCTCTCTGTCAGGAGATCACAGGTTAAATCCCACCTCTAAAGATAAAGGGCACTCTCCCTCGCCTCCCTCCAACTTCTGTTATTACGCGGCCTGGGGAATCCGTGTGTCCTCAGGAGTAGGACAGCAGTCTTTTGAATTCAGTTCCCAGCTGTGCATCAGTATGGCTGGAAATTGGAGGCATTCAAACATTGCAGTCAGAGAGAAGACCAGGCTGGTACCCTGTACTAACAACACCATTCTGACATACTCATATGCTAGCACTTGATACCTTGTAAAACAATATTACAAACTATCACACACCTTTTGTTATGTCACATGAACATTGTTAGCTATAAGCTTTCACATTGACACCCTAACAGGAGAAATTTCATGCATATTATGACATGGGCTTTATTCAATAATATTTTTTTAAAAAAAACAAAATTGATCTTTGATATTCGGACATTGAAAGTCATCCATCCAAATTCATCCTTGATTTTATACAAAGATGCCAAACCTAGATTCCAGGGGACAAAACACGTCTAAGGTCCTGTGTTAAAATTCCTAGCAGGATAGCTCATCTCTTTTTCTCCTGGTGTTCAAACCTGTGGAAAACCACTGTCTCAGTCTTTTTGTGAGAAGCCTGGGCCCATGTGGGCAATCTCTCATCTTATCTTCATTTCATCATGCCTCCCTCAAAAGTCAATTATTGATGTGTGTCAACCCTGAGCCCCACTGACTTTTATGCTGTTATTCACATCACATCCTTTGAGTGAAAATAAATTTCATAGTAGAGAGACACTAACCTGTTATAATATACGTGTTATCCTGGATCAGGAATTGATAATATTTACAGACACCAATGTATTGCTAAAAGTACTTCAACAAATATTACAGACCAGTTGCAAGGCTGGCAAGTATTTGATTTTAGCATTCTTGCATGAATCATAAAGTCATAAAATCATAAAATCATAAATTAACAATTAATGTTTTCTAAAATTGTAATTTACTTTGGGGGATTCTATGATTACAATTAATTGATGTCATCTGGACTGCACCTCCATAGATGTTGGACTTTATTTTGAATGGACATATTTTAATTCTACATTCTCCACAGTTAAACCTCAAAAGGAACCAGATTCTTAGGAAATGGAAGAAATGAAATGCAATAAATGCACTGCAGTCTAGTGAAAAATCCAGAAGCACAGAAATACATATGCACTTAGTTTTTATTCTCCTTTTCTATTTTATTATGTTATGGTACCACCAGAGGTTGTGCATCTTATAGGACCAATTCTTAATACTGTTCATTCCTAATTAAACAGATTTTAATTAAAATGTCCCAACCCTGAGGTGTTAAAATAGAAGAGATGAAATGAGCAAGGAACCTGTTTACTTGATTTAATTGGTGCTTAAGAAAAAATGTAGTTGTGTATACTGGAACAAGTGAGCTAATGGCCAAGCTATATTCTAAATAGGGATATCTCCAATTGATCAAGAGATTCTTACAACTTGAAAAGGTTGCTGAACATGCATTTTGCAGAAGTGTTTTACTTGAGGCTGCTTGCTTATCACTAAAGTAGTCATTTCCTGCCCTCCTCAGGTGATCATACTATCACTCCACAGGTGATCATACTACTACTTTATAACTTGAGTTACTTCAAGGCCACATATTCTTTTGTGCTCATAAAACAAGGGTGTGACTTCGTAATGAAAGCAGGAAAGGAAATGTGAGAAGGAGGTAGTGTTTAACTTTAGGTGCTTCTAGATGAATCTTACGGAGCTTGTTCTGTTGCTTCTGACTTGGAAGCTCCCAACTAGATAGGTATGTTTGTACTTCTTAAATTTATTTTTCTGTTAAGCTATTGTGAAGATCCTGTTGTGTAGTACTGTGTATGTGAGATGTTGGCAAGATACCTTTTTCTTGTTAATGTTGGAATCCTATTTATTTTATTATATGTTGTCTGAAGTAGTACTGAAGAAAAATATCTACCTATAGATGGAAATAGTCCAATATGTTTTATTTCTGTATTGAGCATTAGAATAAATAAGGATATTCCAGGAAGGGAAAAGAACTTTTCTAACAGTTTGGGAGCTGATGGGAACTGGAAGATTCCTTCCATTTCACCAGTGACTGAAAATACGTAGATGTTGCCTATGTGACATGGAAAGGAACTATTGATTGACTGGTAGCATTTAATTATTTCATGATAAATGGTTGGAGGCAAAGAACCTTCTAGTAGGTATATAGATGGTTAATTTTTGAGAAATAGAACAATCAGTATTCTCTTAATTGAATATCAACCCCAATATCTACTTAGTTATTAGCAGAACGGGATAGAAGGGCATGTGTTCTCATGAATCAAATAGAAACCCTTTAGATGATCTTATATTTGACAGTTTAGTTTGAACGTATATTATAATATACAATGTCCATGCCAGGATTTTCCAGGGATTATTAGCCTTTTTTTAATGAATTATACCTTGGCTTTGTTAAATTTAAATATTCTTTCTCATTTCAGAATGTCAGGAAACTATATCACTCTGTTTCAGCAACTGTGAGGGACACAAAAATGTTATTTGGCCAAAAGTTGTTTACTCATAATAATTGGAAAGGAAGGGCATGCCCACCAACCTAATTTAGTTTGGTAGAAGGCTGTTTCAGAAAGTATTATAGAAATAACATTTTCCTGGCAGAGTACTTCACTGATATTAAGGTGTTTTCTCTGTCTCCTAAATAGCATGAAGATTTCTTGGAACTCATAGCTAATGCATCTCTTTTAAAGGTTTTTGGTTAGCGATGGTTGGTTATGTTTTCTTATGCCTCATTATTCTGTGCTCCAGAAAAATCATAACTTTGATCAGTGACTTTAATACTCAGTGTAAAGCTACTCAGCCTGTGGTTTGTGCATTGCATGGGGTCCATATAACTGAATGTTAACTTTAATATAACACAGGGGTTTTTAACCTTGGATCCACAGATACATTTCAGAGGGTCCACAAATTTGGATGAAGAAAAATTTTCTCTTCACGAATATCTTGGAAGAGACTCATGAGTTTCACCAGATTCTGTAAGGAACCCATGGCACTAAAATATTAAGCACATCTGATGTAACAGGAGATAATAAATACAAGTAGATTTATTAAATGTTTCTTTTGGCTCCATTTGCTTTTGGGAAAGTGACTACCTGATCATCAAGGGTCAGATGATTATATACCAGTCTTTTAGAGCAAATGATTGACTGCCTATTTTTAAGAAGCTTTAATATCACCACCTTTAAACCCTAAATAACTAAATATATATGTAACTATCTCTAGTAATTTTTAAGAATTTGTAAGTCCCGTTTAAGGAAGAATTAAAACTAATTTTTAATTGTTCAAACTTAGGCATTTGAAAAAAGTAGTTTGTTGAGTTATAGTCTTCAACATATTTTGGTATTATAATTCTTATAATTGTCATATACAATTTCAGCATGTCTGGAGGATCTTAATTGGGCAAGAATGTTGTATTGAGCTTTTTTTTATTTACAAATCACTTTTTCCCCTCTAAATTCCTCTTCTGGTCTTTGTTCATGGAAAGAACAACACAAATATTCATTGTGATGAAGCATCCACTATTCTTTGCTGAGTATCTTTTAGAGGTGTTTGATGTCTCTCGGTGTTTAGCAGATATCACAAGGAGTTCTGACAAAGCTGTTGCTTCTTTCTTTGAAGAAAGATGGGATTTTAAGAGTTTTGTGGACACTGAATCTTTTTACAGCAATGTTAATACAATTATAAAAATACTGTGATAAAATAAAAAGGAGGAAAGAAAAGGTGAGGGGGAGTAATTCTTACTCACATACAGTTAGTTTGGTCTTTTAAATGCCCCCCCCCCCCAACCTTTTGGGCACCAGGAACCGGTTCTGTGGAGGGAGGATTTTTTAGACTCTATAAAGCAAGTGTTTGCCTTAAAATCTCAAATTTCTGAGTAGATTGATAAAGTTTCCTAAGTGCCACCTATTTCTTTGCTTTGATGGGCAAGTGTTGAAACTTGACACATTCCTGTACTATTAGACTTCCCTGGATGACTGAGAATCTTCATTGACCTACTTAAAATAGTTTCATTGGTCTTGTGGATTTGACAGGTATCTGTAGTGTCATGGATGAGTCAGACTTCCTCCATTACACACCTGTTCTTGCTACATTTCTGCTGTGATGTGGTATCTGATAAAGACTCATGCCTGTTTGTCTCTGGTTATGTAAACTCTGGGCAAGTTTGGATGGCAATTAATGTACTGCTGTATTAAGACTAAATTTGTCTGGCTACTTATAATTACAGGCACACAGTTACTGTACTGAAAATATAGGATGAAATCTTGAAAATTCTTGTTGCCAATTGCAAGATGGCTGAATTTTGGATTCATTGGACTCTTCCTTTCAACACCATAATCAGTTCAGTGTTTGAATAGTTTGGTTCCTGGGGTTCCTGCAGCTAGCTGAAGTCACAGTTTCACAAATTCTATAGAAAGTGTTCAGTGTGATAGTCAAAAGTACACACAACTAAAATCATCTTGATCTTCAATCCTTCTGACCTGTATATATACCATTAACTTTTAATTTCAAGGTTGGGGTACTCTTCTGCATATTTGGTCCACAAATTAACAGGATCAATAACAGAAATTAGAATAGGAATTCCAAAAGGAGTATCTGTCAGTCAGCAGTCTGTTACAGCAAATAGCTTTGGAATTCCCATGAGGTTGGAAAGTAGTAGTAAGAAAGACAAGATTTCTAGCATCTAGAATACTATAAGATAAAACTGGCAGAATGAATGGGAGATATATGCGCTCTCTCTCTCTCTCTCTCTCTCTCTCTCTCTCTCTCTCTCTCAGCAACATCTGAACAGCTACATGAATCATAAGATTTGAGAAGTATTTGGAGTAGCATCTGGACATATTGCTTAGTTTTAGTTCTAAAAAGGAAGCAGACTTTTACTTCACAACTTCAGCCAAAGTAAGGCATATAGCCTATTCTTAACAACCCCAGAATGTTCCTCCAACGGTATTCGAACTTTAAGGCAGATGAAGATACAAAATACAATTGGTGGAAGAGGGTGCAAGAAGAAAAAAAGCCCCTCCTGTTTGTAAGACATATGATTTCAGACCTGAAGTGATGTTCTACTCCTACATAATTTTGATTATCGAAATTTCTTTCAAAGACCATTAGGAATACTTATAAAAGCATGAATGCTGTGAAAAGAGTTGTGGCCCCTTCAGAAATGTATGCTTGTGAGAATGCCTTACAGTTCTTGGAAACCATGGATGTTGAAAAATCTCAAGTATCTTAAATGTATAGCAAAAATGTAAGGAAAGTTATATTTGTGAGAAAGCTTTTCTTAATGAAATGAGAGAGTTATATATATTAAAAGCAGAAAATTTGAGTAACGGGCTGCCTTATTTTTACAATAGCTTTTATCATCGATTGCTATAAATATAGTTCTGTTATCATCTGGTGGTTTTGCAAGCTTCCTTCCATTTAGGCTTCTGGTTCCAGGAGATTTGTATAAAAACAAAAGAGTATAGGTGGGCAGTCTAAAATAATTGTTGTGAATGATAGTATAGTTAAAAAATACACGACACAGTGCAAACCCATTTAAGCTTTACTTTTCATTAAGTTTCATTTTACTTTGTCAATTAATGTGGAACTAAATATTCCCTAAAATATTTTCTCTGGGGCTTTGGATTTGTCAACTGAAAATTATTTATTTTGTAAGTTGAAATTATTGGGGTTTTTTGTATTCTTTATTAAACACTTCTCCCAATGTATTAGATTTTTAACTCCAAGAATTTTCAATTGTCATGATATTTAAATAACATATTGAAAGCAATGCTGTTGGTTCAACAAGTGCTTGCAATAATTTCAGTTTTCCTATTTCTTTTTGTTACTAGCAACTTTTGTTATTTTAATTATTTTGAATGGATGCATTATTATGCTATAAAGTTAATATACAATTGTTAAATGTATAAGTGAGTTAATATGAAAACGATATAAAATGAGTTAATATGTAAATTAATTTCCAGCTCTCAAAATGTGTAAGCAATATAACTCCCAGGACTTCCAGTCAATAGTGCTTGTCATCTATTTAGAAGGTACTATATTAGGAACTGTAATAAATGCAGGAATGCTCCAGTAGAAGCAGTTCACAATATAAGTAGTCCTCAACTTACAAAAGTTCATTTAGTGACTGTTCAAAGTTACAACCCCACTAAAAAGGTGACTTACGACTGCACACTTACCGTTGCAACATCTCCATGATCATGTGATCAAAATCCAGCCATTTGGCAACTGACTCATATTTATGACAGTTGCAGTGTGCTGGGTCATGTGATCACCTTTTGCAACCTTTTGACAAGCAAAGTCAGTGGGAAAGCCAGATTTATATAATAATAACTCTGGCAAGAATAATTGTAAAACGGGGCAAAACTCACTTAACAAATGTCTTGCTTAACAGAAAACTTGGGCTTAATTGTGTTTATAAGTCAAGAACTACCTGTATATTTTAGTGCAATCTTTTGTTGCACCTGTCCTCTAATTGTCTTTTTCCTTCCAACGTTGCAGGTTTATAAGTGATCAAACATTCCTTTTACACTAAGCCAGGAGTGAGTGGAGCAAAGATGCCAATTCCACCACCCCCTCCACCTGGGCCTCCTCCTCCTCCAACTCTCAGCCAGGTAGTCCTTCTGCTTCTATGTATTGTTTTATCCCTGGTATAGATTAACCACAATAAATCTTTAGTTCTACTGATTATGTCAGGTTGTATATCTTCCAAATATGCAGACTTCTGGCTCCAGTTCCAGTCAATACGGCTTAGATTTTTGAGAATGGAAACTCATACATTTAGAGAGTGCTTCAGTTGTTGCTAAGGTGATAATAAAAAGGGAGTCCAAACCCTGAGAGTCAGGTCCTGTTTCTGTCCCATATACCTATGCTCGGGTAGCATAACTAGGAAAACCTATTCCTAAAATTTATATATGCTAAGTAAATAATGCCAAGTTACATAAAAGTGTAAGACAGTTTCATATACAGTGCATTCAGAAAGTATTTAGAAACCCCTCCACTTTTGTCAATTTTGTTACCCTGCAGCCTGATTCTACAGTTGTTGAAATTCATATTTTTTTTCTCATTAATCTACACCCAGTACCCCATAATGACAAAGTGAAAACAATTTTTAGAAATGTCTGTAAATTTATTAAAAAGAAAAAACTGAAATACCACATTGGGGTACAGTAATTATTTAGACCCTTTGCATCAAAGCTTGAAATTTAGCTCAGGTGACCCCTATTTCTCTTGATTGTTGCTGACATATTTCTACACCTTGATAGGAGTGCACCTGTAATAAATTGTTTGGACATGATTTGGAAAGGCACATTATAGAAGGCCTCACAGCTGACAATGCATACTGTAGCAGAGTTAAAACCATGAGGTCAAAGGAACTGCTTGTGGAGATAGGATTATTACCAGGAATAGATCTGGGAAAGGCTACAATAAAATTTCTGCTGCACTGAAGGTTCCTAAGAGAACAGTGGCCTCTATAATTCTCAAATGGAAGAAGTTTGGTACAACCAGGATTCTTCCAAGAGCTGGTCACCCAGTCAAACTGAGCAGTTGAGGGAAAGGGGCCTTAGTAAGAGAAGTGACCAAGATCTTGATGATCACTCTGAGCTCCAAATATCCTGTGTGGAGATGGGGCAGAATTCCAGAAGGACAACCATCAATGCAGCCCTCCACCGATCTCATCTTTAAGGCAGAGTGGCTAGACGAAAACCCCTCCTCAGTGCAAAACACATGAAAGCCCACTTGGAGTTTATAAAAAAAAAAGCACCTGAAGGATTCTCAGATTTTGAGAAATAAGATTTTCTGGCCTGTTGAAACCAAGATTGAACTGTTTGGCCTCAATTCTAAATGTTATCTCTGAAGGAAATCAGGCACCGCTCATCACCTGTCCAGTATCCCAACAGTGAAGCATGGGGATGGCAGTGACAGTGTTTTTCAGCAGCAGGGACCAGAAGACTGGACAGGATTGAGGAAAGTTGAACGCAGCAGAGTCCAGGGACATCCTCAATGAACACCTGTTCCACAGCGCTCACGATCTCAGGTTGGGCCGAAGGTTCACTTTCCAACAGACAATGATCCTAAGCACACAGCCAAGTTAACACAGGAGTAGTTTAGGGACAACTTTGTGAATGTCCTTAAAATGGCCCGGCCAGAGCCCTGACTTGAACTCTATTGAAGATCTCTGAAGGGGCCTGAAAATGGCTGTCCACCAATTGTTGCCATTCAACCTGACGGAGCTTGAGGGGATTTGCAAGGAAGAATGGCAGAAAATCCCCAAGTCCACGTATGCAAAGCTTGTTGCATCATATCCCCAAAGTCTTGAGATTGTAATTGCTGTCAAAGGTGCTTCAAGAAAGTACTGAGTCAGGGGGTTGAATACTTATGCCAAAAATGGCTATTCAGTTTTTTCTTTTTAATAAATTTACAGACATTTCTACAATTATTTCATTTTAACAGTATGGAGTATTGAGTGTAGATTAATGAGAAAAAATAAATAAATTTCATCAACTGTAGAATCAGGCTGCAGCATAACAAAATTGACAAAAATGAAGGGGGTCTGAATACTTTTTGAACCACTGTATGTATGAAGACCACAGATTATGTACCTTTTGTATTGATTCTTTAGAATGCAGATCATTACTGCTCTAGTTCACATGTTATAAAGAAGTAGGGCTGAAGGGATCCTGAATATATTAGGTGTTCATAGATTGACCACCAAGACTGATTTGATTGCAATTCTATAGATAAATGGACCAAAGAATGGAATATTTATTGTAGGTTGATGGATAAAAATAATGGAAACAGTAGAGTTGCAGATGAGGTGAAAGTGGTTCTTTGAAAGTATTTTCTAAACCACAATAAGAAATTTTTAGCTGTAGAAGTACAAGCCTTCTGGCTATAGAATTATGCAGAAATTCATTAAATGCAGCCTTTTTTTTAGTGGTGTGAGTGAACGATTTTTGTAATCTTCAGGCTGCTAAGGGATAAGAAATCTTTTTTTCCCATTTTTTTTGGTGCAATATTTCCTTTTAGGCAAACACAGAAGCACCAAAATTGAGCAGAGATGAGCAGCGAGGGAGAAATGCTCTGCTACAAGACATTTGTAAAGGGGCCCAATTGAAAAAAGTGACTCAAGTTAATGATCGCAGTGCGCCTATCCTTGAAAGTAAGTAGGTGAATGAAGCAACTGTTAGAAAAATTTTATTGTCAAATTAAAGGAAAGGTGTTGCATTCTCCCCAATCATCCCTTTCTTTTGGGAATAATCTGTAGCTCTTTAGACATACAAGATGGGTTCATTTCTATTCGTGCTTTGCATGTTCTATGAAATTAGAATTTGTTCAAAAAATTACCATTAGAGAGAGTATCATTCCCATAATGTGTGAATCAGATCAGCAATGCAAATAGAATGTGGGAATTAATGTTTAAAATAATTGAATTCCAGGCACTTGAGAGCATCATCCAGAAATTAAATAAAGGTAATTAGGTAAGGACTGTTGCCAGTAAAATTATCCTTGGATTAGCCTATGAGATGGATTGTTCTTAGTTCAGTAAATAATTATTTAAGCCACTAAAATACAATCGCATCTTACTTCTGACCACAATTTGCTTTGTTTTCTTCTGGTTAGTTCTTATTACATAGTGTCCAAATTGTTTCTGCTTTTATTGTATGCTTATCTTGATTGTTTCGAATGTAATTGTTCTAGTTTAGGAAGGAGGGAGGAAAATAGTTTGTGGAGTTTGAATTGTTATAGTTTAACCATTGGAATTTCTACTCAGCACCACTGTGTTTCTTCTAGCTGTTGTATATACTAAAAGTTATTTTAGACTTTCCAAAGGGAACTTTTGATGCTGGGCAAACTAAGTCCATCTCTGCACAATAATAAAGACTGTAAACTGCCTGAAGTCTTTAGATTAATATTAAAATATAAAGTCCCAGCATTTACACATTAATAGTAAACAATGGAAATAAATGTTTCTGAATTTTGCATTTTAAATTGAAACATAAGGAAAACATCTTTTTAAAGAATTATGGGGGAAAGAAAATATATTAAACTTTGGACATTTAAATAGCGATCTCAAATACATTAGTTGCATAGTGGCCTAGCAGTTATGGGTTTGCTTACAATACCTGCAATTAATACACTTTTTTGTGTTACACAGTTTGACAAGTTAAATAATATGGAAGCCTTTTATTCCAGAATCCAAGAGTGGCAGCAGCTATAATTCTACTACATCTCCCCTTCCAACAAAGGTGGGCCTTTTCCAAGGTGGTATCCCCAAACTACGACCCATGGGAGGAAAGGAGGGTTCAGGTGATATTTTTAAAAATACCTTTTCAGCAGTTTTGAAACATAATTTGATCTCCCTTGCTCTGCCCTATCTGTGTCTTATATTTGAATCTATTCTTTTTGCTTTCTTTCTACTGGACATAATAAAGTTTAGGAATTTAAAATCTGTTAATCATCTGCAATTAGGAACTCAAATTTATTGCTAGGTATAATCTCTTTTCAAACATATCTGTATATTTTATCAAATTGAACGGTCATTTTTACCTATGAGCTTTACCCGTTTAAGAAATAAAGTAAATTTTTCACAGCAGAGCTATCTGTGTACGCTTTTATATATTATTTTTTTTCCAGACAACTCCTCTGGGAAGGTACTACATCAGGGTCCTGGGGGTAGATCAGCTGCACCCCGGCCTCCTGTGTGTGCTACCAGCACCCGACCCCAAGATGACACTGAAAATAGCCGAGCTTCTCCTCCAGAGCTTCCACGCATGCAGAGACCTTCATTGCCAGATCTTTCACGGCCAAACAGTGCCAGTGGCACTGGTATGAAGCACAGCTCTTCAGCCCCCCCACCGCCACCTCCTGGACGGCGAGCCAATGCTCCACTTGCTCCACATTCTATGCATAATAGCAAAGCACCTTCCTACAACCGTGAGAAGCCATTGCCACCAACTCCAGGTCAAAGGCTTCCGGGAAATCGTGATGGACCTCCAGCTCCTCCTCCCATCAAGCCACCCCCATCCCCAGTAAATATCCGGTCAGGTCCAAGCAGTCAGAGCCAATCCTTGGTACCCCCTCCCCCACCTTACCGACAGCCTCCTGGTGTCCCTAATGGCCCTGCCAGCCCTATTAATGAATCTGCTCCTGAGCTTCCCCAGAGACATAATTCCTTACATAGAAAGGCACCTGGTCCAGGGAGGGGTATGGCACCTCCCCCTCCTCCTTCAGCATCTCCTTCCTTACAAAATAGTCGGCCCCCACCTCCTGCCCGTGATCCACCAAGCCGAGGTGCAGGTAAGAAATTTTTAGAGCCCTGTTCAATATAAAAGTAGGTTGTGGAATTGATAAGAGTCAACATTTACTGTCTGAAAACAGAAGTGTAAGCAATCAAAAATGTTTCAAAGCTACTGTATATCTTCTAAGTTGGTTATATAGAGATAGATTTACAAAATATGCTAATTGCCCTGGTTTCATAGACATGTCCATTTGCAAAGAAGTTCCCTATAGCAGAATAATAATGTTTATGGTATGGAATAAGGATTATAACCATAAAATATCTGCAAATGACTTTGGACATTTAAATATATATAAAATTTAATGGCACATTTAGGAATTTGGATTCTAGCTCATCTCAAAAAAAATTATTTGATATGAAAAAAATCCTATTTGTAGTGCTAAAATTTGATGGCGTCAGTGTGGGCCATGAGTTAGGAAATTCTTTGTCCAACCACAAAGGATGAATAGAATAGAATAGAATAGAATAGAACAGAACAGAACAGAACAGAACAGAACTGAACTGAACTGAACTGAACTGAACTGAACTGAACTGAACTGAACTGAACTGAACTGAATTCTTTATTGGCCAAGTGTGATTGGACACACAAGGAATTTGTCTTGGTGCATATGCTCTCAGTGTACATAAAAGAAAAGATACATTCGTCAAGAGTCAATCATAAGGTACAACGCTTAATAACACCCATATGATACAATAAGCAATCAAATCATATTAGGGAACAGTCAATAAAAATTGTTACGGTCAATCAGTCACAAGTGGGAGGGGATGGGTGATAAGGAGTGATGAGAAGATTAACAGTAATAGTAATGCAGACTTAGTAAACAGTTTGACAGTGTTGAGGGAATTATTTGCTTAGCAGAGTGATGGCGTTCGGGGGAAAACGTCCTTGTGTCTAGTTTTTCTGGTGTGCACTACTCTAAAGCATAATTTTGAGGGTGGGAGTTGAAACAGTTTACGTCTAGAATGTGAGGGGACTGTAAGATAAGATAGATGATAGGTAGATAGTTTACTTTACTTTATTGTCATTGTACCTTGTACAATGAAATCAAACATCATCTTCAGTACACATCATGACCATGTCCATGAAAATAAACCCAAACACACATCCTTCACCCTCTACACATTGAACCGAAAAACCCCGACACCACACCAACATTGCATTATACAGCAAAATTCAAAAGAGCTACTGCCTTGGGATAGAAGCTGTTTTTCAGCCTATTTGTCCTTGTTTTTATTATTATGTACCATCTGCCAGATGGTAATAGTTCAAAAAAAGGGTTCCCAGGATGAGATGGATCTTTGAGAATGTTTTGAACTTTCTTAAGGCAGCGGGAGCTATAAAGCTCTTCCAAAGAGGGGAGAAGGCAACCAATGACGTTCTGGACAATGATGTTAACCCTCTGGGGTGCTTGCTTTCCTATCTGCCACTGTACAATTGGCAAACCATACAGAGGTGCAGTATGTTAAAATGCTCCCTATGGTGCAGTGGTAGAAGGTCACCAGCAATTTTTTCATTCAGTTGTTGCTTTCTAAGAAGTCTCAGGTAGTATAATCTCTGTTGGGCCCTTTTGACCAGTGCTGCAATGAGGGCACCCCAGATCAGGTCCACTTTTTATGGTAACACCTAGAAACTTAAAACTGGCCACTTGCTCCACTCGGTCTCCGTTGATAAGCAAGGGCTGGAGGTCTGATCTGTTCCTTCTATAGTCCACGATAAACTCCTTGGTCTTATTGGTGTTGAGGACCAAGTTATTGTCTCCACACCATGAAAGCAACCGGTCCACCTCATCTCGGTAGGCAGACTCATCCCCCCCAGAGATGAGTCCCACCACCACATATATAGGTAGGCAGGTAGGTAGGTAGGTAGGTAGATTGATAGATAGTAATTTCATAAGTTCTTATTTGATACTTTAACTGGAAAATATAAATGATTGAGTATAGGGTTTATCCCTGAAGGATGCTGCTTTCCTTACACTTCAGGAAGGTAAGAGGGCAGTTTTTTCACCAAGTCTCTTTGAACTAGGATTGGATATTTCATGTTGTGGGTATAGTGTTTATTGCAAGTCTCCCAAAATAGGGAATCTAATATGAGGCAGGTCATCAGTCTAATTACTTTAAAACAGAAACAACTTTTAATTTTGAAAAAGCTTAGATCCAGCAGGAGTATTAGGAGTATTACTGAAATATTCCCAAAGTTATGTGACTAGTTTAGAAACAATCTGAGCCATTTAGTGTCAGACATTGGATGTTTCTTGACATGGTGCAAATTTTAGTTTAAAATAGAATGGTTCATGTGATTAACTAGTTTTGTGTCCTAATCATGCTTCATTCCTGAAATGAGAGATTTCAGAAATGTGCAGTTGAAAATGTTTTAGAAATAAATTACATAAATGTTTGGTGATTGTAAAGGGTAATCAGCAGATTCCAGGATGTTTGGTTGATATATTCATACTTTGCATTTCTCTTATTTATTTCTAAAAATGCTATATCTCCTACTCATAGCACTCACCAAATCTGTAAACTTATTGTCTCAGGATTAAAATGTATGACTTGCCCCAGTATTGTGGATGCAAACTTCTATAGCATATACAGAGCAAGGCAG